>NC_137896.1:131843144-133043144 GCF_963455335.1 Martes martes
CGGATAGGAAGTAGAATTTCAGGTTAAGGGTTTATCGGATTTGGGGTACATACCTGTATATAAACAGCCCAGTTCCTTAATGTCTTATGCTCACCCAAGTTTTCTGAAGCTATATTCCAAGTACCACACTCAGAAATCCACTGCTTACAAGCAAGCATGAACAGCTTAGCTTCTCCAGTGCACGTTCAAGCGGTTTAATTTACAAGCCCTTTGAAATAGGGTTGATTTATCTGATTTCCAAGTGTGCAGCAGATAAGAAACCGTAGGAGAGCCCTGAGTGTAGAAGACTGTCGTGTGCCATGTGAACAGCTAAGTTTATGATGCCGTCTAGAAAACTTTCTGGTCTGGGGCTCTGGGTGGCTCAGTGGGTTAAAGCCGCTGCCTTCGGCTCAGGTCATGATCCCAGCGTCCTGGGATCGAGCCCCGCATCGGGCTCTCTGCTCAGCAGGGAGCCTGCTTCCTCCCTTCTCTCTCTGCCTGCCTCTGCCTACTTTGATCTGTCTGTCAAATAAATAAATAAAATCTTTAAAAAAAAAAAAAAGAAAAGAAAACTTTCTGTTCAAAAATGGTACAATTAAAAAGGAACTTAGTGTCGGCCCTAACCTATTCAGATGGGTCTCATTATCAGTTTATTTGTGTCAAAAGGTTCACACTGTATCCTTTGCGAGCAATTAAATGGCCAACGGAAAAAAAATTGATGAGGCCTTCCTGTAAGAGATGGAAGCTTCCCTTCTGTTTCCAGATCACTCGCTCAGAGTCAGGGAGCTGCCACCAGCGGCTCCCCACCATGCTAATTCTTGCCTGATTATTGTTCTGTATTTCCTTTCCCAGTTTTGGAATATGAACTTGGAAAACTCACAGATTTTGTTTCTACACGTGTAATAGCTATGCTTAAAAAGCCATGTTTCAAAAATACCTATTTCCTTAAGATGTGTTTTTTCATGAGAAATGTTAATTGAAGGAAATTCTTTCTAATGTAGTAAGCGTAAATTTAAGTCAAAAAGGTTCTTTCTTAGCTCATTATGTATACGTATAACAGTCAAGTAATACGTATTGTCTGTGAAATAGATTAATAGAATCTATTTGCGGGTAGGAGATAAAACCCAAGGGTAGTTAGAAAGTTCTGGAAACTAGTTCTAAAGAAGTTTCCTAATAATTTAATGTTGTGCCTTGTACAGCTTATTAATTCATAATTGACGGAAATGTTTTTAGGCCATCTTTCTGGTCAGACTTTATTCATACTAACTTAAAATTTCTACATTCTTTTTGTCATAGAGCCTTCCCAATATTCTCACCGATGATCGGTTTAAAGTTATGTTTGAGAACCCTGACTTCCAAGTGGACGAAGAGAGTGAAGAATTTAGGCTTTTGAACCCACTTGTTTCGAAAATAAGTGAAAAACGGAAGAAGAAACTAAGACTCTTAGAGCAACAAGAACTTCGTGAACAAGTAACGTACTCCTTCTCATTTTATATCTGCTGCTGTTTCTTTAACATAAAGTTTTCTGTGTAAGTTAGAAGAGCCTTTGGGACACTTGGGGTGTAATCGGTTTGCACTTCAGCTTGGAAGTAGATCTTCCTTAATTAAAGGGATCCCCCCGCCCCGATGCGTGCCGTGTCACGTACTCCGCGGGTGACGGCGAGTTAGAAGAGAATAACAGGTCGGTGTTCGGTGGGGGACGGAGCTGCTGCTTTACTATTTTTGTTTTCAGGAAGAGGAGGAAGAACCGGAAGGAAAACCAAGTGATGCAGAGAGTTCTGAGAGTTCAGATGATGAGAAGGACTGGGTCGAAGAGGTCAGGAAGCAGCGCAGGCTGCTCCAGCAGGAGGAGAAGGTGAAGCGGCAGGAGCGGCTCCAGGAGGACAGACAGACGGTCCTCAAGCCCCAGTTTTATGAGATCAAAGCAGGCGAGGAATTCAGGAGCTTCAAAGATTCTGCCACCAAGCAGAAGCTGCTCAAGTGAGTAACCCTGCTCTCGGGGGCCTCGCCGGGCTGCGGGGGCCTCGCTCTTCCTCGCGGCCACATGGCCCTGAGGAGGACGTTTTGGTCTTTGGAGTTAAAGCACCACAAGGCTTGAGGGGAAGTACACTGGTCTCTGTGATGATGACTGTTAGTGACCCCCTGAGGTGGAGTTTCCATAAAGTCAGGCCCGGGGCCCAGCCCTGAGAGTATTGGCCAATTACGTAAGAACACGTCTGTGCCGCGCTGGTCACACGCATGTGTCGTCCTTGCTTCCTTCCATCCGCTGCGCCGACCCACAGGTGCCCATTTGATTCTGTGCCCTACGATCAGCGCTGCTCCGTACAATGGTAATTGGGAGGCAGCAGATTCTTGGCATCTTAGCAAAAAGCTGTTTTTCTTAATTAGAATTTCGGTTACGTTTATCCATATCTTGGCTTGCCTGATTACTTGGTTACTTGGAAAATCTGCCAGACGTTTTAAGCCTTTTGCGGGAATATTGAGAGATGAGAAAGAATGTTGTCTAGATTAGTCTGATACACAGACACAGAAAGTGGGATGGTGGTTCCCCGGGGCTGGGGTGGGGGGCAGGGGAGATGCCACTTAATGGGGTACAGAGTTTCAGTTTCGGATGAAGTAGTTCTGGAAACGGATAGTGGTGATGGTTGCACAGCAACGTGAATATATTTTACCTCCGTGAAAAAGTCAACATTAAAAATATTATTTGGACACTTACAGTTATAGACGGCTAAGTAAGGAACAAACTAGGTCCTCAACGCCAGATCGTGTACAAGCCGTAGGTTAGGTAAGTCTCTGCTCTGAGAATTCCGGGGCTGAGTATTAATGTGACAGACGGTCCTGGTGGAGAATCTTACGAGAAGAGCCAGAAGGTCTGGGGAGCCCAGGGGAGGAGGGGCCGGGCGGGTGGATGAGGTACGGGGTCGGGGGCAGTACCCCGTAGAGGTAGAGGTAGACGTTCTCTACCTCACTTCTCCAGCTCCTGGCTTCCTGTTTGGAAGGTAGGCTTTTCCGGATGCAGGAAGCGGGGAAAGGGTGGAGAGGACATCGGTAGACAGGCTGAATTGTTTCTGGAACGGAGATATGGCTGGTCCTCATCATCTCACCAGCTTCTAGCAAGTAACTGGGATACCCAATGTTGAGTGAATCCTTCAACTTGGAATCCAGGAGCATCTCAAAATTCTGGTTCTAACGAATAAAAGATCGGCTGGTGAACAAGGAATCTAGTAATAGGGTCCATATCTTTGGAAGGTATCTTTACCACTCTTTTCTTTTATTTTTTTTATTTTATTTTTTTAAAGACTTTTTATTTATTTATTTGTCAGAGAGAGAGAGCACAGGCAGACAGAGAGGCAGGCAGAGGCAGAGGGAGAAGCAGGCTCCCTACCGAGCAAGGAGCCCGATGCGGGACTCGATCCCAGGACCCTGGGATCATGACCTGAGCCGAAGGCAGCCGCTTAACTAACTGAGCCACCCAGGCGTCCCATACCACTCTTTTCTTTTAATAGCAACTTCCTTGAGGTCACTTACATGACATACCATTCAGCTGCTTACAGTGTGCAGTCCATCGTCTCTGGTGTATTCACAGAGCTGTGCGGCTGTCACCCCGATGCATCTCTCCCAAATGAGGCCCCGTGCCCCATAGCGTTCGCCGCCATCTGCCCCCAGCCCACCCCGTCCCCAGGCAGCCACCAGTCTTTCTGTCTCTGTGGATTTGCCTGTTCTGCGTTTCCTGTCAGTGGAACCATACACTGTGTGCCGCTCGTACTGGCTTCCGTCAGGTTCGTGTTCGTCTGCGCTGGAGCATCAGTCGGCCCTGCCTTCATTTCTGTTGCCGAGAGCGCTTCTGGTGTGTGGGTGGACCCTGTGTCCTTCATCGTTCGCCGGCGGATGGACCTGTGGGTTGCTCCACGTTTCGGCTGTTGTGAATAATGCTGTTGTGAACGTTTGTGCGTGCGATCTTACCAGATCACTTCATCCCTCCCGGCTGCACACCTAGGAGTGGAGTGGCTCTCATACGTAGCGTGATGCTTAACCTTTTGAGAAGCTGCCTGCCTGCCAAAGAGGCAGCTCCATTTCACGTTCCCGCCAGCAGCGTGGGCAAGCTCACTTTTTATGTACCTGTTAGTCTCGAAGGTTCAGCTGGGAGTCCTGCTCAGAGGCAGAGGGAAGACCAGTTGTTTGTAGGTTTCGGATTCTGTGGAGTGAGTTTCTTTGTTAGATTGTCCGCTGGTTCTGTCTTGCTTTTTTTACTTGGCCGCTGGCTCTTGACTTGGCACTAGACCCAAGTGGGGACGTGATAAGGTTTTGTGGAATTGTGACTCTCTTGTGCCTTGGCTACATGTCAGGCAACTCCAGAAGTTCCCTTTCAAGGCTGGCTGAGAGAGGACCCATTTGCTCCCAGCCCACTGGCCAGGAAAACCTGGGGACAGTTGTCTTCAGGTAAGCACGGTAACGTGATTTGGGGGCGGGAAGGTGCCTCCCACCATTTTTGTTCTGCCCGTGGATTGTAGCAGGACATTAATAAGAGAAACAAAAGGATGGAAATTTCGTATTTAGTGGATAAATAATAGCCAAGTTAATACACTACAGTTCAACATTTTTACTCCGTTAAACTTTTATTTTTTTGGGCGGAAGAACTGTGGAAGTGATAATGCTTCTTGAGCTTAAAAGGAGAGTCCTGCTGCTTAAAGTAATAACCCTTTGGTATGAACAGCCTGCAGTTTGCTGGCCTTTTGGCACAAACTGCTTACTGAGTTCTAGTCTTGACTGGATTATTTTGGCAAACGCTGAACTTGCAGCATCTTTGTGTTATTTAATGAAGCATTGAACCATTCTCCTTCAGAGAACCAAAGTGACGCCTTCTGCTTATTGTTTGAGTTACCACAAGGCAGTCAATAAAACACAGCATCAAAACTGAGTGTATTAGGTTTTAAAGGTTCACCTGCACTTGCCCAACTTTAAAACGTTTTCTGCAAAGGGAACAGTGAATTACGAACCCTAACTCCGTACTTGAGTGAGTTGTCCTCTTTGCTTGGCCTGGTAACATGGCATCAGACCCACACCTCCGTGTGTCAGCGCGTGTTTGCGTCCTGACAGCACCAGGCTTTGTGAGTGTCTTCAGCCGCCCGGCAGCCTTGCTGGCCGCCCGTTCATCCATCAGACCGTCGCCGAGTGCCCGCCTAGGGTGAGCGGTGCCGTCCGGAGCCAGGGCTGGGAAGGCGAGCGCGGCTCCCAGGACCGCAGCCTCCCCGCTCCCGCTGCTGCTCTGGACGGCACAGGGCCACGCGGACGGTGCACGAGAAAGGAAGGGGTTTAAGTTTTGGAGACTGAAGGAAGTTTTTACAAGAGGTCGTACTGACACTGGTCGAAGACAAAGACAAAAGGTTGAGCACCCACAGCAGGGTGGGGGAGATGGCGGGCGAACAGGGAGCGCTGCGTGAAGCCACGGGACGTGGTCGTGGCGCTGCGGGGGCGCGTAGAGTGACCGGGGAGCCACCCACGCACAGCTAAGCTACTGAGTTTACCAGCAGCAAATCTGTTTCCAACCCCGTCCCCAAATCATGTGAATACCTACATAGTAGCAGTCCATGTTTGTTACAGAAAATAAAAGTAAAAACTTAGAGGCATAAAAGTCCCTCTTTCCCAGAAACTGGTCATGAAATATCTTAGTTTGAGAGAGAAACTGCAGGGAGGGGCCCCTGAGCTCAGCTAACAGACTGTCCAGTGGTCCCAGTCAGAAGTAAGTGGTAAAAGCCTGAACTGTGGGGCAGGGGGGACCAGGCAGCCTTGCGCCAAATTATTCACAAGACTGTCTAAGAATAAGAGGGGAAAATGGCCTTACAGCTCAAGGTTGTTTGGTTACTAATTTAATAGCACAGGAGAAAGGAATGGTCAGGCAGTGTTGAACTGTCTGGCTGTGTTGGACCAAAGTCAAGGAGATGGAGTGAAAACCAGGTTTAAGGTTGCAAGCACTGAGCCAGCTATCAGCCCAGGAAGTGTGCGGTGGCGCGCGTCTTGGTGACGTTCAGTAGGGAACCCGAGACCCAGGGGATGGGCCAGAGACGTGGGGCTGAGCAAGCAGTCCCGTGTGCTTGTGGCCCACTCCGAGTGTGCAGAGTGCGGTGAGGGTGAAGAGGGGAGTCCCTGGCGAGCAGCAGGTATTTTTTGAGTCTGGTAAAAAACCGCACACCCGTCCTTAGAACGATACACCTGCACACAGAGTACTGCTGCTTGTTTTATAGCTGTCGCCGGTGAAATTGACCGCCAAGGGCTAAGGGTTCCAGTTTGGAAGACAAGCGGAGGAGAAGGAGGTAGTAAAGATCACTGAGGAGTTTTCAGAGTTGTAGGCAGAAAGCTGGAAAGAGCCAAGCAGGGAGAAAGTGACACAAGGGTGTGGCGCAAATGTCAGAGGGAGCCCGGAGGGCCACGGGACAGAACAAAGCCATGCTGGTCTTGCTGGGACCAGCTTCTTTAGGCATCAGCCCAAATATTGGAGGGCAACGGACAGATGAATGAATAGAGATCATAAATTGTGAGCGGTTAATGTGGATGATTCTTCCAAGGAGTTTGGCAGAAAAAGGAAGGCATCAAAGCCAACAGGTTGATGGGGAAGGTCTTGTAGGCTTAGGAGAGCTAGAATGTGTCAGTGGGCGGGGAGGGATTACCGGTGACGAGCAGACAGTGATGCAGGAGACAGAAGTGACAGCTGAATTCAGTAAGCAGTCAGGAGGAGACAGGCCCTGGGTAAGGAGGGGGCCTCAGAAAGGACGGGGGTATACCCTCAGAGAGCCCGAGGAGAGGCCATCAGGATGAACGGGTAGAAAGTGGGGCAGTTCATGCCTCGGGCCTGTCAGGAGTCTGGGCAGTGGGCCTCTCCAGTATCCGGGGCAGCGGCCGGCGGGGACATGCTGGGGAGCCTGGAGGAGAGGTCTAGAACAACATGGCTTCCGGGAGCCCAGGAACTGGGGCCGCCTCCCCTCCCCTCCCCTCCCCTTAGGCAGCCCTTAGGTAGGAAGGCCTTCCCCTCCCCTCCCCTTAGGCAGCCCTTAGGTAGGAAGGCCTTCCCCTCCCCTCCCCGCCAGGCAGCCCTTAGGAAGGAAGGCCTTCTTTGAAGCACCTAGCCTGTGGTCCGTCTTGGACATTCAGAGATTTCAGAGCCATTTCCTGCCTTGGAGGAGCTCACCTTCTTCCCCAGGTGACTTGAGTACCCCTTGGGTCGCTGCTTATCGTGCCTGCAAATTTATCCCTTTGTGGATGCGCTGTGGCCCGTTTTACTCTCCAGCTGATTTTCCTCACTGCCGGTGGGTGAGAGCTGAAGGAACATGGTCTTATTTTAACAGAAGCATTTTTAAATCTAATTTTGAAAGCAGTTTAATTCCAAAGTTGCACTTAGAAAACCGAATCTCTTCTTACTCAAGTTGGTATGCACTCAGGTGACCTGTAAGCATCCTTCCATTGTAATACGTAAGAATGTAGAATAACAGGTGAAAGTCTCCCTTTTACCCCCACGCTCCCTCCCGGAGGTCACTGCTGTGTGTGCCTTTCTAGAATTCAGGGGCTCCTGTGGGTGCACGCTCACACGTGCGCAGTGCTGGCCGTCCTCTCCTGGATGTGAAGGTCCCCGCCGATCCTGTTGCCGGCAAGCGGCTTTGTCCACGTAGCCATGAGCATAGAAGAGTTTTCTTTGCAAGTGCATGTGGGCCTCCCAGTAGCTGCACTGCTGGTTCATTAGGCCATGACGTGTGCAGGGGTTTCTTCAGACTGTACCACCCAGTGCCAGAACTAGCTGGCTCACAAGGGGTCACATCGCCCTAGAGAGGGGCTTCGAGCTCTCCGCGCTCTTACCAGCATGCCTGTTCCCCGCACTCGCGGCAGCCGGGGCCAGCAGGCATCTTTGTGACTCCGAGCAGAGCTGATCGATGCCGTATGCAGATAGGCAGGTCACTGTCGTTCGCATCTCCCGACACGGGCGCTTCGAGGAGCGTGCGGACAGACAGGAGGCATTGAGATGGAGTTTTCGGTGACCTGCGCGGTCTCTGTAAATATCTGTCCAAGGTACTCGGCTCTGAACGGAGTGTTTCACGTTTGCTCTTTCGCTGTAGGTTCCGCTTCTCCACTGCCTGCCTGGTCCCTTTGGTGTGGACTGTGGACGGGTGTGGACTGTGGAGGGGCGCGTCCTTTCTTTTGAGTTAAGTCCTCTGAACGCTGAACGAAGGCACTTGCCTCCACACAGAGTGCTTTTAAAAAACTTGGTTGAGGAGCATTATTTCCTGGGGCATAAAATAAATATCTAATTTGGTGTTTCCCCTTGTACTTCATGCCCTTTTTTTTTTTTTTTTAAGATAGCCTTTCTGAGAACTCTGGCTCTTCCCCCACCCCGCCATAGCCCTGTCCTTTGTCCTGTGCTGGATAATTCTACCCTGTCAACCTTTGGAAGGTTGACAGAGGTTGGAAGCCCACATCTGTCTTCTTAGCAGTCCCCCTAAAATGGTGGGTGGGGGGGGGTGGTCCTCATGTGACAGTGACATTTTTTTCTCTAAAGTTCTTAACCTTCCCTATCGATGTCACACAGTGTGGATTTCTGCATTTTGTTCTTCTATTACAGCAGACGGTTTTCAGGTGTCTGTCTGCTGCTTAAATCGGCTCTGACTGGATTCATTCTCAAGTAGCTGGCTTAGGACCTGCTGGTTAGCAGCCACATACTGTAAACCGACTTTCAAAGGGAGGGAAGTGGAACTCGCTTTAATGTAGAAATCTCCACACTCAGTGCCTGTGTCTGATCTTCTGCCATGGCTCGTTCTAAAACTCTGCTCGTCTTTCCAAGCAGCCCAGACAGAACAAGTTTTTACAAGTGCACATTGAAAGTACATTGAGAGAAAACCAGAATTCATATACCCTATCATGGAGGAAATAAGGTCATTCTTAAAAAAGAGTAGTAATTGCCCACAATTTACTTGAAAAGTCACTTTCTTCCCAAATTAGTGTCTGCTGTGTGCCTCCCTGTCTCAGCGGCTCCATAGGTCTTCGGAAGCCATGAAAGGAAAGAACGAGAAGGGCACGAACAGGCTCAGGAATGCGCTTAGGTGGACGTATTTCCCCTCCGCGCTGGAGCCGCTGACACTTCACGTCTGCGTTCTCGCTAAAAAGCCAAACTAAACCAGAGCTTCGTTTCGTTCCGGCTGTCGTGTGGAAGCTTGTCATTCGGAAGGCTCTGTGGACGCGTTTCCTGCACAAAACGGTGTAGATCAAGTTTGGTCTGACACACTCCTGGAAACCAGAAATGCTTAAATTGGAATCCTGGGTTTAGACTCGAGTCCTCACGTGGCCCGGGGCGAGTCATTTAGCGCCTCACCTCCCTTCTCGCCATCTATAAAGGATAAATACTTGTGTCTCAGGGATGTTGAAAGGATTAATTAGTTCGTCTGTAAAGCACTTTGAAGATGAAAAGTACTTTAAAAGTGCTTCTTAATAACATTATTGCTTAGAAAAGAGTGCCACTTTCATGCTAACCACTTCACGTCTCAAGTTAGGTAAAGAGGCGTGTTCGGGACGTTCCTGCTCGTCGTAAACCGGAGATAAGTCTCCCCTGGTGCGGACATCAAACATTTCCTGCGGAATTTCAAAGGGGCATCGCTTTATCTTGCGGGCCGTTTAGGAGAAGGCCTCTGCTCAGTAATTAGTTATGAAGATCGTATTTCAGGCAAAAGCAAACCCTTCGCCCGATTCAGCCATTTCTAAATTCAGTCAGGTGTTTCTACAGGGTCACTCGAGAGGGGCACACTCAACTCTGGTCGGTACAAGGAGGATCAGAAAAGGGAGCGTTAACCTTTCTTTGGAAGAGGGAACAGCGGATAAGAGAGAACCGTATTCTCTTCCTCTGGCTTCCTGGGCCCCCTCCTCCCGTTTCCATCACGGGCACCCATGGGTGTTGCCACCTTGGTCGGTTCTCCAAGCGTCAGAGCTGCCATGGGAAGTCACCGTTTTTTCCCTCCAAGCCCAGTTCACAGAAAGGGCCGTGTTCTGATTTTCCACTGGAACATGAGTCCTGCGACATGCAAGGAAGGGTCACGTGTGCAAGATACAAACCGGACGTCTTGATGGCAAAGCCGGGCCGGGTGGTGGTTCTGGTGCGGATGGCACCCATGCCACAGCAGGGGCCTAGAGACCCTAGAAAAGTGTGGGAAACGTGATCAAGAAATGCAGTGAAATTTCCACTGGGGTAAAGTACGACGGGCGGAGTAATTCAGGTAAGAAAGTGGAAGGAAAAGGTACCGAGCCAAGGAGCAGTGACGTGAACAGACCGAACGGAGTTTACCTGCAGAGCTTTCGATTGCCGTCTGTGGTCAGATGGATTCACGTCCCGGGGTCCGTACGGTGGGTGGTGAGTGTCGCCCAGGGAGCTGAGAGCAGGTGAAGGGCGCCTCCAGACTCGCATGGCACTTCTCCTTGGCCTCACCTGGAACACCTGCCCGGGGTCTTCCCTCGGAGAGGTGACCGGGCGGCCGGAGCGTGATGCGCTCGGCAGCCTGCCTGGTGTGGGGCCTGAATACAGAACACTCCAGAAATGTCCGTGCCACTGACCGTTCCAGTCCATCACGGGCTTCAGAAATAGCTCTCCTCCCGTGGCGGCTTCAGAAATGTGATTTAGCGAGATCAGGAGCAGCCCTTGAAAATCTATTTGGAACCGCCACTTGAAATACTAAACGAGCGGGTGTTTTGGCAGCTGCTGTTTTTACTGTGTAGCTGCTGAGCGCGAGCGACGTCGGTCTGCCCCCCGTTCTTCCCGCGGCTGCGTTCCGTGAATGCCATTTTCTGTCTCTCCCATAAGTGTAACAGATTTTCTTCGTGTCATCCGTTCTAATTAAAACTCGTTTCAAATGCCAAATCAAAACAATGCTAATTAATGTGTCATTCTCTTAAATCTCCTCCAGTAAAACCCTTGAAGATCGTTTGAAACTCGAAGCAAAAAATGGCACGTTGAGCGTAGCAGACACCACAGTCGGCAGCAAACAGTTGACATTCACATTAAAGAGGGTAAGTTTTCCAACGTGATTTTGTTAATTCAGGAGAGGAACGTAGGCTTCGCACCGTGCATGTGTCTGACCTCAGCATGGCCTTCCCAGGCTTGTCCCCTGTCGAGGTGGCCGTGTTCCTGTTCTAGCACTTTTCCTGCAGCCGGAGCCCCTCCGGGACTGGGAGCGAGCCCGCAGCTTGGTGGAGCCTGAGCCCGAGCGGGGCCCTTGCTGTCCTGACAGAGGCGGGCCCTTAGCGACCCGGAGCTGGCAGTGCTGGCGTGGAGCCGGCCGTGGGGTTTCTGGGTCACTGGGCCACCTTGGTGCAGCCTTGTAAAGTGAAAGCCCTGACGGTCCAGGGCTTAGAATTCAGGGTAAAATGAAAATAAGATGCCTCTAAAATTACTAGTGTTTTGCAAAAAACCAAAGAAGCACGAATAAGTGCTTGGCCCCATGGTGAGGTCTGGCAGAGGCTGTGAAACTGTGTGGGGAACTATAGCAATTTATGTTTGATTTTACCTGTTTGTATCATTAGAGCAACAAAATTGTAACTATCAAATCTCATGTTTAGGAATAATTAGGGATTTGTGTAGTGTCCAGTAAAAATCTCCTTTGATACTAGGTGTATTATTAGATGAAATCTCAGGTTTTCCCAGGATTTTCATGTATACTTTTTTTTTTAAGTAAACTCTACTCCCAGCATGGAATTTGAACTCAGGACCCCCACTGTCAAAGAGTCACATGCTCTACCGACTGAGCCGGCCAGGCACCCCTCGTGTATGCTTTCTAACGCGTGACTGGATGTAAGGGGGAAGTTCGTGCTTTGGTATTATTTACAGTTGTTCAGTGGCAAAACTAGGATTAAGGCCCAAATCCGGTTTCCAGGTTTCCTGTACTGCAGCTTCTCACCAGACCGTCGGCCAGGCTGCTTCTAATAAGGCGTGGGGCTGACACGTGTCCGCATTCCCCCTTCTCTGGGCCAGCCTGCTGGCAACAGTGGGTGAGCAGCTGGGGCAGGACGGAGAAGCAGAGGGAAAGGAAACTTGGGAGATGAGCTACCTGCGCCCTCGGTCATTCGGGACTGGGCATGTAGCACCGACGTCGTCTGGTGCAGCCTGCCACAGAGAGGCTGGTGAGCGTCCCTTTCCGCGTGGGGCTTTGTCTGCGGGACAGTCACTGCTGTTTCCAGGCCCCTCTGGAGGCTTCTTTGTGGAGAAGGCCCGGCAGGACTCTGCAAAACATGCTGCTGCAGACGGAGAGGGGCTCCCGGGAGACTGCTCTGCCAGCAGACCCGCGGGGACACGCCCGGGACGGCTCTCCACGCCGACGGTGCAGAAGAGCGCATAACGGACGAGCTCCGGCGCCTGTTTATCTTTATTCGGTCTGTCGCTTTCCAAAATTATGTGGACAGGAGACACTTTGGGGGATACTTCATAACGTGACGAAACAAAATATTAAGTCATCAGTGCAGGTTGATCCTACAAGGGCCCTGATACCGTAGTTCGGTGAGCCCGTGTGCAGGTTCCTCCGGGTGTGCGCGTGTCCCACCAAGTGTGTGTCAGCTCTCTGCCCTGGGGTGTGTGCTGCGGGGACCTAGGGCGAGACAGACGGGGCCCTTGCTCCGCAGCTGTCAGTCTGCTGAAAGAAGGACAGGTGGTGGCAGGTGCTTCAGCAGAGGACGCAGCGCTGTGAGGGCGTCTGGTGGGGCCGGACCCAGACCAAGGGGCCAGGGAGGGGGAGGTGCTGTGAGGTCGGGTCTCTAAGCGGCGTGAGAGCCCTGAGGGGTCAGGCAGGGTGCCAGGCAGCGGGTGGCACTGAGGCAGCCTTGTTTGAGGATCTGAACGGGAGCCCGTGTGTGTCAGATGAGGTCAAAGGGAAGAGGGTCAGACGGAGCGGAGACCACACGGCTCCGGCCCAGAGGGCCTCGTGAGGTGCTTACCGGAAGTCCAGGTGGGACTGTGGGAAGCTGTTGAACAGTTGTAGTTAGCAGAAGACTGACCCTTTTTTATTTCTAAAAACTGACCAGCTGTTGCCCAGGGGGTGGAGCCAAGCGGCCGCTCTGGGGATGTGCCAGAGGAGCCGACGGGATGGGATTTATTGGGACTCTTGAAGAATAGTAATAATCAGAAAAAGAACTTAAGGAATTTTTCAGAGCCCCAGTCTCACAGATCACTCTCCTTCCCCACTACTCCCTCTCCTCTCAGCATTTTATTTTAAACTATGAAATAATGCCCGTTGGAGGTGAACGGGGACGTCTCCTTCAAGAGCAAAATACGAAGGAGGATTTTAGGTGCGCAGAGTAACACAGGTCAGCGTAAAGCAGCCTCATAAGGGGCCTAAAAGGCAATGCTTTCCAGGTTTTAGAACTTATACCCCAACAGGACTTTCTCGGTTTACCTTTTGTGCAGTTCCAGCTGGGAATATCTTTCTGAGCTTTGCATTCAAGAGTTGGTGCCCTCAGAACTGGCAAATGTGCTTTTAAAACCAGGCGGCTCTGACCTCCGTCGTGGGTTCTGCTCTGCCAGCACGAGCGTCGCCACGGGAGGCCCGCCCGCGGAGCAGTCAGCCCGCGGACCCTGTGCCCGCTCCAGTCGGGGACCTGCAAGCGACTTGTCTGCTGAGCCCTTGTCCAGGCTTAACGGCAGCAAATCTCAAGCTCCCCAGGGGAGGTGGACTTTTTGGAAACAGCCAGATTCTTTGGAATCTGTTCTGGTGATTGATCCTTAATCGTGGTGGCTTATAATACGCCTTCGGTACCTGTAACTGTTTGTGTGTGTGTGTTTGGGGCAACATAAATAAAGCAGTGGTCCTGGCTAATGCCCGGCTCGGCAGGGCAGGAGCGGAGTCTGGGGGCCAGACCGCGTGCCCCGAGACCCCGGGCAGCTTTGCTCCCTCCGCCCGGCTGTGGTGGCGGTGTGACGGGGGTATTCTCTTGGTTACCGAAGGGGGTGTTGGGGTTTTCTTTCTCTTTCTCTCTCACGTAATTTTCTCCCTCAGTCCGAACAGCAGAAGAAGCAGCAGGAGGCTGAGAAGCTGCACCGACGAGAAAGGAAAACCCTGCGCCGCTCAGCCGGTCACCTGAAGTCCAGACCCAGACGCGGCCGGCCGTTCCACTGACTCCAGACACGCTCAGGGCCGCCCGCGGCTCGGGGGGAGCGCCCAGACGGACCGTCGTGGCAGCATGCGGAACGGTTCGTGTAAACTCTTGGTACCTGGGCAAGGTAAAGGTTTGGCACCTGTCCCCATGCCTTCTGCAGCAGACTTGGAGACCGCCCCCTCCCCCGCCCTGGGCAGTGCGTCGCCCCGTGACCTAGGGGCACTGTCTGTATCTCCCCCCCCCCCCCCCCCCCGGTTTTAGTCAAGTAAGGCCGGTGGTGGTTTTTCGATATTGTGAAATGTGTACCATGAAATGGGAGGTTATTCAGTGCTAAAAATGCAGATCGGCCTTGTTGTAGGCGCGTTTTGCTTGCGGGGCCTGCTGCCCTTCGGTGTTGACCCCCAGGAACCTGTTTGTGTCTCACCGGAGCTGTTGTGCGGGCCGTGTTTGCATTTCTGCGTTGGTAGTTTGTGACTTGTTTATGTGTGTGGGGTTTTTAAAACATTTTTATAAGAGAATATAATTTAATCGTAGTAATAACCTGAAGAAACGGAAGCTATTGGTTATTCTTTTAACTTTTCACAAGATTAAATACAGATTTTCTTTTTTTTTCTTACTGTTTTTTAAAGAGCAATTTGAGATAAACTGGCTAGAGAAAACATTTATAAAAAATAAATACTTTCATTTGAATAGTTTCTTTGCGAAAGATCCATTCTTTGAGTTAATTTGAAAATTGAATTCGGTTTCCCTAGTTCTCAGATATTAATGTGATTTTGGAGGTGTGTTTCTTTACGTACAGCTGGGGCCAGGGCTCTTTGGCCGCTAAATGATGGAATCTGGCTGGACATGCGCTCAGCGCAGAGGGAGAGAGTGCCGACGGGACCAGGCTGCGGGCTGCGTAACCAGCCTCACGGACAGCAGGCCGCAGCCCCCGGCGCCGGCAGTTCGCTCCCCTCTTTTCCTTCCCTCCTGTTGCAGCGCTGGTCCGTAGGCCTTCAGGTCTCTCCCGCTCTCTTTCCTTGGCGTCTTTCTGTCCTGTCCCTGTCGTGTCTCTGTTGCTTCCGTACAGACATATGTCCACTTCTGAGAGGTGCAGTCTGTTTCCAGAAAAAAAGGATGTGCTTGACTGTGGTGTGTGTGTGTCTGGTGTGTCTGGTGTGTGTGTGTGTGTGTGTGTGTGTGTGTGTGTGTGTGTGTGTGTGTGTGTGACGTGTCTGTGACGTGTGTGTGTCTGGCGTGTGTGCGGCTTATGTGTATCGACAGACACTGTCACCGGAGTCTTGTTACCTGGCCGCCCTCCCAGCTTGTGGTTTGGGACCAGAGGCTTCACCTGTTGCCGCTCTCTGCTCCTTTGGCCTCCCGTCCCCTGCCTCCTCCCAAAGGAAGGGGCCTCAGCTCTTGCTTGTCTCCATGTCCACGCTGATGGCTTCCTCAGAGGGAAGGATTTCGGAAGTTAAGGGAGGCTGCCGCTGGCCGGAGTGTGTCCCCAGGGCTGGGCGGTTGCGCTGCGGACCTGTATCCCGGGGTGGGGCCTTCCTCACGCCTGCCTGGCCTCCCGGGGCCTCTTTCCCTTTCCTTCCTTCTCAGGGGAGGGGGCTTCCCTGCGGAGCCGGGAGCCAGTAGGCGGTGGCGCCGAGTCCCAGGCGCAGTGGCACGATCTCGCGGGGTGTGATTGTGTGCTCTGTGACATGGGGCTGTGTGTCCGGGTGTGGCCGGGGCGAGGGCCTGGGACGCTGGCAGCCGAACCACCCAGCCCAGGGTTCGATCCCAGCCCTGCTGCCCATCAGTTCTGGAATCTTGACTGTTTAACCTCCTTGAGCATCTGTTCCTCCTATAAAATGAGCCCAGGACTTCATTGTCATGAGAGCGAAAGGACGTACTTGGTGGGGTGAGCACTGAGCACAGCGTGAGGCCGGTGAGTGCTTGGTAAAGCTTGTCTGTCACCTGCCGCCCTTCCCGCACCTCAGCACACAGCCCTCCGAACTCCGAGGATCTCTTAATACCGAGGCTTTTCCAGGGCAGGGGTGCCCCTCGGCATTTGTCCTGGGGCATTCCTGAAAGGGCGGGTGGAGGACCTGAGCTGCATCTGTGTTGGCCGTTCAGGGGAAGCACAGCGAACAGACTTGCACAGAAACCGGCCCGGCCCCAGGGCTCCCTCACCAGTGCCCTGCGACAGCCCCGCCTCTCGGGCGCTGACATTCTCCAAGTGCCTGCTACAATCCTCACCTTCCTTTGCGGGACACGTCGCGTACTCTGGAGCGTGTTTGTTGGTAACAGATGACCAGCCCTCGGTTGCAAGTCTCCACCAGGAACCCACACGCAGGCCACTGGTGGCCCAGCCCACGGGTGGAGGCTTGGTTTTCACAAGACTGTCCCGGGCGCTCCGGAATGGTGGCCCCTCCCCTGGTCCTGCTCCAGATCCCCCTCATTCTCTAATATCCCTGGCCTGATGCCTCAATATATTTTTAAACAACTATTTTCAAAACAGTTGTTTTCAGCAGTCGGGGCAGGGAGCAGGGAAAGTGGCTGGGGCGTGCTGGGGCACAGTGGGACATCTGGGCTCTGGCTGGTTCTGCCCCTTAACCTGGGCGGTGAGCTACTCTCCCAACTTGGACACCTTTCTGTACGCATGTTATACTCCAATGAAAAACTCCTCTTAGAAAGGAATTGTTTTAGCAAAGTCACCTGTACCCATTATAACAACTTATTCCCGTAAACCCCCCCAAGATATATTTGTCCCAGTACTTTTCTGTTCTGTAAACAAGCATATACACACATGGTAGTCACCTAGTGGGGCCATACCATTTATGCTCTTCCTCACCTGGAGTTTTTTAACTAATTTTCTCAAGTGTGGACAGAGAGAGATGTCCTTCATTCTTCTGTATAAACTTCAGAGTATTTTATTACATGGTTCATCATCCGTAAGCTAATTCTTCTCCTATTGGTGATTATGCTTAAAAATCCACAGAAAGAACCTTTTAAAAAGTCACATCTGTAGTAAGTATAACCAAACTTACTTTTTTCTCCTTTAAAAAAAAAAAAAAGACTTACTTATTTATTTTAGAAGGAGTATGCAACAGTGGGGGGTGGGACAGAGGGAAAGGAAGAGAGAAAATACTTTTGCTCCCTACTGAGTGCAGAGCCCAGCAGAGGACTCGATCCCGGGACCCCGAGATCATGACCCGAGCTGAAATCAAGAGTCGGACGTTTGACCGACTGAGCCACCCAGGTGCCCCATAACCCAGCTTACTTTTTAAATGGACATAGTAACTTCATGAAACACCTGTATGTAGTGAAGCAATCTAAATGTCATTCCCATTTTTTCTTCCTTTTTTGTATATGGGATTTGAGAGCATTTCAGTTCCCTGGTTAGGATATAGTTTTAGCTTTATCCACCGTTTGTCAAAAGAGCAGAGGCAAATACCTTGCAGCAAAATCAGACTAATTTTAATGACATTCTCTTCGGTACCACTTATGGAGTGTTATTACGCCTGCAATTCTGGTTATTAAGAATTTTCTAGGACGCCGGGGTGGCTCCGTTGGTTGAGCGTCTGCCTTCACTCAGGTCCTGGTCCTGCATCGGGCTCCTTGCTCGGCGGGGAGCCTGCTTCTCCCTCTGCCTGCTGCTCCCCTGCTTGTGCTCTCATGCTGTCCCTCTGACAGATCCAGAAGTAAAATCGTCATCACTGCACTGACCTTGGAGCTTTAGAACACTCCGGGTGTTCTCTTAAGCCAGGGCCTTACAGATGCATTTCCTCTGCTTGCAGTGCTCTCCGTCGGCCGCCGTTGGTACGTCTGTGTCACACTTCAGGGCACAACCATCCTGTGTAAAACAGTCATGGCCCTGCCTGCGGCCCTCTCCCCACGCCTTTACTGCAGCAGGTACCCAATACAATGTGCTCGTAGAAGACTTCTTATTATGGAAAATTTCAGACGTACACCAGAGTAGAAAACAGCTTCATGATCTCCCCTGTGCCCATCACCCACCTCAGTAATTAACAACAAATCTTTTTTCATCGTTATTCTTACCCACTGGCCCCATTACTTGGAAATATTTTGATTCCAGGTATAGTATTTTATGATACATAGATACTCATGGTGCCTTGTGTATTTACTGTTTTTGTCCCCCACCCCGCACTAGAATGCAAATTCAGTAAGTGGGGGGATTTTTTTTTTTTTTTTTTTTGTCTGTATTCCCTGCTGTACACCCAGCCCCATGCCTGGCATGTAGTCGCTATGCAATAAATTTGTATGAAATGACTAGTTGAGTTAGATGGAACTTGGAGTTCAGTACCAGAGGGGCAATTCTCCCTCGACAAGAGCTGTTTCCAGGCTGGAAGGCCTCCCTGGCGTAGCTCAGGACAGTAGGGAAAAGGGAATCTGAAGGAGGGATGGTTGACAACACTTGGCAGTTACTGGGTTTAAGGGAGCAGAAGATAGGACCTGTGAGATCAAGAGGGAGTTTTCTTTAAAACAGGAGAAATCCCAGCATGTCTGCGTGTTTCTGGGAATCATCCAGGAAAAGCAAGAAGTGTTGACATCAGAGAGAGAAGACAGTTACTAGAGTGACCCGTAAGTAAGGGCAGTAGGTCTCTATCACTGTGTAACAAATTACCCCAAACCTTAGTGGCTTGAAAGAACAGAGTTACCCAACCGTGGCCGTGGGTCAGGAATTCAGGAGCAGGCTGGCTGGGTGGCTGGGGTGCAGGTACAGTCAAGATGCCAGCCAGGGCCGCCTGGGCTGGAGGACCCCCTTCCTCGCGCGGATGCACAGCTTCAGGCTGGCGGGCTCAGTTCGTTGCCACGTGGACCTTTCCATGGCGCTGCCGGAGCCTCCTTGTGACACGGCAGCCCACTTCCCGCAGTGGTGTCCGAGGACGTGAGGGACCAGGATGGAAGCCACCGTGCTTTTATCACCTGTAGCAGAGGTTAGACGTCATCACTGACCCTTTTTTCCATTTACTAGCAGAGTATAGCCCACGCTCCATTTACTAGCGTATAGCACACGCTCAGCGGGAGAGGAATTAAACGCCATCTTCTGAGTGCGAGGGGCATCAGGCTCCATTATTTAAATGAAGTGAATACGGTACACCCGGTGAGATTTGAATTTCAGATGAACACGTGACTTCCCAGAGTGAGTTCCATATATCGCATGGGCCATACATTAAAGAATTACTTGTTATTTATCCAAAATTCAAATTTAATGGACGACCTGCATTTGTGTTGGCTAGCTCGGGGAGCCCTAGAAAGGATTTGTAGACATAGTTTAGACTCAGCACAGTAGCGAAGGAGGGAGTGGGGTGTAGGACACGGACCGAGGCAGTGACCTTCCATAGACACAGGCGCAGGTTGTAGGGAGAGAAGAGGCAGGGTACTCGGGCGTGTTCGGGGAGGTAGGTGATGGGTAGGCAGGTAAGGAGCAGGAGGCAGGTGGGCGTTCCCTTCTAATTCCTTCTGTTTCCTCCTGAAATAAGAAGCAAGATTTGAACCAAAGGGAACTACCCCCACCGGCCGCCACTCCCCTGGTTCTGAATGTCTGTGCTGACATACCGCGCTCACTCTTGATTCAGAGCCTTTGTTCTGCTTGAATCTCTTAAACCCCACGGGACTGCCTGTCCTGATCCTTCTCTCCGTCCTACCTCCCCACCTCACCATCATTTTTGGAGAACACCTGACTGCTTCCTCAAAGTAATGAAACACAGGACATCGAGTGGAGAAGTGCGGGCTCTGCTTTTTCTCTTCCCTGGTTTTATTGCCTCTCTGGATTTCCAAAATTCTACCTTAGTGTTTTCATGTATTGTACTTTGTCCCATGGTAAGAAATACATTTGACGTTGTGACGCAAAACACATGTATATCCAAAGTGTTATAAACCATAACCCATAAAGCACGCTGAGATTTTTCTAGTCTCTCCTATAGCAGTTTCCTCACCCTCCCCACCTCTACCCATGTGAAAGGCTTACACCCATTAAATTGACTTTACAACCCACTAATGATGGATCCAGCCCCAAGCTGAAAATCCCTGCAGACCCTAACACGTGGTTTGTGTTCTGGCGTTCCGGGAGCACAGTGCAGAGCCCGTAAGGTTTGTCTCCCAGATGTGTACTTGCATGTAATTGTGATACATTGTGTAGTGAGACATTTTGCTGGAGCTTCCATGATTTTTTTTTTTTTTTTTTTTTTACTAAATGCACAAGATGAATATTTAACTCTTTTTCAAAGCCCTATCATCAGCATCATTTAAATGCAAAACAGATTTTTTTAAATGTTTATTTGAAATAGAGAGCCTCACACATGGGGGAAGGAAGGGACTGGCAGAGGGAAAAGGAGAGGGACCTCATGACCTGAGCCGAAACCAGAAGTCTGGAGGTTCAACGGACGGAGCCACCCAGGTGCCCCATAAATGCAAAACAGATTTTATACAAGAGAAGCTCTCGTGGTTTTATAAGAAAATGTGAAAGAGTTTATAGTTCTTAGGCAAATTTTCAATGCATTAAAAAGTTGGGGATTTTACTTGATTGATTTTGGTTTTGAAATGATTTTCAAACTTCACTTTACCCGTGTAGCCATGAGACTGAAACAGAATTATGGAGTTGACACACTCATTGCTTTTGAGGGAATGTGGAGGGCAGGGCTCACAGAACCATTTAACGCTTTGTAAGAGAGACCTATTTCCACATTACATATTTAGTAGGAAACTTGCCTCTCTTTGACATTTGAGAATACCAAAAGTAATGTATTTTAGTCCAAGAAAGTCCACAGTAAATGAATATGTTGAGTCTTAGAGTGGCTAAATTGTATTCACACTTTGAAAGAGAAGAACAAAGTATTAGAAAACAGTGTATATATGTAAATATAAATAACTAGATGCTCAATTATTTTTATCAACATCCCTAAAAAAGTTGGCATAATTTGTTTTCTCCCCCTGGGGAACATACAGGATTGTCTTATATTTGGAATTACCTTCTATTTAGGCACGGCTAATAACATGATTTAGGATACCATATCTCTTCTTGAACATGCATGGAAAATTCCAGTCCTAGTAATTTTCATTCTTGAAAGTCAGTTTTTATGTCCATGTGAATTTTCCTAAATTAATTAGTGCCATACAAAGATCTAACAGTTATGTCCAAATGAGCTATTTTGGGAATTAGGGTGTGTCCCCTACTCAGAGCAGGTACCTTTCCTCATGCCTGAGCACGTACTGGGTGGAGAAATTTATTGGAAGATACGCTTCTGCCCAGCTCTCCGATGGGGAGTGGGAACCCCTGATGGTGGTGGGTGCCTGTAGGGGGAACTTGAAAGTCGTAGGGCCACATGCCTTCCTGTTGGGGGGCAGCGGGAGGCCACCTGTATTTTTCTAGTAGACTTGGGTTTCTTTCAGACCAGGACAGGATCATGAGTCCGAGAGTCAAGATTCGAAGGAACCTTCGCGTTTAGCCACAGCACCTGCCTGCTTGGAATTCCACCATCCCACCCGTGAACTCACTGTCCCATCTGTTCCTGCTTACACACCCAGCTGATGAGCGGTCTCTCTCCCGTTTCAGTTACTCCAAGTGTGAGTTCGAAACTGAGGAGTTGAAACCTTCCTCCCCACCCACCCCTTCTCGTTCTTCCTCCCACCCCTGCTGGTTCTGCCTCCCACGGTTCTACTCAGCGAGTTGAGGTCTCCCCCCGCCCATATCCCGAGGCCTTGTCTGCATCCCTGCACAGTCCCTCCTTCTGGCTAGAACCCACCTTCCGGGCTCTGCTCCATGACCAAGGACTGGAGCTCTCAGGCCAGAAGCTCATCTCCTCGTTTTGCCAGATATAAGACCAGACTTCTCGGACTGTGCTTGACTCCTTTGTCACGTTGGACACTATCAGGCCCTTGGTCTCACGCCGGCTCCTGTCCTCACCACCCACCCTGGTGCTGACGTGCTCCAGGATTTCTGCTTGGAACCCTTCATTCACCCTCCTCAATGTCAGCTCCTCTGGACCACTGGATCACCTGTCCCGGGTGTCGCCAAGCCATCCCCCAAACAGCTGCCCCCCTTGTCTGTGTGGGCCACTGGGACCTCAGGCTCAACGTGCCCAAAACCAGACTCATGGGCACCATGCCCCCCCCACCCAAATACATGTTCCTCCCGTCCCTCCTCTTGGGTCACAAATTGAGGTTCGTGTGGCTATTGACTGACTACTCCCTGCCAGTGACCAGGCAGGAGGCCCTGGTGTGGAACCCGCGTGGTCCAGCCATGGGGAGACGGGCGGTGCCCGCCGAGCATCCTGAAGGTGAGGCCCACGAGCAGGCCCGGAAGGGGGCCTGCTGCTGTGTTAAGGAGGCAGTGTCAGGACGGGCCCGTGAAGACGTGAGATCGGGGAACAGGCTTGAAGGACATCTTGGGGAGGAACATTCCAGGCTGAGATCCTGGAGAAGCCCCCAGAGGCTGGACGGCTTGTGAAATAGTTTCTGATTCTGCTGATTTGGAAAATGGCAAATGCCACGGATCTGGGCCCTGCTCTGAGAGCCACTGAGCCACAGCAGAGACCCCCGGGTGGCCGTGCAGAGGGGCAGACCCTCATGACCGAGGCAGGAGCAGCCTGGTGTCAGCCACCAAGGTCTGGCTCTGCCACATGGTGCCAGGGGAGCCGCACGTCCTGTGCCCCCGGCTTCTGGCAACCCCGCCTCCCCTTTCCCCTGCTCCTCTCCCTCCTTCAACCCTGCGGCCTCCCCACCAGGGCCTCCTCTGCACATGGAGGGCAGCGGACCATGCTGTGGGAACCCGAGCCTTTCATGAAGAAGGGCTTTCAAACCCGAGAATGGAGTCTGGTGAGTGGAGACAGCAGAAGGAGACCAGGGGAGGCCTGGGTCGGGCCCAGACTCGCTCGCGGCACGGCTGCCAGTCCGTGGCCAAGTCACTTAACCCGTCCGTGCCTTGGTGTCTGTGTCTGTAAAATGGGTTTAATAGTATCTGTCCCCTAAAGACTTCAGAGGCTGTTTGTGAAGCTTAATGAGTGAGGTCCATTAAACCCCTCAGAAGAAAGGTGTAACTAAACACAAAGCACTATTGTAATTAGCTCTCAGGCTCTTTAAACCAGGTCGCATCTTGTTTTAAGAGAGTTGCCACGACGACGGGTTTGTTTGAAAAACACATAAAAAAGGTGTGGCCATAAATCTCACAATAATAACTAAATTTACTTTGCTGGTTTCTATTGTAATAAAGAACCATCTAGCTCCTGCCCGAGAGTCGTGCTGGCGGCAGCCGTCACTGTGACTAGGGACGCTGGCATCTTGTCACCACAGCATGGATGGCACCAGCTTCCTTCTGGGGCACAGGGCAGCCACTTCATAACTGATTTGGGGTTAATGAGCTCACAGCGCCTGACACTCCGTAGGCTCTGGGTCTGGAACGGAGACATGGTCTTGGCACCGGTAATGCGGGTCCTGTTAGCGTCCTCCAGAGAACAGACGCACAGGACAGAAGAGATTCGTACAGATTTGCTGTGGGGGCCTGGCTGACATGGTGACGGAGGCTGCCAAGTCCCCAGATCTGCCGTCAGCAGGCTGGGGCCCCCAGACAGCCAGCGTGGCTCCATCCATGTCCAGAGGCCTGAGAAGCGGAAGACGCTGTTGCCGTCAGGAAGCCAGCGGGCTGGAGATTCGGGAAGACCTGTGTCCCGGCGGTGCCATCAGGCAGGAGTTCCCTCTTGCTCTGCTTTTTTGTTCTATTGGGGTCTTCGACTGATTGGATGAGGCCCACCTTCATTGGGGAGGGCCATCGGCTTTACTCAGTCGAACAACTGAAATGTGATCTCATCCAGAGACTCTCACAGACACCCCCCGGGAGGTTGTCTGACCAAACGTCTGGGCATCTGTCCACAGGCCATCAGCCAGCGCAGTGGCATTCGCACAGCCTCACTAAGCGCCAGGCATGGAATTCAGCACACGGGGAGCTCTGGGTCCAGCCTTGTTGGATGGATCAGCGGATCACCGGACACATGGGTGTGGGGAAGCTGCTGGACTCGGCCTCGTGCTTCATGGACCCCGCGCTGTAGTTTGGGGGCCCTGGCGAAGGTTTGGGAGCAGATGTTAATAAATTACTGAAGTTTCAGAGCAAAAGATGAGGCTAGGAAGATAAGGAAGAAAGCGGAGGGGCGCCTGGGGGGCTCAGTGGGTTAAGCCTCTGCCTTCAGCTCAGGTCATGATCCCCGGGTCCTGGGATCGGTCCTGGGATCGAGCCCCGCATCGGGCTCTCTGCTCAGCGGGGAGTCTGCTTCCCCCTCTCTCCGCCTTCCTCTCTGCCTACTTGTGATCTCTGTCAAATAAATAAATAAAATCTTTTTAAAAAATAAAAATAAAAAAATAAACTGACCGGAAACACCAGCTCTTGGGGACGTGCCACAGATGGTCAAATAGGAATGGCTTCAGGAAAAGCAGGCTTTGAGGTGGAGAATAAGGAAGAACGTGCTGGAGACGGAGGAGGAGGGACAGGGCTGCTAAGGCAGCTTAGCTGAAGCTCCAGGCGACCCTGGGCCGAGGCCTCCCAGAGCCAGCACCAACCTGGGAACCTTCCTGTCATAGGGACACGGATCTCAGTGGGGGTTGGGACAGGGAGACCAGGGACAGACCCGGCGGAGAGCCACAGACACCGGCTGCTTTTCCTAGCAGAGGTTTCCTGCTGGTGAGAAACCGCCGGGGCAGCAGCGGGAGGCAGAAGACGGGGGGTGAGGAGAGACGGGCCAGCGGGCCGGGGGAGGAGGCCAGGCCCCCGGAGGCGAGCGGGGAGGGGGGCCTCGTCCCTAGGCTGGGCTCCGGGCAGCAGGGCCCCCGCTGACGGGCCGCTCTCGTGAACGGCAGATTGTTCCAGGCCTGTGGGCTTCTCTGCACCTGGGAGGGGCACCCCCTCGGCAGAGGGGGATGGAAGGTGGACCTTTGAAGAATCCTTTAAGAAATGTCTGCTGGGAAGTAATTATTTGCCCTCGGGGTTTGGCCCAGCAAGCGGGGTCCCCGCCTTTCATGTAGTCAAGGGCAGCCCCGCAGGAAGGACACGCAACATGTTCCCCTTTCTTCCTGGAGAGTCGGAGGCAGGCGCTATGTGCAATTAGAGGAAAAGACTCAGGTTTTGGGGCAGACACTGGCCAGCTCGCCCTCGGCCTGGGGAGTGTCCGGGGGCCGCACCACCCAGGAGCTCCGTCCCTACCTCCTGGCTCTCTGTTCTTCAGTTTTCACTACTATCTAGACCTTAGCTAGTCCGTGCCCGCGGCTATCCGTCCGCCTTAGCCTTAACCTTCAAATGAACCACTTGAAGCCCCAGCAGGCAGGTGCCAGGAGGTCGGCCGTGTCTGCTGGTTCTCAGCCCATGCAGACGCAGGGAGGGCAATGGTAGGGGTGGTGGTGGGGGGTGGTGGTGGGGGGGGGTGGGTAACACCATGCACCTCTGCCCACTTCTGGTTCCTGGCTGGGACCTGGTGACCAAGGTGACATCGGCAAGGCCAGGAGGTAAGGACAGAACTCTCCCCGTCCTGGAACTGAGCATGCCCTTCCAAAAAGGCCTGAGTGGTCTGCCCCTTTGTGAATTTTAGCAAACAAGTGAAACAAGTTCCTTCCAGTTGCCGGTAACCATAGCAACGTCCTTCACAGGGACCATCCCCCCCACCCCCCACTGGGCCTCCCACCGGCAGACAGACGCTCAGGGGCAAGGACCAGATCTGCCCTTTACCATAGCTGCAAACTTGGAAATCTTACTAAAACATCCTGGATTTCTTCATCTGTAAAATGGGCCTGATTATTTCTACCTCACAAGGCTGTGGGGACATTTAATGAGGTAAGGTGTGCAAAGAACCCAACAGTGCCTAGGAGATGGTAGGTTCCTGGTGGGTGTTCAACATCACCCCCCCTCCGCCAGCATGGACCAGCTTCGCCCCAGGTGTGGGCCTGCGCCATTCTGCCCACGGGACAGTTACCTGACTACGTGACAAGATGGTGCCCGGGGAGCTCCTGCTCCCAATGAGGTCCCAGGCCCTATGTTGGGGACATGGGCTTCACACTTGGGCCACAGACACCGAAACCAGGGAAATAGGGTTCTTGGAGTCCTGGGGTCCCCTCCCCACTGCCACCACCTGTTCATCAACTGAAGCCAAAATCTCCAGTAGATTGCCCCTCCCCCTTCCTGATACACCTGCCAGGTACATTCCGTCTTTCCAGAGTCATCTCTTTGGACCAAGAACACAGGAGACTTCCTTTATGGCTCAGGCTGCCTGGTGATCTGCCGACGCCTACCTTCCCCTCGCTCGGATGTTACCAAGACCCCAGTGGAAAAATCCCTTCTCATTTCCCGGCTGTTTTCTGGATGAGAACGAACCCCAACCGTTGAATGAATTTCAAGTGTTTCACCGCCTCCATCCACCCCAGCCTTTCTCCCTTTGGTTTCAGATTCCCGATCTCTTGGGTTTCAAATAGTTGCCTTTTTTCAAAAGCAGATCTGTGGTTTAAATCACCACACCCGGCGCCTGGGTGGCTCAGTCGGTTAAGCGTCTGCCTTCGGCTCAGGTCAGGATCCTGGGGTCCTGGGGTCAAGCCCCACATTGGGTGCCCTGCTCAGCGGGGAGTCTCTGCTTCTCCCTCTGTTCCCTACCTCGTGCTTTCTCTCTCTCTCTTCTCAAATAAAATAAAATCTTCTAAAAAATTAAAAAATTAAAAAAAAAATCACAACACAATACATGAACCTGGCTTATAACTCGGGAGTTTTTATGAAACATTTCTAGCATCTCTGGCTTCAGAATCTCTGGTGGCAAAATCTCACCGTGGGGTCCCCTGCACGTTGTGTGGCTGGTGTGTTTCTGGAGGATCGGCGTGTCACGTGACCCCCAGAAGCCGTGCCGGTGTTGGGAGGGGGTCAGACAGGGGGCCCAAGAGTGACTGGGGGTGGAGGGACGGCAAATGCCTCAGAGGAAGGCCCCAAACTGCCGCCTTCAGCGGGGGGGGCCTCAGGGCCTGCAGACCCTGACTTCGTTCCCCTCGTTCACCTGACCGCATCCCCAGCTTCCTCCTTTAGGACCTGATCTCTGAAGGGGACTTGGGGCTCCAGAGAGTTACGTCCGTCATCTCTGAAGCTACTCTTCAATCAGAGCGTTCTTCGGACTCTACGGGGAAGCCTTTCCCCCGAGCGCCGGTGCGAGCCCTTTGCCCTCTGGGCAGGGTGGGGGCGACAGGGGTGGGATTCCTAGGAGACAGGTAAGACCAGGCGCCTCCTTCCAGTTCAGCCTGGAAGGGCCTGGCAGCCGCGCAGCGACAGGGTGGGGTGGGCCTGAACCTCCAGGCACAGGGCCCAGCCCCGGGAGGGGGCCGCGGGCTTCCTGTGAGCCCCGGGCGCCCCGAGGGCCTGGGCCTCCGTCCTGGAGCAGAGGCTCCGGGCGGCCGCTTGAGCCCGAGGATGACTTGGCCCGTTTAACCCGCCTGCTTCCCCGATCACCTCACCTCCAGGCAAGGGCTGCTAATCCGTCGGTTCTTTTCAGAGGCGGGGCTGGGGGGCCCCAAATGCTGTAGGAGGAAACGGGTGGTTTGCATGTGCGTTGGATGGCATTTATACCAAAGGCTTGGGAGCCCTTGCCTTTTCTGACTCCTTGTGTGCGTGAGGACAGGAAGGAGCCGGGAAACCCATGCTCTGGGCCCATGTCGCGCCCTGGTCATCTTAGGTGGGCACCAGCCTCTTGTGTGCAGGGTGGGGGCGGGGGGGGGGGAGGCCGGGGATGCAAGCCGGCAGGCCTCACCCCACGGCTGGGCCTTATTTTACTGTTGCTAATCGGAAGAGAAAGACATGCTGGTTATTTTATAAGACTTACTAAACATCACAGAAGTGTAACCAGGAAAGCCAAGTCCACAGCCCTCCCACCCCCTTCCCCAGCCCTGTCTCTCCAGAGACAGGGCTGTGGAATCAGCAGACCTCACAGAGTTGGCTTGGGTTTTGCTGGGCAGAGGGGCAAGTTCAGGGGCTGGCCCCTTCCCTTCGTCCCCGGCCGACCCTTGAGTCCTCAGGCGGATGGGGTGGGGGTACAAAGCGCTGCTCTGGGCACTGTGAGGGTTTCCGGTGTAACAAAGTAGGACCACAGTCCACACCCGGTGTTGGGTCCATGGTCAAAGGAGCGAGACTGATACAAAGCGAAAGTCAAGCAAAGCTTTATTTTGCACCAAGCATCGAGAATCAAACGGACCGGCCAGGGCCGTCTCTTGCAAAGAGGCGACCTCTCTCTGCCTTACAGACTAGTTTTAAGGCCAAAGGCCATGTGGTTGGGCCTGGCAGTCATGCTAGGTCACACACGGGTGGCCAATTGAATTACAGTTTACCCTAGTAGATATTTGAACCAGCCTATCACCTTGATCAGAATTGGCGCCCAAAAGGCGGGGCTAAAAGGTGGGGCCCATACTCCTTGGTAGCTAGGGAGACAGTATGCGCCCCCACCTGGCCTGACCCACCCTTGTATTTGGGCTTTGTTACCTGGGACTGGTTTCCAGGACTTATTTTTAAATAAGTCCCTTGGGGGAGGGGGGCAGGGACAGTTTCAGTTTTCCTGCATAAACAACAAAATCACTGTTTAACTGGATGGCATCGCTCTGGCTAAATAGGCCCTTACACAGGGAGACCAGAAGACTGAGCATTACTGGTACTCTAGGTAGGATCCTGGGACCCGAAAAGGACAGCGGGTAAAACCAAGGAAATCCGTGCGAAGCATGAACTTGATATCCGCGTACCGGCCTTGGTTCAGGAACTGCACGACACGGTCCAAACAGACACAAGATGGTGCTGACAGCGGACCCTGGTGCTGGGTCGACAGGGGACACCCTGCCCTATAGTCTCCGTTTTTCTGTAAATCTGTTTGAAAAAACTAAGTCTACATTTCAAGACTTTAGTCAAAAGAAAACAACCCCCCCCCCCCCCCCACCAAAATGAGATAAGGCAAAAACGGTAAATGGCTCATCGAGGCGGAGGGAGGCGGAGGCTCTGTCTGAGCGGCCTCCCTCCTCTGGCTGGAAGCCGCAGAGCTCACACCCCCGGGCCCTGCAGGGCGGCCCCCCCACCCCCACCCCGGCAGCCGGCCTCCCAGCAATGCAAAGGAGCCGAAGCTGGGATTTCGGGAGAGAGCAGTGAGGGGCTCTGCACCCCTGTTCACATCCCTCCCTGGCGGGGCCCCAGTCAGGCGAGCAGCACCCTTAGCCCTGCAAATAGCCCACAAGGAGGGGCACAATTCAGGGGTATTCCGAGGGCAGAGGCCGGGTCTCCCTGCTCTGGCTCTAAGCCCCCGCTGCCAGCTTCTGGGAAGGGCTCCGCGGATGCCCACTGAGCACGGGTGCGCGAATGAGCCGTGCGTTGGTTTCTAGATCTTGCTGGAAGAGCTGCATTGAGACCTAAAGCCAGGGCCGGCGCAGGTAGGAGGCCCTGACTGTCATTCCCTGTGCCTGGAGGCCTGAGGCGGAGGCCCAGATGCTCATAAGCCTCCTTGACCCACATCCCATGTTACTGTTTTTCAGGGACGGGAGGTCAGATCCAAAAAGCGCTTCTGCTCCCCACAGCTTCCTGCCCCCGGGTGTCCCCACCCTGCCTTCCTGCCCAACACCTGAGCGGGGTCGCGAGCCCAGGGAATTGAACGGCCGGCCCGGAGAAGCCGCGTTCCTTCGGGTTCCTTCCCCTGGACGTGAATTTGTGAAGGTCTCCGCAAACACAACTGTTTGGAAAAGGCTTGAAATAGGAAACGGAGTCCCAGCTGAGTGTCTAGGTTACAGGAGAGTCTAAAAAAAAAAAGAGAAGAAAAAATTAAAATCATTTCCTTCGAGGTTGCCAAGCGTGGAGGTCCTGTCCGGATCCGCATATCCTGCAGATGAGTCAACTTGAATTTCCCTCCCCGGCCTCCAGTCTGGCCCCGTCCGCTCACGCGGGGGCCCCTGAAAGAGCGGGCGGCCCCCGGTTGGGGGGGCCCTGGGCCAGCCTCCTGCTCTGTCCTAACGTTGCCCTTCCCCTGCTATTTCCGGGTACACAGCACAGTGGGCTTCAGTGTGTTCCTGTGGTCGTGCTGCCCTCATCACCCTCTTCATCCCCCCAAACAGAAACCCTGTGCCCGTGAAGCACTCGTGCCCCCTCCCCCATCAGCCCCCAGAAAACTCCATCCTACCCTCCATCCCCCCGACGCTGACAGTTCGAGCCACCGCAGAGAGGGGGAGTCCTACAGTCTTTGTCCTTCTGTGTCTGGCTTCACTTCACTTACCATAATGTTTTCCAGGTTTACCTGTATGGTGGTAACATGTACCCAGATTTCATCTCAATGGCTGGATAATACCCCCTTGCCTGCATATATGCATTTTGCTTATCCATTCACCTTGACGGGCACTCACGTTGCTTCCGTATATTTTGGCTGTTGTGGACAATGCCGCTATGAACACGGGGACACCATATCTGTTTGAGTCCCAGCTTTCAGCTCCTTTGAAGTGAATCGAGGGCAGCTCCGGCCCCCACTGTCCGAGGACAGTCGGTCCCTTTCTATCCAGTGTGCTCATGTGTCAGGCTCCCTGCTCAAGGACACCCTCAGCTCCCTCCCTGCAGACCCAGCTTGATCAGCCCCTTCCTGCACCCCGCACTCCTCCCCGCGTGCTCATCAGTGCCCATCAGCTCTGGGGGCAGGGATTTTGTCTTCCTGGTGGATCTCTGGGAGCAGTTTCATCATCCAGGGAAGCAATGAGCATGGATAGTAAATAATAGTTATGAATAAAGGAGAGCAAAACCGACGCCGGTATTATTACACAAGGTGTGATGCATTGGAAGGATGGGGTAGACTTACCCATCTGAGTCACATCCAGTTTATTTGTCAGATTCCTCAAATTGTGCAAACAGCCCATTCCTCATCTAATGGGCGTTGGCCACCCACAGCCAGGCTCCAAGGATTCGTGCCTTCCTCATCACTGCTTGGGTGTGAGCTCTTCTGGGAGTGAACCCCTTAGACTCCACGGGAGCCAGCAAGCGAGAGGTAGTGAGTAGCCTGTCAGAGGGAAGATGCAAGTCAAGCGTGATGGGCCCGGCTCCTGGACTCCAAGGCGATGCTTAATACAGCTTGAAGGTATGACGGGGCCTCTGCGGCTGCCAGGAGCGAATGCCAGCTCAGTTGCCGTGCTCAGCCCTGCCGTGTCAGCAGGACAGCGCTGGGCCAGCCCTGAGCCACCAGGCATGGGAGCCGGGACCCTGTTCCCCCCAGATTTCTGCCGGGTCCTCCTAACTGCCCCTCGTCTAATTGCTGGTGAGTCACATTGCTTAAGGCCCCTCGGATCGACACCATGATTTCATATCACAGCCGTGATGGAGCTCAGCTTCTCAGCATGAAAATCTTGGGGTGCCTTCTACCACATCTGATGCCATCTGTCTGAACAACTCTCCTGCTATTATCCCTGGTGGGCTGTTGGCCACAAGAGAAAAATCTGGATTTTTCCAGAATACCAGTGCTCTCCACTTTCCCTCCAATCACGTCAGTGGAGAAATCTCTGAGCACCAGCGGGCCGTGGCCACGCCGGCTGCCTCCTGCAGACGGGCACCCGCTGGGTGTGTGTGGAAACCCTGGGCGGGCCCCCCCGGGTGCAGGCTGGGCTTCCTCGGGCGTGGGCGGGCCTCCAGCCTCACATCAGAGGGGCTGAGGCTCCCAGCCTCTCACCTGAAGGAAGGAGGTGTGCACTTCCCCGAGGGGACCTGCACCCGGGCTAGACTTGGGGACTTCTTCAGCACCTGCCCCCCCCAAACACCCCTCACCTCACTTTCCTGCCTCTGTGTCCCTTCGGTCTCTCCATCCCCTTACCGCCCACTTGGGCAGCTTTGTTCTTCCTCTTGCCTTAACTGGAGAACACAGATGTCCCAGCCGTCCCAGGCTCAGAAGGGAAACCGTCGCCCTTTGCCATGTGGTGGGCCTGTGTGTGGGGGGGGGCACAGGGGGCTGCCACAGAGCTGGGGGGCAGCAAGGGACATGGGAGGCTCATGCGCAGTCTGAGGCTCAGAGGGCCGGTGACCACCTGGTCAGAGATGGTCCCAGGACGGGGGCTTAGAGTGGGTCTCCCGCTCACACACCCCACCCCCTCGCCCCCCCACTGCCCCAGCTTGTCCCCGACATGCGCACACCCGAGCGTGCAAACCAGCAAGAATCCCGCCTCTGATCTTCCCGCCATGCTGACCCCCATCCCAGCCTTAGATGTGGGACAGACACAGGGTTTCTGCCCCGTCTGCACAGAGACTGGTCCTTACTGCAACCGCCTAACGTCTCCAGAGGAATTTGCGATTTAAAGGCATCCTAGGATCAATTGTTTCATAAGGAAAAGAATCAGCCCACTTTTCTGTTGAGAATATCTGAATTTTCAAAGGTGGGGTTTGCTTAAGGTAGGGTTGCCCTTTGAAAGAGGGATGGAGAGAGGGAGAGAGAGGAAGAAATGTACCAGGTTGCTTCGTGAAAACTGAATTTCAGATAAACAACAAATAATGTTTTAGTTTAAGTACGTCCCAACTCCTGCACGGGACCCGCTGAAATTCACATGTGCCTGGGGACCTGTAGGTGGCCTTCTGCTATGGGCTGAGTGTATCCCCTAAAATCCATATGTTGGAGTCTTAACCTCCCATACCTATGAGTGTGACCTTCTTTGGAAATATGGTCATTCAGATGATCCGGTTAAAACGAGGTCATTAAGGTGGGCCCCCATGTCCTCATAAAACGGGGAGATTTGGACGCAGCCACATAGCTGGAGGGGTGCTGTGTGAAGAAGACAGGCGTCCCCATGATGCTGCTACAAGCCGAGGACCACCAAGGATTGCCGGCAAACCACCAGCAGCGGAGGGGGGGGCCGGGACCAGATCCCCCCTTGCAGCCTTGGAAGGCGCTAACTCCACCGACGCCTTGACCTTGGACTTCCGGCCTCCAGAACTGGGACATCAACGTCTGTCGCGGAAGCCTCCCAGCGCGGTGCTGTTCTGGCAGCCTCGGCAAGCCGACTCGGCGGGCAGCCCCGGCTGGAGCCCCCCTTCGCTCTTCCCCGCCAGGCCCAGGGGCTCCCCGATGACGCCCGCGGGTTCCCGCGGCTCCTGTGATCTGTCCCGTGGCGCTCGGGGCAGTGGAAGGAAAGGTCGCGCGTGGCTGGGGGAGGCCATGCTGGGCCGTGAGCAAGGCCTTGCGCGCCCTCAAAGGGAAATCGGTGCCGCCGAGCCTCGCTCCACCTGGCTCTTGCGCGCCCATGGAAGGAGCCCGGCAGCAGCCGCTGGGGCCGGCCGCCAGTCCGCGCCGGAGGAAGGATGCGGGCAGCGCCTCTCTTTCATGGCCTGAAGAATAAAGCGGCCGTGAAATCAGTGATACCACATTATTGCTTCCTGGCCGTGCGGGATGGGCTTCCTTCCCGTGGCCAGCGGCCCCCGAGCGGAGGCTCCTGCTCTGGAAAAAGGCTGCAGACACGTGTATCCTGGACAGCTGGGGTAGGGAGTATTTCCTCTTCATTGTTTGAAGGAACACTCAGGGGGAAATATGGAAAAAGCCGGAGAGGACACGCAGGTTGCCTGATCCGGCTGGTGTGGCCAGGCCCTGGGGGACGCGGCCAGCCTGCCACAGGCCCCGGGCACGGCCTCCAGCTCCCGGGCACGGCCTCCAGCTCCCAAACGCCTGGCGAATGGCATCCTACCCGCCTGACCCTTTTTGGCCCCTGCAGCCCGTGGAGTTGTTGTTCCTCCGAGAACAAGGGCAGTGTCATTTCGGGGGACCTGGGGGCTCCCCACTGCCTATAGTAACGTGGGGGCCTGGGGAACCATGCTGGGGGGCACCCCCCACACACACTGCCCTCACAAGGGAGCTGCCATGTGGGGCTTTCCCTCAGCTTCCTCTGGGGCTGGGGCTACTGCTGATGGTGGTGGGTTCTCAGCTCTCAGGGCACCTGCCCCGCTGGCCCACAGGGCATGCTCCCACACCCTCCGGGTCCAGTACCACCGTGCACACATCGGGAGCTACGTCAGAGTCCCCCGTGCCCCCCACACCTCATGGAACCTGCACCCCATCAGGTTGCTGCATTAATTGTTACTGCATAGAAGTTTCTAGAAGGTTTAAGTACAAGCTAGAGAAGAACCAGGTGAATCAAAGAAATGCAGACTGCCTCAGCAGGCGATGAATGACTGCCCAGCAAGCGGTGGGCTCCAACAGAAGAGGGGCAACCGCACCATAAGAAGCAGCGTTAGCCATTACTGGGGCCGAAGGTACGGGGACAAGTGGCCTTCCACTGCCTTTCGACTGGAGCTTCTAAGAATCCTTAAAACTGACCGGAGCACCCAGGCCCTATAGGGCAGCTTCTGCCTGATACCACTGTCCTCCAAAACACCACTGTTTCCTTCAGGTTTTGGGATTGTAGGATACGATATCCCCAACACTTCTTCTCCCTTCTTCCAACAGAAACCCCAACTGTTAGCACAGGACCCCCAGGAACAAAGAGTCCACTTCCCAGCCTCCCTGGAGCTAGGTGTGACCATGCCAGTAAGTTCTGGACCAGGGGGTAGGACAGAAGCGGTAAGTACCATCTCTGGGAGTCAGTTTCCTTAAGGAGGGAGCATCCCTCCTAATCTCCTGCCTCCTCCCCAGGGGCTGGGATTCCAGCACAGTGGCCAGGATTCAGCAGCCATTTTGGGCCGTGAGGGCAAAGGATACACCTGAGGGGTGAGTCTCTGAAAGCCGGGAGGAGCCCAGAGATCCCGGTGATTTTGTGGAGCTCCTGTACGGTCTGACCTTCTGGAACACTGGAGGGTGCTGCTTTGGATCCTTCTGCGCCGGATGGGATGACTAATATATTCAATTGACGGTGATATCCGCAACTTCCAATTTCCTTAAAGAGAGGGACTGTGTTTTACATTTCTTTGTATTCTTTTCAGCATCTGGCCCATAGTGACTGTTTTGATTTGATTTGATTTGATCCGATCTTTTAAATGCCCGGTTAGCCAGGGAGTCACACAATATACCCGGCAACTTCCTGCTCTGTCCGCTGACGCTTTCCTCTTGCGTTCTAAAAATTACCTCTTTTAGGTTGCAGACAGGCCCTTTGTGAGGGATGCCAAGCTCACTCCGGACCCAAGTGAGGCTGATGACAGGTCTGGCTGACCTCGCTCCTTAGATCCAGTTCTTTCCAGATGGGAAGTTCCCTCCAGCGGCTGAGAAGGAAGCCTCTGATGGAGCCCATGGGCAGGCCCAAGGTCAGGGGAGGAGAGGCCTCCAGGAAGGAAGGAATGCGGTCAGGGGGCCGGTGCAGGGCAGCCCCTGGCCCTGAGGCAGGCTTTCTGGTGTGTCCTGAGGCCACAAGCACAGGGGACCTCTGGAGCTGGAGCCCCGCAGCAGCCCCGACCGCCTCACTGAGGAGGTGTGCGCTGGTAGGAGCGGCAGGACACAGAATGTTGGGTGCCGGGGACCAGCTCCCCTGGGTGGGCCCTGGATGTGAACAAGCTGTGGCTCTTTTCCTGACAGCAACAGTTTCTTCCCAGCTTGGGGGGGATGGGGCCCCTTTATCTCTTCCTTTATACACACCGGCATTGTGTTTCTGTTTTTGAAGCCTATTTGCTTTTGAAGGACTCCTGTAGTTCAAAAGGAAATATTTAAAATCAATTCTTAGAAAAAGAAGCCATTAGCACGGAAAGATAAAAACCCAGGAATGCCTCTTCACAGCCTTCTCTGGGAATGGGACTCGTTTCCAACTGTGGGGTCAGCCAGACTCGGGGTCACGGGTGAGAAAAGCTTCGGGAATTCCAGATGCGGCTCTGGGTGGGGGTGGGGAGATGTCAGGTAGTCACAAGGGTCAAGGAGCCTGGGACGAGTTACATGCATGTCTGCCAGTGAAAGGACTCAGGAGAATATCTCTATTTCCATACTGTTTATTCCTGCAGCCACCAAGTTGGGCTCCGGTAAGAAAAGGCTAAAGCCGCACGGCTTCTGGGCTTGGCTTCATGGGAAGGACCCAGAGTTAGGGTGGGTAAGGGACCCTGGCCATGGGACAGCATCTGGGTACCTCTCCAGGGTGCACTTCACACCCATAGGAGCTAGATACTGTGTAAGATGCTACTCGTGGTGTCCAACTGCGGTTCACACTGACCCTGGTGGCCCCATAGTGTCTGCCCATTTCACAGATGAAGAAACTGACTCTGACCAAGGTTCCCACAACCAGTGAGTGGCCCAGTTGGAACTGGTCCCTCGGTCTTCCAAGCTGAGCTGTGTCTACCCAGACTGGGCGGGCAGGCAGAGTCTGTGCCCACTGAATTGATCCAAATGTGCGGCAGATGCTTAGCACAGATTATGCCAGGGTTCACACGTTTTTGTTTGCCTCTCAGGCACCCACTGTGTGCGTGGTCTCGTGTGGAGGGTGTCAGAGGTACGGGGGACACATAACATCAAGTGTTCCTTCAAGAGCTGACCACGTGGCCGAGAAGCAAGGTGCCCAGAGAGGACAATGCCCAGTGTGTTGGGTCCGATCAGGAGCCCCATGGGACACAGAACCCAGCCCCTTCTGGGTTAAAGGTGTCATCTGAGAGGGCTCCCCAAACAAAGTCAGGTTTGGGCTGAGCTCCAAGGCGTGAGCGGGGCAGGAGTAGGTAAGAACAAAGGAAGAACTTTCCCGAAGGGAGAAACGGCATGTGCAAAGACAGGGTCGGAGACAGGCACGTGCTGGCCGTCACGGGGAGACGATAATCCAGGCTGGCTGGGACGGCAAAGGTCCTGCTGGGGTCTGGAGGGACCTCAACTTGGAAGGCGCCCTTGGGACCCATGCCCACGAGGATGAACCCTGAAGACATTATTTCTTTGCTGAGCAACGAAATAAAGATAGAACAAAAAACAAATCAATAAATGAATCCAGAGCCTCGTCGTTTACTTGGGCTAAATCGTGTTTCTCTTTCAAATCTACCAATTACGCAAAGATTTTTGTTGGTTGTTAAAATCTGGCTAATAGCTCTCCATCATCCCGGTTGTCATCTGCGGTTTGTGTAAACTAACTGGAAGGTTTTAGAGTTTTAATAAATGTGTTCGGAGTTCACCAAATCTCTTCATCGCGACGGTTCGTAAACCAGCTGGAGAATTACGTGCTCAGGGTTTTCAAGCGTGCAGAATCGGAATCTCTTTGGTTGATGCACTGCCAGTGGTCCCGCCACCAAAAAAAAACACACACACACACACAACGGTAGCATTTTCAAATGTTCCAAAATGCTCAATTGTACAAGATAAAGCAATTTCTTGGCATTACCAGAATGTCATTTCCGTCGGAAGGGACAGACTGCGTGTGTGCGCCTGAGGCACTTACCAGGAGATAGTCCCGTGACTCAGAGAAAGGGTCACTAAGTTGGGACACTTGAGTTTTGTTTGTCTTCAGCTCTGTGGGCCTTTTCACTGTCCTGTCACAGATCACGTTTGGACCTTTGTGGAACAAAAGATGCTCTTTTCCCTCTGTCATCGCAAAAAATGGAGAAGATTCCACTATGTTTGAAGGTATTTTTTTCCTATGATTTTATTTATCCATTCGACAGAGGGCATGAGAGAGAGAGAGAGAGAAAGAGAGAGAGAGTGCACACAAGCAGGGGGAGGGGCGGAGGGAGAAGCAGGCTCCCCACTAATCAGGGAGCCCGACCCCCGCCACGGGACTTGATCTCAGGACCCTGAGACCATGACCTGAGCCGAAGGCAGACGCTTAACCGACTGAGCCACCCAGGCGCCCCAAGGTTTTGTTTTAATAAAAGTACCCACTTATATTTGCATGCGGTTGTTTCGCATGGATTACCTTGGCTTCCTCAACAATGAAAGGAACGAATTCCCTGCTTCACTATCTTTGTAACCGGATCCGGAATTCTTCTCTTAAAAAAAAATTCCAAGTGAACATGCGGCTCTGGTAGCTCGCAGAGCTTCTCAATAACACATTGTTTTAAAGAGGTCATTTACAGTTGAGAAAATACCTTCCTTGAGTGGCTCATAAAGAAAAAAGAAGTAGCTCTTTGTGCGTTTCATTTAGTGACAAATAATCTTTTCCAGATACAGTCGCAGGAACTGTAGTTTTATCCAATGGCTCAGCACACTTGTGGCTGAGTAAGTGGTTTCACGGTTGCTCAGGGTTTACCCGCTGTTCTCGGGCATTTGCAGCAGCGTTTACGGTGGAGGAAACGACTGGCGTCTGCTGTCACCTGCTAGTCCCTTCCTGGACCCATGCAAGCGTTTGCCCGCCGGTGATGCCTCTTAGAGTTTTTCCGTTAAAATCGAGCTCAAAAGAAGCCTCTAAACACGTTTCATCAAACGTGCCGGGGTTGGTGCGGAACCGGAGGAGGCAGCGACATCCCGGAGGGTGTGGAGACGCCCCTTGGGCTCCGGGTGCTGGGTTTCCCAACGTGTTGCTGAGTGATGGGGCGTCACCCCGGTCAGGGCCCGAGAGACCCAGAGGCCGGTGTCTGGCCCGCAATCGCAATGGATACCAACCTCCGCTCCCAAGAGCCTCAGTGGGTTTTCAGAATGGGCTGATTGCTACCGCAGCAGATTCGACCTGCGTTGTTTTTATGGGGTGTTCGTCAGCTCCGCGCCCTACTGTGCGGTGCGCGCTGAAGTCACCGCGGGCACAAGATGCGCGCTGCTTTTGCACACCCGCGACCAATTCCCCATCCCCTTGACACCTGCTGGTGACCAGCTGTGCAATTCCCTGCCGAGGCTGTCCACCTGGAGCTCGTGTCAGACACCCCCAAGTTAAAGGCTCAGCCCTGTAAGACTACCTCCGCTTCCGGCTCGAGCCCCGGTGGGGTGTCCAGGGCGCCCACACGTCTGCCCAGCTGCTTCCAAATTCAGGGCTTCCCACCCTGTCGATAACTCACAGGAATGGCTACCAGAACCCAGGACGCTGCCTTCCTGACCGTCACCGATTATTATCCCAGTGGGCACAAACGGGCAGCACGGGGCCAGGTCTGAAGGGTTGTAAGCGTGCAAGCCTTGTTCCCCTGGAACTGGGGTGTGCCAACCTCCTGGAACGGGAATGCGCTCATCAGACCCCATCATTTCTGGGGTTTTGACGGAGGCTTTGTGACTTTGGTACGATTTGATTAGATGGTTGGCAGCTGGGACAGAACTCGATCTCCAGACCCTCCCTCCTCCCTGGAGGGACTGAAAGTTCAAACGCCCTAATTACGGCGCGGTCTTTCTGTGGACCAGCACCCACTCTGGAACTTTCTAGCACCCTTTGAGTCATCTCATTAGCATATATACAAAACACTCTGGAGATTCCCGGGGCTTTAAGAGCTCTGTGCCGGGGACTGGGGACAAATACCATATCCACTATTATTATTTTCAATTTATTGAAAACAAATTGATTTTTTTTCAATTTTAGGATCTTTTTTTTTTCCTGAGCCATTTTGAGGCCGCGTTTCCATTTGAAGACAGTTACTGTAGTTAAAATCAGATGACATATAATCCATAGGTCCCTCATGACTGTTCTGGGGACAAGTGATCTGTAAAGATCACACGATGCTAAAAAGAGACAAAACATCAGGCAGAATGTGGGCGAGGGCTCCCTGTATTCTGCACGCAGGAGCAACCTTCTGATGGTGTCAGTCCGAGAAACAAATATTTGTAAATCTTACTCTCTTAGGATAACTGAGTCAGCGAGGATTCTTGGGGCTGCGTGATTCATGCACACATTCATCCCACAAACATGTACTGGCTTTCGGATGCTGTGGGGATTTGGAAGATACGATTGCTTCGAGAAGCACACAGTTCAGTCATGGACCCAGAAGGGCAAGCCGACAATCCCACTATCAGGTATCAGAATCATAGGTGATGACAGGTGCCCGGGAGAAGGCGGGAGTCCCTTGTATCAGCCTTGAGTCATAGGAAAAGGGTCAAAGATAGACTTCCAGAAGGAAAGGATACACGGGCTGAGTTTTGAAAGTCAAGATAGAGACGACTGATGTCAGGAGAATAAGATTCAGGAAAATAGAAGGAGTGGGGTGAGGCCCAGAAAGAAGTTTCCTGAGGTCAAGCTGGGCAGAGGAGAGGTCGGCAAGAGGCCAGGTTCTAGGTTTTTGTGTGAGAGGCCACGGAGTTTCAACTCTCCCCCCAGGGTAATGGGAGGCAGTGATGGCTCAAGGGGAGTGTCAGAGAATATGTGAGTTTTTTTAGGAAATCCTCTCTGATGGCAGACTGGAGGACAATCCAGAGAGAAGGAGACACAAGAAGCAGGGAGCCAGCGGGGGGGCACTGTAACTGTGGGGTGGTACCTTGGGAAGGGGAGCTCTCTGGAGCTAGCCAAACTCAAGTTTAAGGGCCATCCTCCACAAGCGAGACCTCACTATGGACATCCGCCCCAAGCTCAGGGGTCCCCAGGACCACCTTCATTTCTGAGCCACTGGCTATGAATTTGGAGGTCCCCATGGACACTCTCAGGCTTGATAATTCCCTAGAAGGACTCACAGAACTCAGGAAAGTGCTATTCTTGATGATTACAGCTGTATTATAGCCAAAAATCCAAATTAGAACTGAGCAGAGGAAGAGATACACAGAACTCGGGAATGCAGAGCCCGCACCATCGTGAGGGTCATTCTCTTGGCATCGAGTGTGACAATACTCAAGGCTATTGTCCTCTAGGGGTGCTCACTCGAGCTCGGCATCCAGCATTTTTACTGGCATTTAATTACGTAGGCACAACTGATTGAACCATTGGCTGTGGCATTGACCTCAACCTCTAGTTTCTCATCCTGCCCCCCAGGTCGGGTCTGGGAGTGTGTAGCTTCAGCCCCAACCCTATATTCACACAGCTGGTCATTCCGGTTGCGGCCAGCCCCCGTCCTGAGTCGTCTGCTCCCATCAAGTATCCGGACTCCCCCATCACCACGGAAAAACAAGACACTCTGTCACTCAGAATCCTGAGGGCTGAGAGACTTGTCCCAGGAAGTGGGACACAATCACTGGTCACAGGACACCGTGGGAACGTGTAGAGTCCAGGACCTGGAGATGGGACATGCCAGCAGGAAGGTGTCTGAGTCGTGGGGGTGGGAAGGACGGCTGTGGTCTGGACGGGGGTGGGGCTTGTGAAGCAGAATCCGTATCTTTTTTATTCTCTCTTATAGTGTATGCATTTGGGGTCTTGTTCAGGAAGCATTTTGCAGTCTCTAGGTTACACAGATTCTCTATCATAGCTTCCTTCTACAGGCACAGCTCAGAAGTATTGCGTGTTCAGTTCCAGACCATTGCAATACAGCAAATATTGCAATAAAGCATGTCAAATGAAATATTTGTTCTCCCAGGGCATATAAGTTATGTTTACACTATACTGCAGTCTCTTAAGTGTGCGATCACACGGTGTCTATAAGTGTCCGTACCTTAATCAAAAAGTACTTTATTGCCAGACTATGCTAGCCATCATGTGAATGTTCAATGAGTCATAATCGCTGACCACATAACAGATCACAGGTCACCACAGCAAATGAAATCATGATGAGAAAGTTTGACATATTTACCAACTATTTCATTACCAAATTGTGGTGCAAAGACACAAAGTGAGGGGCGCCTGGGTGACTCAGTCGGGTGTCTGCAGCTCAGGTCGTGATCCCAGAGTCCCCGGATCAAGTCCCCCATCGGGCTTCCTGCTCAGCGGGGAGTCTGCTTCTCCCTCTCTTTCTGCCCCTCCCCCTACTCATGCTTTCTCTCGCTCACTCACTTTCTGTCAAATAAATAAATAAACAATCTTTAAAAAAAACAAAACAAAACAACCACCAACCAAAGACACAAAGCAAGCCCCTGTTGTGGGGAAACTGGCGCCGGGAGACCTGCTGCATGCAGGGTTAACGTGAACCTCCAGTGTGTAATGAACACGGCATCTGCGAGGGCACTAAGCCGAGGTGTGGCTGTGTCGGGTTTGCAACTGAAGTTATTATCCCGGCTGGAGTCTACCATTCACGATGTGCTACAAGGTAGAGGAGTCCAGCTTAATTTCGCACAAACAAGGGCCAGTTTTCTCAACCCCACTTTCCGATGAGCCCCTCTCCCTCGATGCTGGCTAGCAGGTGCCCGAGTACGTATGGAGACATTTATGAACGGTCTATCCTGTTGGTCACTTTACTCGTCTACCCCTGGCCTAGAGCCAGACTGATTTTCTTTCAGACTTTCCACTTACAGACTAACAGCCCTGGCTTGGGGAGACTCGGGCCTCCGAGCTGCCTTTGCCCAGGAGGGCCGGGCAGGAGAGGAGGAAAAGCCTCAGAGCCCTGCTCTCCGGGGAACCACCCCCCGACTCTGATATCGCCGAGTCCCCCTCTGTGGACCATAGGCCTGGCGTGACTGGGGGACTTTCATGCTAAAACAGACCTGGGCAAACCAGCACCGACTCAACCCAGAAATGAAGAGACAAGGCTTCTCTTCTCAAATACCCTGCTTGAGCTACAATCAGCGTGACCAGTCTCAGAAAAAAAGGTTTTCCAGACACGAGATTGAAACTAAAAGCCAGAAGAGTATTAAGTTCCAGGGCAAGGAATTTCCAAACAACCAGGCTCCATTGTTGGTGTGTCTGCGAAGGCTGAGATAGGGAAGGCCCTGATCTTTTTGGGTCTGGACTGCCCCTGGAAACAGAGCTAAGCAGACAGACAGCTAAGCACGGAGCAGCCAGCAAAAGTGGATTTGTTGTTGTTGTTTTTAAAGATTTTATTTATTTATTTGACAGACAGAGATCACAAGTAGGCAGAGAGGCAGGCAGAGAGAGAGAGGGGAAAGCAGGCTCCCTGCCGAGCAGAGAGCCCGATGTGGGGCTCGATCCCAGGACCCTGAGATCATGACCTGAGCCGAAGGCAGAGGCTTTAACCCACTGAGCCACCCAGGCGCCCTAAAAGTGGATTTGTTAACGAGGCATGGCCGGGGCAGCACCGGGGAGGCGGGGGACAGCCAGCTCTGCCTTTAATGGCCAAGGAGATGTCGGACGGGAGGTGCCTCTCCATCTGAGTCCCAGGGCGCAGCCGTGCCAATATGGGATGCTGGCCCAGACAGGTGACAGCGCCGGCGGGCGCGCTAGGAGGCCTGGCCACTGCGGCGCCACCCAGCCCCGCCCGCACCTGGGGAAGATCCCACGTATGTGATAACACTTGTGAAGACCAAGAGTCAGGCGATCAGGCTTGTTCTGGGTCTGACCTTGGGCAAGGGGCCCCTGTATGCCCTGGAGACCTGGATGTCATCATTCCCCCTGGGCGCCCCATGGCGGTCTCTCAATGCACCGCCAGACGCAACTGAGGTCCTTCAACCGAGGCTCCGGGTGCCAAGAAGGACGTTCCAGGTGGCCAGGTGTCTCCGACCCGGAGCACGTCCTCCCGGTGGAAGGGGGAGCAAAGCCCCTTGCAGCCCCGCAGCGGCTCTAATGTTCCATCGGCCCTCCTCCCCCCAGCAACCAGCCACCAGCCTCGGTGCCCCCCTCAGGGTCGCCCTAACCAAGCCCGAGTCTTCTTTCTCTGCTCGTCCCCCAGACGTTTGCTCATCATTTCCTGCTCCGTGACTCTCCCACGCTCTCCGAGGTAGGACACCCAGCCCCGCAGCGGGGTGCAGGCTTTCCAAGGCGCCTAGCCACCCCGGCTGGGCCTGGCTACGGAATTTGTAGAAACATTTAATAATTCAGGAAACCCCCCTTTGTTCTCCTGTGTCACGCTGCTGCCACCCTTGACAATTCAGACACCAGAGGCGGGGCGGGGGGGGGGGGGGCTTTCCCTGGATTGGGCGAGTCCTCGACCCCAGCTGGCTGTCCCAGCATTGACCTTGCTTCCAACGCCATCCATCTGGAGAGAGTGTCGGGGCCCACGGGTTAGTGGTTCTGGTCCCCAAGACTGTGGCCCCACCTTTGGCCACCAGCAGCGAGTCCAGATTGCCACCGGTGCTTTTGACCTCCCGACTACAAATTGTAGATACTCGCAAGCTCCTCCTTCGACTAATTGGCTGGAGCAGCTCTCAGAACTCACCAAAACGGCTTATTTACTGTTCACTGTTCCTTCCAAGAGGATACAACAAAGGACTGAGGTGAACATCCAGCTGGAAGAGACGGGTGGGGTGAGGTGTGTGGGAAGGAGCTTCCCTCCATGCACGGCACCCCCCACCCCAGCACACCCGCGTGCCCCCAGCCGGGAAGCTCTGCCAGCCACACCATGGTGGGATTTCATCACACAGACACGATGGATCATTAACTCCATCCCAGCCTCTCTCCTCTCCCTGGAGAACGGAAGGTGAGGCTGGAAATTCCAACCTTGTCATCGCGGCTGGGTCTTCCGGTGACCGGTCCCATCCAGCAGCACACCCAGACTCACCGTAGAACAAAGACATGGCTATCACCCAGGAAATCCCGAGGGATTTCGGAGCTCTGTGTCAGACTGCGGTCAAAGACCAACGATTCCAACAAAGGATGCTTCTAGTGCTCTTATCACTTAAGACCTCGCAAAGGTTTTCGGAGCTCTGTGCCAAGAACCAGGGACAGAGATAATCTATGTATTTTCTATCATCTGCCCACAGTACAGAAGAAAACTGTGGGGCCCTGGTTCAGAAATCAGAGCACATTACAAAACAGCAACAGTGGAGGGTTGCACGAACCCAGGGCCCTTTGCGACAGCACAGATCACACACCCAGGAAGACCGCCCCATCGCGGTCACTCCCTCTTGGGTACCCCCTGGCCTATCCGGGGTTCCTCCTCAAAGGCCAGGGGTCAGGCTCCCGGGGCCTGCTCAGAGCGGCCATCAGAGCCAGTCTCGTCTTCCTCCCTTGCCCAGTGTTGCAGCCTGTGGTCAGAGAGGAGCCACTGGCCTCTGAACCCCAGCAGGGCTGGCCGGGAATGAAGGTTCCAGGCCCCCCAACAGCCCCCAGACCCCTGGATCAGCATCTCCGGGGGTGAGCCGCGGCCTCCGCCGGTCCTCGGCTTGCGCGGCTGCAGGAGGGAAGACTGAGAATCATCGCCGGCCCCGGGGCGGACTCCGCAGCCTCTGGGGGAGGAGGCTGGGCTGTTCGCGGAGCTGATCGTGACCTAAGTGTCTCCTTTTCCTGAGGGCTGCTGGTCAGCCTCATTGCCCCATCCTTGGCCAGAGCGAGCGAGTTCCTTCTAACCTTCTCCCCGCAAGAGCAGGCCTGAGCTGACATCGGACGTGGCAGGCCTGAGGGCTGCCCAGCTGGCCGAGGTGGACGGCTGAGGGGTCCTGGGGCCCATTTGGAGCTCCGGCCACATGCCCCGGAGGCCAGATGAACGAGCAGGGCCACCGGGGTCCAGGGCAGCTGGGAAGGAGCCACGGAGGTCGGAACCTACTCTGGAGGGAGGGGACAAAACACGGGACTCCTGTTGGCAGCCACAGCCACGAAGCTCAGCAGGGCCCCCAGCTGACTGGGCCCCGTGGCTGAATCCGTGGCCCTCCAGTCGGGCCCTTCTCTTTTCTGGGCCTCCCAACCTGGTTTTCCTTCTTAGTCCCCAGGCCAGCTTTCCTTGCGGCTTCAGCAGCTCAGGGCATGAAATACGTCTCCTGGGGCCTCCCAGCTGCTCAGAGCCCAGGGCTCAGAGTTGAACGAAGGTCTCTCTGGGGCCAAAACCCAGAGTCGGAGGTGAGAGAGGAGCCATGTGTGGGCCCAGGTGCTGGCCCGCATCTGCCGTGTTGGGAACGTTTGAGAAAGGAAGCTGGTGCCCCCCCCCCCCGACGCCATTCCTACCTTTGAAGGATGCTTTCCCAACACGATGTCATCACACCCTTGGTCTAGGGGCCGTGGTCTCTGTTTCTGAGCCGCAGAAACTGAGTCTTCACATAGCAGGTGGGAAAGGGTTCAGGAGACAGGAGAGGCCACCCCCACATTTCTGGGAGGAACCTTACAATGTACCCTGTGAGCACTGCAAAGCAAACCTTTAGGAACAGAGGTTCTCCCTAGGAGGGAGGTGGCTCCAGGGACCAAGCCAGGAGATCTGTGCCCCCGAGGGGCTCTGAGGGGGCAGTGGGAGATGTGCGTGTTTCTGGGCTGTCCTTGGGACCAGGCATCTACACCCAGCACTTCAACCCCCACTCCGGGGACTGGTCCAGGTCGGGTCTCCTTTCCGGAGCCCGGGAGGCTAGGGTGGCAGGAGGGGAAGCAGGACGTGACCCCGGCAGAGTGACACAGCTCTGCACGCTGTGCAAACCACTGAGCCCACGGGTTTTCTCCGCGACTTCGGCAGTGGCCTGGGCACAGCTCGGGGGCTGTCACTGTGTGGACCCCAGGAGGAGAGTCCAGTGGCGACAAACTGCTCAAACCCCACCAGGTGGGTGGGGGCCTGGGCAGGCAGCACGGCTTCAGGGACCCTCCCGGGGCTTGACATTCATTCACGGTATGCGAAGGCGGCCCTGGCATCGGTCAGCCAGGAGCAGGACACGGAGAGGCACTCTAGAACCTGAAATCTCCCAGGGCCGCCGCTGGGGCACAAGCACGCTCAGCGAGCTTAGTCCTGTATGCTCTTCTGCTCTTTTCTCTTTCTTTCTTTCTTTTTTGGTTGTTATTTCTTATGTAAATATCACAGTTCCTTTGTCGTCATCAAAGCCCTACGTGCTTATGTGTCTTGTCTTGCTCGGACATTTCTGAGCTGGTTAGACAGAGCCCCGTGTCCCCAGATGAACTCAGGATTTCAAAACGATCTCCGGGCCTGATTGATCCCCAGTCTTTCCAGAACCATGCTCCACACGCACAATCACTGGGGACTGAAAAGCAACCCCAATGCCTGGGCCCCACCCCAGAGCCCCGGATTTAGTGGGACAAGAGTCTGCTGCCCCAGCGACTCCAGCACCAGGCCCAGGCAGGACCCAGGGTTGCAGGGAAGCTCTCCGGGCAGCGCTGCCAGATGCCCGCCGACCAGCGAGAGGCAGGAAGTACCCTTGGCTCTTACCAGGTGTGTGACTTCGGCAAAGGCTCCGAGCCCCCTGGGTCCTGGGTTCCCCGCTGTGAGTCGGGAGAGCAGCCCTGCCTTCTGTGTCTCCCAGAACCATGGAGAACATCAGATGATTTCGAGGACGGGCTGAGAGCAGGGGGCAACCAGCAAATGCTCTGCCTCTTCCAAGGTCTGGCTCCCTGGGAAGGGCTCCAAGCCCGTGTGTAGCTGGAGATGCGAGTGCGGGGCAAAGCCCCGTGGGTCCGCCCTCCTGCGGGTTGTGCGACTGTGCGGAGGGTCCGCCAGGAGGTGGTGCGGGGGTTCCTTCCACAGGCTTCTGCAGTGAGCAAGGCCTGGGCCCGGCGGGACATAGCGGGGACCGGGGAAGACGAGCCAATGTCAGCAAGGTCCACAGCGTAATGCCCGGAGGCCCAGAGCATCTCGGAGGGGAGGCTCCACCGGGTAGGATAGAGGAGTTACAGCACAGGAGTGAACCAGCTCCTGGTTCCACGCTGCCAGTGTGAGAATCCAACCTCCATCTGGGAGAAGGTGCCGGAGCCTCAGTTTCTCAATCAGTACGAAGGGCCTAGAGCCACCCTGAGGACTAAATGAGACCATCCAGACCCACTGCTCGCTTTCGACCTTGTGCTACCCTGTCCGACACCACCTCCGCGGAGGGCTGCTGACGGGCAGTGCGGACACCAGGCCCGGAGCACCCAGCTCTCACGCCTGCGCCGGGCCCGGGCCCACGGCCTCTGCGGGGCTGAGCCCTCCGCGTGGAATGCGGCTCCCCAGGCCGGTTCGCAGCCTTTTCTGGGACCCCCGGCCGGAACGGGCTCTGCCCTCCAGGCTGCCACAGCTGTCGGGCCCGCAGCCAGACACCCGCACCGCCTTCCGTGTGGGCCTCTCGGCTCGTCCCCTGATGACCCCGGAAAGGCAGCTCGAGGACCTCGAGGAGCAGCGAGAGCAGCCGGGGGCTGGGCCTGGGCCTCCAGTATGGGGACCCCAGCGCTGGGCGGCTGATCTGTCCTGTGCCTCCATCAGGAACGGGGGTGACCGGCAGGCCAGCCGTGGGTTTTTTTTTTCTGGAAACCCTTCAGGGTCTCTCCCACGGGGGCTCCTCCCGCTGAGCGGCATCCAGCCCAGCCCTCGGTCGCTCTCCGAAGCTCTGAGCCTCACAAGCCTGGCTGCAGTGGGCTCTCGTCCGCACCCCGAGACCCTCGGGAAGTGGGGATCTGGCCTCGCTGAGAGCTGCAGGCCGAGCGGCCCCGTTGCCATTAGAAGGGGGACGTGTGGCCCAGGGTGGAGAAGCGGTCACCTCGCTCACAGCCCGTGCTCTGGAACGAAGGCCTGGGGAGCCCAGGGGTGGCCGGCCGTGGGGTCGCTGGGGGGACCACTTGTGGACTTTACTGATTTGAGAGCGAGCGAGCGAGCGAGCACGCAAGCGCACAAGAGCGGAGGGGGGGGCCCAAGGAGAGGGAGAAGCAGAGAAGCAGACTCCTCGCTGACTCGGGGCTCCATCCCAGGACCCTGGGATCACGACCTGAGCCCGAGGCAGAAGCTTAACGGACGGAGCCCCCCAGGCGCCCTGGGGCGAACCGCTGCGAAGGCTGTGAGATGAGCGGCTGCCGCTCCTAATCATGTGGTGGGTTTGAAGAAAGAAATGACAGGCTCAGGACACGCAACGAATCACAGAGCTTGTCTTTGTAGTCTTGGCTAATAAGACTCAAAACGGAGCAGAGAGGCGCCTGGCTGGCTCGGTCGGTTAAGCATCTGACGCTTGATTTCCGCTCAGGTCGCGTGAGCTCAGGGTCCTGGGATCGAGCCCCGAGTGGGGCTCCGCACTCAGCAGGGAGTCTGCTTCTCTGCCTCTCCCTCTGTCTCTCTGCCCCTCCCCCTGCTCACTTTCTAAAATGAACAAATAAACCTTAAAAAAAAAAAAAAAGATTCACTTGCCATTTCAATATTAAACAAAACAAAACAAAACAAAACAAAACTGAGCAGAGTCTGACTTTAACACCAAGTGCATTTGGAGTCCCTCTGGGTCTTTTAAGGGAAAGTGCCAGAACCTTGGGGATTGTTGGGACTCTTTGGGAATGTTTGCTTTGCTGGGATCCCCAAGCCCCCGGAGCCCACAGAGCAGCCCGTCCCTCCCAGCTGATAAAGCCCGACCTTTCCGTTCCCTCCTCACCCGCCAGCCTTGGCTGCCCATTGATGAGGGAGATCACCTTCCCCCACCAAAACCCCCAAATTTGCCAATTCATTGAATCCCAAACGCGGGGAATATATGTGAGAATGGATTTGAGAATATTAGACTGGAAAGAAAGAAACTGAATATTAGACTGGGCTGATTTTATGAATATAGCTGCTCTTAGCAAAAATCTGGAGTTGCTGGGTGAGCTGGGAGCAGTGCCGTGGGCCAGTCACGGGCTGGAACCTGGGCTCTGTGGGCCTAAGAGAAAGGAAGGGCGGCTTGCACGACCGTGGAGCAAAGAGTCCGCACACACCCGGAGAATAACAGTGGGCGGATCTACGCAGCCCCTCCCCCACCCCTGCTGTCCCCTTGCAGACACCGTCCCTTTACCTGAGACCAGCTGTCAAGGCTATCACCAGCATCTTTTTTTTTTTTTTAAGGATTTCACCTATTTATTAGAGAGGGAGCAGAGCGAGAAAGAGAGTATGGTGGGTGGAGCGGGAGGGAGGGGAGGAGGGACAGGGAAAAGCAGGCTCCCCACTGAGCAGAGAGCCCGATGTGGGGCTCGATCCCAGGACCCTGAGATCATGACCTGAGCCAAGGGCAGAAGCTTAACCCACTGAGCCACCCAGGTGCCTCTCACCAGCGTCTTTGAAGAAAGATGAAGTGACTATCCCTGTCCTTCCCCGGGGCTGCCGGGACCGCCTAGGATTTGCTGCCCCTGAGATGGGCTCTGATTCAGAGAGAACGATGGGATCCCTGAGGGGCCAGGGGGCCGTGTTCCTGAGATGGGCAGCAGGACCCAAGTGGCCTGCGGATGTCTCCCACGGATCGCAGGATTCCCGGGACCGAAACAGAAGAACAGCCGCTGAGGTCCTCCTTGACTCGTACGACCAAAGAAACTTCCAGCCCGACAAGCAGAGACCGGGCTCGATTCATCGTGGTGGAGTGTCACAGTGCTCAGCCACACCGCAGACCTCAGAGCCTCTGGGATTCCTGAGAGACGTTCCCCGAGGTAACACCACAGGCACGAGCTCCACAGGTCAGCGCTGCAAAGCTGCCAAAGGCCTCCAGAGCCATCTATGGCCATCGTGGGAACTCTGGGCTGGGCAAAGAGGAACTGAGACGTTGCGGGGACGATCTGACATTGATCCTGAGCTCTGACGACCCAGGACGAGTTAGTAGGTTTTCATGACTGTAGCCCCCCAGTGCTGACACTGGTTTATGGGAGTCAGTGATAAAACACATTCTTGGGTGCGTCCATCCACAGAAGTCCGTGGCACCAGGACCCCGTGCCATGGGGGAGTTTCCCGACTGTGTGGCTGGAATCCCCACACCGGCTTCCCAGCTCACAGAACGGGGACCGTCACAGTGGAAACCAGCTACGCAGAGGTCTCCAAAGCTCCCTCTCCTTATAAAAAGTATCAAAGCACTACACACCCCGGCTGACATCGGAGATACCGTGTTTACCATCAAGCCTCAAAAGATGGAGAGACTGTGGTCAAAAGCCTATCAGTTTGGGCTTTGCGGGGACCTCCGGGTCCTAGAGAATGGCAGTAGAGTCACTGCAGCTTAATCGCGGGGGCGGGGGATTCTACCTGCAGCTGCTGCTCTCCCCAGGGCCCCTTTGCTGGAGCAAATATGGGCAGTGGTCCCCCATCCGGGCAGCGATGGATGTGGGAAGGGCCCCTGGGCAGCCTACCATGCAGACGGCGTGGGGTTGTTTACCTGCAGGGTTCTGGGTCTCCAGGGCTGCTCTCTGGCTCCTTGCTACAATGTCATCCACAGGGACATGACCCCCTCCTTGTTGCAGAAGACGTCGGGCTGGACCATGACACGGATAACGCCATGCCGCAGGCGCCTGCCGAGCAGGAAGTTCTAGGTATCATCTCAATGCGTCTGCGAGGCTTCCGTGTGCCCGAGGATAGGATAACCCTCCCACCGGAGCCAAGTTCCTGGGACTGTTGGGTGTCTTCCCTGCCAAGTGAACTTTGTAGTCTACACTGAGAAAGAGGTGCAAAGCACGGTGGGTCCCTGCGGATTCGGGAGACAACAGACACGATGTCTCTGTGGGCTGCCCGGTACTGAATGGGTATACCGCAGGCTCTGCTTTGTGGCGAGGGCAGGTGGAGGCTTTCTAGCTGATTCGGGCCTCTGTGCGGGGACCTGGGCCCCGGATGGCAGAGCGTGCAGAGCCAGCATGCCCTAAGTGTCTAGCCAGACCAGAAGGTGGTAGACCAGAGGACCCGGGTCAGCCCCGATGGAGGGACCACAGCGCAGATGCCCAGCTCCAGGAGCAAAGCCACATTTTCAACAGCAAGTAACAGCCCTTCGTTTGAGAAACAGCCCCTAGGCTGAATGTCAGCCATGGAAGATACCAAGTAACTGTGACCTTGAGAGAGGCATCTCGGGTTGGGTGTGGTCCGAGCCATCCAGCCAGAGGCCGGCTGTGTCCAGCAGTCGCTGATCACCAGGGCGCTCGTTCCCTCTGAAACCTGTAGGAGGAGTCCTGCCTTGCCTAGACGGGCTCCTGGTGGTTTGCTGGTGATCCCTGGCTTTCCTCGGCTTCTAGAAGCATCCATCACTCCAATCTCTGCCTGTGGTCACGTGATGTTCTCACTTTGTGTGCCTGTGTCTCTTGTCCTCCTCTTATAAGGACACCGGTCATATTGGATCATAGGCCTACCTACTCCTCATCTTAACTAACTACATCGGGAAGGACTGTGTTTCCAAATAAGGTCGCGTTCTGAAGCTCGGGGGGTTAGCACATCCGTCTATCTTGGCGGGGAGGGCACACAATTCAACGCACAGCCCCAGTTGACTGAGGAGAAGTCCGAGTCTGGGTTCAGGATGGCCCGGCAGGACCCGCCCCAGGGGAGGCCTGCCGCACTGCTGACCCCTGGGGGCCTCACCCTGCAGGCGGCGAGCGGCGGCCCGACAGCGCTCATCCACAGTATGAGGCCAGACCCAGCCAAGCCTGTCTCCCTGGCCGTCACGCAGGGCACCAGAACCTAGCTGGACTATTGGTCAACAGAACCGTCTCCGAACCATGCTTCTCGAAAGTTGCCCGTGTGGGGGATGGGCAGATCAGTGTTGCGGTGCCTGGAGCTCACTCCGTTTAAGAAAAAGGACCCACGATTATGAGTATCAAATTGTGGGCTTTGGGAGCCTCCTGGAATATGACGCGGTCAGGGGCCGTCCTGGCAATCAGAGAAGCCCAGGGGGACACCATGGTGAGGAGACCCACAGGGGCATGTGGGACCCACCAGTGGGGCTCTGGGCAGCCGGTGACCAGCGGGAGTGATGGGGTGGGGGTGGGGGTGGGGGCATCTGGGGACCCGGGACAAGGGAGAGGGCCCTGTGGAAGGAACCAGACTGGGGGCTGCAAGGGAGAGCAGGATGGGGTCCGGAACCCGCGTCTGGGGGAAGCCGGCCAGCCGGGTGAGTGTAAGAGAAAATGAGTCTGGCAGGAGCGTCTTGAGTAAATTAAAGGGAACAGAGGCAGGGAAGCTGTGAGTTGGAGAGGGATGTTCCTGGCAGCGTGGGGGGGGGAGGCCAGCACAGGTAGAGCCCGCATAATGCAGGCTTTATATCCCGGGAGGAGCAGGGCCTGGCAGCCAGCCCTGGGGTTCAGGGCTGGAAAGGGAGGGTAGGAGGGAATTTGACCTGAGGGGATTGCTGGGGGAGCCGGGAATCTGGGGAAGAGAGGCCAGAAAGGGGGCAGGGGCGGAGGTGGGGGGAGTCCAGAAAAGGGAGGAGGGGGAGTCCGTGGGCACCGGGTGTGCGGAGACTCAGGCCCTGAGAATGGGCTGTGGGGAAGGAAGCGTGTCCTTCGCGGTTGGAGAAAGGTCCGTAAGAAGTGGCCCGGGAGGGTGACCAGACAGCTCTTCTGAGGAAAGGAAGGTGAGCGGCCAGCCCTGCGCGACCCGGCCGGGGAATGTCTCTGAATCTAGTGACTCCGATTCCAGTACCAGGCCAGCCCATCTCAGCAGGAAGAACCCGGGAAGCACAGCCCCGCCCTTCCATTATACAGGTTGGGAGACTGAGGCCTGGAGCGGGAACCAGAACCCAGCCTCTCCGGGCACCACCCCTGGCCCCCAGTGTCAGGCTGCACAGCCGGACCCCCTGTCTCTTGCCCCCGAGGCCCTGTACCAAGAAGAAATGAGAAGCCGTACACACACGGCCCAGGGAGAGAGCAGAGCCCAGCCCTCAGGAGCGGGCTCCGGCCCCACAGTCGCGAAAGATCGAGAAATCACTCACCACCACGTTTTGCTTACTCAGGGTCTAATCTAAGATCTTTGAGATTTCCGTTGGCTCGCAGGTGCAAAGCCCAAGTGTGGGGCTCGATCGTGAGAACCTGGTAGAGGGACGCTCTCCCTGCGAGTGGCCTCCGGTGACCCAGAGCCCCGGTGTTCACTGTCCAATTGGCACAAGGCAGAGTAGGGTCCCCTGGGGTTTGTCCCAAACCTGAAAATCAGTGCAGAGCAGAGAAGTACTCCTCCTCCCCATCCTCCTGCCCCGGCTGCCCCACCTGACCACGGCCTCGACACCCTTAGCTAATATACGTTTATAAGGTGAATCGCTTTTTATGATTATGAAAGACCCATGCTTGTGAGAAACTGGGAAAATAGAGGAAAGTAAACGAAGAAGACGGAAATGCTGAGCAGTCACAGGAGGTGTTTGGGGTCTGGTTTTTTTAGGCTTTTCTCAGTGTCTCAATGTAATTTTCAAAGATTATTATAACTGGGTCATACCACCTGCTGTTTCATACGCTGTTTTTTTTTAACTGAGTATAATAGTCTGTGGGATTTCCCACATTGATAAACATTATCCAAAAGCAAAACATGAATTCACTTTATTCAAACATAAATTTTTAGAGAGGTTACATTATCCATGGTGCCCGGCACACGGTAAATCCCAACTGGCAAATAAATACCTAAATAAAAATGCCACTTTGTCCCTCCATTCCACAACTTCCACCTCGAGCTGGTCGGCTTCATGGGTGGACTTGGGCCAAGCAAGCCAGGCCCAAGAGATTTGGAGGCACCGACGTATAATGGAGAAAAGACCCCTCCAGAAGACAAGCCTGTTTTCTAGCAGAGAGAGGGGGTGAAACCTGGCTCTGCCCTGACATGGTGAAGACACTGTTTGAAGATTCATGTACATTATTCTATCAAAGTACACAACAATCATCAGATGGCGCAACTGGCAGGGATGTCCTATTTTCTCCCAATGTTCCTCCCCCTTCTTCCTGAGCATAAAGACCTTACTTTTATCGGGACACATGGGTGCTGGAATAAAAACTACATTCCTCGGAATTCCTGGTTGCTGGGTGGGACCATGTGACAAATTCTGTCTAAAGGTCTATAAGCTAACGTGTTGTGTGTGACTCCAAGAAGTGCCCTTTAAAGAGAGGCACTTTAAGATTTTATTTATTTATTTGACAGAGAGAGAGATCACATGTAGGCAGAGAAGCAGGCAGAGAGAGGGGGAAGCTGGCAGAGAGAGGGGGAAGCAGGCTCCCCGCCGAGCAGAGAACCAGACGTGGGGCCCTGAGATCATGACCTGAGCCAAAGGCAGAGGCTTAAACCACTGAGCCATCCAGGCGCCCCAAGAGAGGCACTTTAAAGAGAGGCACTCCTTACTCCTTTTTGCTAGCTGGAAATTAGATGTAGTGGCTGGAGCTTGGCAGCCACATTGGGCTGGGAGGTGAGAGCTTCCTGCAAGAGTGGCAGAACAGCAAGAAAGAGGGGGACTTATATCCCTGCAGATTGTGAAATCACCCTGTCAGCCCAAGACTGCTTACCCATGGAGCTTCACATGACAGAAGAATAAACTTTTATCTTATTAAAAAAAGATTAAAAAGCCTTGGCAGGACTGTTAGAGCCCTGGGCTCTTTCCATAGATAGCTCACTACTATTAGGGAAGATTGTTAACATTTATTGAGTGCCTACCACTTGCCAGATGTATTATATACTGTATTTAATTAAATGTAATGTAATTTAGCTTAATTTAATTTCCTCAACAACCCTGCAGTGTTAGTATTATTATCCCATCCTACAGATGAAGAAACTAAGGCTCAAAGAGGCTGAGAAACTGGTTAAGTCACACAGCTAGTAAATGAGAGAGTGTGACTACCCAATTTCTGTCCTCCCGGCTCCCCCCACACTCCCAGACTCTGCTGGGTTTCTTGGCTTGCACTTTTGACAAGATGAGCTCCCACCTAAGAAAGTTAAGCTGCTAAAGGTAGCTTTGTCTCGTTTTCTGCCAGCCTCACAGTTGAGCTGAAGTTCCAGAAACCACTCCGTTTCCCAGGGGCGTGAAGGAAAACTTAAATCATGTTTTAATATCATAAATTATTTTCTTCACTTAAGGGGGGGAAAAAGCCCGTCGTCAGCTATAATAAATCCAACTCAATTACACTTATTACCGTGATGACTGTTCATGCCACTCTAATTGGCTTCTCTCGGCGTTTTCATTAAGAACCTGCATCTTCAAAGGTTTATAACTCAGACACTTCTTTACTTGGAGCTGAAATTTGGCATTAACAGCCAGATGGGGAACCCAGGCGCCACAAGAAGGAAGAAAGCCCAGCCCCCACCCCTGGAGCCAGTGCTCAGTGCCTCGGATGGTGCTAGAAGGTTCGTCTGGGGACTGGTCACTGCACAGTTGTCTCCACACAGACCTGAGTCTTGTTGGGATGGGTCCCTGGGCTTGTCAGATGGTAGTGGGGCCACAGCCTGGCCAAGCCTGGGCTCCAGCAGGGATTCTGGAACTCATTTCGCTGTGAAACAACTCCCCAGGGACCACCCCCCAGGGGTTTGTGGGGTTTGGTGGACGGAGGACAGTACAAGAAATCAGACCTGGGTCATGGTCCTCCTTGCTGTCCCACAGTTTGGGGCAAGGTATTGGCCTTCTGAATGCCTCATCTTCAAAGTGAATAATAGTTACCATGAGGCTCAATGAGATCAACCGTGCAAAGCAGTTATGGAAAGTGCTAGATAGATGGGAGTCTCTATTATGCCCCCCTCCCCAGGACACCCACTGACTTCTCTCTTAAGTAGAAAGCTTGGACAGGCTGGTTTTCTGGACCACTGAGACTCAGACTCAAGTCACTTCTGCCTGTGTGTGTCAGGCCAGCGAGAGTCACAGCGTGCCCCTTTGGTGGACGGGCTCCTGGGTGGCTGAGGGGCTCCTGCGTGGCAGGGGGAAGGGTGCTTTTCTTAGACGGCCCCGGGTTCCAATCCTGCCCACTCCCCTTACTCTTCCGGTGACTCTGGGCAAGTCACTTAGCTTGTCTGAGCCCCGGTTGTCACTAATCTAGAAGGCAGGTAATAATTGTGTGAGGTACAGGCCAGCACAGGCCGGCCCTCCGCACAGCGGACCTATTGTTATTAGCAGTGGGTAACCTTGCACAATGCAGAGAAACTGGTGAGTGGAGGGGAGCTGGCTGGCCCTCGTGACTGCTGGTGAGGGAAAAATAAAAACTCTCCGGCTCAGGGGGACCAGGCCCGGTCAAGGGTGGCTTTGGGGGAGCTCATCTGGCGACCTCTGCCTGGGGATCCCCCACTGGGACTCGCAGCTCTCCCCTCTGCCGGCCCCACCTGCTGCATTCCCGCCGCTCATCTGCCTCAGTTTACTTCCTGGAGAAAGACAGAGCCAGCCTTGATTCAAGGGGTGTGCAGGGACAGGGAGAAGGGGGTGGCCCCTGCAGAAGGGCCAAGGAAATGTCTAGGAAGGGCTCCTTCATGTGGCCGTGATGCAGGGTGGCTGTGGGAACAGGGAAGCTTGGACTCACTCTTGGCTCCCCCTCTGGGCTGCCCTGGGGCGTCGCTCCGTGTGACTGTCTCTCCTACATGCTGAGGCCCGACCACCCGTAACTGTACACTGGAGTGTGGGACCTGGACTCAGCCACTTACTTGTCAGCTGGAGCCGCTTTCTGGGTCTCAGTTTCCTCATCTGCAAAATGGGGTAACAGTGCATACCTGGCAGGGTTGTGGTCAAGGTTAAATGAGGCAGTGCACTCCGGGGGCCACATGGGGCCCAGCATGCAGCAGGCTTTCAACAAACAGGGCAGAGGCAACAAGTCGGGAGACTCCCGGGCCCCTGGTGACCACCCAGTCCCGCCCCGTCATCTAAGACGCCCATGGTCCAGGCATCTGGGGGTGAGGGCAGAAGCCTGCAGCTTGCCCCCTCGCACCCATCCCACCGGGCCAGCTATATGCACCCCTCCCCATCAGTCTCTCTGCCTCCAGCCTCTCCCTTTCCCGTCCCTTCTATGGCCCACTGCCTGGGCTGCCCTCCTAAAGTCTCTCCATTCAGAAGTCCTCAATGGCACTACTGTACGAGTCCAAGTACATGACATTCTGGAAAAGGCAGAACTGTGGAGACAGTAAAAAGTTCAGTGGGTGCCAAGGGGAGGGACAAAGGCAGCTCAGAGGGGTTTTAGGGAAGGGAGTACTCTGTGTGATGCTGTCGTGGGGCAAACACAACATCACACACTTGTCCAGGCGCCCAGAAGGTACCACAGCGAGAGTGACTCTAGACTATGCACTCCGGGCAATAATGCATCTACATGAGCTCATCAGTTATAACAACCGCACCGCGCCGCTGCCCTGTATTAACACTGGGAGAAATCGATGGGAGGCGAGGGGGAGTATGGGAATTGTAGTTTTTGCACAGTTTTCCATACACCTAAGACCACCCCCAAAAAACCCAACCCTATTACATTTTTTTTTAAGTCTCAGTTGTTGTAAACCTCTCGATTTCAACCCCTCAGTTTGGCACTGAGGCCTTCCAGGAATGGACTTCACCTCCATCCTGTCTCCCACTCCAGACAGGGACACCCCCTCGCGGTAGGGGGCTGTCTGGCATCCCCAGAGCCCTGGGCCCCGGCTCTACCTGCGGGTCAGAGGCCAGCCTGTGCGGGATCAGAACGCTGGAACCTCCCCAGCTCTGCGTGGTGGTGGTGGTGGGGTGGGGGTGGTCCTCACAGCCACCCAGAAGCACCTCGGGCTCATCTGAGCGGCTTGGCCTCCCCCTGAACCCCCGTGTGCAGTGTTGGGCGACAGTCTCAGGGTGCCGAGGGGTGCTGCAGGGAGGGGCCATCATCACGGCTGCGCTGGGTCCCATGTCCCCAAGGGCAGGAATCGCAGGGCAGCACGAGGGCGTGGTGGCTGGTCACCCGGTCCCCGTGCCAGAAGTTCTAAATGTCCTGTTTGTGATTCCCTGGAGCCTCACGATGACCCTGCCCCACCCCCCGCCCCCAGGTTTCAGACAGGAGGTGTGGTCAGCTGAGTAGTGGTCCCCGGAGGCCTGCACGTCCTAATCCCCAGAGTGTGGCTTACATGTCCCCAGGGGCCATGCGGACAGGGCGGAGGCTCCGGAGAAGAGGGGAGGCCCCCAGTGTGACCACCACGGGCCCTCCAGAGAGCAGAGAGAGCGCCGACGGCAGAGTCGGAGGGACAGGCACGGACCAGCTCTTCCCGCCGCCGAATTAAGCAGCTCTGAGGTCGCCCAGCTTCAGCCCCGAGACACTCAGCTCAAAGTTCTGGCCTCCAGAGCTGGAAACATAAATCAGGTTACAAGCCACTAAGCCATGACTTGTTACAGCAGCAACAAGGAAGCTAATGCAAAGGGCAAGCGACTCACCCAGGACCACACAGCCACCCGGCACGGTGGGCTCAGGCCCGCGTCCCCGTGACCTTGGGTGCCAGTGGACCTCTGCCACCCGCGCAGTAAGGCCCAGGGGCTGCAGCAGGCCAGAGGTGCACCACACAGCCCGGGCGGGCTGGACTTGACGGGATGGGCCACTGCGAGGTTGTCCTGGCCACTTCCATGGGGGTCCGTCCCTTCCAGCTTGGCACCTGTGACCTTGACCTCGGTGCCAGCGCATGTGGCCGCCGCACTGGCCTCCTTCCCTCTGCCGGCCTCACACCCACCCCTCCTCCCTAATGCCAGGCCAGACCCCCTCCCTCTCCTTTCCCCATCCCCCCCGCATGTCTGTGCCCCTCCCTTCTGCCCACTGCCCCTGCTCTCCCCCTGCCTGCCGGACTCTGTGGGCCCGAAGCCCCCTGCCCAGTTCATCGGCAGGCTCTGGCCTTGCCACCCGCTTCCCACACCCCTTCCTCCCCATCCCTCGGCCCCTCCAGAGCACTGATGCCCACTGCTCAGGGCAGAGGTCCACTAGCTCACTCATGACTCGTTTCTTCACTCAACAAACTTCCATCAAACCACCACAGGTGCCAGGCTGCATCTGGGTGCTGGGGACACATCATGAACCAGACAGAAAACTCCTTGCCTTGGTGGGTTCCATTCCAGGGGACAGGCCCCCATAAAATACTATAGGCCCCTCCGGCCAAAGGGCCGGCCCCCCCACCGGCCATCCGGGGTGGGAGGGGGAATCATAAACATGGGAGATGGAGGACCCGCCAAGGGGAAGGCATGTAGTCAGCGGAACTGGGGGGCTCAGGGGTGCCGCCAGGTTCTAGGCCCAGCTCCTGGGTCCCCAGACACAGGCCGGCTGCTGCCAGGACATCGAGGACCTCAGGGAGCCCAGTGGGAAATAGGCAGGAGGTCCCTCCCCTCCACCTTCCAGGCCCCATCAGCAGAGGTAGCCACGGGGAGTATGGGCGAGGCCGTTTGCAGGGTCCCCCTCCTGCATCCCCAGAGCCCAACGGGGAAGGGCGGGGCTGGGGCCGGGGGACGACAGATCCATCCCTGGCACTTTTCCCACCAACAGCACAGATCCCTGACATCTGAGAGCTACTCAGAGAGGGGCAGCAGCACGCCAGACCCCGCCACCCACCCCCCCCAGGCTCCATCTTGGGTCATCACCTGCTCCTCCCAGTCTGGTTCCTAAATCTGGGGGGTGGGGGGATTTTTCCTCCCCCTTCTCACCGCTGGCTCCTCTTATCCAAGTAATTGACAGCCTCGACTCAGGCTTCCTGCCTGTGCCGCCTCCACACCACTGCGCGGGGGGCCTACCCACATCACAAACACACCAGCATGGACCCCTCTGGAATGCCCCCTTGACCCCAGTGCCCCAGTGCCACCGAGACAAAGCCCCTGCTCCTTCTCGGGGTATGCGCAGCTGCCTGATGGGGGGCCCTGTCCGTCCCTCAGCCTCGGCTCTGGCCTCCCCCCAACAAGAACACTTGCTCCCGGCTGCACCGCTCCATCGCTGTCCTTGCACCTTGACCTTGAATCAAGCAGCCCCTTGGTGCCAGGTTCCTCACCTCCCCCGCCTTGCTCAGCTCACACCTACACCGCTTGAAAGACTTGGACTGGATGTGGCCCTCCAGCAGGGCCGGAGCTCCCCGCCCCCCCTTCCTGGGTGTTGCCGAGGTGTGCCCTTTGAACAGGAAGCAGGGTGTGGTGCAGCCTTGACCGGGGACCTTGACTGGGTACCTTGACCGGGGCAGGCATCTGTGGCACTACACAGGAGGGCCCTGGATGAACCTTGCTCTCCTCTGCTCCACTGAGCACCCACGCAGGTCAGGCGTTGTGGGGTGCTGGGTTCAAACTCTCACTAGAGAGTTTGACTGACATGCAGAACAGCCCAGAGAGCTGGGTAACCCCTACAATCCCAAGACCACTCGTGGGTGTCCTGGTCTCCAGCCTCCCCTTCTCCAGCCCTCCCTTCTCTGGGCTCCCAGATGGCTCTTTCCAAACGAGGAACACCCACCTGATTCGGAGAGTCTATGAGGAACTGATGTCAAAACTGAGATCTGAATACTTGGCAGAAGTATCTAAATCAGGCTGTGGCTGGGAGATAACGTTTCTGGCAGAGCAGCATATGCAAAGGTCCTGGGGCCCCCGAAGTGTATGAAACATAAGAGAAATAAGAAAAATGTGGCTAGCTCAGAAAAAGCCTGCTCTTTCCTTCCCAGAATATCCCTGCAGGGATGGATTTCTGCCTTTCCACACCCTCCCCCTGCGACTCACCCACTCCCGGAAGCCCTGTCTATCACTCACCAGCCTTCTAAGACTGAAGACCAGAGATCTTTTGCCCCTGGTGGGAATATGGAAACAGGAGGCCCTTGCAGTGTATTTCCCCAGTGGGCTCCAGATTTAGGTCTCCAAGGATAGGCCCAGCCATAAATCCTGTAAAAACCAAGCCAGGTCCTCCTTTATCTACCCAGAAGAGGAAGACAGCTACTGATGCCTACAGACCTCAGCTTCGAAGTACAACAGGTGCGCCCTATCTGATGTTTCTGTGCGGAGAGAAAATGCTTGGGTGTAACTTGCCAGAGGGATTGTGAAAAGTGGGAAGCTCCTTCGGTTCCAGTATCACCGCCTACACCTCTTTCTGGCACCGAGAGGACAAACCCTGATGGGTTTGGTCACCCGGAGGCCTGGCCTAGAGACTGCCTGCTTTCTCTACTTTGACAATATCTGGACTCCCCGCCCTCCCCTGCCTTCATCTGCATCCATCCGGACGCTTTATCGAGGGCAGTCATCTCTCCAAGGCATTTTGGGGATTTAAAAACAACAAGGGATTAGGAGAACTGTCCTCCTGCTGAGAAGCCCACCTCTGGAGGCTCCCCTACACGGCAGGCTCTCAGCTCCGTGGCTTGGCTTTGTGCTGCTTTACTGGAAGGGGGGCAGTGAGCACAGTGAGCGCCGAGCATGTCAGGCCCTAGATTGCCTCTCTAACATGGTCTTGGCTGTCTTCAGAGCAGGAGTGTGAGGAGTCCAAGGGGAGGACCAAGACTGGTTTAATCATGACAAGCTGATTCCTTTTGCTGGATACTTGGTTTCTTAGGGTTCCTCATAGCTAGGACTAGTCATGAGACCACATATTGGACAGTGAGATGCCAGGGAGGGGTCTGCTGGGGAAGCTTTGGTTTTCCTGGTAAAACAGACAGATGGGACTCTAACTCCTTCCTCTTTTCTTGCCCGCAACCAGGGTATGATGTCTTGAGTTATGGCAGCCATTTTGTAACAATGAGATGATCAACATGAAGAAAAGTCAACACATATGAGGGGACGTGTAGAAAGAGTCTGGACTGCACCCCTCCCCCCACTGCATTCTTGAGCATCTGACTCAACGTTCCCAGTAGTCTACCTCTAGACTTCTATTATATAAGAAAAATAAGCCCCTATCTCTTAGGTCTCTACTATTTGTAGTTGAAAGCATTCCTGCCTGATTCATCTTGTATGTCTAATAACCCTAAAATTCTCAAAGTTGGTTCTGTAGCATTTATAGTTCCAGAATCTTTAATACAAGCAAATACCATGTCCGGTGCAGCAGAAAGAATGCCATCAGTTTCATTTCAAGGAGCCTTGTCTCCTTTCATAATTTTCTGAGATTTAGCACACTTCCATAGATTCATCACTATGCTTAGAAGAAGAAAACTAACCTAGGATTCAAAATCAAAGCCCAGGACCCATGTAAGGTGGTGACACTACTAGAAGATCTTGAACCTGTTATGCTAGAACTCTAAAGCAACACACATCCAGGATTAGTGCAGACCAGAAGTCAATCTTACCTTCTTCCACCACTGTACAGAATACAAAGAACAGTTTCTTGGCACTGAAAAAATTGGGGGGGAAAATCTCAGCTCTGGGAAGTTTTGACCCCATATTAACCCTTGCGCAAATGGGTGGCCCAAGTACACACTACCTGAAGCATCCAAAAAACTTAAAGAAGCAGGTGTACGTTATGGTAATTCAGTGTTCCTAGTGCATGGCAGAAGCAAGGACAGATCCTTTCTAGAAGAAGTCACATTCATCCCATCCTCAAAAAATTCCCACTAAGCAATTTTTCAAGGATAGTAAGCACATTCAGTAAAATATAAAAAGCCCAAAGGGAAATAAGGCAACAAGAGCAAGAATAAGCAGGGGGAAAAAAATAGATAGCTAAACTGACACCCAAATGCTTCATACATTGAAATAGTAGGAAGCAAGCCATAAAGCTGTTTAGTATGCTAAAAGAAATAACATACAAACTTAAAAATATCTGCAGGAAACAGAACTATAAAAAAGTGACCTGGCTGATTTTTTTAAAGAATCAAACAAATGTTGATGTTTGGTTTTTTTTTTTTTTATAGAAATGAAAGCTACAGTAACTGGAATTTGAAATTCAGTAAGTGGATTTCATAGATTAAATATAGACAAAGAGAGAATCAGTGAACTGGAATACAGGACAGAAGAAATCATCAAATGATAGTGCAGAGAAACCAAAATACGAAAACCATGAAAAAGAGGTTCAGGGATGGGCAGGAGGGAGTGAGAATGTCCAAAAACATTCAGTTGCAATTCCAAAAGGAAGAGCAAGAGTGAGGGGTCAAACTATTATGTGAAAAGATAATGTTTCAGAACTTTCCAGAACTGATGAAAGAGGTCGATTCATAGATTTGAGGAGCCCAACACATGCCAAAGATGAACAATCAAAAGTGAAAAGGATGTTCAGACTCTGAGGGCTCATCACAGCCCTGTCTCTTATGGGCAGGGTAGACCAGTGACATGTCCCAGGGGTGGATTTACTCAGCCCATCCTGGAACTCGGAGCTCCTGCAGGGGCATGAACAAAGCAAGTTCAAGTGTGATAACTGTCTCTGCAAAGTCCATTCCTTCTTTCCTCGCCTAGGGCTGCAAAGGGCCATGATCAGAATGACAGCTGGGGTGCCAGTATGTCCTGACCCTTCTTCTGTTTATTGTGTATAGCCCAAGAGAGATGGAGGAAAAGATGGGAACCCCATTCCTCGAAGGCTGGATTAACTTATTATTGAGAAGTCGAGCATAAATTCCTTGTTGACCCCACCTGGCCCTTTACCTTAGTCTCCATGCCCACCTTTGTAGTGCCGTGCACTTAGGATTTGATAGCAAATGCTCTGGGATCTATTGTCTAGCAAAACTCTTAGAGAAAAGTTCAGTCCTGTAAATTTTGGAATATCGAAGCTTACATCTCATTTTCAGGTGGAAAAACTGAGGCCAGAGAAGGTCAGGAACCCACAAGGGAGGTCTGAGGTAAGGTCAACCTGGGCCAGGGTCTCCTGAGTTCAGGGTACTCTCCGCATTTGCCTGCCCACTTCTTGACACATAGGGAGGCAGGCTATATCATTCTTAAGGATGGCTTTCAACAAGTGGTCATGACAGCGTGTAACAGAGTGAGTGATAAAGAAGATTCCAAGCTCCCCAAAGGGTGACATGGAAGCACTGATACACGCGCACCCCAACTCCAAACAGCCCAGTTACATAACCGCGACAGCGAATGCTGAATCACTGCCGTGTAATGGAAAAATCAGATTGGCCACTAGGAAAAGTAAAAGGATCACTGTGGTGAGTCACGGGGCCCACCCTCACGTTGAGTCTCCGAAACGCTACACCTACCGGTTGATTCAGAGTCTGGGCTTTGTCTTCCTTTCTTCCACATCAATGTTTCAGATATTTCACAATGGAGCTTTCCAAGTGATGCGAATTTCTAAAGAGGGCTGGGCCAAAGCCCCACACGTTGTCTCTGAACTGTTCTAATGGGTGGGCTCTGCACCTACCCCCAGCGGAGATGACGGCTTAAAATGGAATAGGAACTAATATTAGTGAGTGCTTACCGTATTCCAAAAAGACACTTGAACTCCTGAAATTCATTATACTGATTCTTCCTCATTACACCTCTATGAGATCGGCACTGTCCCCATTTCACAGATAAAAGAGCTGAGGCTAAGAAGGATTAAGTACATGCCCAGAGTCTCACAGTTAGCAGGAAATGACAGAGGAAAGAATCATCCCAGGAAAATCCATCCTAAGGCCTACCCATTTTCTACCAAAATAGAAGACCTTCTAGGATTTTGTGACCTAAGAGAAAGGCAGACACCCAGGTGGTGGTTGTCATGAGGGGGAGAGGAGAGAGTGAATGGAGAGGGCCCCACTCTCCTGGTGCCCGTGGTGACTGTGCAGTAAGTATGATTTCCCCCTTTTTAGGAGATTGTGAGAGTTGAAGTGAAGCGGGACAAGAAAGGCAAACGCAGCCCTTGGAACAGGCCTTTTTGTTCAATGGAGGGCAAGGCTTAAATTTCTCTGTTACTCCCTTGGTAGACCATGTGGAAAGTTCTGGAAGGCAACCTTTTACTCAACACTGATGAGAAGCACTGACCCATACTGCGTAGTGGAAACTCACCCAGAATAACATTTTCCAAAGCAGCTGTTCACATGATAGGCTGGGTGTGGAGAATCCCTCTCCCGCAGGAAGTTCCAGCTGAGCACAAGTAAACATGCTATTCTGATGGCCTGAAGAGTAATTCATTTATTTATATACATTACTGGTGTGACCCATGTGCCCAGCCACTTCTCCTTGTTGTATTCAAATGACTCAGCTGAGCCATTGCCCCAGAGCCTCAGGTACTCAGTTCAAAAGGACCAGACCCTCTGCCTCCAGTTGTAGAGAAGCTGACTCAGTTTCCCTCTGCAGTGGTTTCATTGTGGACATGAAAGATCATTGCCACACACAGGTCCATCTCGGTATCTTCCCCACCTTGGTCTCAAGGACATTCCGACCGGCCTGGAGGCGGCTCCTTGGGGTACCAGCAAGGAGGCGTGGTCTGCCTGCATCAGCTCCACTCTAGCTGCCCCTGGACAATCCCTCAGCTGTGTGTCAGACCGAGGGTGCTTGTGCCCAAGCTCACCTGTGCCCTCTGGGTCCCAGCCCTTAGTACACAGAACCTCTATCCCAGGGGGGCAGTGGCCAGGCCAGCCGTGTGTGTGTTCTGGTCAGAGGCCTGGGGAGAGCTCAACCAGCTCCTACCTGGTCACATACTCCAAAGTCCTCTGCCTCCTGGGGCCTTGTCTCTCCCACCTCAGAGGCTCTGATGATGCTGAACCTTACTGGCCTCACTCCACATACTTACAGAATCAATTCCAGGTCGACTGGAGACCTAACGGTTAAAGGAGAAACAACAAAGCCTCTAGAAGAGAAAATAGGAGCAAATCCTCATGGTCTTGGGGTGAGCGAAGTGTTCTTAAACAAAACACCGAAAGCGCTAACCATAAAGGAAGAGACTAGAAAGTCAGACTTGACTAAAATCAAGAACTTTCTGTCATCAGTGACAATATCATCATCATGAAGAGAGTGGAAAGGCCAGCCACAGACTAGGAGTGACCTGCCATACATATTTGTGACAAAGGATGTGGACCGGGAACATATTTTTAAATATTTTCACGAACCGCTAATAATCAGACAAGCCAACAAAGAAATGGGCAAACAACTTGAACAGGCTCTTCACCAGAGACGAAATCCAACGGCCAGGAAGCAAAGGAAGCAAAGAAAATTGTAGTCTCCTTCATCCACCACCGGGGTCGGCACCTGGAACTGTCATCACTGCTGCTGGGAGGTGAAAATGGGGGCAATTGTTTCGGGAAGCTGCCCAGCCCCCTCGACTGGACCTGCACAGAAGCTCCCTCCAGTCCCAGCGCCCACCAACGGCCACGCGCACACACACGTGCACAGAAGTGTGTGAGGGACTACTCACAGGAAATCAATCAGTCTCCCAGAACTGAGGTGATGGAATAGGACATGGCCAAGGCCACGGGGCTGATTCTCTGAGCAGCCTGTGTAGACGCCAGCCGGCCGCTGAGCTGCGGAGAGCACGCCGCAGACTTTCATCCATGAACCTCCAAAACAGGACAGAGGAGGGTGTGCGGTGGCAGAAGTCAGAAAAGAGGTTACCCTTGGGTGGGGGCGTTAGTGACTACAAGGGCCACAAGTTGTGGCTTCTAGAATACTCTGTCTCTTGCGCTGGGCGCCGGGTTCGGCTTGTGAGAATTCACCGAGTTGTCCACTTAGAATGTGTGTGCTTTTCTGAGGCAGGTTCTAATCAACGAAAATTTTTCTTCAAAAATGTGAAAGGAGAGAGGTCAAGGTGTCTCGCTCTTTTCCTCCAGGAAGTGGCTCCTACTGTTTGTGAATTTACCCACCGCTGCCTTGACCCTTAAACTCTGTGTTTCAAGGATTATATCCAGGAAGGGCCTGCGACTCTTCCGTGCGTGTAACCGACTCCGGGACCCCTGCCAGAATGCGGGGCACCAGCTGTGCTTTTCCTGCTGGAGAAGCCTCTGGCAATCGTGCCACGACAGCTTCTCTCACCAAAGCAAACAAGTAAGCTTTGCCTCACATCCTGCCACACACGCGCGCGCGCGCACACACACACACACACACACACACACGCACGCACACCCACTCTCTTTCTCTGATTATGCAAGAGCCGCAGGCCCATTGTCGAACATCTAGAAAACACAGAAAAGAATAAGGAGAAAAGGAAAGTCATTCACGATCCTTTTTGCCCAAACACAAAAGAACTCATTTGGACATGTTTTCTTCCATTTCATATAAATGTATTATATGAATACATTTATTTAACAGCTTCGTTGAGGTATAATTTACACACAACGGAAGTCATCTGCTTCAAGGGCACAATTCCACACCTTCCAGTAGAGCTACACAGTTGTACAACCACCACCACAACCCAGCCATAGGACATTTCCCCCACCTCGAAGGATCCCTCGAGCCTGTCTGCTCTCCCTCCCTGTCCCCCTCCCACCCCCAGGCAGCCGCGATCTGCTTACGGCAAATTTGTCCTTTCTGGACATCTCGTATAAATGGAATCATACAATAGGAAGTCTTCCTCGCCTGGTCTGTCGCATTTACCGTAATTATTCTGAGGGGCATCGCACTGTGGCACAAACCAGCCGTTTGTTCCTTTTAACTGTTGAGTATCACCCCGTGCAGGGAGATACTTATTTTGTTTATCCATTTATTAGTTGAAGAGCATTTGGATTTTCTCCATTTTGGCCACGAGTAATGTTGCTGTGAAAATTTGTGTACAACCCTTTGTCCAGCCCTCTCTTTTCATTTCTCTTGGGTATGTGCTCACAGGGGCAATCTTGGGGTGTATGGTAAGCTTACGTGTAACTTTTTAAGAAACTGACACACTGTTCTTTTGGAGTGGCTAGCCTGTTCTGTGTTCCCAGTAGCCATGGGGACCCGTATTACTGCAAGTTTTTAAAAATGATAGCCATTCTGGTCAGTGTGAAATGGTTTTAATTTGCATTTCCCTAATGACGAATGAGTCATTTGTGTATTTGTTTGATGAAGTGTCTTTTCAAATATTTTGCCTATTTTAAAATTAGGGGTTTTTTTATTGAGTTGTCAGGGTTCTTTATATATTCTGGTACACGTCCTTTGTCAGATATATGGTGGACAAATATTTTCTCTCAGTCTGTGGCTTGTTTTTTCATTTTTCTCAGGGTGTCTATTGAAGCACAAACATTTTTAATGTTGAAGTCAATTTATCCTTTTTTTTTCTTTTACTACTTGCCTAAGAACTGTTTGCCCAGCTCAAGATCACAAAGGTTTTATCTTACGTTTATTCCTAAAAATCTTACAGTTTAAGCTCTTATACTTATGTCTAGGATTTATTTTGAATTAATTTCTGTGTACGGTGTGAATTCAGGATCTAAATTCATCTTTTGGCACGTGGGTGTATAATTATTTCATTTGTTGAAAAACCATTCTTTACCATCCTTGAATTCCTTTGGCATCTTTGTTGAAAATCAATTGACTGGGGGCATCTGGGTGGCTCAGTGGGTTAAAGCCTCTGCCTTTGGCTCAGGTCATGATCCCAGGGTCCTGGGATCGAGCCCCACATTGAGCTCTCTGCTCAGCGGGGAGCCTGCCTCACTCTCTCTCTCTCTGCCTTCCTCTCTGCCTACTTGTGATCTCTGTCAAATAAATAAATAAATAATCTTTTTAAAAAATGAAAATCAATTGACCACAGTGTAAAAATTTATTTCTGGGTTCCTGATTCTGTTCCCTTGATCTAAGTGTGTGTGTGTGTGTGTCTTAAGTCAGTACTATACTGTCTTAATTATTGTAACTTATTTGTAATAAATTTTAAAATCAGGAAACATGAGTCTTCCAACTCTGTTTTTCTTTTTCAAAATTGTTGTGGCTAGTCTGGGCTCTTTGCATTTCCATATAAATTTTAGGATTAGCTTGTCAATTTCTGAAAAAATGCCTGCTGGGATTTTGATAGGGACTAACTGTATGTACCTTCCCTTTGGAGAGAATTGCCATCTCCCCAGTATGGAGTCCTACAATCTATGAACATGGAACATTTTCCCATTTATTTCAATCTTCAGTTTCTTTCAGAGATGTTTTTGGTGTACAAGACTTGTGTTTCTTTTTGTTTACCTTATTTCCAAATATTTTATACTTTCTGGTGCCATCATGAGTGAAACTGCCTTTGTAATTTCATTGTTGGATTGTTAATTGATACTTGTGGTTGAACTTCAAACTGTGACCGTGATGGGCTTGTTCATTACTTCTAGCAGTGTGTGAGTGTGAGTGTTCCTTAGGATTTTCTATATATAGGATCATGTTGTCTGCTAATAAAGACAGTTTTGCTTTTCTCTTTTCCAATCTAGATGCCTTTTGTTCCTTTTTCGTGATTGCACTGGCCAGAACCTCCGCTAGAGAGATGAATAGAAATGGTGAGACTGATCATTCTGGGCTTGTCACCAGTCTTAGGGAGAAAGCATTTAGCCTTCGGCCATGAATTATCATATTAGCTCTAGGTTTTTGGTAAAGTAGGTTGAGAAAATTGCCTTCTATTACTAATTTGTTGCATTTTTATCATGAATATTAGTTTTTTCAAAAGCATTTTTTTGCGCTAATCATGAGATTTTATTTTTTATTCTATTTTTACGATGTATCACATTAATTGATTTTTCTTGCATTTCTGCAGTAAATCCCAGTTGGTCATGGTGTCTAATTCTCTTTATATCTTGTTCAGTTCTGTTTACTAGGTTTTTTTTTGAGAATTTTTGTATCTGTACTTATAAGAAATATTGGTCTGTAGTTTTATTTTCTTTGTGATGTCCTTGTCTAGTTTCGGCATCAGGGTAATTTTAGCCTCACAGAGTTAAGCCTTCCCTCCTCTTCTATTTTCTGGAAGAGTCTGTGGCAGGTTGGTGTTATTTCTTCTTTAAATGTGAAGTCATCTGGGCCCAGACTTTTCTTTGTAGGAGGTTTTTAAATTACAACTTCACTTTCTTTACCTGTTAAAAGTCTATTTAGATGATCTCTTTCTTTTTGAGCCTGTTTTGGTCATTTGTGTTTCTAGAAATTTGTCCTTTCCATCTTAGTTGTCTGTTGGCATAGAGTTTTCCATGGGATTCCCTTACGATCCTTTAATTTTAGTTGAGTTGGCAGTGATGTTCACCTCCTTCATTCCTGATTTTGGAAAGTGGTGACATCTTTCCTTTTTTCTTGGTCAGTTCAGTGAAAGGTTGGTCATTGTCGTTGATCATTTCAAAGAACAGGTGCGGGTTTCATTGCCTTCCTCTTTGTTTTATTTTATAGAGTCCACTTTCATCCTTATTTGATGCACACACACACATATATGTGCACATATCACATGTGTGTGCGCACACATATACATACCTGTGTACATATTACGTGTGTATGCATGTCATAGATGTGGGTGCATATCATATGCATATACGTGTGTGCATATAACATACATGTATATGTCATATTTGCATATCGTGGGCGTGTGCATATACACGCGTGTGCATATCGTATATGCATGCATAACATATATGTGCACACCATGCCTGCCGCTTGTGCGTATCATGTGTGCATGTGTGTATCATGTGTGTGCATATACATGCATGTGTATGCATATGTATTTTTTAAAGTAGGCTCCGCACCCAGCATGGAGCCCAGTGCAGGTTCCGAACCCTTGACCCCAAACTCAAGACCCAAGATCCAAGATCAAGAGTCGGACACTTAACAGACTGAGCCACCCGGGTGTGCCAATCTAAATATTTTTAAATGAAATTTGAGTCACACAGCTTTATATCCTGTTTTTTTTTAATTGTCAACAAATCTTTTCCATCATTAAACATTCCTTGAAACTCAGTTTTTGTGGATGCTTAATGTTATATTATGCTTGTTACTGATTGCCCTAAATGCTGAACATTTGAGCGGTTTTCTGGTTTCTCATGATCATGAGCAATTCAGCTTACAGCTATTTCTGGAGAGCAGTTTCTCAGGTGCAAGTTCCCTGGGTCGAAGCAAGTGACTACGAATTCCTGTCTGGAAGGTCTTGGCCAAGTTCTCTCTCTCTCCGCTGGGATGCGAGTATTTATTTGACTGCATTTCAGTTAAAAGTGTTAAAGCAGGAGTCCTGGCCCGGGTTTTCTGGGGCTCGGTGACAGTGGGGACCCTAAGGGCTGCGGCAGGGCTGAATCTGGGCATAGGCTCCCGAGCTGCGTCAGGCTGGGGGCGAGCGGAGGGAAAGCAGACGATGTCCTCTCCCAGGTCTGGTCTCAGCGCCTGTGGACCGGTGCCTGTTGGCAATGGCGGTTCAGCACGACAAGGGCAAAATTAAGCTTCCTCAGCCTCTGCGATGGGGACCCGGAGGCTGGTTCAGGGTCCCCTAAGAGCCACGTGGTTCCCTCGGGGTCAAGGGGCCTTCAGCTCAGCACAGACTTTGGTAAGCACCACACATCAGCCACCAGAACGATTTGAGCACAATGACATTGGCTCCCCCCCTACCCAGAAACCCGCCATCGGTCTTCAGGAATGAAGTTCAAGTTCTTTAGTTTCATATTCCACACTTTCCTAGAGACGGGCCCAACTTCATTTTCCGGCTTCGTTCATTTTTTTCATTCATGAGTGTAACAAATGGGCGTGCCTACTCTCTGCTGGGCACTTTTCTAAGGCCTGGGACCCAGCCGTGGTGAACACGGGAGGCCTGTCTTTGGGGAGCTTCTGGGGCGCGTAGGCTTCCCAGCCCCTCAGCTCTCCCCTCACACACCTGTGGGGTCACCGCGCCAGCCTCCTTCTCCTACGGGACACCAAGAAGCATTCTCTCGCCATAGGTCTGCCCGCCTATCTAGAAAGTCTGCTGCCACCATGGGGATCTGGGCTGCTGCTCTGTAAGACAAAGGATTTGGCGAGATGGGAAGTCACCAGAAAGTAGGGACCCCAACAGTCCCCCTCCGGGGATTTTGTTATAGGTCAGAGTCCTCCTGGTCCTAGCTTCAGAGGGTCTGACCCAGGGGGCTGTGGCAGGTTCCAGGAAATGGCGTCTTCGATGACTGGCCATCCTCGGCTTGGGAAAGACTGGGCGAGGGGAACTGTGAGGTCTCCCCAGTTTCCTGAGTCCCTGGGATCTAAATGCGGTAACTCAACCTGGAAGTTTTGGGGAGTCTCTAATGAATTCGGCTCCTTGGGATCTCTGCCGTGTTTCTCCCTTTGAAGACGGGGACCGCTGGCTCGTCCAGGTTTGGGGGAGCCCCGTCAGCTGAAAGCTGTGTGTAGCCCTCGGCTTCCACAAGACTTAGTGGCCTCAGAGTCGTGCTGTGCCCTGAGTCCCAGCCTGGGAACCCCGTTTGCAGCGGCCCCTCTGTTCTCCGAGCGATCTGCCCGCCACGGGCACCCTGCAGGGGAGGGTGTCGGGGACCCACACCTGGAGGGTCGCCGCCTCACTGAGCCTCGCCTTCCTCTTCGGTTGCGTGGGGACCCCTCCAGCCTGCCTCAGAGGGGGTCCTGATGTGAGGGTCTGAGCCCCCTACCCCGGCAGGGAGGCGAGAGGAGCAGGGGCAGGACTCCCACGGGGACAAGCAGCGGCTGGAGCCCCGGACGCTCGTCGGGCAAAGATCCGAGCCAGGAGAGTCCTGACCCGCCTGAAGGAGCTTTGGTGGAGATGGGGCATGAGAGGGCTTTCTCTCGTCTCTGTTGGCCCTCCCCTTAGCCCAGACCTTGGCTGGCCTTGAGGGGAGGAAAGCAAACAAGAAACACCTGTTTATCTGCCGAGGCCGACTTTGGACTGAGGGCCGCTGGCAGGGGACAGCGAGGTGGGGGTGGGGGTAGGAATTCTCGTCTCTTCCTCATGAAGCTGGAAGAGCCCAGTCTCAGAGCTGTCGGGGCAGGCCTAGGAGGTGAACCCTGGCCCTGCGACTCCGGGACAGAGCGCTAGAAAGGGAAGAGAGAACTCTGAAATGGCACCAGGATTTCAAGCTCGAAGGACAAGACCGCGAGCAACCCCACTGCACCCCAGCTTTGCCTGCGTTCCCGTATCTGATTTTCATTTCTTGGCCACAACAGTCCCGTGAAGGGGACATGACTCTCCCCACGTGGCAGACGAGGACCCTGAGGCTCGGGGCCATCTAGCTGGCAATGTGGTGGGCAGAGCTGGAGCCTGGTGCTGTCCGACCCCACATCTGCTGACTCCATCCAGAAACTTCTAGTAGGGTAGGGGCAAGGGTAGTGCCAGGGCTGGAGCTGCCCGTGCCCTCCCACTTTACAGGCAGGGAAACTGAGGCTCAGAGGGGCGTGCCAACCTGCCAAAGCTTGCATCACACGCAAGAGGCTCCAGCCAGCCCAGCAGCCTTTCCTAGATGTGAGACCCCCTTCCAATTCCCGAGTTCCCCAGCTCTTCCCAGACCTGTTGCGGACAGGCTGGGCCTGAGGCCGTCGGGGGGGGGCTGCCCACCAGCCCAGCCAGGGACCGGGCCTGTGGCTGGGACTCGAGGAGGCAGGGATGGTGTCCACAGAGCCTGGCACAACACACAGCCGTCTGGTACTTTCAGCTCTTTGCAAATCCTGAAGTATCACCTTCTAATTGCTTAATTTTCTGCATTCTTCATTTATTTAGACTAGCCTGGGGCTCTCCCGCCTGGCGTATTAGAGAGCTTTTTACTTTTTAATAATACTTAGCCTTTATATCACGCGTTTCACGTTCAAAGTGCTTTACCGAGTTCCCTAATTAATCAGAACACTAACTGCCGCCCTGGGCAGGTTTGACCACGTTCTTGGGCTCCTAATTGTGAGGGGTGGAATTTCTCCTGCTGCCTGACCCCTGGCTCCCCCACCCCGTGGACCCCCATTTCCCTCTGCAGCCGAGATTCTGGGGCACCGCTCACAGCTCGGCCCCAGCGCTGGGCCGGGCCTGGGCTGGGGACATGAAGGCAGGACAGACAGACTGCCACCCCTGGGGGCCCTGGGGACAGAGGGAAACTGACTGTGTGCAGGTGACCCTAGGGCTGGGGTCGATGCCAGAGGGGAGAGAACCAAGAGACCCACGGGGGGGCATAGCGCGGCTCCTAGAAGGATGGAGATCGGAGGACTGACAAGGAGACCTCCCCGCAGGGGAGACAGGAAGGGCATCGGAGGCAGAGGGAACAGCCTGTGCAAAGAGGTGGTGGTGAGAAGCAGGAGTTCAGTTTGACGCAGGAGGCGGGGGGCAGACAGGCACGGAGGCCAGGGCCCAGACTGCAGGTGCGGAAGGGCCCGCAGAGGAAGGAAGGTCTTCTGCACAGACCACGAGCTGTCAGTGCGGATCTGCTCTTTCCAGGTTATTGGCGGAGAGCAGGGAGGCTGAGCCAGGCACAGGAGTCAGATGGGGGCGTGAGCCGGGCAGGTGGGAAGCAGGACAAACCCAAGAGTCAGATGGGGACCGTGAGCAGGACAGGTGACCCATGTTGTGGGTGTGGAGGGGCACGTGGCCGTGGGGCAGGTTGGGGTTCCCGGCTCATTGAGGGAGGGTCCAGGAAGGGGTGCCTGCAGACCTTGCCGCAGCCTAGCTGCGGAGAGACGGGCTGTGCGCGAATCTGTGCGTCTAGGGCTCGGAGGAGATCGGAGCGAGGTCCGGAAGAAGCCAGACTTGGACGTCACTGGGCGCAGGTGGCATCTGAGACCTGGGAGTGTCTGGGCTCTCTGGGAACATCAGTCTGTCAGGGGTGGGTTGAGGAAAGGGGCTGGCATGGGCAGCCGAGGCAAGGTGGGCAGAGCGGGGCAAGGTTGGCTGGACAGAGCGGTGCCACCGAAGTGGGGGGTGAGGTGGGGGGATTCAGGACAGCGGTGGCGTGGCAAGGCCGGGACAGCAGCCCTGGGGAAGCGCAGGAGCGCTGGGTCAGGGAGAGCAGGCCGGTGGGTGCTGGGGGTGCGGGAAGGGTGGCTGGGCAGTGGCCGATGGGAGAAACGGCAAAGGAGAAACTTGGGGGTGGGGGGAGGCATCCAGAAAAGAGGAAGGAGACTGGCTGAAGCGGGGAGAGCCCAGAGGGGCGTCTGTCTTCACCTCGGTGGGCCATGTGAGGACACATGCGGGGCGGGCTGGCGGGAGTCGAGGGGCTTTCCTGCCTATGCACGCTGGTCGTGTCGGTGGAGGAGGAGACGAATCTTTCCATAGGGCCGGGAATACCGGGCCCTGGTATCCGAGGCTGTGACCCCGTCCCAGACTTGTCCCGGTGCTGGGCCTGCAGAGCTGGTGGGAGCTTAACGGCCATTAGGACAGTGGGCAGGGTTGTGGTTTACATCGTGGGGACCAGCTGTGCTCACAGAGGGCTCCAGGGGCCCACCTGCGGGTCCCTGCCCTCCCCAGAGGCTCCCAGGAGGATGGGGCCCAGCTCACGCTCCATCCCAGCCTGGCCCAGGGCCTGGCTCCATCAGGAGTGTTTTTTGGAGGAAGTGGACTCGGCCCTCCTTTTGGTCAATTCTTGGAGTGTGGCAAGCAATAGGGGTCAGGCGGCCTGCTTGATTCTCAAATCCCTATCCAACCTCCAGCACGAGGGTCGGAGACAGGGCTTGAACCCCAAATCTGTGGGCCCAAAGGGGCATAGAGCCGCAGAGCCCACTTTCCACTCGCCATGATGCACCCACAGCCAGATACACCCACACCTGAAGCAGTCCTCTAATCCTAGAAGACCGGGGAGAGAGCGGAGAAGCCTGAGGGTGGGGAGGGTGCAGACGGAGAGAAGAGGTACCGGGGGGGGGGGGCAGGAAGAAGGGCAAAGGCCGGCCTGTGCCCCGGTGTCTCTCTGATCATCTGATTGTCTGATTGTCTTCCCCAATAACAAAACCAGGCCGGGCCGGGAGGGAGGCGGCACTGACGCTTGCTGGCTGGGGCCCTGCCAGGTCTGCGGCAGCCCAGAGACGTTGTTGCCCCGGAGGGAGGGAGGGGCGCGCCGGTTCTTAGTCTCCAATGGGGCTTCTGACTAAGGGGGTGCTCAGCGCCCAGGCCCAGCAGCCTCCTGGGTTCGCAAGTCCTCGGGGCTGGGAAGGAGAAAAAAGTTAATTGAACAGCTAATAGGGAACAGGCCCCGTGCCAAATAATAATGATTAGCTTTTACTGAGCACAGTGCTTGGCACTCCCCACAGCCTTTCACACTGATTACCTCAGGGAAGGTTCACTGCAGCCCTCAGAGGCAGCGGTGTCCCGCGTTACAGATGGGGAAACTGAGGCAGGCTGCCAGGCAGGGGCATGTGAAGAAGTCACAGCAGCGGGAGCAAAGCCAGCCCCGAGCTCTGTGCTGGGGGGTCACCCCCTTGGAGGCTGTCGCCCACGGAGGCTCGGGATGCCCAGAGGATATGGTGTGTATGTGGTGTGCCGGGTGTGTGGAGTGTGGACTGTGTGGGTGTATGTGTTGTGTGGGCTGTGGTGTGGGCTGTGGTGTGGTGTGTGCGTGCATGTGTGGTGTGGGCGTACGGTGTGTGTATGGTGTGTGTGTGTGTGAAGTATGTGTGTATGGTATGGGACGGGTGTGCAGCTTGTGGACAGACAACTTCCTCCTCCCATGGTCATGGGCTCCTTCACTGATGAAATGAGCACTTTGGACCAGAAGTAGTCCAACCTTTTTAACCACAAACTCTTACTCAATGGCAATCTGACATGAGATCGTCGAGATCGAAAACAGATTTAAAAAAAAAGAGAGTTTCCAGGGGGACCCCCAGCTCACCCAACTTCTTTCCCGGCCCCTGTGGTCCGGCTCCCACCCCCACTGGTGCAGGAGACTTCAGCGGTGAGCCTGACCATTCGGGGTGTCTTTGGGATTGAGGAGCCCTAGGGCACAGCAGTGCTGTGCACATTGTTCATTCATTCATTCATTCATTCATTCATTCCTGTTATTTATGCATGTGAAATCAATCCACATAGAGTGGGTGCTTTCTGCCCAGCCGGGTTGGGGGCTCAGAATCCTGGGGGCCAGAGAGGTCACACCTCTGGTGTAGAAGAGTATCCCTATTACAATGGCCAGTGTAGATAGGCTGGGGTGCTTGGGCCTCACGTGGGCACCTGACCTTCCATTTCTGCCCCCACTTCCCGGGCCGGGGTGTTGGGGGAAGCCACTGGGAGATGGGCCGGCAGTGCGAGGACCGGCCCGGGCCCCCCAGAGAAACACACGAATGAGCCAGCTTGGGGTGACAGCTGGGAGGGGCTCTACCAGAACTCTGGCTCCCCCAGACGCACCCCTGGACACAACCCCTCCAACCATCCTTCACTTCCTTCTTCAGGGGCCTGGCCCTGACGGCCAGGATTCTCACTTGCATGGTAAGGAATTCTGGCACAATGACCTGAGGCAGTCACCTAAATGGGTTTGTCAAACAAATCAGAATCCTTGAGTTTCGCCATTGGAAAGTCCCCTTGACATTACGCAATCCATACGAATGCGGCCTGAACAGGAGGCTAGCCTGCCCTTGCTTGAATACCTCCCACGACGAGGACCTCACTATGTTTAAGGCAGCTCCTTCCTCTTCTCGATGGCTCTTCTTAGAAATGTATGAAGTTTTCTCCTTGGTGGTTGACGCACGTATCCTTACAGCAGCCCAGGCCAACCTTTATTCTTTTCTACAGAACATTTCAGCTGCTAGAAAACAGGGCTCACGCGGGCCAACCAAAGCTGCAGTCAGGTCTGCATGGGGTACGACTCATGCCCCCCCCTTCAGGGGTGCAGGACCCGGCATTGACTCCTGTCCCTTCCACGGGGCGTGCCCAGCCCCTGGATCCAGCCCCCAGCCTTCCTGGGCTCACGGCCACTCGCTGTTCCACAAGAGATCTTCCGCCTCCTATTTAAACCAGAAACATCCATGTCAGCTTATAAATTTTGCCAGAGAGTCCATTAAGGTGATCACCACCGTGAGTCCTTTGCTGGCAGAGGGAGGTGGTGTGGCTCAGGAGAGGGTGTACGGCAGGATCTCGGGGGCCCGGGTTCCACTGCCCACTGGCCACGGGATCTGCGGGGCAGAGCCGGGCCTTCCTGGTTAAGGGGTTCCCTCGCCAAGCCGAGTGCCTGGTGGGGGCTGTATCTTCCTAGAGATGTTCCCCCTTCTGGAGCACAGGAACGTGGCTCTCAGCACCAGCCACAGCCTGGCCTGGGGAGTCAGAGCATCTCCGAGCCTCAATTGCCTTATCTGTAAAACCATGTGAATACTGACACCTGGGGGGTGCTCAGAAATACTGGAAGGAAGGAAGGAAGGAAGGGAGGGAGGCAGGCAGGCCAGCCACCTTACTGGGCAGTTGTAAAGACTTAGTAGGATAATAGGGCGCTTACGCCCACTTGGCACCCAGCAGGTGCGCCACATATGAGCATTTCCTTATTTTACTTCCTTCTCTAGGTCAAAAGAAGAAAACCTTGCTGCATATCCACCCCTTTGTGCAGGGACGCCCCGCTTTGGGGGCCTGCCTTGCATTTCGTTCTCTTCCTACGCCGCCCTCTCTGCCGGGATGGACCCAGCCGTGCGTGCATCTGGCCCGGGGCTAAGGGGAGCCTTAGCTGCCCACAGAGGCTGCTTGGTGGCGTGGCTGCTGTTCCGTGCTGGGCCGGCTGTCTTGGCTGCGGGCCCCGCCACACCCACCCCCTCTCTCGGGGGAGGCGATCCCAGGCCGTTGACAGAGGAGGCAAGTTAGTCCGTGGCCCTGGCAGCCTGCAGCGGCCACGGCCTCTTACATCACAGCCCGCACGCCCGGCCGCGGTCACCCACCCAGCACGCAGGACAACGCCCCAGCCCCGGTCCCGGCCCGCGATGCATCATGCCGGGAACTCCCTGCGGCCTCCCTCGCCAGCTGGCGGGCCCCGTCTTGCCTCGGCACCCCGGCTCCTGTTCTTGCCCAGATCATTACGGGGAGCGTGTCGTGAGCAGCCTCTCTGTCTCCTGGGGTGAGGTGGCTTAGAATGCCCGCCCAGGGCTCCGTGGGACCTGGGGTTGTCTCCCAACGGGTCTCTGTGACCAGCCACCAGCGGCCCGGGGGCAGCTTCAGTCATCGGGGTCAGTGATGCACACGGAACGGGCTGGGGCGACAGGTCAGTGTGGGGGCGAGGGTCGCCCCTGGCCGGCTGGGACTCTGGGAGCCATTCTAGCATCTCTGAGCTGTTCCGCCAGCCGGAAACCTGGGATGTGACGGCACCTGCTTCTCCCGGCATCTTAAGTTCAATGCTACGATGCCGTGGAGCCCACGCCCCACGTGCCCAGTGCAGAATTGGCGCGTGTCCGCGAACGGCACGACCGGTGCAGCCGGAACGAGGCTCGACGGTTCTTTTCGTCCCCTCTCCGTCAAACGGCCCGATGCAAATGCAGGAAAAATCTTGAATTATAGAAAATCCCTCAGGCTGCGGGGCCGTGGGTGGCAGAAGGATGGAACAAAGATGGTACGTGTTCAGGCGAGGCCAGGGGCACACGGGGTCCTTGCGCCCTTCTGTCGACATTGGCCAGGTCTGGTGTTTTTCGTAATAAAATGGTTAAATGAAAATCATTGTCTGTGGGTCAGGCCGACGCTCGGGTTGGTTCCCATTGACTGACATGGGACAGATTGAGCAAGGATTTTTACTGCGGCTGATTCTAAAGCAGGCTGGGGAGTCGAAGGCGAGGAGCGGAGGGCTCCCAGTGCTTGCAGCGGAATCGAGGAGGCAGCCATCAACAGCCCGTCTGCTGGAGACGAGCCCAAAAGGAGGCCTTCCTAAGGAGATGAGGTCTGTTCGAGGTCTGCAGCCGAGCTCAAGGCAGGGAAGAGCATTTCTGCAGTGAGGACAGCCTGAACGAACACGCGGGGCGCACGGCGGGCCCCAGGCAGTTCTGGACGAGGGTGGCTTGTGACACCAAGTGTGGGAGATAACAAAGCTGGGCAGGTGGCCGGCCGGCGGTAGCGGTGGCTGCCTGCGTCACTGGGCCTCCATCTGGAGACAGGAAGAGCCCTGGGGGTTGCACCAGGTGGAAGGGCTTACAGCGAGATGATTTTCAGAAAGTTCATTTCACTCACAGCCATGGGGAGAAGATTGGAGGGAGCCAAGGACCAGCGGCGACGCTCCTGCGAAGGGGCTGGTATCATTGCAGAGAAAAATCAGCAGGGCTAGGCTTTGATCAGATGGAGGCGAGGCAGGGCTCTGGGCACCCCCCCACCCTGCTGCCTGGCTGGGATGACTTGTGGAATCTGAATAGTGGAGAGGAAGGCACGTGGGATGGACCCCAAGGCTGAACGTGGCTCCCACTGAAACTCTCCGGGAGGTGAGCGCCTCCGCCTCAGCCATGGGTGGAAACTGAGGGTTGGCATTGTGAGCGGAAAGGTGACAGCCAACGCTGTTGGGTCCCTCGAGTGGATCCTTGAAAGTGAGAAGTGTGTGGGGGGGTCAAGTTAAGGGCACCTCAACATAAAGGGTGAGCAGGGCAGGAAGGAGGGAGCAGTCATGGAAACCAAGATGGAAAGAGGATCTGGGAGCAATCTTAATGTCGGACGGGGGCTGGCAAGATAGGACATTTGCTCATTGGATTGACAGCGCAACCATTGCTGGAGAGTTCTACCAGGATGGACCAGCACTATAGCCAAACCATGGGTTGCGTAGTGCATAAGAGGCCAGGTCACGGGCGCCCTGATGGAGTAAGTGAATCCTGCGAAAGAGGAGGAAGGGGACAGGGCGTTGGAGCAGGTGCGCCCACGGCGGGGTTTGTTTGGGGTGGGATAAGTTTCTCACAGATGGCCCCCCCCTTCTGCAGGGGACTCTAAGCCTCTTGTCCTGACCACAGGCACACCGACGCCAGCTGGACCCAGTCACACAGCATCGGACCGTTCGCACCACGGAAACCCAGTGATTCAAATGGGGAACCACGGGTCCCACCCTCCCATAGGAGGAGGTCACAGAAAGCATCTGTGACCTCGATTCTTGTCGCAGCTCTACCCATCCTCAGTGTTCTCTTCGGTGAAATGGGCATAAACACATCGGGTCATTGGCAAGCTTGGGCAAGGTTGCACGCGTGGACGTCCTCTGCGGATGGTATTGTGTAAGGGGAGCGTGATTCTTGCCAGACAGTACTGGCCTCAGTACTCAGGGAATCTCAGTGTGTCAAGGGTCAGTCTCCATGATCCCACCGTGAAAAGCCGCCGTGGTCCTCTTTGGGTTGTAGCTCCCCACCGACTTCAGGGGCCGCATCGGGCGCAGGGGTGTCTCCAGAGCTCACCCGAGTCCACGGCACTGTCCCACGTTCTGCTAAAATAAACAGCTTAGCCTTGATGGCTCCCTGAATGGTTTCCGGGTGAATCAACGAGGCAGTGTACATGTCCTATTAGGTAATCGTCTTCTCTCCTGGGGGTTCACCTCTTTCCAGGATGTGATCTATAGAAAGCTTGTTTTCTCCACATGGGCTCTGACCCAGCGTCATGGCCTGGGTTGTGCAAATAGCCCGTGAGGAGTGCAAACAAAGGCCAGCTGCCAAAGTAGACGCTTCCGGTGAAAGGTGACCTAGGGCCCAGCGCAGGGAGGACACAGGTTCCTGAAACCACCACTGGTGGTTCTGGCCCCTGTTCTTCTTATGTTATCTGGATCTCAAGGTGCCAGCCCAGGGGACAGGCAGACCCTGTCTCCGAACCTACAAAGTCAAGTCATCTCCAGGGTGAGACACCCGGCTTCCTTGTGGTGTAAGGTTCAGTACCTTGAAGGCAGCCCAAGCCTTAGGGCCTCAAGGGGTAATTCATGAGCAGTTGGACGCAGCAAACATTCCTCTAGACACCTACTGTGTGCTCATGAGACCTCCTCTTACCCTGTCTTGAAATTACAGTGTTTTACGGTCAGAAAGGACGTGCACGGTCATCTAGTCCAACCCTGCCTTCCTAAACTACACTTGAGTAACCTCTCCAGGGGCTCAGCCAGACAGATCAATCCCTGCTTTGTTGAATCCTTCAGTGCCAAGGAACTCACTGCCTTACAAAGTGGTCAGGGCTGTCTTATAGCACCTTACACTGGTAGATTTTCTTAAAAATGAGGATTTTAGTAAATCCTTAGCAAATCATCCAGGATTTAGTAAATCACCCCAGAAGCTCGGATTGGATTTGCACAGACTCGAGAGCCACGGGGCCCTCACCCACCTGCCAGCCCTCCAGGTATTTTAAACACAAACCTGTTGGCTGTTTCTGCTTCTCATGATTTCTCTCTAATACTTGTTATTTTCTGTTTTTTTTTTTTTTAAATTACAGCCAATCTAGCTTCATTTCCACTTTCTTCATGGCTAACGATGTTGAGCATCTTTTCATGCGCTTACTGGACAGTCGTATGTCTTCTTGAGAGTCATGTCTATTCAAAACCTTGGCCCAGTTTTAAAATTGGATTCTTTGTCTTTTTTTTGTTGAGTTATAAGAGCTCTTTATATATTCTGGGTACTAAACCCTTTTAAAATATATGATTTGCAGTGCTCGCTTCGGCAGCACATATACTAAAATTGGAACGATACAGAGAAGATTAGCATGGCCCCTGCGCAAGGATGACACGCAAATTCGTGAAGCGTTCCATATTTTTCCGCTTTGATGTGTCCCTTGACAACCGTGACTAACAATATACATTCCTCGGAAATAAAGAGAATCTGAATTGTTAAAAAAAAAAATATATATATATATATATGATTTGCAAATAGTTTCTGTCATTCTGGTTTTTGGTTTTTTTTTTTTTTTTTTACTTTCTTGATAATATCCTTTGACACACAAACATTTAAAAAAAATTTTTCCAGCTCTATTGATGTATGATTGACAGTTAAATTGTAAGATTTTTGAAGTGTACAACATGATGATTTGAAAAACATTTAAAATTTTGAAGGTCTTATTTTTTAAAAGTAATCTCTGTGCCCAAGGTGGGGCTCAAACTCATGACCCAGAGATCAAGAGATACATGGTCCACCCACTGAGCCAGCCAGCCACATCCCCAAAATTTTAATTTTGATAAGGTTTAATCCAGCAATGTTTTTGTCTCTTGTGCTTTGGGTGTTACATTTAAGAAGTCATTGCCTCATTTAAGCTCATGAAGATTCATAGCTAAGTGTTTTTTTTCCTAAGGGTTTTATAGTTTTAGCTTTTTTTTTTTAAGTTTATTTATTTATTTGACAGACAGAGATCACAAGTAGGCAGAGAGGCAGACAGAGAGAGGGGGAAGCAGACTCCCCGCTGAGCAGAAAGTCCGATGCGGGGCTCGATCCCAGGACCCTGAGATCATGACCTAAGCTGAAGGCAGAGGCCTAACCATTGAGCCACCGAGGCACCCCAGTTTTAGCTCTTATATTTAAAAACCTTTGATCCATTTTGAGTGATTTTCTGTATATGGTGTGAGGTAGGGGTCCACCTTCATGCTTTCACAGGTCGCTATCCATCTATCTCAGCACATTTGTTGAGAAGACTATTCTCTCCCCCATTGAACTGTCCTGGAACCACTATGGAAAATCAATTGTTCATATGTGTATGGGCTTATTTCTAGGTTCTCAAATTTATCCCATTGATATGTCTGTCCTTACAGTAGTACCCAATTGGTAGCTTTGTAGTAAGCTTTGAAAGTGGGAAGTGTAAGTCCTCCAACTCTGTATTTCCTTATCAATATTGTTTTGGCCATTCTGCATCTCTTGTATTTCCATATGAATTTAAGGATCAGCTTGTCGCTCTCTAAAAACAAACAAACAAACAAACAAACCAAAAAACCACTCATCTGGCATTTTGCTAAGGGTTGCACTGAATCTATAAATGAATTTGGGAAGTATTGTCTTCTTAACAATATGAGCTCTTCCAATCCATAAACTGAGAATGTCTTTCTATTTATTTAGGTTTGCTTTAATTTCTTTCAACATTGTTCTCCCCTCTCTTTGGGTCCACTCAAACTTTTCTTGTAGCTCAAAACCTACAGTCCTTCCAGGTTACACCCAGGACGTGGGTATAAGCCCCTTGGCCTCCTGGCTGGTCCTCTGAATGTGTTAGTGTTTGTCCAAAGAACCCCTAAGCACCATGCTCCCAGTCTGGCCTGCATCGAAGGGGAAGAGGACTGCTTCTTGGGATCCCCTCCACTCCCTAGGATGCCATGCTGATCTCCAGTAACCCACTTGCTCCTAGATGCCAGCATGCTGGTCCTCGGTGTTCACATCTGCTTCCCCCGGGATGCCGTGAACTGGTCAGAGGCAGTAACCCAGGCTCAGCCAGCTCTGTGTCTCCAGGGACTGACTGCAGAGCTTTTGCAAATGTTTGCAGAACAAGGGGGTTTCCTTGTTCTGGATCTAGAGAGCTGTGAATTCCACCAAAGAGAACACCTTGGGATGCTCCCGGAAACTAGTGATCTCATGGCATATCTGAAAGTTAAAAATCCCTCTTTGGAAACCAAGCGTTCTGACCATCATTGGAAATTCCCATCCTTCTTCTCTCATTCCATAGCCTGCTTCAAACTGACGACTCAGGACATTTAGCTCTAGCTTGGGTGCTTAAATAGGACCATTGTTCACTTTATGAGAACCCAGAGGCTCAGAGATGGAACACTTTAAATGTGATAAATAATAATAATAATAATAATAATAATAATAATAATAATACTCTCTTCTCCTGGGGGCTAAGTCTTTAAATTAAATGTTTGGTTTGGGTGGCGCCTTCCAACGCCTGCAGGCAACATGCAGCACGTTCAGATAGGAATTGCAAATAGTGAGAAGCATGACTCAGGTTCACAGGAGACGCTCGGGAGAGTGTGAAGAGGCTGTTCTTGAGGTACAGCGTTTCAGGGGACAGAAATAGTCGGAAGTTTCCCCGGTAGGGCAGAAACGAGACCAGTCAGAACAGAAGACACTGGATATGAACCTGAGAGATTCCTCGGGGAATCAAGCTGTAAATTGTCAGACGTTCTGCCCACGCTCCTCACTCGGGAGGGTCTCACTGAGTTAGGCTACCTAGAGAAACCCCACCAGCCGGGTCGCTGACACCCTGCTGCTGTCCAGATACCAGGTGGGTATAGTACGTTCTCTTTTGACTAACAGAACGTTCTGGATCCTCACCCTAAGTTGCCGGGGTGATTCTACTCACCCAACGGAAATTCCAAAGTAGGTGCCATTGGTATTCCTTGGTCTGGTCCTACGTTCTGCGGGCATCGTTCTTTCTTAGAGCGCTATAGACATGTGAGTTTTATGAACTGATCCTGTTTTGTGGGAATCTGCTCTCAAATGCTTATTGACAGATTGGCTGGGGATCACCCAGCCTTGCCTCTCACCCACAGTGGGTACTGCTTTGCGTCTTTCAGATCCTGAGACTCAAGCCCTTCTTCCCTGAGGTGGAGTGTTGGACTCAGTGAGCTCCAGCCCTTCAGGCCCTGACGCCCCAGGGTCCCTTCTGCCCCCATGTTTGAGCCACAGCTGAACCTTGGGAAACTGGGAGCCCCACCGCAGCGCCCCTTAGCAAGGGGCAGGCACTGGCATTCAATCCCACAGCCTGAACCCTCAGGCTTCTCTCAGAGTTGGCAAATCTGAGAAAACCTAACAAGTTTCTCATTGGATTCTCTCTTCAAAAAGTAAGAAGCGTCACACAACAACATATAAGGTTTAAATAAGTTCTAAAACACCAGCCCTACCTTTCTCTCTCTTCTTTACCTGTGGGCTCCTGTGTGTTCTTTTCGGCCCAACTGTTGAATCTGAACTTATCACGAGAACCTCTTTCCCCGACACTCAAGGTCTCGGTCAGCTTGATGCTCAACGTTCCTCCCGGACTTGCCCTTTCTCTGCCCCCGTCACAAGCGGGCTGGGTGGCCCGGCCCGCCCTCCACCACACGGGGCGAAGCCAACCTACGCCCAGAGCCTTCGGCCGGGTCCCCACGGAGGCTGGCAGGAGCAAGGCAGCGTCGAGGCCGGAAGGCACCTGGAGGGGGTGGGAGGACCAGGTGGGCTGGGGAAGGGGGTCTGGCAGCAGGAGCAGGGAGGCCCGTGAGGAGAGGGGTGAGCACTTGCTCCTCGCCGGGGGGGGGGGGGTCCTGGGTCAGTATTGTCAGAGGCACCCAAAGAAGGCCCCCCAAAGTGAGCCCGGAGCACAGGCCCCCAAACACTGCCTTGGAACAACATAAGCCAGGGGCGTTGGAGCCTCAGACTGGCTGGGCCACCAGGCTTCCAAGTCTGGTGTCTTGGGCCACCACCTACAGGACAAGTCCTGCTGCCCCTTGTGTCCCCCTCACTGGACAGTGTGGCCCTGTGGCCATGCTCTCAAACAGAAGAGGTTAGCGAATAACCCCCAACTGTATCGTCATACTCCGTTGCCTTTTGGAATTTCCAATAGCACGAAAATAAAAACTTAAGGAGGGGTGCCTGGGTGGCTCAGTTGGTTGAGTGACTGCCTTTGGCTCAGGTCGTGATCCCAGAGTCCTGGGATTGAGTCCCACATCAGGCTCCCTGCTCCCTGGAGAGTCTGCTTCTCCCTCTGACTTTCTCCCCTCTCATGCTCTCTCTTACTGTCTCTCTCTCAAATAAATAAATAAAATCTTAAAAAAAAAAAAAAGAAAGACAGCCAACCAAGGAGATGGTAGAGTTTTGAAAACTTAAAGATACGCACATGGTTGTCCCTCCCCAAGAAAAGTCCTCCGACAATGACCGTACAGCCCTGTCTACATGCCAAGGGCTTCTCATTGCCCTTTCAGCACCACAGACAACCAAAGGACCCAGGACCTAGAAATACAGAGACCCAAACAAATAAGCCAGAAGAAATAGTTTGTGCAGAGGAAAGGAAAAAAAAGATCATTCTTATTAAAATCTTGAAAGAAATATTAATTCCACTCACGAAGGAAGCAATAATAAAATGCTTGATAGAAAGACAAGAAAACTAAGGAACTCTCCCAAGAAGTAAAGCAAAAAGGTAAGTGAAGGTGTAGGAGAAGAGAAACAAGAAAACTAATGGTCTAGTGCAAAAGACCCACTTACAATAGAATAGAAGGAAATACATTCCGGAAAGAGAAGCCAAGAAAAGAGGAGAGGAAGTAACAACAAAATAATTCAAGAAAAAGTTTCCCAGGGGCGCCTGGGTGGCTCAGTGGGTTAAGCCTCTGCCTTCAGCTCAGGTCATGGTCTCAGCGTCCTGGGATCGAGTCCCGCATCGGGCTCTCTGCTCGGCGGGGAGCCTGCTTCCTCCTCTCTCTCTGCCTGCCTCTCTGCCTACTTGCGATCTCTCTCTGTCAAATAAATAAATAAAATCTTTAAAAAAAAAAAAAAAAAGTTTCCCAACCTAAAGGCCCAAGGGCCGAGAATGGCACTGAGTTACAGTACAGCGGAGGCAAATGGACCGATGACCAAGGCTTCCCTGGGAAGGTGGCTTGATTTTTATTTCTCTGAAAAGTAAAATATGAAGAGAGGCCCCTGGTTCTGGTGGGTGAGAAGGCTTTGCAGATGGAACGAAAGGAGAGGCTTTGTGTGTTTGCCGCTCAGACAGAGTGCCAGGGCCTGTGCCCTGTGGGTCCCCACCACTCCTGGAAACATGCTCCCTCCTTCCACCCTTGGGAACCACCTGAGACTTTTCTTGGGTCCAAATGTCACAGGAGGAAATGTAGGACGAGCAGGGTCTCCTCAGTGGAGAAGCTTACCGAAGGGAAGTGAGGTCGAGCCTGAGTGTAGGAACTCCACTAGAGGTCCAGGCGCCCTCAACACCAACCCCCCAACGCCTGCTGACTCCCTGGGGAGCTGGAGAAAAGAACTAGGGTCTGGAACAGGGGCATCGGGAACAGGGATCCTTGAAGGCTCCGCAGGGTGCGTCTGTGATGGGTGAGGGAAGGATGCTTTAAATGCATTTTGGCAGAAAGAACAGATGATACCAGGACACCCCCCTACCCCCTTGGGGTAAACCTTCATCTGCTGTTATACCTGTATGTGAGGCAGTGACAACATGTGTTTCGAAGCAGGTTGAGCAATCCTCTCATATTTACTTTGTGGTTGGGTGTGAAGAGACCAAGGCAAGGATGACAAGACCGAGGGCCTTTCTCCAAGCGCAGGATTGATCTATGATTCCTGAGTCACAAGCAGGCGAATGGGAGAGGCTTTCAAATCGGGGCGTTGGAGAGAAGCTTGGGTTATGTAATGGAAGCACGGTGAGTTGTTCTTGATATGATTACCACTCTCAGTAATTATTATTATTATTGTTTGACCTACTCAGATAAATCCAATTAAATAGAATTATTTTGCAATCAGCTGTTCCGACGATGGCAAGGAGCTCTCTCTGTGGAAGCATGAACAATCCCTTGGGGTTGTACTACATGGGCTGGTTAAGAAGACAGCCCCACCAGTATGGTCTCTTTTTGATTTTTTATCCACACATCCAGGAGAAGAAGAAGAAGACCAGGTACGAGTCCCCCATTTTATGAGCCAGGAGTAATTTTATGGCTCAGAGGTGCCAAGTGACTTTCCCAAAGTCACACAGCAGGAAAAAGACAGAGCCAAGACTGGGCTGGTCTCCCGGACCCCATTTCAGACTTGGCTCTACCGCTGCAGGCGAGGCTGCAGAGAACCTCTATCGCGTGGCCCTCTCTAGTGCCGGAAAGAGCAGGAACTTTGGATTAAATAAAATACTGCAATGTGGGTTCCTATAATGAAACTATTGTGTGGTACTGAGGCATGGCGGGAACTAAGCAGAATCTGTGAGCCTCAGTCCTTCAACTGGGCTCCGACCAGGCTGTACTGGGAGAACCCTGGGTGCTGTTTGCCTTTGAAAGACATAAAAATCTTGCCATGGCCATCTCAAAATGAAAATGTAGTTTTTCCTCCTGATTATAACAACATGACAAATTTATTGTAGAAAATCTTGAAAATCCAGAGAACTATGAGGAACAATATAAAAAGCATCCATATTTCTACTAACCTTATGTATTTCCTTCCTGACATTCTTCTTGTATAGATAGCTATTTCTTTTTTAAGGACTTGGAATCATGCTGTATAAGGTTTTGCATCCTAGTTTGGTGTTTTTTTTCCCGCACTTGAACTTAACTTTTAACTTTAACTTTCCCCATGACTTTTGTCTTTAAAAATAAAAATTTTCCTTGGGGCGCCTGGGTGGCTCAGTGGGTTAAGCCTCTGCCTTCAGCTCAGGTCATGATCTCAGGGTCCTGGGATCGAGCCCCGCATTGGGCTCTCTGCTCGGCGGGGAGCCTGCTTCCCCCTATCTCTCTGCCTGCCTCTCTGCCTACTTGTGATCTCTCTCTGTCAAATAAATAAATAAATAAAATCTTTAAAGAAAATAAAAATAAAAAATTTCCTTGATTTTTGTCTTTGTTAAACCATAGAAATGAATTAAAACAGAAAGAATGAGAAACAGGATAGATGCCTGTATAAATTTCCAAGCATGAAAGTCTGTTCTTGGAAAACAAAGTCTGAGCAATGTAAAGAAAATCACACCCACGCACCCACGCACACACGCACACACACACAGACTGATGGAGCCTAAAAAACATTTGACAAGCATTTAGTATCCTTTCCTAAAAAATTCTAAATAATAGATCATGGAAACTTTAGAAAAAAGACCGTTCACCAGGAACTAACAGGGAGTAGTTTTCTAAATGGTGAAACTTTATTTATTTTTTTTAAAAATATTTATTTATTTATTTATTTGACAGAGAGAGAGATCACAAGTAGGCAGAGAGGCAGGCAGAGAGAGAGAGGAGGAAGCAGGCTCCCCGCTGAGCAGAGAGCCCGACGCAGGGCTCCATCCCAGGACCCTGGGACCATGACCCGAGCCGAAGGCAGAGGCCCAACCCACTGAGCTACCCAGGCGCCCCTAAATGGTGAAACTTTAGAACAATGTTCAGTGAAATCAAGAACTAAACAATGATGATACTATAAACAATGATGATACTACCACCATTATTATTATTGAACTTGGTCTTGGTGCTTCCAGCAAATGCAATAAGATAAAAATACTATAAAACGGATTTGAACCTTGGAAAATAAGAAATTAATTTATTTTTCTTGATGATATGACTATATACTCAGAAACCCCCAATTAGCAAAGTGACCAAAATTAAAAAGTATTTGCTAATGTAGCTAGATACAAGATAAATAAGCAAATATCGACAGTTTCTTTTCTAGCCTTAAGTAATAAGAAATGAAAAAAAAATATTCACAACAGCAAATAAAACTATCAAGTACTTGGGAATACAATGTACAAAAAAGAAAAACATTTGCCTAAAAACAATAAAATATTGGGGCACCTGGGTGGTTCATGAGTTAAAGCTTCTGCCTTCGGCTCAGGTCATGATCCCAGGGTTCTGGGATCAAGCCCCGCATCGGGCTCTCTGCTCAGCGGGGATCCTGCTTCCTCCTCTCTCTCTCTCTCTCTCTCTGCCTGCCTCTCTGCCTACTTGTGATCTCTCTGTGTCAAATAAATAAATAAAACCTTTAAAAAAAGCAATAAAATATTATCAAATTACATATACCAAGGAATCAATAAAAGGAAAGCCATATCCTATTCTTGGATGAGAAGACATATGTTTAAATTTGCCCCTCCTAGAATTAAAATATATATTTAATTCAATTCGAAATAGACTCCTAACAGAGTTTTGTGTGTATGTGTGTGTTTTAGGACAGATAATTGGACAAAATGATTATGAAGTTTATTTGGGAAAATAAATTCTTAAGAATACCAATTTTTTGAGGGGCACCTGGTTGGTTCGGTCAGTTGAGCATCGACTGTTAATTTCGGCTCAGGTCGTGATCTCAGGGTTACGAGACTGAGCCCACATTGGGCTATGTTCCGAGTGCGGAGCCTGCTTAAGATTCTCTCTCTCCCTCTCCCTCTGTCCCTTCCCTGCCCTGTGCACACATATGTGTGTGCTCGCTCTCTCTCTCTCAAAAAACAAAACAAAACAAAAAAACCAACTTTTTGAAAAAGAATAATTAGAGGAATTTGCATTTCCCAACCACGACATACCAGAAATCCCTCTGTGCGAATAAATATGGTATGGGCATAGGAAGAGAACATTATATCTAGAACAAAATGAGAAAGTAGAAATAGAAAGCAAAAAGCAGTATGTTTAAAAACATAATACATGAGGGGCACCTGGGTGGCTCAGTGGGTTGAGCATCTGCCTTCGGCTCAGGTCATGATCTCAGGGTCCTGGGATTGAGCCCCGCATCGGGCTCTTTGCTCAGTGAGGAGCCTGCTTCCCCCTCTCTCTCTGCTTGCCTCTCTGCCTACTTGTGATCTCTCTCTCTCTCTCTCTCTCTGTAAAATAAATAAATAAAATCTTAAAAAAAAACAATACATGAAAATGATGGTCTTTAGTAATGGGAAAAGATAAATTGGTCTTCAAGCTTACAAATTTGCGATGATCAATTTCAGATAAAAACTTGAATAGAAAAAGAAAGGCAATAAAAATCTCAGAAGAGGGATTTCATTTCTTTTCTTTTTTAGGAAGCTACGTAACAATTTACCAATAAGAAAACCTTTTTCTAGAAACTCAGAAGCTATTAAAAGGGAAAAAATGACAGGCTTGTTTATCAATATTGAACCACTTAGAACTGTTCACGGCAGAAGATACCTTAAACAAGTTGCCAATGATGTATACTTGCAATTCAGAGACAGTGGCTTAGTATCTATTCCACTGAAATTGATGAGAGACAATCACCCAGTTAAAAAACGGAAATCAAAGATATGGAGAAACAATTCATAGAAGAGCAAATCCAAGTGACTAACAAATTATTTTAATGATTCTCAAAACTCTAACGGTATAGGAAAGGTAGTTCATATTAACTGAGATAACTCTTCAAAATGATAAAATTAGTAAAATTTAAAAACAACAATAATACCTTTCACTCTTGGGGATATGGGTGAATCAGTACTCAGTTACTGGTTACAGCTTAATTGAGAGGCAATCTGGTAACACCTCTTGAAATAATACATATATATCCTTCAACCCAACAATAATTCCATGCCTGGGAATCTAGAGCATAGAAATAAAAACATCAGGATATAAGCCTTTATCTTCAAGAATTGCGGCCCTGGACAACTGTGGGAACAGAGGAAATATGTACCTGTCAAAAGTGTTGAGATCCCTTAAGAAATTAAAAATAGAGGGATGCCTGGGTGGCTCAGTTGGTTAAGCGGCTGCCTTCGGCTTGGGTCATGATCCTAGGGTCCTGGGATCCTGGGTCCTGGGATCCTGAGTCCCACATCGGGCTCCTTGCTCAGCAGGGAGCCTGCTTCTCCCTCTCTGTCTGCCTGTGCTCACTCTCTCTGACAAATAAATAAATAAAATCTATAAAAAAAAAAAGAAATTAAAAATAGAGCTTCCCTATGACCCAGCAATTGCACTAATGGGTACTTACCCCAAAGATACAGATGCAGTGAAAAGAAGGGCCATCTGTACCCCAATGTTCATAGCACCATTGGCCATAATCACCAAATGGTGGAAAGAGCCAAGATGCCCTTCAACAGATGAATGGATAAAGAAGATGTGGTCCATATATACTATGGAGCTTTATGCCTCCATCAGAAAGGAGGAATACCCAACTTTTGTAGCAACATGGACGGAACTGGAGGAGGTTATGCTGAGTGAAATAAGTCAGGTAGAGAGAGTCAATTATCATATGGTTTCACTTACTTGTAGAGCATAAGGAATAACATGGAGGACATTAGGTGAAGGAGAGGAGAAGTGAGTTGGGGGAAATCAGAGGAGGAGATGAAGCATGAGAGACTGTGGATTCTGAGATACAGTCTGAGGGTTTTGGAGGGGAGGGGGCTGGGGGGTTGGGGGAACCTGGTGGTAGGCATTATAGAGGGTATGCATTGCATGGAGCAATAAACAATGAATCTTGAAACACCGAAAAAATAAAATTAAATTAAAAAATAAAAAATAAATTTAAAAAAAGAGGTTGAATAAAACATAGTACTTCTCACCTTAGACTATAATAGAACCGTTAGGAAGGGTAAATTGGGGCTATAACTGTTGACATCTTCAAGAGAACGGTGATGCAAAAACCTGTATGAAGTATGACCTTGTTTTCGCAAACAATAGGATTAAAACCCTCTCTGTGCTTGTATGTTGTTATATGAGTGAAGCAGATATGTATTGGGTTGTTAGCATAGACATCCTGGAGAGTTGCTATAGGTAGAGCTGGGACGGGATCGAGGGCTGGCAGAAAAAAGGAGAAGGAAAAAATTAGACCCAAAAGAAAAACAGACCAAAGGGTGGGGATGGTGTGTTCTGATTCACCGTATCTTGATAGAAAGACCCAGCATGGAGGCTTTTCCTCTAATATTTAGGAAGTGGAAACTGGGAGACATGAGCTTATCAGTTTTTGCTTAATAGAACACTGAGCTGGTCAGTATATTCTTATTGTAGCTTCTTTTTTTTTTTTTTAAGATTTTATTTATTTATTTGACAGAGATCACAAGTAGGCAGAGAGAGAGAGGAAGGGAAGCAGGCTCCCCGCTGAGCAGAGAGTGGGATTCGGGGCTCGATCCCAGGACCCTGAGATCATGACCTGAGCCGAAGGCAGAGGCTTTAACCCACTGAGCCACCAGGAGCCCCTTATTGTAGCTTCTTTAGCAAGAAAGCAATAATGGAAATTCTCGCCTCATCTGTCCCTCATATGGGCGATGAGACGCAGTATCTGCCCCACCACAAACCCTTTCTGGGACAACCTCACTCCCCACAGTGCCTACAGCCCGTAAGGACCACCTGACTCGGGTAGCTTGTCCATTGGCAGCTGAGGCAGGCCAGCTGGAATCAGGGTGAAAGTGGGAGCTGAGAAGACACCGGGACAGTCATTGGTCAGTCATTTGGTGATTGTAAGCTTTTGCACCGGGAGGTCGTACCGAGCCAGGGTTGGGATGACCGTTGGGGCTGAGGAAGCAGGATTGCCGAGAGTGATGATGAGGACACCTGACTCTATGGGGGGGGGGGCGGTCTGGAAGACCAAGGGCCCTGTGCCTCTGCTGGCTCCTTCCTCAAAGAGTATCGATGGGGAGCAGATTCCTCCTGGTGCTGAACACAGCAACAGCCTGTGTCCCACGTTCCCCTGGCATGCAACATTCATGGATATGGGCCACCATGTTCCCATCTCAGCTTGGTGGCGTACAAGATCTGCACCCCAGGCTGTGTTTCGTTCCACTTTTTCATCTGTTCGGTGGTGATGGTGACACGCCCATCAGCGGGACCCGCCAAGGGGGGTATCTCGGGTACTCAGCACAGGGTCTGGCACGTGGCAAGTACTCCCTGAGCTTTGTAGTTAGCGGAAACCAAGTCAGTGCTCATTCGCTGCCCAGACCAAGTGACGAATTGGTTTCCATAACCCAGTGCAGGGGCGCCTGGGTGGCTCAGTGGTTTAAGCCTCTGCCTTCAGCTCAGGTCATGATCTCAGGGTCCTGGGATCGAGCCCCTGCATCGGACCCTCTGCTCAGCAGGGAGCCTGCTTCCCTCTCTCTCTCTCTGCCTGCTGCTCTGCCTACTTGTGATCTCTGTCTGTCAAATAAATAAATAAAATCTTAAAAAAAAAATCATGACAGCGCATGCATGTTTCTCTCTCTTTCTCTGCTCTCCAGTAACCTTCAAGGAACTAATAAGACTTTAGATCACTTTAGGCTACTAAGGAGTATCATGATTTGACAAAGGCAAATTTGTGGGCCATTTTGCAATTGCATTGCTAGGTATTTACCCCAAAGATAAAAATGTAGTGACCTGAAGGCTTACCTGCACCCCATAGCGGCGGTGTCCACAATAGCCCAACTATGGAAAGAGCCCAGACGTCCATCAACAGATGAATGAATAAAGAAGAGGTGGTACAGATATATACAGACATAGTGGAGTATCATGCAGCGATTAAAAAAAAAATGAAATCTTACCATTTGCAGTGACATGGATGGAACTAGAGGTATTACGTAAGCAAAATAAGTCAATCAGAGAATGACAATTATCATACGATTTTACTCATATGTGGACTTTAAGAAACAACACAGAGTTGCAGAGGGGAAGGGATAGAAAAATAAAATAAAACAAGACAAAATCAGATAGGGAGACAAACCATTAGAGACTCTTAAGCAAACTGAGGGTTGCTGGACAGGAGGTGGGTGGGGGCATGGGGTAACTGGGGGATGGGCATTCAGGAGGGCACTTGACGGAATGAGCACCGTGTTAAATAAAACTAATGAATCGCTAACCTTTTTCTCTAAAACTAGTAATACACTATATGTTAATTAATTGAATTTAAATAAAATTAAAATTAAATTTTAAAAAATTGTGGGTCATTTCACCATCTTGAAACTGCTTATAAATGTTTTCAAGTGAGCACATCTACTCATGCTACACTGAGTGGCGCGACGGCCCCTAGAACAACTTAATAATGGTGGCTGGTCTTCAAAAATTTAAATATCAACTTTAAGAGGTGGCTTAAACTCTGCGTGACAGAGTTTATACGACCACCACTGTTAGCTCTAAATCCAATTCGCACAAAACCAGAGAAATTTATTTCTACTACCTTAAAGGGAAGAGAATCTCCATAAAAATTAGTGATTTTTTTAAAATGGAAACTTCCAGAAGAATATTCCATAGGCACAAAGTTTATGACCTTTGCAGAGTGGCAACATTTCTCTTCCATCGCTCCTCTCTGACTTCCCGCCTCTTCTTCATTTCCCCGCCATTACAGAGTGGCAAGGTCAGACCGGGGTCAACGACCATCATGAGAGAGGCGAGCTAAACCCCCCTCATCTCTTGCTGACAGGAAGACACAGGCAAACACATTATGGTTTCTGCTGGGGTTGATGTGTGGGGCACACACCCACACACTGCTGTGTGGACTTGTTCCCACTAAATGAGTCTTTCATGGTGGGAAGGGAATATTAATTTATTTGATTGGATGCTTGTCAGCATTGTTCTAGAGGGAAAATACCAGAACCGCACCAGCAGACATAGTGATGACAAAGCATCAGCTGAAAAGTTTTCCTTGATTTACTTCAGCCTTTCTTCACCGCAACTCCTGGCTGCCCTTGTGCCTTGCATACACCAACTGAATTCATTCCATTGTTCATTCCACAGGTATCTGGTATCTTCCACGTGTTGAGGATACACAAAGAACCTAGGATCCCACCTTAAGGAGCTCCCACTTGGGGGGCAGAAGAGGAAACACACAAAGGACCCGTGCCCAGTGCCCTGCAGAGAGCAGCTCTGGGCAGTTTGGTGGACAGGCAGACCACTGGCTTCACTTGGGATAGAGGCGGCTCCCTCACTGGGTCTGGAAGGATGAGTAGACCAGGAAAAGAACCAGCAGGTAGGTACAAATGTTCAGAAGAGGGGAAGGCAGTGAGGGGAAGAGGGGAAGGCAGCCCGTAGACACACGAAAGTACCATCCTGGTTTGTTGGGCTGCATATCTTGCCCAGTGGACTGTGAAGGTTAGTGTACAGATGGCATTTCCTTCCTTTGTGGGAGCCCCGGCACCCCACAATGGGCTTGATACAGGTGGGGCTACTCATGAGTAGAGAGTGATTCAAACAGAGGCCATCACCCGGCGAGCCCCACCGTGGGCCCCATCCTGTCCTGGCCCAGCAGGGACTTGGCATCCTTCCTCCTTCAGCAGACCCTGAGACTTGGGATTCTGATCTGAGAGCTTTGTGGGTCCCTCAAAACCCCAAGATTCTTCCTCTCTCTGTACCCGTTTACAGAAACAACAGTGAAAAATACCGACTCTGAAACACTAACGCCATCCCCCAAACCAGGATTTTTTTTAATCCTCCCTTTTGGTCTATCAATTAATGTCAAAGAAAGACAAATGGGTAGAAGATCATACCCTTTAAAAAAAAATTAATTCTTTGATCAAAGAAGAATGTTTGGTAAACGTGCCCAGAGTTAAACTAATTGGTTTGGGAGCTGACAGAACCTTCCTGAGGTGTTCTGTTGCTAAATTAGTATTGGTCAAGGTGTTTGAAGTTCAGAGGAGAGCGGATTCTCAGAGGAGCAGCCATTTGAATAATTGGCATCACGTGGTGTTCTCAAGCCCCCGTCTTCCAGCACCCAACCCTCCTGGAGAGATGAAAGAGACGCTTCCTCTCCCGCTGACCTGGCTCCCATGCCGATGGAGATGTTCTGGAAGCTTTGAAGAGCGAGTGGCTTCTGCAACGCTCATGAGCAGAACAAGAAACACAGGGAGCCCCCCCCCCCCCCGCAAGGGTCTGGACCACAGCGAGTTTCTCAACCTTGGTGGTGCTGTTGACCTTAGGGCCTAATCACTCTCCATCGTGGGGGCTGCTAGGGGCTTTGTGACACCGGTGGCAGCATCCCTGGCCTTCCCCAACCCCCGACATGGCAGGGGCACACACACCCCCCATTGTGACAACCAGGTGTCTCCAGACATTGCTGAATGTCCCCTGGGAGGCCCAAATCACCCCAGTCGAGAACTCCTGGGCTAGACCTGTAGCATCTGTTCTTCTGTTCTTGGCTCTAAACAAAATGTGGCACCTATAGCCTCAACTCAGAGACTTCCTTGGTCAGAGAGTGAGTGCTCCTTCCTCTAGCTGGTGGCCATCCTCTTCCTAGCCTGCGGTGTTAAGACAGAGATTGACATCATAGGAGCGCCCAGGTGGCTCAATCGGTTAAGCATCTGCCTTCGGCTCAGGTCTGTGATCCCAGGATTCTGGGATCGAGCCCCGCATCCGGCTTCTTGCTCAGCGGAGAGCCTGCTTCTCCCTCTCCCTCTCCCTCTGCCCTTCCCCCTGCTTGCTACTAAGTCCCCTCTCTGTCAGCGTCACTCTGTCGGCTGAACTCATTCTACACATTTGGAAAGAGCCGGGAGACTATGCTCTCTGGGACAGGTGCTCAGGGCTCAGGGGCAGAGCACGGGCCTTGGGCTCAGTCGGGCCACACCCGGGGTCTGGCTGTTCTGTGGCACCGCTGGGGCCAGGGCCGGGTCACTTAGCGTCCTCGCGCTCCTCTCACCTCCGCTGAGCGAATGGACGGAGTCAAGAACCTCCCCTCCACGAGGTCTTGGTGAGGAGGACGTGGGGAGACAGACGGAAAAGTTCCGGGCACAGAGCAGGTTCACGGACATGGTAAATGGTCCCGTCTGGCTCGGTCTGAGTGACGAGGCCAAGCTTCGGAAGGCAGAGCACAGAGCGTGACAGCAGGGCTGTGGGCGGGGGGCGACCAGGCAGCTCTCTGCTGGAAGGTGCTGGAGCCGTTTCACCCGGCTGGGGCCTCTGTGCTGCGTTAAACCAGGCGCCAGCTCCGCGGAAGCCTAGCGGCTGAGCACCCTTAGGTTCTAGAACCATGAGAGCTCAGCGCCGAGGGGACCGTTCATGACCACCTCCTTCCCCGCTGTCGGTTTTAAGTACGAAACTCAGTTCCTCCGAACTAAGTCATTGGTTCCCCCGAGACCATAAAACTCTCCCAGGCAGTGATGAAGAGCTAGGGGCGGGTGGGGAGTGGTGTGGGGCGGGGGGAGGAGGAGACGCCAAATCCTCTGGCGTCTCCCCAGGGGACCTTCAAGGTCAGAGACACACAAGTCCAGGAGCACTTACTTCACGGCCTTAGACGGGGCGCGCAGTTTGCTTCCCCTTTTCCTTACGCTGAGACCCTTGGTTCTCAGCGGCATCACCGTGGGTCCTGCTGTCGGCGCTCACACGCGCCGTGCGTCCACCTTAGCACGGCGAGGATGGCCACCGAATGCAGGGTAGACCACCTGGTGGGTCCTTCAGGCGATGGTCCTCGCCAGCATCACAGTGCCAGCGGACACCACTTTACCATGGACGTTTATGTCACCAAGTTGATAGACACACATTTCCTTAATTAGTGTGTTTTCTTTTGTATGGATGGCTTTGTTGTTTTTTTACTAACCTTTGTTTTTTTTTTAATTTTGTAAGTATGTGCAGTTTCTAAAATTAGCCCGGGAACACAAGACACATCTGGAGGCGTCTGGTTTCCACGCCCATGTCCTCTCTGGCCCTGCCCTTGCCCTCTGCTTGACGGGCTACCTTTTCAAATGAGGGCGCCTGGGGGGTCAGTCAAGCAAGTCAGCTAAGCTGCTGCCTTCGGCTCAGGTCATGATCCTAGGGTCCCAGGAAAGAGTCCCACATCGGGCTCCTTGCTCAGCGGGGAGCCTGCTTCTCCCTCTCCCTCTGTCCCTCCTCCTGCTCATGCTCTCTCTCTCTCTCTCTCTCAAATAAATAAATAAAATCTTCAAAAAATATAAATTTAAAAAAATTTTTTAAATCAATCCATCGTCGTTCACTCATATTGATTTCTTGTGAAAAATGAGTGAATATATCTTGCATCTACGTTTTAAATGTGGATCTGTATCATGTCATGTATATATACATATTATATCACCTAATATACATATAACTTATTTTTTATACATATAACTTTTAAGTTCACATACTGTATATGCACATGCTTCTATGTCTCGATTCATCTTGAAGATCGATCTCTCAGCGGAGTATGAAAGCTTTTTTTCATTCCTAAAATCTGTACCTCCACCCCTTTCCCTCTGACAGGTAAGGACACCAAGGCACAGAGACTCCTGTCTGCCCGCTGAGCCCCGCGCGGGGAGGTCCAGGAGACCGCAGCTTCCGCCCAGGACTCCTCGCATTAACCACAGACAGACCAAGTGTCCAGGGCCCAGCAAGATGACAGGCCGGGTCCCATGCATGCCGCCCTCCGCCGTACCTCAGGCAGAGGGCCAGAGCCCCCCGGGGACCCCCTCCAGACCTCATCCGGACCACAGGCCCCAGAAGGATGGCTAGAAAAGGCTTAGGCTACCCTCAGCCCCCTGCATCTCCCCCTGCACAGACAAGCGGCCAGAGGCTGGGCGAGCACGTGCACAGAGGTGGCCCTCTCCCCAGCCTCCCCACACTCTGGGGCCTCACGTGAGTCCCCTGACAGTGCTGAGTTCCAGTGCGCTCATCTGTGGGACAGGGACGCCCCGCGGCTTCCACTGCGGGATGGGGTGAGGTGGCCACACGCGGGGGTGAGCCTTTCCCGCACCCCCTGGCCGGGCGGGCTACGCACAGCAGCCTGATGTCTTCCGACACGGCCTCTCAGAGACGGCCACCCAGTGACCGCCATCCGGAGCCCCGGCCAGTGGAAAGCCGGTGTGGGGGGCCGGGGGGAGCAGTGCTGGTCAGGGAGCAGGGTGCCCTCCCCAGCCTGCTTCCTCATCAGAAACGGGGCCTGCGTCGGCCCGGGGCTAGGGGCCCACCTGGATTCAGCGCAGGGAATGAACAGAGCCTTCAGCAGAGGTTGCGAGAGAAGGCTGGCAAGGTCCTGACGAAGCCGTTTCGGCAAAAGCAGGCCCAGAAACACCACAGCCCCAAAGCCCGGCCTCCAGCCCCCTCTCCCTGTTCACAGATAATTGCCGGCGGCCCTCGCCACCCCCAGGTGGCCTTGCCAGCCATAGTTTCCATTGTCATGACCATCAGGCCGCTGCACAGCTCTGTGGGGCAGGCCCGGGAGCGGCTGTTATCCCAGCTTTGCAGATCGGGAAACCGAGGCCGGGAGGTCCCCTAAATGTTAGAGTCTGTGAGAAATGCAGTAAGGGGACCCTGGTCTTCCCCACCCAGGAAGAGCATGTCCTCTACTTCGGTACCATAGGAAAGTCCCCGGGCCCCGCTCTGAGTCCCAGCTTCCTTATCTGTAAATTAGATTCTCTCAAAAGTCCCCTCACTGCTTAGTTAACTCCTCAAATTCCAAGAATCGGGGGGAAAAGGATTTCCTTCCTCTGGCCCATCTGTGCCCAACCCTGCCTTGGGGGTCTGAGCCAGCAGCGCCCGGGGCCGAGTCTGGGTGCCCATATTTGGTGGGATCGCAGCCCCATTGGCGTGATCTCCAGGTGTTGGACCCTCCCTGGCTCTTAGTCACCTGCCCAGGAATGCGGGCACTTGCAGGAGATGACAGAGTGTCTCCGAGCTCCCGCCTGCCAGGTGCTCTCCAAGCCCGCGGCTTCCTGTTCAAATCCTTCCCGGAAGGCTGCTGCGTGCGCCCTGGAGACCGAGAGAAGGCTCTCGTGTCTGCCCCATGACGTCTCAGATTTTATCTTGCTCCCTTTGTTTCCGAAGAAGGAGATTTTTTCTGGAAGGTAAAATTAAGATGCTAACACTTCACCTCATAGATCGCTTGGAGGGAACCGATGAAGTGAGACTTCTCAAAAGCACCTTCAGCAAGGAGCCAGTCCAGACGGGGCCCGGCGGAGCCTCGCAGGACCAGGAACCTGAAAGTGGGCAGTTCCCCAGGTGCAGAGCGGTCACGGCCACGCCGTGGGGAGGGCATCCCTGTCTTCCAGATAAGGAAATGCCCAGAGAAATGAAAATACTCCCGGAGTCAGAGAAAACGAGTGGAAAAGCTGAGGTTTGAAGAAAGGGAAGTTATTGGCTCTTTCCGTTTGGTGCCCAGAGCAAGCAGCTTGGGTGGGCTGTGACCCCGATGGTGCTCTCGGCGTCGCCTCTGGGTACCCCCGCCTTGTCCTCAGACAGCTTCCCCCGCAAGCACAGACCGCTCCCCAGACGTCCGGGATCCTGGGATGAGCAAAGCGGATACACCCTTTTCTTTTCTGTGGATACCCATTCATTTTATAATTTTCAAGTCTCAATGTATTATTTTTTTAATTTGCCAGAGAAGCGATGAAATTATATGACTCTTCTGCCTACCTTGCATTCTCTTGTTTCTCGGGGCATCTGATCGACAACACAATAGCACTGTCTTTCTCGGGTTCGGTTGCTTTATAAGCATGACTAATACAAAACAGGGGCTTAACTTTCACCCCCAAATCTCACGGCGATTGGGGGCCACGCTAGAATCGATCCAGGTCTCCTCGGACCCCAGGCCCATGGCTATCCCACTCTTCCCCCCAGGAGAGAACCCGCCCCAGGGCCTGGGTCTGCCTGTCCGTCCTGCCCCAGGACTTCCCAGTCTCGGGCTTCATTGCGCACGGGGCTAGTCTTCATCTTGGAGATGAAAGAAGCAAGAATATAGACTTTTCCGCACACGGGCTTCTCATCTGGAAGCCCTATCTATTTATCGTCTATTAATGTTTTTAAAAGAAGGTAATTGACTCTCCCGACACAGCTCAGAGGCCGGAGGAGACGGTGTTTCCTTTTTTTTCTCAGGAAGAAAAGCCTAGAGGGGCGGGCTGGGCAGCTCTCTGCAGGGCTGGGCCTTTGAACATGAGCTGGAAAGCAGAATGGCAACACCTCTGCTTTCCCATCAGACAACTTGACCCCCACCTGTCTCCGTTTCCCTTCGTGGTCGTGTCTCTGACCTGCTTAAAGACCACCCGCCAAGGGAGATCAGCGTGTCACCAAGCTCTCCTCCCAGCTCAAGCACCAAGAGCAGTGACCAAGGCCAGGAGAAGATTCTAGACTTTGTCCTGGAGTCCTCTTCTGGGGAGATGACGTTCATCTCGTGGGGTTGTCATGGGATTCCAGGAGATAGCTCGCAGAGAATCCTCAATCCAAGGTTCTGCACACGTATTAGACACTTACTGTTACGATTTGCTGGCCTCTGGCTGAGATCTGTAATTATCATGCTGCATTGATTATTGGCAGGGAGCAAACACGGTATAATTTTTAAAAATTATATAAATTATCTTCTAGACTTTTTTTTAAACTTTCTATGACTATATCTGCCTTTGTTTCTGCTTGTATGGAAATTAAAATTTTGCCTTTTCCTGCAAAATTATCTTTTATAGCCTACTAGATTATGATAATAATACTTTGTACTTTTGTCGGGCCTTTTATCCAGGAATCTCAAAGCACTTCATAAACTTTAATTAATTCTTGCAGCAAGCCCCGTGAGGTAGGTAAGCATTATTAACCCCATTTTACAGATAAGGAGAGCGAGACATTGAGAAGTTAAGTAATTTGCCAAAGGCCCCAGAGCATTTAGTAGCTAAGTCTGAACAAGACCGCAAAACGCCTGTCTCAGGCCCTACTTGGCCTGCCGGGGCTGCCCCGCTGGTCTCCCCGGGGGCCCCCAGGCGTGATTGATGGGGAGGCCTCAACTGATTGCAGCGCCCATGGTAAGTACATGTTGTTGGCCTTACAGGCGTTATGGGGAATTAATGAGGCTGACTCATGTTTCGCCCCCGGGTACTGGCCTATCTTCAGGTGAGCTGGGCAAAGCCTCCAAACCCACTTCTCAGATCAGAACGCTCCTCGGCTACAAAACTGTCTCGGCCGGTAGACCCCCTTTTCCCTCCTATTTGGACTCGAGCAAGCATCTGCTGTGAGCCAGGCACGGGCACAGGGACACTTTACCCGTGTCACCTCCTCTAAATTAATTCTTGTGGTCATCCTTGAGCTGATGTCATGACCCCTCCCTTGCAGGTGAGGACACTGGAGGATCAGAAAGTGGAGTGGCATGGCCAAGGTCACACAGTAGGACCAGAACGCCAACCAGGTTCTGGTTCCAAGAGGGGTGATCTTGTCATCGGCCAGCTGACAACTGGCAGCTGGCTGGGTCACAGGGAAGGCTGTGGCTTTTGCATGGGACAACAGCAGGAGAGTAAGGGGTTTCTTTTTTTTTTTTTTTTAAGATTTTATTTATTTATTTGACAGACAGAGATCACAAGTGGGCAGAGAGGCAGGCAGAGAGAGAGGAAGGGAAGCAGGCTCCCCACTGAGCAGAGAGGCCGATACGGGGCTCCATCCCAGGACCCTGAGATCATGACCCGAGCCGAAGGCAGAGGCTTTAGCCCACTGAGCCACACAGGCACCCCAGATTAAGGGATTTCTATTGCATCGGAAGCCAGGTCAAGCTCATAGCCTCTCTTCTTGGTTGCATGAATTAACTGGGAACTCTCCTAGGAAGGTCTCGCTCTATGTAACAGTTCAGGAAGGGACATGGTTCCTCCAGACACCCTTTCCAAAGAGCGCCAACAGAAGGCTTTAACGGCCTGTCCACACCACTCCGTCCGTCCTTACTCAACGGCCTCTTACCACGGGCAGCAAAATTCCTTCCCTGGGGCTTGAGACACTGGGATGGCTCAGGATGCTTCACTTTCCTCCAACATTACTGTTGGAGTTGGACAAGCCTGGATTTGAATTCTGGTTCTGTACTGACTTATGGTTAATCTTGGGCAAGTCCCAACCTCTCTATACCCCAGTCTCCTCATCAGTAGAGAGACTGGTTGCCAGGATTAAATGAGCTGATGAACACAAAAGGCTCCTGGCACAGGGTCTGCACTCAGTAGGTGCTCATTAATGTCCTCTTCCCACTCGTCTTCTTGCCTGGTCATTGCCTACACGCTACCGTCATGGAGTTGAACGACTCACACCAGTGCTACCTTGTTCTTTTGTTTCCTTGTTGGCTTTGCCAACAGCCGGGCTCAGATTCGTGAGACCCTGCCACACCTCCCCCAGGTCTTTGTCACACCCACCAGCAGTCACCAGAGCCCTCCCCGCAGACCCCTGTGACCACTGGGCATTGGCTGGGGGTCACCCAGCCCTGCCTCTCACCCCGGTGGGTGCTGCTTTTGCCTTTTTTGGATTCTGAGCCTCAGACCCTCCTCCCTGAGGTGGAGTGTTGGACTCAATGAGCTTAATGGCCCAGGGCAATGAAGATGTGTCCTGACGTCCCAGGATCCCCTCTGCCCCCATGTTTGTTTGAGCCACAAGCAGAACCTTGGGAAACCAGGAGCCCCTCCCCAGCACCCCTCGGCAAGGGGCAGGCACTGGAGTTCAGTCCCACGGCTTGAGCATTCAGGATTCTCTCAGGGGTGGCAAATCTGAAAAAAATCTAACACAGTTTCCTATTGGATGATCTCTTTAAAAAATAAGAATCGTCACGCAACATTTAAGGTTTAAACAAGTTCTAAAATACCGGCCCTATTTCTCTCCTTTATCTGCGGACTCCTGTGTGTTCTGTTCGGCTCAACTGCTGAATCTTTTTTTTTTAATATATAAATAAAATTTACTTCTTACAGATAGCATATTTCTAATAGACAGCTTTTCGAATCTGAACTTATCACGAGAACCTCTTTCCCCGACACTCAAGGTCTCGGTCAGCTTGATGCTCAACGTTCCTCCCGGACTTGCCCTTTCTCTGTCCCCGTCACAAGCGGGCTGGGTGGCCCGGCCCGCCCTCCACCACACGGGGCGAAGCCAACCTGCGCCCAGAGCCTTCGGCCGGGTCCCCACGGAGGCTGGCAGGAGTAAGGCAGCGTCGGAAGGCACCTGGAGGAGGTGGGAGGACCAGGTGGGCTGGGGAAGGGGGTCTGGCAGCAGGAGCAGGGAGGCCCGTGAGGAGAGGGGTGAGCACTTGCTCCTCGCCAGGGGGGGTCCCAGGTGCCCCTCTTCATAAAGCTTCCCTCCATGCTTGTGGCTAGAGCCAAAGCCCTCTGTCCTTGCATGTCTGTCCTTGTCCCTTTCTGCCCTGGGTTGCACCGATCTCCATACGGAGCTTACGTCCCCCGCTAGATGGCAGAACTTCTAGAGCTAAAGCATGGCATCGTTCCTGGGCCGCCCCCCACCCCCACAGCCAAACAAGACTTGTTTCTTCAGCACGTGGTGTGGGGACACTTCGTAAGGGGCAGACGACACCACGGGGTGGACCTTGTCCTCCCCACAAAGGGGCTTCCTTCCAGTGAGACGAGCAGAGGCCTTCAGTGCAAGAGTGTTCGCCCGCGGCCAGGAGAGGCCAAGCGATCACGGCTAAGGAGACATGTCCTTCGCGCAGGCTGGGTGGAAATGGGGTCCGTCCACATCGCTATTTTCAGAGGACAGATGGCGTTCCTTGCAGTGCGCGCAGCCCGTCTCGCGTCTTGACCCCTTGGCAGCAGCCCCCTTCTGGAACTTAGAAGAAGGCTCTGTGTTCTAAGACTTCGTGTGGAAGTCAGTTACGGTGTGTGTTTCTAGAGACCCTCCTGTGAAAGGTGACCAGTTGCCCAAAATCGCCTACAAAACCAGCTCAGCTCACATGTTTGAAATGCTGCACACCAGTCAGTAAAAAAAAAAAAAAAAAAAAAAATACTAGTCTTGGATGGCCCTAGAACCCATGAGATCCTGGTTGTCGTAATCGCATTCACTTAGGAGTGCGCGCAGGTCCAGTAAAAGTGCATCCAAAACCTTCAGTAGCCCTCCCCACAGCTGCTCACACAGGACCAGCCCCCTAAGAGCCATCCCGCATCCTGTGTCTCTCTCCGGCAGACCCTTGCTGTGGGTGCTGAGCCATCAGCATACGGCCTGGGGGAGCCCTTGAGCAGCCTTGCCTTGGTACCACCATCTTGAATCTCGAGGGCCTTTAGCCAGTAAAGCCTCACCTGGGGCCTTTAGGGGAACTGGACGAAGCGGGCAGGGCTGTGAAGCCCCTTTACAGCTCACCCCAGCAGACTCCAGTTAGATCTGAGACGCGGCCCACACTTAGTGACCGGGGTGGATACAGTTGGGTGTCACTGGAGGCAAATGATGCCTTCGTGCCCGGTCATTTCTGCGGAGGCCATCACAAGAACTTTCCAGAACTCAAGGTTGGAGACCCAGAGAGTAACCTTCCCTACCCTTAATTTGTTCGTTCAGCCCGTACATCTTCACCGGGCATCAACTGTGTGCTTGTTCTTCAGCTGTAGACCTAAAGAAGCACATTTGCAGGCGGTTATCTCAGGACAGAAAGCCTGGATGTGCACCTGCTGTTGGACTAGAGGCACAGGATTCCCCTGAGCTTTCCTTTCCTCGTCTTGGACAGGGTCGTTGCCTTGCTGGGCTGTGGCGAGAGTTAAAGATGACCAAGCCTGCAGAAGCATTTTCATGAACCGGAAGCACTAGATAAATATCGAATAAGTAAGGAAATGGGGAGAGGGTGGCCAGATGGTTTTGGGGTGTGGGTTCTTCCGGGTCTTCTTGTCGTTTGCTCTGTGACAAAAGTTAACAGTCAAGCAAAGGCTTGGACCCATGGTCACCTCTGAACGCTGCCCCTTCCCGTCTAAAACAAGGTGAACTCAAAAAGAAGGACACACATACATACATACATAAATGACAAGCTTCTCATCATTTTTCAAAATCCAGAAATGTAAAAAGTAAAGAGAAAAATCCCTCCTCTCCATAACAGCATACAGAGATGATATCCCAGTGGACATCATTCCTTTCCTAGAGACCCAGTACAATTCTTTTTTTTTTTTAAGATTTTATTTATTTATTTGACACAGAGAGAGAGAGACAAGTAGGCAGAGCAGCAGACAGAGGGAGAGAGGGAGAAGCAGGCTTCCCACTGAGCAGAGATCCAGCTGTCGGGCTCGATCCCAGGACCCTGAGATCATGACCGGAGCGGAAGGCAGATGCTTAACTGACTGAGCCACCCAGATGCTCCGACCCCTGACAATTTTAAACGTTCCCGTGTGTGGACCTAGAGCGGAGGTCCGTCACTCATCCTTTGGATGGGTTCCCAGGGGGCGGGAAGGCCCCGAATTGGGAGGGGAGCACGTGACATCACACATCCTACTCGCACAGCCTGTGCTCTAGATCTTTGTTTCTCCAACATCTGTGCACCCACAGATCTCCCTGGTCTTGTTAAAACACAGGTTCTGGGTCACTAAGTCTGGGGAGGGGCCTGAGAATCTGGATTTCTATCAAGTTCCCAGGCCTCCTGTGGGTCAGGCCTCCCTCTGCAGGGCAGGGCTGGCTGGAGACAGTGGTCCTTGTCCCTGGTAGCACACTAGGACCGCCTCTAGGCTCTGCGGGTCATGCTTGGGCACCACTCCCCTCCAAGCTTTCTGCTTTACTTGTTGAGGTGGGGGTCTGGGCACTGGTGTATTTTGAAAGCTCCCCAGATCATCCCAATGTTCAGCCGAAGACATTTCATTGTAGGCCGGCAGACATACCGGCAAACACAATCTTTATAATCTGTTTTTGATTAAAATAAAGCATGTGTTGTTAACGATAATGTATTATTTCAATACTGATTCATCAATCGTAACATACCACATTTAATGCAAGATGCTAATAATAGGGAGGACAGGTATATGAGAACTCTGTTTTATGCTCGAGTTTTCTGTAAACCTAACGTTCTGAAAAATAAAGCCTCTTAATTTTTAAAAAATTAACAACTGGCGTTACGCGGACACGGACCAATCAGATGGAAACAGAGTCCGTGGGGAACGGGCTGCAGCTCTTCCGGGAATGGAGGGTCTCAAGGCAGGGGCTGAGCGGTCAGAAGGCTCCGGACCGCAGAATTACTTTGACATGGAAGCAGTGGGCGTGGTCTCGGCACCCACGTTCCAACTCTGGATAATGCTAATACTACCAGTTGTTGCACAAGAATTAGAGCAGACATGAACGCCAAGAAGTGACAGGCTCAGATATTGTTCAGATATTGTTTTCCTCATTTTACACACGAGGAAGCAGAGGTGCCCAGATTCGTGACTCGCCCAAGGTCACACGGCTATTGCGCGGCAAGCCTGAGAGCCGAACCCAACCTAGCATGTCTGCCTCAAAACCTCAGCTCTTCTCTAGCTAAGGCAGCGGGCGTTTACCGAGCCTTATCTAAGCCGACCGGTTTCCTTCTCCGCGAAGGCGGGTCATGAAGATGGTGCTTGCAAAGCGCCAAGAAGTCCGGCTCTGTTCGTGCACAGGAAGCTAGAGCTCCTGCCGAGTTCGGCCACTCACCCCACGGAGCGGAACTTTTCCCTCTTTCTGCTTCCTTTTAGACCTGGAGGAAGTCAGCACTGCAGAGACCTTAGGGCTCCTTGGTCAGTGGTCTCTCCCTCCCATGTTATAGACCGGAAAAGTGAGGCTCGGAACAGGGAGGCAACCTGGCCAAGCTCTTGGCAGGGTGCAGGTCAGAGCACTGTAATTCTCCCGAGCGCACAGGTGCAATTAAGCCGGAAGGAGCCATCACCCCCGCAGTCAGTGAGCCACAAGGCCTCTCTGTGAGCCTCGTGCAGTGATGTAAATGGGAGTTGTCCATGTGTGACTTCACAATGGGGGACAGGGATGGCTACACTTCCCCTGGGCTTCAAATCTGCAACTCAGCATCCCTCCGGATCCTTCATCCGGCCAGCGTGCGCTTCACCAGAGTAATGGTTAGAGGAGAGTCCATTTAGTGTAATAAGGGGTTTGGTTTTATAAGCAGGAGGAAGTGCCTTTGTCCAGCAGCATGAAAAAGTGGATTCGAAAAGTTAAAATTATGTCATGGGGCGGCTCTCAGACTCCGGCAACGTCCCACACCTCAGCAGAGAGCTCCAGGGGTGCTTTCATCCAAAGGGAGGTCAGAGCTGAGGCTGCCCAGCCTGTGGTTCAGGGAGCCGTTCCCACTTGCTTCCGAAGCGCTGAGTCAACAGACTTTCCAAGGAATATCCTGTCCTCGGCCGGGGTCCCGTCCTGGGAACACAGTTTCTGGAGGGCCAGGCTGAAAGGAGGTCACGGGCTCAGTAGGTTCGGAGGGTCTTCAAAACGCAAATGCCGCTGGGCATTTGTACATTGTACAAATTGTACAAATGTTGCAATTTGTACGTCTGAAATCAACATTGATCGCATTCCCCTGGAGCTTCGGGGTCCGACATGGTAACCACCAGCCAGGCAGGGCTATTTAAAAGTTTACACTAATCAAAATGAAATATAATCATAAATTTGATGTCTCAGTCACTCCGGCCTCATTTCAAGAGCCACATGTGGCTTGCAGATGCCATATTGGACAGCAGAAATGCCCAACACTTCCAGGGTGCCTGGGTGGCTCAGTGGGTTAAAGCCTCTGCCTTTGGCTCAGGTCATGATCCTGGGGTCCTGGGATCGAGTCCCGGGCTGGGCTCTCTGCTCAGCTGGGAACCTGCTTTTCCTCCCCCTCTGTCTCTGCCTGCCTCTCTACCTACTTGTGATCCCTGTCTGTCAAATAAACAAATAAAATCTTAAAAAAAAAAGAAGTACCCAACACTTCCATCAACAGACAATCGACTGGTACAGGCATAGAAAGTGAGCACCACTGTCAGGAGGGGGTGCCAAGAGCGTATCATGTAGACCTGGGGAGCCAATCAGAAAGGCCCAAATTACAAGAGCATGTGGGAGACTCTTTAAGTCTACATGTGGTCAGAAAATTTAGAGCTGGGGACAGTGAGGCCATCCTACAAGGAGAAATTCTCCAGCTACATCAAGGTGCCAGACTGGTTCTACCCAGAACACAGCTTCATAGATCTGTTCTCACATTATCACATAGCACATTTGTCCAAATCATTATAAAACATTTACAAACACACTTGTAAAGACAGAGTACTCTTTTATCCTACGGCTACAGCATAATTTTACCCTCCTCCCACTCATGTTGGATGTTTGAAGTGTTTCCCATTTTTGTTATTATAAATGACATTTTCATGAACACCTTTGTGACTAAAATGTCATCTGCTTTTCGGAGTCTATCTGTGGATAGGTAGAGCCCTACAAGTGGGTCTTCTAGATTCAAGGGTACAACATGTTTAAGGTTTCTCGTACTTACTGCAAGATTGCATTCGGTAAGTGCGGTACCGATTTAAACTGTCCTCGCTGTACAGTGTCCTCGCTGTATGGGAGAGTGACTGTCACACCCGCAGCCCAGACAGGTTCATCGGTGAAGGTCCCAGGCAGCTCATGGCTCCTCCCTTCCTCCTGCCTGAGTCTTGCTTTCACCCTCCACATGCTGCTGTTGGTTGAAAGCCCAGTCACGGCTTTCAACTCAGGCCACTTGAACTTGAAAGCTTAGGCTACTGTCTCAGACTCATCTGAAAGGTCATTGGCGACAGGCCTCCCAGAATCCCAGAGATGGGTGTATGGCCTGAGCACAGGGTTCAGGCAGATGCATTCTGGAGAGAGACAATGAAAGAGGAGGTGAGTGCCCAGGAGGCCATGAGAAGATCTGAGAGATGAGTGGAGGGTCACTCAGAGGGAGGGGACAATGAGACTTCTCAGCCAAACCAGGACATGTTGAGAGTGAAGAGAGCACAATCAGTCATTACACAGGGACAACAGGATAACCCAGGGCTAACTGTCCCAGGCAAACCAGGATTTATACCCACCTTACAATGTCATCTGGGACCACATGTCTACCCTAAAGTCAGCACCAAGAGTCTGTATGGAATGGGACCCCAGACATCAGAAATGAGGACCTAATTAGGGACTGTGGGTGTTTGGTTTCTAAATGGATGCAACAAAGGGAAAATATGGCCTTGTTGGCCTGCGAACGTGCAGTTCCATGGGGTAACAGGACAACATGTGCACCTCAAAGCTAATAAACCACCTCGTCAAGGAAGCAGAGACCAGACAAGACCAGATATGGCCCTGAGATCCAGGAGAGGGCAGACGTAAACAGATCCGTAGGAATGTAGTTACTAGGATTTCACTGATTCGAGATGAGGCAAATTTCAATCAGCAGAGATCTAAGGGGAAGGCATTCCAGGAGAGGGAACTTGCTGGGGTAGATTCGGAAGCAGATACGAGAGTTCTCAACTGTTTGTTGTCGAGCCGCTCCCAAATGTCAAGGCCGGCACCAGGCACCTTATCATCTATGGAATAATCCAGTAACCAACAACCATGCGAATTCCTACGTCCCGCAGTCCTACAAAATAACAGTTAGATGCCCCCACTCCCAGAGAGGGGAAAGACTTTCCCGCAAGAGCCCAGGGCCAGCGGTAATGAGAGCTTCTGTTTCTGCTCACCCGGACCTGTGGCTTCAGACAGGCGGGAGAGCCGAGCGTCTGCCCCGAGGACAGGCAGTAGGGACCTGCCAGGTCTGCAGGTAATTTGAAAACGGTAATAAAGCTGACCGGAAGCGGCCTTGCTGTCCTTGTCCCCTGGCCCATCAAGTCTCTCCAGCAGCACAGATGAAATACTCCTCCTTGAAAGATTCCTTCGTTCTAAACAGTCGCTGCGGTCATGATCGCGTTTGAATGATACGTCTGTGAAACGTTTTCATTGCTCCCCTGGTTCATAACCGTCCTAGTCTGCGTCTCGGGTAATTCGGAAATCTCTCAGTTCTGTAGCTGGCCCCCGATTCACACAGACCTGGCTGCGTGTGTTTGCTGTTTCTCGTGGTTTGCAGAGCTTCGGGAGGCTAACCAGCTGGTCCTCCCCAGTTGCCCAGGACGGTTCTGCCTTTGACACTGAACGTCCCTGCCTACGAGCCCAGCCCGCCCAGCCCGGGAACAAGCCATGTGTCCACCTCCCACGACAGATAATGAAATAAACAACGGCGCAAGGTTGTGAAGGCAGGACAGAGCTTGGATTATTCTGTCCTTCCCTGTGTCGTTTCTGTATAGAAAGTGTAAGCGGTGGGTATGCTGAATGCAACATGGGATGTTTGTATTTGGCGGGTACGGATTCTCGTTCTCTTCTTTTTGCAGAAGTTACTAACAGAAAACAATTTAGTTGTATCACGGAGAAGGACGTTAAAAAGTTTTCTGTTGCAGGTGTCAAATTCAGGAGACTGGTGCTCTGCGTAAATTATCTCATTTAATCCCCATGGCAACCCCAAGAGGTGGCTTCTATTAACTGCCCCATTTAGAGACGAGAAGACTGAGATTCAGGAAAATGACCTGACTTGCCAGGGAGGGCTGGGATTCAGATCCGTACACTCTGTCGCCAGAGCTCTCCGACTCCTGTCCTAGGAAAATAACCCCAAAGCTGGGCTCTCCAGAGAGAGAGCTACTCACCAGGGTACGCAAGCCCAGCTCAGAGTTTTTGTTTTTGTTTTTAAGATTTATTTATTTTAGAGAGACGAGGGAGAAGAGAGGGGGAGATGGAGAGAGGGAGATCGAGTATGCCCGTCTGTGGGGGGAAGGGCAGAGGAAGAGAGAAAAAGAATCTCCAAGTTGACTCCCTGCTGAGCCCAGAGCCCGACTTGGGGCTCGATCTCATGACTCTGAGATCATGACCGGAGCCGAAACCGAGAACCAAATGCTTAACCCACTGAACCACCCAGGTGCGCTGCTCAGAATTTTTGGTAAGAATATTATAGCTGCTTCTTCCAGTTTTAAAGGCTTCGTAACAAATTATTCCAAACTTCAGTGGGGTAAAGCTACCATCCATTACATGTGCAGATTTTGTGGGTCAGGGACGTCCGGTTTGTCTCCGCTCCATGATGTCTGGATCTTCAGCAGGGAAAATCTGGTAGCCAAGTGACTCCCTGCCTTGGGGTGGGATTAAAGTTTGTGTTGGCGCTGGCTCTCTGCTGGCTAGGAGCTCAGTGCTGCTGGGAGAAAACATCTGCACGGGACTCTTCACCTGGCCTGGGGTTCCCAGAGCACAGTGGCCTCAGGGCAGCCTCTTATCTTACAAGGTGACCCAGGGCTCCAAAGGTCAGCGTCCCAGCTTGCAAGGTGGAGGTTGCCTCGCCTTTGCCTCATTCTGGAAGTTTAAACAAACCCGAGGGCAGCCCATGTTGCACTTCAGGTCTTGAAGGGTGGGGGAGGGGAGGGCGGCCGTACTGGAGCAGCTGCCTTTGTAGAATCCAATCTGGGTCGCCTCTCTCTCTCCTTATCCAGCCGCTTCTCACTCTTCCAGGCCCAGCTCCGAGCTGGGCTCTTCCTGGGACTTCCGGCCTCCTTCAGACCCAGGTCCCTCAGGTGGCCCCAACCCCGATGACACTGTTGGGTGTGCCCCGGGAGAGGCAGGAGATAAGAGAAGGTTTCTAGTGCTAGTGGGTGAATAGAAATCAGTTGAAGTCTACCAGGGAGGGGAGGGCCCACCCTCCTCCCTAGAGACCCCACCCTCCTCCCTAGAGACCGAAAGGCAAGGGGATGTGATCCTTTCCACTTAATGAGACAGGAAGGGAAGTATGCTGGGGAGAGGTAGTGCTCGGGTAAAGAGAGATAGAGGAAGAGATGCCTTCTCCCTCCTTCCACGAGCCTTTGCTTTTATAAACTGAGTCTGATGTCTAGAGCCAGGCCAGCCGTCTGCACCATGAAGAGAGCTGGGCCCTCACCCCGGGCGTGGAAGAGAGAAAGACCCAACAGGACCTGCGTCGTTGGCGGTGGTCGGGTGTTCCTGAATGAATGAATCTGGAGCCTCCCTTCCGAGACACTCCTTGGTCTGCGAGGCGATTAGTTCTCCCTGTTGCTCAAGCCAATAGGAAACGTGATCCCGTGCTTACTGGAACTCTTCTTGGCACGTGTCCTCCAAGTTAGCAGGAAGAAGATATTGACAGGCCTTTGGAAAGGGAGCTGTCCTTGCCATCAGCCAGCTTGATCTCATGCCCATCCCCCCCAGCCCCCAGGTCAGGGCTATTTTTCGGCGGGATGGAGACGGGGCGGGGGCTGAGCCCTGAAAATCACTTGCCAGATCTCTTGCCAACAGGGTCCAATCAGGAGGTCCCAGGAAGAGAGTGGGGGATGGGAGAAGCCATGTCTTTCTCCTCCTGTCCCTCTGCCTCGAGCAGTGTCCCTGGCATTGGCTGCTTTCCCTCGGTGGGTCCAGCCCCCTCTGGTCAGTGCCTCTCTGTGGCGGCCACAGCGCTGCTGGGGGCCCTTCCTCCCTTTCACACCCAGCCTGTGGGCGGTAGGGGCTTTCTGCAGCTGTTAGATATTCTGTTATCTCTGTAACCAGTTCCCCTGTTCACTTCACTCCACTGAACTGTGGGCTGAGGCCTTGAATGATACAGGGCATGGCATGCCAAAGGGGAATGTTTAATACCTGCACTGGGTGGCTAAGCCCTCCTCCTGCCCCTCAAGATCACTGGGTCCTGTTGTCAGAGAGGAACTGGTTGGGCTGATGGGAAATGCAGACTGAGATCTGTCTGAGCAACCAAGGAGCAGCCCCTGGGGGTCAGAGGCTGTACCCAGGGTGAGTCCCATCATACAGCGCTCATTTCTCTCCCCAAGTGAAGCTCGCTATATGGATGGTTACCCCTCTCCATGCCATTACGCTGAGTGCCCTCTGCCCCTCCACAGCTCAGCCCAGCCCTGCAGGAGTCTTCCCAAGCCCAGGCTTCACTGTTTCTAATAACGAGAGCCTGCTCATGCCCTTGTCCTTGGGACCCTCTGGGGGTACCCCGTGGGGACGCCGTGCTGGTGACCAGAAACAGAGCACTCACCTGGGACCTGGGCTCCCCTCTGACTGCACAGTCCTTGAGGACAGGGACCTCCCTGGCTCATCTCCTCCTTGGCAGCTAGAGGCGGCCTGGCCTAGAATCAGGGCCAGGAAAAAATGCATCCCCTTGAGTTGCTCCTACAGGCTCTCCTGATGAGCCCAGACATAAGTTGCCTTATGCCGGGGTCCCCCGGGGCTCAGCCCATCATGATACTCTCTTGGCCCTTCAGTCTTGGGTCTGACATGGCAAGGATGTGGAGCTCACACTAACCGAACGCTTGCAGGCCCCGGGGCTCCCACCACCAGGGTTCCAGCAAGAAGTGGGGCAGTGGCAAAGCCCAGCACAGGGGCCACGACACGTGGGGTCACAGGCAGTCACCAGGAGCCTCAGAGAAAATCGAACAAAAGAGGCGGTGGCGGGTTGGAAGGCCGGGCCCTTGGCCAGTGTGCTGAGATGCCCAAGCAGCCAGCCCTGAGTGGGAGCCCCGGGATCCTCCATCGCCCAGAACACCAGCTGCATGTAGGAGACGCTCAGGATGAACATGGATTGAATGAATGAATGAATGATTGTATGTTCAGGAAGAATATTCAGTGTCTTTCTGCCTTCTGATTTTGGACAGCACGTAGGGAGAAATTCCCATGAGCTAATCAGCCGCGTAACCACAAGTCATAGATTTCCCGGGGGCAGCCCCTCTCTCCAACCTAACAATGCTGAGTGGCTGTCGTGTGCCAGGTACTGGGCTAGCAACTGGATGTGTGAAGGTAAGCAAGCTGTGGTCCTGACTTCAATGGGAGTGGGAAGAGACAGGGGCCAAGACCCAAGGTGCCCATCCTGCGTGAGGCACGCTGGGATGGCAGGCAGGCAGGCTCTGCAGAACGAAGTGGTTTAGAGGGGCTGGCACACGGCCCAGTGCAGGAGAGGAGACTGGGAAAGGGACAGACCTCAGAGGGTCCTGGGTGCCGGGCTAAGGCGTCGAGACTTTACCTTCTGGGCCCAAGGCCACCAGGGAAGAGGTGTAGATAAACGAGTAAAGTGGTCAGATCTGAAAACCTTTGTCCTGCTGTCAGGGTGAGGAAGGTGGCATATGTGAACCATGGCTCAGTACAGACATCCTGGGACTCTGTCCTCAGGCAGCTCGGAAGGCAGGCTACGGGAAGGAGAGCATCAATTTGCCAGTCAAATGAACTCCTGCTCTTAATGTCTGGACAGAGGCCACCTTTTCTCTGCAATGTACCATGTGGCCACCGACCTGCCACAGGGCCCCCTTGGGATCCAGGTGGTCCGGGCTGTGTTCCAGCAACTTCCCGGGGAGCCACACCAGGGCGGGTCAAGGTGGGGCCGTGAGACCACACTTTATAACGTCCTGGGACTTCCCCTTACACAGAGCTGTTCTTTGGCTTCTGACAGACACCTTTGGAGGTGCTCCCCTTCTGTGATGACGCCTGCGTTGCTCAGAGCAAGGAGGGCCTCCCGGAAACTCTCTGTGCCTGGGGCACATCATTTGCATATTGGCAAAGATGGCACACTTTCCACCTAGGAGGGTGGACTGGATTTTTGGAAATACTTCAAGTGATTCGAGGGCCAGGCTAGTGAGTGGGGAGTGACAGAGCGTCAGAACACACAGTCAAACATCCACAGGTGACTAGAGCATCCCCTGACTGCTTTCCCAGACATCCTGGGAAGTCTTCATGTAACTGGAGGTCACGAGCCTCACTCCAGAGCTGACTCTTGTGTTTCTGGGAAGATATCTGGTGCAGTAGCAGATGACCTTGGACACGTGGACAGAACACAAACCTATTTTCCAGGAGGCCCTCAATGTCTACTATTCCAGTAGCGACCGCGTGGATACGTAAATGTTCACCGAGTGTTGTCTTTTATGTTATTTAATTATTTCCAGTAAAGGTGACTCCTTAAATTTGAATTTGCTATATACACCTTCATAAGCCCTTTCGTGTTAATAAGTTCATGAAGAAAAAACACCCCCTTCTTCAGACATAGCCTCATTTTTTGGTTCAAAAACATATATAGTAGATTTATACATGAGCCTCATTGTGAAAGATTCTTAGAACATCAGAGTGTAAGAGCTTGCCTGTTGATGTACGCCGATCCAGCCGGAGAGCGTTTTACAAACAGCCGGAGACCCAGCCAGGGGAAGGGAAGCCCTGAGCTCCAGAAGAAGTTCGGTGGTTGGGGCAGCCAAAAAACATGCAGTTGGTCCTATAGCTTAGGGGGGATGACCAAGGATACAGATCCTGCTGGCACAGCCAATGTGATTTTTGATGGTTGTTTTTCTTTTTTTTTTTTTTTGCTGCCATTACGGCTTCTGCTCCAAACACAAAAATCTCACCTTCACGTTAGTGTAACTTTTAGGCATTGGCCACCATGTAGTTGACAAGGATCTGTTGCTTTTCTCCGAGGGAAGAGAGAGTCTGGGAGACGACAGAGTCTACCGAAAATATGCAGAAAGACATTAATGCCACGCATGTGAATAAGGCCGAGTTTAGTCATCACCGATTTATCCTCCCAAATCCAGGTTAGTAGCTGGGTTTAATGACTCACGCCCTGCTAACTCCCAGACCCTAGGCCAAGGGCCGCTCCAAGAGTTTGCCTGCAGCCAGTGTATAGGCTGCTGCTCGGGGAAGCAGCACTGCCTCCTTCCTTTGCTTCTGTTTCCTAATCTGGGTCAGATGGATCATCTGGGCAAGACGGGGCCTCCCCAGAGGAAAGTATGGAGTACGGGCAGGGGTTTCCACGTCTGGCGTGGGCTAGCCGGAGCAGCAGCCTATACACGTGACCCGGGAGTGAGCGGCGTGTATGAACAGGACAGGGGCAGACCACCTGGCTTCCTCAATCGAGAACTTGCCTCTCATTTCCGTTAATACCTCTCAATCTAAAATATAATCACACAGCTGAGCGGGAACCGAACCCTTGATCTGACCCAAAACGTTTTCTTGATGCAGGGAGACACGGAGGCTCAGAGGGTCAGGGAGGAGCCCAGGTCACACTCCGAGGGCAGCAAGCTGCTGGCGAGACAGGGGCTGACCGTGCTGCCCTCCACGCCGGGCCGCTACCAGGACCCCGCATGCTGAGACATCCGGTCCCCGCTGCCTGGAGGAGGCTGCGGAGCGGGGACAATGTTCTCCTGGCAATGACGGGCTGATTGACCTGCCAAAGAGAGCTGAGGGTGTGGACACTCTTCCCCACTTGGCCACGGCACTGGACCCGCGAGACTTACGGAATGTGAGGAAAAGTCTGTCATTGGGACAAAATGTTTCTTCACAGAGGGGGGACAAATACCGGCGTGCTTCCCGTGATTCTAAAGCCGTCTCGTTTTGTGTCTGGGCGGTCCGGTTCTCTGACGGGTTGTTAATCTCATCCTTGGGTAGGAATTAAGCTTGTCAGGGTGGAGATAACTCCCCTCCTCCCTTCCCTAGTTGAGCCGTGCTGGGTACCCACCCACTGGCTGCTCAAGGACTCTAAAAATAAAGTTGAGCAAGGTGTGCCTTGGGCTTGGGGACCGTGCAGGGGAAGTTTTTCAAAACCTCACAGGGATTTTGCAGCTGTGAACATCCTTGTATCCTCTGGTCAAACTTCCTTGGAGGCCCAGAGAAGGGAAGTAATAGCCCCAAGTTCACACAGCACTCCTGCACCGGGATTGGGGGTACAGCACTGAGCTCCTCCAAGGTCCCTCCGCACCAAACTGGCAACCTGCCTGGACTAGCGTCCCATGCTCTTTAAATCCTCACCGGGGACCCTCGGGTGGGTCACACCCCACACTCGAGGATGGGATGTGACTGTTGCACTTCGTCTTCAAGGGAAATAATGGTAAAATGAAAGAAAAAAGAAGTGCCCCACGTTCCTTCTCCCCTCCCTGGGGTCAGCAGCGGGGTGTGGCCCACATCCCAGAGAGGCATCGTCCTCCCGCAGAGGCTGCATACTCAGGGATAACCGACTGCCTAGCCCTTCGCCTCCGGCTTCACTGTGCAGACTGTCGCCGTGCTGGGACTTACGGGCTCCGTCAAAGCGAGGCACTCGCACCGGCCCTTAGAGACGTCTAGTCACTGCGAATGCCGTCCACTATAGTAAAGGGCAGTGGAGGGACTCGGTGGCCTGTGGCCCCTCTACCTCCTTCCCTTAAGGCCCCTAAACAAGCCTCTGGCTTAACACCGCCCGTGTGTCTTCGCGTGGCCGTCGGGGCGGGCCATGCAGACGGAACACACCTGGACACGTTTACTGGCACAGTGGGAGCGGCAGGTGACCCTCAGCACGCACCTGGCCCCCGTCTGCATCTGTGCCCCATTCTTGGGGTGAAGCCAGAATCGTCACAGGTCCCCTTTCCTAGGACAGGAGGCGCCTGGCAGGAGGGGCCAGAGTCACCCGGGGTCCACGTGGCCCGCTTGCGCCCGCGATCTCCTTTCTCTGCCCTAGGACACCAGGCACTCAAAGCCAAGAGGAAGAACAGTTCTGCCCAGCGCGGATGCTTAAATTCGGGCTCGTTCGCCTGCAGGCGCCCGCTCCTGCCCCAGGGCTGGTGTCCCGGAGAGCTGCGGGCGCCGGCGGGCCCAGGACCTGAGGCGTCGTGCGCGTGCGCGTGCCCGCCGCAGGGCCGGGAGGGGTGAGAGGCCGCCGGAGGCGTCCTGCGGCGCCGTGCGCGTGCGCAAGTCTGCCGCAGGGCCGGGAGGGGCGCGAGGCCGGGGGCGGGCCCGCCGGCGCTCGGAGCCGCTGACGTTGAAGGGCCCGCGCTCCCCATCCTCCGTCCGGCCGCGGGTTGGCCGCCGCGGGCGCGCTCCGCCCCCTTCCTCGGAGGACGCCCGGACGGAACCGATCGCGGCTGGTTTGAGCTGGTGCGTCTCCATGACGACACGCGCGGTGCTATAAGTAGCGGAGCGGCGGCGCGTCGGCTTTGTCAGTCCCCTCAGCCTCCGCCGCCGCCGCCCCTCTGCCAGAGCTCCGGCGCCACCTCGGGCCGGCGGTCCTCCGCGGGAGGCAGCGAGGCGGCGGGCGGCCGGCTGACGGGGCGGCGGGGCGGCCGGCGGTCCTGCGCGCTCGGCGGCGGCATCTCCATGGGGCTGGCCCGCGGCGTCCGAGTGCTGTAAGGTGAGAGGGGGCGCGTCCGGGCGGTTGGGAGGCGGGAGGGGGGACGGCCACGTGTCCCTGCGCGGCGGGCCGGAGGCCCGGGGCTGACCCTGCGCCTGGAGCTGCGAGGGACACGCGGTCGTCGCGCCGGCCGCGGGTCCCTGACCCCGCTACCCTCCGGGGCCCGCGTCCCTCCGTGGAGCGGGACTTCGGACCCCCTGATCCTGCGCGCTCCCGGCGGCCACCCTCGCCGCGGCCCGTCCTGCTCCGGATCGCCCCGGCTTGGGGCAGCCAGGGCCGGAGGGGACTGCGTCTCACCTCTTCCGAACCACGTCAGTGGGGACTCGGAGCCGGAAGCTGTCGGGAAGGCCCGCGGTTCTTTCAACCGCTATTCTTTTTTTAAAACCCATGTGGCCAGCCCGGCAGCAGGTGCAGGAGAGGGACGAGCGGGCCCGAGCAAGTCTCGGGCTCCCGTCGCTCAGCTCACTTCTATTAGGATGAGGCAGGCCATTCTGCCTCCCTGTCGTGGAATTTTCTCTTAGTTTCTGTGTACGGAGGAAACGACCCGATAGAGCAGTTCCCCGGAGTTGCTGGAGCTCAAATGTGAGATAGCCTTGTCTTCACTACGGTAGTACATTCTCCGTTAGTTGTGCCCCAGAGTTGGCTCTGGAGGAATCTTTGAAGGACTTAGAGATCTAAGAAAGGCCTAGAATGTTGAGATCCCAGTCCAGGCAACAGTCTGACCCGTAGGAGGCAGCCCTTAAGGTTTTCCAAACAGGCTGTTTGTGGTGGTTTTGAGAATCCCAAATAATGGGTAAGTGTGGGGAGCAGAACTTTTTAGAAAGGTCTGGGGAGCACAAAGAATGGGTTGGCTTTGTTTAAAGCTAAAATTGGGCATGATTTAGTTGACTTGTGAAATTTTTTTCAGTTTGCTTAAATTGGTGTCTGTCTCTTGTGTAATACTTCGCGGTTGGCAGAAGAGAAGTTCCTAGTAGGAGAGTGCTGTCTTGTGCTCACTGACCCATCGTTTCAAGTAACTTAGCTATACAGAACGCTAAAGGGTGAGATTATTGTGTTGCAAGTTTTTAAAATAAAGCTTTAAAAGGTACTTAACAGTAACATTTCAAAGTAATAACTTCCCAGGTTTAAGCTTGAACATTGCTGTAAAGCTTTTTTAATAAGATCCTAACTAAAGAGTCCAATCTGTTACTGTGCGAACCTGTGTTCAGTGTTGATTATATAGACAGAACGGGTTTGCTGTCCCCTTAGACTCTTGACTTCCCCTAGAGGTGGTTTCGGCAATGTAGGAGGTTGACAATGCCAGAAAGTCACATTAGATCAAGTCTTAGAACAAGTTCTTCCGCTGGCTCAGTCGCTAGAGGATGTGACTCTTGATCATGGGGTTGTAAGTTCAAGCCCCATGTTGGGTGTAGAGATTTAAAAAAATAAACAAATGAAATCTTAAGAAAGGGAAAAAAAACCACACAACAAAGGACAAGTTGAACCGTGCATGGGTTTGGATTTATGGCAGGCTCGTCCCCCTGGGCCTCTCATAGTGTCCCATGCCAGAGCAAACCGCGGCCCCGAACCATTGCCTGGCCTCTCTGCCGTAGGCTGCAGGCACTGAAGCGGGTCGCACAGTGAAAAAAGAAAGTCCTGCCTAGCAGAAATTATATAGGTTAAAAATCAATAATTTGTGCCACATTTCGTGAAGACCCAAGGACAGTGGCTCTGAATGTTATGAGCTTTATTTTTGCTTATTCATAATTCGTGTCTGCCTCCTTATTTTTGTTATTCATAAAGTTAGCCGAAAATTACTTCCACGTGATTATTGTTCATTAACTAAGCAAGGATGAGGTGAGATTGCAGAATCACTGACTTGATCGGCAACTCTGGTTTAAGAATGTTGATTTCTGATAAGGGAGCTCTAATACATTTTGTTGATAATGAAGATTGCTCACTGTAAAAATACATGTGTGGGGGGCACCTGGGTGGCTCAGTGGGTTAAGCTTCTGCCTTAGGCTCAGCTCAGGTCGTGATCTCAGGGTCCTGAGGACGGAGCCCCGCATCGGGGCTCTCTGCTCAGCAGGGAGCCTGTTTCCCTCCCTCTCTGCCTGCCTCTGCCTACTTTTGATCTTTCTGTCAAATAAAATCTTTTTTAAAAATATGCATGGCATGAAAATAAAATAGCATAAAAATGAACTCAAAAAATTCTTAGGAAACTTCAGAGCACTCAGTAAGTTTAGCCTTAGACATTTCCACAATGCCTTTCAGTTATTAAAACTTCTGTGTAAGACTTAGGGAAAACAGAAGGTAGATGTTTATAAGGCGCCTTTCAGTAATTACTGAAATGTTCTCTTAAGCTTCTAAAGAGTTAACGTATCCCTGAAATCAAATAAACTGGCCATTATAAAAAATTTTTCCATTTCAGTGAAATGAGGAGTCTGAAACCTGCTTTCTATAGATTTTTTAGCATGAATATTTGAAGTGCTTGTTTTGAGGTGTATAGTTAATACATGTAGGATTTTAGCGTTGGGGTGCCTGGGTGGCTCAGTCGTTAAGCGTCTGCCTTTGGCTCAGGTCATGATCCCAGCGTCCTGGGCTGGAGCCGCCATCCGGCTCCCCTGCTTAGCAGGAAGCCTGCTTCTCCCTCTCCTCCTCCCCTGGCTTGTGTTCCCTCTCTCGCTGTGTCTCTATCAAATAAGTAAATAAATCTTAAAAGATTTAGTGTGTTGCTTTGAGAAAGTCTAGTGTTGAATCTGCAGTGTCCTTGCATAGTGGAGAGGTTTATGGAATCCTGTGGCTTAACGCCCGGAAGGATGGGATTCGGAAGTCCAGTGAGTGAGCAAGCGATGTCCGGAAAGCGCCTGTGCAGCCTTGCTTTCTGTGTGCTCACATCACAGTCCGTGCCTGATCTTCCATTTGATGTGTTCCTAAGGCGGACAGCAAATTCGGTGTTTATCGGAACATTTCCCCTGCTGCACTGGGGCGCACGCATCCTCAGCGGGATTTGGAATTCCGGAGAATTGCCTTTGTGAGAAATTGGCCACCATTTCTTTAAGTTCCATCTCTTCTTAGTTTTCCATGTAAGTATTCATGGTTGTTGCAGGTTATTGTTAAGAATCACTGAGTGTTGGGGCTCCTGGGTGGCTCCGTTAGGCCTGTGCCTTAGGCTCAGGCCGTCCTGGATTGAGCCCCACATCTGGCTTCCTGCTCAGCGGGGAGTCTGCTTCTCCCTTTCCTTCTGCCCTGCCCCCCCCCCAAAGGTCTCTCTCAAATAAATATTAAAAAAAAAATTAACTGAATATTGCTATGGTTTCTGAGTACATTTTTTCACCTTATTTGCAGTTTGTTACGTTTTGGAGGAACTTCAAGAAACCATGAACAACTTCAGTAATGCAGAGTTAGACTGCCATTTCCTCGATGAAGGCTTTACTGCCAAGGATATTCTGGACCAAAAAATTAATGAAGTTTCATCTTCGGTAAGTTTAAGTCCGTGCTAGCGGTGCGACTTTAAAAATCTGGGTACCTGAGTGAGAAACTTGAGTGGGGTCTTAAGGAAGTGGAATGGAACATGGCATGTTAGGTAATTAAGAATTTATTAGCTACGAATCACTCTGTGGTAATAGTGATCAGGGTAAAGAAAAGCGGGTTCCTTGAGACTGATGGGAACGAGAGGGGAGGTGCATGTGGAAGTGTGATTAGGCTGCTAATGAGTTCCCTGCAACCACTCTTGCTGTAGGATGATAAGGATGCCTTCTATGTTGCCGACCTGGGAGACATTCTAAAGAAACATCTGAGATGGTTAAAAGCTCTTCCTCGGGTCACCCCCTTTTACGCAGTCAAATGCAATGATAGCAGAACCATAGTGAAGACCCTTGCTACCATTGGGACAGGATTTGACTGTGCTAGCAAGGTAAGCAAAGCAGTGGGACTCAGGAATGATGATCTCAGATGGCCCTGGTGCTCTCAGCAGTGCGGATCAGATCAGAGTTGGGTTTCTTGGGCAATAGACAGCAGTGAAAGTGGGGGGACTGAACTCCCATTTTCCTGTTTCTTTCATTGATTGGTTTCATATATATAAATAACATACTCATGTTTTTCAGACTGAAATACAATTGGTACAAAGTCTTGGGGTGCCTCCGGAGAGGATTATCTATGCAAATCCTTGTAAACAAGTGTCTCAGATTAAGTACGCTGCCAACAATGGAGTCCAGATGATGACTTTCGATAGTGAAGTTGAATTGATGAAGGTTGCCAGGGCACATCCAAAGGCAAAGTGAGTTGACTCCTCGTTTGCGGGCGGGTCACATACGGGATCTACGCGTTGTGTCAAATTCAGGTTTCCAATTTCAAGATTTCTATACTTTAGTATAAAGTATAGGAGTGTGCTGGATCAGAGGCAGAGTAGAAAATCTTAAATCCTCTTGATGAATAAAGCTGTAGGAGAGTCTTGGGGCACCTGGGTGGCTCAGTCGGTAAAGCGTCTGCCTTCTGCTCAGGTTGTGATCCCAGGGTTCTGGGACTGAGCAGGAAGCGGGGAATCTGCTTCTCCTTTTCCCTCTGTTCTCTCTGATTCTCTCCCAAGTAAATAAATTGAGATCCTTAGAAAAAAGTATGAGACTCAAATCAGAGGGCATCAGCCACAGATTCTTTTTATTACTACCATGGCTATCAGTGGTCTTTTGTCAGGGGAAATTTGATACAATTTTTCTGCTTCTAGGTTGGTTTTGCGGATTGCCACCGATGATTCCAAAGCAGTCTGTCGCCTCAGTGTTAAATTTGGTGCCACACTCAAAATCAGCAGGCTTCTCTTGGAACGGGCGAGAGAGCTGAATATTGATGTCATCGGTGTCAGGTGAGATCTTGGCGGTGGCACAGAGACTAAGATACTGGACAGTGCACATCTCGGGTTTTTCTCCCACTATAAATAGTGATTTTCAGAAATAGCATATTCTCCTTTCTTCGCCCCAGCTTCCACGTGGGAAGTGGCTGCACCGATCCTGAGACCTTCGTGCAAGCCATCTCCGATGCCCGCTGTGTCTTCGACATGGGAGTGAGTATACGTAAACCCAGTTCCGGGCTGCGGGCTGGGGAGTGGGGCTGACGGTAACGAGCCTCAGTTCTAGAATTAACCTTTTCCAGAAGTCATTCCATATTCCAGAGGCTTAAACCCAGCTGCTGCATACATTTCCATGGTTTGTTAGGCTGCTCGATTGACTTGACTTTTCTTGACTCTAGGCTGAGGTTGGTTTCAACATGTATCTGCTTGATATTGGTGGTGGCTTTCCTGGATCTGAGGACGTGAAGCTTAAATTTGAAGAGGTAATTTACAACAGAAATACAGCTATTTTAGCAAGTTCCATTTTCATGTATTTCCGAAGTTAAGTATTTAAAGTAATAACAAAAGAAATTATATAAACATAAAAATGTTTTGGTATATTTTCAGAGAGTTCTGTTATTTAAAATTGTATTTAGTGTGCTTTGGTTTTCTTAACCACAGTGAGTCTGTTTCCCCCCAGATTGTGGGAAATAGTTGATTAGGAAAGAGCATGCGGACATCGGTACATCGTTACCCCAGATAGGGTTTTCTAAATTTTGTGCTTTTGAACTTTTTGTTTTAGTCACTTACGAAGTTAAAATGGACATCTTACTAAATATGGACCATTTTGTGGTGGTTGAGTTTTTAGATCCACCTTCTTGTTAACAGTTTTGTGAGATGGGCAGAATAGAGTTCTGTCCTGTTGACATGTATTTGATAGATTAAAATATTTAGGCACCTTCATACCTCAGTAAGCAGTAATAAATTTAAAGTGTTGTTTGATAGAATCCTACCCGTCACATCCCAGAGGGAAATCACATGAAACCACAGGGAGATGCTGCTGTCAGTCTTTCTTTCGCTGCTTTTGCTCGACAGTAAACCTGCCTGCTGCTGGCGTCCTGTCACAGCACTGGTTTTCTCTCTGCCGTGAGCTCCCCTTGGTGACAGCCCTCGCTGTCTCTCGCAGATCACCAGTGTTATCAACCCAGCCCTGGACAAGTACTTCCCGGCCGACTCGGGCGTGAGCATCATAGCCGAGCCTGGCAGATACTACGTTGCATCAGCCTTCACGCTCGCAGTTAACATCATTGCCAAAAAGCTCGTACTAAAGGAACAGACAGGCTCTGATGGTACGTATAAAGGCCGAGTCATCGCACAGCATAGCTGCACGGTGGTACAAAAAGTGGTAATTGAGACTCTTAAATGTCCTTCCAGATGAAGAGGAGTCGAGTGAACAAACCTTTATGTATTACGTGAACGATGGCGTGTACGGATCATTCAACTGCATCCTCTACGATCATGCCCACGTGAAGCCCCTTCTGCAGAAGGTAGTCTCTGAGCACAGTCCGTACAGCAGCGAGGATGTGTGTTTGCAATGAGGGCAACTAGGTAACAGTTTTCTCTCTCGATGCAGAGACCCAAACCAGATGAGAAGTACTATTCAACCAGCGTATGGGGACCAACGTGCGACGGCCTGGATCGCATTGTCGAGCGCTGCGACCTGCCCGAGATGCATGTTGGCGATTGGATGGTGTTTGAAAACATGGGTGCCTACACTGTCGCTGCTGCTTCTACTTTCAATGGGTTCCAGAGGCCGACCATCTACTACGTGATGTCGGGGCCGACGTGGTTAGTGACGACGACGCGTGTTTCTGGTTTGATAAGAACAGATTTCTCCTGGGCTTTTCTGCTGGCTCTTGTCTGGTTGAGTCAGAAGAAATCATCTCGTTTAGGTGTAAATACTAACAAGGTTTTTAAAAATAGTTCATTTTCTGCCTGCATTAAGAATATATGCTTGAGGAAATTTGGAAAATATAAGTGGAAAAACCCTCTGGTGATAGTGGTCTGTATTCTCAGATTTTTATAGAGGTGTAACTCTTTCAAAAAAAAAAAAAAGCCTAGGGTATATCTGCGTAAATAGAATGTCACGAATGCACGTGACTTGTGCTTTCCCTGTTACAGAAAAGGTAGTCCTGAAGACAGGCTTGGTCCCGGAGTGTGCTGACTCGCTTCCTAGGGATGTAGTGACCAAGGGAGCACACAGGCTCCCGGGGAAGGGACGCTCGGGAGACCGCCCGGTTCCGGGGGACTTGGGGTTTCTGAACCTGCCACTTCTATCTCTCAGGCAACTGATGCAGCAGATCCAGAGCCGCGACTTCCCGGCCGAGCTGGAGGAGCCAGACGCCAGCCCCCTGCCCGTGTCCTGCGCCCGGGAGAGCGGGCTGAAGCGCCCCCCGGCCGCCTGTGCCTCCGCCAGCGTTAACGTGTAGGTGCCGCTCCTGTAACTGTTAGCTTCGAGTTGAGCTTGGATTGGGGGATCGGGGGGGACCGTTTAACTTAATTCCTGCTAGTTTTGAGATGTCTGTAAGTAGGGTCGGCACGGATGCAACAGTGTGGAAGACGAGGAGATGGGGTCACTTATCTGTGTTCCTATGGAAACTATTTGAATATTTGTTTTATATGGATTTTTATTCAATTTTCAAACATGCTACTAAGGGGCGCCCCTCCGCTGCTGAGCAAGCGTTTGTAGCTTGTACTTTGGCAGGACGGGCCAAAAGCTTAGTGTTGTGACCTGTTTTAAAAATAAAGTATCTTGAAGTAATTGGGCGTTGGGGAGTTTTTGCAGCGTGTCCATTCCCAGTGGCTTGCCTCAAATGTGTTTATAAGTGGTGGGAATTTGTCCCAGCAGCTGAGAAGGTTGTCGCAGAGGACTTAGAAGTTGGTGGTTTTCAGTATTTTGAAAATGCATCGAAATGCCGTCGTCCTGTTCAGCATTTCCATTTCAAGTCTGGGAGTCGTCTTGTATGAAGTTTGCTGGGGATCCTCACAAAGAACAGAGGGTTTGGCCCACACGTAGGTGGAGGGAAAAGTGTGGGTGACACAGGCCCCGAATGTCCCCTGACGTGGCTGTGAGGGAGCACCCAGAGCTCTTCGTTACCTGCGTGTGTCAGGGCTGTGCCGGGGTGGGACCCGTGGAGCCCGAGTGCTGCCGCAGGACAGGTGTTCCCTTCCCGCTTACCTTCTCTCCAGGGACAAGTTGCAGAGCGGCAGGTTAGGAATGTGGCACATGTGGCGGTCAGCTCATATTAATACGTTCCGCAGTTACCCTGTGTTGTGGATCTCTCCTCTCTTTGACTTTGAGCGCTGGCCGTTTATATTCCCTCACTCAACTCGTACCCCTCCTGCCCCCAAAGGACCTCAGGCTCTCCTACTGTGGAACCTCCAAGAAGAGCATGTCAAGTCCTGCAGTAGCCATATGGGGGAAACGAAGGTGTGCAAAAGCCAGACGGGGCTCTAGTAAGCCCCTGGGCCCCGCTGTCCCAGTGCAGCATTGTCCCACCAGCTACACCGGGGAGGTGTGGCAAGACCAGAGTCCAGATGGCGGGGAGTGCTGTAGAGCGGATTCCAGGGGAACGACCTCTTTCCTAAAAACCACCTTCCCTGCCCAAGACCTGGGTTCCCCATGGACACTGCATCGCTGTGGTTGCCGAGTTTCCTCTTCCAGCGGCTCAGCCGGGCTCAGGCTGGGCGTGTCACCGGCTCTGCTCTCCCTAGACCTGCGGATACAGTTTTAGTTGTGGTGTGTACATACATACGTAGAAGCTACAAACACAATAGTTCTGATTAGAGTGGGGTCCAAGGGGAGGGGAAAACCTCTCCGACTGTCCCACTTCTGTGAGCACGCCCTTTCCTGATTGCTCAGGATGTTCAAAATAAAGGAATTGGTGTTGGGAAACGGGAGCTAGTCCCCGAGCTGGGATCTTGGTACATGAGGCCTTCAGCTTGAACAGGAAGGGAGAGATCGATCTCACGGTGGCAGCTGTGAGCTTAGATGGAAGAGGGGGGGTGTGTGTACTTTGCACTCATACGCCAAGGATCTGGAAAGTGCTCCGCCCTCAGCCAGTCCATCCAGCTGGGCAGCGCCAGTGGGATGGAAGCCACCCCAGGTCGTCCTGTTCCACCCACGTGACAGCCTCAGCCTCGCTCCCAGCAGCCTGCTGAAATCACTTGTCAGCCACCAGAGCTTCCGGGCTTTGCCAAGGTCATGTTCGGGTCTGGAGGATAGTATGGCCTGGCCTGGGCCAAATGGCCGCCTCTGGTCCTTAGACCTGGGAGTGGCAGATGAGTTCAGCCAAGGGGGGTGGAGATCTCATGCTGGGTGTGTCGACTCCAAGACCCCGCAAGTTCTCGGTTGCTTTGTGTAGTTACCTATGCCAGGTGGTGAAGAAAGATGGCACTGTCTAGGGGCACCTGGGGGGCTGGTTGGTTGAACATCTGACCCTTGATCTTGGCTCAGGTCGTGATCTTGACTGAGATTGAGCCCATTGGGCTCAGCATGGAATCCCCCCCCATGCTCTCCGGTGTCCTTGCTCTCAAAAAAAAGGGGGGGGGCGACACTGTTGAGCCATTCACAGAAAACGGACACTCCCAGACTTAACAGAGTATGAAGTGACTGTGGCTCTGGGCCTGCACCAGGCAGCCTGGGGCGGATTTTCCTCCTGAGAGTGCCGGAGACTCCGGACAGGCTCCCCACAGGAAGGGACCCGGGGGTCTCAAGCTGTTGGTCCGGGATGAAGGCAGGGGTCTCAGGCCATCGGGCTCCGCGTTCGGTTCACTTGGGGACCATCTTCCGAATGCAGGTGGCGGGGCCCGCCCTGCACTCCAGAGATGGGGTGGTGGGGATGGGGGGGTCACCGCCTGGGAAGAGCAAGAAGGGCCTCCCCAGCTCCTCGGGTCATATATTCGGGGTGAGCGTGTAACAGAGCAGACACAAAATTAACACACTTGAAGTCAAAAAGGTAAGAGACAAACAGAACTGTGTGAACCGAGCTGCCTTTTTTCATATTAGACGGCTCTGGTCATGAACAGAACAATACGATAGCGGCCGAGACAGAACATGGACCCGAAGTCTGAGATTTCCAGACTCAAATGCGCACTAACGGACTGTCCTGTGGCCGGGGGGGGGGGGGGGTGGGCAGGTGAAGGGGTTTCCCCGGGTGCCGGCTAAGCAGGGGTGCTCACCCAGGTTGTCAAGAAAGGGGACGGCGGGAGTCCTCTCTCTGCAGGCCATCGGGCCACATCGCAAGTAACCGTAACTGTCTGACCCGGCAATTCTAAGGATTTGCTGACAGAAACCCCCTTGCGGGCTCTTCACTGCGCTGTAGCCACACATTGGAGACACCCCACACAGCCGTCGGGTACGGACGGTCAAGGTGGCCCGTGGAACGGGGCCCGTGGGCCGCTCGAAGCTGCCAGAGCTGACAGGGCCCGCGTCCCAGCCCGAGTGAGCACGAGCAGGGTGAGGAGCAGCGTGGGGAGAGCAAACCCCCAGCAGGCCGTGCGTGTGTGAGTGTGCGTGTGTGCGCGCGCACACATTCCCGCGTGTGCACAGAGCCTTTCTGGAAGAGCGGACAAAGGGGCAGGAGGAGACTGGGGGCCCGAGGAGACTACACAGGCCTGGACATGTGTCCGCGAGACTCATCTTAAATCGCGAGCCTCCCAAGTGAGGAAAGAGGCCCAGAAATCAGTTGCTCGAGTCCCGTCCCACGGCGGAGGCCAGAGGCAGGCCCCATGACTCCCACGTCCACTTGGCGCCTCCCTTAGCCCACAAATGCGTTGCTGAACTTGAAGCCAGAGGCTTTCCAGTCCCACACTGGCGGTGGTTGCGAGGGAGGGTCAGTGAAGCCCCAAATGTAGGGCCCGGAGTGAAAACACCTGAGGAGTCCTCGCTGCTGTTCCCGGGGCCGGAGGCTGGTTCCACCCCCGAGGCCGACTGGAGGATGGGGAGGGTCGCGAGCGGACGGGCCTGGGCTGGACTGGCCTCCGCGGCTTCCGACCCGCCCTGGGGACCGCGCACACTCGGCTCCCTGGCTGGACAAGTGGAGTTGCCAGACTCAGCAAGTAAAAATTGAAGAATTTAAGAACTGCCCGGGACATATATTTGTTGTCTGAAATTGAAACTGAACTGCATAACACTATCGAAAGGCCTCAGAGTCCTGGGTGTCAGGAGCCCAGCCTCAGCCTGTGTGCGGTGTGGTCCACAGAAGGGCGCTCCTCGGAACCTCAGCCTCGTCTGCCAGGTGGAGCAGGGACAGAAAGCGACGTGAAGCAGGTCCCAGAGGTTCTGAAACCGGGCGGGGAGGCCTTGGGGATCGGCACTCCCAGGCCCGAGTCCGCATTCCCAGCCACAGCCACCAGGGGGCAGCAGCACCTCAGGCTCCAGGCTCCTCGGCCCAGCTGGGAGCGTGACCCAACTGTCCGGTCCCACAGTCACTCTGCAAACACGAGACCAAGGCCCCTGGAGAGCCCTGACTGTGCCAGGAGGTCTGTGGGAACAGGAGCGTGCTCTGGCTCAGAAGGAGATCCAGGGCCAGCCACAGTAGTGGATCTGGGGCTTTGAGGAAGGGGCTCCAGGCAGCCTTGGTCCCAACCAGGCCACCGCCCCCCAAAACTCTTCCTGAGCCCCCATAGGTGAAGCTCATCCCCCAGCCCAGCCATCGCCCCTCCTGCTTCACACCCGCTGCACCAGCCTTGCCGCCCACGCCTGTCCAGAGTGGGTAACACCCCTAGCCACATCCTGAGGTGACCTGGTGACCCTGCCCACTAGCCCTCTTGCCCTGGACACGGCCCTCCCTGTCCTCTCCTGTAAGACGGTGACGTTGAGGCTCGGCCTCCCTGCTGCAGTGTGGGGTGGGGGAGGCAGCAGGGTGCTGCTCTCATGGGATCCCCACCCACTGTGCTCTCCTGGGAGCCAGGGTCCAGGTCCCGGCCCACCTCCATGCATCGGTACCTAAGGCTACCAGGCTTGCTCCCTCCCCGTTTTTGTGCATGGTCCCGGGCCCAGGTTCTTCCCACACCAGAGCTGCCTCCATGGCAGTGGGGTGGGGGGCAGGGGTCCCTTCCTAACCCTGGCTCTGGCCCCGTGGCCCCCACATCCGGGGGATCGAGGAGCCACTTGGCAGCCCTCCCTCTGAGCTGGAGAGTCTGAAGGGCAGGTGTTGGCTCAGGGAGTAGCTTCCCCCTCCCCCAAGGCCCTGCAGCCCTTCTGGCAGCCGATGTGCAGGGTCAATGTCACTGCCTTACAGGAGAGGTCAAGGAGGGCCTTGTCCAGGGTCATAGGGCTCCTCAGTGGCCAAGCTGAGACTCGTCCCTCTGCCCCGTTGTCTGGGGTGGCTGTGGCTTCCCTGCAGCTCCAGGGAATAGGGACGGGCCACGTGCTGAGTCTCTGTCATCATTCCCCATCGCTAACCCCATGCTGGGCCAGGCACTGGATCCAAGGACAAAGGGAGTTGGGTGGACAATCCGAGGTCAGTATGAGGGAAGAAGTACTGTGACTGAGGGGAGCCTGGGGGCCTATCAGCCATCTGGGAGGAGGCGGGGATGGCTTCCTGGAGGAAGGGACATTTGCATGTAGTCTTAAAAAGGGCCCAGAGTGTGGGTGAGCATGTGGTTCAGGGAGGATGAGGCAGGAAGGCCGCTGTCGTCGGAACTGGGGACAGGAGCCCCAGCAGCCAAGCCGGGCTGGGCTGAGGGCCGGGGGCACAGGGGTTTCCGCCCCACACACTAGGATGGGCGGCCGGGGCTACCACTCAACGCAGCCTCACCCCTGTCTTCTGGAGCCAGCCACTTGCCCACACAGGCCCAGGCCAGGTGCAGCGGACCCTGGGCGCCACATCTGCGTGTGACACGCCTGGCTGCGTCTGTGACCTCTCCACACGGGATGGACACAGGTTCCAGCCTGGACCGGCCAGATCCCATCTGCGGAGGCTCCGGAACCAAACACACCACTGGCCCACAGACACCCAGACAGAAACACAGACACACACATCCAGGGCAAGGGGCACGGTCTGGGGGCCATGATGCAGCTAGTTCTCATTCTGCTACTGACTTCTGGGACCTGAGCGAGCCTGAGGGGCCTGGCTGATGGCTCGTAGAGCACTTCCCCTCCCCTCCCCAGTCTCCTCTCCGCTCGCCACCAGGTGGAGCAGGTGCACCACAGAGACCCTTGGAAACAGAGCAGCAGGGTCCCGGAGAACACGGACTTGGAGGGTGCGTGTGTGGCACACATGTGGGAGCTGGGGACACACCCAGCCCACGGGCAGGGAGACCGGCCAGGACGGGCCCAAGTGTACCCTCCCGTGAAATGCAGGAGTCGGGCGGCCTGGCAGGTCCTCAGTGATGTCTCCCCTTTGGGTCTGAGCCCAGGGGCATCTCCCCACCCCAGGGCAGTCTCAGAAGCTTCTGGAAAGAGTCCTGTAGGGGATGGAGGAGAAGAGGCCCACTCTTTGCCCTCCGCGGGCAGCTGCCTTCTCTCGCCAGGTCCCTGTGCTAGCCAGGCGGCACTCACCCCATGGCTCCCCTGGGCCCTGACCCTGGGTGGCGTCCCACGTGGCCATGTCCCAAGCTCTCCCTCGGGAGCGGCTCCTGCGTAAACACGCCTCCATCCAGGCCCAGGCTCACACGGCTCCTGCACCACTGCGTCTCCCACGTCTACTCTACTCTCACCCCTTGTCCTCTCAAAGGCTTTCTGGATGTCCCCCAAGCCCAGGAGAAGGCCACGCTACAGGGCTCTGACTCCCTGAGGACCCCCGGGGCCCCCGAGCCGAGGGAAACAAGTAGAGGCGCCAGGCCCCCCACTGCCTGCAGCACCCAGGGGCCCCGGAGCCCACCCCCACCGGCCTTGCACTGGGCCCCCCTCGACGGAACGGCCGACAAGGAGTCCGCGCCCGGCACCAGCTCAGCTCAGCGGAGTCAGGTCGGCCCAAGGCTGGTGGCTGGTGGGAGGCCAACTTAGGCCCCACAGGCCGAGCCCTGTGCCCAGCGCCCTGCTCGGCGGCGCATTCCCCCGCGTCCCCTTAGAGGCGGTCAGGCCCAGTTCTGAGCTGGGGCCTTTCTTCTGGATGCCCGAGTCTCCCCTCCGGCCGGTGGGCTCCTTGAAGCAGACTACGTGCTCACTGCTGGCCCCTTAACCCGGGGCAGGGCAGCTCCGGGAAAGGTCGGGGACAGGACGGACTTTCGCACAAACTCTCCTCCCTCTGGAAGGCCTGCAGGCCTCCGGCCTCCCCGTCAGGAGTCTGACGTCCCCTCCTCAGGCAGCCGTGACGGGACCGGAAGCCAGTGCCGGCAGTCCAGCAGGGGCCACCTGGTCTAGGAGGGAGTAGGGAGCACGGCCCCCAGCAGTGCCCTGCGCAGTGCCTCAGCCCGGGGTGGGGATTAGGCCTGGGGGCCCTGAGCTGAGCCCTACTTAGGCACCCGGGGACAAGCCCCTCATTTCCCCAGACACATGGGGCCCCGAAGGTGGCTTCAGCCGTCCCAACTTGGGTCCTTGGGAGCTTATCCTGGGCTCCAGTCCCGTATCTGCAACCCCTTTCTGGAGCGAGCGACTTCTGCATACCCCAGGCCAGCCATTGTACCACGTGGGTAGTCACGGCTACCTTGCAGGCCGATGGGAGGTTTACAGCAGCGCATTCAGCAGTACCCGTCCTAGGAAGCCCTCCGCAGATCGGGGCGCACATCTTGGCCAGCTCCCACAGAGGAGGCCAGCCTACCCAGAGAAAGCCTCAGGCTGCATTAATGAAAAGCCAGGGTTGAGGAGGGGGGGGTATAGCCCTCCCCTCCCGGGTCTTGATCATGACCTGCCCAGATGAACACCTTAGACACCAAGCCCTGCCCTCCCACTCTCCCCTCCACATTCCAGGCCTCCTTCCTTAGATCTGAAACAACATTCCTGCTTCGGGAGTGGTTCCTATTGTTGTAGGTCCTTGGGCGGGTGGGGTGGGGGGCCACACTGACTTTTGTGACCTCCTGCTGGGGCAGGGTCCAAGAGGACCCCCAGACCCACATCTTCCACATCTGGGCAGAAGCACTTGTGATAGTTTTGTTTTGTTTTAAAGATTTATTTATTTGAGAGCACACAGAGCGGGGACAGGGGTAGGGGAGAGCAGAAGAGAGGAACTTAATCAGACTATGTGCTGAGAGCAGAGCCCGATTCCGGGCTCAATCTCATGACCGTGAGATCACAACCTGAGCCAAAAACAAGAGTCAGACGCTTAACCGACTGTGCCACCCACATGCCCCTGACAGCTTTATGCACCATTTTAACTGAGTCATGGGGGCCCAGATACCTGGTCAAACATTATTCTGGGTGTGTCTATGCAGGTATTTCTGGATGAAATTGACATTTCAGTTAGTCGCCGGAGTAGAGCAGATAGATGGCCCTTCCCAACGTGGGTGGGCCGCAGCCAATTCGTTGAAGGGCTGAACAGAGCAGGACTCAGGCAAGGGCAATTCTGCTCTGAGGGTCTTGAACTGGGATGCTGATCTCTTGACTTCAGACCCTTTCTGGAATGATGCCATCGGCCCTCCCGGGTGGAGCTTCAGCTCACAGATCTTGAGACGGTTCAGCCTCCAGAATCATGGGGAGCAATGCCTTATAATAAGGGTGTGTGTGTGTGTGTGTGTGTGTCTGTGTGTTTAGATCTCCAATTGGGTCTGCTTCCCCGGAGGCTCCTGCGACAGCAGTCATTCCCATCCATGCCCCACCCCCATTCCTGGCCCCGAAGCGTCCCCAACAAGCAGTACCAATTGTCTTTTGTAAAAATCAAGTCCCTCGGGGCACCTGGGTGGCTCAGTGGGTTAAGCCTCTGCCTTCGGCTCAGGTCATGATCTGGGGGTCCTGGGATCGAGCCCTGCATCGGGCTCTCTCTCTGCGGGGAGCCCTCTTCCTCCTCTCTCTCTGCCTGCCTCTCTGCCTACTTGTGATCTCTGTCTGTCAAATAAATAAATAAAATTAAAAAAAATAGCTTTTAAAAAAATCAAGTCCCTCATGGGAGGGGAGGCTCCCGCGAGCCAGGCAGAGTGGTCAAGACACCACCTTGTCACCTTCTAGCACAGAGAGTGCCGCCCACTGAGGCCCACAGCTGGGGGCACACCGGGAGCTGCACCATGAACGAGCTCCTGGCAGTGCCATTGACTCGCCAGGCACTTGGGGACGGCTCCCAGTCGCTAACAAGACAGCCACCTCCCCTGCCCGCCCGCGAGGCAGGCTCTGAGTTCACGCTCTGCCCACTTACCTCCATCGCCCGCCTCTCCGTTTCAGCCCTCCCGCTGGAGAGGACACTGAGGCTCTGAGAGGCCCCGCAGCCCAAGGCAGGTATGACAGACACGGCTGGCGCCCGTCTTGAAAATACAACTCCAGTCCTGATCAGCCCTTCCTGCTGCCATGCGCTCCGGGGAAGGTGGGCCCTCCTCAACCAAGGGTGCCTCTTGACTGGCCAGTCACGGTCACCTCACACCCCCCCGCCAAGGCACTGACCTCGGTTTCAGCCAAGGAGAGGGGAGGCTGGTGGGGGGAATTCTGGAAAGTTCTCCTCCCTCTCCAGGAAGAAGAGAAGACAGGGTTGCCTCTTATCCTGCCTGTGGAATGCTGTGTCAGCTGCACTGCAGGGACCCCAAGGAGACAAGTGTGAGGACAAAAGCTAAATGAGAGATCAGGTGGTGGGGTGGTAGGGAGGGTGGAGGGTACCCAGGGGCTCCAGGGATATGCTCTCTCCAGACGCTGGCTTAGCCAAGCCTACAGCACGCTGCCTTGGACTTGACGTGTGAGACAAACATCTTACAGCACAAGCACCTTCTGCATGGTTTTGTGCTGCTGGGACCAGAGGTGTCCCTCCAGCCACTGGCTGAGCAACCAGGTCTCCCTCCGGGCCCGTGCCAATGGCCCTGGTCCCCACGCTGTCCTCACGGGGCCTGAGAGTCAGACCTGCCAGGGATGGTCACCTTTTATTTCCACGAGCATTTCTTGGCACAAATGGGGCTGCACAAGACTTACAGACACAGGGACACGAGAGGGGCCGAGCTGACCGACAGCAGCCCGCTGAACCCACCTTGACCCGAGGGTCTGGAGCAGCCTAGAGGCTCTCGGGGGCCAACACGAAACTCCGAGAATTCCATTTATTTGATCATTTTTAATACAGGAAATGCCAGACCAATCAACAGGGAGGACAGACCTTACACAGATGCCTGCGTTCACTACGTGGACGGACGGTCGCCACGGCACTGGGCACGCATGCATTTCCTTGGAAACGGGCAGGTTGAGAGAGCGCATAAATACCACAAAATAATCAGGCTCGGGGGCAGATCACGGGCCACTGGGGCGGGGGGGACCACGCGTCACAGGCAACAGAGGCGTGAAATACGGGACCTACACGGCACACGTCACTTCACCAGGGGCATAATTTATACACGAAAAGGAAGGAGGCCACAGTATCCGTACGTGCAAGCAGCTTTGGTCGGAGGAAACGCACGAGCGAGGCGGGGCCATGCACGGGGAGGGCTCGCCCGTCTACTCTCCCTCCGCTCTCGTCCCCACCTTTCCCACGGCCACCTGCCATCACCACATACAACAGCTGGCCTGGTCTCGATCTCAGGAAGTCCCATCCATGTCCTCGGCGGTGTTCTCCGGGCTCCCTGGGGCGGGGAGATGCCCCGGGAGCCAGAACTGTGAGCCCTGCGTGTAAACACCTCCCCGGGGGGGTGGGGGGTCCCTGGCGGGGGGGCCGGGCAGGGGGACAGGAAGAGGCCAGGTGGAGGAGGGAGGCCCAGCCACCAGGCCGGGCAGGTCGCCTGGGCCCCGGCGAGCAGGAATGGTGGAGGAGGCGTCCACTTCTGCAAGCAAAGCTTAGACGGCGAGACGAGCCTGGGTTCCTCCGCCACCGTCCGGACGCCTGGCCCCTCAGAACTGACTGGCACTGCTGGGGTCGCACTGCAACAACCGGACGATGGAGGGGTCGCTCTTGGCACCTTTAATGAATTCTTCCAGGGATAGTTTGCCTGTGGCGCAGGAGAGAGAAGAAATGGGGGTCAGCCAGGGCTCCACACTCTTCATGCGTCCGGAGGTCCCAGCCACCGCTCCCGCGTCAGGGGATGCCCCCTTTGGTCTAAGTCTCGTACCTTCCGAAGCTGGACCAAAGTGGGACTCCACTAACTTTGCATACCTTTCTGGAAAATCCCTTTCTTCTTTCACTGCCCAGGGCAAAGCATCAGGCACCTTAAAGGACACAGCCCGAGTATGACAGGCACTGTGGCTTATGGGACATCCTTTTGGAAGCCACCCCAGGCTTTACGTAAGAAAGGTGGGACTCGTCCAGAAAGAAAGTCACCCATAACTGATTTGGAGCTGAGGGGACCATGGCTGGGGGGGCGGGGGGCAGCCGGGACCCCCCCACCCACCACTGCCCGGTGCCTGGGTTCCCCTGGTGGTGGCATGGCTTGCTGCTCGCCGGCAGGATCGCTCTCTGCTGAGGGACTCTCGCCGTCCCGGGTGGGGCCTAGAGCGGGCTGGTCTTGCTCTGGGTCCGGCCAGTGACGCCCTCATCCTCTGTGCCTCCGACACCACGGACCCCATTACTGCTAGGACCGGGAGTAGGAAGTGGATTTGAAAACTGAAGTGAGTTCTCGGGGGAAGCCAATGTTGGGACACTCCCGCCCCCCCTGCCGACGTGGAAGGACCTAGGTCTGAAGCTGGCCCTGTTCCAGTGACTTATGCCTTGGGGGAGTCTGTGGCTGTGAGGCCGTGGTGACAGGGACCCCGCAGATGGGCAGTAAAGGGACCGAGGAGCCCGTGGCCCGCGCCACGCCGCCACAGGCAAGATACCAATGTTCCCACGTCTCAAGATCTTTAGCCCTGACCTGGTCTGGAAGATGCGCTCAGCAAGCTGGGGCCAGGGAGCCAGAAGAGGCATCCAGAAACTTCCAGGGAGAGACCTCCTGCCAGCCCACTGCCCGAGAGGAACACCCCCTCCTCCCGGCCCCCAGCAGGAGGCTGGCAGGCTGGCCCCAGGGGAGACAATACAACACCCAGGCTCAAGAATGGGTTGGGAAGCAGCCCCCTCGACAGAGGAGAAGTTCTCCGGGACCCTGTGCGGACACAGAGGGGCTGCCGGGCTCTGGTGCTCTCCCGTGCTCGGCGGCGACTTCTACCCACCACTTCCCCAACGCTGATCACTCAGAGCGAGAAGCTTCTGAGAGCAGAGCCCCTCCTCCTGGTAGACAGCAGGACAGGTGAGGGGCTGACGGGGGACCCGAGGGGCTCGGGGGTTCCTGAGCACAGTCTGGGTCTGTCTGGCAGCAGTCGGCGGGTTCCTGGCGCTCAGCCAGTCTCCATTCACACCGACGGCTGGGATGTGAACGGGAGAGCACTGTGCTGGGGGAAACCCGCCAGGCCCCCCCGGCCCCTGCGGAGGGTGGCAGGGAAGGTGAGACAATGTGCAGGGCCCCGCCCCCTCTAGCAGACCCCTCAAGAAGGGGTGCCCCTGAGCACCCCCGCCTTCACCTTCATCTCTCCAACGGCAACTCTCCCTCCCCGCACCAAGGCCTGGGACAGACGGACACCGGGGCTCACAGAAGTGCCCTGCACCACAGTGCACAGACTCAGGGTCCCAGACAAGCTGGGAAGGTGGGGCCCGGCTGGCCTTCTGGAGGAGCGGGGGCGGGGCGCTCAGGCTGGGAAGCCGGGCAGGGGAGAGGGGTCGAGAGCGCCATGCCCAGGGCTCTGTGCTCACAGTACTCTGGGCATCGTCTCCCTGAATCCTCACAACCACATGAGCCTGCATTTATCATGCCCATTTCACAGAGGAGGAAACCAAGGCTCAGGAGAGCCAAGACTCGGTGCAGGTCCGTCGGAGTCCGAAGCCTGCGTCTTGCTACCCTGGAGGGTGAAGCCGGGCTTTAAATCTGCCCAAGGGCAATGCCAGGCACAAGGCTGTCTTGTTTCGCTCGTGACCATGACTGGGGAACCGCTGCTATGCTGTCTGCTGCATCCAGCGTACCTTCTGCTGCTGTGCTCACACAGTAAGCCTGTCCCTGGGCCAGCTCGGTCCTTAAACCTATTTGCCAGAAGCACTGCAGACCTCACAGAGCATTTCCTGATGCATTAGCTTATTTTTCATCTCCAGCTCAACCCAGGAGGTATTTCCTTTTCTACTCTAAATGTCCCATTTCTTTATTGTTCAAAAGCAAATCCACCCTGACTCTGAGACTGCATTTGACAAAGCCGGCAGGAGGCCTGGACCTACTGGGTCGTAGCTGCCTGCTATTACATGGATCCTACGGAGCCCCACTGCCACGGTCCCCCAACAGAGCCCCTGGGGGCCACTGGGGAGCCTGCCGTCTCAGGATGACAGCAAGGGTCCCACCATTCAGGACCCTTGATCTGCACCCTCCCCCCAAACCCAAGAAGGGTCCAGGCGCCATCAGTGCCCCTGCCTCCCCGTCCCTGGGACACATCCATGAGGCTGACAGTCTCTCCTATCTCCTATTTTAAAAAAAGCACTTCAAAACGACACTAGGGCTCACCGGGGACAGGGGGCACAGAGGACACAGCCAGGACACAGATCCAGGTCTCCCTGACTGAATCCTGCCTCTTCCCTCAGGCCAGGGGGAGCTGGGGGAGGCCTGAGGAGCTGCGGAGGGAGAGGGAAGTGTTCTAAACATACCTCTGCTCTCAGTAGCCTCGCACACACGCACACAATCACACATACGCACACACACCCACTTCTTACCGTCGTTGTTGGTGTCCATCTGCCGGAAGATCTTGTCCGTTCGTTTCTCCGGAGTGGACTCATCCTCGGGCATTTTCATCACAGAGGACACCATTTTGTATATAGCCTGCAAAGAGACACGTAGAAGCATGTGCTCTGAGATTCCGGAACATTCCTGGCAGGTGGGGCAGGTGTCTGCCCAGGCCACAGAAAGGCACGGAGAGGTTGGGATGAGAGCAGCCTTCAGGACCCTTCCTCAGCTTTCTAGAGGAACATTTCCAGAATGTTCCATGGGGACTATCACGGATGGCACACTGGGCAGGAAGCCAGACGTTCAAGAGCAGGAGAAACCACACCACAGCGATAGCCCAGAGACTGGGGGCTGTCTGGGATGGTAGGTGGGATAGTGCTCGGAAAGACACTTGAGGGACCCTTCTGGGGGGGCTGCGAGTGTCTGTAACTCACTGAGGGTGGTGGTCTTACAGGCATATATGCACGACCCCCTCCCAGCACACAGCTGTGAGCATTTCACTCTGTGATTGTTAGACCTCCGCCTAAAACAAGCAAGATTTCGCCCCTGACACCCATAGGGAGAACCACATCATGACCCCCAGAAAGGACCGGCAGCAGGACTGCACAGGTCTCTCCAGAAGGATGGAGAATGCACAGGCGCACACCTCCCTGGGACAGGACATCCTCATGGGACTGGGCCACGCAGCACGCCCAAGGGCAGAGCCAAAAGCAGCACCAAGGTCTTGGTAGGCTTCCGAAGTACTTGAAACTCCAGTCCATGCTGAGAAGGGTATCGGAGGTCAGTATCCCACCCGGCAAGCCGAGGGGCCACGGGGAAGGGTGTCAGGGTTTGGGAACGTGCTGGGGGCGCCTGGCAGCCAGATCCCATTCGCACAGGCGTGGTGCGCACCCCTACCCCGTATTCGCTGTTTGAACAATCCCACTGGTGTGTCTCGGTTTTGGCCAGGCCGGTCTGCTCAGCCAGCGATGGGCATGCCCGTTTGCAAAAGGGGTGACAGGTAAGCTAGGATTCCGGGGAGAAAGAATCCTCACTGCCACTGCCTCTTACAGCGAAGAACCAGAAGGGACACCTGAGCCGCACAGGCCCCACCTGTGCTGACTTACTCCGCACGAGAACCAGCTACTGGGGGCAGCAGGGTGGTCACTCCTCAGGCCATGGGCGGCTGGCTTGGGAGCTCGTGGGGTTGACGCTCTTTGCTCAAGACTTAGCTCCTGGGCCACAAAGTTCCTTTACATGCTGAGAAGGCCTCTTCTCAGGAATTCTAGAACCGAATCCCCCCGGCTCCAGGGGCCCCAGGGAGCGGCAGCTTCTGGCTCTCTCCCCTCGCACAAACCCAGGCAGCCGGTGAAGGGAACCGAACGGGATTTCTTTCTGGAAAACGGCCTCCCCTGCCGCTGACAGGCATGAAGGCATGAAGGGGGAAAAAGGCCTCACGGGGAGATGTTCCTTCTGAGTCGGAGCCTCTTACTCTGCGACCACTAATATTTCGGTTTTCCTTTACCGAGGCACACTCCTGGGGACGTGGCAAGCTGCGTGTCGCCGTTTCGAATACGGAGACTTGAGAAGGGCTTCGCAGGGAGCAAGGGACCTCTCCTTTACGATTTTCAGCTCTGCTAATTCTTAGGACATGCCCTCTCTGAGCCTCGGAGTTTGTGAAATGCGGAGAAGGACCCCCGCCCCTGCCCTTAACCCAGGCCTCCTCCAAAAACATTGCATCATCCTTTCGGCAGGGACCACCCCCCCAACCCCGGCCAGGTGACAGGCGGTCCACGCCGGGGCAGGGGGCAGATGGCTGCGAGGGGATCGGGGCGGACAGGAGCGGGCCCCTACCTGCACGATCTCCAGCATCTCGCGCTGGGGCAGGGGGCCGGGGGCATCAGAGGGACCCGGGGCGAGCAGGGGCGGGCCCCTACCTGCACAATCTCCAGCATCTCGCGCTGGGGCAGGGGGCCGGGGGCATCAGAGGGACCCGGGGCGAGCAGGGGCGGGGCCCTACCTGCACGATCTCCAGCATCTCGCTCCGGCTGATGTAGCCGTTGCCGTCCAGGTCGTACATGCTGAAGGCCCACTTGAGCTTCTGCTCCAGCTTGCCCCGGGACGTGACGCTCAGCGCGATGATGAACTCCCGGAAGTCGATGGTGCCGTCCCCGTTGGTGTCGAAGGTGCGGAAGACGTGCTCGGCGAACTTGGAGGCGTCGCCGTAGGGGAAGAAGTTGGCGTAGATCTTCTTGAACTCGTCCACGGTCAGGTGGCCGGTGGGGCAGTCCTTCAGGAAGCCCTTGTACCACTCCTGCAGCTCGTGGTCGGTGAACTCCGTGTTCTCGCGCAGGTCCTGCAGCACCTCGGGCCGCAGCTTGCTGTTCTGCTTGCCCATGGCGGCGGCTGGTCACCCCTGCAAGACGGGGGCGGGGGGGGGGCGCGGTCAGCGGGGGCGGGTACCCCGGGGAGGGGGTTGCTGCGTGGAGAGGCCCCCACCGGGCACAGACGCCCTGCGGGGAGGGGGACCATTCGTGGGCACATCCTGACTCCGGGAGTGTGTTAATGGGCGGGAGGGGCGGCGGGATGCAACCGAAATCAGTGGAATGAGGTGCTGCTGGCCGAGCGCACCACGACCCTGGGATCTGAACGGCTCCCTCCTCTCTTCGGCACCACGTTCTGCTTTTGGAACAGGAGTCCAGAAACTCTGAAGGTGTCCCCTCTCTATTTTGCCTCTGAGAAGCTCCCCGGGGCGGGGGGCGGGGTGGGGTGGCTCTAGAATTAGAACGGGCAGCTCACGACGTTTCCCGAATGCGACCAGTAGAAAATCGGCCGCCGTGGGAGCGCGGGACATGCCCCCCACGCAGCTCCCCACGCGGCCCGGACGGAGGACTGATCAGCAGTGACATGGTGGCCACACACTGACCCAGCTGTCGCCTCCCCAGCTCATTTCACTGTCTGGCTCTGACGGTAACACGGAACAGTCATCATTTTTCAAACACACAGAAGATGAGACCATCAAAATGAAATGTCTCCCGCCCCTGTCCCGGAGACGCCCGCTTGGAACTGCTTCCGTATTTATGAACCCAAAACAGTGTGCACCGCACCCCCATTCAGTACGAGGACAGACGTAGCTCATCTCTTCTCCCCGGCACGTCCTCCTGGCTCCCTCTTGGGTTTTATTAGCTTTATGATACATGTCCCTGTTTTTACTTGTTATCTGTACGGCTTTATCTTTTTAAAAAGATTTTATTAATTCATTTGGGGGAGAGAGCAAGCAGGTGCGATGGGGGGGAGGGGCAGAGGGAGAGAGGATCTCAGGCAGACCCCCTGCTGAGTGCAGACCCCCCCCCCCAACCGACACAGGGCTCGATCTCATGATCCTGAGATCGTGACCTGAGCTGAGAGCAAGAGCCAGACGCTCAACTGACCGAGCCACCCAGGTGCCCCTTTATGACTTTAAATTAACATAGTTCAACTTCCTTTCCTAACTTCCACGGAGGGCAGCCTAGCCGTGTCTTTCCAAAGCTGCAAATGCCCAGCTCTTCCCCTCAGAGGAGTAGCTACAGATACTCCAGCTGGGCAAAGAGTGTACGTGTGCTGGGCTCGGTGCCCCGATTTCTATAACAACCTAGGCGTCCGTCACCGCGTACTGAGAAGCAAAACCCAAGATGTGTTTTTAAGTGAAAAGAGAAAAGTGCACAGCAGCACAGAGTTTGGTGCCCTTTGTGAAAAAGACAGAAAACAACGTACACATGCGTGTTTCCGTGTCTGCAAGGACCCGTTAGGACGTGGCATTGCCTAGAGAGAGACGGCTGATGGACAAGGTTGGAATGGGGAGTTTTTATTGTAAATCCTTTTGCAATTTTAAAATGCTGACCTCTGGGGGCGCCTGGGTGGTTCAGTGGGTTAAAACCTCTGCCTTCAGCTCAGGTCATGATCCCAGGGTCCTGGGATCGAGCCCCGCATCGGGCTCTCCGCTACGCAGGGAGCCTGCTTCCTCCTCTCTCTCTGCCTACTTGTGATCTCTGTCTGTCAATAAATAAATAAAATCTTTAAAAAAAAAATGCTGACCTCTGTGTGTGTATCTTCATACAAGGAGCACCTGGGGGGGCTCCATCGGTTAAGCCTCTGCCTTCGGCTCGGGTCATGATCTCAGGGTCCTGGGATCCGGTCCCCTGCTCAGCGGGGAGCCTGCTCCCCTCTCCTTCTGTTGCTCCCCTTGCTCATGGGCACACTCACACTCTCTCTCAAATAAATAAATAAATAACATCTCTAAAAATAAATAAATAAACAAGAATAAAAATAGCCCGACCTCTATTTCTTCATTGAGAAACTTCCCTCTTGGTTCTCTCTCTGTAAGATCAAGTTATTGATCTCCCCTCTTCTTTATCAGCTTCTGTTCTGAGAACCACCATTTTTACAACGTCAGGGTTTACAATCTCTACTTTCTGCCCTCACCTATAGGCTGATCCTAAAAAAGCGGAAGCCAGCAAATGTCTGAGGAAGCTAGTTGTCAGGGCAGGACCCGCCCTGGGGGAACCATCCTTGCCTCACTCCAGTCCACGCAGAACCTGCGAGGCCACCTCGCCAAGTGCAGCGTGTCCTAGGACGAGGACACACATGACCTTCGTTCCACGGGAGCTGAGAGGTCACAGGAAGTCAAGGTCTCAAGGTCAGGGAACCCCACGCCTTCACCAGCCAGCTCTCTGACCCACCCTAGGATGTGGAGCGGCACGGTCTGGAAGGCCCCCGAAAGTCCTGGCGTTCACAGGTCGCTGATTCTGCCTCTGGTCCCTTTGGAAACTCAGTTAATTAATAAGATTTTTTTTTTTTTTTTTTGTAATGACCACTGTGATTCCTACGTGAAAAATAAAGGTGAATGTGGAAATCAAGAATTCTGACGGGAGAAGGAAAACCAAACAAGAAGCAGGTCAGATGTCCGTCCACTGGGAAACCTTCAGGCCAGGTTTGGGGCTGCGGCTGCCTCTTGATGCTGCGTTTTCTGTCATGCTCTTGGGGCCCCACCCGGACCAGCTCCCCGGCCCTTCCAGGCGTCCCCTTGGCGGGCCTGATGGCAGGGCACTGGGATGGCCTTGCCTGCCAAACCAAAGGACCGGAGCTGAGGGCACAGGGAGAAGCCATGGGGGTGTTGTCAGGGCCTTAGGCCAGGTGCCCATCCTTCTCTGCCTGTCCATCTGTCCACCCACAGGCTCTCCTGCCCACACTCCAAGGTGGGGACCAGATCCAGGCCGCCTTGGGCGTGACCCCAAGACCCGCCCTGAGGCCCGTCCCCTTGCTGAAGCACCCCATGAGACACGCCCACGCCAGCCTCCTGGGGGCGTGTTCTCGAGCACACACGTCTACACACACACAGGGGAGCTCGGAGTCCAGGAGGCCCCTGGTGCAGCGTGGGGACCCCCAAAGGTGACCCCATAGAAGCCACTGAGCGGGCAGGCCAGGCCACAGGGAGAGCCCTCAGAGCTCAGGGCTACGGACATCCTCCGTTCTCTCTGTCCCCAGGGCACCCTTCCCTGGCCCAGCTCCCACGTGCTTCCTCTGCTCCCGTGAGGGTCCCTTTATTCACCTGCCAGCCGCAGCCCTGCTTTGTCCGCTCTGTTTCAACAGCCTCCTGGCCTCCTTCTGTCACTTAGGACTTCTGCATGGCAAATTTGGGACTGCAAAACTTGGAACCCAGCTGGCCCGGCGGGTGGCCTGAGAGCCCCACACACAGGGTGACGCGCCGTGTGGCTTCCTGCTGGCAGCCTCACCTCTCTGTGTCCGTGGAGCACTGAGGAGCACCCGCCCCGGGGCTCCCAGACGCCACCTAGGACACCCTGAGGGCTTTGAGCATTCCCAGGTCAGAGGCACATGAGCCTGAAACGGGCTCACTTCCAACCCTTTCTTCAGTTCAGCTGCTCTCAAAGCCCCCATGCGGCATGCTCTCCTCGAGCTGTGGGCGCGTGCCAGCCAGCGGCCCGCGTCCCAACAGTTGTCCGGGGTCCCAACAGTTGTCCGGGGTCTCCCCGTGGGGCCTCCCATCTGCAGCTTCAGCGGCCGCAGAGCCCCACGCACGGTGGGCCTGGGCCTCGGGTGGTTCCTTCCGCACCTGCTCGTCCCCGTTCTTCACTCCGTCTGCCAGACCCGGCACTGTTCCCACCAGCAGCGTGTGTCCCCGTGTCCCCAAAGGGGGCGCATCATACCACGCGGGGCACAGCGGGAGAGGACCAGCATGAGCAGGGCAGGCCGGCCGCCGTCTGGACGGAACCCCTCAATTCACCTTGGAATGCGACTGGATTTGGAAACAGGGTCTTTAAGAGGTAATTAAGGTCAAATGAAGTCATTGGGGTGGGTTCTGACCCAATGTGACTGGTGCCCTTAGGAGACACAGAGGGAAGGGCGTCTGGGTGGCTCAGTTGGTTAAGCGTCTGCCTTCAGCTCAGGTCACTCAGGGTCTTGGGACAGAGCCCCACGTCAGGCTCCCTGCTCAGCGGGGAGTCTTTTTCTCTGCTCATGCTCTCTCTTGTGCTATCTCAAATCAATAAAATTATATCTTCAAAAAAAAAAAAAAGAAAAAAACACAGACGGAAGGCCACGCGAGGTCACAGCAAGAAGACAGCTGTCTACAAGCCCAGGAGAGGCCTCAGAAGGGACCAAACCCGTGACACCTTGATCTCAGACTTCTGGCCTCCGGGATTATCAGAAAATAATGTTTCTGAAGCTGCCCGATCTGTGTTACTTGGTTATGACAACCCTGGGATGCTAGCTCGGCTGCCCCTGGCCACGGACTACGTCAGCAGATGCCATTAGTGTCTGTGGGGCCAGGCACCGGGAGGTTCCCACGGCCTCCCTCCCAACCTGCCCGCAGGCTCCAGATGCAAAGCCGGCACTCGGCCCGGGGCTGTCCGGCCCCCGGGAGGGCCACGTGGCCATGGACAGCACCTTCACCAGGCCGCCTTGGATCGTTAACGGCTCATCCTTTACCCTGATTAGCATCCTGTCTCTTTCACCATGGAAACAAGCGGCCTTCTGTCAAGTTCTAGGCTCTGTGGGCTCAGGATCGGTCCCTTCAGAGTCCACTCACCTCGCTGAAGACCAAATCCACACTCCGAATGACGCTATCGGTCTGCCTCAGGATGTGTCTGTGATTTATGTTCTTTCAGATCCCACAGAAACGCCAAACCCCCAACACCAGCTCTGCCTGAGGCAACACGTGTTTACGGAAAGGAAGGTACCAGATTAGGGAGAGGGACCAGTACGGTCAACCCAAAGCTGGAAGGTCACAGGCAGAGAGAGAGCTCAGCGGTGCGCCCGGGGGGTGGCTTCACGCCTTGCCAGCTCCTTCCCACGTGTGTCCCTGAAGCTGACCCACGAGATTGTGAGTCCCCCCCTCCCAGCCCCCCTTCTCACAGTGCTTCCAAATGGGGGGTGGAGGGTGTTCCTGGGAGGCTGCATGCGGGGAGAGGGCCTCCTTCCCAAACTAGGGTTTCTTCCTGGTCTGACAGTCTAAGATCCCCGGGTCTGGAGGTCCCAGGTGGGGGAGTCTCTCACCACAAGCGGTGACCCCTCCCAAGAAAGGCAAAGGAGTCCAGGAAGGGAATACAGCATTCCCTGGAAGATTCTGGAAATGTGAGGTCCACATGTTGGTGTGCCCCACCTCACCCTGCACTGGGTCCTGAGTCATTTCATTGTGGGGATGCTTGCCCACACGTGTCCCCAAGCCGGTGCTCTGTACCCCAAAATCCCAAGCCCAGAAGTGGGGGCACCCTGGCCCTCAGCATGTTTTCGGGGCCTGGCGCCAGGCTGGGCACACAGGGGGTGCAGTCTCCTGGGGCCCATCGGGTCCTCTGAATGGCCAGGGATGCACCTTCTGGTTCTCGATGTGCTCAGGCAGTTACCACACAGGTGCCTACGGAAGGGGTGGGGGTGGGGTGGGGGGTTGGGGGATGGGTAGTGCTCCTGGGACAAATGATTACATTCCCACAGGGACGGGGGGCTAGGTAGTATGCCTAGGGAGACAGTATGCGTAATCAAAACCGAAAGATAAGTATAAGGGCATACTTAGCCAGAGCGACTCCATTTCGGTTAAACAGCTGTTTTGTTGTTTGTGCAGTAAACTTAATTTAACCCCCCCCCACCAGAAGAACTTACTTAAAAGCAAGTCCAGGAAACCAGTAAAGTGTAGTTGGCTAGTCCCTGATAACAGAGCCCAGAATACAAGGACGAGTCAGGCCAGATGAAAACATCTAATCAGTAAAAAGCACATATGCAACCTCCCTAACCACCAAAGAATGTAAACCCCACCTTTTGGCCGCCAAACTTGGGCGCCAATTATGACCAGAGTGAAATGACACACAAACCCAGTAGGTTAAAATAAGAAGATATGGGTTGCGGTTTTACCCAATAAAAGGTAGCCTGTAAAATTGGGAGAGGTCGCTCTCTTTACAGGCGGCCCTGACCAGTCAGTTGATTCTTGATGCTTGGCACAAATAAAGCTTTGCTTAACCTTCGCTTTGTATCAGTCTCGCTCCTTTGATAACGGACCCCATCTATAAGGAGGACTTTAAAAGCTACTGGAGGTCAGGGCGCCTGGGTAGCTCCTTGGTCACATACCCAACACGTGATTTCAGCTCAGGTCTTGATCTCAGGGTTGTGAGTTCAAGCCCCACATTGGGCTCCACGCTGGGCATGGAGCCTACTACAACAAATAAAACCAAACCAAAAAGCCACTGGAGGTCGACCCCCACAGGCCACCTGTAGGCAGAGTCCAGGCGCTGGGAAGGCGGGGGCCACCTTGGCCAGGCTGGGAGGGGGCAATGTTATCTCCATCTTAGACACAAGTGAGGTTTCCATGAAGCATGAACTCATCTGTGACCTTCCCTGAGGTCCCTTCCTTGCCCGGGGCCACAGGCAGTGATGGAGACCACCACGGTGCTCCCAGCGGGTAGTTCCCCCACCATGAAGTGGCGCCCATGAAGACGAAATGGAGCCCCTCACGCTGGTCCCTCCCTGGGCCAGCTCCCGTGTGCTTCCCAAAGACTCAGATGAAACAGTTAACCCCGAGAGCCTCGTTTTAGCTCTCTCCTGGAGGCGCTCAGCCCAGAGCACACAGCCTCCCAGGGACCCAGGACGGGGGAACGCTGCATGACCAGTGACCCCTCTTTTACTAATCAAGCCAAGGAACCGTTATTGATGACTGGCTGGCTGGGAAGATGGATGCTAACAAGCCAGCCTTTCTGCAGAGACAAAGCAACCACCCCCCTTCTCGGCAGAAATGGCCCCACAGCCCCGGTGCTCGGGCACACACCCATCCTTCATCTGTAGACCAGAAAATCTCTCATCTCCGCTGACGGATGGGGTGAAGAATGGGCGTGCGAGGAAGGGTGATCAATTCGGGATCAGAGCCACCGTCTCACTCAGCTTGAAAAGCTTCGTGATCAAGCAGGGCTCAGATCAGACAGCCAACAGCCTTCTGAATGCATCAAAGATCGCATTTTCATTCCCAGTAATGGAAGAATGGGGAGACGGTTAATGTAGCACTTACATCCATCCATTTTTCTGGCTCTCGGTTACTCTATCTATCGTTCTTAATGTGCTAAATTGTTACCAAAAAAAAAAAAAAAAAAAGCGCAATCACGTAGCTGGGGAGCTCTATGAAAATATTTAACCCAAAGTAGGTATCGCCTGCAAATTAAAGCCTTTTTAGTGGCGTAGTTCTTCCAAATGCTTGGTGAGGCTCCGGGGAACCAAGTACCGAACGTGTCATTAATCACAGCTCCACACTGGCTGATGGCATGGGTCGACACTGCAGCCATCGCTTGAAAATGCTTTCCTCGGGTTAGATCTCCAGAGCTCGCTGGGCCAAGCGGACTTACAAGCCCTCGGAGGGAAAACGATGGGAAGGGCGGGAGGAAGCAAGTCCTTACGAAAGGCCAAAGTTCAGGATGAGGCTCGGGGCGTGGGGGGGAGGGGGTGGGATCCGCGGTGAATCTGAACTTCAAGCAACCCTTGGGCTCTTCTGGGGATGAGCGCTTGTTTTGCCTGGGGTCCAACAGGAAAGTCTGGGCTGAAGGGACCTGCAGAAAATGGGCAGTTTGCCCTGGTGACCCATTAACAACTGGACAAATGCTGAGAATGGGCCCTTCTCTTCTCCAAGGAAGCGGGTGAGAGGCAAGCTGCAGGCGGCCTTGGCTTCTAGTGCAGCTGGTCTGAGGAGGGGGCCAGTCCTGTCCCAAGGGGTCTGTGACCATTGCCGGATCGCCCCCAGCAGGAAAGGCACCCTTGGGGCGGCTCAGGCTGCAACGCGGCTGGGAGGACGCTAGAGGGCGCGGCAGGCGGACTCCTCGGGACCGGACTGGAGACCCCGCCTCCCCCGCCCATCCCCCCCCCCCCGCCCCGCCTCCTCCGCGTTGCGGGTGCCTCAGTTTCTCTGTCTATAACCTAGATTTGTCCAAATCAGTAATCACCAGCCTCATGTGGCTATCGAGCACGGGAAATGTGGCCCGTCTAAATTCGCAGATGTGCCCAGAGTACACACATTGGCCTTTGAGGACTTCCCACATAAAAATAATGTAAACTATATCTCATCATGATTTTGCTATCCTGATGGCATGTGGAGTGATAAGTGACACCGTCTGCGATATCGTGGGTTAAAATCATGTTGATAACCTTAACCTCCTCTGTTTCATTTTACCTTCTTAACGTGGCTACTAGAGAAATTACATATGAACGTGGCCGACGTTCCATTCCCACTGGCTGCTCAGCCCTGGGTAGATCCTTGGGATCCTGCAGATCTGGGGCCGCCACACAGGGACTGCTGAAGCTCATGAGCCCCCTGCTGACAGGCCCGTTACTAACTGCGACCCAGCTGGGGGAGGTACCCATGAATGAAAGATCGTGGCATTTTCATTTCCCAATAAGTCCACAAGTTCTATTTCCAGCAGCTTCGAGAGCCTTCCTAGAGGCCAGATGCAGTGATGGCCCAGGTCCTTAAGTACACGGCAGAGGATCAGAAGCGGTAGAAAGTGTTCTCTCAGGAAGAACAGCCGAAGCCCCTGAATGAGATCAGGGGGACAGAGGCCGGCGGTGGCAGACCCCTCGGGAGCTCAGTTACAGGGTGCACCCGGGTCCAAACTCAGCCCTCTGACCTCCAGGAGCCCGTTTTCAGAGGGCTTCCTGGAAATCTGGAAATCTAGCTTACCAGGCCAGTGAGCTCTGGTTGAGAAATCCTGCTGAAAACCCTCTTGACTTCTGCACCCATCCCCCGAAGCTTAAATCCTCATGACTCCCCAAAAGCTATAAAAAAAAATAATAATAAAAGAAAGGAGGGAGGGAGAGAGGGATTTGGCTGAGACCTAGAACACCCCTCCCTGTCTGGAGCCTTCCTCTCCACGCAGCGCAGGCAGAAAGGCCCTAAATGAGGCTCAGAGAAAGGAGAAGACGGAGAAGAGGACAGAGAAACTCCCAAGAGACCGTTCTTTCCCCCGCAGAAGCTGCTAATGCAGCGGAAACTGTGGGTGGCTTTCCCCACACGTCTCGTGCCTCTGAAAACACCGGTTTGTCCATGTGACTGCTCGCCTCAGCTGCCCACGAACTTCTACTCAACCTCCAAAGCCCAGCTCACAAGTTCCCTATTCGGGGCTGTGCGTCCCAGCCCCCAACAATTACCCTTCCTTTTGCATCCCAATACCAATTTTTAACCCATTTCTATTATGACCTCAGCCTTTATAACACTGTTTACTTGTGTCTTTCCCTCATTGGACTGTGAGCTGATTGTGGAAAGAGAATACCTCATTCATGCCGAAGCACTGTCGAGCCACGAGGCCTTTGCCGTGGGCTGCTCCCTCCACCTGGTCTCAAGGCACCTTCCCTCAACGCTCACGTCTTTGCTCGCGTCTTCTTGGGGTTGCCTCCTCCAAGGAACCCATCTCAAACAGCATCGGCCCTCACGCCCTGGTCCCTCACCCCGCCCGCTTGTCCTAGCGTTCCCTACTCCTTGGCACCACACTGACACATTTATTGACTCTGTCTCCTCTCATTCCTCTGTATCCCCACGTTGCCCAGAACAGGGCTCGGTGCTTGGTAAATCCATCTGCAGTAGGGGTTGTGGGTTCCGAGGGCCTAGCACAGTGCCTGAATGGAGGAGCTGGTGAATGAGTAAATTGGGATTCTTCTAGGACCCTCTCGCTCCAACATTTTGTGACTTCCCCAGTATTAGGGACCCAGGAAGGCACATCACAGATCAGGACGTTAAAGCACTCTCTTGCCCAGATCTGAAGCTCTAAGAAGGGACATTCTGTAATCCAGACTTGGTATTTTGGAAAGTTCCATTTACTGGCACGGGAACAGCCATAGCTGAGCAGAGGGCCTGCCTGGGGCAGGTCAGACCCCGGGGTCCAATCACCAAACCGGTGCCGTCCCCTCTCTCTGTCCGTGAACACACCCCAGCTAGGTGGCCCTCAGCCAGGGTTCCCACTGCCCCCTCCAGCTGGGATCTTTCCCCCAGAGCAACATCGCTTCTGAGCCCTCGGAGGGGCTTGCCCAGTGGAGGAAGGTGGCTTAGAGGAACAGACACAGGAGCCTCTGGGGAGAAAAGCCTGAGGGCAGAGGAAGAGAAAACACTGGGGAGACCGGGGAGACCGATCCTCCCCCTTGTAGAATCTGCTAACACAACAGGACAAGAATTCCAGGTAGGATCCAAAACAAGACCCTGGGATTTTTCTTAACCCCGAACTGCCTTGTCGGACCACCCATATGTGAGTTTCAGATTCGGGGGCTTCTGGTGGGAGCCCGCCCCTGCCAGGCTGGAGGGGGGAGTTGGAGGTTTCTGAAATTGCTCCCTTGCACCGGCAAACATTTCCAGCAGATCCATTTCCCCTCTGCCAGGTGTGGGAACAGCTGGATGAACCACAAAGACAAAGGTGCCTGAAGTGCCCCTCCCCCGGCACACCCATGGGCCCCAGGGGTACTGTGCACAAGGAGGCTTCCTTAGGAGGGACCAGGAGCAGAGCTAGACTGTCCCCAGGCAATGGCTGGGAGGTCTGATAGGTGAGGTCTGGGCCAGGCTTAAAGGCTCCGGGGAGCTCTCCAGGTGGGCAGATGAAGGAAAGGGCTTCACGCAGGGGTGGGGAGGCTGGGAGGGAGCCCACCCGAGGCTACAGAACCTGGGACGCTGTCAGTGAGGACGACTGTGGAGCCACGCAACACTGAGGAGAGGATCCAGGAGAGAAACAAGTGGGGACTGGAGCAGGTGAGGCTGCCAATGTCCGCTCACCATGCCCAGCACGTGTCCAAGCCCCCCGAAACCCTCAGAACGAGACAACCAGCCCAGGACTCAGAGACTCTCTCGCTGCTCGACCATCCACACCTGGGAATCACCCGCCTCCCCCACCCCAAGATGGGATCCGGAGCCCACCAGGGCTGGATGCTCTTTCAATGGAAAACTGAGATTTCAGAAGTCCCCCCCCACCCCCTCCGTAGATCTGACCCCCCCTTCAGTCAGCCCTGGGGGCACAGAGCTGGGGGGGGCTCCCACCCGCCTCAGCTGTGCTTCTCAGGTATGGAGATCTGGGACGCCAGCCCCCGCACGTCTGCACAAATGCCTCCAGGCTGCGCGTGTCGGGCCACAGAACGACTCCAGCGCCGGCCCCGCCTGCGTGGGACAGATCCGCAGGGCATGTGACCGAGCGAGCCCCGGATTCCGCGCTGATGCTCCCGGCCAGGATGCGGACCCCCGTCCTCCCACCACCCCACCCCACCCCCCGTGGGAGGGAAACCCACAGGCGGTGCCTACACACCCTGGCCAGCGGGGCGCCCCTGGGAGGCGGGGGGTGCCCTGAGCCAGGCCCCGGGGTGCGATGGGTCCCAGGCTCAGTGCCTCAGGCCAGCGTCTGCTCACTCCTCCGTCGTGGGACCAGAACACCCGCTCGGTGGCGGCTGTGCACGGAAGGGGCCACACGGGGCAGCGGGTGCACAGAAAATGGGCAGCCCGTGCTCTCCCCGGGCTCCCCTGCCGCGCCTCACGGTCTCGGCTGTCTCATAACTTCTCTGGGCCTCAGTTTCCTGAACTGTAAATGGGAATAACAGCCCTCGCCTGCTGCTGTGACCCGTGTCGCCGCGAGGGTAGAGGGAAATGAAGGCATAAAAGGACTAACGAATTTAAAACGTCAAATATCTGGAAGTCACATCACAGCTTTTAGGATACAGGAAATGAGCTTAATGAGCTTAATTGCAGGATCAAGCGGAGCCAGGCTGGGGGCTGGAGGCTGGAGGCTGAGGCTGAGGCTGAGGCTCAGGCTGAGGCAGAGGCAGGCGAGAGCTCATGGGCTGCCCGCGCTTTTGCACTCACTTCTCGCCCGCATGCCCAGCACAGAGCGTGAAAACCTGGGATCCCGGCGGCCCAGATACAACCAGTGCAGGTCCAAGTCCCTGAAATTCTAACTTCTGTTCTTCAGAGAAAATGAGAAAAAGGAGAGAAGGAAAGGACAGTCCTCCGGGGGCGGAGCAGAGCCTCCAGCGAGCTCGCGCTGCCCGGGTTGCGAGTCCGGCAAAGCCGCCTGAGGCTCCGTGAGCCCCGCTCCGCTCCCGCTGGCCACCGACACTGTGACCGGCCCCCGGGGGAGGGAGAAGGTGGGGGAACCCCTCAGGGAGCGGTTGGGCTGTGCTCTAAGGGCAAGATGTCTCCTGGGGAGTCTGTGGCTTCTACCCAGTTCCGGTCCACGTAGGAGCTGGTTTCTGCACAGGACAAATGCCCGCAAGGACAGGGAGCTTTGCAGAGACTGAAGGAAAGGTCTGGAATTTGCCCAGAGCGATCCCCAGCATTCTGAGGAGGCTGGGCTGCTCAGATCTATGCGGGACAGGATGCACACACACACACACACACACACACACACACACACACACCCTACCACAGCATGCGGCACATACGCTACGCACACATCACACACACGGCTTACACACATCGCGTATGCACACACCGCTGACTGTCCCAATGCCTCTGCCTGCTCCCTGGAGCCGGCGGAAGAGAACCCAGGCCTAGCTGGGCAGGGGCGGGAGGTGCTCCCAGGACCAAGACCTTTCCGACTCATCAGTGCCTGGGACGGCCAGGATTTCACCCCGGGGGTGTCTCATCTTAGAGAAAACAGCACGGGACACGCTGACCCTTCGCTCATTCACTCCGCGGCTATCCGCTATCCTGCCCCGCACTGAATCTGCACAGACTCCTTAGGCACCAGGACCCCAGGCTGGAAAAAGGCAGCCACTGCGGGCCCGACATGACGAAGAACACGCCGGGGCCTCTGCTGGGGCGGGCGGGGACAGGCCACCAGAGCTGCCGTCTGGGAAAACATTCTCCCAGCGGAGAAGGGCTGAAAAGTGGCCTTCAAGGAGGAGTCCCCGGTGTCCGCAGAGGTGTGGGTGACGGCGTGAAAGAGCACAGTGTGGCTGCAGAAATGCCGGCTTGGGGCACGCGGCTGAGGGGTGGGCAGGGCTAGCCTCAGGACTTTACCCTGGGGGTGCTGGGAGAAGGCCACCAGCCCGGACCGGCCCCTGTTCCACAGCCCTGGGCCTGTTACCTCTTGAGGTAACACCTTCATGAGCAATGACTGGGCCAGCAATATAACAGTACCGAACAGTACAGGACAGGATGGAACAAAGGGATAGATTAACAAACGTAGGGTGTGAGGAGGAGGGCAGCTAGGGGACAGAAGAAAAAGTACCATCAGATCCAAGGAATTCAGACTAATTAGTCAAAGTGTGGTTCACATGTGTCAAGTCCAACTCAAAAAATACCTAAAAAGGTGCCTCTGAATTCTTTCTCTGGTAAAGGGTGAGAGCTGGACCGGCAGCTCTGTGACCTAGCTGAGGAGGCTTGCATGGTAACAAGTGAGTGGCTATTAGCATAGCTGTCATTCCCAACGTCAGAACAGAGTGGGGTCCCTGGGAAGTCCTGTGCCTCAAAGGGCTGCTTTCCTCATCTGTGAATTATGCCTTGGGACTAGTGGCCCCTGGGGCATGTCTGAGCCCCGAGGAGGCTTCTATGGCACTCAGCAAGCCCACTTGCTTGGCTGGAATGTATGTCCCTCTCCCCAGGATCTTTTCCTTTTTTTTTTTTTTAAAAGATTATTTATTTATTCATTTGACAGACAGAGATCCCAAGTAGGCAGAGAGGCAGGCAGAGAGAGAGGAAGGGAAGCAGGCTCCCCGCTGAGCAGAGAGCCAGGCTGGGGGCTCGATCCCAGGACCCTGGGATCATGACCTGACCCAAAGCTTGGCTGACTGAGCCACCCAGGCGTCCCTTCCCAGGATCCCGGCCGGCAGACCCATTCGCTTAGCTCTTCTCCCTGCAGCAGGTAGAAAGCTAAGTTTCTACCAGGCTCCTGCTTGAGTGACAGCTCAATCCACAACACACACGCCCCAAACGAACCGCTTCCAAACTCTGAATTCACGTGCCCCCGATGAACGAGGTCTGGCCACATCCTAAGACACCAAGGATAGAAACCGTCTGTAAGAAATGTCATTACAGATACCGATTTCAAAGATGTTTTCAAGACGCGCAGAGCCCCCTGGGGTTTTGTGGGCGCCGACAAGTGGCTCTGTCCCCAGGATAGTCCACTGCACGAGGTGCTGTCCACAGCAGACCTCCCGGAGTGCCTAGCTGCCACCAGGGGCCTGTTGGTAGCTTGTTCATGGCGCAGCTCCCTAGTCTGGAAATTTTTTTCTTTCTTTCTTTTTTTTTTTTTAAACTTGGAAGGAAACTTCCAGTGAATCATCTCATACGCTATTTGATTCATGTTTAATGTCTTTGGGAAGAAATAAAAACAGGAAGTCATTCGCAACAAAAACGGCATCAGCCTGGCTAAAACAGCAGGTCCCCAAACGGGGATGTGCCGGCTGCCCTCGGTGACCACGGCGGGTGCGGTCTTCACTTGTCATTAGGAGTGTGTTTCCAATCAGGAGTGCAGACGGCTCATAAAAGCTGCCCTTTGCCATTTTCATTCTTTAAATCACAACACCGGAAGCCACGGATCTGCAGGGAGAGCGGAGACCTATACGCAAACTCACGCACGGACGATGTCGATCGGCACACATTAACTGAGCACATACTGAGTGAAAACCAGCGTGCAACGTGCTGGGGACACACAGAAGGACGGGGGCTCTCAGACTGCTTACGGTGCAGTTGGGGAGGCGAGGCATGAATCCCTTCCTTCTTCTCTATGCCGAGTGAGCGCCTCTGCTGGCCAGGCACCGAGCTCCAGGGCTGGTGGCATAAAGGGGGGCGACGGAAGGTGGTGTTCCAGGAGGAACTGACAGACTCTAGCTTTCAGGATGGGACCCACGTCCTTTCCTGACCCTCTTCCCCAAGGACATAGCTGAGCTCCGTTCACCCGGAGCGCAGCTGGGAGGAAGCCTGTAACCAATTAGCACTGTGCCTGAAACATGGGAAAGTTGCAGTACTTGGCACTCGGTGAGAAGAAGGAAGTCAGGGACACAGGGAGAAAAGGTGGGCCTGACGACCCCCAGCACCTCTGCAGGCCCAGCCCTCGTGTGGGGAACTTGGCCTGGCCCCGTGGAGCCCACCTTCCTGGCGCTCTGAATTTCCCAACCCAGACAGTCTTCAACTTCAGGGAAGGAGCCTGTCTCCGGGAGATGCTGGGAGGTCCCAGGCGCATCCACCAGAGCAAACATTTGTGAAGTATGTTCCTAGGGAGGACTTTTAGCCACAAACCCACACATACAGTCTGACGGGTCCAAGAACAGTCAAGGGGTCCACAGGACAGAAAACATGAAATGTGAGCTGACCCGGACATCGGGGCTTTGGAAGCGAGAAGGATGGGTGTCGGCTGAACTAAGAGAAAGGGCCTGCGTGGACGCGGACCTGGCAGGGGGCCCTGGGCCAGGAGCCAACAAGCTGCAAGATCTTGGGGTCATCGCTTGCATTCATTCATTCATTCATTCATTGGATGTGGAGGCTCCCTCTGTGTCCCGCCCTTTCGGCACAGAGCAAAGGCTGACCGGCAGGTGAAGCACTCCTCCTTTTACCTCTGCCTTTCATCTCCCCAACACAATGCAGAATCCTACCCTGAGCAGAAGCTCAGGGATCCCCAAGACAGTGATTCCCTGGCCCGGTGCTGGCAGTCCTGATTTGGGCCGGAACAACACTCCCTCCGTGGATTCCCCACCGGATGAGAATGCCAAGCCGAGTCGTGCACGCCCATGGTGCGTGCGCACGCGTGTGTCTGTGCGTGTCTGTGCGTGCACACACACAGGTGCCCACACTGCAGGCTGCCCACCGTGCCCGCCATGCAGGACCTGCTCCCTGGGTTGAGGCTTGAAGGAGATGCCCACAGGAAGCAAGACTGCAAAGTCATCCCAAGTCACTATAAAAATAACCCTCAACTTGCAACACAGGAAGGGTTTCCCCTCTCCCGGCGCCCTGCCTCAAAACTGGAGCCGTTCCTACTTTGCAGGCCACTCCAGAGCGGCACGGGGACCGCTCTCTGCCCCCTGGGACCCACAGACCCCTGGGACCCGCAGACCAGCAACACTCTCGCGGGCCACAAGGCCAGTACCCAGAGGAGAGGTCAGCCCAGTGTCATCCAAAACCCAAGTCTCCTGCCCCTGTTCACCTAACATTTGCCCGCAGAACCGTGGCTACACAGATCTCTGATGAAATTTTCTGATGAAATCATCGGATCTCAGATGAAATTTTTGAGGAGGGGGTCACTACTGGAAGGACCAAGGAGGTCCCCTGCATGGTTTGATTTTGGCTGCGCTGAGATGGCGCGTTATCCCCCGTGTTCCTCGTCGGGTTTAGCGCTGCAGGTGTCCTGCCCCCGTGTGTGACCTACGCCCACTCCCATCCCACCTGCCTGGTCTATCCATCCCCGCACCTGTTCATCCCCAGGCAGTGACACCAACCCTCTTGCTGCTCCTTAACGACCTGGGCGTCTTCTGCCACAAGCCCTTTGCACTGGCTGTTCCTCAGATATAAAATAGCTTTCTCCTCTCCTTCAGGTCTTTCCTCAACACGCTCCCCAGCGAGGCCTTCCCTAGTATTATATCAAAGCCGAAACCCCACCACACATTCTTTATTCTCCTGTCCTATTTGATTTTTCCCTCTGTATTTTATTGAGTTCATTGTCTCTCTCCCCCCAGAACTAGAAGGCAAGGTCCCCGGGGCCAGGCTTTATTCTGGTTTGTTCTCTATCGGAAGCCCAGAAACTAGACGCTTCCTGGCGCAGAGTGTGTGATCAATAAGTATCCGTTAAGTAAATGAACGCAGGGTTGCTGGGACGCCTGGAACCCACGGCCTCACACACAGGTGCTTCTCCTCCAGTGCCTGGGAGTCAAAAAGAAGGGGTCCTCCCATTTGCCGTCACCTGACCTAGGACACCCACGGCTAAGAATACTGATGTGTGAGAAGTACCATTGGAATCCCAGAGTTCCTCATCTCTTTTGGTGGTAGCAGTGGGGGTGGGAGCAGGGGTTAGTGGGTATCTGCTGTGGGCACTGGGACCCTGGGCTGGGAAGAAACACTTCTTGATGCCCTTTGGGCCCCGTCCCTGCTCCTGACATCTAGCTACCAGCCTCAGCAGGACTTGACCTGGCCAGAAGCCTCCCCCAACCCCAACCCATGCACCCGTGCCAACCCCTGAGCCTCTAGCTGGGACACGTGTACAGGTACACCTCAGTTTTACCGGGCTTGTGTTGTCTTGTACCTCGTGGATAATGCATTTTTTTCTGATGATTTTATTTATTTATTTGCAGAGAGATCGAGGGGGCACAAGCGGAGGTGGGGGGCAGAGGGAGAGGGAGAGGCAGACTCCCCACTGAGCAGAGAGCCTAACACGGGGCTCGATCCCAGGACTCCGGGATCATGACCTGAGCCAAAGTCAGACGCCTAACCGACTGAGCCACCCTGGCGCCCCGCGGATAATACATTTTTTACAAATTCAAGGTTTGTCGCAACCACGCATCAAGTTAGTCTATCAGTGGCATTGCCCAAGAGCATTTGTTGACTTCACGTCTCTGTGTCGCATTCTGGGGGACACAGAGCCTGTTTCCCAGCTCCCACAGGGCTGGCGGAAAGGGACAGAACGAATGAAAGCTGTACCTTCCCCGCTCCTCTCTCCCCTGAAGCAGAGGCTACCACGGGAGCATCTCACAAAGGTGAGGAGGACAGATGAGAGAAGGAAGGACACCCAAACAAGAGATGGGGGAACCCCCATGCCCGAGAGATGCAGGCGTCCTGGAGGGAGCAGGGAGGCGGGCGTGCTCTGCTATTGGGGGCTGCTGGGAGCCTGCTGCTCGGACCCACTTGCCACACACAGCCATTGGGGGGACTTACGGGGAACGAGCAGCCAGACCTCTGCCCCCTCAGACGCCCTCAGGGCTAGAGTGCAGGGCACCCAGCCACCTCAGGGTGGTTTATTAAGGTGGAAATTGAGGTAGGTTTTGGGTGCAAATCGTAGCCTCACAGCTGAGCCATAAAGGTGATTGCTTGGAGGGCCTAGAAAAGTCTGGACTTTCTGCGAGGGCTCTGGCTAGGCTCTCCTGGGCTGGGCCTGGCCCCGCAGGGCTGAGCCCCCAGCAGCCCCTCCCCCACGCTGCCTCCTGCCCCTTGGTCGGTTGGTCTTCGGCCACAGACCCCACATCCTGGGCCTCAGCTGGGGCTCACAGTACTGGGGTGGGCCAGGCCGAGCAGGGCGAGGCCGGTGACTAATGACAGCCACTGTCCTAATTACCAGAAGCTGGGCAGGAGGAGGAAAAGGAAGAAGGGCCGTGGGGCAGCTGAGGCCTCCCCACGCCTCTACTCTTGCAACCACCCCAAGGGGGAGGCGTGACTGACCCTCTTACAGATGAGGCGGGGAGGCCGTGAAGTGAGCCCAACGGGATCTGAGGGCACAAACCCAAGGGCAGAGCCCTTTCTCCCATTTACCACCTACTTCCTCACCTGCGAGCAGAACCGAACCCTGAGCCCAGCGGGAGCGACAGACAACACAGCAGAGGCGGTGGGGTCCTGGGCCCCCAGGGGGGCTTGTTCAGTGCACAGCCAGCACTTCCTGTTGGGGACACCATCTGATGGCAAGGGAGCCCTAGGGAGGGCCTCTAGAGGACAGAGGACAGGCAGTAGGCTCAGCCCCGGGGGCCAGGAAGGCGTTGAGAAAGGGTGAAACCCCTGAGCTCCGCTGTACAGGATGGACAGGAGTGGGCCAGGCCAAGGAAGGGGACGGTGGTCTACGCAGAGGCTGCCAGTGAGCAAAGGCCTGCGGGCTGGACGGCACGTTTGCCATTACAGGCCCTCCGCCCTCACGAGAACCCGAAGCAGGCAGCGGTCTGAGATGGGGCCCGGAGGGTGGTGGGTTCAAAAAGCCCAAGGGCTTGTAGGTCATGCGAATTACTGTGGACTTGACCCCTTGACTGAGAGGACAGCAGCTGGGCTCCAGGTTTGGGGGCCGGGCCCGGCAAGGGCCTTGCTGTGCTACTGGAGGGCAGGAGGGGCGCGGGGCTGTGAGTGAGAAAGGCTGGTCAGGTCCTTGGGGCGGCAGGAAGGACAGCAAAGTGGAGGGACTGGGAGAAATCTGGGAGGCCAGAGAAAAGTCTAGGAGGACAGGGGTGGGACCAGAGAAGGGGGGCATCTGAACTCAAGGTTTCAGAGGCCCCAGCGAGGCCTGGGGGAGAAAGGAGGTAGGGGCGGGGAGGCTCAGCCCTGGGGCCCTAGGAAGGCAGCTCTTCCCCCTCTGTGGAGGTAGCAGGTGGGCAAGGCCTGGGAGATAGAAGCTTCAGGAATGTTCTAATTCCCAGATCAAAGCATCACAGGTCAAATGACCTACCACAAAGACCTGGCTGGCTTCAGGCGAGAACCAAAACGGTCACGGGACCTGGGTGGGCTCTTCACAACCCAGAGTCTGTTTCCCGACCACCTCGTGGGTGTGCCGGGCAGGCTGTCCCCCGACTCCTGGTCTCTTCCCCTGAGCTGGGTGAAGTCCTCACACGCCAGCGACAGGCAGGACCTCCCCCACCCCAGCGACGGGTCCTCCCTGCTTCCAGGCCCCTCTGGCCTCCCAAAGTGACTCACCCAAGGCCAAGTGGAGGTGGAGACAGTCGGGACTGGAGGCTGCAGGGGCACGTTCCACAGCCTTGTCTGGGCTGGAGACCATGACCCGGGAGAGGGGAACAATGGGTCATTTAGGGCACGTACAGCCCCAGCCCCGAGCCCACTGCCTTTCTGGTGGCTTCTGTGTGCCTATTGGGGGGACTACAGCTTTTGTGAGCCCCACACTGAGCCCAGGAAGGTCCAGCCATCGAGGGCAAGGGCCACGAGCATATGTCCCTGCTGCCCTGCTGCGGTCCTGTTGGGAGCACCCTCCGGGGGAGATGCTGGCCATGCCGTGGGTGAGGGCACCAGCTACCACACACCGGAGCAAAAGCCAGGCCAGGCCAGTGGCCTTCGGCCTCTGTGGTCCGCACACCCGGGGCTGGGGTGCTGGCAGCGTCACTGAGTCACTGGGGCCTGTCCCAACGCTCTGACCCACAGGGTCACCATCAGGGCCCCGGGATCGTGCACACCGTGGCCTGGCTCAGAGCAGGCTCACAGGGGCTTCCGCAGACAAGCTCCCACCCCTGCATGCAGAAACGGTCCAAGGGCATCGCCGACCTCGAGCTGACCTCAAGCTGACCATTCGGAGTCACACGGTCACTGTGAGAAGAGATGCCCAGGCACCGTGGGCGTCCTGGGTGGCCCGAACCACTCCCCCACCCCCTCCAATCATCACACCACCAGCTTCTGGCACATTCCACACACCCTGCCTGCGTGGCTGACGGAGAGCTGACCTCCTCCTTCACCCCTTCCTGTGAACGGGCTGCACCCTGGACGGGGCATGTAAATACAATGTTCTCATGGTCACCAACTGCCAGGGCCACGCTAAGAACTTTCTGGGCGCTTATTTGCACTGGCCAGTTCGATCCTCCCAACGGCCCTATGAGGTAGGCGTAACGACTAACTCCAGTTTCCAGGTGGGTAAACTGAGGCTCAGAGACACTAACTACTCGCTCCAGGGCATGTGTCTTCCAAGCGGCAGAGCCAGAATGGAGCCCAGACCGTCCTGGGCTCTGGCAGTCGCCTCCCCTTGGCTGGCTCCTTCTCGAGCCTCAGTCCCCTGTCACGCGTCTCTTCGCCCGAGACCCCTTCTTCTTCCTAATCTAAACACACGTCCCAGCTCTTTTCCTGTAATCCGTGGTTGTCTCCTACAGTGACCACGGTTTATACACACTCACTGGAGTGGTCCGGTGGACGGGAGCCAAGCAGCTCATTCGGCCCAGAAAATACAGCCCCTGGACGGTGCAGGTGTGAGCGGGGCTCCCCTGGCACCTTTGCTCCTGCAGAAGGAGGGGCTGCATCTCCTCCAACTGGCTCGGAGCGGCGGGAGGGCCGGAAGGGACTGCCTCCGCTTCTGGCAGCGGGTATACAGTGGCACTCAATAAGTAATCAACATTTGACAAATGAGGGCCCCCAGAGGCATCACAGGGACATTCCCGGAAGCAGAGCGCACTTGCCTCAGGGTTAAAATTCTATCCCAAGTCACCGATACAGAACTTCTAAGCCAAGTACGTTATTTAAACTCCCTGCTGGGCTCTGAGGCCTCGAGTAGAAAAGTCATACATCTTCCCACCAGAAATTCCCACGGGAAGGTCACTGAGTTTTTAGACAGCGCCACAGACACACACACACACACACACACACACACACACACACACGTGTGTATACAGGTATTTCAAATATTTATGTATATATTTTATTCCATTATATAATTTTTTTTAAATAGACTTTATTTTTAGAGCAGTTTAATGTTCACAGCAAACGTGAGCAGCCTTCCCCAGGATCGATGCGCCCATAGGACGGCACGTTTCTGACAGCTGATGCACCTAGGTCGACACACATCACCCCGAATCATAGCTGGCATCCACTCTTGCTGGTGTTCCTTCTGTGTGTCTAGACGGGTCTATGGCGACATATGTCCACCATGACCGTATCATACAGAGAAGTTTTACTTCCCTAAAAGTCCTCTATGCTCCCCCTTGTCCCACATTTTTTTTTTAAAGATTTTTATTTATTTATTTGACAGACAGAGATCACAAGTAGGCAGAGAGGCAGGCAGAGAGAGAGAGGAGGAAGCAGGCTCCCTGCTGAGCAGAAAGCCCGATGCGGGGCTCGATCCCAGGACCCCTGAGCCGAAGGCAGAGGCTTTAACCCACTGAGCCACCCAGGTGCCCCTTGTCCCACATTTTTAAAAGGCGCTTTCAAGTCCATGATCTTACCTAAGCCATCTTGTGGCTCCGTAAACTCTGCTTTGGACACTCAGGGAAAATCAGGTCCAGACGGGGTCAAGGGCCCTCCCCAAGGTCGCCTGCGCAAAACCCAATAACAGAGCCAGCAGCAGAATGTGCTAGAAGCCTTGAGTCCTACCCTTTTAGCAGTCCTGGCAGGGAGAGCCCATTCTAACCCCCAGTTTACAGAGGGGTAAACATACTTGGGGACATTTGCCATGGTCAGATGTGGCTAAGTGGGATGCCAAAAATGCAAATGCCTAAACCCATGCCTGCTCTCTCCATTAATTTCAGGAGCTTCTAGGAGACTGTGGGAATGCAGTGAGCAGGTGCCCCTGTGGGTCAGGGGAGCTCGGAGCCAGAGCAAGGGCTCCCCCAGCCCTCAGCCCTCTCAGGGAGACCCCGCCCTCCAGGACACACTCAGCCACCACACGCACTGAGTGGTTCATGCCGCTGGGCCACACTTGGGTCAAGGTCAATTGCCTGTCTGCTACAAAGGCCCTACCACTTCCAGCCTCCTGGGGGCAGCCCTCAACAGTCAACATGCTCAGTGACCAGCTCAGGGCCCCAAGTGCCAGGTGAGAACATTCCTGGTCCACACAGACACCTTCCATCACAGCTTTTCCTGTCCCAAAGGCACACACGAGCTCGTGCGGGGAAAGTACTTTGTGGCAAGAGAGCAGAGGAGGAGCTCTGTTTCCGGGTGTGCCTCTGCCGCTAAGTGGCCTTGTCACTTGGGCACGCCCTGTCATCTCTGCCATTCTGTTTCCCCATCTGCGACAAAGCCTGTGGGCTGTGTCCCCTCAGAGGCCGGCTGGCTCTGCCATCAGGCTTCCTCGCCAGAGGAGGGTCCATCATTCCGGAGGCCTTGAAGGCTCTGTCTCCCCAGCTGCCTGGGAACACTCCATTAACTCAAATTGCAAATTTCCTCCGGGCTCTATCGCTGAGCCACAGGGGCTCCCGAGCCACCAGCTTTCCGTGACAGATAAAGATTACAGTCGTTGCTCAAGACTGAATCAAGTAGCAGAAGTCATTATGCAGAAATAATTATGTTGAGTTATGTCTGGTGACTCCTGATTTCTGTCTAGCAACTGTCTTGCAAATGCTCGGCCTCTTCCTCTCCAGAAGAGCTAAGGGCAGAGGCCTGGGTGATTCAAACAGACACACACGGGGCACAGTCCCACTGCTCCAGACTCCCGCCAGCAGGGAGAGGCCATCAGCATCCCAGGGTGAGGGTCTCTGTGAGGCCCTTCTGCCAAGCACCTGCGAGAGACGAGACACGGAAGACAAAGGCCTGGACAGAAGCCACAAGCACCCCTAAACTGGACCCTCCTTCGAAGCTCGCTTCCCACATCACTTGCCCTATGGGGTCCCTCCTGACACCCCACCTTCCCCAGCCCCTTGCTCATGTTAGACATAAGATACCTCCTTCTCTCAGGTTTGGGGTTCCTGGGGAGTCACTTGGGCAATGACCAGGTCTGACCTACTTTTGTACTCCCAGCTCCCAGCAGAAAGCGGGGGCCTCGGGACAGCAGGGAGAAGGACACCGGAGAGGGCCGTGTGGCCGGACCGCCCGGGCTCGAATCCTAGCTCTTCTGTTGCCCAGCTGTGTGACCCTGACCCACTGTTTAACTTCTCTCTGCCTCAGTTTCTAGGTATGTAAAAGGGAGATGATAATCGCCCCCACCTGGTTCATCCAGTTCTTGTAAAAACTAAACGAGCTAATGCACAGAAATGTGTCTGGCACACAGAAGAGCTCAGTGAATGAGAACAGTGACCAAAAGAGCAGAAGGAACGTGCTTCTAGGACTCAGAGCCGGTAGAAAGACCCGGACACCACACCTTCCTGGAGAAAAACAGACAAGCTGAAACAAAGGAGACCATCCAAAATGCCTGTGACGGACGAGGCCATGGATGGAATCAGCAAGCAAAGTACGACTCGCACACAAAAAAGCCCAGACCCAAAGGGCTTCACTGCTGAATTCCACAAACATCGAAAGAATCAATACCAATTTTCACAAATTCTTCCAAAAAACCAGAATAAGAGGGAACACTTTCCAACTTGTCCTGTAAGGCCAGTATTATCCTGATATCAAAACCAGACAGACTTCAGCAGAGAAGATACAGACCGGGTCTCTAATGGACACCGATGCAAAAACAAACAAACAAAAATCAACAAAGCACTAGCGTACCAAAACCAGTGACCTGAAGAATAGAAAGAATTTTACACCATGACCAAGTGGGATTTATCTCAGGAATGCAAGGTGGGTTTGCCATCTGAAAATCAATTTGTGAAGTATAGCACATCAATAAAAATAAAAAGCAAAAATCACACGCTTAATTGATGCAGAAAAAGTACTTGACAAAATCCAACACTTTCATAATAAAAACACTAAGTAGTCTAGGAGTAGAAAGGCATTTCTTCAACCTGACAAAGCTAACATCCAAATTAATGGTGAAAGACGAGATGCTCTCTATCTCAGATGAGCACTGAGACGAGGATTCCCACTCTCACCACTTCAACAATATCCTAACCAGGCTAATAAGGCAGGAAAATGAAGTACAGGATTAGAAAAGAAGTAAAATGATCTCTATCTTCAGATGACATTATCTTGTATATAGAAAATCCTAAAGATTCCACTAAAAAAACAAAAACAAAAACAAAAACAAAAAACTAACAGTTTTCAGCAAGGTTGCTGGATATAAGATCAATATACAAAAATCAATCGTGGGGCACCTGGGTGACTCAGTCATTACGCATCTGCCTTCAGCTCAGGTCATGATCTCAGAGTCCTGGGATGGAGTCCCGCATCTCACTCCCTGCTCGATGGGAAGTCTGCTTCTCCCTCTCCCACTCTCCCTGCTTGTGTTCCCCTACCCTGTGTGTGTCTCTCTCTCTGTCAAATAAATAAATAATCTTTTTAAAAAATCAATTGTATTTCCATATATTTGCAATGAAAAATCCAAAAATGAAATTGAGAAAATAATTCCATTAGCAATAGCATCAAAAAGAATAGAATAGAAACAAATATAACAAAAGAAATGCAAAATTTATACTTTCAAAAATATAAAATATTGCTGGGGGGAAAAAAAGAAGATCTAAATAATTGGGAAAACATCCATGTTCATGAATCAGAAGGACTTAACATTATTAAGATGGCAATACTCCGCAACTAATCTATAGATTCCATATAATCCCACACCAGAATCCCAGCTTACTTCTTTGCAGAAACTGACAAGCTGATTCTAAATTTCATATGGAATTGCAAGGGACCCAGGATAGTCAGAACAATCCTAAAGAACAAGAACAACATAGGAGTCACACCTCTCAATTTCAAAACTTACTGCAAAGCAATAATAACCAAGATAGTATGGTATTGGCCCATGAATCAGAATCAATGAAACAGAATTAAGGATCCAAAAATAAACCCACACATCTCTGGTCAACTGATTTGGAACCAGTGTGCCTCGACTAGCCGATAGGGAAAGAGTATCTTGTAGACAAATGGTGATGGGACGACTGCATAGCCACATGCAAAAGAATGAAGCTGGACCCTTACCTCACATCATATAGAAAATTAACACAAAATGGGTCAAAGAACCTAATGTAAGAACCAAAACTATAAAACTCTTAGAAAAAAAAACATAAGGTTAAATCTTCATAATCTCGGATTTGGCAAAGGATTCTTAGATACAACACCAAAAGCCAAAAAAACCAGGTAAGATAAATAAATTGGAATTCATCAAAATTTAAGATTTGTGCTTTAGAGGACACAGACAAGAAAATGAAAAGACAACCCACAAATTGGGTGAGAATATTTGCAAATCATGTAACTGATAAAGGATTTGTATCTAGTATATATAAAGAACTCTTACAATTCAATAGAAAGACTTATAAACTAATTAAAGCATGGGCAAAGGTTGTGAATAGATAGTCCTCTAAGAAGACATACAAAGACCAATAAAACACATGAAAAGATTCGCAACATCATTAGTTATTAGAGAGACACGAATCAAAAGCACAATGAGATACCACTTCACACCTGCTAAGATTTCTAGAAATTAAAAAGTCAGATCAATACAAGCGCTGACAAGGATTTGGAAAAATCAGAACCCTTATACATTGCTATTAGGAATTTAATGGTGCAGCTGCTTTGGAAAACAGTCTGGCAGTTCCTCAAATGATTAAACATATAGTCACCATGTAACCCAGAAACTTGGCTCCTGGGCATATACCCAAGAACTAGGAAAACACAGAGCCACACAAAGACTCATACACAATGTTCGCAGCAGCATTGCGCATAATAACCAAAAGGCGGAAACAACCCAGATGTCCATCAACAGATGAATGAGAACAGAACGTGGTATATTCATATGGTGAAATATTATTCAGCCATAAAAAGAAATGAAATTGACACATGTTACAACATAGCTGAATCCTGAAAAGATTACACTAAGTGAAAAAAATCAGACACAGAAGGATAAATATGACATGATCCCATTATATAAAGTGTCCAGATAAGAAATCTATAGAGACAGGAATTCATGGTTTCTTAGGACTGGGGGATGGGGAGATAGAAGAGGACAGCCAAAGGGTATGGGAGGTTCTTTTCAGGGTGATGGAAGTATTCTAAAATTGACTGTAGGGATGGTTGCACACATGTGCAAATGTACTAAAACCCATCGCATTGTGTACTTTATTTGTGCATTGCGTACTTTAAATGGGTGAATTATATGGCATGTGAGTTATGCTTCAACAAAGCTGTTGGGGGCGGGGGGGAGGACTCTAGGTCAAGGTGTATGGACAGAAGGGCAAAGAGCGGGCTCACAGGAGCAGGTAGGCAAACCGCAGGGCTACCCACCAGAGCCTGGTGGCCTCGAACCCGGGAACGTGTCCCCTAGGCACATGTTGCAGGCTGAGCTGCAGCCCTGCCTCGGAGAACCCCTGCCAGACACAGCGTGTACTCTGCACACAAGCTGCGTGTGTGCCCGACGCATGTGTGAGACGCAGGGACAACAGCCCCACTTCTGAGCCAGCGGCCAGTTGGGTACGCTCAGATGTGCACCCCATGTCCGGGGTGGGCCCAGACACAAGTTCACGCCATTGCTCTGCAGTCAAGGGCGTGACCCAGTGCACGGCAGGAAGCGGGGGTGGTCTCTCAGGATACACACTCAGGGAGGGACATGGCATTGAACACTCAGTTCAGCTCCCGAAATGGCCCAGGCAGCCCCCCTCCCCGCCCCACCTAAGGAGTTACAGTTCTGGGGGCCTTTCTGGGGCCAGTTCCTGGACCCACACAAGGAGGGACGCAGTGCCGACTGCCCTTGCTGGCCAGTCCTGAGGAAACAGCTAGAAAGCATCTTCCTTCCGTGCCCGATGCCTCCTCACACCCGGACACAGACTTTCCACCACGCCTGGGACCCGCAGAGAACCCAACGGCCTCTCCCGCCGCTCACACCAGGGGCGGATGTGTGCTCAAGAGCTGACAAATTATTTTAATATATCCTGAACTCTAACTTCATTAGAGAGCAAAGTCCCCGAGGGAGGAAAATAGAGTGGGGTCTGGAGTCCAGACGGATGGGTTTTGGATTATGACTATGTCTGAGGGGACTGCGATCTTAGGAACGACTAATTCCAGCACGGTCCCCAGGTGTGAGCCAGGACGCTCGCAGAATGCTTGTGCACAGACGTTTCACACAACAGCCGCTTGCGAGAGGCATTTTCCTCCACTGCTCGGTTCAAGGACGGCAAGGGGCTGCGCGCCCTCCAGAGGGGACCCCACCCAGGCCACAAGTTTCACAGAGGGGAGCAGGGCTGGAAAGGACACCCAGGGGAAGAATGCCTGAGCCCGGCACAGCCACGCACATGGCCTGGCACCAGCCCCCTGGCCACCTGGGCCACCGCATGGTGGCCGACGGCCTCCCCGACTTCCAATGAGTGTGCCTGCTGTTTGGTGGTAGCGCCCGCAGCCGCTCCCGTCACCAGGGGTTTGTGATCCTGCCACAAAACCAAAAGAGCCTCTCTCCGACCGCTCTGAGAAACTGTTGAGTTATTTACCAAGGTGCCCGCACACACGCATACACTAGGAGCTCAACCTTTTGCTCGATTCGCAGCGGCCGTATTGGCACACGTCCACCAAAACACAAGATGTGTCACGGCCCCTGCTGGAAATGCCCAAGTCCATCTGCAACAGACCAGTGAATGAACTGTGGGGTGTTCGTACCGACGGAAGACCACAAAGCATCAGAATGAACCTCAGCGGCGCCCGGACACATCTCCAAACAGGGCACTGAGCAAAACGGCCGGACACACAATACTTCATGCTCTAGGGTTCCATTTACGAGAAGAATGGATGCAGGCGAAACAAATGCACGGTGATGGAAATCGAGTCTGGCTATGCCTGGCGGGGGTAAGGATTAGAAAGTCATAAGGGGGCTTCTGGGCGCTGTCTCCCCTTGGGAAAATGTGTACTTGAATGCACACAAGTGAAACCTCACCAAAAAGCCAAGCAAAGAGAGCAAAGCACCCCCTGTGATCCCTGCATCCCCCCACCCCCGGCCTTCCCCGAGCAGGGCTGAAGGATTCCCAGCACTCCCCAGCCTGGCTGAGGCCATAGCCCAGGGGTGTCTTCTCATCACCTGTCACCTGTGAAACGGTTGGAAGACAGCAAGCCAGCTCAGCCCTGACCTCCCCCAGGCTGGCTAGCCTCTCCGCACCCCACCTTCCTCACCTGAGCACGGCTGTCACATCTGTCCGGAGAGGCTCCCAGGGATGTGAACGTCCATGAAGCAACGGCCCTGTGTTACGAGTGGCCAGACTGCACTCCCCGCAACACCAGCCATGCACTTACTAGGCTGAAATTTATAAGAAATTATTCTGTGCCAGGCACTGGGGATTCCTGGGTTTTGTCAAGCAGTCTGCCTTCAAAGGGCTGACTTTCCAGTAACAAGACAGAAGTGGGGGGGGGGCAGGAAAAATGGGTGAAAGGGGTCAAAAGGCAAAAAATAAATAAACAAACAAACACACAGAGACTGCACTGGAACACCCATAAAGGACCGCCACGCTGGTCATGGGTGGGGAGAAAGGAAATCGCTCCGACCGCCACCTCGCCTCACAAGGGAAGGGTCTCCCCTCTTTACGATAGATAATAATTGATGTCATCTGTCAGCGAGCACCAGCCATAAGGAGCATCTCAGAACCAAGCCACGGTGGCCAGGGGTTGTGTGTGATCATTGGGAAAGACAGAGATTCTCAGAGATCTCGAAGTTCGAAGGAGGACGGGCAAAGCGAAGGGCTGGGGTAGCCCTCGGGGCGCTCGTGCTAGTGGAACTCCCAGGGCCATGTTTCCAACCGGGAGTTCAGCAGCCAGACGTGCTCGTTCATCTAAGAGCCTCTGCCTTCCTTTCCCCCGACCGATGATGGGTCTCTCTCCAGTTTGTCCAGTGCAACAGGGGCACCCGATCAGCAACCCCCAGTCCTCCTGTCTTGCTCTCTCAGGTCAGCACCCAGATCTTTAGCGCGTGTTCTAAGACTGCCCCGCTCTCCGATGCCCCCACGCCCTGGACCAGAGGCCGCAGAATCGCCGCTCTGGTGTTCCTCTCCGGCTGTGTCGGAGGCGTGTCCTGTTCGGTCAGACGAAGAAAAATCGAGCCTCTGCCAACATCACAACAATGAGGTGACCGCAGGGGAAACATAAGTGGGGCCCCAAACTCGGGGTTGGGGGCACGCAGGCACCTGGGTTTGCCGGGTACACTCAGACTCCTGGTGCTCAGGCTCTGTGCCACGCAGCCCATGGGCCAGGCCACAGGCCTCTCCCTTAAATGCCCTGCGAAGTTTTGTTAATAATGAGGTTGGAGGTTGGAGTTAATAATGAGCGACAGAAAAGATTTGGGACGGGCTGTCAAGACTGCCCTTTTCTGCGACCGCCCGTGGTACAGGAGAGCGCGGGCATTCCACGTCGGGTGAACGGCAGCCACGGGTCCACACGGGTAATGCCAGCCAGCCTCCGTGACAGCCCGGGGTGGGCACAGCAAATCAGTCTCCCCACCGCTTCATGCACCAGGACACTGAGGCCCAGACAAGCTCAGGGTCTTCCCTGGAGCCCCAGAGCCAGGAAGAGGAGGGGAGCGTGGGCTCCGGACTGCGACTCAGGGAAGTGGGCTGAGGCACGGTCACGCCCGGAGGCTGCCCCGGTCCACGGTCAAGGGGGCTGCTCCTCCCAGGGAGGAGGCTGGTCCCAGACTTGTGGGAGTGGCCTTTGGCCGGTCCCCCCGCCGCTCTGCCTGGCATTTGAAGCAGGATCCGAGGAAGGTGTCACTGGGGGACGGGGGCCAAGCCTTGCAGCATGGGGACAGCCTGGCTCTCTGCTCTCCAGATGCAGGCCCAGCTGGGGGGGGGGGGTGAGGGGCACCCTTTCTGCGCCTGCCATCCCAAAGTCCCCTCCTCTCATAACCATGGGGCTGGCCAGGTGGCAGAGGACAGAAAACCTATTCCCCGCCTGGAGGCCTCTGGGACAGCAGGTACTCAGAGCGCTGGGAGTGGGGGGCAGGGGAGGGTACGAAGCTCCCTTTCCCAGGCACGAGGCCCAGAACGCGTCAGATTTGGACTCTGACTTACTGCCATGTGGCCCTGGGCAAGTCACCTGTCCTTCTGGGGCTGGTTCTCCTTCCTGCTCTTGGGCGCCCGGAAGCAGCTTCGAGGACCCCGGGAAGCAATGAGCCCCGAGGACGCTCCTGCAGCCCCGACGCCTGACCCCGGGATCTAACGGTGGCGATTAAAGCTCTACCCCAGGACCTGTGGGCCCATCCACACCTCGTCCCACTCTTGGGGTCACCGCCCCAACCACAGATGGGGAAACCCAGCTCAGAAACAGGAAGCCGCGTTCTCAAGGCCACACAGGCAGAACTGTGCCCACTGAGACTAGCTGGCCTGTAGGCCACGTGTCCCCCACCGGCCACAGGGACGCCGGAGACCCGACTCTGCCCTCAGGGATCGACGAAAGAGCAAGGAGGGCAGCGCCAGGACGTCTGGAAGTGGAAGGCAGCGCAAAGGGGAGGCCTGAGGTGGGGTCGGTGCAGGGGCGAGAAGGGGGGTGGACAGAGCGGCTCCGGGCCAGGCTGCCTGCAGAGCGGTCCCCTCAGGCCAGGCTCCGGGTGCCGGGCTCTCGCCCCCACTGAAGGCGCTGGAGGTCCCATGCCCCCCCAACCCAGGTGGTTTACCGCTGGGGGCCCCAACCTCCCCCGCAGGTGTGGCAGGTTAAAGACGCCAACACTTCTGAGCCTCCCTGCCATCAACCCTCCCTGGTCCCCAGCGTCCCCAGCGTCCCCAGGGCGCTGGGGGTCGGTGAGGCCTGCCTAGAACCCTTCTGCTGGGGCTCCCCGGCCCTCGGAAGAGCAGGTCTTGCTTCCGCGACTCCCAGCAAACCCCCGACACGGCTCCTGGGGCACGGGGGGCTCTTGGTCCCTGCTTGATGAACGAACCAGGGAGCTGGCAGCTCAGAGACGAGACGTGGGGTGGGGCTGCAGGGCAACGACAGGGCCGGCCCACGGAGGGCTTGTGACACGGGGCTCCGTGTCGCTTCTGGAACACAGGGCCATGGTGGACTCTCGGGCGTGGGCTTGGAGGAAGACGGGCTGGGCGGGCTGGGCGGGAAGGACGGCATTGTGAAGGCTGGTGTCGGGGGGGCCAAAGCGGGGAGCAACCCAGGCACAGGCATTTGTGCAAATGGGACATTTTCAAGGGCGACTGTGACCACACACAGCTTGGACTCTAGACACCCCAAGCCAGCTGGGGGCTGAAGCAGGAGACCAGCAGAGAAAGCACAATTTCCCCACAGACAGAAAGGAAAGCGGCCCGAGGGGGGCAGACCTGGTTCCCCCAAAACGCAGCCTTCAACCAAGAGCCAGGAAACGGGCGCCCGGGGCCATGGGGATGAAGGCCAGGTCTCCTGCTCAAGCCATTTACTCAGTGGCCAACGTAGCATGCTGAGCTCGGCCGCCGTATCTGTGATGAAGGAGTAAGTCATCCGAAAACACAAATAAATTATTCATTCCCCACAAATGAGCAGCCCCTCAGTTCCTGCAATAGCCAAGGCACCACAAACACCCCCAAAGGCTCAGCGAATCCTATTAGCAACACCGCTCTGCGGAGCAGACACTGGCTTCCGCCGTCACCCCATGTAGACGGCTGTCGCCCGAGACCTGCCCACACGGCTTTCCACCCTGCAGCCACGAGTGACATCAACCCAGCGTCAAATGGAAAATCACAGCCCAGCCCGGCCTGGCCTGGGAGACGTGGGGTTTCTGTGCAGAGCGCGTCTACACTGAAGGACTGGCCTTTTACCCACCACCTCCTGACCCTGACCGCTCCCCCCGGGGGCCACAGGGTCGACCATCTGGACCAGGGACACAAGCCCGGAGTTGGCCTGCTGGCTAGCATGCGGATTTCTGGGCCCAGACACCTCCAGGATTCAGCCCTGCGAGGGGGGGAAAGCGGGGGGGGGGGCGGGGAACACTGCACTTTCCAGCTGGGCCCACCAGGAAGAATCACCTGGACCGATCACAGCACAGCTAGCCTCGCACCGCTGGGCAACCCAGGGCAGGTTCTCGCCTCTGTGGCCCCAGGTGCCCTGGTGGGCTTTTGGGGGATGGCAAGAAAGAACATTTGCAAAGCCCTTGCACGCACCAGCGCTCAGCGGAGGCCGCTCACAGCGGGGTCTTTGCAGAGCCTCGCATCTCCAATTTTATATCTTTGATTCGCATCTGCTCAGCTCGGGTCACAGTTGGAAGGAGAGCCTGGAGGTTTCTCTGAGTACCAAGCTCTGGCCCACCAACGAGCTACGCGCTTGTCTTTACTTACTCCTTCCTCTGGACCCCAGCTCTCAGCGCCCCTCACCCCGCCCCAAACTCCCGGCGGGCACTCCCTTCTATAGCTCACTTTGCTGCAACGTGCTGACCAGCATCTGGAGTCCCACAAGCAGAGGGACAGAACAAGGACTGAGGTTTTTTTGTTTTTTAGATTTTATTTATTTATTTGACAGAGAGATGTTTCTCTCAAGAGAGGGAACACAAGCAGGGGGAGTGGGAGAGGGAGAAGCAGGCTTCCCGCTGAGCAAGGACCTGGATGCGGGGCTCGATCCCAGGACCCTGGGATCATGACCTGAGCCGAAGGCAGACGCTTAACGACGGAGCCACCCAGGCGCCCTGAAGAACGAGGTCTTACCCTGGGGGCCTAGCACACCGCCTGGCCCAGAGCCACAGGGTTAGCGTGGGGAGTGAAAACTAACCACTTTCTCTTTGCAGAAGCTAGTCGTGCCATGTGACAGGAGCAGACAGGCTTCGTCCCTCTGTCCCCGCCCCTCCAGGACCCGTGTGCGCAAGAACCGCCCTGGCCTGCGGGGTTTCCAGGCCCTGCCGGGCTCCTGGGGACAAAGACGCCTTCTGACCTTTCTGACCTGACTGAAGAAATGACTGACCTTTCAGCCCGGGGCCCCCACCTCCTCCACGCTGCCACCCCCCCAACCCTGAGGGCGGCGGTCAACAGCTGCTTGGCTGTCTGTGTATGAAAGGGAAATTTGTTTTAACGAGCGGGGGCAAGGGACAGGAAGCCGACTCCGGCCGGAGAGCAAGCTTGCCCACCCGCAGCTACCTGCAGAAAGGAGTGTGTGTGCATGCGTGTGTGTGCATGCTGTCACACACACACACGCACGCGCACATACACACACAATTTAGTGGTTCTCCTCTGCGGGCAATTTTGCTCCCCTGGGACATTTGGAAGTGCCTGCGGATGTTTTTGGTTATCACAACTGGGGCTTGGGGTCCCTCCTGGCATCTAGCAGGCGGAGGCCAAGGACGCCCCTGAACCTTCTCCAGGAACAGGAGCCCTCCGCACCCCCCACACAGAATGATGAAGCTGGACCCCCAGCTGTGCAGGGGGCGAGAGCCCCTTTGCTTGCCCCCATCTGGTGACAGAACCTTGCCCTGAGTGAGGACTTCCCTGATGGAAGCAGGTCCCTCCGTCCCAAATAAAGGACCAACGGTCCTGCAGGGCACAGAGAACATCTTGCACAAGCAAGCCCACGCCTCACGCTTCTCTCCAGCAGGGAGGGGCTCTCGGCAGCCGAGTTCCAATGGTCGAGGACTCGCGTCAGTTGGGGAAGGACCTGTCGTGTGGCTGGGCGGGACAGGAAGACATGCAGCCCTGCGTAGACCACACTCGGCCGTGACGGCAGGCACATGCACTTGACACTCCTCCCACACGGGCCAGGGTGCAGCCCAGGGCCTCTGCTCTGGCTGACGTGGGCTGGGAAGCTCGGCCACGGCCCTTCCTGCGGGACTTGGCATGTGGCCATTTCCTTCTGTGCCCTTTTTTTTTTTTTTTTTAAGATTTTATGTATTTATGTGAGAGAGAGAAGGAGAGGGAGAGGGGGAGGGGGAGCAAGAGCGGGGAGGGGCAGAGGGAGAGGGAGAACCAGGCTCCCCACGGAGCAGGGAGGTCGACACGGGGCTCGATCCCAGGACCCTGGGATCAGGACCTGAGCCAAAGGCAGAGGCTTAACTGACTGAGCCACCCAGGCGCACCCCCCCCAACTTTTTGTAAGATCCCACAAGAGGGGGTCTTTTCTGCAGGCCAAACTCTCAAACGTTCCATCAGAGAGCTCTACAGGCGGGAGGTTCTTCTAGTGGTACAGGGGACCTGGGTGGGGAGTTTATACAAAAGGTATCAGCAACGCACGCCCCGCCCCCCAAGTTCTTCAGGGGAGAGGGAGCCTGACAAATGCAGTTCCTTACAGAGAGGCCGCTTGGAGGCAAACAGCTTAAGCAATGCAAGGTAGAAGGTCCCACGGCGGCGACCCCCTGGACAGGCCCTTCAGGTGACGCCCCTCAACATATCCATGGGTGCCTGGTCCGCCCCGTCAGCTGAACATCAGACTCTTGATTTCAGCTCGGGTCCCGGTCTCAGGGCTGTGACATCGAGCCCCACACCGGGCTCTGCACTGGGCGTGGAGTCTGCTGAAGGTTCTCTCCCTCCTTCTCGCTCTGCACACCCCCCCCCCCAAACCCACAGGCCCTAACTGACCCGTGGGCTACTTACAACCAGGCCCAGTTACCCAAAAAGGGAGAATTCCCGATTCTGCCGCATCTCCTCATCTTCCCCGTTTAAAAGCAGGCCCCACCCACTGCCTCCCGGCAGAGGTCCTGCCCGCACTTCGCCGCGCTGTACTCAGTAAACGTCTGTCTCCTTTGTTCGGCCTCAGATGAATGCTCCCACCGCCCACCCCACCGCATCCACGTTGTCCCTCAACCCTCTGGACCTAGCAGCCTGGGCTGGAGAAGGTGGGAGGCCGGCACAGGTCTGAGCGGGAAGGGGGATCTGAGGTCCCTGGGCAAGACTTCTCCTGGGGCTCAGTGACTCAGGCCTGCACTGTTGCTCAAAGCACCTCTAATCTTTAAGGAGCACAGGTGGCTTCTTGCTCGGTCAAGGGCCTACTGGGTGTTTCATAGTTAGATGGACCTCCCTGGTGGTGCCTGCTTCTGGGGCACACAGATGCCTCTGAGAGATGGCAGCAGGCCCCCTGCCAGAAGATTCCAGGGCAAGGTGACATGTGCCATGAGGAGCTGAGTGCAGGATGCTGGCGGCCATGGGCACGGACAGGCCTACAGCCCTACCTAAGTATCTGGGAAGGCTTCTTAGAGGAGGTGACATCCAGAGACCTAAAGGATGAATATGCGTTGGTCATACAGAGAGGGAGAGGAAACGCAGAGAGGAGGACTGCAGGGAACAGCCTTGCCAGGGACTTCCCAAGAAGCTCCTTCCAGACAGGGCAAGGCAGGCCCTCGGGGCCCAGGCACTCTAGGGACAGACCATAGTCAGTGGGCTGCTTCGGTCGGTGCCCCTGGCTCCCACGTGCAAGGCACCTGGGTGGGTCACAGTCAGGGAGGCTGGCAGCCAGGTGGCCGCAGGCTTGTTCCGGCGCGGCTGGCCTGGCTGGGAAAAGCCTAGGGGCTGGGTGTACTCGAGACGCAAAGAGCAAACACTCCTACACCCACACCCTGCCCACAGCAGCACCCCTGCCCAGATCCTCGCCGGTTCTCACGGGCCGCTGTGCCCACAAGCGGGGCAGCCTGAGACCCAGGGCTCTGCCACCATGCACCTGCCCACCTACCTTTCTGGCGGCCCCAGGGCGAGGGAGCCTGGGGTCTCCAGGCCTAAGCAAGCTTGCACACTTCCTGAGAGCTGGATTCTTCTTTTAATTTCAAGTTTACTATGGCCAAGAGAGCAGCACCAGCAGCCTCCAGGGGCCCCCTCGGGGCGCGGGCTCTGGCACAGTTAAAATTGTGCCAAGCTCCTCTGCGGGGGTGACGGTTCCTGCCTGGACCCCCAGGTGGCCCCAGGGTAGGGAGTCCATCTTCCCTTACAAGACACTTTGCCCAGAGGACACGGCCCCGGGCCCACTCCTGATTCCAGGGCAGAGGCTGTGACGTGTCCTGTCCCACCGATGGGGAACAGCCGCGGACTCGGGGGGTACGCACCCGCCTCGCACGGCTTCTCGGGTCTTTCTCACACCTGTACACTCGTGAATGAACGCATCTACGCTTGAACCAAAGTGCAAGGCCCGCCTTTAACTCTATGTTTCAGCTCATTTTCAACTCATCCTTTCAACCTCGCAGAGCTTCTGGGAGCCCCCCCACCCGCCCCGGTTTTATCCACGGTGACGTAGGTATGACGTCATACGCAGCGGGGACAGGGGAAGATGCAGACACAGTCAGGGCCGAGCCCAAGGCAGCTGTCAGGGGCTGCCCAGGGTCGCCGTGGCCCCACCACTCGAGGCCTGCGGGGAGGGCCCCATCACAGTCACCCCCACAACTAACACTTCACCCACCTCCACAGTTCTTCTAGAAACACGCAGTGAAGGACATTTTGCAAACAGAAAGAAGGAGACCGGGTCTGGGGGAAGCACGGGGCCGAACTTCAGATCCAGTCTCTGGAATCGCTGACTTGCGCAGGTGGACAGCCCAGGCCTGGGTGCTGGAGACTCGAACGTGCTCCCGGCGGGAGGGGGCAGGCGGGCGGGTGCGGCGTTCACGACGGTGGCTGCGGGCCCACACCCCGCTCCCCCCTGACATCCCCAGGAGGGCAAGGCTGGCCTCCCGTGAAACGAGAGGCTGAACCGAAGCGGGTCCATGTCTAGAACCTTCCGTGATTTGCCATTAAAAGTTAAGTTTGGGACGCCTGGGTGGCTCAGTTGGTTAAGCAGCTGCCTTCGGCTCAGGTCATGATCCCAGCGTCCTGGGATCGAGTCCCACATCGGGCTCCTTGCTCGGCAGGGAGCCTGCTTCTCCCTCTGCCTGCCACTCTGTCTGCTTGTGCTCACTCTCGCTCCTCTCTCTCTCTGACAAATAAATAAATAAATAAATCTTAAAAAAAAAAAAAAGTTAAGTTTATAAATGCTTGTGAACCACCCAGGGGAATGGGCTATGATGCCCACTGGAAAGGTGGGATATGAAATGAATTTGTGGTATGGCCACTGTGTCCACTCACCGTCCTGTATATAAATACATACCAACTAGAAGAAACGGCCCAAGTTAGCTGTGATTTCTCTGAATTGCAGGACGGGGGCTTAGATCTGCTTTCTTTTTTTTTCACCTTCTTTACAATGAGCACCGAACCTATATAACCAGACCCAAAATACTTTGAAGGACACGCTTCTCCAGCCCCGGTGCCCAGCGGACCGTAGCCTCACCCCAGCGGCTGGGCCCTGTACCAGGCAGTGCCCTACTTTGGAGACAGGGGGTAAAACACGGCTGCAACCAATTTTCCCCAGCCCTGAGCACCTTGGAAGTGTTGATTATTCGCACAGGTGAGTCCCACACCTCCCTCCAAAGCAGCCTTTAAAAAAAAACAAAACAATCCCAACTTGAAATTATATCTCCCTGCACTTTGCCGTGGGCAAAGCAGGTGCAGAGCGGATCTGGAAAATGCCCAGGGACGCAGGCAGCTGAATCCACCCTCAGGATCCCACAATGTCACAAATCCCATTAAGAGCCCTGAAACCAAGCAAGTTACCCCAAAGAGCTGGTGTCATCTTGGTCTCCAGCATCCAGGCCGACGGGAGGCCACGGCCTGGAAATGCCCGCTTGGCTCAAGGAAGGCCTTCGGCCCCAAGTGAGGTGGTTTTTCTCCAGCAGCCCCTCTCTGCACGCTGCTCAGACGCTGCGTGTCCCCCTGTCCCCTCTCAGAGGACAGCCTGCTGTGCCCAGGAGGACCTTAGATGTTCTTCTGTGTGTATCGGTTTACCTTCGATGCTGGGCTGACAGTTCCTCAGGGCAGGACTCCCTAATAACCACTTTCGTATTTCAGTGCCAAACACAGCCCTTGGGCCAAATGGAAGGGGGAGAGGCGAGCCGGCCTCCGTTTGTGTGTTACAGTGAGTAACTTGGTCTTGGCTCCACCTTGAAGTTGCTAATCTGCCGGATACCCTCCAAGTACAACATTTAGGTAGGTGGCGGCATGACGTGAGCCGAGAGGAACGGAACCTTCCAGGAGGTGGGCTTGGATGTGGGCCAGGAGGAGCAAAGTGTACAACACAGGACCAGAAGGGGATGTGCCCACTGGGGGGGTCCAGCACGGCCGGGCACATGGGTGCCAGAGCCCAGACTCACCTGCCAGCAGTAGGCCAGTGACATTCTCAAGTCCTATCCATACACCTCTCCGGATAAGTGCTAAAGCAGTGGAAAAAACTAGAATGAATCCCGAGTGCCCAGCAGGTCTGGACATACAAGTACCATGTCTTAGCTGTGCTTCTGCTCAGCCCCCTCCCACTGACCACCCACTGTGGGTGGGTGCAGCCTACGCCGTCCAGCTCACCCCACCTCTCCACGGTGCCTTCTAGAAGGACCTAGCGCTGAACAGCAGGGTGTCTGTGAACTAAGCAGTGCATGCCCAGGAATGAAACACGTCCAAAGCCTGCAGAATCAGGCCACGAACGATGGTTTTAATAAAATGGAAGAATGTTTTCAATAAGTTATATTAAACAGGTTATGATGCAGTATGTAAAAAATAGTCTCATTATAGTGAACTTTAATGAGACACGCATTTTCTGACATTCATGAGACTAGAAACTATAAGGCAGTGTGATCCGGGGCTACCCTGCTAGGCTAGGTGCTATTGTTTCCAAAATTGCTCTCCCCCCCCACACCCCCACCCCCAAGCCCGCCAGGCCCACTCCCACCTTGGATCTGGCACTGGCTCTGCCTAGACCATCCTCCCTAGTGACGATCCCCATACTTGGTCAAATACCTCTTCCTTTTCTTTTTTTTTTTTTTTTTAAGATTTTATTTATTTATTTGAGAGACAGAGAGCATGAGTGAGGTGAGGGGCAGAGGGTGGGGGACAAGCAGAGTCCCCGCTGAGCGTGGAACTTGACGCAGCCTCGATCCCACAATCCTGAGATCATTACCTGAGCCAAAACCAAGAGTCAGACGCTCAACGGACCACACCACCCAGGCACCCCTCAAATATCACCTTCTTAATGAGGTCTGCCACCATTGACTTATCTCAAAGTGTAAGCCCCTCCCTCCAACGCCCCCACTCCCCATTACCCTGCTCCGCTCCTTCCCAATGTGATGTAATTTGCTCGCTTATCACATTGGTCCCCTCCCACCCCTGTCCTTGAGGCAGGAGCTTTGTTATTTTATGTTTCAGGAGTATCCTCAGAGCCGAAAACAGTGCCTGGCACACAGCGGGCTTTCAATACACACCTGTTGAATTCACGTGTCTATCTTCTATAACAAGCGAAGAAATAACAATAGCAAAATATTTAAATGTCAAAAAAATTTAAATGTCGGGGTTTTTTCTTCTTCATCTAGACCGGGCACATTTCCCCTTAATGTAAGACCTGGGTATTTTCAGTTGCTTTATCAGCATTAAGAATGGATCTTTTTTTGTAAAGGCAAGTTCTTTAAGGTATAATTTACATATACTAAAACTCACCCCTTTTAGGTACACAGTTCAGTGAGTTTTGACAAATGCACCCAGTTGTATGATCCCCGACATAACATTTTCATTGGGATTTTTGAAAATTATATATTAATAAGCAGTCACGGCTAATAGAAATATTTATCTTCTCTCCAACTACTCTCCTAATTATTTCACTAATTGGTGGTTTTGCAGCTGGTTCTTCTTTCTCTCCCCAGATACAAAAGAAGGGCAGAAAGGAAACCGACGTTTGCTGAGCGCCGGGTACGCGTAAGGCACTGGCATGGAGACACCTCCCTGGGTCTCATCTTCTCCCAGAACCCTCTGAGGGAGGTGCTGCATCCGGGACACAAGGGAGGAAACCACAGTCAGACAGAGAACCCCCCGCCCAAGGTCACAGGGCTACGAAGAGGACGGTCTGGGGCCTCCCTCCATCAGGTAGACCCTGACCTCAGAAGTCACGTTCATCCCAGCAAACGACAATGGGGTCCCTGTCAAAACTGTGAATGACAACGGGGTGGTTGCAGTCCCTGTTCGTTCTGCATCTAGTCTGAGTCTCCTGCACGCTATGAAATAGGGGGGGCTGTCGATCCCATGCCCTCTGCCCGGTTTGCCTGCGTACTCTCTCCTTTGCCCAGACGCCTCTGACACAGCTCTGGGGACGAGCAAAGCCCCCAAGACCCCCCAGGCCCAAGACGAGCCACCGAATGTCCAGGAGAATTCTACAGAGAACAGAGTGTTGCTGAATGAAAAAAAGAGGTTTTCACACAGTACCTAAGGAATGATCTCATGTACGAAATGCCATCTACAGGGCTATGTACCTGCAGGGTTGTCCTCCTGGGGTAGGACAGGTACCAGAATGTGGTCTCTTAGGCTGGGATTACGGGTAGGACTCCTCTACCCCCTGCCCCCACCTTTTTGCTCTTGTAGGATTTCCTTCCCTAAAGACAGCTGACTAGGGAAGATCCCCCCCCTCCCCCCGCCAAAGATCTCTGGGCCCAGATCCCTCCAGATCCTTCCAAAGACCCTCTAGGCCCAGATCTCCCAAAGACCACTCCTGTGTGGCCAGGCACGGACACAGACACCTGCCTGTCTGCCCACCCTTCCACTCAACACTTCAAGGTAACCTGTTCCAGGTGGCGAGCAGACCAACAGGGTCCTGTCCCATGGAGCCTCCACTCTGGTGGGCGAGGCGGGGTCAGGACGCCTCCCCTCTGCCCTCCGTCCCAAGGCTCTGCCCGCCTCCCCTCTGCCCAGCTCCTCCCACCGTGGACCCTCAGCTCAGTTCCCAGGCCCTCCGGAGAGGCTCTTCCAAGAAGCCTTCTCAGATGTACACAGTCCAAAGCATTCTTTCCCTTTCCACCCAGCACTCAGCACCGTGCTCCCGCCTCTACCTCAACTCTTGTCCCACGACTTGCCTTTGAATCAGACCCTGTGCCTGCCTCCCCGAGAGCTCCGAGAGGGCGCGGCTGCTTTGAAGCCGTACCTCCCTCAGAGCCAGCGCCGGCCTCCCGTCTGCGTGGGCAGCTCCCGGGGGGCAGGGCAGGCTTCTGTCCCTGCATCCTGGCCTTCATACCCATACGAGAAGCAACTGCTCCCTGTCACCACCCTAAAGACCCCGAGAACGGTGAGGTCAGGGGTCAACAGGCAACGCCCCGAGGCAGGGGTGTGTATGAAGACAAACAAGGCCAGAAGGGAACACGTGGGGCGGGGGGGACCATCCATGTTGGAAGGCCACGATGGGTGACTTTTTTTTTTTTTGTCCTATATCTCTCGAACTTCCTGATGCGTGTCATGTATTGCATTACATAACTTTTCTAATTAAAGTAAGGGTTTCAGGCAGTCCAGTGTCTCCTGGGCTCTCGTGTTCTGCCCCACTGACCTCGAAGACGGGGCCCGGTGCGTGAGGGGGATGATCTAGGACACCCTGAAGGAGGGAGGGAAGGCAGCCCTGGAGTCACGGCAAGGAGGCGGCCTTGCCTACCCAGCCAGGTTGCCTCCAGCTCCTGGAAGAGCCGGTCAGGAGACTTGGGGACTTGAGGACCTGTCCAGACTATGTTTGCTAGAGGCCCAAGGGGGAAAACACTGACCTAGAAGCTAAAATGTACACAAAGTCCAATTCCGCAGGAGCCCAGGTGAGCGGGGGCTAAGGTGGGTCTGGACTGTGAGTTCCCAAGGTTTGACCCAGATCGGGACAACGGAGAGAGATCCCAAGCACAAGGCCAGGTGATCCAGAGTAAGGACACCACAGATCTCTGGGGAGGAGGCCGGGCCAGCCAGGGCTTCCAGCTTGCCCAAGGGCCCAGACATACCCAATCTGGGAGGCTTTTCTGGCTCCAGAAGGCGGAGGGCCGGCGGGGCAGAGGGCCGGCTTCTCAAGGCCAGTGGGGAATCTGGCCAGGAAGGGGCCTCAGGTCCGAGGGTGCCAACTCCAGGGTCCTAGGGTCCCTGGAACGGAAGTCCTAGGACTTCCCACAAGAAGCAACACTGTGGTGTGACTCTGAGCCCTGAGCTGGGACACGAGGGGGCGAAAACTAAGGAACTCCCACCATCTCCAAAACCGAGAGACCTTATTTATTTCCTTGGCTGACAAAACTCTGAAACATTAAAACCCCACTGACAGCAGGGGGTTTTGTGATGGCATCGTCCACACTGAGATCCGCTCCCACACCCAATCTCCGGTTTCTAGGAACGCTCCTGTCACTTGTCACTTTAGATCACTTTAAATTTTAATTTTTCTATGATCAGTCAGAGGAGAAGGACGATACTTGCAGGCCTCCACCCACCACATGTCTTATTCATGGCGAAGCGGCTCTGCGTGGTGGAGAGAGAACTGCTGGGAGGCCCCGCGCTGCCCCTTCCTGGACAAGCCCCTCCGCCCGGGGCCTCAGTTTCCTCTCCTGCCTCCCCTTCCAGTCAGGCGATCTGGCCCACCCGTCCCTCACCCCGGGCCCACGGCCCACAGGCCCACAGGCCACTGTCCTCAGCCACTCAGGGCCGCTGTCCTCACAGGCCCGGCCCGTGGCTGCTGCTCTGGGGAGCAGCCTGTTCAGTGTTCCTACGGGAAGGTCGGGTCAACGTGCAGGCAGTGCAAGGCAGTGCTCCCTTTCTGGGGGGCCTGGAGCACTGCTCTGCTCACCAGGGAGGGCACCGAAGGGATGAAGGGCAGAGAGGGGGTACCCAGGGCTCTTCCAGAGGCAGGGGGCGGGGGAAACCCTCAAGCTGGCCACGTTCTCCAGGAATAGCCTTGGCTTCGGGGCCAGGGAGCTGCGGGGCCCCTGCCGCCCCACCGGAGGCTCGCAGGCGGCCCGCCTCCCCCATCCCGCGTCCCCTCCATGGAACAGTGTCTGGAACACAACAGGCGCTCGGTCATGGACGGAGGACATGGAGTGGGCGCTCCACGCACTTGAGTGGATTCCCAACGGCGCCCCAAGGAAGTGCCTCTCACGCAAGGTCTTCCCCCTTCCTTAGGCGGTGTGGCCCACGGCCCTCCAGTGCGGCTCACGCCAAGGAAACGCAGTGTTTCTGCTCCTCAGCCCCACACAGGGACGACCAGAAGCGGAGATAAAGCAGACGTGAAATCAGGACCTCTGGTGACCCTAGACGGGCACCGTCCGCTGTGCCCCCGCATTCCGGCAGCGCGCCGCTGGGCTTTAATGTAAGAGGAAGACCCCCACGGGCGATCCATCATCTCTGAAGCTCGGGGCCAGAAGAACGGGCCTCTGGGGGAGAGAGAAAAGTCCCAAGACCCAGTGGTGACACGAGGAGGGGGCGGCTGGCCTGCGCCCCGAGGTCTCTGTGTCATCACCCATGAGGAGCTGTGTGGAAGTTTCGCAACCAGGACCAGGACCAAACCCGGGCACAGCGGCACAAGGGCAGCTAAGGACCACGGCTGGAAGCCAGGTCCCTGTCCTCCACGGCACCTGCCATCCGTGGGTGAGACGGCCCAGGCCCGGCAGGGGGGACTTCCTGGGTGCCTCACCTGGCCGCTCGGGGGGGCTCTCTAGATGAACGGAGCAGCGCTGCGGGGAAAGTGCGGAGCAGGGGGTGAGGAGGCCAAGCAGAAGGCCACCCGGAAACGAAGGCTAGTGTCCACGGGCCATGGGAAGAAGGATGCGGTCCCTCCAGGGTCCTCTCTCCCTGCTGGGGACCCTGGGGCTGAAGGCTGTGGGTCGGGCCGGCACCCCATAACATGTCCAATTCAGTAACAGCCTCAGATAAGCCCCTCGCCTTACAGGTGGGGAGACTGAGGACCACAGAGAGGGAGGGTAGAAGCTTGTGGGGGGGGGGGTCGGGATTAGAACCTGAGCCTCCCTCGACGTGGCCGCCACCTGCAAGCCCGTCGTGACCCAGGAGCAGGGTGCCACTTGACAGAGGCAAGCACCCTTCCTCTGTCACCGAGTGGCTCTGGTGGTGTCTTTGTGGGTCACCCCCCTGGGCAGGCTCCCGTGGCCTGCAAGGGGCCAGCGTCAGTGGTCGCCTCGTGTCTGGAGCTCGACCCCCGTGTCCAGGCATCCCAGGACAGCCTGTCCGAGGGCCCGCTCACTGTCACCCCTCTGTCCTCCATGGGGGACCCCGCCTGGAGTCAGACACAACAACCCACCCCGAGGCCAGCACCTCCGACACTCCTTGGAGCCTCTTCCTGTCAGCACTGAACTAACCGCCCCTCACAGAGACGGGCCAGTTCTGCACGAGGCCCTAGAGCGACCACGGGGGCGCACAAATGCGTGGAACCGGCCACACTCGCCAGGCCGAAATCCCAACCCCCACCACCCACCAATTCCATGCATGTCCCTGTGGGCACACAGGGACACGCACACATGCTGCCCCTCTCTCCTCTGCCACACGCCCCACCGGGCCCCGGCACTGCCGGGCACCGGAGAAGTCGTCACCTCCAAGGGAAAGGAGAAATTCAGGAAGGCAAGCCGCAAAGGGCTCCCAGCGATCTCCAGCAAGGGCCCCCACACAAGTGTTTAGCCCTACCTGGCTGGGCCCAAGGCCAAATCCAATATCTGTGTCCCTACCACCCCTCCCACCACCTCCCCAGGGCCCAACCCAGTCGTTTGCTGAAGATAAGAGGACCAGGTATGCGTCTGCATGTCCAGATAAGGTCCATATATAGAAGGAGAAAGTTGTTTTTTCCAGAATGTTAAGAAGCACATTTCAAGAAGGGAAAAGGTTTCAAGGACACATGGGGGGTGACCCAGTGAGGCCAGAGCCTTTTCCTTTTCCAAAACCATAAGCTGAACTTCTCGAAATCCAAGTAAATCTGGCCTGCCTGAGCTCACGTTGCCTTTTAGCTCACGGCACTTTCCCTGGTGGATCCAAACACGGCACATTCGTTATTGTTTGATTAATAGGGAACAGTTTCCAACTGTGCTTAGCCACCACCTCCTCCAACAAGGCCTGAGGGACCCCTCCAGGGTTCCTGCCACACCAGGGCCCTATCTCCATCCCCCACCTGCTGTGAGCCACCCACCCCAACCCACCCCAGGGCGGGGGAGGGGCCTGCAGTTCTGGAACTTGCTCCCACACCAGGCAGTGCTTATTGATGCCTGTCAGGTAGAGCTGAAATACAAAGTGACCAGGAGGCCCACAGGTACACATATGGAGAACCATTCACAGGTGTGCACAACCAGAACCACCCACGGGCACACGCATCTAGAACCATCCACGGGCATGTGCATCTAGAACCAACCACAGGCACGCACATCCAAAACCATGTACAGGCAGATGCATCTAGAACCATCCACGGGCATGCGCATCTAGGACCACGCACAGGCACACACATCTAGAACCATTTATGGGCAGACGCATCTAGAACCATCCATGGGCACGCACATCTAGAAATATCCATGAGCAGATGCATCTAGAACCATCCACGGGCACATGCATTCACCTGTTAAAATCACCACACACAAAAGCATGTTTTTATGAACTCTCTGACTTTTGCCAGAGACCTGATTCTCATTTCCCAGGGCAAGACCACTTGTACTCACACAGCCCCGTGCCCAACACCAGGTGGGAACTGTAGTGGGAGACGAAAGATCTCTCCAAGTTTGACCTGAAGCATAAACCACCCCGGAGCAAGACAGGCCAGGCCGACTCCCTCAAGTCAACAGCAAAGGTGGGGTGGAGAGAAGGACCACTCTGGGGCTTGGGAAGGGGGCGGGAGCAGCGGCAGAGGGCTGCCAACTGGCTTTCTGGAAGACAGGCTCTCCCCTCGGGAGTTCCTTAGGAAAGCTCCCTTCTCTCCAGAAGCAGCAGGGGTAGGAGGTGCACTGGGGTTGAAACCCGCTTCCTGCTGACCGTTCCCACCTCTCTGTAGCAGCAGGCAGCTCCGGATTCACAACCCGGCCCTGGGCCCGGCTCCACAGAGAACCCAAATGCGAGCACAGGGTAAGTGGCTGCCCTCACCCGGCCCCCAGCCTCCTGGTCCTGTAACCACCCAGCACCCGGACAGCAGGAAGGCAGGTGCCCACCAGGGCCGGGAAGGGCATCTGAGATACCACGAGGCTGGGAAAACCCCAAGAGAATTTCCCAGGGGGGTGAGAGAAGAGCAAAGTGAGCCCCCGAGGAAACATACCCCTAAAAGGCCAGATGGGGCATGGCAATCCGGCACAGGCATTCCACGACTTTCCTGGCTCCCTCCCTCCGGCCCCACAGAGCCAGGGAGAGCTCCCTCACTGCAGCCACCCCAAAGGGGCGTCTTCGGCAGGACTGGGCTGGCCGTGCTTTGGGCAGATTCTGCCACTGGATCAGGCACTGAGTGCACTGAGTGGCGGTGGCAGTGTCCAGTGCCAGCCGTCCCCCAGTCTGGGGGGAAAGCATGGGCCGCCACCCACTCGGGAGACGTGCTTTTGGGAAAATCCGGTCATGATGGCATTCCTCTGCCATGTCTCCCGACTCGGATAGATGTTGGCAAAGAAAATGAAGCCGGTTGTGGCAATGACTTCCAACAGATACAATCAAATGATCTATTCCTGGATTCTGCAAGTACTGAAATGTAATTCAATTCCTGAAATGTCATTTGGAGCTGCTGGTGTGGGTGGCAGAGCAGCCCAGTAAACACGCCACCGTTCAAGCCCAAACATACGCGCCGACCTTGAGCCCTGGTGCCCGGCGCTGTGCGGGAGGCCGGCTCCCGGAGGAAGCCAGAGCCAGCAGGCCCTGAGAACGGTGGTCCCGGGGAGGAGCCACGGCCACAAAGAAGTGCTGACGATGCCTCAGGAGATGTGCCGCTGGAGAGACGCTGAGGACCCGCGCTGAGCGCAAGGAAAGGGGGCTCAGTGCACCCGGGGGAGTCAGGGGGCTCTCCAGCCACACCGAAGCCGTCCCCAAAGCTCCACTGACCAGCTGATAGGAGGGGACCCGCCCTGCCCTTGGGGGCTCTAGTCCAATAAATGTGGATGCACATCGGTCATGCACGCACACACTGACACAGATGTGTGCACAGACACACATGCACACACATTTACATGCACACACATAGATGTGCGCCCCCATATACAGGGACATACACATATGCACACTGACATGCCTGTTGGAGATGCAGGCACAAGTTCACACACACACACATGCACACACACGTCTGCATGCCCCTGCATACATGGGCAAACACACACGTGTGACACACAGACACATGCACAAATATACACACACCCCACGTGCATGGGCACATATGTACACACTGGCCTGCATGAGAGACACATAGACATATGAGCGCATATGCACACACAAGCATGTGCACGCCCCCAAGTACACGGGCACATATGTACAGTGACACACATGTGTGGCATGAAGACACATGAACTCACACGCACACACATGTACATGCATGCCCCCACAGGAGCATACAGACATGCATGTTGACATGCAGACACATGCACACATCCCACACATGAGCACACATGCTAACGTGCATGTTGGCATTCAGACACACATGAGCGTGCACACAAGCATGTACACCAACATGCATATATGCCCACTGGCAACAGAGACACACATGTGTGCATGCACACACACCTGTGCACAGAGATGCCCACATGAACACGGGTGCACATGCACAGTCCCACAGTAGAGAGGGCAAGGACCAGATGAGGTGCAGGGATCCCACACGGAACCAGCTCTGGCGTGAGGGGCGGAGGGCTGCCCCCGCTCCAGGGCGGCTGTGTGCACACCCCCACCCAGCATGGGTCCACGGCTTTCCGTGGGAGTTTCAGGCGGGGGCTGCAGAACAGGAGAGGGTGTCTCCCGGCACTTTGACACACTTACGCTGGGAAGCTGAAAATGGACATCAGAACGGGCAAAACTACTGTTCTGCTTTACTGGTTTCTTTCTGAAGTTTATGAATTTTCAATAAGAGAGATATTAAAATTTTTGTTCAAATCACAACAAAGTGCCCCCGAGAACCGCATCTGTCTCCGCCCACCCTGCCTAGATTAAATATCTCACAGTACATGCCACGCACGCAGGGACCAGGTTCTCCTTAAGTCCTCGGCAGACGACAATAAACTAGAGGAACGGCGGGAAGTCTCTAGAAGACCCCTCCCCTTCGGACTCCCCACGAGGCGACGCGGGGGCCTCTCGGCACAGGCAGGGCCGGCACCACTCCGTGTGGCTCCCAGCTCCCCTTGCTGGGCCGAACACCCCTCCTCTCACACCGGGGGAGCCGATGTCTGCCTGGCCACTGGCGGCCCCCACCGGAAAGTCCCAGGCTGGTGCAGCCCCGAAAACAAGGGCACTGTATGAGATATACTCGGGGGCCCCGGGGACCCCAACATCCTCCATCTGACAGCCAAACGGCATTGTTGTCTCGGGGTGCTGAGTTCCCCCTGTGCCACTGCTGGGAGCCGAGATCCTCACGGTGGTGTCCACATCAGGGGGTGGAAACTAGGACAGCAGCCCGTGGGGGAGACCATGGCAGGCAAGGCAGGCATCGGAAGCTTCCAGAAGTGACACCCAAGCCCTGAGGAGACAGAATGGGACTGCGGATGGGCTGGGGAGGGGCACACCAGGATGGGCCAACGCCATGAGCTTGGCACGGGTGCTTCCCCTGGTCCTGGAGCAGGACGTGCCCTCGGGAAACCAGCCCTGAAAGCAAACCGGGAGACTGGGCTATTTGTGGGAGCCGACTGTCCTAGACTGTCTGGTACACAAAGCGTCCCTCCCCGGTCCACATTCAGTCCGCTTGAGCTCAGGGGGAGGGCCTCTGGGGACACAGGGTGGGGACGCACGTCCAGCCGAGGAGGTCCTTCTACAGGAACGATGCTATTCCAGAAACCAGAGACCTGGGGCTGGTCCAGACCAGCAGCTCAGGACTCTCATACTCCGCCTTCTGGGAGCCCGTTCCTGAGGCGAGGACCAGAGGCCACTGGTCCTGGATGAGTGGGAGGATGAGTGGGAGCCTGAGGGACGGTGGGGTGACCTGTAAAGCCTGGTGTCTGTCCGCTGTCCTTACGACTTACTCTCTGCAGCCGGGGAGGGAGGTGAAGACTTTGGGGCCAGGTAGATGAAGAACCATCCAGATCGGGTGGACAGAGAAGCAATGGCTCCCAGCTGCAAGCCCCAGAAATGGCCATCTCTGAGGAAGACCTGCCTGTCCCTTCCCAGGCCGGGCGTCAGCTCCCCCCGCCTCCCGCGTGGACTCTGGGCAGACGCCCCACCCGTGCACCAGTGCTAGACGGTGCACTGATTTCCAAGCACAGCCCCAGAGTCAGGGCTCAGTCGGTGGCAAACAGCACCCCCTCCTACCCCAGACATACACACACATGCGCACACACACACGCACAGGCCTGGAGCAGGTGCACAGAAGGTGGGGTTGCCCGCAGAGATAGCGAGGAGCTGACTGTCCTAGAACATCACAGGAGAGGAGCAAAAGCAGGGTCAGGGAGCCTGAGTTCCAGCTCCAAGACATCCGCTTCCTCCCCTATAAACCATGTCGATGACCAAGTTCCGGAGCACGGGGACAGCCCTGCCCATGACTGCCTCTGGGGGCTGGGTCTGCACACGTGCAGGCAAAGGGGCCACAGATCCCTCGCATCCAGCTCCCCGGGACTTGCGGCATTTCCAGGCTGGTGGTCAGAGGGGACAGGACACACCTGCCCAGTGACACCGGGGTGACTTCACATAGGAGCTCCCGGCTCAGGGTATGGCCAGCTTTCATGGGCCCAGGCCCCAGCTATGAAAGGACAAGCAGTGGGAACTTGCGAGGGAGGGGGAGGGGACCGTCTCCTTCAATCAGCCCCTCCTTTAAGGGGGAGCCGCACCTGCTGGAGGGACGGCAGCAAGAGGAGAGAGTTCAGAACCTTCCGGGCAGGAGGAGACTCCTCGGCAAGAAGTCAAGGAAGGGAAGGGAAGTTTCTCGAAAACCAGCCAACGGGAAAGGGAACCATTCCTTCTGATAATCAGTGGACAGCCGGGAGGGTGCCTCCCATGGGACCTATGGGCTCTTTCTTCCCAGGGTCCCCTGCCCCCGCCCCTTGCACACACCTCCTCCCAGCTTCTGTCTCCCTGGCAACCCCAGTCCAGGTCCCGGCCCCTTCTCCCTGCATCCACAGCCACACCCGGATAGCTGAGCAGGTCCCCCGTGGCTGTGTCCGGCTCGCTGGGCCCTCCTCATCTCTCGGGGAAAACCGCCACGGGAGGGGAGCCCGGGCTGAAAAGCAAGCAGGGCTACCCCAAGCAGGATCCCCCTTCTGGGTGCCCCTAGAGCCTGTGCCCTCGGGCAAAGGCAAAAAGGACACCATTACCCAGTATCACTGTAGGCTCTTCCCAAACCGCAGCCTCTTCCCCACTCCCAGAGGCCCCCCCACTCCTCCTGGAGGCCCCTGTCAATCCCGGCCAGGCAGCTTCCCAGCAGCAGGGACGTCCCCCAGCCCAGGGGCCTGCACCCCACTCCGTGCCCTAAATCCCACCCGCCCTCCCCAAACTGCTTGCCAGACCCAGTAAAGGCCACCGCTCGCTGGTGGCCTTTCTCCACGTTAGGTGACCGTGACCTAAAACGGTAGGTGTGGCAGATCCACCTTTCAGACCAGAAACCCAAGGCTCGGGGATGGCAAGCAGGTCCCTGGAGGTCAAGCAGCCCACGGACGCAGGCTCCAGATCCAGGCTCTGGGCCGGGGGGTTCACACCAGGGGTGACCTCGGGGCCCACTTAACACGCAGCTGCCTCGTCCAGCCCTGGAGACCCTGATCAGTAGGACTGCGAGGACCTGGGAGTCTGCACCTCAGCCTGCCAGCTGCCTGGTGGGTCCGACGGAGGGCGGGCCACACCTTTCAGAAACATAAAGACGCCCCACACCTGTCACTGAAGTGGAGTGCCACAAGGAGGACTCAGACACCTGCCTAGGTGCCAGCACATCCTAAGAGGTCCCTTCTAGCAGCTTCTACGAACAGCCAAAAAAAAGTCCCACGTGTCTCTCCAGCACCATCCAAGGCTCGGGGGAACAGGAACGGGGCTGCTGGGGCACAAACCTCCAGCCCCCCACCCCGCGAGGGCTCACGGCTTACTTCACACCGCAGAGTTCTCCAGAGTCAGAAATGCTCCCTGCCACGGTGTCACATTGACCTCAGAAGACCATTTTAGGAGAAATCTGTTTCTCTGTGGCTCTGCTCGACACTGCCTTTATAAAAAATTTAAAAATCTTCTCATCTTCCAGTCAACTTCAGAAAAAAAATAAAGTTAGACACAGGTCGGGACAGAGGGAGACTGGGGCGGTGTAACTCTGGGAAATCCGCTTTCCCCCTCTGAGCCTGGGAGTCTCTGTTCCAGAGTAAATTGACCGTATCTTTTCTAATCCAGGCCGTCGAGGTGCAAAAGCCACCACTGAAACCAATTCCGGGGCTGGGCACTTCTTTCTGGCACAGGACCACAAGGGGCTGCAGTTTTGCCCGTGAGAGGCCCTCTGTGCTGTCCACACGGTCTCCAGGCCTGCCTCCCTCCTCTCCCACCACCGCGGAAATGGGATCCGGTTCTGCAGATAAGCGCCCGGGACTGCCGTGTCCCTCGTCGGGCTGCCAACCGGCAGAACGTTACATCAGGTCACGGTGAAGGCCTCGGCCGCCCTCCATCCCCACGGCCCATCTCTCTTTCCTGAAGGAAAAAAGATCATCTAAATAAGGAAATAGAGACAAGCAGAAACGGTCCTTCCCTGTTCTCCCCACTGTTGGATGCTCCGTCCCTCATACGCCCCGGAACGTCCCTCCATAGATGTTAACCCCTGAGAATTCCAGCCTGACCTCTCTGGGAAGCAGGACCCAGAGCCATCCGGAGCTCGGCCTGCGGTCACTCCACCTTCCCTAGGATGCCCCCCTCGCTTCCTCACTTGACAGCCGGACATGCCCGCCACACACCTGCCAAGGGCTCCTCCCACCTGCCTGGGTCCCAGCCCCCAGCTGCCACCCTCTGTCCCCACCACCACTCGAGCACCACCTGCTCCCGCCGATCCCGCATGTGTACCTGCTCACCTCCATAATGCTAGCATACAGCAGGCGCTCAATAAAGACTCATTGGTTGAGCAACTCAGATTCAATGGGGCAGAGTCAAGTGGAACCAGCCCTAGGCCCCTTCTCTAGCTCGCTAGCTGTGTGACCCTGAGCACCTTCCTTGCACTCTCTGAGCTTCTGTGTCCCTGTTATGGCTGAGAGGGTAACTGCAGCTGATACCATGAGACTCAAATTACCTAAAGTATACGAAGGCAATCGGCAAGCTTTCAAGGGCTACAGAAATGTTACCAATGTTATTATGAAAAGATATCATCACCGTAACAGAGACTCTAACCTTCCAATGTACCAAAGTAATTGCTGCAAAATGGAGAGCTTTAAACACAACGGTAAGCACTGTGTACACAGCTTAGGGAATCAGTTTAAAATAACCGGCGAATCATTCATCTCAGGTTCCCAAACACGATGGTTTCACAGCCCCGAAGAGGAGGCACCACAAACGTCCAGGGAGCTGGGACTGGTCAAGGACTTTGGTTAGAGATTCTGTCGTCTGATAATTTGAAGCCAAGTAGGGTAACTGATTCAAATTTCAGAGAGCCATGACAGTGTCCTGGGGTGACCGTACACAGCGGGCTCACCCGTCCTCAGGTAGTATTCTAGAAATAGGGCCCCCGACCAACAGGCTGGATGGGGAGCTCCATGAGAGCGGGGCCCACATCCAGCCACCTCGCTCCCCTGTGTCGTCAGAGCTCCGCCCACGCGGGGCACACGCCAGGAGCCCTGACATCTCTACTGACGGAGGCTGAGGGACGAGGGATGAAAATGCAATGAAGAAAGTTCAGAAGGAGAGAGAGAGAGAAGGAGGGAGGAGGGGAGGAGGGAGGAGGAGAGGGAGGAGGAGGCAGGCGAGGGACAAGGGAGAGAGGAAGGGAAAGAACCCCAGAGAATTCTGGAATGTGCACAGGCCTCCCTCTCGTACTGGAAGATGGCTGGTCTCCCGTCACATAGGATTTGTTTTCCAAAGGAAAGTTTAGTGAAAGGATTGTTGTATTTTGGGTTTTGCTTTGCACTGTTCATCGTTCATAGCTGAGCACTCAGTAACTATGTGAAAGTCTCTCGTGCAACGGGACAGCCAAAGCCCTTGGCTCACGGGTCCGGCTCACGCGTGCTGGGTGTCTGGGGAACTCGGTCTCCTGGGGGAGGCTTCCTAAGCCCGAACGCCCTCCCTGTTTGGCACCCTCACCCCGGGGGCTCCAAGGCAGCAGCTCCGTGCAGCCCCTTCCAGGGACACACCCCCCATACCCTCCAACCCACCGCAGGGAGTCAGGGCCTCTCCCCCAGCCCCATGCCTCCTCCGTCAATGCGCCCTTTAGGGGTATGACTGCCCTCTCGGGACTGGGGGCCCTTGCTAGTATCCCACACCCCACAGCACGAGACCTGTGGACTGTCAGATGATGGATGAATGGACAGATGGAGAAATTAAAGGAGGCACTGATCGGCCCAGAAGGCAAACTCGCTGGTGATAAGGAAGGGGGTTAAGAGGCAAGTTCAAGGGCTCCCGGGCCTGGTGAAGACGGCAGAGTTAACCAGCCTTCTTTGAAAAGTGTCCATTAATGCATCAGTAAATATGGAGCTAAAACTGCCCACCACTGCTGGGGGTACTGGCCTCCAGGAAGGGGGGCACCTTACTCAGAGTGGAGAGGAGCTGGCTTGACCGTCCGCCCACCAGGCAGTGGCGTGAGGGTCAGGGTCAGGATCCCGGGAGGCAGGGAAGCGAGGGCTGTGGTTTGTCTGGGGTTGGAGGGTGAGGCCCCAGCCACCCAAGGGGGCCTGGGAGGTGGGGGTCGGGGTTAATGGTCCAGAACCTTCCTTCCACGGCCACAGGGCTATAGGTGGGAGGCTCTATCTACCTGGGCAGAGGGCCAGAGAGACAAGGCCCCATAGCTTGGTGGCTCCCCAAGAAGCAGAGAGCAGAAGAAAAGTCCCCGTGCCCACTCGAGGACTTGCTGCTGCCACACAGGCCATCAGGATGGGGAAAAGAAGAGACGGCAACCAAGCCTCGTGGTTTCAGCTTCTCAGCCACTGCCCTACAACACCTCGCTTCCATCCTGAGGGCTGCCTGGAGCCCCTCGCTGGCCAGTCAGCACCCCTGCTGCTAGCCGGTCGTCCTCTGGGTCACCCGGCATTTCCAGAGACCGTATTTCCAAAGGCTCTCTAGATGGTTATGGCCCTGCCTCACCCCTGCTTTTCTCTTCATACTTTCTACTTAAAAAAAATGGGGCTTGGGATGCCTGGGTGGCTCAGTCGGTTGGGCATCTGCCTTCAGCTCAGGTCATGATGTCGGGGTCCTGGGATCGAGTCCCACCTCAGGCTCCTTGCTCAGCGGGGAGCCTGCTTCTCCCTCTGCCTGCCTCTCTCTCTCTCTCTGACAGATAAATGGATAAAGTCTTTAAAAAAGGGGGTGCTCAACCCAGCGATCCCGGACATCACATCTGTCCCCCATTTATAAAGTGAGACCAGAGGCATTGCGATCAGGGACACATGTAGCCAGAAACTGGAGCCAAACCCTCTTCTTTCTTGCAGCAAATCCCTGGGGCCCCAGAGAAAGGCTGTGCTCATCAGAGCTGCACACAGCAAAGCTGCGTTTGAAACGTGAAAGGAAGCAGGCTTGGGGGAAGAGGACGGGCAGGGGCTATGGCCCCAAATCACAGCCATGTTCCCCCCCCAGGGGCAGAAGCTCTGGGGGGTGCAGACCTGGGGAGGCGTAGCCATGCCCCCCTCCACCACCTTCCGCTGTCTCGCTCCCGGCAAACACAACAAGACGCTTTCTCTGCCTAAAGACGAGGCACCGTTTCCTACAGGAAGACAGCTCTGTCGTTATCACCGGTGGGGATGGGACTGCGCGGAGGAGAAAAACACGGTTTCTTGATTTTCTTCTCTCCACCGCAGGCGGGCAAATGACAGGAGGAAATATCACTGTTCTGCAGACACCTCTCGGGGAGGGAAGGTCACGATGTTTAAAAGAACCTGCTGGTTCGGAGGTGGGTCCCCATCTAGAGTGATCCAATAAAGAGGCAAGAGGCACCTGCGCTCTTCCTAGCACACTCCTTGGAGGAAACGCATCGCGAGTGATGGTGTGAAACTGATCAGGGCAGAACCGCGCAGCGCGGAGCCTCCTTCCCGCATCCACCCGCGGGCGTCCGCGGCACCTGTGGCGGCTTCCTGGCCACGGCAGCCCCGCAGAAGGTGCGAGACTCGGCCTCCTGGCACAGCTCACACCCCCAAGGAAGAAGTAAGACAAGCTAGCGCTGCCACATAACAAGGAAAATGCACGTCCAAGGAGGAGCCTGGGCTAGACCAGGAGTCATGAATGCCATCCCCTGGCCCTCACCTGCCGAGGCTCTCCCTCGTCTCCTCCCCACCCCCCCCCCCGCCGTCCCGGACTCCTGTACTCCCAGCACACCGCCTCTGGCCCCCTCCCTGGTCCTCGGGATGCAGGTCCCTGAACAGACGGCCTGGGAACACCAGAGCAGGTGCTCACCCACAAGTCGAGAGATCACTATTTTAAACAGCTTTGCAAAGGAGGTTATGTGAGGGTTTGTGGAATGAGAGCAGGGCCGGTGCGAGCCCCTGAACGTGGTCAGGCCAGAGGAGTATGCGGGGAGAGGCCCGCACGGGGGCAGGGCAGGGCAGGAGCTGGACCTAGGGGAGGTGGGCGGCTGAGACCTGGGGGAAAGCCGGGGCCATGGGGCCCAGGACCCCATGGGAGAGCCCTGACAACAAAGGTGAGGGTTTTACCATATACCCACTGTTCACTTTGTACCACCAACACTGGGGTGCCCTTTCCTGATGGCCATGCCCCAGGGTGGTGTGGATAGAGGGCACAGACCGACTATGGCATCAGACAGAGCTGGGTCCCGGTCCTACCTTTACAGGTCGGCCCAGCCACCTAACCTTTCCAGCTGCCTGCAGGGTGAAGGGGACTGTGTGCGTGATGCCACATCCGGGCGCCGGGCACAGAGCAGTGCTCCTGCTGCCCCCCCCCCCCGCCTGCCGCTGTCCTGGCCTGCCCCTCCCTGCCTCAAACTTCTCAGCTGTCCTTTGAGGACTAATTCAAGACCCCCCCCCAGGTCCTCCCAAGCTAGGAGGGGTATCCCACAATGAACTTAGGTGCTGTGTGTCTTTAGGGAAGTTACCTAACCTTGCTGGGCATCAATTTAAATGTATAATGAAACAAAGACAGTAAGACCTGCCTCAGAAGGTCATTGCTGGAATCGCAAGAGCAAATGAACAAACGAATAAACAAACAAGGAGAGGAAAGGACCTGGCGCAGAGTGAGCATGTGACAGGCGTTACTGACATCAGGACCGAGCCCCTCGCGGGCTGGGGCACGCTGATGTGGGCCCATGTCAAGGGCAGGCACGAGGCATGTTTTCTTCCCCAGCTCCGTTCACAGCGTTTGGGGCAGGACCGATGCTCGGTGACGCAGATGGCGGGGCGGGGGTCGGGGGGGGGGATCTCCATGCGTGGGTGATGTCACTGCCCCTGCCAGGGAGTGGAAAGCTGACTTCGCAAGCCCGAGGAAGCCCGGAACGTTGGAGCTGGTGCCTCTGGCTGGCCGGGGGAGGCCCACGCAGGAGGGAGGGCGGTAGAAGGTGCCCCGACTCCTCAGAGAGAGGGAGAGCCTAACCCTGCACCTGGGAGACGTTGTCCCTTCCCAGATGTGAGACAGGGGCCCTGAGGATCCCAAGCCAGGGGGCCTGACCCCGAAGGGTGCTTCCCAAGGAGAGAGAAAGGCCAGGTGGGGGTGGACTCAGGGCAGGGGCCAACCTCCCTCTCCCTCCTCCTGTTCACCCCTCACCTTCTTTCTCGCTGTCTGTCTCTGCATCTCCCGCACCGCCCCCACCCCCGCATCCCTTCCTTCTCCTCTCCCCCTGTACGGGGAGAGCAGGGCAGGCCCTCGCTGTGACTGTGCAGTTGGGCGTCGCGCAGAACGTCTCCAGGCTGCTTCTCTCGCCAGTTATAAGCAAGCATGTTTTGCCGAAAGGCCAACAAATCGCCACCATCCCACTCCGTGCAGTTGCTGAGGTAAATTACTGGTTTTGACTAATGCTCCTGGGGAAGAGAACGCACTCTCCGAGACGCACCTCAGCCAGGGGCTCCTCTCACCAAATAAGAGAAAACAGGTACCGATTCCTGGGACCCTCAGAGCAATGCCCTGTGCCCCGCACCGTGTCGTCCCCCCCCCCACCCCCGCCACCACACACTCGGAGCCAAAGGAAACGTGCAAAAGGTCATTATTTATCTACTTAGAAAAAATGCGTACATCTAACGCGGAGTTTAATGCTCCCAGGCCTTTGCAAAACTAGCTTCTCCATTTCCCTGGGCGGGAAGCAGATAACAAAGGAGGTCAAGCCCTTATCGATTTTCCCAGCCAGTCGTCAGGTATTTCTCCACAAAATTTACACAGTCGCAGACAGTCTCCAGGAAGAGCTCCACTTCCTTTTCAGTTAATGCTGATACTCCCGCAAACTCCTATGCACCCTTCAATGCCCAATCCACATGCCCTCCCTCTTGGCTGCCACCGCCCGCCTCTGGAAGGTGTCCCACCACTTGCTCCCCCGGGGCTTTCAGAAGGCTGGTGCAGAGGCCCATCTGTCTTCTGACCTCCCACGAGCCGGTGAGCTCCAGGAGCACAAGGACACCGTCTTCCCCACCGTGTGCTCCAGAGCACCTAACCAGCCATGCCTGGTTCGTGGAGGAGGTTCCGTGCGCTTGACAGGTGAAGGAGCTGGGAGAAGGTAACAGCAGTTTGCAAAACTAAGGTCACATCACAAGTTTTCACACTAGGCCCATGCACAGGGCTGCACCTTTAGGATCAGAAGCCCTCGGGAAGTCTAGGTCACTTGTACGATAAGCCCCCATCCCCGTTCCCCAACCCGGAGCTATGCAAGAACCCAGAGAGAGGCAGAAAGAAGGTCTGAGTAGTCAGAAGCCCGTCCCCCGCTGGACAGCGCGGGGCCTCAGAGTGTGAGGCTGGAGTCGCCCGGCGAGCCAGGAGCCTCAGTTTACTCCTCCGTGCAAGGACGACACTGATGCCTCCAGGCCCCCTTGGCAAGGGAACCTGTAAGGTGCCAGGAGGAGATAACAGCATTAACTGTTAGCTGACCCGGCATTAACTTGGCAAAGTCGGCCTCGGTGTGCACCCCGAATTTCTGAGATCTGTTCACGGGAGCAGTGGAGTGGAGGGACCACTTACAGTGAAGGGGAGAACGAAGGCACTGAGGCTCCCAAGAAGTCTGTAACCGCCCGGCAGTAGAAGGCACTCAGAAAACACCCGTGGGACGAAGGCGGGAACGGACGACAATGAGAATGAGCGCACAGCTGAGGGACTGTGCGTAGGGAGGGGGAAACAGAACCCCGCTGGGCCTGCAGGGCTGCAAACAAAGACCTGTGAGCTGCAACTGAGAGACGATAAGGAAAAGAACCGCACGATGCTGGAACGCACGGCAGCTGGTGGGTGAGCACCCCGTCGCTGGAAGAATGCAAGCCCAGAGCAGATGAAAGATCACGTCATAAAACTATAGTACAGCTGAAAACCCCAAGCACTGCGTGGGTGCTTAGAATAAAAACTCTCTCAGTCCCTTTCCACCTGACTTCCAGCATTCTACACGCTAGGCCAGGGGTCAGCAAACCTCTGTAAAGGGCCAGAGTAGATATTTTGGGCTTTACAGGTTATGGGTCTCTGCCCCAACTCTTCAACTCTGCCTACTGAGAAGATAATGACATAAATGACAAATGAACATGGCTGTGCAAATAAAACTTTATTTGCAAAAACAAGCAAGGGGCCAGATTAGGCCCTGGGCCCCTCGTTCTAGAGGGATGGTCTCGTCAAGTGAAGCTGTGAGCAACTGGTAGTGTTGGCTCCCCCCTGAGTGTCTAGCAGATAATACACACTGCTTTGCCCTCAGGCCCAATTTAAATCATCCTAGGCACCCACCCCCCAATTTCTTTGACCTTTTACCATTTATTTTACTATTGCTGCATTTGCCTATGTTTGAAATTTTCTACCATAAAAAAGATTTAAAGAGAAAAAAGAAAAGAAAAAGAAGGCTTCCCAGAATCCAGACCCACGCGGAAAGCTGACCCTCTCAGTCCTGGCGTCTCTAAATCACCACAGGCCATGGGGCCCTGAACCAGTGGCCTCCCACCAGGGCCCCCCACTGCCAGCACTGGGACCAGACACAGCAGAGAGAGAGGAAGGATGACCATGTCAGAGGTTTCTCTACAAGTTGAGGTGCCTTTTCAGAGGACGCTCTTTTCTTCTGAGATCACACTTTCCCTTAACGATCATTGCTACGAAAATGTCCCTTCTATCACAAAGAATAATTTAGGTGACAATGTTTTATGCCCTTATGTGACAAAAGTTAAAGGTAGTAACCCTATATGGGCCCTGATCTATTAATTAATTAATTAGTTAGTTTGTTCGTTTGTTTTTGCCAGTTCGGATCCTAAAGTCTGGGAGCTCCTGCCACCTCCTTGGGGCCTAAAAATTGACTTTCCCTCAGGCTTCTCTTCACCCCCCCAGCCTCACTCCTCCAAGACCCAACCTCCCACGTGAAGCACCTGTGTGACGCCCCTAGGTCCTCTGCTACCTCCGAGGATGGCTGCAGCCCCAGGATGCCCACAGCAGAGGCAAAGGAGTGCGGGGGACCTGCCTTGCCATGGGATGCCGCCCTGACCTCATGGTCCCATGCTCAAGGCACGTGCACAGGCCTTTGTTGGTTCTCAAACAAACCTTCGAGGCTAGCAAGACAGAAAACTGAGGTACAGAAAGGCCAAATGCCCCGTCCATGTTCCTCCAGCAAACCAACCGCAGGCAGAGAAGTGTGTCTTCACTGATGGCCTACCAGCCCCAGGCAGTGCGGAGTCTCTCTGCCTTCATCTTATCCTGGCCAACCACACATCTAACCACCCTCTGACAGCAGGACTGATAAAGTATCATCTTCGCTTAGTCTGTGTTTTCAGTGACCGGTTCAAATAAAAAATTAAGTGTCTAACGTGCTCACAATTTTTTTTTTTTTTTTAATGTCAAGAATGGTACCCGCCTTTAAAGAACTTACTGGCTGGTCAGAAAGACGAGAAGATTCTTTTTCATTCTGCTCCAGAGAGTGCAGAGAGCTGGAACGTTCCACATCTGGAACATTCCAGAAGGCCTGGCAGAGCAGGGAGACTCCAACAGTGCTCCTGCTGGGAGCGCCAGGCCTTAAGCTCCTTCCACACCTCTCTGTGGAGGCCTGAGCTCTCAGGACCCCCAATGTTGAAACCAGTTCCCCAGGAGACAGAGAGGAAGGGACATGCCTGGGTCTTGCCCCAGCATGCATGACCTGTGCCAATGGAACCAGCTGCCGACGGGGGATGAAGTCAGTTGTTTCCAGGATAATTAATTTAGAATTAGACACAAACCTACTGGGAAATCAGTCCATTAACAAAGAGACTCAAGACCAGAATGGGGAAGTTTCAGCAATATGTGGGCAGGAATCAAGGTATATTCTAAAACCTGAGGGGCTCAGGGGATTAGGAAAGGAACAAAGTCCCAAATACTGCAAGGGGACCTCTTACTGGAAATCTGAGATAGAGAAAAGGGAAGGGGTCGGAGAGGAGAGGTCGAGGGTGTAGTGTGGATAGGCAGCAGGGCTCCTGGTGTTTTGTTTTTAAAATAGTAGCCTGGGTGGCTTGGTGGGTTAAAGCCTCTGCCTTCGGCTCAGGTCATGATCCCAGGGTCCTAGGATCGAGCCCTGCGTCAGGCTCTCTGTTCGGGGAGCCTGCTTCACCCCCCCCCCCGCCCCCGCCTGCCTCTCTGCCTACGTGTGATCTCTGTCTGTCAAATAGATAAATAAAACCTTTAAAAAAAATAGTAGCTTTCTTGAGATATGATTCACAAAGCACACAACTCACAGATCTCAGGTATGCAACTCAGTAATCACACAGAGTTGTGCAACCATCACCACAATCAACTTCAGGACATTTTCGTCTCCCTCAAAAGACACCCACGCCTATTAAGAGTCATTCCCATTTCCCTCCAAGCCCCAGTCCCAGCTCTGGGCAACCCTAATCTACTTCTTGTCTCTACAGATTTGCCATTCTGGACATTGCATAAAGGTGAAATCACATAATCCGTGGTCTTTCATGACTTACTCCATTCACTCAGTATATTGTTTTCCAGCTTCTTCTGTTGTATAACACGTGAACGGGACTTCCTTTTCATTGCCAAATAATATTCCACTCTGCGGCTCTAACACATTTTGTTTACTCATTCATCAGCAGATGGACACCTGGCTTGTCTCCACACGTACGAGCATGTTTCACAGGGATGTGAGTTTTCCTCTCCTTGGGATGTACACCTGGGAGGGGAACTGCTATGTCATGTGGGAACTCTCTGTCTAAACTTGTGAGGAACTGCCAGGTTATTTTCCAAAACAGCCACACCAGTTACATTCCTACCGGCAGTGTTGAAGTGTTCCAAGTTCTCCGAGTCCTCGCCAACACTTGCATTTATCGGGCTTGTCGACTCTAGAAATCTCAGTGGGTGTGAAGTGGTATCTTGTGGTTTTGATTTGCATCTCCCCGATGACTAATCATGTCGAGCATCTTTCCATGGGCCTATACCACGGAAAATGCCTGTCCAAGGTCTTTGCCCTACTACTTTTTTTTTTATTATTTTTTTTAATACTAAGTTCTGAGTTCTTTATTCTAGGTACAAGTATAGAATACATATGACTTGCAAATATTGTGTTCCATTTTGTGGGCTGTCTTTTCAATTTCTTGATAGTGTCCTAAGTAGCACAGAAGTTTTTAATTTTGATGAAGTCCAATTTGCCTATTTCGTCCTCTGGTCATTTATCCTTTTGTTATTATATTCAAGAAACAACTGCCTAATTCAAGGTCGAGAAGATTTACACCTATTTTTCTCCTAAGAGTTTTATGATTTTAGCTCTTACATTTAGGTCTTTGATCCATTAATATTTATAAACAGTGTGAGGTAGGGGCCCAACCTCATTCTTTTACATGGGACTATTGATTTGTACCAGTACCATTTGTTGAAAAGCCTATTGTCTACAGAATTATTTGCTACCTTTGAAAATCAATTGACTGTAAATATGAGAGTTTATTTCTGGAGTTTGAACTCTATTCCACTAATCTATACATCTCCCTTTGTGCCAGTACCACACTGTACAGATTACTATTGCTTTGTAATAAGCTTTGAAATCAGGAAGTATAAGCCCTCCTACTGGGTTTTTCTTTTTAGAGACTATTTTGGCTATTCTGTGTTCCTTGAATTTCCCTATGAATTTTAGAATCAACTTGTCAATTTCTGCAAAGAATTCTGCTGGAATTTTCATAGGGAGTTGTGCAGAATCTATAATTTGGGAATGATGCCCTCTTCATAATATTAAGCCTTCTGATCCATGAACATGGGATGTCTTTCCATTTACTGAGGTTGTTCATTTCTTTCAAAGTACATTGTCAGTTTCAGAGTAAATCTTGCACTTATTTTGTTAAATTTATGCCCAAATATTCTATTCTTTTTGATACTACTCCAAATGGATTTATTTTTTTCATTTAATTTTCAGGTTCTTCACTGCAAGTGCACAGAAATGCAATTCATTTTTTATATCAGTCTTGTATCCCACAAACTTACCGAAATTGTTTATAAGCTCTGATAGTGTTTTTAGTGGATTTCTTAGGCTCTTCTATACGCAAAATCATCTTGCCTACAAATAGTTTTAATTCTTACTTCCCAATCTAGATGTCTTTCATTTATTTATGGGGTTTTATGTTTTTGGTTTGGTTGCCTGTGGTTTTTTTGTCTGTTTGTTTGTCTGCCTAACTGCTCTCTTTGACTAGAACTTCTAGTACAATAAGTGGCCATTGTGGCCATCCTTGTCTCAATTCCTGATCTTAGAGAGAAAGCTTTTAGTATTTCACCATTAAGTATGACATTAGCTGTTATGTGTTTAATTTAATTTATAAATTTCAGCCTGGAATTGATAACATTATGAGACTTCTCTTGGGTAGTTAAGAGATTCTTAAGGAATCGTGTAAAATGTTCTATATGTAAAATGAGCACAGATGCCTCCATGAACTGCCCTTGGACTATGGGATGCTCAGCATTCCCTGTGAGGAACAGGGCGGGGGGGGGGGGGCTGCTCTCCGAATTCACCAAGACTCAGCCATGCTTGTCCTCAAACCTGCCTACACAGGTTGTACTTATGTAATTACATAACAATTAAATTTTATGTAAACCATTGGAATAGGAGTTAAAAAGGAATTGTTTTATGAAACAAATGTTGGATATTTGGGGACGATCACTGCTAAATTAGGCATGGACAGGTGGAACAAATGCATGTTTTATGTTAAAATAAGACGTTCAGGTGCATCTGCATCATTTTTTGGATCCCTTCTTTACTGATCTTTTTCAATCAAGCAGCTCACTGCCAGGGCCGATGGCACTGGAAGAGGGCTTCTTCTGGGACACAAATATAATGGCGGTTACCTGGGCAGATGTGACAAGATGTCACTTTTTTTCTATCTCCCTTTTACCATTTGGTTTTTTCAAAACATTCCAGTGAGTATGCATTGCTTTTACAGCAGAGAAAATGTGTAATAAAATACTTTTTTTTTTAAGACCCAGATTCTATTACTTCCTGCTAACACTGGGAAGGAATCCAGAAGTGCCACCCTGTCCTGGCCAGCATTGTTTCTGGAGCCAACGAAGCACCCCAACGTTAAGAAGGTCAACAAGAAATACAGAAAAGGAGCAATACAGAACACCACACTAATCAGGATTCCCTGGCTCAAGTGCATTGCCATTTTCTTTGCAAGTTAATTAACACTGAAATCGACTCCCTTGATTTGGCTGGAGCTGAGAGAGGCCCCTCCACGGAGTTCTTCGGTTCACCGGCTGAAAGGCAGGCTTGCTTTCGGAAGAAGGTTCAAGTAACACCACACCAGGCAAATCTCGGTTTCCTGGGAGAAGACCAGAATTCAGAGTGTTTTTGCAGAAACACAGTATTTCTGCTTCGCTCCACACCGGATGAAGCCCTCCCCATACCTCATCAGCGCAAACCACCAGCCATCTGGGGTCTATGGTTCTCAGCTCGGCTGCCCATTACCCCAATGCGGGGGACACTCTGCAGGGCTCATTCGCTCCAACTGGCTCAAGACTTAAGCTCCCTCAAAGGGTGTAAGGAGGTTTGTTTTGCGTTAACAGTCTCAAAAGACAGATCGGCCTCCCGACTCAAAACAAGAAGTCACAAGGGGCGGTACACGGTGGGGAGCGGGGGGGGGGGGAGACAGGCAGACAGAGTTAGTGCTGGGGACGGAGGGAGCACCTCCAAACGCTGGTCCTGAACGAGACACACGAGCATTTGTACGTCTGTCTCCTTCTACCTCCTGGCCATCCCGGGACGCGCGTTGCGTTCCTACAGGACAGCAGGGGAGGCCAGCCTTGCCCCCCGACCACGTCCCCCGGCAACACCAGCACCCTCACTTCCTCTGAGAGAAAGGCACAAACAGAAATGTGCCAGGGCCTCGCTCTGACCTGGAGAGCTCTGAGGGCACAACGTGTGCACACGTCAGATACATTCAGACTCGTGCTTCCATCCGTGTCCACAATTACTCCTCGTGCTTTAGGCAGACAGATCATCTCTGTGTGTGCGTGTGTGTGTGCGCAAGCCATGCCAGAAACCTTCCCAAATGTGGCCAAATTCTCAGTGGTCACCCCTTTGGAGGGAGGGGGTATTGTACAAAATGAATTCATTTCCTACTTTAATTTTTTAAATTATTCTACTGTGAATATGCATATATCACAGTTCTGTTCAGAAAAAGTTCAAGTGCACAATCTTTTTTAAGATTTTATTTATTGATTTGAGAGAGAGCTAGAGCACAGAGGGAGAGGCAGACTGCCCACTGAGCAGAGAGCCCCATGCGGGGCTCGATCCCAGGACCCCAGAATCATGACCTGAGCCAAAGGCAGAAGCTTAACCGACTGAGCCACCCAGGCGCCCCTTGGTGCACAATTTTTAAAAAGTCTTTCTAAGACCAGTAGCGTGGACAGCCTCCTAGCAGGACACACTATTAACCTCGCCTCGGTTGCCTTCGCAGCACTGAGCACGACTGCCTCCATGTTACACGGGAACGGAGCGAGGACGAGTGAGCCCACAGAGCGGCCGAAGGTCGCCCGGCCCGCCCAAGGTCAAAGCTGGAAAAGGGGTGTCCTCACACCTGGCAAAAGGCTTCTCTGGTGTTTCCCGAAGACAGCAGGGAGCACAAACAGGAGGAGAGGGAAGAAGGGGAGCCTCTTACGCGCGGCGAGCCAGACGCCTGCCCGTCTTACTCATTTGATTATAAAATATTTCTGAGCCGCCAGATGGTCTAACAGCGGCTGCGGATGCCCTGATACTTTTCTTCATTTCTCCGCACAGGGCTCCATTTCAGGGACCTGAAGAGTGATATCCAAGAAGCTGTTCTGGAGTTCCATGAAGACAATAACGGGAGAATTGAAGAAACGCCGTGCGGTGCCCCTGCCTCCCAGACATGAGCCTGTTCACGCTTCCCAGATCAGCCGGCCTTAGGCTAATCCCGAGACGCCGGGGGGCACTCGGGCAGAGCCTGCCAGGGCCCCTTCCCGCGCGGAGATCGGAGCTCGGAGCTCTCTTACATAATTCATCCCGGCTCAGAGGCGCAGCACTCTGCCGGCTGGCGCGGGGACGGCCGGTGGGGGGAGCGGACATCAAAGACCACATCCTCCTTGTCCTCCAAGATCAAAGCCGCGGGGTTGATGAGTTCACCGTAGCACTCCCTCTTCTGCTCGGCTTGTCCTGCCTTTTTTGTTTCTTGTTTTAGTTTTTAATAAGAGACCCTTCATCCCTGCTCCTTCGACAACTCAATAACCTAGTTAAGAACACAACAGGTCAGGGCTCTCCGCGGAGGCGCGAGCCGGGCTCAGGCCGGGCCGCCTGTGACTTCAAAGAACGGGTGCCCTGATGTTCTCAATAACCCAGAGAGCCGCGCCGGTCTTCCTGAGCCGGAGGCTGGCTCTCAAATTACTTGCTTGGGAAGAGTGCGGCCCCAGGCCATTTGTCCAGCCTGCACCAGAGAGACCCAAGACGGACCCTTTCTCTCTCTTCTCTGGTCCCCCCACACCCCTCACCCCTGACCCACCGCCCAACAAGAGAACAGCAGAAAGACTTTATACACCACTGCGGCTGATCTGAATGTCCCTCCGTGAGGATGCGTTTTGTTTCCGGCCTTTGGCTTTAGTCACTACCAGCTGGATCACTCTGAGCCAGCAGGGGCCTCGCTCAGTCCAGGGTCGACAGTCAAAGGTACCTGCGGCTTGCAAACCTGTCCACCAGGTCCTCTACCCAAAGCCACTCCTCACCCTGAAAATGCTAGCCTTCCAGAAACCTCCAAATCCAGAACCAAGAGAAAGAACCCTGGGAACAGCAGGACGGGCTTACGCGGAAGTCAGCGGGCAGACACTGGGTTTACTCCCCTGCCTGGTGGCCCACCACCCTCTGCCAAGAGTCCCGGGGGCGATCGGGTGCGGTCAGTCCTTCACACACTAGTGAGAATTACCAGCGGGTTTCACTCCTCTTGCTCCAGAAGAACGCCACTCTCTGACGATGGGCCTTAGTGGAGGCAAGGGAAAGGGGGGAAGTAATGAGCGTGCTGTGTTTTAGGAAGTGGGACAGGCCTCCACGGGCTGCTGGAGTGCGCACCTTATGAAGGAACAGTCTCCAGCAGGAGGGACACGCTAGGGGAAGCGGTGCAAAGAGGAATAAAAAGGAACAAATGTTTCTCTTGTCCTAAAATCTGCCATTCTCAACCCTGACCTTAGGTAGGGGGAAGGAAATAGCTCCTCCTCCTCCCTCCTGTCCCACATGGGACCCTGACCGGGAGCGGGCCATCGCCACAGCCCGGCGTGTTTCTGCTGCGTGGCTCAGCCACGCCCCGGCTTGAGGGTCCGCCTGCCCATAAGGGGGATGAAGGCCGCTGAGAGGAAAAACAAAACAGCCACGTACACGCCACAGCCTTGGATTCAGGCCACACAGGACAGACAGAGAGAATCCTCAGAGACCAGGCCACAACGTTCTGGCCCAGCCCCTGGAAGGCAGAGGGCCCAGCCTGGGAACATACTGGTCCTTGACCAGTGACAAAACAAAACTCAGCTAGAGAAAAGAAAGAAAGAACCACAGAAGGAAGCTTATCCAGGGGCTTCAACATATCTGGCTCCTCACAGCCCAGACCCCTTAGCATATGCTGTTCCTTATGCCTGGAACGCGCCCACCCCAACTTCTTCCCGTGCCAAACGTCTAGCATCGTTAGAAGCCCAGGCAAACGCACCTCCCTGGGAGGCCTCCCTAACCCCGCCCAGGATGGGCTAATTCATTCCTCCTGGAGCTCTCTGGGCACTTGTCCCCGTGGGCGGTATTATTCGTGTACCCCCTCCCTGATCGGGCTGGAGTCTTTATCGCCCGAGGCCAGGACCCTGAACTATCTGGCCTGGCACAGGGGATGCTGGGCTGTGGCCTTGGAGAGAAGGCGGTGAGCCCCCCGCCGCACCCCCACCCCCGGGGAAACACAGCCCCCACCTCCCACACTTGCTCAGTGTGGAATCACAGAGTCCTCACCAGCCATGAAATGCCATCCTAATTCATACCGAATCCCACCTAAATGACACCGACAGCACCGCTGTGAAAGGAAGGACCCCTTCCTTTAAGTTCAGATTTGGGGAACTCTGAGAAGTATTTGCATTTTCTCCAGGGAAATTGGAGGGGGCTGCCCCTAAGACAGTGGCACTGTTGGCAAGAACCCCCCTTACGCCCCCCACCCGCCAGCCCCTGCTCTGGCTGCTGGCCCCGCCCTCCCTCGGAGGTTATAATAGACAGAGCAGCCCCAGAATCACTTCCAATTTTAACAAAGCCAAGGGCTCCCATTCAGGTTTCTGGGTCTCTGGGCAGCTGCCAGCCTATCAGGGATGGTTCCTGCTTAAAGACCCCAGACCCCACAAGCCCTCACCCCGGGGTCACCACCAAACCTGACAGAGAGGGACCGATGGCGTGAATACAGTTCGGTCTCTGCCAGGATTTCCATTACGAATCCAGACCCCTGGGTCGTCAACCCAGGCTGTCAGAAAAACTGCCCAGGACAGCCCATTGAAAGCATAACCTTACTGAGATCCTGTCTAGATGCATTACAGTGTAGCGGGCCATCACATGGAATTCATTTGGAGTTTAAGACAGATCCAATATAGCATCTAGAATTTATAACAGATGTTTGGGTGTGTTTGGGGGGGGGGAATGATTTAGCCCCGAGAACAGAAGTCTGAGGGTTAATTAAGTAAAATCATCATGATTCTAAAAACTCTTTCTTACCCAGAGGACAATAAACAGGACAGGCACGCAGATACCCAGATACCGGAGAGGAAAGGGGCTACAGGCACTGGGGCTGGCTGGGGGGCGGGGCCAGGAGGAAATTTACAGGGCGTTGCAGGACAACCAAGTCCCAGAGGAGCCTCCCCTGGCATCTGGAGTGAGAGCCTAAAAGCAAAGCTTTGGGCAGCAACAGCATGGGCCTAGCAAGCTCAGCCCCCTCTGAGCCTGCAACTGCGGGGACAAACGGGGTGGCACCCCGCAGGGGGTATGCCACGCCCCCCTACAGCAGGTCTCTCAAATTTACCCCCCTTCTACCATAAGCGGTATTCTGAGTTATCCAATAGGAAAGACACACTAATAACCAGAACATCTCTCCACCAGCCTCCGGAAAACATCACCCTTTACCGAGATCGTGCAGTTTCTAGCAACAGGCCCTACCATTTCTTTACGTGGTCAGAACATTCCGGACGCCCACGCTGAGGAGCTCCAGGAATAAGGAAAGGAGGCATTAATACCCTTTCCGTTCAAGGGAGGAAACTGGGCTCCGAGAAGTTAGACAACACCTGCAAAGCCATGCAGCCAGGGAGGGACGAAACGTCACAGTGAGGTATGTGGGACTTTTGCTCTGCAAGGAAGGGGATGGCGCGCCAGAAAGCAATGCAGGCACCCACCCCCCACTTGATTCCCACATTTTTGAAAAGTCACAGGATGAGAAACCAAGTGACGTCACGCGCCCACAGACTCTACCAGACTAACAGAATCTGGTGAATGAACCCTCGGCATCACAAAGGCCAGAACCACCAAGAATCCCCAAATTGTGGCCTTTGGCTCCCTGCCCCGCCCCCCCATCTCTCAGGCCCAGAGCTCTTGTGATAGGCAAAGAGGGGAGCATATCAGCCGTGGCTGGGGACACGGGAACCCCGGCTCCTCAAGGCTTCTAGCAGGAGGAAGTACTGGTCGCAAGTACCCCAAGAGGACCCCTGGCCCAGGGGACCCGCCCTGCCAGCCTGGTGCCTAAGCCTCACCATCCGGAAGAGGGCGGCGAGCTCCCTAACCTCGCATGCTCTGTATCTCGACCTCCCTTTCTACACAACGAAGAGAACAGCGTCCTACCTCACCATGTCGGTGTTTAAAACTTTTTCTCATAAAAAAACTGCCAATACACGAGAGGACTAGTACCATGAGTGCCAGGTACCCGCGACCCAGCGTCAGAGGCCAGCACACGGTGCCTCTTGTCCCCTCTTGGGCACATTCCCTGCCCAGCCCCCCACCCCCGCCCCCCCTCCAACCCCCCCATCTCTCCACCCCCTCTCACCCCCCCACCCCTCCCTTGCTCTGATTAAGTGAGCCGACACAACGCCACCACAGCCACACTCCAGGCGGCCTCTGCCACCACCACCACCATGCATCGCTGTTCTGTCTATGGGCGGGGCCACTGTCACCTGCCTGGTCCACTTCACAGGGACACTTCAGAGCTCTACGGGACACAGCCAGTCCCTGACAGACGATGGCGCCACAAACACTTTCTGACCTGACGGTGTGCAGAAGCCAGCATTCCGTAGAATCTGGACTTTGAGTTTGAATTTGGGTCTTTCCCGGGCTGGCAACATGATGCTCCACGGCGGCCGCGGCTCCCATGCCGCCCGGCAACCACGAGGGCGAACAGTCGAGACACGGACAGCCACACTGCGTCCCCAGAGCCATTCTGTTTCTCACGTTCAGGGCAGTGTTCAGTAAACTACACGAGATGCTCAACCCTTGGTTACGACATAGGCTTCGGGTGAGACGATTTTGCCAGCTGTCAGCTGACGGAAGTGTTTGGAGCGTGCCCGGCAAGAAGCTAAAACATCAGACAGGTCCGCGGTGTGTTAACTGCACTGGCGACTTGCACTGGGTTGATCAGGGACATCAGAGGAGGGGACATCAGCAGAGGAAGACTGGTGCAGGGGTGGCTCTCTGGAGAGCCTCCAAAAACAAGGTGTCAAGGGGTCTTGCCAAGTCACAGGTCGTGACTGTGCCTTACCGTCTTCATAGCCCGCTGCCCACACGGGGCAGGGCCCAGAGAATGCGGCCTAACCCTAAGCGCTACAGCTCTGCGAGCACCTGCTCGGGCCGGCCGATGCAAACATCACCTTGCCCAGTCCGTCCTCCCCGCCAGAGTGGCAACTCCCCCGCTTTACCAACAGGGAGCCTGCGGCTCAAAAGGATGAAAATCACACAACATCTAGACCTTTCGGATTTCGAAGTTCACACCCTGTCCCCTTGTGTTGCTCCTAATCACTTACTGAAATATTGTTCATTATCATTCCCTTTGTTTTGTTTGAGAAGACACAGTCCTGCGGTTCCTGGCGTATCAACAAGGTTGTGCGGGCATCACCACTGTCTAATTCAGAGCGTTCTCGCGACCCCCAAAGACACCCCCATCCCCCCTCACCTCTGGCCCTGGCAACCACTGATCCACTATCTGTCTCTTCAGACTTGCCCGTCCTGGATGTTCCGTATCAGTGAAATCTTACGAGATGGGGCTTTTGCGTCTGGCGCCTTCTGCGCAAGCACCCTGTCTTCTAGCCTCATTCCTGCCGAAGCGAGAGTCGGCACCTTCCTCCTGTTTACAGCTCACTAATGTTCCATCGCACGGATAGACCACACTCTGTTTATCCATGTACCAGCTCAGGGACACGTGGGTTGTTTCCCCTCTCGGTTCTTCGGAACACCGCTGCTGTGTTCAGCTTTTGTGTGCAGGTCTGTGTGGACGTGTGTTTTTTTGGGCACATACCTGCAAACAGAGCTACGGGTCACATAGTAACTCTATATACTAATTGTTTGAGGAACACTGCGTGATTGTTTCCCCAGCGTGGCTGCCCCAGTGTACATCCCCACCGCCTATGAGAGTTCTAATTTCTCCCCTTCATCACCAACACTTGTTACTGTCCGTCTTTTGGGTTCCGGCCCTCCCAGCAGGTGATCCCTTTACGGTCTAGGCATTCACAGCTCACACCACACCTCTGGGAAATCTCACGGGCTCCCACAGTCAGCACGGAAAGGAGGCAGGAAAGAATTTTACTTTTTTTTAAAGATTTTATTTACTCATTTGAGAGAGAGAGAGAGAGAGAAAGAATGAGCAGGGGAGGGGGAGACAAAGGGAGAAGCAGACTCCCCGCTGAGCCCGGAACCCCATGCGAAAGCTTGATCCCAGGACCCAGAGATCACGACCTGAGCCGAAGGCAGACGCTTAACCATCCAAGCCACCCAGGTGCCCCAAATTTTACATTTGACAGATGAGCCAATGGCAGGCCCAGAGACAATGAATAACGTGACACAAACGTCACCTCGATCTCAAAGCAATCCATTCCTAGCTCAGCTCCTCCTCTGGTCTGGAGACCAAGCAGAGGCATGAGGTTCAACAAGGGGCCGAGGAAGGAATGTGGCATTTCGTTGGGCCCCCCTGTGAGGTTTACTTCAACTACAACACGCACCCAACACGTGCCCTGGTCCCCGGGTCCAAAATGTGCCGCCTCCGGGAAAGAGGCATCCTCCTCGAAAAACAAGCATCTGTCTTCAGTTCTGGGGGCTAACAGGATTTATAACGTTCCCTTACGTTTACTAATAATAGTAAATCCCCTCCCCAGGTCCAAAGATGGTCAGCGATACCTTAATGCCGATTAAGCCAGTGTCGCCAAGGCCGGCTCATCTTCAGAGGGCAGGCCCTGATGGGTGTCCTCGGAGCAGGGCCTGGGCCAGGCACCTCTTGGAGGGCCACACAGCCAGCCACAGGGCACGTCTGCAAATGGAGCAGGGGCTGGGCGGGGGGGAACATAGGGGTTGGGGGGCTTTTCGTCACAGACTCCAAAAGCCAGAGGGGCAGAGAAGGATCCCAGCCCTGACTAGGAGTCAGGGTCTCTCCTCATTACTTGCTGTGCAATCCCGGGCAAATTTCTCAACCTCTCTGAGCCTCGGGCTTCTTGCTTATGAAAGAGTGATAAAACTCTGCACCACCAAACCTCACAAAGCAGCTACGAGAAGTAAATAAAGTTGTTATAGCCGTGGTGGGGGGGGGGCGGTTTGCAGGGGAGTATTTCCAATGTAATAGTATTTTTTTCCTTTGAAAATGAGTCATCGGGACTAATAATTATTTATAATTTCACAGCAGGAATTCAGTAACAGTTAAAATCTAATATAACAAAGAGCAAAAGCTTTACAAATGTGCATGTTCCTAACCTAGCAATTCTACTTCTAAGAATCTTGAGGCCTAATGACACGAAGTGGCGAGGGCAAGGGGTTTAGAAACGTTCATCACAGCACATGGAAAATTTTATTGCTCAAAATCATCATTGTCCCTTCCCATGGGGGGAACGATACTTCTCACCCCACTAACATCAGGCCTCACCGTATGGCTTGCTTTAGCCACTGCAGTGTGAGGGGAAAGAGAACGGCCTTACCAACCAGCAACTGCACTACTAGGGATTTACCCAAAGGTTACAAAAATACAGATTCGAAGGGATACCGGTGTAGAGCAGCATTATCTACAATAGCCAAACTGTGGAGAGAGCCCAGATGTCCATCACCTGCTGAACGATAAAGAAGGTGTGGTGTATATACTACTCTGCCATCAAAAAAAAAAAAAAAAAAAAGCGATCGTGCCATCTGCAACAACATGGATGGAACGAGAGGGTATTATGCTGAGCGAAACGAGTCAGTCAGAGAAAGACAAATCCATACAATCTCCCTCGTATGTGGAATTTAAGAAAGAAAACATGAACATATGGGAAGGAGGAAAAGAAAAAGAGAGAGAAGCCAGAAGAGACTCTTAAGGACAGAGAACAAACTGAAAGATGCTGGGTGGGGGGTGGGGGGGGGGGTGCTAGATGGCTGACAGGGACTAAAGAGGGCACTTGTGATAAGCACAGGTGTTGTATGTAAGTGATGAATCCCTGAATTCTCCTCCAGAAACTAGTAGTGCACTGTATGTTAACTACCTAAAATTTACATGGAAGAAGAAAGGAAGAGAGAAAGAAAGGGAGGGAGGGAGGTAGGAAGGAGGGAGAGGAGAGGGAGGGAGGGAGGGAGGGAGGGAGGGAGGAAGAAAGGAGGGAGGACCGACGAGTGGCACAGGCGATTTCCACTTTTGCGAGGAAGCTTGACCATCCTGTTGCTCCGCGACCTTTTCTCTCTCCATCATGAGACCAGCAATGTCTCAAAGGGCTGCTCCACCAGCCTGGGCCCCAGGGGGACAAGGGTAGAGAGCAGAGCCATAGCCAGCAATCATGTAACTTAAGTAAGAGAAAACCTACATTGTTGCAAACCAGAAGATTTAAGGGGTCATTTGTTACCAGAGCATAACCTAGCTGACTGATACACAGCCACACTCCTACTAACGCAGAACGGCAAGCAACAGAACCGACCAGCTAAAGAACGTAATACATATACGTACTAACAGATAACATACTATATGTTACAAGATATATACAATGTTTATATATGTTACATGTGTGTTATATACAACTTGTATTTATACATAAGTACGTGTATATCTTACTAGATATGCGTGTGTATATATACGTATCTCTACCATATGAGGTCAATCAAATATTCAGTTAGTTCAGAGCTAAAAAAGTGTTTGTCTGCATAGAAAAATGTTCTCAATATGTTTTTAACTTAAAAAACCAGAGTATGAAATAGTATTACTGACCAAGGATTAGTCTCCAAAATATAAAAATATCTATAAATCAAGAGGAAAAAACAATGTACCCCCTAAAAGAAACTGGACAAAAGGAAGGAACATGCCAGTCACAGTGGAGGAGACAGCAAATATGCTGAAAAGGTGTTCAACCTCACTAGAACTCAGGAACGTGCAAATTAAAAGCCCGTGAGATACTGTTTTACACGCATAAGATACACGGGTTAACACGCTAACATCGGAGAAGACCGGTGCTGGAGAGGTGTGGGGGAAAGGAACCTCTTACCCTCATAAGTGGGGAGAATAAGCCACCGCAAATGCCATGAAGACAGTTTAATAAGAACCAGTAACAGGGAGCGTGAGCAGAGGACCCAGCAGCTCCCCTGGTAAATATTCCGTACGGCTCCAGGAACTCTCATAGTGCGCTCGTGCTAGTCACTGCTGTGTAACACAGTATCCCCCCAACTTTGCAGCATAAAATAAATACAGGTCCTTCAGGTAGGAATCTGGCTGCACCTTAGCTGGGGCGGTGGGGGTGGGGAGGGCTCTGGTTCAAGGTCAGTCATGGGGTTCCAGCTCGGTTTCCGTCCAGGGCTGCTAGGCAGTGGTGGAGGGTCGGGGTGGAGCACTGTTCTGGGCTCACTCCCATGGGTGTTGGCAGCCTCCCCACAGGGTGCCCTCACCATGTGGCAGCTGGCTTGATCCAGCGCAAGGGACCCAAGAGAGGGCAAGAGAGAACGCCCGAGTTGGTTACCGCAGTCCTTTTATAACCTAATAAGGTGACATCACAACACTCTGCTGTTTTCCATCTTGGAATCAAATCAGTAAGTCTGGTCCACACCCAAGGGCAGGGGATCACACAGGATGCCGGGATCAGTGGGCACCATGTCCAAGGCTGCTTTCCGGGGCCCTCAAGAAAAATACAGTGCTCGCTACAGCGCTCTCTGTAACGGTAAGGAAAAACTGGACACAACTTGGGAAATGCGGTTTGTTGAGACAAGGGAACGCTATCCGGCAGTTAACAAAAGAGGGGAAAGAAGATCATGGACCGTATCTACATATCACTAGGACTGACCTCAAAGACAGTGTTGGATGGATTGTCAAAGGCCAAACTACAAAACAACATGAATAGGGCACCTGGGTAGCTCAGTGAGTTAAGCATCTGCCTTTGACTCAGGTCATGATCCCGGGGTCCTGGGATCGAGGCCCGCATGGGGCTTCTTGCTCAGCGGGGAGTCTGTTTCTCCCTCTCCCTCTGCCCCTCCCCCTGCTTGTGCTCGCTCGCTCTCTCTCTCTCTGACAAATAAATAAATAAAATCTTTTTTTAAAAGATATGAATAATAAGTAGATTTAGGAGTATTTCTAACACATAGAAACTAATGTCTGTTTAAAGCTCTTACCACGCCTGTGGCAAGAACCCAAAACACGGATGGACACAGCCCCAGTCCCTCAGCAGAGGGGCGCCCTGGGGAAGGGGCGGGGCAGAGAGAAGGAGAGGTTGGGCACTGGCTGGCCTGTCACGTTTATGGGTCTTTACAGAACAGTAAGTCAAAATGAAATGAAACTATGATTTTTTTTTGCTAAAATATATACAAGTTTTATTATACGTCTCTATAGGACATCTATAAAGTCTGGACACAGAGGACACTCTTTAATTCTTTTACAGATTAAAGATGACATTGTATCTATCTGCCTACACTTCCAGACATCATGGACACCGTTTTGTAGACAGAAGTGAGGCTCGAGGGGTACACAACGGAAACCTAACAAGGGTTACATGAGGGGGGTAGTGTTTACAATTTTATAAAGGATCTTTTTCCCTTTGTTTTTCTGTGTTTGCCCATCTTACAAAGTGATGCAGAATTTTGTGCAGGAAAATGAAAAATTTCTCCAAAGATTAAATCAACACAACAGTAAAATGGCCACAGTAGATACCGGAGTACATGAGTTTTGAGAGCATAAAGGAATTCCAGTTTACAGGGGAAAGTTTGGGGGGAAACACCTGCATCTTCGGAAGACAGAGGCCCCTGGAAGCTCATCCTAGGCGGCAGCCTGCCAGGGGTGGCCCGGGGAAGTGGCAGGTCGTCAGGCCCCCGGGGAGCTGTGTGGGAGACGGCAGCCTGGCTCCCATCCCTGTAGGGAAGGGCTTTCTGCTGCCGGTGTTGAAGGGAAGAAGCTGCCGACAGCAGCGTGCAAGCTCCTGGGCACTCCGCTCCGGCCCCCCGAGGGCTCACGGATTGGGGGGGGTCAAGCCAACTCCCAGAGCACAGGCGCCACGGGTACAAAAGTTATGACCACCCAACTGATGCCCTCTCTGCTTCCTGAGTCTACGGTGAGAACACATTACTTTCATCACAGGGGAACAAGTGACTTTATTTTATTTTATTTTAAGATTGTATTTGTTTATTTGACAGACAGAAATCCCAAGCAGGCAGAGAGGCAGGCAGAGAGAGAGGAAGGGAAGCAGGCTCCCCGCTGAGCAGAGAGCCCGATGCGGGGCTCGATCCCAAGACCCCGGGATCATGACCTGAGCCAAAGGCAGAGGCCCCTACCCACTGAGCCTCCCAGGCGCCCCAACAAGTGACTTTAAAGGGAAATATCTCTACCTGCACAGGTGCACAATCCCTAAGAGGCTAATGAAAGACCACCCCCCAGAGTCCCTCCTGGCTGCCGCCGCCCGCCCCGCTCGGCCAGGTCAGTGAGAGTCCCCCACCCTCCACATCTGACCCCCGCAGCCCTAACCCCGTTCCTCATCCCTGACCTTGGATGTGTTATTAACCCTTGGCCTGTCTTGAGCAACGAGCCCAGCAAGATTCCTCCAACCCTGGAGGTCCCGATGAGCGATGGACTGTCTGCTGACTGCCCCCCACCCCAGCCCTGCTGGCTCCATGCCCGCTCATTCGGGCCGTGCTCTCCCTTCTGCGGCTCTCCCTCCTGAGTCTAGGTCCCCCACCGCTTATCACGCGTGGGGATGGTCCTTCCTTGACAGCCAGCAGCCCGGCCGGGGAGCTCAGGGCCCCGCCCTGCACGTGACCCCCACCCCGCCACCTGCCCAGAGAGGACTGGGGGTCACCGAGACAGTTCCCAAGACACCGGGCCGGCGGGCCAGGCCGATGGGCCTTAAACACACGGCTGGGAAAAGGTCAGAGAACACGGTGACTGTCGTGCTGCCGTGAGGCCTCCCATGGAGTGAACGGTCAACGTGGAGGAGACCCGGAAGGAGAGAGAAGGAAAAAGGCGGTCGGCGGGGGGAGGGGTGGGGGAAAGTGGTGACAGGACGGGGCTCGGGTCCCAGTGTGACTTCAACTCTGTGTGACCTTGGGCCAGTCACTTCCCCCAGAATCGCCCTCCGGCATCTTCCATGGAAGTAGGAAGGAAGAGGACGAGAGATAAGGAACCACTGTCCCAACAAAACGAGCCATTCTTCTCTCCTGTCCGTCCGTCTGTCTGTTTGGCAAGAGGGACACAGGTCTGCCCTGGGAGGAGGAACACACTCAGGATGCTCACGGCGTGACACGCGAAGTCCACGTACAGCAGCCTGTCTCCGCACACCGCAGGGCAAAGCAACAGTCAGAACTTAACTTCTGAGTTCAACCGGCTGAGACTTGACACACTTTTAGGAAACTCGTCACAGCTCACCAGCAGGCTGTGATCTCTCTCTAGGGCTTGGCCACTCGCTGACCAACCACAGAAGCCCAGGGCGCTCAGCCTCTGGCACATGCCACCACCCGTCAGCTGGGGCGTGGACCCCCCCAACATCACCCTGCTCCCCAAAGCTGCGGTCCCTCCAGGCCACGGCCCCAGGCTCTGCTGTACACCCGGAGCAGGCTCCCTACCTGCCACCTCGCTCTGCCCAGTGACCGGCGGGGCGACGCCACGGACACCCAAAGTCAGGCAAATGCCAGCCCCCCCACCACACCCCACGCTGCCTTCCCTCTCAGCCAGGCTCACCTGTCATTTCTGGATGACCACGACAGCTCCTAGTGACACCCAGGACAGGCCAACCTGACCTCACTGACCTCCAGCAAATCCACTGATGGTTGGTTATGAAGGATTTGTTCTAGAAGCCAAAGAAGGTTGGCACGGGAAGGGCCTTAGAGATCGCCTGGGTTCGTGTTTTCAGACACTTTGGCTAAGGATTTAAAAAAGGAACTCCCAGAACCTCACTAAAATGCACCCATGGGGAGTGGGGTGGGGGGCTGAGATGGGAAGGCAGGTAGGGCTGCTTGCCCCTTGCTCCCCAGTTCAACCAGACCCCACGCCGGCCCGGGGCGGACTCACACTGAGGCTCGGGGCCGGGCAGCCCGTGTGTGCGGCGGGTTACCGCACAGCCAGGAGCCAAGGGTGTGAAATGACGACCGGTGTCACAGGGCTGCCTCCTGAGATGACACAGGTGACACAGACCTCCCCAGTGAGCTGACAACAGGTGACATTGAGCTCCCTGGTGAAATGACAACAGGTGACGCCGGGATCCTTTCCAAGTCCCCAGAGGATCAGACACGAAGGAAGAAGCGGCTGGAGACACCAGAAGAGCCGTGAACAAAGAAGGAGACCGAAACCGTAGGAGACCCGAGAACTCACCACAGCAGGGGGTGCTCCGTGAAAGGCAAGCGCGGCCTCGCCCGAGGAGCGTGCCCGGGAAGACAGGATGACCAGCTCGGCTTGGCCGCGGGCCGTGATGCGGCCTCAAGAAAGCTACTGGGAGCGGGGCGCCTGGGTGGCTCAGTGGGTTAAAGCCTCTGCCTTCGGCTCAGGTCATGATCCCAGGGTCCTGGGATCGAGCCCCGCATCGGGCTCTCCGTTCCATGGAGAGCCTGCTTTCTCCTCTCTCTCTGCCTGCCTCTCTGCCTACTTGTGATCTCTGTCTGTCAAATAAATAAATAAAATCTTAAAAAAAAAAAAAAAAGAAAGCTACTGGGAGCTCATTTCCTACCCTGGAAAATCACTTCTTACATCCACTCGTCCGACAGACGTTTCCTGAGTGTCTCTGGGTTCGGAAACCGTGCTCGGGGCCACAGAGGACACGAAGGAGCCCGTGCTTGAGAACACAGGCAGGAGGAAATACAGGAGGAGGGGTGCCAGGGAGGGTCCTCCAGCGGGGCGCGGGGGGGGGGGGACACGTGCGAAGCTGAGGAGGCAGGAGGGGTGCCCTGCTCAGCAGATGGCACATGGCTCTCTAAGCCTGGGGCCAGGGACACCTGGCGTGTGGCAGAGAGGTGGGCAGGAGGCCAGGCAGGACCCACTTGGACGCCAGGCAGTCCCCTGAGCTCGAGCTGCCTTCTGCAGTTTGCTGGCAAGGCCTCGGAGCGTAGAGCAGGAGGCCATGTGGCTCAAAGAAGTCACTCTTGCAGCCGGGAGGACAGATGGACGTATGAGGTGGAAAGGGAACCAGCCATCCAGGGAAGGGGGGACAGCCCAGTCCACAGGAGAGGGGCAAGCGTGGACCAAGATAATGATGAGGGCCGTGGACGGGAGCTTGGGTCTCGCACTGCGGTTCGTGTGCTTGGGAATACTTACTTAAAATGCAATTCCCAGGCCCTTGCCCAGCGGTGTCTGACTCCCAAAGCCTGGTATGGGGCCCAGGTACCTACGGTCTTGGATAGATGTGGATAGGATCCACATTTCCAGAAACACAACACGGACAGCAACTGCCGGTGCGTGAAGCAAGTTAATGTCTAGCAAGAACCTAGACCTGGCATGCAAGAGGCACTCGAGAAAAATCCCTCCAAATTTTCCACAGCTAGTGCTGGCTGCCACCTCTTGAGTGTGCCAAGCACTTAAATACATCAGCATTCAAATTAATCCCGTACCAACCTGATTCCGGCGAGCACTGTAGTTCCCATGTGAATGGGAACTCAGCTGTGGGCTGAGGTGTACGTTTCCCCCACATTGATACGCTGACGCCCCAACCCCAGGACCTCAGAATGTGACCGGACTTGGAGACAGGTTCTTTACAGAAGTGACTGGAATGACCGAGTCCCATCTGGCCAGTGCTCTTATCTGAAGAGGAAATCAGGACACAGATACACACACAGAGACGACCCCGTGAGGACACAGTCAGCAGGCAGCTGTCCACAAGCCAAGGAGAGAGGCCTCAGCAGGAAGGCCCGGAAGGCCTCCAGACTTTAGCCTCCAGGACCGTGAGGAGACATTTCTGATGTGTAAGCCCCCCCACCAGGGAGAGGCCCAGTTAAGGAACTCACCAGTAAGGGTAGGGAGGCATAGGACCCAAGTCCCCTAGGCCTCTCCAAAGAAAATGTTCCCAACCACTCTCCTTAAAGGACGAAGACCATTTCCTATGAGAACATTCTATGCCTGGTAAATGTCCCCCCGAAAGTTCAAGACGATCATCTTTCCTCCTCATCAGAGGTGTCTACGTGGGGAGCACCAAGGGGGCCTCACAGACCCCGTTACGAGGCCCTCCTCACACACTCAGAGATCACCGGGCCGCTCGGAAAAAGAAAATGCATCTGGCTCACCACAAAACTGTACGAAGTCAAGTCTCTAGTTTGAAAGGGGAAAAAAAAAATCAAAAGGACCAAGATTTAAATAACAGGAAGTGTTCTGAGGGCTGCGGACCCTGGAGGCCAAGTGTGCAGGTGGAAGGAGGGAGTGAGCTACAGAGAAGAGGCCAGGGTCCTGGAGCCCGGCACCACCGGTCACGGTCATGGCCTACACCCCCTCTGACGGTTAGACCACGTCATGCAGGAAAAATGCGACAAGATGGGCCCAGCACCGCTTAAATGCGCACAAACCGCCAGATCCTGAACTCCGAGTTCCTGCAGCTGGGAACCACGCTGGCCCAAGGCCCCCCGAAGTCCTGGACTCTGGGCACCGGCAGGGGTGGGGCTGTGGGGGCAGAGGGGCGGGAAGGGGGGATGCTCTGGAGGGAGAGCAGGAAGTGACGAGGAAGAGACTGGCCTCGCCGGGACAGAGGGGCCGCAGGGCTGCACGGAGGCTCCCAGGGGGACTCTGCTTCCCTGCCTTTCCCAGCACCGAACGGACGCCCACATCTCTTGGCTGGTGGCCCCGTCCTCCTCCGCCAAGCCAGCCGCAGCGCTGGCCGGCATCTCCCAGCCCGTTCTCAGTCACATCGCGTCAAACCGGCTGCAGCTGCGGGAGGCCCCTCCCTCTTGGGGTCACGGATCCACCTGGAGAGTCTGCGACACGGTCCCTGAGCCAAGATCCCCGATCTTAATTGCACTGCCAAGCCCTTTCCCATGTAAGGTTGACTTGGCTACCTTACTAGGATCAGGGATGTGGACCCCCGTCCAGGGAGGTGGGGGGAGGGGGGGAGGCCACCATCCCGCGTGCCGCGTGACCGTGAAGGAGATGGATTCCACAAAGCAGGAATGGTGGTTTCTAACTTGTGGGTTCAGAGACCCCCAGAAGGGCTCAAAGGCATTCTGAGGCTCAGCCCTATATTCCCCAATGCCGGCAAGGTGGGCTGGGGCCAGGAAGCTGCATTTTAATCATCTTCCTCAACAACCCCCACACCCCAGCGGGCCTGAATGTCTAGGGTACAGAATATTCAGGTGGGCGAGTCAACCAGATCTTGGACAAAACCTGACTGAGCACCTGCTCCAAGCGAGGCACTGTCCCATGCTGGAGTGGGACACACCGGACCGCCAGGCACATCATCACTTCCAAGCTGTGAACCCTCGGAGAAGTCGCTTAACCTCTCTGGGCCCGAGCGTCCCCACTGTGCAGTGGGATCCTTGCCACCACCGGCCTGCTGGGGAACACACCTGAGCCCACACACAGCCAGGTGCACAGGGTGGCCCCTCACCCACCCCCTCCGTGCCTCACAGGGCCAGGATTCTAGAAGCACACACACAGCTGTGGACAGAAATGGCCTCAGCTTATGTCCTTTTCCGCTTACTACATTTACAGGCCGCTACAAACGCAGCTTCTGATACATCAGCCAGGAAATGAAAAGTTACGGGTTGAGTGTGAACCATAAATTACCCACTTGCGAGTACATATATAGTAAGTCATCAGCGTGAACGCCGGCTGCAAAGAATGCCACCCGGAGAATTCAGTCCCATACAACCGGGCTCTGAATAACACCATTCTCCGGCAGAACAAGACAAGGCTCTTGTTCTGAATGACTGAAGGTAAGAGGACTTACGCCCACAGATGACCGGCAAATTGGTTCCTATCCCGTCTTAAAAGTACACTAACAAACTAACACAAACACAGCACTCTAATATAAACAAGCTCGTAGAATCCTCACGCCAGCCTTACCAGGCCAGTACAGTTTACACGGTGGACACTGAGGCTCGGAGTGACTTGTGCGGGGCTCACGGAGCCAAGAAACGGAGCCGCGGGAGATCCCGAGAAGCGACGGGCCTGGTCCTCTGACAGCAGGCCCCCCACAGCCGCCCAGGGAGCCGTTTTATACACTCTGGGGTTACAGAACCAACAGCCACGAAATGCACATTTTGAGATTCTAGCACAATCTAGAACACTTGCAAGGATTTCTCCAACTCTCGGCCACGGCTGCGAGTCACGGAGTAATGGGAAGATGAGGCTGGACTCTGGGTAGACTCGGACGACAGGAGCCCCTGCACACGCTGCATGGGGGCCGGGGTCCCGGGGAAGAGGAGCCTCAGCGCATACCCCACACGGGCTCCCCTCCTTGGGGACGCCGCAGCAGAGAGGCTCTGGGCCATGTCCCTCTAAGATGTGGGGTCCACAGGTCAAAGTAGGGAGCAGCCCCACGTGCTCTGGCCACCCGGACACAAAGCTCGCTCTGGCTGGGTGAGGGAGGGACGGCAAAGACAGCGAGCCGGAGGCCAGAAGGACTCGCTGATGTGTTTGCGGGGTGGCGACGGTCCAACCCAGCTGGAACGCGGGGTGGATCCGGGGGAGGACACGGTGGCCCGCGGCCCAGGCTGAGAGCCCGGAGCATCTGTTAGCAAGCACCAGCCAACTTCAAAGTGCACGGGAGGGGGAAGGGGGGGCAGCGTTCTCTAAAAGACAGAATATGTGTCAAGTGACAGTGCCCCAATTCTCCCCAAAGGGAGAAACGCCCTGTCTCATATATTTGTCAGCACTGCCGCCGAGACGGAAGGAGACTCCCTCACGCAGGACACCCCAGACTTCAAGCCAGCCCTGCACACTCTCCCCTCGAGTCACAGAAAGCCGGCGGAGCCTAACACACGGGTGAGGGCACCGAGGCTGGGGGCAGAGGCGAAGGCAGGCCCCAGGTCGGCTCACTCCTGGCCCGGGTGTCCAGCCCCCACGCCCCCAAAGAGTGGCCTGCCAAGGTTTTGGAGGTCAAGGATAAGAGTGTCAAAGGTCAAGGTGTCCAAAGCAGGACCAACCACAGGGTTCCCACCACCCACTTTAAGAGTCTGAGGACGAGAAGATGACACACCAGCCTCCTTCAACACACGCTCAAAGCAACCTCCCACCCTCCCCGCAACTACTGGCGCAGCATCTGCTCGTGGCCCCATGAGGCAGGGACACCCCCCGCGCTTACTCTGAGAAGCAACTCCAAGAAAACGTGGCTAAGTTCATTAAACTCTACACCCCCCAGGCCAGACTGGGGGAGACCACCTGTCCTCCAGCGCAAACCGATACCTTCTGGAATTATTCCACCCCTATGTGATCACCGGGCACCAGCGGGCAGGCACGCCAAGAGGGAGCGTGGCCACGGCAGAGAGGGGACACGGGGCAGCCCACGGCCCACCTGCAGCCCTCAGTCTCACAGGCCTCCACCTCCTCCGGGCCTCATGGTCCGCTGACCAATCAGGCTGTCGCTCTGTCTGGGGTGTGAACGGACTGGTCTGTGGAAGGTGACAGAACGGCAGGGCAACAACTCGTTCCTACAGAGTTTAAGGATCCCCAACTGCAGCAGCATCTCCCAACCATCGCCAGCCCCCTCCATGGAGCGGAAAGAGGCCCGTGGGGTCTCATCCACAAGGCCCTGGACCGCAGCCCCGCCGAGGCACTAATTAGCACCTGGCAGGTGCTTGGGGGCCCTCCTCCCGCTAAGAGAGCAGAGGCTTCATATGCACCCGCTGTGTGGGATTTTGACATCCTAAAAGCACGTACGTGTTAGGAAGCTTCTTTGCAGGGACACCCCAAAAGAGACATCACAGCGGCTCTGGGCCCAGCGTTAGGAACCAAGAGGCCTGGTCAGCTGGAGTCTGGAGGAGGAGGGGACCAGGTCTGATCAGGCTTCTGCGGAAGCAGGTGCAGGGAAAGGGTTGGAAGTGTGGGTCCCCAGGGCCTCTGTGGGACACAGTGCCATCTCTGCCCAGCACCCAGGAGCCCAAGGCAATCCTGGCACGGCTATCTTAAGGCCCTGAGACCTTGGGCAAGTCGCGCTCTGAATCCCAACGTCTGTAAATCCCTCTCCTGTAAAATAATTATGGCCCCAGAGGCTGGGGCTCCAGAGCAAAATGAAATGAAGGCTGGAGAGCCTTGTCTGTGAACCGGAAGCCCTGAGAAGGTGTGATGATGGCAGCTGGTGGGTTCCATCCGAACAACCCACCCGACCTCCCCAACCCCCACCCAGAATGGAGCGACAGGGCAGGTAAGGTCCCCGCTGGCCGGGAGCCAAGATGACAGAGAACAGCACCTTCACCAAAGGGCAGGGAAGACAGACAAAGCAGGACCAGGAGCAGCTCCTTCACCCGCCCCGGGCACTCTTATTCTGGCTTCCCCAAAAGGTCATGACACAGGTGGCCTGGCTGGACTGGGACCTCCCTCCAGAGAGCTCCGTCCCTGCTCCCAGAGACGCAGCCACTCCAAGAGCCAGGCCCCCCAAGAATTCCCCAGGAACAGACCACTCGCGACAGAGCGCCGTTGTCATGGCAACCAAAGTCTTAACAACTTTGGCATTTCCACAACCTTTGATTGATCCAGTTCCCAAAATTTACATTACAATGAAACAGTATTTGCATTTAATTTATTTTAATTGGCTTTTACATAACTAAACCTCTGGGCTTCGCCCTGTTAATAACAACAGAGCGAGGGAGTTTTTCCTAGGCGGACCGAAGAAAGCACCCAAGAAAGCTAGTAATTTAGCGTTTTCATGTTTGGAAAAATTCTTCGCTGACTTTCTAGAAGTAGGTTTTTGCTTCATTCTCCTTTTTTATTCTGAGAAGACAGTAGGACCTTCCCCAGGTTGGAGTTCATCCTTTAGACTATCCTGGCATCACACTGAGAGGGAAATCTGATTCGAATGCTTTCTGTGTTCGTTCAAGGAGCGTGGACCAGCGACAATGGAAGCACAGGTGAGTTCCAAGAGGAGCTCCAAGAGATTTCTTCTTCCCCACGGACACATCCCTCCAGCCTTGCGTCCCCGGCAGAGAGCAGGCACTGGGGGCGACTGTGTGTCGAATGAATGAATGAGGGCTAATTCTCATGGCCCGAGATCAAGGGCCATTTGGGATGGTGCTGGTTACTCCAGATTTTACTATTTTCATCCTGAGAAGTGTGGTTCGAGTCTGGAGACAGGGGTGCCTTTCTAGGGCTGTAAGTATAAGGGGTGCAACCGTGAGGGGCTCACCCGGGAGCCTTCATCTGGAGCTGCCTCAGGCCCACCCCGCCAATGCCACTCAACATCCATCTCCATGACAAGGGGAGTAACAGCCCCAACCAGCCGCCTAACAGGGAACAGAGAGATGGACGGGAACACATTTGGTCTCCACTCCCCAGGGGACTCTGTGTGCTGGGAAGAAAGACTTACTTTTTCATGCCATTCCCTCTAAAAGATGCTCTGATAATGACAGTAAAATACAGGTGTGCAGGGCGCAGGCAGGTAAAAAGGCGTAGCTTCTCGAAGCTTCCTGAAGGACGTGTGGGGGCTCACCAGGTGGTGGGGGGAGGCGTCCCCTCCTCAAAGGATGAGAGTCAAGGTGAGTGTTCTCTTTCCCCATAACCCAAGAACCAAGACCCCAGACGGGGAACGCCCTGCTTGCTGAACACTAACTGATCTGAGCCCAGCCTGACTGTCTGTATTTGAACAAGTGTTTTTAATCTGACCAGTAAGTTTCCAGGCTGCCCGACACACAATCAGCCAGTGACTCCCCTCCTGGCAGACTTAGAAAGATGGAAAAGATCCAAGAGTCCCAGAGGAAGGGTGAGCAGATACAAATTTCCATTTCTTTTGTGAGTCTCAGACAATATAGTTCTCCGGGCCTCTTCTGCGGGCTGACACCTTGCAGGAGGGAAATGGGAACCCCAAGTGGGAGAAGAAAAAGGGCAGAAGACTCAGAACTTGGTTTCGGGGGAGGGGAGCGGGCATAAAGACCCAGCAAGGTAGACCTGCCGAGTTAGACCACCATGGGTCAGGGACTACAGGATGTGAATATAAAAAGATTAATGATGACAATGATGGTTACAGTCTTTCCATGAATACTGCACTTTATAGTTTACAAGAGTTCTAACGGCGAATTCTTACAACAATCCGGGGAGGGAGGGTTTTATAATTCCCACGTCAGATGAAGAAAGGGATTCCCGGGGCTGTGTTCCAGCAGACCCAAGGGGCCTGCACGGTAAGCAACAGTGGGCGCTGTTTACACCTCTGGAAGTGGAGCAAGATAGGGACAGAGTCCACGCAGGTGCCTTTTCTCCTTTGGAAAAGAACAGTCTGTTCCCTGTCCCTTAGAACAGAAGTCAGTCCAGCGTCAAGAAGAGACATCTTCAGTGTCCCCCCCACCCCCCCCCCGGGTGGCTCAGTCGGTTAAGCACCCGACTCTTGATTTCAGCTCAGGTCTGGATCTCAGGGTTGTGAGTTCAAGCCCCAGATTGGGATCCATGGTGGGCACAGAGCCTACTTTAAAAAAACAAAACAAGAAGAGACAGCTCTAGTCTGGGGTCACCCTCTGCAGCTCGATGAGGCAGGAAGTCTCCTCGGGGCCCCAGACCCTGGGGGCCTGAGGGTGGTTTTCTCATTCAGATGACAGCATCCTCTGCGGCCATGACCGCTGCTCTAAGCGTGGGGTGCACAGACGCTGGAGTCTGCCGCTTCCTCAACGTCCCCGACGCTCAGTGTGGCCACCAGCTCTGCCCCGTGCCTACCGGCAGCCTCTGCAGGCTGTGACAAGCCCACCTGAGGTCCCCACCAGTCAACAAGCTTGTGCAAAACGGGCCACCCAATGGTGAGGTGGCACAGGTCCTTGCTTACTACAAACGTGCATCAGGCAGGACAAAGAGGACATGCCTTCTCTGCGGAAGGAAGCATTCAGCAGGAGAGAGAGAGAGAGGGAGGGAGGGAGGCAGGGAGGCCCGCCACGAGCCTCCAGCTGCTGCTGCTGTGGGAGGCTGCCTGTGGCTCCGTGGCTGCTGGTGGGAGCCGGCTGCCGATCGGCCCGGGGCCCCTCCGTGGCTTCATGCTGGACCTCTCCTGGCTTCACACTGTCTCCTTATGGGTCACAACCAGAACACCAGCCTGGCAAGGACAGGGCCCCCAACATCGTGCTCACTGTTGGTCCCCAGGGCCCAGAGCCCAGCCCGGCGTACAAGACAAAAGAGTAGAACTAATTTGCCGAACTGTAGAGTAATCATCGTTCGCGCTAAAGAGAGCATCCCTAGCTTTATTAAAAGATTTTGTTCTGGTTGATGTTTCCAGTAGGCGTTCCCTTGATATTTTTTTTTTTTTTTTTTTTTTTTTTTAGTGTTTCGGGCAGGAAAGGCAGGGGCACATAGCATTAACAATTAGACAAACAGAAAGGAGGGCAAAATCATGTCAGAAATCACTAGTATGACCCTTGTTTAGAAAAATTTAATTCACACACAGAATTTCAGAAATAGAAGTCAGGCTTGCTGCTTTTCCAGGACAACTGGGAAACCACAGGGACACGCCCGGTCTCCACGGTAACCTACCTGTTTCCAGTGATTTGGAGGGCTTCCTTCCTGCCTCCATGTGGAATCCTACAATAAACTGAGGACCCAGCTTTCAAAAATAATAATTTCTGAACACTGTAACCAGACTAATTTTTTTTTAAAATATGGGTTCCTTATGGTTAAGATCCTGACATAGTCTACCCGATGTGTACAGAATTTTGCTGACAACTATTTTCTAGCTCAGGACCAGAAATATGGACCTCAGACCATAAAGATGTGATTTTTTTTTTTTTTAATTTCAAATCCAGGGAACTATAAGCAGACTCTGAGCCTAGGAGCAGAGGCAACATCTGGTATTTCACATTATACGGCCCAGCCACCACGATCTCTCCCTCATTCACCCTGAAATTTATCCTTCATGTTAGCCAAGTCCTCTGATGATCGGCCTCAACTTCATAACCTTCCACTGCTGACTCAGTATCCTGGACTCAGGCAGATCGAACCTCTGAAAAAAAAAAAGCAGCCTAAGAAACTTCTGGAGCGATGCCACCACAAGTCAGGCGCGGCCCTAACAAGGGCTGCGGGGGGTCCTGCTCCCCAACCAGTAAGGAAAGACGGTCAACCCAATGTCAACCCAGCACCAACCCAGGTCAACACAAGGTCTGAGGCCCCAGCAGCACAGGGAGCGGGGAAGGCTCGCCTCTAACCGGAAGGACATGAAGACCAGCAGCTCTGCTCTCGGGCGGGCATGAAGCCAGGGAGGTCAAGGATGGGGAACAGAAAAAGTTATTTTCAAAAAGGGAGCTGAAAAGCAGCCTAACCGACAGCCAGCAAGGAGGCCATCCTGGAGGAAGGCCACTGTGCCGAACACCGGGTGGTGAGAAAAGCAAAGGAAAACCAGTAAGAACCGAGACCAGCCATGGGCGGGGTGAGGACACTGACCACCTCATTCCAACACCCTGGACAGACCCAGTGGGAGCCACAAGGGCTCTTCCAGATCAAGAAACAAAGGGAACCCCCAAATTCGAGCAAGTAAAAAAAGCAGCAGCATATTCTCGACCTTAAACAAACTCTACCCTTTGCCATGTTGAAATGGTGAATTTCTAAGAAGGCTCACAACATCCTTCTTCATACCCAGTTAATAAAGTTACTCTGCATCGAATTCAGATGAGACTAGCAAATTCTAATGATGCATTACGATAAATTTCCATTAATTCAAATCATCACAACTATGGAATTCATGGGTTCCAGACAGTCTGACTATAAAAAGAAAGTTTGCTAAGCAAATAACAGGGTAAACAAGGTTATCAGAGGAATGTGTCCTTGGGGTTCCTTTTAAAACCCTTTTTTTCCTTCTAGTTGCAAGAGTAACACACAGCCATTGGTGAAAATTCAGAGCGTAGAGGAATAAGAAAAGGCAGGGAAGAGAAACCACTCATGATCCCATCAGACTCGACCACTGTTGAAAGTTCGGTGTATGCCCTTCTCACGTTTTCTCTTTTTTCCCCTCATTACCATAACTGGAATGAAACTGTCCATACAGCTCTCCACCTTGCTCCCCAACCCTGTACATAGAGGAGACGTGCCTAAATTGCTTGTTTTCAACCCCTTTAGCAAAAACCTAGCAGCCTATAACCATAAATGCGCTCATTTCAAAGAATTATTTTTTAAGATTTTATTAACTTGTTTGTTTGTTTGTTTATTTATTTATTTATGGGGTTGGGGAGAGCACAGGGAGAAGGGCAGAGAGAGAGAGACGAGACCCTTGAACAGACTCTGGCCTGAACACAGAGCCCAACACAGAGCTCGATCTCACGACCCTGAGCTCCTGACCTGAGCCAAAACCGACAGTTGGCTCTTTAGCCCACTGAGCCGCCCAGGTGCCCCTCAAAGAATTCTCAATAATTACATTAGCTCAATTAATTCAGGAGTTCGTGTTAACACACGCTTTTGTCCAAGAATAACACAATTCCTCGTCTTCTGTAATACTCCCTGATTCTCCCTGAGTCATGGTTAGTCCAAACAGAAAGTTGAGTCTACCAGTTTGGTGATCATCAGCGGTAAGGGCCTCCCAGCAAGAAGAGAGCTGCACCATTACAAAAAGGAGGGCTCTGTCTTCTGCACTGGTTTTCCCTGGGTGTGTCCTCTTAAAGGGATAGTCAACAGCTCCTAAATCAGGCACCAGATCTAGGGCCTGAGAACTTGGCGGCTCCACCGTCAGGCTTCTGTGCTCCCACCAACGTCGCTCACCGCCTTTGTACCATGAGCCCTTTCCTCTTCATTCATATACAGCACCGGTCCTGGGACAGGAAGTTACAGGAACATGCTGAATGACGGAGGGGTGGATGAAACATACAGAGGTCACCTCCCCAAGTTCAGTATCCTCTGACCCTTCCCCTTCCTTCTCATCTGTGCTCCACAGGCTTGTCAATCTACAGGACCAGCTTCTTCTGAATCAAGGTGCCGGCCCATGAAATGGCACTTGCTAAGGTGTCTGTGCTTTCTAGAACGTTCATTGTTTTGCAGTCAGTTGAGCTAGGAAAATCCTCTCCATGCTTATGTTGAGTGTGCCCTATAACTCAAGTTAACATTTTTTTTTTTTAAAGATTTTATTTTTAAGGGGCACCTGAGTGGCTCAGTCGGTTAAGCGTCTACCTTCGGCTCAGGTCATGATCTCTAGGTCCTGAGATCGAGCCCGGCATTGGGCTCCCTGCGCAGTGGGGAGTCTCCTTCTCCCTCTCCCTCTCCCCCCCTGCTCGTACTGTCTGTCTCCCCCTCAAGTGAATAAATAAAGTCTTTACAGAAAAAAAGATTTTATTTTTAAGTAATCTCCACACCCAGCGTGGGGCTCAAACTCACAACCTTGAGATCAAGAGTTGCACGAACCATGGACTGAGCCAGCCAGATGCTCCTCAAGTTTACATTTTTAAACATTTTTCCTGAGCTGTAGAGCTGACAGAGAATGTAGAGATTACTTAGTCCCAAGCACCGTTCGACAAACCAAGAAACTGAGATCTAGAGAGGAAAAACCACTCACGCCAAGTTAAAGCCAGACACCGACAATCAGGTGGGGCTCGTTCCGCCGGCCCAGAAAGCCCTGATGGCTTCGACACCACGGTGCTGCAATTTTAGCGAATGGGAAAAACACTTGCCATCAGTGATGAGCACAGAAAATAGTGCTGCCCCGCCAATCACACACCCAGCCTGCAAAGCGGGCCCTTTTGGCAAAGGCGTTGAGGTTAACTACTTCAACTCCCCCACCATCCTCCAGCCGAGGGAAGGGAGCCGTGGTTTAGGCACACATCTGGGCATCCACTGTGGTCCAGGTTCTGTGCCGGGAATGGGGGCCCATGGAGGAGAAATCCACAAGGTCCTACATGCAAAGAGGCCCACTGCCCTAGGAGAGGGAGACAAGCACAGTGCACAACCAGGGAGGTGAGGTTCCAGCCAGCACTGGCGAAGAGGGCCAGCAAAGGGCCTACACAATACAACAGGGGCCAAATTTATCCTCCCTGGAAGGGCCATGTGGAGCTCAACAGAACAGGAACCACTGGGTCTCTCCTGGGCCTGCAGGCAGGTGATTTCTCAAAGAGACTTACTGGAATTGGCTCCTGTGACTTTGGAGGCTTAAGAGTCCCACAGCCTCCCAACTGCAAGCTAGAAACCCAGGAAAGCTGGTGTTATTCAGCCCAACTCCAAATGCCCGAGAATCAAAGGAGCTGATGGTCTAAGTGTCAATCCAAGTCCAAAGGCCGGAGAACCAGGAGCACTGATCTCCAAGGACAAGGGAAGACAGACACTCCAGCTCAAGTCAAGCAAATTCCACCTTCCACCTCATTTTTGTTGTTTTCAGGCCCTCGGGGATTGAATGATGCCTGCACACACTGGAGAAGGGGGTCTTCCCTATTCAGTCTACCAATTCAAATGCCTATCTCTTCCAGAAACATCCTCATAGACACACCCAGAAATACAGTTTTACCAGTTATCTGGGCATCCCGTAGCCAAGTCAAAGTGACACATAAAATTAACCATCACAGGTGGGATTTTTCCAAGAATATTCCTGATCAGTGAGTCTCACGAAGCCTTTGTTAGAATAACATTCCATCACCCACCCATTTGGGTTCTCTATGCCTACCATCATCTTGTACTAACTCTCCTCATTACCCTCCTAACAGTAGGTGTCCCCCCACAACCTGTTGGCAAAGAACAGCTAACTCAACAGAAATGGGCTCTATGAAGCAGCGACCCAAACATGAGGAAGCAATGTGGAGACTGGATGGTGGTGTTGATGGCGGTGGTGAAGGTGATGATGATGACAGCAATGATGATGATGGTGGTGGTGATGGTGGTAACGGTGACGGTGACAGTGATGATTATGATAAGGAGGATGATGATGGTAATGGCAGTGACGATGGTGGTGATAGTGATGGTGATGACGGTGGATGGTAGTGATGAGGAGGAGGAGGAGGAAGGTGATGTTATGACAGTGATGATGGTGATGAGGAGGAAGAAGAGAATGATGATGGTGATGATGGCGATAGTTATGATGATGACCATGGGATGATGATGGTGAGGAGGAGGGAAGGAGGAGGAAGGTGATGGTAATGATGGTGATGAGAAGAAAGAGAATGATCATGGTGATGGTGGTGATGGTGGTGATGATGGGAAGAAGGAAGAGGATAGTGATGATGGTGGAGAAGGGGATGGTGGTGATGAGGAAGATGACGGTGATGGTGGCGATGACGGTGAGGAGGAGGGGAGGAGGATGGTGATGATAGTCATGGTGGTGATGACGGGGATAGTGATGGTGAGACTGATAACACAGGTGTGCTGGGAAGCCAGCATGTGGCCCAGGACACAGCACAGGGGAGAAATGGGCCACAGTAAGATCTTCACACTGCTTGGGGGGCCCTGGTGGAGAGGACCTGGAATTCCTCACCTGTGCTACAAATCCCCTCCCCCTACTTCCTCCAACAACAGCAAAAATCACTCCCAAATGCATGAGCTTTCTCCTCACAGCGAGCTCTGAAAACAATCAGCCAGGCCATTTGTTTTGAGGGCAGATAATAGCATATCACCAAGAACATAAGCTAATAAAAGCGGCAATTCTTTATCCCACCTTTAGAGAGAAAGAGGAGGGACAAACACACCCCAGAGAATAAGAATGGACCCTAAGGGCCAAAGGTGCGGCGTGAACGAAAGCCGAGCCTCAGCACCTGTCCCGGGCCTCTTCCTACCTTCCCGTACTTACAAGAAAGACACCCAAAGAAGGCAAAGCAGCCAACAGATTTCGTCTCCCACCCTTGGAAGCCGAGCCAGACTGTCCAGGCTGCGTCACCAAGCATGGGATTGGCACTGCATGACTGAGGATTTTTAATAAAGGCTTATTCCTGCCACTGCCGCCCCACGCTTTGGAGAGGGCTGAGAGAGAGAGAGCGAGAGAGAGAGAGCCACCAGTCCTGCCCACCCACAGCCCTGCCTTGGGCCCACGGTTGGGGCACAGGCTTTTCTAGACATCCCACACTCACTCTGGCAGGAGTGACTCCCCAGCCCCACATGTAAATACAGAAAATCGTACGATGTTGGAAATGATTTGTTTTTAAACCCAGATGATTGATTTTTAGAGGTTCTCGCTTCCCTCCAAAAATGGATTGCAGCACGGCAAAGGGAAAGGATGGGAGTGACAGGGAAGGGTGGGGAGCTGTCGTCAATTCTATTTTCTGGAAACGTCTGTTAAATGCACAGGAAGGAAGCAGGGACTTGAGCATTTTGCTGCTGGAGGGGGGATAAAACGTGCTGTGATCCAGACACACAGCCGCAGAGAATCGAAATGCTGCCGGTGTTCCCAAGAGTCTCCAGGCAGCCTACTGGCACACGAACACGCTCGCAAGCCAACCCAAAAAATGGTTCCAACCACTCTTGGAGGCAGGGGATCAAGAGATCAGGGTCTCCCTGGGTCTGAGGAACAACCTACCTAGATCTACGGAATGACCTCACCTAGATCGCTTTGGGCAGCCCCCCGAGTGCACCACGGCTGTGTCAGAGACCCTCAGGAAGGCTTCTGAGAAGACATGAGCTGGGCCAACCAAGATGGCAGCTCCCTGACCGCCAAAATCATGGCCCACACTATTTCCCTTCCTGGAGCCTTCACACACACGCACAGGCTCTCACAACAGATGCTTTGCTCCCACAGTCTGGGTCAAAAGGTGCCTAATAAACCCGAATATGAGAAGAAAACCTTAGTGGCGGAGGAGGAACGCCTCCCGGGAACGTTAAACAGCAATAATGGCCGCCACTTAACCACAGACACGTGACCAGTTGATGACTCCACCGTGACAACTCTACATCCACGTCCCACGTGACAGTCTAACGTGGCCCCGGAATCCCTTCCTGTACAGGCTCAGAAAGCGTCACCCAGAAGATAAATGACGGAACAGAGCCTGACCCAAACCCAGGCCTGCCGGACCCCAACATCCGCCATCTTCCGAAAGACACAAGACACTCTTGCTGTCTACCGAGAAAGTTCTCTGCCTCAGTGGGAGAGAGAGACCATTTGTGCTTTCTGTTTAGTTTTGTTTTTTACCCCTACTGGAGTGCTTTCCTTTTGTTTTTGTTTTTTTAATTTTGTTAGTTAACAGACAGTGAAGAGAGACCATTTGGGACCCAGTGGCCTACACACCCGACCCAGATCTACCTGCCTGTACATTTCTGTGACTCAATTTGCCATCTGCAAAATGGGTCTTCTCCTCTGCTTTTCCTTGAAGAACAAAAATAACCCAAGAAAGGAAGTTCTTCTGAAATGCACAACCCAGGCAAGCGCGCTCCCCTCCCAGGGCCCCTGTCTGTCTACCTCCCGGGAGACCTCCCTGCACCCACGCACGCTTACGTCACTGCTACCCCGTCAGCTGTGAGCCAAGTACTGGGGCAAATGGAGACGCGCCATGCACCGCTCATGCCCTATAAGGAATTTCCATGGCTTGGAGACCCTGACAAGAGAAACTGAACATCACTCTGGGAAAAGCCCCAGAAGGGCAGATCCTGACTACCAAACAGGGGTGGGAGAGAACTTGACCTGGCTTCATTCTTGGTTCTTCTCCTTGCCCAAGGGTTTAGGTAAGTTGGTGTGCTCCAGGCATCCTAGATTTTTTCGTTTAAAAAATGGGTTTAGAGCGCCTGGGTGGCTCAGTGGGTTAAGCCTCTGCCTTCGGTTCAGGTCATGATCTCGGGGTCCTAGGATCGAGGCCCGCATCAGGCTCTCTGCTCAGTGGGGAGTCTGCTTCTCCCTCTCTCTGCCTCTCTGCCGACTTGTGATCTCTGTCTGTCAAGTAAATAAATAAAATCTTTTAAATATATATATATACGTAGATAAATAAATAATGGCTTTGACCCCTTTTGCCTCACCCTGTACTTTAAATTTGAACCCCCCTGCTGGATACTCTGAAGCCGACAAAAGAAATGGTGGGGAGCAACTTCACCTGAGCGCAGCCAACAGGCCCTGGGAGCAGCCCAGGGGCCCAGCCCTGCACTAGGGGAGGGATGGGGGCCAGAAGGACCAAGTCAGGGCATCAAAGAGCTGGCCGGCCCTGCGGCCCTGCGGGCGAGCACCCAGCCTCTTTGATCAGCCTGAGGGAGCAACCAATTCTCAATGGAAAACTCCAGGAAAGCCTCAAGGAGAAGGCCCTGCAGCCAAATCTATAAACCGAGAGGGAGGAAGAAAGGGCAGATGTAGAGACAGAAAGCCCATTGGCCGTTGCCTGGGGATGGGGGCGGGGACAGAGAGTGACAATAAATGGGCAGGAGGGAGCTTTCTGGGGTGATGCAAAGGTTCTAAAACTGGATTGTGGTGACGGCTGCACAATTCTGTAAATTTACTGAAAAGTACTGGATTGTACATTTGAAATGGGTACACTTCACGGTATATAAACTGTATCTCAATAAAGCTGTTAGTTAAAAAGATTTTTTTTTTTTCCCCAAGAATGAGTAGGAGTTTAGCAGATAAGAAATCTGGGTGGGAGAGAAGAAAGGCAGGTGCTGTGGCAACCCCGCCAGGCTCACCCTCCTGGTCCCACCTCCCCCCAGACACCTGCACCCCTTCCAGCACAGCTGGGAGCCACCCCCCCCCACCCCCTGCCTGCCCCCCAGCCCAGGGGGAGGAGCTTCCTTGGAGCACTTGTCAAGGTCTGAGGGCTCCTCAGGCTGGCTGCCCAACCCGCAGCCCAAGCTGGGCTCTGGCAGGGAGGAAGCCTGGGTCTGGGTTTCAGAGTCCTGCTTAGAGCAAGGCACCCAGCAGGTGTCTTACAGAGCAAGAGCATGAACTTGGGGTGGGGAGGAGCAGGGGTGGGGGACTGGCGGGGCGGGGACCACAGTGTAGAGTGAGATGACAAAATCTGTTTCCCACAGTGACCTGATGACAGCAATGACCCAGGTGGAAGCAGGGCCCCAGGATCAGGGATGAAAAAGCTCGGCCCTGTAGGGACCAGAGTCGTGGGGTCGGAGAGGAGGGCTCGGGCCTCAGAGGACTGACCAACTCAGGATTCCTGGACGGACAAAAAAAAGGGGAAAGAGCCCAGAAACACTCCTGAGATTTCTAGCTGTAATGAACGAGTAGGCAAGAGGCAATCACTACAACAGGCAGAGGGACCCGCCTGGAGGACAGTTCTGGGCTCTGCTTTGATGTGGAGCAGCACGGAGCGGGCACCACAGGGCTGGGTCTGAGCGTGGGGAGAGCTCAGGTCTGCTCACCTGCCAGCGCACAGACGCGAGCCCAGGTGAGAGGAGAGCACGTAGAACGGTGCCTAAGGGACCCCTCCCTGGCCGAAAGAGGCACAGAGCAAAGGAAGCTTCCAGCTGGGGCAACAGGGTCCCTCCCACGAGAACCACACACCCCCCAAAGCCTTCTTCCTGTCTGCAGATCATGGCAGCCTTACCCAGGGAATACAAACTTAACTAGCCTGAGTGTTTCTTAGCCAAGGGTCACCGACCCACCACTCGCTCCTCAGAAACTTCTCGTGGAGGGAGGCAGGTGAGACCGATGCCAGCACCCTGATCCGTCTCCTGGAAAACAACGGCTGCTGGATTAGCGGCGGAGGGCGGGGTGCACTTGGCTTATGAAGGTAAATGAAGGGGCGCCCGGGCGGCTCAGTCGGTGAAGCGTCTGGCTTCAGCTCAGGAGTCGTGATCTCAGGGTCCTGAGATCGAGCCCCGAAGCGGGCTCCCTGCTTCAGCGGGGAGTCTGTCTCTTCCTCTCTCTCTGCTCCCCGCCCCCTGCCATCATGCGCTCCCTCTCGCTCACTTGCTCTCACTCTCAAATAAATAAATAAAATCTTTAAAAAAAAAAAAAAAAGGTAGATGGAAAGAGCCCCAAGAAGACATTTTTGCCCACCTGATGCCAGCAGGGGAGGGCTGTGGCAGGAAGAGCCTGGGATCTCTCCGTAAGTGTCTTTAGTTAGTCATGCCTCATAAATGCAGAGATATGAAGCTTTGCCTCTGAAATTCAATTATACTTGAAAGGACATGGCCGAGGCAGGGCTCTCTTAAAGGATTTACTGTGCTTTCCTGATGATAAAAAAAAATAATTCTTGAGACTGGCACCTTGCTCATCAGTACCTAAGAAACGTTCACCTGTCAAACCATACTGATTACCGGAAGTTACATTAAAACCCATGCCACTAGACTCCAACCTTTTTTTTGGGGGGGGGGGTGGAAAGTGATTTGAAAGAAACATTTTTCCCCCCCATGGAGCAAGAGTCACCGGGACAGCCCCTAAGCCTGTTCTGCTATCTCCATATACCACTACCTGTCATCCCCTGATTAGAAACTCAACCCAAAGGGAAAAGGACAAGAGCCACGTGAGATGCACAGCCTTACGTGTGGGCGGGGAAAACACCAAACAAATCCAATGAGACTGTAGAAGGATGGTGAATCCCAAGGTAGACAGAGCACGATTAAGGTTGGTAAGCGCCCTCCTTCCACAAACACAATGACATCCGGGACTGACACACTAGCAAAACACACCTAATCCCCCATTGATCCCAGGCCGGCGACTCACAAATTAGAAAGATTGTCCCCTCACAAACAAGCTTCATTTAGGGCTTGCTGGCACACTCAGTTCTAACACAAACCTGATCCTGATCTAGATAAAATGTCAGCTGCCAAACAGCTTACCCCGTAGTGCCAAATAACTGTGGGGCTCCTTAATAGTATCCCGGATTAACACCGGTCCCCAAGTGACCTGGGCGCTTTGTCACTTACGAGTGGCCATACAAGGTCCCAGGATAAGTTGGGGCAGAGGGGAGGACCACAGGCGTAAGGGGGAGTCAGACAGCCTGATACACAAACGCTCAATAGGGTATTCTATGGGGAAAAGCAACCCTTACAAGTAAGTGTGCACGTGGAGCCAAAAAAGGCAGTGGGTCCAAGTCCCCCACCCCCCCGGGACCCCCCCCAAAAGACAGCACTACTGCTCTACCAGGATGAAACTCCAGAGCAGCTCCAGGTAGAGACAGAGCTCCGGAAGGAGGAGGCCCCCATGGGGACTGTGCACTAAGGCGAGGCCACTCCTTGTCCCTCAACAGCTTGTATTTCTAATTCTGCACAGCCCAGTGGCCAGAAAGGGGCATTAAGATAAAATTCTGAAGGCCTTAGTCTGAGCTCCTTTCCATCTCCTAGAGTTTCCCTCTAGAGGGCTTACTGGAAACGAACGGGTCACCGGCTCGGGTTTGGGCCCATCTCTGTTCTGCTGGGGTCTGACCTGTTGTTTCCGCACCAGTCCGCGCTTCCAGGCGTCTGACGGCCGATGCCCGGGATCCCAAATTACTAGCGCACGTTGACATCTATTTTTCACCTTACGGAAAGCATCCAAGTGGGACCCGAAGGGAGCAGGCAAGGCTAAAAGTCAGCACATCCCACGGCAGGCGGGAGGCAGGGCCCCGGGGCCTTCCCTCCGGCACTTTATCCAACAAAACCTCAAGAGCTCAGTAATTAGAGGCGCTCTCAAAAGTGAAACAGAAATAGATCTAGGGCCAAAGCACTGGTTTGCTTGAGACAAAGGGCTGGTTTTAAGCAGGAAAATACGAAACAACAACCGCAACAACAAACAGCCCAGCTTTGGGTCTGTCTTCTGAGCTAAGAAAGCCAGCCTGATTTTTTTTCCCCCATTATTACTCAATCTGATTATGGGGAAGCCAGTAGGATTCAGATGAAAAGCCCTTTTCTCCTCTAGGTTATAAAATCATTTTCTGCAATAGAAAAAAAGCAGGTTGCATTCTAAGTGCGCCCCTCACACCCAATCAGATGAAAACTTAGCTCCTCCAGGTCCCCTGGCCTGCCGACACCGCCGAGACCTCGGCTTTTGGGGCCGGCAGAAGACAGACCAAGCAAGAGCTTTCTGCTCCTGTGTCATAAAATCCTGCAAAGGATTCCAGCTTTCCTGAGCACACCCACGGCAGGCAGGTGACCCCGGGAGACAAATCCCATCCCTAGGCACAGCCCAGCTGCTCAACCCCACACCCCCCCCCCAAGACCCTTCCAGGCGGATGCTCCATTTTGAGAAAACCATGCACCATGCCGTCCGCTACTCCCTTCGCGAAAGCTTATTTGTTTTTCCGACTGGGAAGGGTCCTGAGAGGAAGAAAGAAACCACAGCGATGGAGGGAAGGAATCACCAGCTCTGGCAGAAGGCAGCCGGCCAGCCCGGGCCAGCTGGCCCCGCTGGGTCTAGCAAGCGCTATGCTGCAGTTGGCAGGACTCTCCCTGAGAGCGAATCGTGGTTCCAGGGTGTGCGCGTTCACTGCAGTTCAGCGCTACGTAGTAGTAGGCTTCGAACTAAATATTTTAAAAAATTAAGGTGTAGGACTGGGAGGAAGGATCCCCCGGACCCCTGGGCTCCTGCGTAAGGCTGATCAACAGAACCGCCCTTGGGTGGATGGGGGGAGGGTCGGAGGGTCCGAAACCGAGGCCCCAGGCAGGACTTGCGATCCTGACAAACACCCTCCTCTAGGGGGACTCGGTATCGGCCGGGAGTCAAAGGGGATGGCGTTCAGCTTGACCAGGCCCGGCCAGGATGCCCTGGGAGCCCCAGGTCCGTCTCTGCGGGGAGCGCCACTTTCACACCCTTGCTGTCGGACTCTGTAAGCCGCAAGCCCCGGGGACTAGGCACTTGTTGAACAAAAAGGCTCCCGACTCATTCAGCAGCCGCCGCAGTTGGCCAGGAGAGGGACCCCCAGCTCGGGCGCGGGAGCCTTCCCTGCTGCACGCCCGAGGCGGCGCCGCCAGGGAGGTGCGGCGAGCAGGCAGCGCAGCCGGCAGCCTAAACTTTCTCTAATCTCGGTGCTTCGCAGTTAAGTTAGGGGCGTGATGGGTGGGGGTGGGGGGCAGGGGATGCAATAGCCCCACCCAAGATAAAGGAAAAAAAAGGGGTTAAAAAAAAAGAGGCACTAATTGACACTAATTCAATTAACTTAGCACCTACTATGTGCCAAGCACCGGGCCAAGAGCCATCTTTGGTGCGTTCTCCTTTGAAATGTCACGGCAGACCCCGAGGGAAGAACTGTCCCCGTTTGCTAGAGAAGCAAACCTCTACCAGAGAAGGTGGCGTGTCTGGCCCAGGTCGCTGTGCGGGTAACGGCGAGGCCAGGGCTCCTAACTCCGGAGCACGGCTCTGTCCGTCGCCCCTCGGCCTAGCGGGGAGGGAGCAGATGGCCGCCGAGCCGGTCCCCTACCCTGCCCGTAGCGCACCTGCCACCCACGTGGGCCGCACGGACCGGCCCCCCAGGGGGGCTAGCCCACGCTGCCCCAGAGGCCCGCGCTAGCTCCTTCGGATGCCAGCTGTCCCCGGGGCCCCTGGAGCTCCGCACTGCGCCGGCCGGCGGGGGACAGAGGGCTCCGCAAGCAGGGATGGACTGCCCACGCCCACCCCGCTGCCCGCGCCCCACGCGCAGCCGCTCACACCAGCCACCCGCCCCGCACCCGTCCCCACCAGCAACTGCGCCCGGACACACAATTCCACAAACGCAACCCAAAATGTGCACACCCACTGTACACACGGATCCCCACGAGGACACGCCATTCCAGGGATACACCACGGTCCGCGGTCACCCACAACTCCACGACGCAAACACAGGCACCCCAACACACACGCGCGCGGAACACACACACACACACACACACACGCAGAGAGCCCGGTCGCAGCTCACGCCGGTGCACACGCCCGCACTCTCCGCAGCCGGCAGCCCCCCGCTGCCCTACCTGCTCCGGCGCAGGACGCGGTCCGCCGGCTTCCCGAGCCCAAGTTCGGCGCAGCTGGTGCTGGGGCGGGCGCGGGCCGCTGCCCGGGACGAGCGCGCCGAGGCCGGGAGGGTGGCTAGGAGCGCGGGCCTCCGTGCGCCCGCAGCCTCCGCGCCGGCCCTGCGCTCATCGCCTCCCAGAAAAACAAAAGGAAGCCGGCAGCGACGGAGGGAGCGAGGTGGAGACGCCCGCCCGTCCGCCGGTCCGCCCGTCCGCCGCCTGCAGTCGCCGCGGCCCGCCTGCCAGCGCCGGGAAGGAAGGGACTTGAAGGCGGGACCCGGAGGCGGAGGCCGGGGGCGGGGCGTGCGGCCGGGGCCGGCGCTCAAGTTTCCTGCGGACCCGCCCCCGCCCCGACCACGCCCCCAGACTCGGCCCCGCCCACCAACCCCGCTCGGGTCGCGCCCCTGTCCCTAGCCACGCCTCTTGCTGGCCCTCGGGTGCCGGGCCTCAGAGCCGTCCGAGCCGGGTCCCTCGCTGCTCTTTAGCGCGCTCTCCGCCCAGCTAAGGCCCTGACCCGGCCCCAGGCCTGGGTGGATTTCGGGGCAGGAGCCGAGCTGAGCACCGGTTCCGCCTCCCTAACCCTTGGCCTCTGGCCTGCGGGTGTGGGAGAGGCGGGGAGGCGGCACCGGGAGGGATCGGCTCGGCGCCCACTCCCCCGCCTCCCCGGTCCTCTGCAGGAAGTGTGGCCCAGAAAGGGAAGAGGCCGGATTCGGCCCAGGCCGCCTCCCGGGGCCCTCGGGCACCCTCGCCGCCAGGCCCCTGAGCCGTTACCACCAGCCTTCCCGCGCCTCTTTCTGGGAAGGAGCTGAGGACCCGGCGGAGGGACACCCGAGTTCCAGTTCCGGTCGCCTTTGTCGGTTCTGGGTGATTTGGGCGAGTCCCTGAGACTCCGGAGGGCTTGGTTTCCCCATCTATAAAATGGACGGGAGGAGGAGCAGGCTTCTTCTGGTCCTTCCCTCCCCGACATGCTGTGGGTCTTCAGTCTCTGCTGAGAAAGGGGTTTGGTGGACATCTCGGTGCCAGGGACAGGTGGCCTGGGAGTCAGGGAGAGAGACAGACCTGTGTTTCCTGCGGACTTCCTCTGTCCCCCTCCTAAGGCACCTGCACAGAGGGAAGGAATAAGGGACTGTGCTTCCCAGAGCCTCTCACCCCAGTAGCTCCGGAAAATCTGGGCCCTGGGAAAAGCAAACACATACCCACACCCACCACTACCACCACCGCCCACCCCAAACATCCCCGAAGAAAGGTAACCACAGAAACAGCCCTGAATGCGGAGCTGGGCGTTAGTGTTAGGCTGAGACAGACTGTCTTTCCGGCGTCTCTAGGGGAAAACTCAAATCCTCCTGCAAATCCTCCTCCACAAAAACACGGGGAGTGAACTCCCACTCCACGGGAGGCCGCGGAGAGGAATGTTGGTGGGTGGCTGGGCGGGAAGAGAGGGGCCGGCAGGCCAGGTGGTCTGAGAGCCCAGACCTCTCTCTCAGCAAGCAAATGGCAAAACCAGCCCCACAGGGAGTTAGTCTCCTAGGCAGCCCCGCTGTGGGGATTAAACGCAATAATGACAGTGAGAGTCAGACGTGTAGGGCTGTGGTGAGGTCACACGGAATGGCTCTGGTACCCAGGGGCAGCATCTCTCCTTCTCCGCAGACCAGGGGCCAGGGCCACCAAACAGCGCAGAGGGTAGGGTTGTAGGTGAGAAGCCCCCGCACCCCAGTCAAGCCCAGGCCCGTCAGCCGGGTGACCACAGATACTGGGTTCAGTGGCGTGGGTCATGTTCTGCTGTGGTCACACGTAAGACCCACTTCTCGCTCGGGCTATGCTTTGGCGCCAGGCCGGGGGGGGCACGGGGAAGACTCCTCACGGGCGTTCGGGAACTCCAGCCCCTTCCGTCTCGAGATTCCGCCAACATCTCTTCCATTTCAAGATTCTTCCTTCAGGGCTTAGGAGGAACCACTGGCCCCTTGACTTCCAGCCAGCAACGAGGGAGGAGATCGTGCTGGGGGGGTGGGTGGTAAGGGGGGGGGGTTTCGGGGTCATTGGGAGCCAGGCCTAGAGGAGGCACGCATAACATGGGTCCGCATTCAGGGACCGGAATGAGTCACACGGGGCTACCTGGCTGCCAGGGGTCCGGGAATGGCAGGCTTCCTCTGTGCCCGGGAGAAAACCACGGAGTGGGCGAGCACGTCGCCATGTCTCCGCCTCCGATTCAGAGCATCTCAAGGAGGAGTGTCTCCCTCAGGTGAGAGACAACCTGACCTCTTCCTTTCGTTCTTGCAGGCCGTGCGGTAGTGACTCAGTAGGTACTTCTGAATTTAATAAACTAGAGCAAAGCAACACGCAAACTCGGGATATGGCTCCCTGTGAGTGTCCTGGGGCCGCCGTAAGGAAGTAGCCCGGGCTGGCTGGCTCAAACCAAGACGTTTATTGTCTCAGAGCTCTGGAGGCTGGGAGGTCCAGGATCCGTGCATCAGCAAGGTTGGTTCCTTCTGACGGACCTGAGGGGGAATCTGTTCCAGGCCTCTCCCCTGATTTCTGTAGGGTCTTCTTGGCTTACAGATGGCTGTCTTCTCCCTCTGTCTTCCTGTCATCGTTCCTCTGTGTGTGTCTGCCTCCATGTCCAAATTCCCCCCCTTATAGAGGAACACCAGTCATACTGGATTAGAGCCCATTCTAATGAGCTTGACCATGGGCAAAGACGCTGTTTCCAAACAGGGTCATGTTCACAGGTACCAGAGATTAGGACTTCAACATCTTTATGGGAGAACAATTCAACATGTTAGAGATGGCCTGCTCTATATACAATTTGTCTTCCATACCATGGCTATAAACAATTTAAGTCAGGAATGAGCCTCATTAGTCTTAATAATAACTGACTTAGGGCACCTGGGTGGCTTAGTCGGTTAAGCGTCTGCCTTCCTCAAAGGTCATGATCCCAGGGTCCTGGGATCAAGTTCCGTATCGGGCTCCCTGCTCCGTGGGGATCCTGCTTCTCCTCTCCCTCTGCCTGCTGCTCCCCGTGCTTATGCTCTCTCTCTCTCAAAATAAATAAATAAAATCTTTAAAAATAATAATGATAATCCTATCTAAGGAGGTCCTTTCCAATAACCAGGGTTCTAGCCCACAGACCCCTGCTTCTGAAAGCTTGAAAAAGTGAAGGCCCGCTCTCTCCAGGTCCTCTTTTGACTCTGGTCCTCTGTGTCATTGTAACTGCAGAAGGGAGAAGTGTGGCTGCTGGGAATGGAGTGCGCCCTGCTCCCTTGGGCTAGATACAGCCCTTCTGGCTGCCCACCCTGCCCCTGATCCCAGAAGTTCAACCCGGAGGACACAGTTGGAGAACTTGCTGGCAGCACCAATAGCAAGACTTTCTGGGATGGCTGGATCCTCCCCGGGGTCAGCGTGGATCAGTGGTGGGGAAATGGGAGGGTGAGGCCACCTTGCCTCTCCCTGAGGTCCACCAGTGCTCGTGAAGGACCCCGAGGCAGATGCTGTGACCCATGGCTTACCTAGGGAGCGTGACTCAGAGGCACATTCAGATGGGTCTCCCTTCCCCCTTCCCCCTTGCAAGTGCCCAGGTACCAAGATAAACTAGCGTCTCCCTTCACCTAGAGAGACTCCCCTGCTAGGGACTGAGCTGCGCCCCTGCGGAAGTCGTGCACTAAAGCCCCAGCACACCTGCCTGTATTTGGAGAGGGGGCTTTTAGGAAGTAATTCAGGTTAATGAGGTCGTAAGGATGGGCTCCTCATCCAAGAGGATTGGTGCCTTATAAGAAGAGGAAGAGGGAATGAGATCTCTCTGGCTCTCCATAGGGGCCATGTGAGGACACGGCGAGAAGGCTGCCAAGCGCGAGCCCGGAAAGGAGCCCTCAACAGATTCTGAATCCGCCAACACCTTGGTCTTGGACTTCCAGCCTCCGGAGCTGCGAGAGATAAATGTCAGGCCTCTCCGTCTCAGGATATTGTTATGGCCACACAAGCTAAGACAGGCCAACATATCTTCTCATCTTCCGTTTCCCACCCCACCTGCCCAGCTGTCCCCCTCGAGTCTCAAAGCTGGGCCCCGGGACCTGATCGTCAGGAACCAGAGCTCTCAGGACCTTGTTTTGTTCCTTGAGCAGTGCCTCACCCACTTGTCCCTGCTCCCCGAGGAACAGGGGAAGGGTGTGGAGGGGAGCCTGGCTCTCCGGTGAGGGCTCAGGAGCTGGGCTGTCTCTCAGAGTCCCCGAAGGCACGCCCACTGAGGTGCAGGGGAGAGTGAGCCGGGTTCCGGGGCAGGCAGACCTACAGGCAGGTCAGGATCCCGCTGTCACCAGCATGGGGACCTTGGTAATAACTCCCTTCTTCCTTCCCTCCCCCCTCCTCCCTCCTTCCCCCTTAGTAGGTCCAAAACATTCTCTTCAGCCATCCCGGTTGAACCCTAATCCAGGGTTCCGATTTCCTAATTTGTAAAACGTGGATATTCATGTCTCCCTTGGACTAAAAAAGGCAATGCATGAAAAGGGCCTGCGGCATGGTAGATACTCGATAAGACACTGTCTTCAGCATCATCAGCAGCTCACCAAAGGCTGACCGACTCAGTACAAATGTATAGAAGAGAGCATCCCAGGGAATCTCGGGAGACCCGGGTTCCAGCCCCAGTTCTGGTACGTTCTAGCTGTGTCACCTGAACAAGACCCCCTAACCTTTGGGAGCTTTCTTCCTCAGGACAGCGCTCCCCACAGGTGACCAGGGCAAGGGAGAGGGTCAGATGCAGCAAGGATTTGGGAAGTGGCCCAACACCCTGTCGAAACACCTGCTGCGGACTTCGAGCGGCGATCTTGAAGTCGTGGCTGCACCATGCTCACCGTGCACAGGACTGGAGCCCCGGGACAGGTCTACCTTGCTGGTTGGCACAGCTGGATGCAAGGGGGCCGGTGTCCGTGTCCCGCACGAAGACCCAGGGTAGGCAGGGCGCACCCAGCAGTAGCCTGCCAGGCCCCCTGTATGTCCAGCCAAGCCTCCAGCCCGGGAAAGCTGCACACCCGGCCCGACATCCTTCGCACGCTGGTGAACCATGAGGGAAGCAGCCAAGAGTCTGTTTGGCGGCACCACACTCCGGCTCAAGCATGAAACCCAAAGCCAAACACAAACAGCGGCTCTGACCGCTGTTCCCAACCAGTCTGAACCGGAAAAGGCCGCTTGCCTTGCCAGCTCAGCTCCGGATGGGTTCTCTTCTGGAGAAATGGAGCTCCTGCAGCCTGAGAACTTGGTACATGTTCTGAGCAGGACAGCAGGTGACTCTCTGCCCAGAACAGTTCAGCGGCTAATGTGGAATGGAAATAACACCCCCACACCACTGCTTGTCTCTCATTTCACCTTCTAGCCAACTGTCCACGTTCCGGCAGAAAGGGAATGTGACCCACATACGCAGACACATTTTTAAGTGTAAAAAGACACAGGCAAAATTAATTTGAATGATACATGTTTCAATTCAACATAGAGGAAATATTATTGCTTCAACATGCAATCACTCCAAAACTTATGAATCAGATATTTTGCATTCTTTTTTTTCATATTAAGTCTTTGACATTCAGTGTGTGTTCTATATTTATCACACATCTCAGTTCGGGCTAGCACCATTCGAGTGCTTAATAGCCATAGGCGACCGGCGGCTGTCATTTAGATGGATACAGAGCAAGGGATCCCCAACTTTCGCGTACGTTGGAATCCCCTGAAGAGCTTGCAAGGACACACATGGCTAAGCCCCACCCCCAGAGTTAATGATCCACAAAGCGTAGGGTCTCGTCTGAGAATTTGCGTTTCTAACAAAATACCGGGTGATGATGCTGCTGCCGGTCAGAAGTCCACACTTTGAAAACCACTGGCCTAGGCAGTCTTCTGAAACAGATGAAGTGCGCTTTATAATATACAGCTGGCAAAGCTGTATCGTTACAACAAAGCTGCAGTAATCAAGAGAGTGTGGTACTGGCATCAGGATGCGTATACAGATGAACGGAGCAAAATCGAGATCCAGAAATAAGCCCTCCCGTTGGTAACCGATTGCTTTCTGACAAGGCCGCCAAAACAATTCAGTGGGAGAAAGAACAGTCTTTCCAACAAGTGATGTTGGAACCACTGGATGGGCACAGACGGTCACCCGTGGAAGAATGAAGTTGGGCCCCTACCTCACACCGTATACAAAAGTTTAACTCCAAATGGATCAATGACCTGAATGTCAGAGCTAAAGCAATAAAGCCTTAGAAGAAAACACAAGTGTAAATCTTTGGGACCTTGGATCAGATGATGGCTCCTTAGGTATGACAGCAAACACACAGGCAATCAAAGGAAAAGTTGACAAAGCTTAAAACTCTGAGGTTTCAAAGGGCACCATCAGGAAAATGAAAAGACAACCCCCAGAAGGGGAGAAAATATTTGCAAACTGTATATCTAATAAGGAGTCTCTATGGCATATAAATTGAATTCTCACAACTCAACAATAAAAAGACAAACGACCCAACTTAAAAATGGGAAGGGATTTGTTCTGGGTGGACATCTCTCTAAGGACAATATGCGTACAGGGCCAAAAAGCACATGAAAAGACCAACATTATTAGTTATCAGGGAAATACAAAGCAAAACCCCGATGAGATTACTTGACACCCACGAGCATTTTTATAATCAAAACGAGGAACAGTAAGTGTTGGTGAGGACCGGAGAAGCTGGAACCCACCCACGTTCTTTGCCGGTGATAGCACAAAACGGTGTGCTAGCTGTGGAGGCCAGTCTGGCAGTTCTTCCAATACGTATCCACCCCAAAACTTGGGCGGGATGTTGATAGCAGCATTCTTCGTAATTGCTACAAAGTCATGAAGGGGACATGGGGAAAGAGACATTCCCAGGCATTGAGCTGAGAGTGTAAATGGCAACAGTCCCTCGGGGGAACGATTTGCCAATATCAGGCAAAGTTGGAGAGACAGATACCCTCACCCCAGCGATCGTCCCTCCAGTTACCCACCCCGAGAAAACCTCTGTGCATACATAAGCCGAAAAGCCATGTGGAGAGAACATGTCCCAATACAGGAGAGAAAAGCTGCCTCAGTGTCCTGCATGGGGGGCAGGGGAGGGGGGAGGAGTGAAAAAAGCCCCTTATATTCACACGACGGTTTACTATAAATGGTAGTAAAATCCATCAACTAGGTATGTCCGAATCAACGTGGAGAGATCTTTTTTAAAAAGCACTGAATTTTTTAAAAAAAGAATGGCAACAGAATGGTATGTTACTGTTAAGTTCAGCTATAACAATACAATGTACATTTGTGTAAATGTATACAAACATAGCCAAAGCATCAACGTGGGCTGAAAGACAGCACAGGGATTGCTGTAAGTGATTGCTTCTGGGACAGGGCGAGATGGGAAAGAGAGTACAGTGCTAATCGACTGTACCTGACGGGCATTATTTCTAAAAATATGAAGCCAATCTGTTCCGATAGCAACTCTGTTGCAGAAATAAATGTGTCTGATATATATGTGTCTCTAAATTTATCTGTGTTTTACAATATTTCTCATTAAAAAAAAAAGTAACATGAACAGTATCCCTCGTCCCTCATTTCATCTGTTACGAAGTTTGGATCCTAATTTATGGTCATGCCCGGTGCTCGTAAAATGGCAGAGTGCCGGGAACCCCAACCTGTGGGAACGCAGCACTCAGACCAAGTGGAGGGGGCAGCTCTTGCCACAGAGAAGACTGTTAGGCAGACCAGGTCCTGAATTCAGCCTTCGCTGGTAAAATGAGGCAGACACAGGGAAACCAGTGAGCCATCCTCAGAGCAGAGAAATGCCCGTAGCTCAGAAGGATGTTCAATTTCACATCTTTGGAGAAGCATCAGTGGCATCGCCGTGAAGCTCAAAATAAGGAAGGGCCAGGACACAGGGAGGCATTGCCAAAGTCAGCGTGTGTAAAGACAGCCCACCAAGGGTCAGCTCGAGAGAAAGGTAGAGAAAGCGTCTGACACCACAGCTTCCTGGGCGGGAGGGGACCCTGTGCAGAGGGGAAGGCAGGACCCACAGAGCCAGGCATCTGCCCCATCAGTGGTCTTCCAAGGTCTTCCAAGCAGGTGTAGGCTGCTCCCACACAGCCATGGAACCCCTGAGGACACAGTGTCACGACTGCTGTGACACGCTTCCCAGCTTCCCCATTGGAGCCGGGACACACATCCCTCCGCTGCTGGGAGTGGTGGCTGCTCATGACTCTTGGCTGATTCCTTCCTGGAAATTGCCTTTGAGTGAAAAGAGCTGCCTTCCCTGCTCCCCAGGTTCAGCCCCCATCCAATAACTGGTGACTTGGGCACATAGCCCAGGACATCTCTGAAGGTCACCTTGGCCTCAGAGTTCCACGTGGGGACAGCTGAGGTTCTGGTGCAGCTGCTCTCGCCCTGTGGCCCTTCCCTCCCGCAGAGGTGCGTGTCCACCGGCACTCCCTAATGAACCTCCGGTTTGAAAATCTCATCTCCCAATCTGTTTCCTAGGGAACAATCGAAGATATGGGATGGCTAACGGCAGTCAAGACAATATTACAGTGTGTTTAGGAACCTCTCTTTGAGGCTGTGTGTAATATATCTATAGTCACTTCTGCATTAGAATCAGCTGCAAATCACAAAGGCCCCCCAAATATTGGCTTCAGCGAGATAAGCGTTTAGTTCTTTCTCGTTGAAGAGCAGCCCGGAGCAGAACTAGTCTACAGGACAAAATGCAGGAAGGCGGTACCTGAGGCAGCTGTGCGGAGGGTCGTGGCAGCAGGGGTGGAAAGCAGAGGACTGCAGAACACTTTGGGGAGTGATGGAAATAGCCTACATCTTAATTGGGATGGTGCACAGGCATACATTTGTCAAGCCCCAATGAACGATATACTTAAAATGGGTACATTTTAAGTAAATTAGAACTCAATAAAGTTGACTTAAAAAAAATTTTTTTAAAGTAGTCCAGAGACAGGAAGTCTGGGATTAAAATGGTCCCAGATAGGGGCACCTGGGTGGCTCAGTGGGTTGGGCCTCTGCCTTCAGCTCAGGTCATGATTTAAGGGTCCTGGGATTGAGCCCCTCATTGTTCTCTCTGCTCGGCAGGAAGCCTGCTTCCCCACCCCCCCCAACTCAGCCTGCCTCACTGCCTACTTGTGATCTCTCTGTCAAATAAATAAATAAAATTTAAAAAAAAATGGTCCCAGATAACAGGAACACAGTCTTCTTTTATTGTGTTTCTCCTCCTTCCATGATCTTTGGTCTCAAGGTCACCTCATGGCTCAGAATGGCTGCAAAAGCTCCAGCATTTATATCCTTGTCCAGGCAGAAGGAAGAAGGAAAGGGAAGAGGGCCATCCCCTCCTCCTAAAGAGAAGGCAAGTGCCACACAGGGCTTCTGCTCACATCTCCGTTGGCCAGAACTTAGTCATATGGCCACACCTTTCAATAAGGAAGCTGGAAATGGGGCCTTTGCCCTCCAGATAAATGGGGTCTTAAAGGGTCTTTGCAGTTCCAAATAAATTGCGGATCCTGATGTTAGGGACAGGAAGAGAACCACTGTGAGGCCGATTTTCACAATATCAGATTTCTATGATGAAGTTATTGATTGATATATATTTTTTTCCTTTTCTTCCTTTTTTTTTTTTTTTTTTTTTTTGCATGCTTAAAAGGGAAAGGATCAAGCTAGAAAACTGACCATGTGAAGGTCTTGGGGCTGTCCCGACAAAGGCGCACGATCCAAATGTCCTCACAGATCTGTATCTGTACCACGGAGACAGGTTTAGGATCTGCAAAGATCAAACATCCAAAGGAAAAATCACTTATTTTCTTAGTAAATCACTTTACTTTCTTAGTAAACTCATGGTTTCCTAGGGCTGGAGTCAGGGATGAGTACAATGCGGGATTATCCGCTAAAGGGGATGGGTTTCTTCTTGGGGTGACAAACAAATTCTGAAATTGGTCATGGTGTGGGTTGCACAGCTCTGTGAACATACAGAAACCATTGAATTGTGCACTTAAATGGGTAAACTGCATACTATGTGAATTATATCTCAATAAAGCTGTTATAAAAACAACAAAAGATTTCATTTTCCTGTATCTTCTTGGCAGTCACCTGCAGAGCATTCCTGCCTCCAGGCCTTTGCACACACCACGCTCTCTGCCCAAGGCTCTCCCCACCCCTCCTCCACCTAGAAACACATTTAGCCTTGAGAAGCGCCTCCCGAGTCCTGAACCACAGCACAGCCCCAGGCTGAAGGGAAGTGTGCACCTCTGTGTACACTTATCACAATTCGTCCCATTTCTGAACCCAAATGGGAAGGGAGCTCTACACTCCACTCTACATGGAAACCCCAAGTCGCCCAGTGTGTACACAAGGCCTTGGCCCCAGTCACATCTGTCCAGGGCACAAGAAGGCCCCATCGGCCGTGACCTTGGGTAGATTAGACACACTTGTGCCCATTGCTCAGTAACGCAGGTTCGTACAAGAAACAACAGCCTGTCTCTGTTTAGTTTTCGATATTTTGTTCATCAGGGATTTTTTTACATCAATTTTGAGTTTTAAAAACATGACATTAAAATTGAATTGTCTTGAGGACTGAGTTTTTGGCGCCCGTTTACATCTTCTGTGTAAGGTGAGGGCCTCGCTCTCTTCGCCCGGATCCTTGCTTCGCAGAAGGCTTCTGTCTGCCTGTCCTGCTTCTCCGGAAGTCTGTCCCACAGCTGTCACAAACTCAGTATCGGCCTGTCTCTGCCACCAAACTGTGAGTTCCCTGGGGGCAGGACTTTTCTTATATGTTCCTGGACAGCCTGGACGGAAGCAGGCTGTCACCAAGTGGCTGAATTCACGAACTAGGGGCCCAGTATGGGTCTCCATGTCTGCCTTCCCCACCTCCTGGAAAGCAAAACAAAGAAGTAACCCAAGTTCTTTTTATCTCCCTGGGAAAGGGGCTTGGAGCCGCAGAGGCTTGGTGGGCCCGGCTTTTATCTTCGGGCCCAACCCGGGCTGGCTGAGCAGCGCTGTGTTTGGGCTTGGGGAAAAGACGGCCCCTTCTAGGCCCACGGTCCCTGCATTCAGACCGGGTGCCGATAGAACCCCCGGCTTTGACATACTAGCAGGAACGTCTCAGCCGAGTCCTGGGCAGATGGTCTAGAGGCTCACAGGAGGCGGCTTCGGGGAGCCTGGGTCTGGAATATTCTACCCACATCACTTCCAGGTGGAGGAGGGTGAGAGGACCCAGGTCCCTCTCCGAGCCAGTGACAGTTCCCGCTCAGACACCAGGGCTCTGGGCCCCACCCAAGCCACAGTGGGTCCTCCCCACTCTGTGCTATCCCCTCCTTCTTTTCCTTTGCCCCAAAGCCCAGGCCAGAAGCTTTCTCCCCATCACTGTCCCCGAGGAGGGGTGGGCAAGACACCAGCAAGAAAAGGAACTCAAAAGCATTGCAGGCAGTAAAGCCCCTTGTTTTGTTTCTCTTTTCAGGGCTGCGGACTACCAGTGTGCTGGGTCAGCTGGAAGGGTGCCAGGCTCTGCTCGGGGTGGGTGGGGGAGGGGGATCTGCTAGCTCGGATTCAGGGGCTGTTCTGGTTCTCCTACCACCTTCCCAGGAGACCCCAGCCGTCCTGGTTTGTCAGAGGATGCCCCAGCTCAGAGGGAGCTGGGCCCTGTGCCCACAGACCGTCTGCAGTCCCGGGCCCGAGTGGCCCGGCCCAGGGCACAGGCAAGGGAAGGCCAGCAGCTGTCTGCACCAGAGGCAGGGGAGGCCTGGCGTCGCCCTGCCCCAGCAGGCCTGCTCTCCAGATAGGACTCCCCATCAGAGCTCTACATCCAGGGAAGCCTGTGGATGGGTAGGAACCCGCCCAATGGATTGGCACCCAAGACCTGTCTTCTAAGCTCGGTAAAGACAGGAGGGCATTGCAGACTTTTCCAGCTCTGGACCCTCCCGGAGCCACACCAGTCTTCCTTGCTCAGAGCCCACCTAGGAGCTGGTTAGAGTGGAGTCGGCTGAGAACGCAGGACCCACCACAGTCCGGGAGGCCTGCAGAGCCAGAAAATGGGCCTCCTCTCTCCCTTGCTCCCCTGAAGGCCAGTCTGCACAGGCCCACCCTGGAATTCTTTCCTCCTGTCGCTCGCCAGCCTCACCTGCAGCTCCGGGCCAGAGAGCAGCCCCCACATTACCTACTTATCAAGCACCTTTCACCCTTCAGAACTTGTCTCAAGGCTCAATGTCATGTCCCTAAGCACCTTTCCAGCTGCTAGCGCGAGCGGCCCCCACACCCTCCGGCCTGTGCCTGCAGTTTCTGGGTGGCCCCCTCAGAGCACTGTGGCGGAGCCCTGCTACCTGGTCCCCTGCCTGTACCCTGGCCGCCCATGCTGAGAGCCGCACGCAGCAGCCCTCGTCCAGTACCCGTGCAGCAGGCCCCCGGAGGTGAGTGGGTTGGCTCGTACACGGCTGGACAGGACCCACGGGGCTGCTGGGCCCACACCTTCCTCCTGCCCCACACCAGCCAGGGGCCAGAGTGACTCAGCACTGGAGGCTGGCTTCCTGCTGAGAGCCCAGCCACTTCCTCCGGCCGGCCGGCCAGCGGGGACTCGCGTCCCTCCTAGGACCTGGGGCCTGTGTTGCTGAGATGCCAGCCCTGGACCAGGGGTCAGACTGGAGCTTCCTATAAACCATTTGCAGCTGGGTAGCCTTAGGCGTGTTGCACAACCTCTCTGAGTCTGGGTTTGCTTATTTCTGGGAAGTGGCGATTGCAGCTCAGCGTTCCTCCCAGAGCTGATTCAGGAATTAAGTAACCGTGACCTTTGCCCTGAACATCCTGTCGCTCAGCGCTCAGCGACAGGTGCCTTGCCCTCTCTTCCCTTTTCCCCGGGCAGCTTCTGCTGTGGCCGCTCCAGACAGTCCCTCCTGCCTTGGTCTCTGAGAACCCTCCCCCCTGGCACCTGGGTCCCCACAGGAGGGGGTGTGGCTCCCAGCACCTCACACCCCCTCCTTGCAGCCCTTAGGTACCCCGTGGGGCCTCTCTGCAGGTCTGTTCCCTTCCTGCTCTGGGAAGGCGCTCCCCGAGTTTCTCTCCTTACAAGAGGGGAGGCCCATTGGAGGCAAAGGGAAAGCCATGGACTGAATTCAAACTCAAATACAAATTTCTGCTCCTGCCACGGGCCCCGAGGCAGAGCCCTCACTCCTGCCCACGTCCAGCTCCAGGAGGCGGCTCCGACGGCACGTGGCCTTCCCTCTTGTGGGTGTACTGGGGCTCGGACGAGTTCCCCTTCAGGAAGTGCCCTGTGTCACGGCAGGCCTGCAAAGGTGAGTGCCACTGGGACAGAACGGTTCGCAGAGGTCACGATCTCGGGGCCAGGTCTTGGGGCCACGAGCGGGCATAGCATCCGTGGTTGTGTTTTCCAAGCCCCGCATTGGGACACCCAGCCTGGCAGCGGGGAGAGGCGCTTGTCCTGGAGATCCTGGGTGCTGAGGCTGTTGTGCAGGGCGATATGCTCAGATCTCCGGGGGAAGGGGCTTCTGCTCGGCCGCAAATGGAGCCTGCGGGAGCAGCCACGCTCTGGTGCCAAGCCCTGCACGGGGTCCGTGAGCGCCTGCCAGACGGCACAATGCGGCTTTGTACTCCACCTGGCATCCGTGCCAGGCTCCGACAAGGCAAGCCCATCACAGGCCTCAGCTCCCTGCACCCTAATGGCAGAGAGGCCTGGAGCATGGCAGGGCACCCCTGCCCACCCCCACCCCCTGCCCCCGCTCCCTGCAGCCCAGCTCCCACCCTGGTTCCAAGAGTTCCTGAGGCGTGGGAGTCCCAGGACCTCCCAGAGGGAAAGCAGGGGTGGTATCTGCTCTCTTCAAGCTCGCCCTTCTCCCCGGGATGCTGGAGCGCCTCCTGCTTCCGTGCTTTGAGGCCTGGGTCCTGAAGCCAGGCCAGGGGAGCCCCCCCTGCCTTCCCTGATGGGTTAGCAGGAAGCCTCTGCCCCAGAGTCCCAGTGGCCCGGGGCCCCCTTTCAGTCCGCACCACCTCTGCGCTGTGACGCTGGGCTCTGGCCGAGTTGAGCCGAGGGCAGGAGCTGGTCTTACTCCCCTCCACGCCCCCAGTTTATGGTTAGGGCCCTGACAACAAACAGCTGAATGACATGGGACAGGAAATAAAGGTACGACCTAGTTTGATATGAAAACTATGATTTTTTTTTTTTCCCTCTTCATTTTCTTTGTTGCTTAAGAGGGATCCAACCCATTTCGGGGCTGAGTTCACCTCCCAAGAGAAAATGCAAATATTTCCCCTTATATCCAGAAAGTGTCTGGAAGTTAAGCTATCCTGGCCTTAGCAGAGAGTGGACCGAGGCCCTCCCGGGATCTGATGTGAAGGAAAAAGAAGAGACGAGGGCCTCAGGTTGGAAAGATCAAGAAGACAAGGGTGAGAGACAGGGGGTAGCTGCCCAGGCTGGGAGCTGCTACGGCCAAAGGGGCCCCTCCATTCAGGAGGGGTGAGTGGGGATGAGGTGCTCTTGTTGGGGGAGGGCTGGGCTGCGAGTGGCCTTGAGATAGGGGTCCAGGGCCTGGGTGTGAAGAACGAACCTCTCCCCACAGGCTGGCACTTACGTGCCCGGAACTGAAGTGCCCAGAACACCAGCCAGCCGGACGGGGCTGCGTGGCCGCCAGGCTCCGGCTGGGGACAGGCCTCCGAGCTGGGTGGTGCTTGGTGACCTCTCATGACAATTGAGGTAGTGGGGGAGGGGTGTGATGCAGAGAGGCAACGTGGTGGCCCTCGGAGGACAGCCCAAGGCTTCATTGGCTTCAAGGCCACAGCTGGGACATTCCCCCGCTTTTCCCTACCTTTCCTAGCTCTTTTGCCAAACCCGTTTCAGGGCCCGAGGACCCCCTCTCCCTGGGATGTGCCGGGTGAGAAGGCGCTCGGAGAAGGCCATAGAGCCCTCCCTGCACGCAGGTGGGCTCCTCGCCACTGCTCCGCCCCTGCCAGAGGTGACCAGGGACACAAGTCATCCCTCTCCTCCTTGGGACAGATTTGGGCCCGGCACCCCGCCAGGGACAGCGTAGAAAGCAGAGGTGACTTCGACTCCTTGCTCACAGTATTGGTCCCAAACCCACTGTGTCTAGGAAAAACTCCTCGGTTCCGTCCACTCACAGAATACTCTGGATCCCAAACATGTGGGTTTTCCCCAGACCAGGGATGTGGTAAGGGGTGGAGCTCCCCCTGTCCACGGACATCACCCTCCCAGGGCCTCCACCACCTTCCCCAATCTGGAACTCTCTGAACCCTATCCTTCGAGGTTCTTACGGACGCTTCATTAGAGAGGCTAGACTGGTTAGGTTACTGGCCATTGGTGACTGAGCTCAATCTCCAGTCCCCCTCTCCGCCCAGCAGTCAGGAGTTGGGACTGAAAGTTCTAAGCCTCTAATCGTTTGGTTGGTTTCCCCGGCAACCAGCCCCCACCCTCAGGGGCTTACCAAAAGTCACCTCAATAAGGTGAACTCAGGTGTGGTTGAAAAGAAGCATAGTCTCTCTTATCACTTAGGAAACTCCAAGGACTTGGGACCCCTGTGCCAGGAAGTAGGGTGGGGCGGGGCAGGAGAAATGAAGACCAAATATATATTTCTTATTATCAATCACATTATCAGAATGCCTGTGTGGCGGGGCACCTGGGTGGCTCAGTGGGTTAAAGCCTCTGCCTTCGGCTCAGGTCATGATCTCAGGGTCTTGGGATCGAGCCCCGCATCGGGCTCTCTGCTCGGCAGGGAGCCTGCTTCCTCCCTCTCTGCCTGCCTCTCTGCCTACTTGTGATCTCTGTCTGTCAAATAAATAAATACAATCTTAAAAAAAAAAAAAAAGAATGCCTGTGTGGCTCAGGTCATGATCCCAGGGTGCTGGGATCGAGGCCTGCACCGGGCTCCGTGCTCGGCGGGGAGCCTGCTTCTCCCTCTACCCCTCCTCCTTGCTTGGGATCGCTCGTGCTCTCTCTCTCTCTCAAATATATAAATAAAATCCTTAAAAAAAAAAATCACAGTATCACAGGCTGCCATAACAAAATACCACAAAGTGGGTGATGTAAACAGCAGACACTCATTTCTCACAGTTTGGGGGCCAGAAGACCAAGATCAAGTTGGTGGCAGATGTGGTTTAGGTGAGGAAGCTCTCCAGGGCTTGAAAGTCAGCCTTCCCTCTGTGTCCTTGAGGCTAAGGGAGGGAGAAGAGAGAAAGGGTTCTCTGGTGTCTCTTCTTTTAAGGACACCAGTCCTATCCAATGAGGGCCTCATCCTCATGATCTCACTTAACTCTGAGTACCCCGTAGAGGCCCTTTCTTCTGGGAGAAACTCGCCTTGGAGTCACATAGGAGTGGAGCAGAGGACACTCAGTCCAGAACAGCTGGGCCCTCGAGGCTCCCGGGCCTCCCACTGCTTCCCTCTCTTTCCTGGCAGCTCTCCACGCAGGGTGCAGCCTCACCTTGGGAATTAGCCGAAGCACCCTGCACCTGCTTCCCGGAGGACGCACCCTGGACCCCAGGAGCACCCTGTGGGGGGACCGGGATCAGCAGGAACTGGGAGAGTGTGCCTGTGCGGATGTGTTTCCCTCTCTTCAATCTGAGTGCCTGCCGTGTCTCCCGGCTGCCCACCGGGGAAACAGCCGTGGGCACGGGCACGGTCACTGTCCTGCCTAACGGCATGGCACTCCCCTCTCCCGGCCTGCTTCTGGTGTGTCTTCATCCCCAGAGCCCTGGGCTTTCGCTTTCCAAAGAAAGGAGCAGCTCTTTCCCCTTTGCCTCGTTTCTGCAGGGCTGGGGCTGAGACACATGCTGACCCCGGCCTGCAGACCCAGGGCCCGGAGGGAGCTCAGGAGGCGGTGGAATTACCATGCTGTGTGCGAGAGAGACACACAGGAGGGCAGATAAGAGAGAGTCACCCTCATTCCCACGCTGGATGGCCAACCTCCAAACTTCTTCCCTGTTGGAACAGCCTCTTAAGAGCTTGATCCCCTGGGGTTGGTCTCTGAGGCCGTCAGCCTGGGCTCACAGGGGGGGTGGGGGGGGTTAAGCCACTATTTCTTACAGTCCTAGAGGCGGGGAAGTCCGAGGTCACAGTGTCGGTAGATCGTTCTTGCTGGAGACCCTCTTCCTGGCTGGCATATCACGGTTGGGGACCCAGGTCTCCTGGCCCCAAGGCAGCCTCTCTTGGGTCCTCAGGCCATGAGAACAAAAAGGGAGGTGATTGGAGGGGAGCAGGGGAGAGAAGAGCCCAGGCTCTTGGCTCAGGAGCGGGGTGGATGGCAGCACCGTGGGCTGGAAGAGGGCTCTAGAGGGGTGAGGGTTTGGGTGAGGGAGAGAAGGTTGCAGGAATGGGGCCTGGGGCAGGGATGCCTGGGGGCGGGGGGGGGGGGGTGACGGCGGGAGGAAGCAGCCGAGCTCGGGGAGGAGCCGTGTGGGGCAGACCTAGCACAACGCAGAAAGCCAGTGGCCGGCAGAGCTGCCAGGCCCTCTGTCAACCCTCTTTCGGTTGGTGAAAACGCAGAGGAAGAAAGGACTCGGTCAGGCGGCGGCTCAGGGCGGGAGGGGCCACCCACCCACGGAGAACAGCTCTCTGTAGCGGTCCTCCCCCCCCCCCCCCCCCCCCCCCCGCGGACGTGCCGCCCTGAACTCAAACTAGGTGAAAGGATTTGTTACGGGCCTTTCTGTGTGAAGCCTCTGGTTGGGTGTTTGAAGTGTAACTCGATTGTTCTCAGTCCGATCGACACATAACCTTTCAGGTCACCACGCAAGGGGGCATCCCCGTGTATCAGCAGAAAGAAGCCCACAGAATCCCTCTCCCGACCTCTCAGGGCTGGTATCGCTTCAGTTCACCAAAAAGTTGGTCAAGGCGGAAAATTATTTGTAAAAACTCAAACCTACCTTAAAATTTTTAGTTTTTAAATTTTTTAAAAGGCATACTTATTTGAGAGAGAAAGAAGGTGAGCCTGGGAGGGGCAGGGGGGTGGAGAGAGAATCTCAAGCAGACGCCTTGCTGAGTGTGGAGCCCGGCCCGGGGCTCGATCTCGCGACCCTGGGATCATGACCTGAGCCGAAACTGGGAGTCGGACGTTTGACTGACTGAGCCACCCAGGTGCCCCTAAAATTTTTATTTTTAACTGAAATTCTTTTCCCCTCTGTCCAGTCAACTTGGACAGAGGGGCAAAGGCTTCTCTGGGCGGGGGTCCCACGCTTGGAGCAAGAGTGTGCCCTCTCCCTCCGACAACCCCCACACCGTCCTCCTGACCCCTGCTTAGTACTTCTTTGAAATCCAAATCGAGCTTAAAAACACTTGTGAGACAGGCCAAGTGCGGGCTCCACTGAGATTTTTATCGTTTTTCTGTGTTTCTGTCACAGAGGCCTTGCCTGTGTGAGCTAGTTACCTCTGGCCACGTAACAAATGACTCCAGTACGTGGTGAATCACACAGGTTGGCCCAGGGTTTCCTCTGAGGCTGTGGCCAGCTGGCACCCGGGCCTGCCCTCCAGAGAAGGATTGCTCTGGGCCATCGGCTCGGCCTCCAAATCTGCTCAGCCCCACGGTGGAGGCAGGTGCGGGCCCTCCCGTGGGAGGCCCCAGCTCCTCTCCACGTGGGTCTCTCCAAAGAGGCTGGAGTGTCCTCGCAGCGTGGACAGCTTCCTCCAGAATTCACGATCTGGGAAGGTCCAGCAGAGGCTGCAACGCCTTTTACTTTTTCCTCGGAAGACACAGTGTCACAGACACCGTTTTCTTGGGGTCTTACAGAGCAGTCTTGACCCCGTGTGGGAGAGCCCCTGAGAAGCTGTGAACACCAAGAGGCGACCGGCCCTGGGGGGAGCCAGTGTGGACACTGGCTGTCCCACCAAGCTTAATCCGGCAGCGATGGTTTTAAAGCAGCTCACCCTTAATGAATCTTTTTCAAAGCATTTAATTTAGCGTTCATAGAGAAACCCTCTCTTTGAATTCCTACTTTATCATTTTATGTGTATTGAATTACGCCATGTCGTTATAATAATAAGGGTAAGGAACATAAATGGATTTGGGAGCGAAATGGACTGACAGGTGATCAGGTCCCTCTGGCTGCGGCCGCCCAGGGAGGCAGGCGCCCCAGGGACAGCGGGAGATGCTCTGTGCCGGGTCAGAAATGGAGAAGCAGAGGCTGATGAGCCATCTGGTGCCCCTGGAGCCCTTGAGAGGGCTGAAAAGACCTGAACCTGCGTCCACACTTGATGTCTTCGGTGAACCTAGCAGCTGTACAAAGTGTGGTGTGTTGAGGCCAAAAAAAGGTTAGTTCACTCCAAGAGGCGTTTCCTGAACCGTGGAAGATCCAGGCCCGGAAGGGACCGAATTCTCCAGGGAAGTGGCCGGCTGGTGAGGGAAACAGAGGCACAGAGAGTGTTTCCAGCAGGTGCTCCCTGGGGGCGGGGCCGAGGGAAGCCTGGAGGGAAGCCAAGGGAAGCCAAGGGAGGGTATTAGTTTGCCTGGGGCCTCCATAACAAAACACCGCAGCAGGGGTGGGGGAGGTGGGCTGCTTTAAGAACAGACATTTATTTTCTCGCAGTCCTGGAGGCAGGAAGTCCAAGGTCAAGGTGTCAGCGGGGCGAGTTTCCCCGAGGCCTCTCTCCTGGGCTCACAGCCGGGCCTCCTCTCCCTGTTCCGCACACAGCCTTCCCTCTGTGTTCTCTGTGTCCTAATCTCCTCTTCTAAGGACACCAGTCTCCTAGGAAGAGAGCCCACTCGTGTGACCTCATTTTACCCTAATTACCTCTTTCAAGGCCCTATCTCTGGTGCAGCCGAGTTCTGAGGGGGGTTAGGGCTTCGCTGTATGAATTTGGAGGGAACAGAATTCAACCCTCACGGGAGGGAAGAGCATCAGGTCCATCCCGGGAGATCTGAGTGGGCTTCAAAGCCGGCACTGCCCCAGCCGGGTCCTGACGGATGGGTAGGAGTTTTCCGGGCAAACGGAGGGTGGGGGGTGGGGAGACGCACTCGGGGCGACCGGCAGGGGAGGCGGGTCTCAGCCATCAGCATGGAACGTGGGCTCAAGCAGGAGAAGCCTCCTTGTTCTAGAACAGGTCCTGGGTCCCCTCCACCCGGCCCTGCCTCTCCCTTCTCAGGACTTCGCCTCCCACCTGTGTGGAGAGCACGTGGGGAGGGGGCTCCCCCCTCGGAACCCAGCACCTTGCACCGCGGCGGGAACCAGTACCGCCGCTGCTCACGGGGAGTAGCTGGTGTGTAGTTTGGCCTTGAGCGTGGAAAGTTAAATCAGCTGGAAAGAGTAAAAGGAAGTTGGAAAAACATTTTAACCCAGCCACGACCACAGGAGCGATAAAGACGTGGTGAGGTCACCAGGACTTGGGGAAAATATGAATCGGCCAGACGGTCTGAAGGAAAATGAGTAAAGCAGGGAGGGGTGTGTGCGTGTTTGTGTGCGTGCGTGTGTGTGTGTGTGTGTGTGTGTGTGTGTGCGTAGCTGCCTCTCCAGAGGTGGTCTGCCTGGCCGCGCGGATGGAGTCCGGCCCCGTGTGACAGTGTCTGTCACCCTTCCAAAGAAACTTCGGTTTTTCTCCTCTTGCCAGCTTGGCTGGGGGTGTTGGACTCCAGTCTCTGGGAAGGAAAAGGCGGGTTATAAGCGATCGGTCTCAGGAGCTACACCTCGCAACGGAAGCACTGGCAGGAAGCAGAGGGAGGGTACAGGTTCACACACACACACGCACACAGAGTGCACACACATGCCGAGAATGGGTTCAGGGTCCTACAGATCGGCTCAGCCTCTGCTCATTCGGGGTCTTGCTGTGTTTCTAATGCGGGGCAGGGCAGAGGCTGGCCGTGGGTGCGACGGCGAGCTTTGGGCAGCAGGTGGGGATGCCCCCTGGGGTTGGGGGCACCTGCAGGGGCCGGGCCTTCCTGGCACGATGCCAGCCTCAGGGGACAGCCCGGATCTGGGCCTGGAAAGGGCTCTGCTACCAGGGGGAAGCACAACCTGAGTAGGACAGGCTCAGGTCCTCCAAGGCCGGAGCCCTCCAAAGGTCCCCCAAGTCGGGGGATAGACCCACCTGGGGTGCGGGTAGGGAACAACCCAAGGGACAAAATAAAGCCTCGCCTTGGGATTGGATTCGCCCTTTAAAATTTCTCTTTGGGGAATGTTTCGTAATTTATGCAACACGGTACAGGAACACTTGTGTATAATATGAAGCTGAACGAAGGTGTACATAGCAGGGTGTGTGCTCGAAACCTCTTTTTTCCCAAGTTCTTATGTTGATTCCACTTAGTTAACATAGAACGTGGTATTAGTCTCAGGCGTACAATATAGTAATTCAACCCTGTGTACTTCCCCCAGTGCTCATCGGGACAAGGGCCCCCCTTCCTCCCCGCCCTCTCTTTCCCCCATCGCCCCCACCGCCCTCCCCTCCTGTAACCCTCAGATTGCTCTCTGTAATTAAAAGTCTGTTTCTTGCTTTGACACCCTCAGTTTTTCCCTTTGCTTGTCCTTTTGTTTCTTAAACCCCACATGAGTGAAGTCAGGTGCTGCTTCTCTTTCTCGGATGGTTCACTTGGCATTTTCTAGCTCCATCCATGTTGTTGCGAACGGCAAGTTTCCGTTCTCTTTTTAACGGCTGAATAATATTCCGTTGCGTGTCTACACCGCGTCTTCTTTATCCGCTTGTCGGTTGATGGACACTCGGGCGGCTTCTCTGTCTCGGCTATTGTAGGTAATACTGCTATAAACATGGGCTGCAGGGGCCCTTTGAGTTAGCGTGGTTATTTATTTATTTACTTATTTGAGACTGAGCAAGCGAGACAGAGCGCATGAGTCGGGGGTGGGCAGGGGGAGAGGAGGAAGCAGGCTCCCCACTGACCAGGGACCCTGATGTGGGGCTTGATTCCAAGACCCTGGGATCATGACCTGAGCCGAAGGCAGACATTTAACTAACATTTAACTAACTGAGCCACCCAGGTACCCCTGAATTAGTGTTTTTTGTATTCTTTGGGTTCAAAACCTTTTTTTTCTTTAAAAATTTATGTATTTGAGAGAGAGAGGGAGAGAGAGAGCACAGGTTAGGAGAGGGTCCGAGGGAGAACTCTTCAAGGGGACTCCCTGAGACAAACCTGAGATCATGACCTGAGCCGAAACCGAGTTGGAGGCTTAATGGACAGAGCCACCCAGGTGTCCCTCAGAACCTCTTTCTTGTAGGGGAGCATGGTCCCAACCCCTGTAGCCCGCACCCCTGCCTGGCACTCAGGGGTCTAAGACAGCACCTCTCTACCTCCACCCTGGGCAGTGGCTGGGGGCAAGCCGTCCCTCTGGGGCAGGAGCCCCAGATGTGTGCGGAGACCTCTGGCTCTGCGTTTTCCTGAGGTCAAGGAGGGGCCGATTAGAAACGTCCTTCTGGTGTAAACAGGGAGAGCACGCATGTGAGCATGCGCATGTGCGTACACACACACACACACACACACGCGCGTACACACACACACACACACACACACACGCTTCCCATTCAGCCCAAGACGCCAGGTCTGCCAGCTCTAGACGGGGTGTCTTGGGCAGGACCACCTGATAAGGCTCCTGTGTTGGCCCAGGAAAGGGGATTGGCACCAGGCAGGCCAGCCGGCATGGCCGCGGGGCCCGGCTGACACCCTTGGCCCGTCTGCCAGGTGGAGCCAGGCAGCCCTTATGGGCTTGGTCCCTGGGCACCTTCCCCTTGGAGAAGTCCCTCTCCCAGAGGAGACTCCGACCCTCTCACTTCAGGGCTGGCCGACTGAGGCTATGGCAGAAGAAAAAGATGCCCAAGGTGACCCTACTGGCCAGCCACTGTTCCCGGTAACGTGCCTGCTCTCCCCGGCTCTTAAAGCCAGAAGACCTGGCTCACCTGCCCAGAACAGGCCAGTCCCTGAGCAACCTCCCACAGCAGGTGTGTGTGCGTGTGTGTGTGTGTGTGTGTGTCAGAGAGAGAGAGAGAGAGAGAGAAACAGAAAGAAAGAAACCACTCCCCGTCTACCACTTACGTGGCTTCCATAGTTGGACTTCTTGTTGGCCACATGCCCTCCCGATACCCAGAGAAGCACAAGGACCAACGAGAAAGGTGGTAAAGTCATTATTTGCACAGAATTTCGGCTTGAAGCCAAGTCCCTCCTCGGGGACACACACACACACACACACACACACACACACACACACACACTGGGTGTGGAGTGGAATTACCATCCCGGGCACAGGAGGAGAAGGACGGGCAGAGAGATGAAGTGTGCAGAGCCCACAAGCCTTTGTCTGCTGCTTCAAGTTCAGAGTCATCTCTGAACTTGATGTAACTCTGTCACATCTTAATAGATCTCATTTTAGGGCCAGCTCTAGACCAGCAGTCTCAGGACCCCCTCTGCGCTCTGAAAAATTACTGAGGACCCAAAAGCTGCTTTGTGTCGTGGAGTTGTATTTACTGATATTTACTGGGTTAGGAATTAAAACAACAATTTCAGCAATATTTCTTATTGATTCGCTTTAAAATAGGTCCATTCCATGCTAGCATAATAACATTTGAAATGAAAAAAAAAGGGGGGGTGCCTACGTGGCTCAGTGGCATGAGCCTCTACCTTCGGCTCAGGTCATGGTCTCAGGGTCCTGGGATCGAGTCCCGCATCGGGCTCTCTGCTCATCGGGGAGCCTGCTTCCGCTTATCTCTCTGCCTACTTGTGATCTCTCTCTCTCTCTCCATCAAATAAATAAACAAAATCTTTTTAAAAAATAAAAATAAAATTTAAAAAACCTGTATTTTCAAATTTAGTGAGAAAAATATCATACTTTTACATTTTTTTAAAATTTATTTATTTGTTAGAGAGAGAGAGCGAGCGAGCACAGGCAGACAGAGTGGTAGGCAGAGGCAGAGGGAGAAGCAGGCTCCCCGCCGAGCAAGGAGCCCGATGTGGGACTCGATCCCAGGACGCTGAGATCATGACCTGAGCCGAAGGCAGCTGCTTAACCAACTGAGCCACCCAGGCGTCCCCATACTTTTACATTTTTGCAAATAACCTTTGATGTTTGGCTTGATAGAGGACTCTGCGTTTAAACTCCACTGCACATTCATGAGAGAACAAGAACAATAAAAAGCAATTAATGTCTTATTATTTTTATTGGACTAATTTTCCTCGAGCCAGTCTTGGGGTTCTGCAGGGGTGCCCCTGGACCAAACTTTGAGAACCACTGCACTACCATCTCTGTGGTGCGGTTTGCTTCCAACCTCATCTTCCTTCACCACATCTCATTGCTTCTGAGCCGCGTCCCCTGCCGCGATGGGACACTATTCGTAAAATCCTGATCCCAATCCAGCTACATTTGGGGTGTCCCCCCCCACCCCGCCACGCTCTTTTGCCATTGCAGGTAGGTCTTTTAGTAGGTGGTCTCTTACAGTCGGGGACGCTGGATCATAATGATCACTGATGGGGGGGCCTCTCCAGACTGCTCCCAGCACCAGCGGCCCAGCCTGCACTGGCTGGAACAGAAAGCAGTTGAAGGCTGGGGCAGGGATATGGGGCAGGGGTGAGGCCAGCCCGCAGACTGCAGGAGGAACACTCCAGCCCAGCCTCGGCTCCCCGCCTCCTGGGGCACGCCGGGTGGGTCTCGTCTCTTCCCTCCTCGGCTTGTGTACTTGTCCGGGGACAAGCTGTTGCCCTGTTTGCCCACGGGTCTGCCTTCCCACCTGGCTGCGGGCACCTGCGGGGAGGGAGGGTATCTTTTCCATTTTTATAGCCTCGTTTCCCAAGCCGAGACTCGGCGCGCAGCCAACCCCCAGCTGTCGGAGAAAGGGGACTGGCAGGTTCTGCCCCGTCAGCTCGGGAAACCTTAGCTGGCAAGGGCCCATTCCTGGGAGCAGAAGGAGGGCAGAGCTGGGGCGGCGGCGGGGGAGGGGGGCGGATCGCAGGGCAGCTGCTGCGGGGCGTACGGTGCCAGCAGGCAGGGAGCCTCGCTCCGCACAAGAGGTGGTATCTGGAGATCCTCATGAGGAAAGGCGGCTTGGGGGGAACATGGCCCCAGGGTAGCCTCCGGGGACGTCCTCTGGTCAGAGGTGCCTCTCGACGGCACCAATTGGGCCCCCCCTCCCTGCGCTGGGCACAGCTCCCCGCCTGCTTACAGTTCCGGGGAATTGTCCTCCTTGTTCTCTCCGGGGCCCCCAGGCCAGGACCCATCGCAGTGTGGGGCACCGAAGACAGGGCTGTGGAACTGAATATTTTAAACTCACCAGGGGGTGGGCAGGGGAAGGAGCAGCGAGGTGGCTGAGCCACCGAGTGAAGTTTTAATCTGGACTGAGACCCGGGGCCCTCACGGACTCGTGTGGCCTTTCCTACACTAGCCCCCTGGGCGCTCACAGCTAAGGCAGCTGGAACGCTCAGGAATTCTCACCAAATCGGGGCAGCACGTCTGCAGAGGGGGTGAGCTGAATTCTTCCTCCAGAGGAGGGGGACACGAGGAAGGCTACGGGGCCCGAGGGGGACAAGCCTCAGGGGCCAAGGACCGTCTGGAGGCCTTTGGGGGCATTGGGGCAGCTCCTTGGGGGTGTCCTCGTGGAGATGCCAGCTGTGAGTAAGAAAATTCTAGAAAGTTCACAGGACTTGGAGAAAGGTGAAGGGAACAAAGCCAGCGATCAGGGCAGCCTCCTCAGTCATTCCAAACTGCTGGGAACAGGCAAAGAAAGGGGGAGCCTGCCTTGTGGGTCTGGGTCCTCATTCTCATTCCAGGCAGGTCTCAGAGTGTGGAGGGTAAAGGAGGGAGGAGATGTGAGAGGCACAGAATAGAACCCATATATTTTTCCACCACGATCCTGGAATAGTTCCTAAAAACCCCATATAAATGACTCACTTTGGGGGCGAAGTCAATAAAGGTCTTTCCCTCTTTTTTTTTTTTCTGTTTGTCATTTTTTTTATTTTGTGTGTTTGTTTTTACCAAGAACCCCGTATCTTCGAAACCTGGGCTTTTCAAACTGGGGTGTGAGTGCCTCAGAGGGTGGGCTTTGAGCGTACACAAGGCACTGCTTTGGTGCTGGGCGCTCCCGGGGCATTCTCCGCTCACAGACTGGGAAGGAAAGCATAACTTTTATGTTCAAACAAACATAGATATTTTATGGAAGTAAATGAAAAATAACTATGTTTGTGTGTTTTGGATTAGAACCGGGAATCTTCGAGAACATTTCTGGTTTATAGGCAGGCCCCCTGGGATACCCTAAGACGTTCACCCTCCAGACCACTCATTCTCAGACTTCTGCCATCAGGCGCTCTGCAGTGAAAAGTTTGAGAGCCACTTTGTCAAGTCTTTAAAAACCAAGACTTCGGGGCAGGGGTGGGAGGTCGAGGGGGTGGGGGGAGCGCGACTCCTGGGTGGCTCAGTCAGTTAAGCTTCTGCTTTTGGCTCAGTTCATGATTTTAGGGTCCTGGGATAGAGCCCCATGTTGGGCTCCCTGCTCAGTGGAGAGTCTGCTTCTCCCTCCACGCCCCACTTGCACACACACTCTCTCAAATAAATAAACAAAATCTTAAAAAAAAAAAAAAAGCAAGACCTCGGGGCGCCTGGGTGGCCCAGTTGGTTGAGTGTCTGACTCTTGATTTTGGCTCTGGTCATGATCTTAGGGTCGTGGGATCGCACCCCGTGTCGGGCTCTGTGCTCAGTGCAGAGTCTGCTCGTCCTTCTCCCTCTGCTCCTTCCCTTGCATGCCCTTTCTCTCTCTCTCAAATAAATAAGTAAAATCTTAAAAAAAAAAAAAAGATTTAAAACAAAAAATGAAGACCAACCAAGACCTCATCATTGCCCTGGGCTTGGTCAAGTTGAAAGCTAGCCAGTCTCGGGGCTTCGGGAACCGGCACTCAACGGGATGGACTCAAGAGCTTGCCCTCGTGGTACAAGAAAGAACCCTGAGCCCCAGGAGACACAAGTTCCCCAGGGAAACCGAGGTTGGTCCTGAGTCAGCAAATTCCACCCTGGACCCTTTCCTTGGAGAGTGAGGGCCCAAGCTGGTCACCAGGCAGCCCATTACTCGTGTTGAAGAACACGCCCCCTCCCCCATCCTGGGGACCGCAGAACACCAGGAGCCCCTAGGACCACCTCCCTGGGAGCTCAGAGGAGGTGGGGAGGAGACAGCCGAATCAGAGCAGGATGTCTGCCAAGGAGGTGAGCTGAATTCCTCCTCCAGAGCAGGTGACCTAGGGGGACAAGCCTCCGAGGCAAAGGACCATACAGAGGCCAGCCCCTCTGGCATTGGGTCCGGGGGTTGGGGCAGCCTCCTCCAGAGAAGTTCCGCCCACATTTGGACTTGGACTTGCCCGTGTGAGTGAAGAGCCTCAGACAGGGCGCACGGGTCCCAGGGGGCAAGTGTGCCCTCCCGCTGACTGGCCCTCCCGGCCATGAGCTTCACAGTGTCTCCTGTGGTCAGAAGGGGAATCATCCCAAGGTCCCACTCAACCCTGAAACTCTGGGCACCAGACTCAGATCGGCCAGAACCCAGAAGGGGAGAGTGGGGTCCTGGGAGTGGTCAGCCTTAAGCCGACCCCAGGGAACAACTGCATGGGGCGGGGACCAGGGTCAGGGGTGTTCTTGCCACAAGGAGGGACTCTGGGCAGCCCGGCCTCCTGTCAGGGTCGTGTGCAGCCCAGGGCCCCTGTCTGCCTGCTGTCAGCTGGGTCACAGCCCCAGAAGGCATTCGTGTCCTAATCCCAGGAATCTGTGAATGTTCCCTGGTATGAGAAAGGGTCTTTGCAGGTGTGGCTGAAGTTCTTGAGATGGGACTTTTATCCCGGGTGATCAGAGAGGGTCCTAAACACACCCCCGGGTGGCCTTAGGAGGGGGAGGCAGAAGGAGTTTTTTCCCAGAGAGGAGAAAGTGGGGAGAAGATGAATCGGAGAAAGATCTGAAGATGCCCCCACTGCTGCCCTTGAAGGTGGTGGGAAGGGCCGTGGGACAAGAATGGAGCCGCCGAGAACCGAAAGGCAGGGAGACAGACTCTCCCCGGGAGCCCCGCCAGCACCTGGGTTTCAGCTCTGAGAACCTGACTTCGGACTTCCGACCTCCAGAACGGTAAAGGAATTAACATGCGGTGTTTTGGGTTTGGATGTACTTTATTTTTTAGAGCGGTTTTAGGATCACAGCGCCATTAGGAGGAAGGTACAGAGAGTTCCCCTCTACCCCTTGCCCCACATAGGCACAGCCTCCCCGTTATCAACAGCCCCCTCCAGAGCACGACATTTTTTATAGTTGGCGACCCTACAGTGACTTGTCGTCAGCAGTGTCACCCCAAGTCCATGGCTGACATCACGGTCTGGTCTTAGTGTAGTACGTTCTAGGGGTTTGGGCACATACACAGGTGCATGTGAACACCCTGATCATAGACACAGTAGTTTCCGGGCCCTAAAAACCCTCCGTGCTCTGCCGATCATCCCTCCCCTCTCCCCTCCATAACCTCTGCCAACCACTGATCTTCTTATTGACTCTGGAGTTTTGCCTTTTCTAGAATGTCGTGTAGCTGGAATCATGCAGTCTACAGCTTTTCCAGACTGCAATATCTCACTCAGGACCATACATGTAAGTTTCCTCCGTGTCTTGTCATGGTTTGATAGTTTATTTCCCTTTAGTGCTGCGCAATAGTCCGTGGTCTGGACGACCTCGGTTTATCCGCTCACGGGCTGAAGGACGTCTTGGGTGCTTCCCAAACGCTGGCGATTAGGAGCAAAGCTGCTACACACATCCGTGTGCAGGTTTTTGTGTAGACAGTGGCTTTCAGCTCCTTTGGGGAAACACCAAGGAGCATGACTGCTGGATCATATGATACGAGTATGTTTAGTTTTGTAAGAAATCCCCAAATGGTCTTCCAAAGTGGCAGCCCCTTCTGCGTTCCCACCCGCGGTGAGTGAGCGTCCCTTCGCTCCCTGGCCTCGCCACATTTGGTGTTGGCGGTGCTCTGCACTTTAGCCGATCCACTAGATGCGAACTGCTGTCTTGTGATTTTCGTTTGCGATTCACTCAAGACCGATGACGGGGGAGCATTTTTCATCTGCTTATTTGCTATCTGCGTATTTTCTTTGGTGAGATGTCTCTTGAGATCTTTAGCCCATTTTTTAAAAAATCAAGTTATTTGTTCATTGGTGAGCCTTAAGGGTTTTTGTATATTTTGGGTAACAGCCCCTTATCAAGTATGTTTTCTGCAAATATTCTCACCCAGTCTGGAGCTTGTGTTCTCATCCTCTTGAACGTGCATGGTTTTAAGCACCTGTGGGAGACGAATACATTATCCATGTTGAAGTTATTCTCAGGTATCAGAAGCCATGACCAACCAGAGTCAAGGGGCCCTACTCGGGACGCCACTGAGCTCAAGAACGTACGGACCAGGGGCACCTGGGTGGCTCAGATGGTTAAGCCTCTGCTTTCGGCTCAGGTCATGATCCCAGTGTCCTGCGATCAAGTCCCTCATCGGGCTCTCTGCTCAGCGTGGAGCTTGCTTCTCCCTCTGTCTCTCCCTCTGCTTGTGCTCACTTGCGCTCTCTCTCTAATAAATAAATAAAATCTTAAAAAAAAAAAAAAGAATGTATGGACCAAGGTGACGTGCAGGAGACATAACCAAAAAAGCACCAGGTAAGGAGAAAGCCAAGGGCTCTCCAACAAGGGCGGGGGTGTCGCCTGCCTTTGGAGCCGGTGGTGCTGGTGGACTGGGAGGGGCAGGGGACGCTCACTGGGAGGCTGTGGCCTCCCCTCCCCCAACCCTCCCCTCCTACCCCGGAAAGCACCTGATAATCATCAGGTTTCAGAATCAGGTCACAAGGGAGCGAGGACACGAAGCACAAATGTAGGGACGGGGAGCCTGGGTTCAGGAGGGGTTTGCAACGCACCAACGAGAGACTCTGAAAATAGAATCAAGGAAGTATATGACAAATGAGGGAAAGAAAATGAAAGGGAAAATAGGTTAGATCTCAATTAGAGAAAAAGCAGATTAATTTCCTGATTTTTTTTTTTTATCCCCAGTCTCTGCTTTCACTGAAAGCTAAAACATTAGCAGTCACGTATTTTGCAGAAACTATAAAGAAACCTAAAACAGAAAACCTCCATTAACTTGGGTCCAGATCAACCCTCCTCTCTCCTGATTCTAATGTCTGAGGTTTTCTCCTAACAAAAATTTTCTCAGTGGATTTGGCTTTAATCAGGAAACAAAAACAGCTTCAAGACAAGGAATAAGCTTCCACTCAGATTAACAAGAACCAAACCCCTCCCTGTGTCATGGGCTCAGAGAAGGCTCATTGAACCTGGCCCCCGGCCCCTAGACCCCCCAGCTTCCCTTCCCCGTGGGGGGCCCCCAGGGGTGGCCTTCCTTTCAAAGCAGTCTACACAGGTCACTCCCCTGCTCAAAGGTCTGCAATGACTCCCCATTGTCTCCAGAATCAAGATGGTGTTCCCGGGACTCGGGCTCTGGTAGGAACTCCTTCCTCCTTCCTCTGTTCAGAGCCCCCACGGAGGTCTTCCTCCCCCAGATCGCCCACCTGCCCTCTTGGCCCCTCCATGGCAGTGCATTCGCTTAGATACCCGCGTAGACGTCCATCAGGCCTCTCAGGGACTGGGGTGGATGGCGGATGTGACTTACGGCTCTCTCGGGCCTGGCCCGTCACCACCTTCTTGTGCTCACCCTCTGTTCTCCTCTTCCCTCCTAGTGGGCTGGAGGGGAGGCAGCCCGCAGGGTGACCTTGGGAGCCACGTGGCTAAAGGGTAGCCCTACGAGATGGAAGAAGCCTGGGTCCCGGGTCTCTGCTTACCTCGAGCTGCCCAGGAGAGCTGCCCCCCACCCCACCCCCCGGACACTCAGATCCAACTATCGCCTGAGCGACAGAGATTTCTGTGTTGAGCTCCTGAGACGGCGAGGTCCCCGCCCGCTGAACCTGGCCTCACTCCACCCCCTCCCCACCTCCCTTATCTCCCATCAGAGAGAAGCTGATCCCCGGCCATCGACGTGCCGGGTGTCTCTGGGTGGACTCTCTGTTCTTCCAGCCTCCGCATCTTTTGTCCCCTCACCGGTCTGCAGGACCCACCCCATTTATCCTCCTGCTGCCGCTGGCGTCACCTCCCACACATTGGGCTGATCACGTCATGTCCCTCCTTAAACCCCCACAGGGATTTCCACTGCCTTTGGGACCAACCCCAAGCCCCTGCCCCTGGCCATGGCTCTTCTATGGTCTGCCCACTGCCCGCCTCCCCACCCCCACTGTCGCCACTCGCATTCCACCCGGGGTCCAAACACTCTCCCTGGATGGTGGTCCCTTCATGCTTGGCTCCCCTGCTCCTACGGCCCTCTGCCCACACTCCAGCCTCAGTTTGGGGGTCTCATTCCAGAAGGGTTTCCCCAGCCCCTCCAGGCTCCCCTCACTCTGGGTTCATGACTGCTCTGTCCCATGGAGGCCATGACCTGCTTTCCTGAGTGGAGGGGACGTGCGTGGGGTTCTGTCTGCCCAGCACCCTTGTCCACTTGGGGAGCTGTCCACCCTCTCCCTAGGTCCTGGGGTTCTGGGGGGCCCTCTATCCAGGCACCTGGCCAGGACCTGACCCATCACAGTGGGATGTCGTGCGCCCATCAGGCCCATCATAACTGTGGTCAAGGTGTGATTGGCTCCAACCCTTCACCTTTCCTACAGTCAGAACGTTCGCCACATGACACTGAAGTTCGGGTTTGGTCATGGTCCATTTGAGCTGCTATAGTAGAAATACCACAGTCTGGGTGGCTTATAAAGAACAGAAATTTATTTCTCACCTTTCTGGAGGCTTGGACATCCAGGATCAAGGCACCAGCAGACTTGGGTGTTGGGTTCTTGGATGGCCGTCTTTCCTCCAGACCCTCACAGAGATCATGGAAGGGAGCTCTGCAAGGTCTCCTTTACCAGGGCGCTAATCCCAAACTTTGGGGACCTCAGCACCTCCCAAAGGCCCCACCTCCTCACACCATCAACCTGAGCAAGGGGAAGAGGGACCCCTGCCGACCAGCGCACCCCGGGACTAAGAGAGAGAGAGAAGGTGCCAGTTCTGAGTGTTGGCTTGAGGCCTTGAGTGTTTCTGCTCAAGTTTTGCACTTCCCTTCCCATCAGCATGAAAAGAGGTTCTCCGGATGCCCGCTGCGCCCTCAGCCCCGCCAGAGCAGATGCACGGGGAGCGAGCCTGCGCCCACGGGTCAGGGGCAAAGCTGAATGCAAAGACGGAAGAGAGCCCAGCCGAGATCAGCCAACCCCAGCCAATACTGCAGCCACTGAAATTTGTGGACGTCTGCTTAGGACCCAAGCTCGCTCTACAACCCTCCTTAGGAGATCGTCCATATGCTTGCTGAAAGGGAGCGTTCTTCTCTCTTTTTAGTTTAGTTCAATTAGCAAACCAAAAGAGGAAAGAGCAGTTCTCTTTCCTCCTAAGTCTGGGGCCCATTTGAAGCAGGAGAGCATTAGGCTAATGTGCCCAGAGCAGCCGAGATAAACAGGATAGAGACGTGGAGGAGACAGTGAGAGCCCAGACAGAATCATTTAAGGCCTGCCTCACCCCTGCACTCCCCAGCCATGTGGGCCAAAGACGATTCCTTTTGGAATGGTCTAGATTTCTTCCATAGGCAACCAAAAGGCTCCTGGTTCTTTTTTCTTTTCTTTTCTTTTTTTTTAAGATCTATTTATTTATTTGAGAGAGGAGTGGGGGAAGGGTAGAGGGAGAGGGAGAGAGAGGATCTCAAGCAGGTCCGTGCTGAGTGTAGAGCCTGACTCAGGGCTCGATCTCACCACCCTGAGATCATGACCTGAGCCAAAAGCAAGAGGTGGACACTTAAAACGACTGAGCCACCCAGGTGTCCCAGAAGGCTCCTGGCTCTTAAGACATTTCTTGTCTCCCTCTGTCCTTAGCTTCTCGAGGACACTGACTTAGCTTAATTCACCTGTCTCCAAAGTATGGCACTGGGTCTGCCACAGGGAAACTTAATAGAGCAATAAAGTTTTAATCACCCCCTTCCCAACACTGCACACCCCACTCCTGGGTGCTAGGCAGTCAAGGTGTGCCCCGAACAATGGGCATTAACCATCCTTCTGGAGAGCTGTGCCCTGCAGTTTGGAAGTGAACTTGTATTTGTCCAGGACGTCTCAGAGGTGATGTACCTAGGTGATGTCGGGTAAACTGAGGCAGAGAGCGCCCACCGCATTTGGGGGAGTGGAATTCTGAGATGCCTCGGCTCCACTGTTGCCGTTAGATGCCCCTTGGGATGGCTCCAGTCATACCCAAGCCCCAAGATTTAACGACAGCCTCAGGCAAGAAGGCCCTTTGGACTTAGAAAGAGCTGGTTCGAATTCCGTTTTCTCTATAAAATGGTGCTGATCGTGCCTCCTGCTCAGGCTGCTGTGAGGGTCCAGGGAGTCAGTCCGGGAAGACACTGGCCCTCCCTCTCGCACCTGGGACACAGCGGCCCCAGCCCCAAGGCCCCCTGAGACTTCTGTGCACAAGTGCCTGATGAGCCCAGGGCATCCACTCCCCTCGGGGACGCCCCAGCACTGCCTCTCCTGAGGCTCCAGGTGGGAACCCCGGAAGAGAAGAGCTTGTGGGCCGTGCAGGAGACAGGCAGGAACCTCGGCGGGACGCCTGGGGCCCATGCTTCCGGCCACAGGCAGAGACAGAGGCAGGCACTGGGTCCATTCTGGGCTCCCCAAGGTCCGGCCGCACATCCAGACCTACACTAAGGCTGGGCCAGCCTCTCCTCAGCTGGAAAGGCTCTAGGGTTCCAGGCAAAGGCTGTCACCTCGCTCAGCACAATGGGCACATCACTGGGCATGAGCTCGGATTGCGTCAGGCCGTCGCGGCAGGCTCGGAGCTCTGGCGGGGCCCTTGGGAACAGACCCACCTATTGGCCTGCTTTGTGCTCCCCAGTGTGTGATCTTGGAGGGGACCTCTGGTTCTAGCCTGACAGGGGTTTGCTTTTTTTCTGGTGGTTTAAGAAATGGGAATCACGGACCAGCTTAGGGGTGAAGTCCTGTTTTTTCTGCGCTAACAGCGTGGGGTGGTATTAGGAACCTTCCCACCTGGCCGCTGGGCGGGCGACTTCCGCAAAGACAACTGGGGACATCACTCTGCAAATGTTTATTGAATAAATAAATAAATAAATAAATTCCTTTTAGTTCCAGCTGATTAACACACTCCTATCAGACAGATGCGAAACAACGCGGCCTGTTTCTCATTTGACTTGCAGTGCGCAAAGCGCCTTTGTCTTCACCTGATCCTCCGGCTCCAGTAGAGGCAGATGGGGGAACGGAGAGGTAGGTATTAGGTGCTGCTTATAAGGAAGACAAGGTCATCAGTGCCTACGTCCTGGCTCAGAGAAGCTAAAGAGCAATGCTTTGTTCCAGAACCACAGCCTTCCCTGGGGCTCCCTTAACCTGAGGCCCGTGCAGAATGAGGAGGGGCCTTGCGGAACAGGTGTGTCTCCCCGTCCCAGCCCTCACTCTCCTCCTGTGCCCCTGCTTCTTCCCAGATCTGCTTGGCTCCTGGTGTCTTTTTTAACAAGAAGACCCCTGTGCTACCCTCCTCCCTGACATTGCTTGAAAGCGTTTTGGCCGAGGGGGAGGGGATGTGGGGAGCAGGTCCCAGAGACAATGGCAGCCCAGCACAAAGGAAGGGAGCCCACAGGGGCTTCGAAGGTGCTGAAGGAGGTGGGCGGGAACTCACATCGCACAAGCGTGAGCTCACCTTCACGGGCCACGCGGACCAGGGAGCAGTGTGTTCTGCTCCGATATACCGGGGGATTCTAAGAGGCTACATTTGCTGGGTGTCTCTAGGCCCTGGCTTGGCACAGAAACACAGTGTGCGACCTTGAGCTATTTCTGCGTGAGGTTCAAAAACAAGCAGAGGGCAGACCCAGGCAAGACACAAGAACAAGGTGGTCCCCGAGAGGGTCTGCAGCAGAACTTTGTCTTCCAGGCTTCTCGCCTCCCCCACAGCCTTCTTCAGGCTCTGGGGGCTCACGCAGCTCCCTCCTTCCCTCCCAGCATAGTCAGCCCACCATGTCCCCCAGCGACCAACCTCCAGTAAAGCTCCAGGTATATTGTGTGTCCCTGGATGTAATCTTGTCACTGTCGTTTGTGGCGTTGGCTTGTTTGTTGCTGGGGGCCATATCTGATAAGATATGGTGCGAGGAGGGTACAAAGCAGTGCCCACCAAATAGAAGACGTAACAAGTGGTTGGTGCAGCGATGCCGGTAACAAACATGGTATGGGAGTGTGGAGAGGGTGGAGGAGGTGCTGGGCCTGGTGACAATAAGGGACAATCACACTCACTGCAGACAGACAAGTCTGCTCTGGGTTTTGCGGGTCTGAGCCTGGGAGGCCCAGGGCAGGGAAGACTCCAGCACATTTACAAACCCCAGCTTTGTGATCAGAGTCATTCTCCAACCCACTGGCTCAGTCCATCCCCAGTCAAATGCTGCTCATGATCAGAAAAGGAAAAGTCTAGCAGGAATGTGTTCTCTCTCTGGGCCGCTGGAATGACAGAGGGAGGAAGAACTTGGAAGCAGCCCTTGCCGGCGCTCCCTGCCTTGGCCAGGTAGGGGCTGGAGGGCATGAAGGAGACTGAGTTCCTGGCAGGGAGCACAGCCAGGCACCTGGGAGAGACCGTGCATCAGAACCTTCCCCGCATTTGGTCCTGGAAACTGCACCTCCCACAGGTGAGGCGGGGGCTCACCTTGGAACGCAGAGAGCTGTATTTGGGATTGGGGGCTGGGAGCTGAACGGCCAGAAAGCGAGTCTCAAGAGGCATCGGCAGGTAAGCCAGGGCTCCAGGGCTGGGGAAGGCAGGATGCTGGGTACTATGGCGGCCTTAACCCCCACACCTGGGACGACCCTGCGGCCCCAGGCACAGCATGGAGAGCTAGGGCAAATCATATAGGCAAGGACAGCGGACCCCCAAGGTGGGGTGCTGGGGGCAGGAGAGGGACAAGGAGCAGGACGGTCTCCTCTGCCATTTCACGAGGCCCAGGGCACCTGGCTGGGCTACCCTAAGAACCACAGGTCATCGCCAGAACCCCAGGCAGCCCACTTCCCCACTGGGTCCCTCCCACCTGCACTCACCAGTGTCCTGGCCCGCTGGGAGCCTGTCTCGGTCCTGCCCCCCACCCCAGGTTCTCAGAATGACACCACGGGTCTCTCCTGCCATCTTGGCACCCCGATATAGGGCGCGGGCCCTACCCTCAGTTTCAGGGAAAGGAGGGAGCCAGGGGTTATCACCTATGACGGGTGCCATAGACAGGGGGTGGGGTCCAGGCTTGAGTGGGGACCACTGAGTAGAGCACGGATGCATCAGCCTCAAGGGAGTCGAGAGATGGTGTTGGGGTTCCCCCTTGGCCAGGAACTCTTACAAGGCCCCAGAGAGTTAACAACCGCTGGTGAATTCCAGAAGCACCACACTCAAGGGGTCTGTTACCACCGAGGCTTTCTACCCCTTTTCTCACACTCCTTTCGGCCCTCAGGGTCCCCCATGATGGCGGCCACCCGGAGGGGGGATTTTCAGCATCCAGCCCACAGGAAGTTTCCCTTCCTGTCCTGTTGGTCTGTCTCCTCTCGATCAGAGCAAAATAATGATGATGATAATAATAATAATAACAACAATTCTGTGTGTCCACTTGGCTGCGCCACGGTGCCAGGTCTCTGGTCAAACATTATTCTGGATGTTTCTGGGAGGCGAATTTTCTGTGAGTCAAACATTTAAATCAGTGAACTAACCCCAACCCTAACCCAAGCCTTCCCTAGGCTGCCAGGGCACGGGCCCACCTGGGTGATCAGCAGACCCCTCCTCCAGCAGCAGGGGGACAAAGGGGTGCCCTGCCGGCCACCTCCCACTCCCATCCCTCACAGGCATGTGAGGGCCATCAAAAGAGGGGGTCACCGTAGATATGCCCTCCCTCCATCGTGCCTCTCCCCTCCCTTTCCAGCACCCTCCCAGGTCTCAGCAGGAAAAGTGGGCTCTGGTCCCTGGTCCAGCTGGCAGTGTGACCACCCCTGCCCCACCGGGGAGCTGTGGGGGCTCAGTCACGAGCTACCAGGGGACACGCTCAGCTGGCTAGGGCAAAGGTTCATTTTTTTTTCCTTGGAAGCAAAACAACGCAGCAGCATATGCGGAAGGCTCTGTCCCTCCTGGGAACGGCTCTGACCTGTGCCTGCGCCCAGCAACAGCAGCTCAATGCCCTGGGAGGGCCGCTCCTCTGGGCCGAGCAGCCGGGACCAGCTCTGCACACCGTCCTCCCCGCGCTGTCCTCCCCGTGGCACTCCTGCCACCCCGCCTACTCCCGCCGCGGGAGGGCTCCGCCTTCAGCACACCCCCCACCCCACCCCTTCGCCCCACACAACCCATCCTCCCTGAGGACCCTGGCCCGGAGGACTTTGAGGGGAGCCAGACTTGGAGCCAGACAGCCCTGGACTGACTCCTGGTTCTTCAGCTTCTCGGCCTCACCGAGGATCCCGCAGCTTGCTCAACCTCCATTTTCTCATCTGTAAAGTGGGCTGAGAGTCAGGGGGCTTCAGCCGGTGGAAGTCCCCCACCCTTCAGCCCTCCCAGGTGCCAAGGCGTGGCGTAGGTGACGGTCACCGAGCAGACTCCCGGCTCTGCGGCGGTGACAGACGGAAGGGCCAGTCTGGGCTCCCACAGTCCTGGCCCTGGGTCCCACTCTGCCACCCACTGCCTGCCTTCTCTGGGCCTCCACTTCTTTCTTGGCAAGTGATGTCCCGGGGTGGCCTCGGGGACACCAGCGAGCCCAAGGGAGGGATGAAATTAACAGGACTCCGGCACATTCCAGAAAGCCGGTGCTGTTTGCCAGAGCAGCCTCCCGATGGTGCCCTCAGAATTTAGCTAATGCTCCCAGCCCACATCCTCTCCAGATCCAGAATGGAAGAAGTCCAGGAGGAGCCCCCTTCCCAGAGAAGCCTCTGAACCACTGACTCAGGCACCCTTCCTTGCAGGTGCTGTGCCACTCACCAGTTTTTCTTGCTGTCTGGGAGGGGTGCGGGGAAATCCAGCAGAGTCGAGAAATGGTTGCAAGATGGGGGGTGGCGGGGACAGGGCAGACATAGAGCATGACTTGGGGGTCTCCTGCCTGGGCAATCATGATGATTGTGGGGGGTCGGGGCAGAAGTCGGGAGCAGGGGCACCCAGCCCCCAACCTCTCCACCAGCACAACCCCCCCCCACTCCACCCCCAGGCTCCATGGGACTGCAGCTGTGTTGATGGTGTATACGGGCCCCCCGCCCCCGGCCAAGTGTCCACAAGGATCTCCACCCGCGCGTGCATGTGCACATACACACACTCCCCCATGCACACACACACACCCCATATGCACACACTGCGTACACATACACACCACACACGCACCACCCCCCCCCCCCCACCGCACATAGACACATACACACAGAGCCCAGCAAACAGCTCCCCACCGCCCAGCGGATTTTTCAAGGAAGACGAGCATTTCCCCACATCGTTCTGCGTCTGCTCGGCGCCCGCAGCCCGGCCGGCAGCAGGGCTGTCTGTAGGTGGCTGCTGGATGCGGGGCTCGCCCACCGGCCTGGCCATGACTCATCACCTTGCAGGCAGCCGTGGTCCTGCCAAATCAGGGAGAGGAACGCCATCCTTGGAACCGCAGAGTTGGCTTTGCCAAGCATGGAGACGGGGGCCCAGGGGCAGTCAAGAGGCCATCTTGAGCCCACCCCCGACCTGAAGGCGCACCGAGCTGGGCCGGCTGAGCATTCACCAGGCCTTGGGCCTCTTTGATTGCCCCCCACCCCTCTCTGGGGAGGAGCCCCGAGAGCAGACCTTTCGGAATAGGTTCAAAATGCAGGGCTGGTCCCGGACGGGAGGAGGAGTGTTCAGTTCAGTATCAGGCCAGAGTGTTCACCTGAAGGCCATTACGGGCTGCCAGGACCACAGGCTGGAGGGGATTCCCTGGGGTCAGCTAGGGTGCCGGGACCACAGGCCGGCCACGCAAGACCAGAAACAGAGGGACGGAGCTGGGGACAGAAAGAGCCCTGGGCGGGAAGCAGCCACAGAGATCTGGGCTCTGCTGGCCGCTGAAGGATGACCCCGCCTCTCCTGGGAGCACTCACACCCCAGCTGCCCATAAGAGTGAAGACTGCCATCCCCAAGGCCAGGTTCAAGTTCAGCCTGACACCCACTAGATGCCGCCCCCAGGCACTGAGATCTGATGCCCACCTGCAGACCCACCTGGGGGTTACAGATGACACAGGGCTTGGCGCCGCCTCCCCCTGCAGCTCTGTCCACGCTCTCCTTCCTTGTTCTAGGTGCCCCCTTCTCAGGGGGGCTTTCTGGTCTCCCCCATCTTCCACCCCCTCATCGGCTCTGCGTCAGCCTGCCCTGTCCTTGGCTTTGCCATTACTGTTGCCTTCTGGAATGATCCTGGGTATGCCATCTAGCAGAGCCCCTGGCACCTGCCATGCCCTCGGGAAACATCTGTGGGACATAAATGAATGAAAAAAATGCATGAAAACACAAAAAGCAACTGCAGAGCCCCTTCCTGGGTCTGGAAGCCATGGGGGCTCCTGAACCTGAGTCTGGTCATGAACATGGGTGAACCTCTTGCTTTGGGAGCCCCAGGCTGCCCTTAGAGAAGACGCCGGTGGCCATGCAGGGCACGGTCAGCAGCTCTCTCTCTGTGATGGATGTGGGCCTGCCCGGCCCCTCCCCTCCTGTTACCCGGGTGGATGACAGTGACATTTTCCCCTCCCAGCAAGCAGCTTTCAGACCGGCCTTTCCTTCCTGCTGCCAATAGAAGCTGCCTCTAAGTCCCGTCCCTCCTTGGCTTCCGGAGATCAGCAAGCAGGCAGGGCAGGCAAGCACCTAGGAGCACCCAGCCCTCATCTGGCCACCTGTAGAGTGAGCGCAGGGCCGCTGTGCGGATGGGATGAGATCCAGTATCAAAAGCGGGAGTGAGCCTTCGAACATGACAGCAGCTCTTGGGACTTCTTAGGCTGAAAGCCTCCTAGGGCTCCCGTCTTGCTCAGAACCAAACCCCGTGGTGACTGACACCACGTGGGTCCTGCTCCCACCTTGTTCCCTATAGCACCAGCCCCTGATCCCTCTGCTCCAGCCTCTCTGCACCTGTATGTCTCCCAACATGTCCTCCTCAGGGCCTTTGCACATGCTGGTCCTTCTGCCCGCAGTGCCTCGCTCAGGCACGCTCTCCTCCTTGCCTGTCTCTGCGCAGAGTAGACTTTCTTCTTCCCCACGGAGGTTAGCAACAGAGCCCCCCCTTCCTCCATCAATCTTCTTTCTTTTCTAGTTAGCTCTTTAACCACCTGACGTTATATTTTTATCTGCCTATTTCCTTCTTGTCCCCTTCCTCCAAGGCAAATGCTAAGAGGGCGGGGTTTACGCCTGCTTTGCTCACTGCTGAATCCCTCTCTCCCCCTAGAATGGTCCTCGCACCTAATAGGCGCCCCATCAGTATTAATTAACAGAACAAAGGGCAGAGTTGAAAGTATCACTCAGCAGAGTATTTAGTGTATAAAAGGCCCTCATGTCCTGTGCACGTGGCAGCCAGATTGAGCAAATACAACTGTGCCTTATTTGGGATCAATACAAAGCAGTTACTTGGGGTTTATCTGAAGCTCCCATTTAACTGAGCACCCCCTATTTCATCTGGCTGCGCTAGCCATGCAGCCCCCGCTGCCCTCTGCCTCCTCGCTTTTCCCTCCGTGTCCCCAGTGACCCAGGGGCCAGTGACCAGTGCACAGAGAAGATCTCCGGAAAGGCAGCATCCTTCCTCAAGGCGGCGGTGGGGGGGGGGGGGGGAGGGTCGCTGCTGTGAGGAGCCTGCTCCCCCCCGCCCGGGGGTCAGACAGCGTTCTCCCCCTACCCCCCACCCCACGCCCCCTAGACTTCTGTCCCGCGGCAGCTGTGCCAGCATCGTCCCCTGCTTGAACCGTGGAGTGCAAGGTGTGTTCCGTTCGAGCCGAACACGGGCTGTGCTGGAGCCGAGTTCCTGTTAGGGGAATGTCCCCAACACCCCACTCTTTCCCTGCTGTCACCTTCACCGGGGGGCTGCGGTCTGCAGACCTTCAAGGGAGACACCCTTCTCTGTTAAGAACGAATGACTGAGCTCATCTCCCTCCAAGAGTTCCCCCTGCTCTCCCACACACACAAGGGCTTCACTGGGACGGGGGCTCTCGTGGTGGGGCCCGTGCACCCTCCACGCTCCCCCACTGACCCCTGCAGGCTCTGCAGGGATCTGGAAGATTCGGCTCAGGCCCGCTGCACCAGACCCACTGTGGGAGCCGGCGAAACCAGCAGAGTCCTGAGCCGCACGCAGACTTCCGAATCGGAGTCTCGAGGCCAAGGCTCGAATGTCCCCGGTGGCTGTCACGCGCACTCAAGTTTGAGAGCCTCCCTCCGTGCAGGGGAGTAGCGGCAGGAAAGGTGATGGGAGGCGAGCGGGGAGTCTCTGGGACTTGCAGCAAGCACAGGCCTTCAACCCTCAGCTCCTTCCAGCTGTGCGCGGCCCGAGACCCCGTCCTGAGCGCCCGCGCCGTGCGAATATTGCGGCTCCGTCCCGCCCTCCAGCTCAGACACAGGGACAACCCTGGCGCACCACTGTCTGCTCTATTTCTTAAGCCAAAACCATAAGATTCCTCTCTGCTCTCGACTCCCCGCGTCGGCAAACCTCACTGACTCCACCTCAAACACAAGGGAGATCTGACCATCTTTCCATCTCTCCCGCCAACATCCTGGCTCAACCCGCCATCCCTTTCCCTGGGACCACAACAGACACACAGTGTTCTCGGGCTTCTACTTTTCTTCATTCCAACAAGTTCGTTGGAGGGCTGTTCCGGAAACGCTTCTTTATTCACGGTAACCCCGAAGTGGACACGATCCATGTTCTTCAAGGGGTTAATGGTTAAAAAAGCCAACTTCTATCCTTGCAGCAACACACAGAAATGAACTCTTGAAACACACCGCAGTGCAGCTAGAATGCAAGGAAGTGATGGGAAGCGGAAAAAAGCCAATCTCAAGAGGATACCTGCCCCGTGATTCCAGTTCTGTGGCTTTCGAGAAATAACGTCATCACAGAGGTGGAAACAGAGCCGTGCCTTCGGGATGGGAGAGGAGAGGATGCGCGCGTGACTCCAAAGGCCCAACGTGGGGAGCCTTGTGGGGTGGCGTCATCGGGGATCTCGATGGTAGCCGTGGTTACACACGGCTGCACGTGGGGCACCATTGCACAGGCCGCCACACACATGCACACGCAAATGAGTGAGTGAAAGGTAGACTCGGAGTGAGCCCCGTGGACTGCACAGTGAGAGTTTCTTGGCTCTGGGCAAGCAGGATGGTTGGGTCAGAAGTTAAGACTGGTGGGTGTGGGAGAGGACGCATGGGACCTCCCGGGACATTTCTGTCCAAAAGACACATGTCTCGTTATTCCCCTCAACCTGCCAAACCTTCCATGTATCCCAGCTTTGTGACTCCTGTCGAGGAGGGCCTCTCCACGGAGGTGACACTGAGACCCGAGGGACGGGAAGAGCCCAGCTTTCAGAGGTCAGAGGGAAGAGCTTGTGCAAAGGCCCTGAGGACATGGCAGCTCTGGGTGTCCAGGAGGAGGAAGAGCTGAGGTGACAGGAGAGGGAGCTGGAAGGGGCGGAGCCAGACCAGGCCCATGACTTGCAGGACATTACGAGGTGCGGTTTGCCCTGGGACTGATGCCACTGGAGGCTTCTAGGCAGAGACACCAAACTACATTCCCAACCGAAGTGACAAGGCTCCTTTTTCCCCACATCTTCACCAACACTGGTTACGACTTGTCTTTTTGAGCCTAGCCATTCTGACAGGGGTGGGGTGATGTCTCGTTGTGGTTTCGATTTGCATTTTTTTAATGATGAGCGATGCTGAGTATCTTTTGATGTGTCTGTTGGCCATCTGTGTATTTTCTCTGGAAAGAAAAATGTCTATTCAGGACACCTGGGTGGCTCAGTCGGTTAAGCGTCTGCCTTCAACGTAGGTCATGATCCCAGGGTTCGGAAATCGAGCCCCGCATGGGGCTCCCTGCTCAGCGAGGAGCCTGCTTCTCCCTCTGCCCCTCCCCCTGCTCGTGCTTTCTCTGGCTCTCTAATAAATAAATAAATAAATGATCTCTAGGAAAATGTCTGATCAGGGCGTCTGCCCATTTTTGATTGGATTATGTGAGTTACAGAAGTTCTTTGTGTTTTTTGGATAGCAATCCCTTATCAGACATATCATTAGCCAATATCTTCCCCCAGTCACTAGGTTGCCTTTTTGTTTTGTTGATGGGTTCCTCCGCTATGCAAAGGTTTTTTATTTTGGTGTGGTCCCACTTGTTTCTTTTTGCTTTTGCTTCCCTTGCCTGAGGACACAGATCCATAACTACGTTGCTAAGGTCGATGTCCCAGAGATTACTGCCTTTGTTTGCTTTTAGAGTTTTATGGTTTCAGATCTCACACTCGGGTCTTTGATCCCTTTAGAGTTTATTTTTGTGTACGGTGTAAGCAAGCGGTCCAGTTTCATTCTTTTGCGTGGAGCTGTCTGGTTTTTTGTTGGTTGTTGTTTTTTTTTTTTTTTTTTTTAACACGGTTTATTGAAGAGACTGTCTTTTCTCCATTGTGCATCCTTGCTTGCTTTGTTGCACGGTCCCTGACCATCAAGGACAGGTTTATTTCTGGGCTCTCTATCCTGCTCTGTAGCCCAGCCTAGCTGTGATCCGCCTCGTCCACACCCAGGAGACAGTGTGAGGCCTGTGGGATGCCTCTCATGAGGGTCCTGCCCCGAATCAGGTTGTGGGAAAGCCCCTCTGTGTCCAGAGAGCAAGTGAGGCTGCGTTCACCCCGGTGACCGGGAGCGTCCCCGTTATGCTGGCTTAGCCCGGAGACCTGCGGAGAAACAGCCAGGACCCTTCCAACCAGGCCCGAAAATGACAATGCCTGGGCTTTCTGCAGGTGAGCCGTTCCTTCTCCTTGATGGAGCTACGAAGCGGTTCATCCCTTTAGCACTCATTTTCGTGTTTGTATTTGTATTATGAAATATTTCAAATAGAGACCAGCGGAGCAAATAGACTTTATCACGGAAATCAGTTAGCACTGAATTTTGTCACTTGCGGGGAAAATCACCCCAATACACGTCCCGATTGCGCAGACAAGTCAGGTGGAACCCAGGGAGGGGGCAGAGCCCCCCACCTTCCGCTCTTCGCCCCTTTCCTCTTCTACCGTCTGCCTCCGCCCTCCCACCCTCTAGTCCTGGAACCAGGCTCCGCAGGGGGCTCTGAGCCTACAGGGCCTGGGGTCCTGGGTGCTCTCCTGCCAGGGCAGGACTGGGGCTTCTCCACGCCATCCCGCGCCTGGTCTCTGTGTTTAGTTACCGGGGGCAAGGAAAGTTGTCCCTTTTCCATCGCGCGGGGCCCCAGCCCATGGAGAGGACATCACGTGAGGATGAAGGCTGTGCCAGACCCGCAGAACTTTCCCGGGAGGCAATCCTGGGCTTGTTCTCCAGCTGGAGGCTTCTAGGGTTACTTGGGGCTCACCGAATAGATGAGGAAACTGAGGCCCAGAGCAGACCAGGTGAACCAGTGCCCTTTGCCCCAGGCGAGCTCCAGGGAGAGGGGTCTGCTCAGGGTGGGGTCTATAGGCCAGCAGGGGTGAAAGACGGCGGGGGAAGCCTGGCTAGAGGGGGAACACGGGCTCCCATCATTGATCTGTTGCCGCTTTGTCTATGAACCCAGGCGTCACACCCTTGGCCGCTCTGACCTCCCCACCCAGCCCAGGGCCGGCCCAGCCCTGCTTTTCCCTCCCTACCCAGTCCGCTGGGGAGAAGTCATTTCCTGCAAACATTGTCCTCACGTCACTCCACTCCACTGATCAATATGAAATAATGAAGGCAATAAGCGAAGTTTATTAGACACCGATTACATGCCGGGCCCAGTGATAAGCGCTGCGTAGCCGGGAGGGGCTGAGGCAACCCTCCCTTGCACACCAAATCCTGCCCCTTCGAGGCTGAGGGTCCTTCCCTCCAGGGCGGTGTCTGGGTCTACATGTCTGCCTGGCCTAGGGTTGTTCTGTTTGCAGCCTCGGACACGTCCCTGCCCCCTAACCGGCCCCCCCCACCCCCGCCCAGAGCCGTGGGCAACTTCCCTGTCGGTAGAACAAGAGGCTTGGAGGAGCAGGAGCTCCCCGGGGCCCCTGGGGCCCTGCACGTTCTGACGACGATAATAATGATGGCCACAGAAGCGCTTCACGGCCTGTGGGAGCCCTGCGTTCATGGCTTCCATTAATATAGACGCATATTTTTAACATTCTCCGGTGCCTCAATTCTTTTTCTCATTTTTCATCCTCATTTCAGTTGCCCCTTGGGACTTAGGACCTAATTTTAGCGAAGGTCAGAGGCAGTTTCTTGGGGCCGCCCCTTTCTCGACACCCCACCGTCACAGAGCAGGACAGCAACGGATGCTTTGGGCGGCGTCTACGTCCTGGCTCCGCAGCGAGGGGCGAGGGGCTTCGGGCGGGGAGGGGCTGGGGCCCTACAGCTGGCGAGGAGCCCTGGCTGGTGCGCACCGGCCGGGGTGTCCTCCAGAAGGGCCCAGAGCCGCAAGAGGCCTGAGCGGTCTCTGCTGCCACCTCCCCACTTGCAGGAGGGGACACCAGGCACAGAATTAGGCTCGTGTGAGCAGACGAAGACGCAGCTTCATCCAACCGCAGATCCCACCATCTAACGTCAGAAAGAGTGAGATGGGAGTAGGGTCACTCCCCATACATGCGTCACAGCATTGGACACACCCCAACATCCCCGGGAAACTAAATACTCCATTTAACAATTGAGAGAATAAGGGCATCTGGGAGGCTCAGTCGGTTAAGCCTCTGCCTTCGGCTCAGGTCATGATCTTAGGGTCCTGGGATCGAGCCCCGCATCCGGCTCCCTGCTCAGCGGGGAGTCTGCTTCTCCCTCTCCTTTTGCCCCTCCCCCATGTGTGTGTGCATGCGTGCGCGGCGCTCTTTCTCTCAAGTAGATAAATAAACCTTTTTTTTTTAAATGTGGAGAAACAGCATGTTCCTGCATTTTCTCCAAACTCCAGCTGGCTTGAGCTGGGCTGGCAGTGGTGACCCAGTGTGGATGTGGTCAGCAGCGTGGGGCCGATCCGTGGCTGGGGAAGGCTACACATGAATGTGAGTGTTTCTTAGAAATACAAGGTTGAGTCAGAAGTGCCCTTGGCTGACCTGCTTTATAAAATCTCTGCGCCCGAAGAAGAGGCCGCTGAATGATCCAAAGACACTTGGGAGAAGGTAGGGGCTGGTCCCGGGGGCGAGTTTGGAGGGCACGGGTCTCGCGCGGCCAGTTGGGCTTGAACGTGGGTGTGCTCGCCTCCAGTCTAGCCCCCCGCCCCCAGTCCTGCCCCACCGCCGGGGGAGCCGCGAGAATTAACAACTCAGAGCCCCGGAGGTCCCGGCACCGGTCCCGGCCGCGGTCGTCGGCCTGCTCGGGGCCGGCAGACCGGATCTGCGGCCTCCAGTCCACGGTGGAGGCTGCCTGCCTCTCACGGCCTCCACCTCATTCCTTCCGAACCGCCAGCAGCAGCGGCTCATGCCCTGCCGAGACCGTGATGAATAGGCAGTGTTTGCAGATAACGATTCATCTCCGAGGCTGTGGCTCTGGAAAATGCGAACTGCAGACACCAGGCCGGGCTTTCGTGACGGGAGATGGTGATGAGGGAGGAGGCAGCCATTTCTGGGAAACGCTCCTGGCTTGGGGACCCCCATCACCCCAGGAAACTTGTGGTGTGAAGGGGTTTTACTGGGATCTGCAGAGGCAGGAACCGTGCCCCCCAGCCGGCCCTGCCCGCTGCCTCTCAGTCCCCCGCGCTCCTGCCGGGACGTGCGGACCCAGGTGCCCAGGTTCTTGCCCGTGAGCTCTTCCCTGCCAAACCTCTGCTCAGCCCTGGTGTGCCAGCTAACATGTGTGTGCACACGCATGGTGCGTGTGTGTACACGTGTGCGTGCAGCGCAGTGGTCTTTTCCAGGGCCTTCTAGCCAGGCAGGCCCCAGCCGCACAGATGGACCCCCCAGGGAGGAGATGTGACCAGCTGTATTTGACACGAGGACACTGAGGCTCGGGGAGGTGAGGGAACCCGCCGCAGGCCCCCAGGACCTGCCCCGCCATGGGATGGAGGTCAAGCGCACATCAGTGAATCCGTTGTATGCACTGTTCTCGGCTGGGCCGGGGCAGCCATCTGCGGGGGTGTGAAAGGGGCACGGTGAGGCCGAGGGCCTGGGTGTGAGTTGAGGGGTTTCCAAGGGGGCTACGGCTCGGTGCGGGCTCTGGGTTAAAAGAAACCACTTTCCCCTGAGAAAGCGGGCCTCCTCGGGGTTAGGATGTGCTGCTGCCTGGGATGCCCCCTCCAAGCTTCCTGCAGCCAGCACACAGTAGGGCCTCGTCCGCTCAGGGGTGAGTCTAGGCACCGCCCCTCTCCGCCAGCACTGCAAGCCCAGCCCACCTCTGACTCACCCCTGTGCATTGGGGTCCCCTTGCTCCCCCTGCAGGAAGGAGGGCACGCAGTGGGTGGCTGGGGATCGGCGCTGAACAAAGCAGGTGCCCCAGGATTCTGAGACACTCTGTCTTGAGGGACCCCCTCCCAGGGACACACACCATGACGGGAGGAGGGCGTGATGGAAAATTCCGCCTGTGACTCTGTGTCCCTGTGTGCCCTCCCCCCAGCACGCCTGGCACTTCCCCGCTCAGCCAGCAGCCTAAGTGCTCCGAGCAGTGAAAACCTTTTAGAGCTTCTGGGACCTTCCCTTGGCCTTTTTTTTTTTTCCTTTCCATTTGAAAGAGAATTAAGTAGATGTTGAAAATGCAGGCTGAGCCCCTCAGGGTGGGGTGGGCTGGAAGGCCTGGTGCCCTCCCCCGCCCCGCCTCTGAAGGGTCACCTGAGACCTCACGCAGAGCCGGGCCGCAGAGGTAGGGACTAGGTGGGGACTCCACGGAAGCCAGCTGGAAAGGACAGCTCATCTGGGGCACCAAGATGTCTCATCGGGCAGTTTCTGTCCCCTCAGGGGGGTGCTGTAGAAATACCTGGCCCCAAGGCCTCTGTGAGGCCCACGGTAAGGAGTCACACTCCTTCCTGTCTTGCCTGCCACCAAGACTCCTTGGGTCCAAGCCCCTGGACCTTCCTCCGGCGTGGTGGAGGGACGGGAGGGGCTGACTCTCAGGCCTCAGGGCGAGGAGACGGCTTTAGGAACACCAATGCCGTCAAGGCAGCCCGCACTGCGAGGGAGTCAGGGTGGGCTAGGTCATTACCAGCATCGTTGACCGAGACACAGATGTGCGTGAGTAACAGCCGAGACCCGTCCAAGATACATGAAACTTCATCCCCCTGCAGGAAGGAGGGCGCACAGTGGGTGGCTGGGGATGAAACGTCTTCCAAGATGAAACTTCTGGAAGGCTCTGCCTCCAATTCCGGGACGCCGCCCGCCTGAGCCTCAGTTCCTCACGAGCACAGAGAGAGGGTGGAACCCAGATGACCCCGCGGGTCTGAGACGTCACAACGCTCACCCACTCGGTGCCCATCCGGAGGCAGGAAGAAGGAGGTTCTCCCTCTGTGGAGGGGGCGGCAGGCAGGGCTCTCGTGTCGGGGCTTCACTGCCTTACCTGCCGTCGGGTACGGCTGCCCCTGCCGGCAGCCCCGAGAGCCCGGAGAGGAGCAGCCGCTGAGCGAGGGGGTGCGTGGCCCGGCTCTGGCCATCCTGCGGGTCTGTCCTGACCGAGACCGTGCTCGGCTGTCGGTGTTCAGGCGCCGCTCCGAAGGAACTGTCGTCCGTCTAGTGACTGGTCTCGTGCTTCTCCCAGGACATCACGGGACACGGCAGCAGCGGGAGCAGGAGCCGGAGGGCCTGGGAGGCCATCTCGACCTCTCTGTGCTCTGCCTCTAGAGGGGTGCCTCCCCAAATCAGAGGTGAGATGTTTGGGAGTTGGATCTCAGACTTGGCTTCCTCTATCCCAAGGTTCTGCCAAGGGCCCCTCAGCGCGTCCTGAGGTTCAGGGTTGACCCTGGAAAGAGCCCAGCCTAGGGAGCCATTGGCAGGGCCGCCCGTGTATGCCGGGAGGAAGAGCAAATGCAACAGTGTCAAGGTCATGGGCGCAGCACAGAGGGCAAGAGAAGGGACACAGCCCCAGCTCTGCCCAACGCCAGGCGGGTCACCTTGGGCAGGGAAACACTCTTGCCCATAAAAAGGGAGGAGACTAAAATCTATCCCTTGGGGGTAGACGGGATGACCATGGAGAGCCTGGCACAGGGCCTGGCACACAGCGCTTCCTCCAACAGGTGGCAAGAGAGCATGAGTTGGGGGTGGGGTCGCAGGGCTGATCACTCGTGTTGGCCCACGGTGGAGCCACCCTGGCTGACGAGGATGGACAGCTCTCCGGAGCTGGACACCAACAGGAGGGCGGCTGCTGCTCACGCCTCCCACCGCGGCCCGGCTGGGGCCCAGCTCGGGGGTCGGGTTGCAGGAAGGCCCTCCGTGGCCTGAGTGTCTCCAAAGATCTGTGCACCACGCCAGCAGGGACAGGGCCCTGCCACCTCACCCCATCTGCACCAACACAGCACCGTTAGGAAGGAGAAGGCTGAAGAGGACGAGCTGCTCCCGCTTTCTGCTCCCCGTGCCCCGCGATCCCCTCTCTCCGCCGGCAGGAGATGTGCCATCTACGATTGGATCATTCACCTCATTCAACGCGCAGGCCTGGGTGGGCTGGCAACGTCAGCTACAAAGAGAATTGTCTATGTAAATGGGGAATAAAACTAGAAAGCACTTGATCTGATAAATGTCACCCACCGGAGGCATTTTCAGAAATGCAGGCAGCAGCGGCCCAGCGACAATCGATGTCAAAGGAAGCTGGCGTCACGCTGCCCTGTAAATAATGGCTTTGTACTTTTCCAGGGCACTCCCGGGGATCCGTCCCAGAGCCACGCGTGAGTCACCCGCCCCCGCGTCCGCCCGCTACCTGAGCTCGGACGGGAGTCACGCATTTCATGGGACCCTTCCGATGTCTCCGAACGCTTGCTCTTTGGATCTGGGACGTACCTTCTACCGCAGACAGGGTCCCAGGCTCCATTACACCCCAACCGGCTCGGTCTGCAACTGGAGGGGCTCCTTCCCTCCTATTCCCGCCACCCCCTGGACCTAGAACATCGGTCTCAGGGTCCGTCAGCGCAATGGGTACCCTGAGTGAGACGTGGCTGGAAAGGAGGGAGGGGAGCAGCACCTGGCAATGTCTGGCTGACTTGGTTGAGGGTCCTTGAGCTCTGCCTCTGGATGAAGGTGGGTCCCCAGTGGTGAGAGCTGGGGGGGGAGGGTGGGTGCCCCGTGGTGAGGGATGGGGGCACATCAGGATCCGCTGGACCACACCCATATCTTTAGACAGAGCTGTCCCTGGAGAGTGCCCAGTGGGGATCCGCTGGGGTGTCTGCGTGTGGACTCTTGGAGAGCTGGGGGGAGCAGGTGGCCAGAGCGGCAGGGAGTCCTGGAAGGATGGAATAGGAGAGGGAGGAGTGGAAGGGAGGACAGCAGACAGGGAAGTGCCCGTCTGGTGCTGGAAAAGGCTGGACTGGGATCAATCCACCTGAAGCAGAGGGCAGGGGGAGCGGATTACTTCCCCTTCCCCCCCCGTTCTACAGGGTGGGCTGTGATCTCCCATTTAGGCTGAACCCCTGCACATCATCGGGGATATAGTAGAAACCATCATGGCCTTCATGTCAGACCATGTAACTTAGAATCCAAACAGGGAGCTTTGGGGCGCGGAAAAGGCACACAACCAAAGGGTGTAGTGCTGAGTGACAGAAATACCCGAGACCCGTCAAGACACCAGGTACACACACACCCTGTTCCAGAAGACCTGGGCTAGGCTGAGCTCAGCATTTGCCAGCTGTGTACCCCTGAGGATGGCACCTGATCTCTCTGGGCCTCAGTCTTCTCATCTATGAAAATGGGTACAGTAAGACATAACCCCGGGGGGTGTCTGAGGGCAAGTTGAGAGAGCAGATGTGGCTTCACTTCGTAAACTCCACAGCACTAATCAGAAGCCACGAGTCACTGCCACGTCCTCATGAGCAGGTGCTCCCGGATGGGAAGGGTGGGAAGCGGTTATGGGATGACTTTCCTACTCTTTCAGGAACAGTCCTGGGAAGACAGGGAAGGCCATATCTGAGGACAACGAGCTGCTGAGAAGCTCCTTGGAAAATTCCCAATCCTGAAACAGGGATGATCTGTAATGCCCCCTGTTTCCCTGAGGAGCCCTGTCCCGTGATCATCTCCTGGGACATTCCCGACAGTCCCACTGGGAGGATGGCAGCGCTGGGGCCAGGGTCCAGATCGCTACAACCACTCAAGGCCCATTGCCTCCTGCCCGCGCCCCCACTTCTGCTGGGAATTCCTGAGCAGTGCCCACAAGCCAGGCGCCGGCTCCACACCTTGGTCGTGACCTTTTTGACCGTCACCCTAAGAGGAGCTGCCACCTTCCTCAGTTCCAGAAGGGACGAAGGCCCCCAACGGTGGATCCCGAGCCCCAGGGTCAAGTGGGGATTAGAACCCTCTTCTGCCCACTCTGCAGCCCACAGCCGCCCCCTAGGATGTTCCCAGGAAAGCGGACAGGGGCTGGCCTGGAGCCCCACGGACGGGAAGTGGTTAGAGGGACGCACACACAGGTCTGTGTTTCCTGAGATGTTGGTAAGATGACGCCTGCTGGTCTGCCGGCATGTCCGAGACTCCAGGCCAGCCCTGTGACCTCGGGTGGCCTGGGGGCTGCTTGGGGGGAGGGTGGCTCGGTCTCTCTGAGTCCCCCTGACTCTCCTACAGGAAGAGCCTCTGCTCCCACCCCATCCTGCTCTTCCCAGTGGCTCCTGAGCTCAGCCCGCTGGGGGAGTCCCCCAGCTGGGAGCCGGGGCTGCCAGGCTCGCGGGGCGGGACCGGCTCCAGTGGGAAGTGTGGCTTCAGACTTTTCACACGCTTCCTCTTCTTGCTGGAACCCCAGCTCCTCCTGGAGGTCTGTGAACGTGCAGCTCCTGAGCGCCCGCCCTCAGCCTCCCTTATCCTGCCCCACGTTCCCCCCAAAGCACTGATCACACCTTCTTTCAGCAATAAGCTTGCTCCAGTCCTGTCTCCCTTGCCCTACGAAGGGAGCCTGGCGTTTTGTAGGAACCTGAAGACTCTGGTCAGCGGCCTCTGCAGAGCTCTGGCCCATGGCACCCAGTCAGCACCCCTTCTTGGCCTTGACTCTTCCCCTAATGTTTGCACACACAGTCTGCATGTGCACGCACTTGACCCTGAGCTCCCACTGTCCTCTGCCCTTGAAGCTTCCTGGACCGAACTTGGTCATATTTGTTTTAGCATGCTACTGTTTGCAAAACACCACCTCAATTACCATCACCTGATCTCCACACCAGGAGGGCGTTATCATTATCCCTCTGGGCAGAAGAAAACCCAGGGCTCCGGAGGTCCACAGCAGAGCCCCGAAGCACGTTCCTCCCCAGGGTCCTGACTCTGCCTGCAATGTCCCCTCAGGCTGAGCACCCTCACGACTTCGGAGAGAGCTTACCACCCCAAGACAGCCCTTCCAGAACTGGGGTGTCCTGACTTGCAAAAAGTGCTCCCTCGGCTTGAGCAAAATCCAGCTGTCCCTTCAAAGATTGAAGACAGTTTCCTGACCTCCTCAAGCATCACTTCTCCAGCTTAAAATTTTCCTAGTCCCTTCTGCTTGTTCCCTTGTTCCCTTGTGACCTGGTTTTCTGTCTGGCAGGCCTGAGGGGCAGAAATAAGAGGAAGTTTCTGGTCTGGGTATTTAGAAAGGGACCTGGAGACTTTGGTAAAACTGCTTCAGGACAGTAGTGGCAGTGCCTTGGTCCCTGCAGTCAAATGTGAGATGTGTAAAATGTAAATATTCCCTCCAAAACTGCAATGTTGGGGAGGGGCTTTTCTTCTGAGCTGGGTGCTGAGTTGACAGGGTGTGGCCATACAGGAGAAAATTCCCCCGGCTGGGAAGGTGAGCTGAGAGGTGGGGAGAGAACTCGGAAGCATCATTTGGGTGCCTGGATACAGCCATACCTGCATACACATTGTAAGCATCGGCATTCCTTTTGGTGTCTTTACTTGCCAATCAACTGCTTATTTTGTTTAAGCCAGTTTGAAGTGGTTTTCTGTCGCTTACAACCCAAAGTTCTCTGACTGCCACAGCTTTGTGAACACAAAGTATTTGATAGTGGCATCTTAAAAACTGGGTTCCTGGGCACCTGGGTGGCTTAGTCAATTAAGCATCTGCCTTTGGCTCAGGTCATGATCCCAGAGTCCTGGGATCAAGCCCCACATTGGGCTCCCTGCTCAGCGGAGAGTCTGCTTCTCCCTCTGCCACTCTCCCTGCTCATTCTCTCTCTCTCTCAAATAAATTAAAAAATTAAAAAAAAAAACAAAACTGGGTTCCTAGCAAAGTCTAGGCTTAGAGTCATAATAAAATGACAATATATATATATTACAATTCATACTAGCCAATAACATAATTATAAAATAGGTTAAGCCATCAATCCAGAGTCATAAGAAAGGTCCGAGGCCACGTCTACCCATGTGCTTGGGAAAAGTTAATGCTAATTAAGAAAGAAAGAAGCTAACATCTAGTAAGTACCCCCATTCTCTGTGTTCCAGGTATCGTGCTAGGCCCTGCTGCATGTTTTATTCCATGTCCCCAACAGTGCTAGGAGACAGTGTTACTTAGAGTAGCTCCAGATGCTACAACGAACAGCCCAGAATACACGATGGCCCGGCCACAACAGAGGTCTGCTTCTCACTCGAGGTAGAACTTCAGAGACCACGACTCCTTCCATCTTGGGGCTCCACCGGCTACGTGGGCCTCAACGTCCTCTGCATTCAGCGGACAGAGGACAACAGACGTGGGAGAGCGCATCCTTACTTCTCAGAATCCCTGACACAGGAATTTCGCTCAAGATGCACGCTCATGTTCCGCCCGCTATGACCCACTCAAATGACCACGCGGAAGGGCAGGGAGGACAGGAGGCAGACCTGGGAGGGGGATCTGGGGAGCAGTGGGGTGTCATCGGCTCTAAGATGAATCACAAGGGGCTCCCATGGCTGGTAAGGGACTGAAACAGGATTTGGACTCCGTCTGCCCGAGTCCGCGTCCCACTCTCTATCCTTTCTCCGTGCCGCCTGAATCTGTGATGGTAGGACACCGAGTGGCCCTTCTTCCTGTGGGGCTAACAGTCCCTTAGGAAAAACCCCAATGCGACAAGAGGCCCCTGCAGGGCCGGTCACTGGGTGCTGCCTGGAAGAGGGACCGGGTGGCGTGATGTTCCACCGAGGCAGGTCATCAACACCAAGCGGGCGTCCCAGCGGGAATCCAGCAATAACCTCGGTCTCACGTCTTTGAATTATTCCAGAGGGAAGAAGCAGAGCGAGGGCAGGCCCTGGTATTCGCGTGAGTGCAGCTCTTTTCAGGAAGGAACTGGGGGAACGAGTGTCTGTTGGTGGTTAGGCCTCCACTTCCTTAGCAAGGTCCGTGCCACGAACAGGTCATGTCAGAGAGGAACGGGGAGCTGCGTGGAAAATACCCTCCGGGCAGGCCCCTGGATGGCCTCCCTCCCCCAGCCCCCCAGGGCCCCAGAGACCCCACCCTTCCTTTGAGTTCCTACTTCCCCTCTAGGCCCTCAGTCCAGCCTCGGGCTTTCTGGAGGAGCCTGGAGCTGAGGACCCCAGAGGCAGCATGACACCCAAAGGAGGCTGCCTCCCGGCCGAGCCCTGCTCCCCGCTGTCCAGGATCCTAGGGGTCTTCTCCCCCTCTCTGAGGGCATCTGTCGACACGGAAAGAGACCACCTGATCCCAGCCCCGGGAGTCTGCAGGGGCCAAGCTGAAGGGGCTTCCTGGCTCTCGGACAGAGGCCCAGGGAAGGGCAGGGCTTGCTAAGTTCACCAGGTAGGTTAATAAACAGGTGTGTTTGTAACCTGGAAAGTATATGCTTGGCCATGGCCCCTGCCCCCGCCCCCACGGCACAGTGTCCCAGCTGCTTTCTACTGAGACGTAAAGAGCCGGTCAAGTCTTGGGTAAATACCCGGCCTGGGAATGGGGGGCTGGTCTGCAACACAAACACTCTTTCTTCAGTTACGGAGCAGCCCCTTCCCGTCTCCCCAGATGGACCCCAGCCCCGTTCTGGGCAACGAGCAGCAGGGTCAGAGTCGGCCCATCTAGCCCGTCCACTGCGGGCGAACATCTCCGAAGACAGGCTCCGCTCTTGCTTCCCAACTTTGGCTGCACATTAAAGTCACCGGGGAACTAAAATACCGATGCACAGACCCTGGTCCCGGAGACTTTGCTTTAGTTGATTTGGGGTGGGGGTGGGGGTGGCCAGGCGACTCCATCGTGAGCCGGGGCCCAAACCCACTGAGCCAAATGAGGAAGGCCCAGGGTTCCAGGAGCCCCAGCCCTGTGTGGGGACCAGACACCCGCTGCCGTGGCTCCAGTGGCGGCGCGGCCGGCTCTCCCCCCAGTTCACTGCCTTTGACAACCAGCGCGGGAAACTCCCCCCATGTCACGCTGGGCTCGCCCCACACTGTCGCCTCGCCGGGAGGACACTTGTACCACTTCTCCGGGTCGGCACGGAACACAGCTGGAAGGAAGCTTCCTAGCTGTCAGAACAAAGCTGACATCCCATTAAAGACCAAAGGGGGATGGAAAGTAAAAGCTTTCCCGACGGCGGAAGCTGAGGGGACGGACCACGGCATGGAGTCCTTTAGCGTGGGGGCGGAAAGTGTCCAGCTGAAAAGCAGAAGGAAGGGAGCACCTGGGTGGCTCAGTGGGTTAAAGCCTCTGCCTTCGGCTCAGGTCATGATCCCAGGGTCCTGGGATCGAGCCCCGCATCGGGGTCTCTGCTCAGCAGGGAGCCTGCTTCCTCCCTCTCTCTCTGCCTGCCTCTCTGCCTACTCGTGATCTCTGTCTGTCAAATTAAAAAAAAAAAAGCAGACGGAAGATGGCTTAGCACAGCCAGTGGTGCCGCCAAGTAATGCCTCTGAGATCAAGGAGGCAAGTTAAGGTGAGTTTAAGGAAAGAATCTCGGGAGACAAGATGACTAGAAGATTCTAGAAGATACTAGTGATGCCTCCAGACTCTCAGGCTAGCAGAGGTCATGGGAGCGCATTCCCAGCACTCGGGCCCTGTGTCTTCCGCTCCCCTTCCTCCCCCATACTCAGGGGAACGGGTCTTGATGGGCTGCCGCTTATTAAGATTGGGGCCCTGACTGGATCCCACAGTTGGGAGGGAGTGACAGAATCCGGTGGAGGCTGAGGAGATGTGACAGGCTGACATCTCTCCTGGTGCCAGGAGAAAGCCAGTCAGGACCTGGTTCGGGGTGGGCGGTGTCATCAGGAGCCTTGACCAAAGGTCCTGCTTCAAGTCTGTGAGGGTTTTGGTGGCCTGCAACCAAGTGAGAACCACGTTTGTGGGTTGAGGGGTTCCCAAAGCTCAGTGTGTCCGCTGGAGTTCTGGCCTTGGTACTGAGGTGTGTAGCCATGTCCACTCCTTCAGGAAATGACAGGAGAATGGAGGACAGTTGCTGGTGTTTGTAGAAGTCCCCCCTTCTTACAGAGGGAAATCGGTGACTCTCTATGGGTCCTGTCCCGCCGGGAAAGATGATGTTAGGGCCTGGGAGTGATAGAATCTGGAAATGATGGGTATGGTTCAACTCCCTCATGAGCAGACAGGTGACTGAGGGGCAGAGGAGAGGGAGTAACTTGCCCGAGGTCATGTGGAGAACCGCTCACCGGCTGAACTTAGGTCCAAGAATGTAGGGCCTCCTCCTGGCTCCAGCCCCGTTCGAGATCGGGGAGGCCCTTAGTGCCACGAGTATGGTACCGGCTTCCACAGGCCGTGGTGACAAATCCCCACAAACATAGTGGCTTAAAACAACGCAAGTTTATTCTCGCCAAGTTCTAGAAGGCAGCAGTCTGCAATGGGTCGGCAGGGCTGTGTTCCTTCCGGAGGCTCTAGGGAAGACTCTGTTTCCTCACCTTTCCAGCTTCTTAGTGTTTGCCCTGGATCCTGGCTCATGCCCTTGTCACTCTGACCTCTGATTCTGTCTTCACATCTCCTCCTCTGGCTCTGAGCCTCCTGCCCCTCTCTTCTTTATACAGATTATTATGATTAGTTTGGGGGGGGGGGTTTAAAGATTTTATTTCTTTATTTGAGAGAGAGAGTACATAGGTGGGGGGAGGGGCAGAGGGAGAGGGAGACTCCTCACTGAGCAGGGAGCCTGATACGAGACTTGATCTCCGGACCCCGAGATCATGACCTGAGCCGAAGGCAGATGCTTAACTGACTGAGCCACCCAGACACCCCTGTTGTGATTACTTTGGACTCACCTGGTAAATCCAGGATAATCTTCCATTCTCAAGACCCTTAATTTCTTTTTAAGATTTTATTTATTTATTTGACAGAGATCACAAGTAGGCAGAGAGGCAGGCGAGGGTGGGGGCGGGGTAGCAGGTTCCCTGCTGAGCAGAGAGCCCGATGCGGGGCTCCATCCCAGGACCCTGAGATCATGACCTGAGCTGAAGGCAGAGGCTCAACCGACACTGAGCCACCCAGGCACCCCTCAAGACCCTTAATTTAATCACAACTGTAAAGTCCATTACACCATGTCAGATAGCATATTCACAGGTTTTAAGCATTTTGACATGGATATTGTTGGGGGTGTTATGGGTTGAATTCTGTCTCCCAAAAACATATATTCATTCTACACTAATGGTTGAAGACTTTGGTATCCCACTATCATAAGAGATGGAAGAACCAGACAGAAAATAAATAGGTAACTAGAGGACTTGGACCACACAATAAGCCAAATGGTTCTAACAGACATCATGGAACACTGTGCCCCAAAACAGAACCCACATTCTTTTCAAGTGCACATGGGACATCCTCCCATGACATGGACCATATACCAGATAACAAATGACATATCAACAGACTGAAAAAGGTAAGTATCATAGAAAGTATCTTCTCCGACCACGACAGGATAAAGTCAGAAATCAAGAACAGTAGGAAAACCAGAAAATTCAGGAAGTCATGGAAATTAAATAATATAGTCTTAAACTACCAATGAGCCAAAGAATAAATAATAAGGGAAATCAGAAAATACTTAGAGACAAGTGAACAAAAGCTCTATTTGTAGCTATATGTGCTTACCTTTAAAAAGAAGAAAATCTCAAACCAACAACCTCACTTTACAGCATAAGGAACTAGAAAAAGAAAACAAACTAAATCGAAAGCTTGAAGAAAGAAAGAAAGAATCAAAACTAGAGCAGAGATAAGTGAAATAGGGAGTAGAAAAAAATAGAGAAAATTTAAAAAAATCAAAAGTCGGTTCTTTGAAAAATACCAACAAAACAGACACACTTTTAGTTTGGATGACTTCAAAAGAAAAGAGAGAGAAAGATCCATTTACAAAGATCAGAAATGAAAGTGGGGACATTACTACTGATACTAGAGAAATAAAAGGGTTATAAGAGAGCACTATGAACATGTAAGCAGACAACCTAGATGCAATCCCTAGAAATGTGGAACTTACCAAGACTGAATCAAGAAGGGGGAGGAAATCTGAGTAAATCTAAAACTTGTAAGGAGATTGAATCGGTAATCAAAATCTTCTGACAAAAAAAAAAAAAAAAAAAAGAAGAAGAAGAAGGAGACGAAGAGGAAGAAGAAGAAGAAGAAGTCGTCATCCCTGGATCTAATGGCTTCCCTGGTAAATCCTACAAAATATTTAGAGAATAACCAATACCAATCCTTCCCCAACTTTTCCCAAAAGACTGAAGAGGAAGGAATGCTGCCTAAGTCACTCTATGAGGCCAGCACTGCCCTGATACCAAAGACATTGCAAGAAAAGGTAACCCTTTATCACTACTGATGCAAAAATCCTCAACAAAATACTAGCAGACTCCATTAAGCATGGCCAAATGGGATTTCTTGCTGGAATGCAAGGATGGTTTGACATACCAAAACTGATCAATGTCACCCCATCAACAGAATGAAGGCGGGGGAGAACCATATGACCTCTCAACTGATGCAGAAAAAGCATTTGATAAAATACAACACCCGTTCATGACAAGAACATTCAGTAAACTAGGAATAGAAGGAAAGTACCTTGACATAATGAAAGCCACATATGGAAAATCCACCATAAACACCATATTCAGTGGTGGAGGACTGAAAGCTTTCTCCATAATACCAGCATATGTATCACACTTGTGTAGCATATGTACTAGAAGTTCCGTCCAGAGAAATTAGGCAAGAGAAAGAAACAAAGGGCACCCAAATTGGAAAGGAAGATGTAAAATTATCTGTTTGCAGATGATATGATCTTATATGTAGAAAACCCTAAAGATGTCACCAAAATAACTATTAGAACTAATAAAGGAGTTCAGCAAATTATCAGGACACAAAATCAACAAGTAAGAACAGTTGTGTTTCTATCCCCTACCAATGGCCAATCTGGGAAGGAAATTCAAAAGCCAATTAAGAAAAGAAAAGAAATGAAGAAAGTGTGTATGCTTAGTTCTATGATGAGGGGGCTGCTTCGGGGGGATACCCGCACCCCAGGGTCAGAGGCAATGGGATTGACGTGCATCTCAGTCCATCCTCGTGAGCTCCAGCTCATTAAGGGTTTCAGCTTATTGTTCCTCTTCCCTCCCACCTTTCTGTCCTGGGGACTTCAGTTCCCTCCCTCCCTGCCTGCCTGGGGGACTTCAAGCTCCGGCATCAGCCACAAAGATGACAGTTTTCCAGGGACTCCTTAACCAGCCCCCAGAGTTGCAAGCTGCCCAAGGTCAAATCCCTATAACAAATCTCTTATAAACATACACACAAGTGCACACGCACTTTCACTGTGCAGATGCTGGGGAACAGAGCTGGCATCCCAGGTCTGCTCTCTTGTAGCTTCCATCCTCACTGTGACAACGGTTAATTATTAACCTGCAATTAAAACGTCCACTCCCCGTTCACTTCAGAGGGTCAGTTGGCCCGTGGAAGCAGGATTGAGCACACCGGGTCCTGGCAGCAGGCAGCTCTGTCTTCCCAGAGTCTGCCCAACCCCAGAGTCCAATAGCTGGGGTTTCTCCAAAGCTTCTCAGGGTTGAGGTGAAGGATGCCATTACAGCATGACCCAGCGAGCTCTGCCCTCTCTCTCACAAGGAGGGGGGACTTCTAGGTGAAAAGATTCATCTTTACAGATCCCTTGAGAGCCTTCTGAAATACATGGCTACCTCTGCCCCCAAGAAGCTCCCGTGTTTGAACCCGACAACAATGGGTATGCTTATGTACCAGAAATATGTACTGGAGTGTTCTTAGCAGCACTCTTTGTATTAACCAAGAAGCAAAAGGACCCCAATGCCCATCAAAAATGGAAGAGAATGGGGCGTGTAGGTGGCTCAGTGGGTTAAGCCTCTGCCTTCAGCTCAGGTCATGATCTCAGGGTCCTGGGATCCAGCCCCGCATCGGGCTCTCTGCCCAGCAGGGAGCCTGCTTCCCCCTCTCTCTGCCTGCCTCTCTGCCTACCTGTGATCTCTCTCTCTGTCAAATAAATAAATAAAATCTTTTTAAAAAAATGGAAGAGAATGGATAAATGAACAGCAGTACAATTGTGGGAGGGACTCCTCCAAAGCCATGAGCAGGAAGGAACTGGAACCGTGAGCAGGAAGGAACTAGAACCGTGTGCAGCGGTAGGGTTGAATCCCACAAACAGACATTGGCAGAAGGATCCAGACCCAAGAGGCGTGTGCATAGAAGGAAGACACGCTGTGGTTCCAGCTCAGTTTAGAAAATGGGCGAAATGAAGCTCATGCATTAGACGCCAGAATAGTGCTTACTCCCGCACTTAGGATGTGTGTGCTTTTCTCTATTTTTCACTTCAACCAAAAGTAAAGAAGTCCGTGGTGAAAGAGCTTGAGTGCGTTCCAGAGGCCCCAGAGTAAGAGAAAACCGCGTGGGGTGACAGGACGCTCGCCATCATGCCCCCGGCCGAGGGGCCGGTGTTGGCCGTCCCGGGAGGCTGCTGACAGGCCAGAGGCCACCTTGGGCTCAAGCTCACCTTGTACAGAGTCAACCTATCTCAACCCACATCCCCCCAACCATCCCCTTCACCGGCTTCTGCTTTGCTCACTGGGATATTTGCTGGGGAAAACTTCAGCCACCTACAAGCAGCTGGACAACCGTTGGCCGCCATGTTGTCAGGAAGCCCAAAGCGGCCTACGAGAGAGACTGCCCGGAGAACCCCCGAGACTTCCAGACAGCGATGCCCGGCTGGCCCCCAAGGCCTTCAGCCTCTGGTGTTCGGACTCGGAGTCTGTCTGACTGCGGCCATAGGAGATCCTGAGTTAGAACCTTTCCATGGGACCCTCCCCAAGTTCCTGACCCACAGAAACCATGAGAGACAACAAAAAGATTGGTGGTATTGGGGGCCGCCGCATTTTAGGGTGATTTCTTACCCAGCAACGTGTAACTGGAATGCCTTGTTTGAGGGATTAGGGGAATGCTGGCAAAATCCCAAAGTCAGAGGGCTATGGGGAAAAGAGAACGTTGGTAGGCAAAGCCCCTCCCCCCCCCCAGGAGGCTGGGTCTGCCGAGGAAGGTCAAGAGGATCAGAGCTGTGCCCGCTGTGGGGGCCACTTCCTCTCTCGAACTGTCTGCAGGCTGCCGTGGCCGGGGGAGCAGCAAGGGTGGCTTAGGGCAGCCCGGTGAGCCCCCCCTTGGGGGCAAGGACAGGGCAGTAGCCAAGGGCTGGGGGCAGGTGGGGAAGACCAGGAGGGGTATCGCTCCCGGCCCAGTCTCAAAGGGAAGTGAAATTCAAAACTGACTTTGAGACCGGAAGAAGTCATGGACTCTGCAACCCCGAGAAATTCAGGGAGCTAACGAGATTTTAATATTTCAGAAGCTTCTGGGTCACAGTTGAAATGGTGTCTCAGAGGCTTGCGAAGTTCCAGGCCATAACTAACATCGCCCAGCCACACAATCTAGAGGCACAGATGAGGCTGCGAGGTCAGGCTCAGGGGCAGCCTGTCTGGGCTTCCAGAGAGCCCTTGCCCTTCATGGGTTGGGATACCCAGGGGGTGACCCAAGGTCAGGAAAAGCTGGTTGGGTCCTAGCACTGCGGCAACCTGGCCAGCCTCACCCGGGGCAGACCCAGGGAGACCCCCAAACAGGGGATGCCCAATGGAGAAAAAGACAGGGTGCAGGTCAGCGGGGGTGATGGGAGGGGGCCTCCCGGTCCACGGGGCCTGTGGCCTCCAGCGTGTCGACCAGAGCGGGGCTGGGGACAAGGGGCATTTGGCCTTGGAACAAAACAACAGCCGGCAACCACAGGGGGCGTTGAGGGAGCAGGAGAGGTGGGCTGGTTTCCCGGGGACCAGGGCCAGGTGTGTCTTCAGGAAAAGGAGTTCCCAGAGGATGCCATGTTCAAACACTCACGCTTTGAGACGAGCAAAACGGACTCAAACAATCGTACTTTGAGATCAGCAAAACGGACTTTTAGGACCCAATGAAACGACATGGGCCAGGCCCCCGGGGCACCGCAGGAGGCAGCATGGAAGATTCCAAGCCTCCTTCTTACTCCGGCTCCTTTGACCAAGGGGGTTACCGTGAGAAGGTTGTGGGCATCCTAACTCTGCCCAAGGCCCCAGTGGAGGTAGACATGAGGGGGACGGGGGTGCACCAAGCTATGGAGTCCCGCAGGCCTGGGCCCAAACCTGGGCTCGGTCACTTCATACTGTCAGGCCTGCCCAAGAGACTTAATCTGAGTCCAGCGTCCTCATTTGTTGATGGAGGGGAGGGGGTAACCCCTATTCCCAGAGCTGTGAGAACTGAATGGGCCCCATTTGGGCAAGTGCCGGCCACAGGGCCCGGCCCAGGGAAGGCCTCACCGCTCGGGGTGTCCACTTGGGAAATTCAAAGCTAAGGAAAGCCGCTTTTTTTTTTTTTTTAAAGATTTTATTTATTTATTTGACAGACAGATCACAAGTAGGCAGAGAGGCAGGCAGAGAGAGAGAAGGGAGGAAGCAGGCTCCCTGCTGAGCAGAGAGCCCAGCTCGGGGCTCGATCCCAGGACGCTGGGATCATGACCTGAGCCGAAGGCAGCGGCTTTAACCCACTGAGCCACCCAGGCACCCCAGGAAAGCCACTTTTTAATGTATAGTGTAATCTGGATTTTAGACGTGATTTGTCTGATCATCGTGAGTGTTCGTCCCTCTTTAGGGGGTCATGCAGAGCCGAGGGCAACTTAGGCATATGACTGCATGGGCTGTTCTGATGCATCCACTCCTCGTCTGGGCTCCTCCTCTGAACCAGAAGCCCAGCCTGGAAGCTACGATGCTCATGCACCGTCTGTCTCTGACGGTTCTGAGTTTTTCTTGGTGTCACAAACTCCCCTTGGGTTTTTTGGTTTTTTTTTTTTTAATGGAAATGGCATTGTTTTATTTTTTTATAATTTTTTATTATGTTAGTCACCATAAAATACATGATCAGTTTTTGATGTTCCATGATTCATTGTTTGCCTGTAACAGCCAGTGCTCCATGCAACACATGTTGTCCTGAACAGGCACGGACTCCCCCTGGGAGAGTCTCCTCTGCTTCCGGCTCCCCACACCACCGAGCTCCCAGTGCAAGGGGGCAGCTCTGTGGGGGTGGCAGTGGGACAGCGCCTGTGACTCCCTGATCCTCAGGGCTGAGCCTTGCCAGGCTGTTCCACAGCTGACGGTGCTCCACGGGCTTCACAACTGGCTCCCCTCCACCCCGCACCCCTAGCTCACTTGCCCTGCTTCTGCACTGAGAATGCCGGCTGCACATCCTGGGCAGCCAGGTCCCGCCCAGCTCGCCAGGTGCGCTCATTTCCCAGGGCCACCTTCACGAAGTGCTGTCCCTGTGAGTGTCTGTCTCCCCTCTTGCAAGGACACCATCATTTGGGGTTGGGGCCCTATTCCAATACGACCTTCATGTTACCTTGATTATATCCTCCAAAGCCCAGTTTCCGAATAAGGTCGTGGGGCTGGGACTTGCACAAATCCTTTGGAGGAGACCCAGTGAAAGAAACCCATGGGGAGGGGTGCCTGGGTGGCTCAGTCGGTTGAGCATCTGCCTTTGGCTCAGATCGTGATCCCGGGGTCCTGGGTTCGAGTCCCACATGGAGCTCTCTGCTCAGCGGGGAGCCTGCTTCTCCCTCTGCCTGCTGCTCCCCCTGCTTGTACTCTCTCTTTTCTGCTAAATACATAAATAAATAATATTTTAAAAGAGAAAAAAAGAAGCCCATGGTGATATCGGATCCCAGGGACATCCTCTGTCCCCCGGGCAAGGCCCTTAACCCTTTGGTCCTCAGTTCGACCATCTGTAGGCTGGGAACACCAATGCATTTTCCTGCTGCCTCTGAGATGACAGTTGTCCCTCTAATCCCCAAAGGCACGTGACAGAGGGTGGGGAGACTGAGCTTTGAGTCCCTACCTTGCCACTGACTAACTGACCTCTTCAGTGGGGTCCGAGCCTCAGGTTCTGGGCAGCAAGACGGGGACAAGGACACCTACGGTAGCCTTGTTGTTGAGCATGACATGAGCCAGTGGGTTAGGGGCCTGGCCGGGGACCTGCGTCACGGGATGCCTGAGACACCGAGCTGCGCCCGTGCCCTCTGCTCCTCCCGGATGGGGAGCACTTCCTCAGTGGGCCGCAGCCTCCCCGACGGGCCTCCCCCCCCGTCTCGGCACCTCGATGGGCATCACCAGCCTGCGGGGCCGGCCCCCCGAGGACGGTTTACCTCCCCGCAGGCCCTGCGGCGGCCACCTTGTCCACAGCCGAGGCCTCAGGAGCCGCGTTGGAGCAAAGAAAGCCGCCTTTATTAAATGCTTCTCCACTCAATTAGGGTTTTCTACAAAACAGAACATTTTATTAAAAGACCTGAAGATAAATTATTACCAACCACTAATGATTATATTTAAAGGAGCAATACATAATTTAGAACAAGGTTTAAGGAAGTTAAAATACCTCGTGTATTTTTAGTTGGAACACGTTTGGTTGCTAATGACAGGAACTCGGCACCATGGAGCTCAGATAGAAAAGGGAGCGCGGCAGCGGCTCACGACGCTCGGAAGTCCGGGGGGGCTGCCGGGTTCAGGCACGGCTGGATCCGGCGCTCCAGTCAGGGATGTCTTTCTCTGTCAGCTGCTTTCGCTCTTCTGCATGGAGCCCACGAGAGGGTAAAAGGCGTCCACGGGCACCTCCAGCCTTTTACTTCCGCCTCAGGAACCAGGAGGAAAGACGTTCTTGTTCCCGTAGCTCTAGCTGGGGGTCGGCACTCGGGCTGGGGTCCCTCCCATCCCGGCCCAGGGAATGGGAGCTGCAGTTGGCCGGACCTGGTTCCGTGCTCCCCTCTGGAATTCCTGGGGACAAGGGAGCGTGGGGTCCCCCCCGAACCGAGGGCGAGGACTGCAGGTGGATGAGGAGTGGGTCCCCCAAAGAGGGAGAGGGTCCGGTCGAGCTAAGAATGCCTTTCCCCCGGGCGCTGGATTCAGGAGCCTTGAGCGACTCTCCCTTCCCTGCTCGCCCCAGCCCCAGATTGATCTCAGGCATAAGTCAAGTGCACTGACTTAGTCATACTCGACCAAATTCCTGGAAGCCCAAGGAACCGGTAGGACAACTCCAGTAGCTCGCGTGGCTGTGCAAATGTCGCCGGCTCCGCCGACCCCCAGTCCCCAAGGATGGCCCGGGCTGGGCCCAGGGGCCAGGCAATCCCCAGCCGGCGTGAGCTCATTAACCCGCTTCGTCCGGCCTCTTCCCCTTGGGCCTCAATCAGTGGCCCCACCATTAAGTCTGCTGGGCTCCCTCCGTGACACTGGCTCCTCCTAGCCACTCGCTTGATTGTGTCTCAGAAGGGGTCCGTCATTTTTATCCGTTTCTAACTAATGCGACTTGCCCTGTCACTGTGCGGCTCCTGGGCCCCTGGCCCCATGCGTGAGGCTGACTCACAGCATCCGAATGGATTCTGAGGGAGAGGTCGAAGGCGTCAATGAGGAGACACAGAACGCCACCAACCCTGACCATTTCTCCAGTGTCGTGACCCTCCCCAGTTTCTGTGTCCCTGTCCCCTCTTCCACGTCGTCAGGCGCCCTCAGCTTGCCTGTGAGGCCGGCAGGGGCAGCTCTGTAACACCATTTTATGGAGGTCAAAAGGCATGTCATTGAGCCACAGAACCTCTAGCCCCGTCTGTGGCGGGGGAGAGCTCTGTCCTGGCCTTGGTCACGTCAGAGCGGAGTGTCATCCGCCCCGGTGACCAGTCGGGTGAGGCCATTTCTTGACCCTCCCCGAGCCTCGCTGGGAAAAGACAGATAATCCTTAAAAGCCCGGGCTGGCTGGAAAGATGAAAGGAGATACCGCCTGGGGACGTGCGGCCTAACTGTAAAGGGCCGCGCACCTGAAAGGGGCTGTCCCCGTCGTCATCGTTGTTGTCATCCTGATGAACGGCCTCTCCTCAGAGGGAGGCCGCCAATGACAACCAGCCTCCAACGCAACGGGCCAAGCGGGTGCCTGGGGACACAGAGCCCGGTGCAGGCCACCGGCCGCCTGGCTGGGACAGCGACATTCCTGCAGGGGGCGGAGAGGCCGGAGCCAGGATCCCTAGCCCTGGAGCTCCCCAAGGCCCTGCCCAACAGCTGCTCCAGAGTTCGAGAAAATAAGTGGTTTGGGGCGCCTCGAGGTGCAGGGAGCAGAATACAGTCATTACTGGAAATGACAGGCGCTGGGTGATGGAGGGCATTCTTTGCCGCCAAACCCGAAATTACTTTCGCTATTGATGGGGGCTTAATGGGAACGGAAAAAAAAAAAACAAAACACCTCACAGGGAGCCTGGCCGTGTCCCTGGCGGCCCCCAGGGCCTGGAACGCCCTTGGCTCTGCCCTCCGCCCTGCCCTGCGCTGGCTCCTCGGGCTGGGAGCGCCCCAAAGGGGCGTGTCCTGGGTTCCGCAGGCAGCAGGTGCCTGACACGGTGTGGTCGACGCCTGCTGGATCACTAAGGAGTCAGGCGCCTCACCACGGGTATTTGATACTAGAACCTGTCATCCCCGCTCAACCCATCTCCTGGAGGTGGGGGCAGGGGGCCCGGGCAGCTGCCTAGTTGCTCTGATTTCTAGCAAGTTCTATGCTCCCAGATCCCCACACAGGCACTGCTGTGTTTTGTTTTTATCGTGGTAAAATATCTCAAATAAAACTGACTGCTTTAATCATTTTTAAGGGCACACTCCGTGGAGTCAAGTGCCTTCACACTGCCGTGCAAGCCAGCCGCCTCCTGGCGCCTTCGTCTTCCTGGACTGAAACTCTGTCCCCCCCAAGAAAACGACTCCCCTGCGCCTCTCCCCGGCCCCGGCTGTCCGTCTCTGCGAATTCCACTCGTCTGGGTACCACACACAACAGCCGTCAGTATTTGTCCTTTGGCGACTGGCTCGTGAGCACGAGGTCCCGCAGGTAAGCGTGTGTCAGAATCCCCTTCCTTTTGGGGCCGGATAATGCTCCACGCAGACAGCACGGGTTCATGCACTCACCCGCCGGTGGACCCTGGGTTGCTTCCCCCTTTGGACTGTCGAGGATGACGCCGCTGTGAGCGCAGTACAAGATGCTTATCTCCACCCAGGCCGTTGGACCACGCGGGAACTCGGTGTATAACCTGCTGACGGCCCTCCAGACGGTTCTCCCCGGCAGCTGCGCCCGTCACACTCCCAGCGGCTCAGGGGTCCCAATTTCCCCACCTCGGAGCCAGCGCTCCCCATTTCCCTCGTTTGCCGGCCGCCGTCCTGGTGGGTGTGCGCGGGCATTGCTTTCGCTGAGCCGGTGCTCCTGTTTTAAGAACCTGCTCCCAGGCCTGACTCCCATCAGATCAAAATCCCGGGGACAAGAGCTCTCAGAACCCAGCGGGGCACCGGCCACAGGGTTGAGCCCGTGGTCCACGCTGAGTTTATTTTAATTTTTTTAAGATTTATTTATTTATATGAGGGAGAAAGAGGGGGGGAGGGGCAGAAGGAAAGGGAGAGAGAGAGAGAGAGAGCAGCAGCAGACTCCCCACTGAGTATGGAGCCAGACCGACTCGGGGCTCGATCCCACGACCCTGAGATCACGACCTGAGCTGAAATCAAGAGTCAGACGCTCCACGGATAGAGCCAGCCAGGCGCCCCCCCCCCTCCCCAGGCTGAGTTTAATTCTGTCTGCGCCACCCCACCCGCTTCCTCACCAGCCTCCCCTCCCCTGCCCCCGCCCCGGACAGCCGCTTCCTTCCCCGGCGTTTCCAGAGGAGTAGTCTGGCATCCTCTCTGTGCGCATGTAAGCCGCAATTTGCTCTTCAAATTGCCAAATTGTTTACCAACAGCAGAATCTCCTTCGCACTCTGCTGATCTGCAAAACCAGTAATTATCCCAAGTCTGGCCGCCTTACTCCGCTGCGAACAATGGCTTAATAGGAAAATTAGCACAAACGGCTCAGAGGCCTAATCACTGCTCTCCAGTGAAGCCGGTGCCTGACACAGCCTGGCCTCAGCCCTGCCGTGGGAAAGGGGAGGCCGTGCTCTTATTCACCAGGAAGAGGGCTGGCTCCTTCTTGGGGAGAACAGGGCTCCCCCCAGAGGAAAAGGCAGCTCATCACATGGTGTCCAGTCCATCCAGTGGCCAGAGGTGCCCCCCCCACCCCTCCAAAGACCAGCACCCTGAAGATAGTGCCTCTAAGCTCGGCCAGCAGAAGGTAGGAAGAAATGTGGCCAGAGTTCTAGCCACATAGACCAAGATGGAGTCCTCTCCTTGCCACTCCCTGTCTGTGTGACCTTGAGTAAGTCACTTGACCTCTCTGAGCTTCAATTCCCTCACCTGTGAAACAGAGACAGTAACATTACATCTCTCTTAGAGTTTTGTGAAGTCTCCTCAGAGAAAGAATGCACAAAAAGCTTCCGTTGGCCTGGGGCACCTGGGTGGCACCGTCGGTCGGGCCTCCAACTCTTGGTTTCGGCTCGGGTTCTAATCAGAATCATGAGCTCAAGCCCCAGAGCAGGCCCCACGCTCAGCATGGAATCTGCTTGAGAGTCTCTCCCTCCTCTCCCTCTGCGCTCCCCTCCCCCCGCCCCGCTGCGTGCACTCTCTCTCTCTCATAAATAAATAAATCTTTAAAAAAGTCTTCTACTGGGGTCTGACACATGTACACGATCAGGACACAGAGGTAAGTGGGTTTGAATCCCAGCGCGGCCACTCAGTACCACTGGGATGCTGGGCCTCGAGCTTCTCTGTGTCTTGGTTGCCTCATCTGTAGACAGGAACACAGTATCCATTTTGTGGCATTTTTGCAAGGATTACACGACATGATGTGTATGAAGTCCCAAGCAAACGGCAGCCTACGGCGTCATAAGCAGTGGGTCATCCTGGGAGATGCCCCGTCCCCAACACACAGAGGAGGGGGTCAGTGCTTAGCAATGCTCAGACCTAAGTAGGAGCTCCGTGGGAATGAGGACCAGCACACTTGGGAGGACCATCCAGCGTGGCCGACACCGGGGTCTGAGGGGCACCTGAGGTGACACCCAGGGCCCGGTAGTCAAGGCCGGGCCCAGGGCCCATGCTCTCGACATTGCGGTTCTGGAAGTCGCCACTGTAAGCCGAGGGCCCGAGAGGAGTGCTCTCTGGGTGAGAAGCTCCCAGGAGTCAGACTCCGGCACACAAGGCCTCTTTTCCATCAGGACGCCTGCTCCAGCCCTGTCAGGTCCCATCCCCTTCATCTGGCCGGAGGTGGCCCGGAGGGGCAGGCAGAGCCTCGCAGGCTGGGCACTCCCAGGGCCTGTTCTGGAAGAAGCATGTGACGTGGGTGCCTGGCTTCAGACCTGGAAGACACTGGCCTGAGTTATTACTCTGAGGCACGGGGCATGTGAAAGTGAGTGAGGTACAGCCCAGTCCAATGGAGGAGGCAGACCCAGACCGATGGTAGCAGCAAAGGATAATTCAGCATCTGATGGGACAGAGTAGTGAAGGGGACGGGGAGGCCCTCCCCCAGCCGAGAGGTCCCAGGAGGCTTCCCAGGGAGGACTTGGAAGAAAGCAAGCAATGCAGTCGGTGACCAAGTTAAAGGAGGGCAGGCTCTCACGGGCTGGTCAGGGCATGGCATCTGACCTCCAACCCAGTCATTAGTGTCAAGACGCAGAGACTGCTGGGCCCTGCCCGCCCCCCTCCCCCCCCCCACCCCCGGCATGCCAGCCCAGGCCAGGGCACCGGACCAAGGCTGCAGAAGCATAAGGAGTTTTGGATCCCCAGGGAAGCTGTCCCAGCACGGAGGGGAAGGAAGCTGAGGACACTGGCACTGAGCTGTGGAAAGGTCACACCCTCCAGGGAGAGCAGCCTCGAGGCTCTGGGCTCCAGGCGGGCCTGGGTGCTCACACACAGGCCCGATGTGGGCTGGAGGAGAGGCTGCCGCTGGGCTCTGCTCTCTGGCCCGCCCCGCTCCCTCGTCACGGGGCTCAAAGCAGCGCGTGCTCACTTTCTCTCGGTCCCAGCTGCCATGGAGACCTGGGCATGCTCTGCTTTCCAGCAGACTCCTCTTGCCATCCGGCCATTTATCTGCTGAGTAGGGATTTGCCGGCGTGCAGACCTGGGAGATTCCAGAACCTTCCTTTCATCTTGATTTCCACCCTTCATAGGGCTCCTAGTGGGCAACCCCACCCCCCGGGGGTCTGGCTTCAAAGAGGGGTGAGCAGGAGAGGAGGGAGGGCCCCGCTCCAGGAGGCAAGGGCTCGAAAAAAATGCCATGATTCATCATCTCTGAACATGAGCCGTCATAAATAATGGAACAAATTCGGACTCAGTGATTCAGTGTGTCAAAATATAGAAAGGCCATTTAGTATTGGTGACAAAATTAGACGAAAGGCTGCACTCCAGAAGAAGAAGCAGACAGAATGATGCGGAGAAAGGGCCCAGGACCACACTTCCACACGTGCACTGGGGTGACTGGTGACCACCCCAGGCTGTCTGCTATGAAAGGAGGATCGACGCAGGATATGCACCCGAGAAACCTCACGTTGCCTGCATGTGCCTTTGGAAAACAACTGTTTCTCTGGGAAATCTGGAGCGAAGAGCCAGAGTGTTTCTGATTTGCAGTAACACACTCTTTTCTTTGCAGGGATTTAAATAATTTAAATGTCTCCGATAAAAGTATTCTTCAGCTGCAGCCTAGAGAAAGTAAACTGATGGACCGAAACTCAATAAAAACAAAAACAAACCGATACACTCCCCCAAACAGACCTGCTTCTCATTTACACTTTTCAGACCGCTCAGGTGTGGGCCTCTAGCTCTTTGGGCCCCGACATTGCAGTGTCGCTAGGAGCATGATTTAAGCAAACAAAGCACCACCCCTCAGTCTTTTGAGCAAAAGATTCCTCCAGGCTTCCATGTGTCTGGAGGCTTTTCGAGCCCCGGCCTTTTCCCCGACACCCAGGCAGTATATGCGGTAACTGTCAGAGAAAACCCCCGCCTCACCCCTAATAGATGTTGTTATATTCCGTTTGTGCTGTGAAATTTGCACTGGGAAAGAAATGCAGGTGTTCACATGAGAACAAAGTTCTTCACTGCTTGCCGGAATCCACAACAAGATTTCTAACTAATCCCGTGAGATGGCACGCGTGCGCGCGCACACACCCACACATACACACACACCCCGCTCTTTGGAGATGCTTGAGATATACCACAGATAATACCCCCCCTCCTGGCAACCTACGATGCATATTGATGTTTTAAAGGCCCTGAGAAGTCCTGCAATAAGGAAACCTGCTTCACTTTGTTTAACCCAGTGTCTCATGACTGAACTAACCAAGGAATCTTTTTTAAAAAACTTTTAAGACCTACTCATATATGGAGACACCCACACGTCACAGAGCACGTTTGGAAGTGCTCATATATGGAAAAACCCAGTATCTGGGGCACCTGGGTGGCTCAGTCAGTTAAGTGTCTGCTTTCGGCTCAGGTCATGATCCCAGGGTCCTGGGATCAAGCCCCACATCAGGCTAAGCAGGGAGCCTGCTTCTCCCTCCCCCACTCTTTCTGCTTGTGTTCCCTCTCTCACTGTGTCTCTGTCAAAGAAATAAATAAAATCTTAAAAAGAAAAGAAAAGAAAAACGCAGTGTTTGCATAGACTGTTTTTCAAAGGACTTTCTCTCCTCTCACGGATGAGGAAACCAAAGCTCAAAGAAAGTAAGCATGTTATCCCAGGCCATGCAGAGAGAGAGGACTCGGACTTAAGGATTCTAACAGAGGTTTCGATTAAATGCAACATTAATTGCCCAACACAAAAGTGCCGCCTGGCTCAGATCACTGTGCGGAAATGCCCCACCTGTGGGTCTCTGTCCTCTTTCCACTCCCTGGTATGGTTCCTTCTCTCCCAGACCTGTGCGGTCTCTGAGGGATAATTATCCAGCTGCACCCAAGGGACCTTGGCCGGTTCCCGCACAGTGAGGGGGTCCCTCTCCAAGCAGCTCTGTCTTCCTGAGCAGAGACCTCCCGGGACCCCAGCCCTGCCCTGGGGACTCCGCATCAGCCCACACGCAGAAGCGAAGACACCAAGAACTTCCCGTGGTGCGTGATAAGAACCCGAAGCTCAAGGCGATGTGTCCCAGCCCAGACCACATGGTGGGAGGCAGAGAGCGCTGGAGTCCTCTGCAGAAGGCCTGGATGGGGACCGAATGCCGCCCTTGGCCACGCTGGCTAAGGGGGTCACCCACGTCTGAGACGAGCAACCAGGCACGGCTGCGTTGACATTCACAGCCCCTCCCTAAAATGCCAAACTCACAGCCAGAATTCCTTAAAGGAGGTGCTGCCCCCCCTGCTCTACGTCCTCCTTTGGGGGTACGGGGGTGCAGCCTTCATCTAATTTTGTCACCAATACTGTTCCCTCTAGGAAACAGGAAACGGTGCCCACACTGCTACCAGGCCTGCAACCCAGGCCGCCAGCCTTGGTGGCCCGTAGTACTGCCCCAAGACCCAGCCCGCCAGCCACCCTCCTGCTCTGTGTCTCCTCCGGCCATGCAGGGTTGAGGGGACTATCCGCTCAGAGCCTGGGCCCCCCTCCCCTCCGACCACTCTCCCTGGCACCCCGGGCCTGGGGACTTCCTGCCCAAAGGGGTCTGTGAAGGGCGGGGTGGGAGCAGAGCGTGGGCAGGCGTGCTGCCTGGGGGCCACCCGTACGCGGGGGTGCTCCTGGTAGGGGGTGGACCCCGGGTGACTTTCAAAACCAAGGAAAGAAATTTGAGTCCCTTCAATTCTGTCAGTCATGCAATCACTTAGAGTTTCATTTTGTGTAAAAATTTAAGAGCTCAACGGAGCACAAACTGAGGCATAATTCTTTATTTGAAAAAGTACAGTATTTCCTTCAGTTCAGTGAATCCTCACAAAGACAACACATCTGAGGAGCACTCGCCAGATCAAAAAATGAAACGTGGCTGGAACGCCCCCCCCCCCCGTGCCCCTTTCCGAGGATAAACACTACCCTGACTTCTGCTAGGACAGACCAGGGTTGCCGGTCTTGAACTTAGACGGGATCATCCCCACTGCCGCGTGTGGCTTCCTCCCGGGGGCGCTGGGGTTTCCACCACGTGAGCACACACCATGTGCTTGCCGGTTCCGATGGTAACATCTGGATCGCTTCTGGGTCTGGGCTGCGGGGAACCTGCTGCTGTGAACGTCTGCACGTGATCTGGTGAACTTCGGGGTGAACTTCGGGGTGCATACTTGTTGAATGAGGACTCGTGCTGCGTCACGGGGCGCTCACACCCAGCCCGACTCACACCGCAAGCAACGCCCCCCCACGAGGCAGGCGAGTCACGGTGGCTCACATCCTTCCTGCTCTCTTACAACTGGTGACTTGGAACTTCAGCCCTTCTCATGGGTCTGTGGTGGGACCACCTGGTGGCTTTCATGTCTGCTTCCTGGTGACTAATGAAGTTGACCGCTCTTAGGGGGTTATCAGGGCCGTGCATAGGCTCTGTTGCAAAGTGCCTGTTCAGATTTTTCTGTTGGCTTGTCACTCTTAAGGATATGAAGTTCTTCGTATATTCTGACTTCAAGTCTTAGGTCAAATGCACGCATGGCAAGTTTCCCCGACCACTTTGGTTTGGCTTCTCACTTTCTTAGTGGCGTCTTTTGTTGAACAGATGTGCTTAATTTTTTTTTTTTAAGATTTTACTTATTTATTTGACAGATAGAGATCACAAGTAGGCAGAGCAGCAGGCAGAGAGAGAGAGAGAGAGAGAGAGGAGGAGGAAGCAGGCTCCCTGTTAAGCAGAGAGCCCGATGTGGGGCTCGATCCCAGGACCCTGAGATGATGACCTGAGCCAAAGGCAGAGGCTTTAACCCACTGAGCCACCCAGGCACCCCAGATGTGCTTAATTTTAATGGAGTCTGATTTATCACTGCTTCCTCTGTTGTTAGTGTGCCTTCTGCGTCTTGCTTAAGATATATTTGCCTGCCTCACAGACATGAAGATATTCTATTTCTTTTTAGAAACATTATTATTTTGCTTTGAAATTTTATACCTACAATCTGCCTGAAACTGGCCTTTGTGCAGGGATCAAAATTCACTTTTTTTTTCATGGGAATATCCAATGAGGCCCACACCTTTTTTTTTTTAAAGTTCATCCTTTCTCCCATCACACGATGCTTGCACCTTTGCTAAAAACCAAGTGATGCTGAATGTGCGGGTTGTTTCTGGGTTCTCTCTTCGGCCCCATGGATCTATGTGTTCATCCTCGGCAATTAGCACGCCGTCTCCTGATTGCTGGGGTGTCATAATGAGGCGTGGAATCCGGTAGCATAGATCCTCCATTCTGTTTTCCCGTGTTAAGGTCATCTAGTTTTCTTGGTCCATTGTATTTCCATATAAATTTTAGAATCAGCTTGTCCATTTTCACGTGCACACACACACACACACATCTGAGTTGCTTCGTGAACATCACTTCTGTGACTTCTAACTGTCGCATGGTGTACATACCAGTCACTGACCAGTTATGAACCAGAAACCCCGCTAACTATTTCAAGCAAAGAGGAGTTTATCTCCAGGAGGAATAATGGAGAGAAGAGGAGGCCGTGGTGACCCGGAGATCAGGGAGTCGCTGAGCTTCCAGGCTGGGGTGCGGTGGGTGCATAGGGGGGGTACACAGAGATGAGGAAGCTATCAGCCCCCTGGGCTGGGGCCACAGCCCGAGCTCCCCCAGTGCCCAGAGCGCCCACTAGAAGCACAAGGACTTACACATCTGCCTACTGTTACGGCTGAGTGTGTCCCCGCCAAATTAGAATATTGAAATCCTACCCCCCTGAGAATGTGACCTTATTAGAAACTAGGATCAGCGTAGATGACATTAGTCAAGGGGAGGTCAGACGGGAGCAGGAGCTCCCAGTCTGTGGCTCTTTGCCAGCAGGGTGGGGTGCGGGGCGGGGGGCGGATGACCCACCCCACTTCTCTCCTGGAGACAGCGCCTCCTGGTGGATGACTGCAGCTGGAACCTGGCTGGTCCAGGAGCCTGGGACATGCAGGTGACAGGCGTCCAGCCCTGGCGGCACATATGGAATAAAGTCTGCCAGCAAGGGACAGCTCTCGGGCTCCATGTGTGTCTGCCAGGGGCCACCTGTCTACCCCCGCAGTGGACACCAGTGGCCACCACCCCCTGTGGGATGGACACCCTCTGTCATGGCTCCTTGGGATCTCTGTAAGGAGTTTGGTATTTATGTCAAGGTGGCACATTTCTGCCTCTGTCAGAAATTGCCCCTCTGCCCCCAGAGCCCACAGCAGGGCCCCACACCTGTAACAGGTGCTCCATAAGCGTTGGTTCCCCATACCGTGAAACAGAGCATGTCCCCATAAGCATTGGGCTGAAGGATAAAGCCAGCCCCGAGCAGACCTGGCCCAGGGCGGGGGGCCGGCAGGCTGCCACAGAGCTTGCCAGCCTAAACTCTCACTCTGGGTTGCCTTGGGCCTCTGATCTCCTGCCCAGAGCAGCTCTCCTCACAGCCGCTGCCCTTCACCCTGCTGGGGAGGGTAGGCTTCAGGGGCACGACCAGACTTGGGGAGAGGAGGCGGGCAGCCTCGCAGGGTACAGTGGGAGAAGGAGGTCTCGGGATGCAGAGGGCCGAGGGCGCTGGGATGGGCGTCCATTGGATGCGGACGGTGTGCAGAGGCATCGAGGACAATGTTTGGGTTTCCTGCGTGGCACTGAACAGAGGACACAGTGAGAGGAGCCCTGGGCTGGGCTCGGTGGGGTGTGAGGGACCGGCGGGACACGCACGCGCAGACATCCAATGGTTCTGCAGCCCTGGGGGCATTCAGGTTGCAAGTGGACCCATGAAAACCCCCATACAATTTTTTTAAAGATTTTATTTATTTATTTTATGAGGATGGGGCACAAGCAGGGGGAGCGGCAGAGGGAGGGGAAGAAGCAGGCTCCCTGCTGAGCAAGGAGACTGATGTGGGACTCCAGCCCAGGACCCCGGGATCATGACCTGAGCCGAAGGCAGACACTTAACCAAGTGAGCCACCCAGGTGCCCCCCCCATACAAATATTTTTGTTCACCGCAATTAAATATTAAAGCCGCTCATGAAACAAAGAGAGAATCGATAATCCTTTACACATCTCACATTCACAAAGATGAGCACTGTGAGCGGCTGCAGAAAGAATGAGGCTTTGCTACAGGCACCATGCATACACGGAGCTCATTTGTGCGTCTGTTCGTCTACTCTAACGTCCAGAGCCCTAATGATTGTATGACTCAGGGTTGTTTATTTCTGACTCTTGGACTTCACCACAGTCCCAGAGACGTAGAGCATTGCATGTTTTCAAACAGGGAGAGGGCCCCATTGGTCTTTATTTAACCTGCTTGTCAGAGCTGAGCAGCCCCTCTCCCCGCCCCTCCCCCTGGAGGGAGGCTGGGTGGTCTCAGCTCTGCTCGGAAAACCTCTCGCCCAAACACCTGCCATTGGGCCACCTCCTCTCCCCCTGACCCGCCCGCATCTCCCCTACACCTTACTGCAAAAAGCTGTAACTCGATCTCTGCTGAGTTTTTCTCCCTTTTCTTTTCCCAATTTCCAATTTTTTCCCATTGCACAGACTCTCAATTTATTTATATGAGAACCAGTGTTCTCTTGATGTGAAAAAGAAGTGACTCTGCATATTCTAGAATTTCATGCAAGGGGAATCGCAGGACAGGAGGCACCATTCAGCGATTCATATATTCAACCATTATTTGGTGAATTTCACTAGGTGTCCATGGTTGTGTTTGTCCTGGAGACATGCAAAAAAGACAAAAAAGAGAACGGCTTTTCCCTATTGAAAATGGAAGTCCAGCGGGGGAGCCAGACCATAATTAATTACACAAATAAATGTGAAATTGTTCCAGTATCAAGTGCCATAGATGAGGGTACCATGGTTCTATGAGTGCATTTAAGGGGGTGGGGAGAGCTGACATCAGCAGGGAAATCAAGACAGACTTCCTGGAGGAAGTGCCAATTAAACTGAGACCTGAAGGACATCAATTAGGACAAGACAGACTTCCTGGAGGAAGTGCCAATTAAACTGAGATCTGAGGGACATCAATTAGGAAATGAAGGAAGGGAAGGGCTCTCTGAGCAGTGGCAAACACATAGGCAACAGCCTATGTGGGCAAAACGGATAGTACATCAGGGACTTAGAGAGTCCAGAGGGCCTGGGGAAGTAGCGGGCAGGGACAGCAGAGGCGAGTGTGAGAAGCAGGCAGGGACTGGACCATAAGACCTTCTCTCACCTGATAAAGATTTTTGTCTCTATCCTGAGTAACAGGATGCCATTTTGTGTTTTAAACAGAGGGGAGACGTTATCAGATTTGCACTTCCCGAAGGTCACCCGGGCTGCAGTGTGGAGACCACATCAGAGGGGTGCCCGGCTGCTGGAAGCTGCTGCAGGGGGTGTAGCAGAACCTGGCTGCAGCATGGGGATGGAGACACGGGGATGGGTTTGAGGGCTACTTGGAAGGCAAAGATGCCGAGGCTTCCAGGAGATCAGATACGGTGAGGTGAGAAAGAAGGGGCATCGGATGATTTCTCTGTTTCTGGCCCGTGTAATTACAATCGCCGTTCACGGACGCAGAAAGGGCTGGGGTGCAGATAATGTGTTGAGCCTGGCCACACTGAATCGCTGTTGAGACAGTCATTCCTTCTTGCATCGAGGCCCTCCTTCCGAAGCCCTTCTCCTTCTTCCTAAAGTACATCCTGGGACTCGCTTGTTGAGGGTTTCTTTGTAACAATTACTCCCCGTTTTTATCAGAAAGTGCCTTTGCCCTCATCCTTGAAGACTATTTTGGCTAGGTACAGGATTCTAATCGGCTTTAACTTCCTTTCAGCATCGTGCCTCCCATGATTGCCGCGGAGAATTCAGCGGTGAACTTACCTGCTGCCGTTCGAGGGCAGGTGTCTCGTTATATGAGCTGCTGCCAAGATCTTCTGGTTGTCTTTGGTGATCCACAGTTTTGCTATTACGTATCCGGGTGTGGATTTCTGCTCATCTGTTCTCTTTGGGAATTGTTAGGGCTCCTGAATCTGAGGACTGGTGACTTGTGGGGCTTCTCCCCTATTCTCTGCGTAATCTCCTCCCAAAACCCCAGCTAGTCACCTGTTACATGTTAGACCTTCTCAGTCTACCATCCTGCCCCCTCGCCTTCTCACTTCCCTTTTATATTTTTCATGTCCTGCAATCTAGCTACCTTCTTTTCATCTTTTATGGCAGAGTAGCATCCCAAGCTAGGCATCCCGTGCTTACTCTTTCACATATTAATAGATGTCTGGTTATAAATAAAGCTGTTACGAACAATCTTATCAAGACTTTTTTTTTTTTTTTTTTAATGAACATGGGTTTTATTTCTCCTGGATAAATACCTCGAAGGAGGACTTCTGGGTCACAGGTTAGCTGTGTGCTTAACTTTAGAAGATACTCCCAAACTGTTTGATGTTTGCTTTTCAACCAGCATCTACACCACGAGTCTCCCACAGACACACAGACTGTCACATTCTGGAAAATGAAAGGCCCACATGTTGCTTTCACATCTCTCTTCCTGCCACGCTCCCTGAGAAGGTAGAACATGAAAAGGAAAAAAAAAAACAAAAAACCAAAAACCAGAGTCCTCCCCCTACCCACTTCAGGCCTAAGTCCACGGCACAGAAGGGACAGGAAAAGCTAATCCCCATGCAAGACAGAAGCATTGAGCTGTAGGAGCGAGCTGGCCCCTAGGATTGCAGTGATGAGAAAACTCTGGGTTTGCCCACGATGTGTTTGTGAGGAAGAAAAGGAATATTCACCAGAATATACCGAGGGCAGCGACTGGAGATATCAAAAACCCCATTTCATGTCTACGCCCAGCTCATGGACTGTTCCGTAACCACCAATACTGAGCCCCTCCTCATACTCCCGGCCTCAGCCCCCAACTCCATGCTTTCTCCTCATCCTTCTCTCCCCCTATCCAGGTCTCTGACTCGTGGCTACCAGCCTGCACTTGTCAGGACAAGAGCCAAGACGTAGGAGCAGAGTGACCAGAAGGGAAGGCCAGGACAAAGGAGCTGTGGAGAGGGGGTTGCATAAGAGGGTTCATTGCACTGTAAGTGGACGACGCAGCTGCTTCTGGCCACTAGATCAGCCTCGTCCTCTAGGACCCACGCCTCTGCCTCCCATGGAGCCCTCTCTTGGTCTCTGTTGGTTGGTCTGGTTGGGGTTCTCAACAAAAGGGGTTGTGGCTTGGAGTCAGACTCCATATTTGACAGACCCCTATATGTATAGATCCCATTAGTGTCCCCTGTTTTATAGTGGGGGACACTGAGGCACGGGAGCAGCTGGTGGGTGGCCATCAGGAAAGGAGAGCAGCCAGACTGGGCCCAGATCCTCCTCTAAGCCACACTGTCCTAGCGCTACATAGTAAGGAAATGTGTGTTGAACAACTGAGCAAACGAATTAGTCAACTTAGCACCGAGCTGGCCCCGCTGCTGCGTGCTGCTCCCCCTGCCAGGTGTGGGCAGGTGCCGGGCGCTTCCTGATGGATGGGTGATATTTCCTGGGGCAAAGAAGGCCCGCACACCTGTCACTGCCGAGGTAATTACGTCTCTCTTGCTGGCCTCCTGGCCAAGCTGCAGCCCAGAAAAGTCACCGTGTTCTTTCTGCAACATCTGCAGTGAGATCCAAAGAGGAGCTCCGAAGACGAGGAGGAGGTCTGCGCTGTCTCGCATGGTCCAGGAGGGAGTTCGCAGCTTCAGGAAATGGGCCGGGAGGATGGTAAGACCCCGCTCAGTGGCAGGGTGTCCCACTGTCTGGGCCATTTCATTTTAAGGGGGTGCTGACTACTTAGTAACTAAGACCCAGGAACCCGTGAGTAGAGTTCATCAGGGCAACCCAGGTTTGTCTCCAGATCCGCACACAGAAGTAACTGTAGACAAGATGTTAGGTAACACAGGGAGGACCAGAAGTTGAGAGTTGCTCTGGTCCTGGACAAAGATGCTGAGACAACTGCCCTCCTGCAGGTGCGCCCCTGCAGATGGGGTCCCATGAAGTCAGTGTGTACTCCCACATGGTAGTCTATGGGACGCACGTGGGAAAGAGGCAGCTCCTCAATTCCTGAGGCAGAGGAGAGACGAGGGCTGCATTCCCCTTTGGGGTGAGTGGTGATTGGGGCTTACACCCAAGACTCAGGGCCATGCATGGGGACATCTGTGCCCTGCCCCAGAGGAGGCTGCCACGGGTGGGACAGGGTGATATCTGCACCAGCAGCTGGCTGCAGACCTTCTCAGAGCCTTGTCCCCTTCACAGCCCAACTCCAGGCGAGTGTGGCCAGAGCTCTGCAGCCCCTGCCATGCTGGGGATCCCAACAGGATGAGCAGGACATCAGGGAGTGGGGACTATGCAACAGACGCACAGATCCTGCCTGGGAGTGAACCTCGAGTTTCAGCGTGATAGATGTGACTACATCTCAAACATAAGGGTTGAAAGGCCTGGGAGCTGCTAGGGCCGCCTTCCTAGTAAGGCTCATTAAATGCTACGTTATGATGTCTGCTCTTCGGCCCTGGTGGCCGCTGTGTCCTCGACCCCTCACTTGTGTCTGGCAGGCCATCTCCTACCTTCACCCCCTCCTCCTTCCCCGCAGTCCCTGGGTTACTTGCTGCCCAGCACAGCTGGAGGGTGTCCGCCCAGGGTGGTTGAGCAGCCCTGTCCCAGGAGCCATCGTGTCCCCCCAGATCGGCAGGAGAAGGGGAAAAGGCAAAATAAAGAACACAGGAGCGAGGATGCAGAAGCGGGCTGAGCTGGCCGGTGGAGCCCTTTCAGCCCCGTGGAGCCCTTCCTCTCCCCAGCCCCACGCTCCTGGTGAGAGGTCACAGCAGCGCTCTGCACGCGTGTCAGCCCTTCAGAGTGTCCCCTGCTGTGACCTCACCTGACCATGTCATATTTTGAAGCAGGGGTCCTGGACCCTTTGAAAGAGGGAGAGTTAGAGCTCAGAGACTGAGCAAGTCCAGAGCTGGGGTAGGGGAACTGGACATCCCAGTCCGGAGTGAGGCGCTGGGCCCGGGGTGCAGGTCGAGCTGGTCTGGAGCACAGCACGGAGTCATGTGTTCACTGCTCCCCTCTTCCTTATTTCTGGGGCAAGCAGAGCTGGCTCCCCATGATCCCAGAGCCTCTTCCCAGACATCCAAAAGGCCAGTGGTGGTGTCAGTATCTGAGTGATGGGGAGCGTTCTGGGGACTGCGGTCTCGGAGGGGACATGCTGCCAGGGGATCCCAGTTCTGTAAGGTCTGCTCTCTATCATCCTGATGTCTTGGTGGGACCCAGGCCTTGGATCCCACTTGAGCCCCCAGCCCTGCTCCACCTTCCCTGCTCCCGGCATCTTGAGCCTTCAGTGGCCCCAGGCCCTTGGCTCGGACTGGGCATCTGGCCTGCCAGACCTATTCCCCTGTATGGTCACTGCCTAGCTCTTACCTTCCTCGTCCCAGCAGTGGACTCTTTTTTTTTTTTTAATTTTTTATTTTATTTTATTTATTTATTTATTTTTTATTTATCAGATAGAGATCACAAGTAGGCAGACAGGCAGGCAGAGAGAGAGAGAGGAAAGGAAGCAGGCTCGCTGCTGAGCAGAGAGCCCGATGCGGGGCTCGATCCCAGGACCCTGAGATCATGACCTGAGCCGAAGGCAGAGGATTTAACCCACTGAGACACCCAGGTGGCCCCAGCAGTGGACTCGAGTGCCTCGGGCCTCTAGTCTGCTCATCCTTGGATCCCCAGTGCCCTCACAGGGCTGGGTCTAATGAGCATTCTACTGGGTGGATGATGGCTAGTTCTGGATTCTTCACACCCCCGTCCCTTGGCAGGGGTCTGGACTGGCAGTCTTACCTCTGGTCACGGTTTCCTAAATTGGCACCCCCCGGAACTGCTGCGGGCCCCTCTCTCCCAGCTGTAGGTTGCCGCAGAAACCACCACACAGTGGGCTCTGGGGCTCCTGGTGCTGTGCACCAGTCCCTAAACTAGCTGCTTCCTGGGAATAAGCCCAGATCTCCCGAGGAGCCATGAGAACCATGGGGGACAGAAGAGGGGGCTCCTCTGGAGACCCCAGAGAGGCCTGAGCTTGCTGTCTGTGGGACAGCATGGCCCTCAGCGGGTCTCACGCCGCCTTTCCTCCCCACAGCCCTCTGTCACCCCATGGGTCTGGAGGCCCTGCTGCCTGTGCCTCAGAAGAGGACATGAGTCCAGATGCAGCAGGGTCTTGGCCAAGGCCAAGGGCTGTTAGAGGAAAAGCTTCAGGGTGTTGCCCTGAATTTTCATTTTAGAAGGGAATTTTGAGGATTGAAAAGGACATAAAATTCTAAGAAATGAAACTCCAGTGGTCACATTCATCTAGTTTTCAACATATAAACCCTCTATATATTTGTTAGATATATATCTAAGTAGTTCGTGTTTGGGGAAGCTGTTGTAAACAGTGTTTTCTTTAATTTTTAATCATTCATCACTGCTACATAGAAATATAATTGATTTAAAAGATGGTATTTAATTATAGATTCATAAAAGTCGGCAAAGGTAGTAGAGAGAGGTCTCCTGTTCATTCACCCCCTCTCCCTAATGATTACATCTCGCACAGTGAGATGGTACAAGTACAAGATAGTACGAGATAGTATGATATCAGAACTGGGAAACTGACATTAGTACAATGAGTGTGTATAATTCTCTAACATTTTTTTCCCATGTAGGTTCGCATAACCACCACGTCTCAAGACAGAATGAAATCCAGTCGATTTTTGTATATTGACTTGCTACCCTGCAACTTTGTTAGGCTCACTTATGAGTTCTAGTAAGGTTTTATATAGATTACTTGGGATTTTTTTCCCATAGACAATTACATCGCCCATGGATGGAAACAGTTTTAGTCTATGCTTTCCAGTCTGTATGATTTCTTTTTCTTGCCTTATTGCATTGGCTAGGCCCCCCGGTTTGATATTGAACAGAGGTGACAAGAGCAAACATCCTCGTCTTACCCTTGACTTTGGAGGGAAGCGCCCCTCCAGCACTAAGGATGCTGTCAGCTGTGGGGTATGTGCAGGTGCTCTTTATCAGACTGTAGAAGTCCCCTTCCGGTCTGAGTTTGCTGAGAGTATCTGTCATGAATTATTATTGGATTTTGCCAATATTTTTTCTGTATCTATTGAAATGATCATATGGTTTTCTTCTTTCATCTGTGGATACAGTAGATCACACTGATGTATCTTCAGAGTGATAGTAAGAAGGCACACATATAATCCTATCATGGCCCTCTTCAAATGTTTAAACCATTTAATAGCTTCCTATTGCTTCTAGGATAAAATTATAATCCTTAACGCAATGGATCAATGAGGAATGTACGTGCTTATGCGAAGTAGCGTTCGAACTAACCGCTTACAGAATAAAGTCATTTTATAGCCCATAACCTGTCTGCACGCCCAGGGCTGGTCATCAGGTCGGCATCTCTGCCTCGCCCCTCACACTCACAAGGGGGCTACAGGAGCTCCAGGCATCATTTTCTAGCACAAGTGTGTCCAAAACTGGGAGGGTGGGAACGAAGCAATTTTCCTCAAGTGATTATTTGGATCAAAGAGAAAAAACTCTTCAGCAGGTCTTCCCTAGCGTCTCACTGGCGAAACCAGCTCAGCTCCCAATCTCTAGACCAATCACCTGGCACAGAACTGCCGTGACTAATGATCACAGCCCATCCCCGAAGCACATTGCTGCTGGACACAACCAGGGTCATGGCCAGTGTGTCCACCCTACTGGTCCACCCGAGCCTCTACACAACTGGGCTTCTTCCTCACTTCCCATTCTCCGTCTCCGGTAAATATAACCCCTTCCTCCAGGAATGCTCCTCCCTCCCGCACCTGCTCACCCAGCTGAAGGTGCTCACCCTCCAGATCTTACCTAACGTGTCTCTGCTCCCCTTGACTGCCTGGCCGGACCAAGTTCTCTCCACAGCACACCCGTGCCAGCCACAAGAGGTGCTCGTGACACGGGCACTGCCAGAACTCAGTGTTCCCAGGGCTGCCCCTGTGCACTTGTGCCCCCTATGAGTCCTGCTAGTTCTCCTCCTCCCTCTCCTCCCCTCCCCTCTGCCTCCAAACCCCACCCCTCCTTCTGGGACCACCTGACCCCTCCCCCTCCTCCATGAAGACCTCCGGGACCCTCACAGCTCCCCTTTAACCTTCCGCCCCTGGTACCACAGTGATTTTAGTGCAGTCGGTCATCTCCAGCGAGCTCCCTGGGAGCCCAAACCATCATTCTTCTCAGTGGCCCCTGCCATCACCGTGAGCGTCTGTCCCACCTCGGGACTCAGCAGGTGTTCAGAAGTGAAGGATTAGAAAACACATCACAGGTCTGCAGATCAGAACAACCAGGACAGCCATCCCCTGGGCCGGGGGTGGGGGGCTGGGGGGGCTGCACACCTCACAGACATCGGCTCTGAGCCTTCCGGCGGTGAAGCGGAAGGTACATTATTAGCCCCTTCCCCACCCCCAGCCCCTGCCAAAAACTGAGATAACGGAGGTGAAATAAGTCACCGCCTGAAGTCACAGCCTGACTGAGGACTGGAGTCCCGACACCAGCCCCTGAGCGGGTGCCCTGGGGCCAGAGTCTGTGCTGGGCACAGGGGTAAAGCCATGGTCCTCACCTACAGGGGATCACAGCTGGGAACGTGGCCATCTGAGGACGTGGCTGTCAGAGACGTCACAAATCCAGCTGCTCTGCACGCACGCACGGCGCCCACCCTCCGCCCCCCACAGATGGGCAAACTGAGGCCCGGGCCAAACAAGGCCTTTCCCCCAAACCCACCCCGGGAGTTGGACTCAGGTCTGGCCTTCCCCCAACCCCAAGACCTCTCTGCACCCCAGCCCGGCAGACGGTCCCCAGGACCACTTCTGAAACTGGCCCCGGCCGTGCCCAAGAGCTGGCAGCCTCCCCTTCGTAGCCCTTCCAGCTCTCTTGGTTCCAGTCCCAAGTCATTTGCCACCAAACATCTCTCTCTTCCTTTTCTTTCAAAGATGACTCATAAAATGAAATGAGGCGTTTGGAGTAAATGATGATGGGGCCTGAATTATTCAAACTCCTCCAGATTCTGAAATGACCTTAATGTGTTTATGTTTTGCATTAAGCTTCAAAATGGGCTGAAGGTTCCCAAGATTCATCTTCATTTGTGAAAGGCTTCTCCAACCCAGGACCCTGCCACGAGACAAGTGTCTGGCTAGGGACGTCAAGCCCATGGGCCACTTCCTGGCTAATTCCTGGGTGTCGTTCCTGGCCTGTGACAGCTGTGCCTTTGCTGCAATCTCTCGCCGGCTCCTAGAAAACCCGGCCCTGACCTGGGGCCGGGGGGGAGGGCTGCTCTGTGACTTCGCCCGTTTTGCTGAGAAATCTCCGTGCTGTGCCTCCGTGCAGGTCCAGGCCCAGGCAGGATGCACTCGGCTGGCATTGGGAGGAACGAGAGGAGAGGCAGAAGAGCGAGAAATGTTGAGGCCCACGGTGTCCAGCTCTGTGGGGAGCTGGTACCACTCCCAGGCCAAGGGGAGGGAGGAGCCTCTGCCCGGATGGCAGTTCTGAGGCAAAGAAGAGCGCGAGGAATGTTCCAGGCTTCTCTCCCCTGCTTGTGCATCTCCAGCCCAGTGGGTGGGGGACAGGGGAGTCATTGATGAGCCCATGCAGGCCAGCCCTGGGGACCCACATGGGACAGAATTACAGAGAACAGGTGCGGGGGACAGGACAAAGGCCCGAGTCCACCACCTGAGGCAGAGAGGGAGCCCCGGGCAGGTTTGTGTGAGAGGGACAGCAGGAAGGGCACGGGGCAGAGGCCCAGAGGCTCGTTCTGCCTCCGGCTGGAGGGCGCAGGCCGGCGGTGGAGGGGGTTGGGTCGGAAGCTGAGTCATGGCAAGGAAGGGACCAGAACCATGAAGTTGGGATTTCAGGCTCCAAATGCACCCCTTCTGGGCTCTTTCTGCCGGAGGAGAGGCAGCACCACAGGACCCATCCCAGTGGGACCCCATCAGCCTCTGAGTGGGTAGAACCAGGGTTTCCCAGAGCCTCAGACGGGAAACGGGAACGTAGGAGACAAGACGCAGGAGGCAGAGGATGGTGCTCGACCCTCTCTCTCACTGGGTCCCTCTCCCACTTAGGCTTGGGCTTCCTGAGGTCACTCCTACACTGAAGAGACCAAAAACTTTAGCCACCAGTAGGCAACACTAGGAGCCAAACAAGGACAACTGCACCCCACTTCGTGGCCATGAGTCATTGCCCTCTCCTCCAGGACGACCCCCTTCCCTCCCAGGCTGGGTTTCCGCCTGATCTTTGCAGCCTGCAGAATGGACCAGGCTGGCCACCCTCGAAGGAGGGGGCACTGCCCACTCTGCACCCACCTTGCAGACACCCTGAGAGCGGCCCAGGCCTCCGGCGGGGACAGGCCAGCGGGGCGCGGACAGCCGGTGCTCCAGAGCCGGCGAGCGCCGGGGAGGAGTCTGGCCATCGCTGCCTCGGACAGTGCGGCCAGCGAGGGGGGGGGGCAAATCCCCTTCCGGACCCTCCCTTGGGGCAGGGAGGCAGGAAATGCATTTGGCATATCCTGCCTAATAAATGCCAGCCCACAGCGGGAACCCAGAGGGATTCTGTTGCCCCAGCAGGACAACATTTTCATTTGTGGGACTGCACTGGGGCCAGCCCTGGGACCCCCAGAGCTGCGGCTTCTCGAACAGAAGCCTGTGGAGGATGCAGGAGGAGGACCTCGAGGGTGACCTCCTGTGGGGACAAGAAACCCACCCGAGCCTCGGCCCTGCTCCTCAAGGACCCGGCACGTTCGGGGTGTTGCTGGAGGACACGAACACCAGCCCCAGCCCCAGCCCAGCTGCCCCATGTTGCCCCGGGCAGGAAGCTGTCTCCACGAGCTGACAAGGCCTAGGGGGCGGGGCATAAACCCCGCAGGTGTACGCTTGTGTCCCCCATTCCCACTTGGAAGCCCAAACCCCAGTGTGACTGAATATGGAAATCTGCCTTTAAGGAGGTAATTCAGGTTAAATGAGGGCATCTGGGTGGGGCCCTGACCGGACAGGACTAGTGTCCTTATAAGAGAGAAGGCCACCAGGGACACAGCAAGCCAGGAGGAAGGCTCTCACCAGAAACTGAGTCTGCCGGCACATGACCCTGGACTTCAGCCTCCGGACCCGTCGAGATGAATGTCTGCTGTGCATCTGGATGGCAGCCTGAGCTGGGACACTGAGGGACGTCAGACTCCAAGCGGGACCCCCAGTGGCTCTAGCCCACCCCACCGGGCCGCGGACATCCTGAACCCTGCTCAGACTCGGCACCGGGAGAAGGGGAGCGGTGTGGGGGCGGCGGCTCAGGAGGAGCGCGAATACGGGGGTCGGGGTGGGGAGTTGCATTTCTCAGGGAAAGGGGCACAGAGGGGCGGAACAGTCAGAACAGTGGTTTGCACCCTTGAGAGGACATCAGGAGCCCCTGGAGGACATGTCAAAACACAGATGGCTGTGCCTCCAACCCCTGGAGTTTGTGACTCAGTAAGTCTAGAGTAGGTCCCAAGATTCCTCATTTCTAGCAAGTTCCCAGGTGCGGAGATGCTCCTGCTCTGGGAACCCCACTTTACGAACCACTGAGGGAGTACTGAGCCAAATGGTCAAAGTCAGAGGCAGAGAGCAGAGGACCCCCCCTCCCTTCTTCCATCCCACAGTGCTATTGTGGAACCAGGACAGCAGTGAGGAAGGACATCTGTCAAGCCCCCTGATTGTTGGGCCCGTGCATCGGCCCTCTTGGATCTTCAGGATAGGCTGAGGCGGTGGACATTACCACCCCCATTTTACAGACAGACCCCAGCTCAGAGAGGCAAAGTGATTCCCTTGGGGCCCCACAGATACACATGGGACCACAGCCCCGGCCCTTCCCATTCTCCCGGTGACCCTCCATCACGGTGACCTGGAACACAGGACAGCCCCAGGCCTCAGAGTATCCACGTCTCCCAAGATGTCACTGCTGACAATGAGCCAGCAGACAGAGGCAGATACAGAGAAAGCCCTCCTCTCTGGCCGCTTGGGCTCCAGGATTCCTGCACGATCCAAATGCCTAGGATCCGAGAATCTGCGGTCCCCTCCCAAACTCTCCCCGAGAGCTGTCAAGGCCCAGACGAGGTAGGAAGGAAAGTGTGTGTCCCCTGCTGTGGCTGTCGGGTCGGGGAACTGGATCCCGCAGACAGAGCCAGGCGCCACGGGTTTCTATGACAACCCAGGCTGCCGTTGTCCGTAATTATAATTAACTTCAGAGTTGATCATTTTCCTGGACCCTTCTGGTGGGAAAGGCGGAGGCAGTCGAAGCAAGGGGGAATGATTATCTGAGCCTGTGGGATTATCTGAGCCTGTGGGTCACTCCTGCTCAGGGAATGGGACTTGGGAAGAATGCGCTATGCCCACGGGGCGGGCTGTATAGGGACTGCGTCACGGCCCCCGCCCCCCCCCAGCACCACATTTACCCCTCTAAGCTCCCCCCACTGACGGGGAAGGGGCTGGGGCACGGTCATGGGCACCAGAGTGCCTGGCCTCTTGTCCTGACCCTGCCTGACTTGAGCGGTTCAGAGCATAACCTCTCTGGGACGCGAGAACACAGAGCGCAGAAGGCCGGTGTCCCTGCGTCCCTGTGGAGGGGGAGGGCTGGCCCAAGGTGAGGAGAGGAGGGGTGGCCAAGGCCCAGCCAGTGCCGTGACCCCATCCCGCCCTAGCCAGGTAGTCATATGTAAAGAGGGTTGCTGTTCGCTGAGCACGGACTGTGTGCCAGGCCCAGACTAAGGCCCACGATATACCTGACCCCAGGGAGCTCCCAATGACCACACCCACTGGGCAGATGAACAACTGAGGCACAGAGGGGCAGCGGGGAGAGTCCAGGCTGCCTGATCTCAGTTCTGCTCCTGGGGACCCTGGTCTCGCTTTTGACTGTTGGAGTTCGCCAAGGATCTGGTTGCGGGGGAAAAAGGACTCAGCTTCCAAAAACGGTTTGGAAACCCCTGTTACCGTCCAACCTTCCCACTTCACAGAGGAGGTAATGGATTCTCTGGGGGGCGGAATGACCCGTCCTAGAATGCTCAGCCCCGAGTCCATACACCAAAGGCAAGTCAGTCAAACATAGTCATCGATCCTAGTAACTTACTGTTCTACAGTGATTCATAACAGGTGGAACTTTTTAAAGAGTTTGAAGATTTCTGCCAGGTGAGGCTCACTCTTCCGGACCTGACTGTGTGAATGTTGAACTTGCTCTGTCCAGCTCCCCGCTGCTCCAGCTGGAGGAAACTCTGAGAGAGGGGGTTCGGGGGCGGGGGAAAGTCAGCTCAGCACCGCCCGGACTGCCCACCCCCAGCAGGTGCCACCAACGGTCAGTGTGGAATCCGCAGGTTAGGGGGACTGCGGAGGACAGAGAGGGGAGGTGGTGGGGTGAGGGAGGGGACAAAAGGGCAGAGAAGGGAGGCTGAAAAGCAGGGAAGGGGAGACTCGGGGCGTGAAAATGTGTATTTGCAGGAATTCTTCATCGCCAAGATTCAAGGGCATTTTCAAGAATGCGTGTAGTGTATTTGAGAACACAGCTCTGTTGACAGATGACATGAATGGCTGGGATTCCTCAATAATCCGGGTTGGGAGCGGAGAGAATGCCTGGGGACGGAGGTGAGACGGAGCTGGTCATGCACCGACCACTGCTGGACAGCATGAGGTACGTTGGGCTCCTTCTGTTCTATTTGTGTGTGTTTGAAATTTCCCATCATAAAAAAGCTTTTAAAAAGCATATAGTCAATACCTTCCAGAGTTTTGTAATGAGCAGTTTTTCGGACGCAGTTTTCTTTGTAAGAAGAGTGGATTAATGAATGAATACCCTCAGCCTTCCTTCCGCACCCCTGTCTCTCAGCTCGCTCTGTTTCCTCCCCCCTCCTCTCTCTCTCTCTCTCTCTCTCTCCCTCATCTGGAAGTCAGCCCCAGCCAACGTTAGCAGCTGCACAGTGATTTCACTGTCTTTCCTCCAAAACATTTGTTAAATACTGGTACAAAGGAAAAATAACTATTAGTCAAATAAAACATTGCAGAAATCTTCCACATCCCTCCCCCCACCCCGCCATCCTGCACAATTTGCTATCAGTGTTAAAAGTCTGACAACTCGGCCATTTGCCCACACTAGCCATATCCACGCTGGCTCTCACGGCAGAGATGGGGCTAATACCCAGCCGCCCTCTGGGGGACCCGGGCTAGCTGGCTACCCACGAAGACCACAGAAACAAAGCTGACTTGGTATTATTATTAATTTTTTTTGACTTGCTATTATTATTACCTGGCAAAGTCTCATCTCCTGGCTCAGTTGCCCCATCTATAAATGAACTGGGAGGACGAGATGATCACTAAACCCCTCCCAGCTCCAGGACGTGACGCTGCTCAGCGCCAGCCTTCTCGCAGGGACAGTGGTGTTACTACACTGGGGTCCGTTCTGGGAGACAGAAAGGGCTCGGGTCTCCTCCTCCGGGCACCCGGCACACTGCCCGGAGCCAGAGAGAGGAACGGGAGCTGGGCCGGGGGCTGCACGGAGGCCTCATCCCTGAGCCAGGCTAGAGCCACAGGACCAAACCCTCTCGTCCAGCCCTTCTGTCGGGCTCCCTGCTTCCCCCATCTGCTGCCAACCCCAGGCGTAGCCCAACATTGCCCAGCGGGGGCATCCCAGAGGAGATGAGCAGCTGTCCCAGTCTGCCCAGTCTGAGGAGCTCCCACTACACTGGACTTTCAGCGCTAAAGCGGGGCCAGTCCCCGTCGACCTGACTGGCCAGCCGTCCTGCTCGTGGTCAGGCTGGCTTAGCAAAGAGGACTGCTGGAAGGGAAGGAGGATGAAGTCTTGTGATGAACCAGTTTGGGGAGAGGAGGGGAGCAGAGGCTGTTCACAAACTTCAGGCCCGGTGATGGAAACAGCAAAAATACCAGGCCTGGGCTGATCCCGGAGACTGGACCGTGAGAACATCTGCAGTCCTGGTGTCCCTGGGCTTTGTCTCTCTCAGCCCGCAAAGGCAGCAAAGACAACAGGAAGGATCGTGCTTCTGGGATCCGTCGGCCAATGAGAAACAGAGCCCTGCTGTGCCCACGGGTCAAGAAAGGTGACTTAACCGGGGAGGGCCTGGGGGAGGCCCAGAGGGTCTGCCTCGGTGTACGCTGCCTCTGCCCCACATGCCTTCCAGAGGCCATGGTCTAAGGCCATGTCCGCCCCGCTGGCACGTACCACAGGACCTGCCAGCCTCGGGCCTGCCACCGCATGCTGGGGGGTGGGGGGGCTCCCCGATTTGGAACCGGCCTGCATTTGCACGGGTTATGTGGAGGGGCAGCCTTGCATCATGAAGTCCGGACCACGTGATGTGGATCGCTCCCCTCCACTTGTTTCTTGTCACCCCTTTCCTTTTCCTGGAAAATGGGAACGCGTGGCGGGTAGGCTCCGGTTAGGGGGTGCCTGGTCAAAACACAGGACCGATAACGGCTAAAGCACCAGCGTTCTGGATTGCTTATTTCTACGGCATCCCTGTGGTCGTGACCTCACCCACCCCTCATCCCTCACCCCGCTGTGGTTGTGACCCCAAGGTGGCCTCTTGCTCGGCCAAGCCTACAGGAGTGGGGGGCAGGCAACCGGGAGCCGCCCTGCTGTGCGGCTGGGGGAGACCTGAACCGTGATCCCGAGGGAGGAGCGGACGTGAAAATGGGTTGTTCGGTGCCCAAAAAATCATCGAAAACAAGCATGGGAGCCTGTCAAGCATGGGTGCGACTCCAGCTTGAGATCGCAATGAAAATGAGAAAGCATTGGGAGTGGAAAAGCAAACTCGCGCCGAGCACACGGCGTTGGGGGCAGGACAGCAGTGCTCATGGGGAAACTGGGGGCCTTCCGTGCAGAAAGGAGGGACCCCGGGGGGAGTCACATGATCCTGGGGACAGAGGGTGGCCACACTTGCCTGGCAAGCACCGAGAGACAGACACAATTTTCCAATGGCTGTGTCCCACACCAGGAACTAAGATGACGTTGTACGTCCGCTAGACTTTAATAAAACAATTAAAATTAAAAAAAAAAAAACAACTAGCTCAGATCCATCTGGAGCCGTTACAAAAGAAACAGCAGGATAAACCCAAGAAAAGTAGAAAGGAGGAGTAAAAATAACACAAATCGAGAATGAAGAAACGAACAGAATCAGAAAAACCTGAAGTTGGTTTCTGCAAAGAGAGCAAGTGGGTAAGTTCTGGAGAACGGATGGGCAGAAGGCAAGTTCTGGACACCTGCACTGTGTGTCCTTGGGGGACATGCGCAACCTCTCCAGCCTGCGTCTCCTCAAAATCAAGAAATACAACATCCGCCCTAAGAAACTGATGTCTTACGGTCATTATCGTCCCAGGGCAGGGGTTGTAAATGTTGTCAGAGCCCCAGAGTGCTGGGGGGGGGGGGCGGTGAGGGGAAGGAGCCGGGAAGGGAGGACCCACTCTGTCCTGGGAGGAATCAGAAGAAGCGACTTCCAGACTTAGCCCTGGAGGAGGAGAAGAACTCATGGGAAGAGCAAGACAATCCAGGCTGGGAGCCTAGTGAGCCTGGAAACCTAAGGCCTGTCCCTTCCCCATAAGACAGGCTCAAGCGGAGAAGGGGCGAATCCCTTCTCCTCGGCTGTCTGCCAAGCCGTGGGCTGACGTTTGAGGCCAATGTGGAGAACACAAAGGGGCCTGGCCTTGGGCTTCTGCTTGGGGCTCCTGCATTATGCAGCAGGGGTAAATAATGGATAACTTGGAATGTTTTTTTAACCATTTGGTTACCGATCTCTGTCCAGGATGTTGAAGACGCAGTGGCCTTGCCCTGCCTCTCTCTAGTTAAGAGAATGATTTCATTACAATCTTCTCTCCGGGCTGAGATGCTCTTTTCAGCTGGAAGCCAGTGAGCAAGTCGGCAACAGACCAGGTCAGAGTGTCCCAGACAAAAGGAGTCCCGTGGGGCTCTGGGCACTTCCCCAAAAGCCTCAGTCAACCCAACGGGGGATGCGCACCTGCAATTTTCCCAGGTAAAGAGATCTTGTTTCTGGGGCTGGATACCTTAGCCTGTGAACTCATGGGATCCTGCCTTTGGGGAGGAGGGGCTTCAACCTGACATGTCCTCTGCCCAAGCCAGCGGGTACCAACACCCCCCCAGGAGGGTGTCAGTGGGAACCCTCTCAGAGAGAGGCCCATCAGAGGTAAAGCGCCTTCTTCCCCTGAGGAAATGTTTCTAGACCCGGGTTAGATAGAGGAGGTTCTAATTCCCCCAAAATGAGGGATGGGGACCCCTGAGAGGTCATAATGAAGACGTCAAGGTCACAGAAAGAGTCTGCATTGCACTCGGTCACCAACAGAATAAACTATGAACTTGGGCTTCTCTAAAGATACTCAAGAGGCAATTGCCACGTGACCCAGCAAGTGGGCTCTTGGGGGAAGTTATGATGACACAAGATCTGAACACAGGTGTTCGCGGCAGCTTTACTTAGAACAGGCAAAACCTGTAAACACCCAGATGTTCCCGAAAGGCTGTGTGGGAAGTAGCGTCCATGCCGCGGGCCACCCGTCAGCAACAAAGGGGGACACGATCAATCCCCCCAACAACCTGGGCTCATAAAGAACCATGCCGAGTCCAAAGAGTCAACCCCGAAATGTTCCATACCGTTTCAGTCCATTTACGTGACACTTTCGCCATGACAAATGTATAAAGATGGGGGACGGGCTCACGGGGTGGGAACCGCTGGGGGAACCCCATCCAGTGCCCGCAGTGGTGGTGGGTCTCACACCTTGCATGGGTGATCAAAGTGCCCAGAACCACGGAAACACACACACAAATGAGTCCAGATAAAACCGTGGACATCCGAGGGAGATGGGGGGAGGGGATGGCTGTCCACAAACGGACGGTCCCATTAGACTAGCATTTGCCAAGATGTCTGCGGGAAACTGGTAACAGGCACACGGGATGACGCAGGCATCCTCTTACACCTGCAGGTGAGTCTATGACTATCTAGAAATAAATGACTGAACTTTAACAAATAGTTTCGGTATAATGCTCGGTGCAGAGGGCCAACCACGAAACCCAAAGTGCCTCATTATCAGTCCTATTCTCAGACCGCCACACGCACCCCCGTGTGCTAAAACACCCCAGCCTACCCCAGGCCCTGCACTCCCACCCCTAAATATTTTCCCAAGACAAATGTGGGCATGGGGCCACCAGAAAACCTGTGTAAGGCTAACAGCAGCTTTATTCATAATAGCCAACAGTCGGACACAATGCAGACGTCCGTCCAGAGTAGAATGGATAGACTGTATTATGGCCACCCAGTGGCAATTAAATTAACATGGCAATTAAAAAGGCATAATCTAGGGGGGCACCTGGTTGGCTCAGTGGGTTAAGCCTCTGCCTTAGGCTCAGGTCATGATCCCAGGGTCCTGGGATTGAGCCCCGCGTCAGGCTCTCTGCTCGGTGGGGAGCCCGCTTCCCCCTCTCTCTCTCTGCCTGCCTCTCTACCTACTTGTGATCTCTGTCTGTCAAATAAATAAATAAAGTCTTAAAAAAAAAAAAAAGGCATAACCTAGGAATGCAAGGTGGTGCAACCACTCTGGAAAACAGCATGGAGGTTCCTCAAAAAGTTGAAAATAGAGCTACCCTATGACCTAGCAATTGCACTACTGGGTATTTACCCTAAAGATACAAACGTAGTGATCTGAAGGGGCATGCGCACCTGAATGTTTATAGCAGCAATGTCTACAATAGCCAAACTATGGAAAGAACCTAGATGTCCATCAACAGATGAATGGATAAAGAAGATGTGGTATATATATACAATGGAATACTATGCAGTCATCAAAAGAAATGAAATCTTGCCATTTGCAACGATGTGGATGGAACTAGAGGGTATTATGCTGAGCGAAGTAAGTCAGTCAGAGAAAGACAACTACCATACGATCTCCCTGATATGAGGAAGTGGAGATACAACGTGGGGGGCTTGGGGGGTAGGAAAAGAATAAATGAAACAAGATGGGATCGGGAGGGAGACAAACCATAAGAGACTCTTAATCTCACAAAACAAACTGAGGGTTGCCGGGGGGGAGGGGGTAGGGAGAGGGTGGTTGGGTGATGGACATTGGGGAGGGTATGCGCTATGGTGAGTGCTGTGAAGTGTGTAAACCTGATGACTCACAGACCTGTACCCCTGGAGCTAATAATATGTTATATGTTTATTTTTTAAAAAGGCATAATCTAGTGCTCATCTAGTTGATGAGACTCACGGACATGATGACGAGCCAAAGAAGACAGACGCAAAGACCACAGACTATATGGTTCGTTGATTTGAAGTTCAAGGGCAGGCAGAGCTATTCCAGAGCGACGGGTCAGAAGAGCAGCGACCGAGGGAGTGGAAGGACTGCCTGCAAAGGGGGCCGCGGGGTCCTCCAGGCACTGAGTGTCCTACATCCTGACTGGGGGTGGGGGGGACACCACAGGTGTGTATACCTGTGACACTTACTCAAACCACACTCTTCAGATCTGGGCACTCTGCTGTGTGTGTTACATACCTCGATATACTTTTTAAACAAGAGAAGAAGCATGTACGCCTAGACGGAAGAACAGAAGGCAACGCCCCAGAGCAGGGGCACCTGGAGGGGCCCCCATAGCCCCTCCCCCAGCTCTCCATCTCGCATCTGCTCCTGGAAGACCTGCTGACCCCAAGTGTGAGGTTTTTGGCAGCGTCAGCTACTACTCTGCCCTTTGGGGATGTGGTGGAGGAGAAAGGGGACCTCGGGAAGGGGGAAGAAAGGAAGGAACTCAAAGGAGTAGGAGAAGAGAGAGGAGAGAGAAAGGGAAGCCCAGCCAGCACCTCCAGAGCGCAGCCCCAGACCCACGGCTGCCAGGAAGCTCGAGGCACTGCCCTCTTTTGCAAAGGAGGAAACCGCACAGAGCTCGTCACCAGACTCGGGGTTAACACGAGGCAGTAACAGAGCTGCACTTGAACCCCAGCAACAGATGCTGGTGAACAGCAGGAGAAGAAGGGAGAGCAGAAATGAAGGCTTGAGATGGGAAAGGACCCTTGGTCTCCTGTCCAACAGGCATTTCCTGAGCGCCTCCTACCCGACGGCACTACTGGAGACCTGGGGACAATCCGGGTGGCTCCATGGGCAGCGACCCTGGCTGTCACCCAAGCCCATGCTGTCACCATGTGGAAATTCCTCATGTTTGAAGGAGGGTCTCCACACTCCACAAATTATGTCTCTATTCCTGAGTGCAGAAGTGAGACAAACACCCCCCCATCCCCCTTCCCCCTTGCAGGATCACGATCTAGAGGCTGTACCTGCAGGTCAGAAGAAAGGGGGACAAGGGGCCTGACCAAAGCGGAGGAACCGAGCATCTGCCGGTATCGCAGGGAGGGGTGGGGAAAGGGCACGGATTGTCCTTTAAAGCTGGAGAGGCATAACTCAATTCTTTTTACAATTTCATTACTGGAAAAGTCTATCGGCCCCAGGAGCATTCTGCTCACAGAATTGAAGTAAAGACGAAAGGGCACTCGCTGTGTCTTCCCCGCGCTCCAAGCCGAGCTGGATGCCCATAAATCACTGACAAGTGGGGAAAGGGGAGCCTCGTTTCACTTTGTCCTCCCTGCCTGCCCTCGATCCTTCAGGGCTGGAGGGAGCAGCAGCGACAGGAAGGCGGTGTTGACCCAGAGCCACATGCACGTCAGCGTGGGGCGGGCCCTCCCCAGAGTGGTGTGAGGGAGGGATCAGCACCCCCATCTAGAGCCGAGACACTGTAACTTGTCCAGGGTCACGTGGCGACCATGACCCCCCTCCATCTCTTCATGCTACGGCCCATTTTAATTCCCAAAAGGGGATTTCTGGTCCTGGCCAATAGGGGCTCCTGGGCCCGGAACAGGAGCCCCCATTCCTGTGGCAAGATTTCTTCCCAGAGGCAGAGCCCTCTCCCGGATCCCTCCGGATCCCAGCCAGCTTAGGGAAATGCTCACAGCTCCCGTGCTCTCCCTCCCCTGACGCCATCAGCCCTGAGTTTCTGTCTATTGTGTTTGCCACTAAGACCCTGTGTCCAGACAGTGCCTGACACACGGCGACACTCGATAATTTTTAATGAGAAAAACTATTCGGGTGATGGTGGCCCTGGGGAGGTGTCCGTGACGGTTCTGGTCTCTGCCCAGCTGACCTGCCCTGTTCCGTGTGCAAGGACCATGTCGTACAGGGAGCTGGGACATCACTGATCCAACACCCAGGGCGGCTCCTCGGTGGCTCCCAAATCACGCCTTCCGTCAGGCTCTTCCAAGTTCACAGGTCACGGTGTAGAGCACTAGGGGCTGGCTGGTGCCCCCCACCGCTAGCCCCGTGCCTGTCCCTGGCAGGCCCCTCTTCTGGGCAACGGCAGGAGCACCGTGGGGGTGAGAGAGGCCTGGGGGCTGGGCTGGGAGCCAGACTCGGGAGGTAGGGCAGCCATCGGGAAAGGCAGACAGACACCTCCCAGCTGCCCCACTCGGAGTCGCCTGTGCCCGCAGTTCCTTCTGCTCCGTTTGTGCATCTTCCCTATTTTCCATGAAGATTATATTCCATGAAGACTGACAGATGGCCTTTTTTCCCTCTTTCCGAAGCTCTATTCCGGATTATCTCATTTTATCCCTTCAAAGGCCCTGCAGGGAGATGGGACCAGGGTTATCCTCGAGGAAGCTGGGTCATGCTACAAGTGAGCGGAGGAGGGGCTGGCCGTGATGGCTGGTAGTGCCCCGCTGCAGACTTGCCACCTGGGGTCTGCGCAGGCCCCACACCTGTAATGAGAGGCTCCGAGTACGTCTGCTCGGGGCAGAGGGTGCGCTACATGACCTCTCCACTGATGAGCCCCGGGCCCCGCATCTCAAACCAGCCTGCGGCCCTGAGGTGCCGGCCGGCCCCTGCCTGCAGGGGCTCTACCAGACGCTGCCTCTCCTGGCCTCTCACTTTGGACTGTTTTTTTAAAACGGCCTCCGTCTGGCATCTGATTTCTAATCAGACGTTCATCTCCTGTGTTTTCAAGGGGCTGTGGCCGGGAGGGAGCAGGGGCCCAGGGCTCCTGACCTCTCTGCTGCTATAAGGCCTATGGGAGGCTCACGGATCCTTCTGGCAGAAAGGCAGGTTGGAAGGAAGGAACAGGGAGGGGAGAGAGAGACCCAGGCCTTAAGTGACCCACCTCCCAGCCAGAGTCTGTGTCTGTCCCCATTACAGGCCCAAATTGACAGCAGCCGCCCAGGGTAGCTGAGCTAATCAGCTGCCCAGACATTGTCTACTTAGCATCACGGTGCCTCTCTCTTTCTCCGTGTCTCTCTCTCTCTCTCACACACGCACCGAACAGGAAAACAAGACTGAGAACACAGCCCGTCCAGCGCCCCACTCCAGCATCCGTGACTCCTACTCCAGGCCGCCCTCCGGTTCCAGCGCCAGGCGCTGGGCTGGGGGTTGCGGCTCCCCCACGGGTGAGATCAAAGCCAGCCATGGGATCATGCGGCAACCTGGCCAGGAGCCCCCTTCTCGGGAGGGAGGACATCTGTTTCCATGATAACCAAGCCAATTCCAAAGCATGATATATTTATGTTCCGTATCTCCAGCCACCTGCTCAGCCTCAAAAACAAATTCCAGGTTCCAGCCAAGGAGGAAATGCGACAGTTAATTGGGAAAATTGCAAATGGTTCATTCTAGGAGTTGCAAAAGGTGGCAAGGGGTTCTATCAGGTGTGGGAGCTCATGGCTGGGGAGACTGGGACGTTCCTGAGTGCTCCTTAGAGCAGGGAACCTGCAGAGAAAGGCAGTCCTACCCTTTCCCTCCGGAAAGTCTGAGTCTGGGCCTCAGGATGCCCCCCGGAGCTAGCCTTAGGGCAGGAGGAACCTGGGTGGGGCTCCCTGGGTCCTAGAGTGCAGGAGAACCAAGAGAGAATGAGAGAGCGGGGCAGGCAGCCTGAAGGGAGGGACTGGGACTGCTCCCCCGCCGCCCCCTCCCCCACTGCCCCTCTTGCTTGGGGACAGAATTTGGGTGACAATTGGCAGGTGGGCCACCCTGTCTCTGTAAACTGGATGTCAGCCAGGGCCTGGGGACTCGTGGGCAAGCCGTCTTTATACTGTTTGAAAGTGGGGGTGGTGAGGCAGGGGAGAGCAGTGTGGAGACCTGCTTAGAGCCCCAGAGTGGGGATGAAGATAATATTAAACTAAAGAAATTTGGGAGTCAACAGGTCCAGAAAGAAGCCTTTTCCAAGCTTCCCTTCTCTGGGAGTGCAGCTGCCATCAATCCCCTCCCCGGGGGAGGAAGAAGCCGGAAGAGACCAGCCGCATGCACAAACATCATCAGAACGGTCTCACCTTCTATTTTGTTCCCCTAAAGGTGCATCGGTCTTTCCTTAAAAAAATGGTTCTCTCCCTCCCTTCCCTCTCCCGGGTTAAGTTTATCCCCCCCGCCTCTGGGGATTAAGCCCCTTCTTTTGTGTGCTCGCGCGCACACGAGTAATACTTCTTTTCTCGTTACTCTGTCTACATTCACAGGCTCCCACCATCGGACCCAAATCCGGGGAGGAAACGGTTTTCCTCCCAACGGTTTGAGACCCGTCTCCAAGACAGCCCTGGAGATAATTCCTCTGGGCAAGCAGACAAAGGCTTATTCATTGCACAGAGGCTGAGGGCCACCACGGCCTTTCCAGGGAACAGAAATCAGAACAGCCACAACCATCTTCAATTTGGGAAACAGGCACGGGCAGGCCACGGAAATGTGCCACGAGCAGCTCAAGGTGGGCAGGCACGGTCGCAGCATGCTGCCTGCGGGGTTAGGGGGTGCTGGCCCAGATCCCACCGCTCCCGTCTTCTCTCTGCTTCACCTGAGATCCAGCCAACCTGTCTTCTCTTGTCCTACCCACCGCGGCCATTCCCTGCCATCCTCATGTAACCCCCAGCCCGGCCTGACCCACCAGGGTCTGGGGACCTGGGCTCTGAGCCGTGGGAGGACTCTGCTGTGGACATTCCCCCAGGATCTCCGCCTGATCACACTCCCTGGGTCCGATCACCCCAGCCCCACCCGATCACGCTCCCCAGGCCTCCTCTCCAGGCTCTGGACTTCCGTTTTGCTTCGGTTTTACCTCCACCTCGTCCTGGCCCAGGGCAGAGAGCAGAGAGGGGTGAGCCAGGAGGCAGGAAAGCCAAGGGAAAGAGCATCTTCACCATCGCTGTGTCCTTTGTCAGCAGCCAACGGGCTCAGCACAGCCGACGGTGTGGAAGACCAGCAAGGCGGGCATCGCCTTCCTGCCCCGGTGCATCCTGTCCCCTAATACGGACCCACCTGGACACACACCTCGGCTGTGGGCCAGAAGGGAGCCCCACCCTCTAGCGAGTTCCCGATCTGGCCACCAGCTGTGTAGGGCACGGTCAAGGGCACTGGCTATTCACAGTTGTGGGCCCGGGCCACGGTGAGGAGGTGTTTATCGGGCCCCTGCAGCCCAGGCTGGCAGGATCGGAGGTGGGTGGCTGAGCAGTGAGGCCCTGGATCAGGGGCGCGGCAGGAGCCATCCAGGGGCTCCACTCGCACCCATCATTCATTTCTCATTCATTCGCTCCTTCCCACCTCAATCTGTCCATTCTTTCCACTAATGATCATTTACTGAGCGCTCACCATGGGGCAGGAGGTTTCCAACCCGGGGAAACTGAGGCACTCACGACGCCATGGAGATGGTGCAGCACAGGGGCCCCCTGTAACGGGGTTCACAGCAGGGAGATGCTCTAGGGGAGGCCAAAGGACCCAGAGATGGTGAGGAGGCGGCGGCACCTGCGCGGGGTCTCGAAACAGACTGTGCCCAACAGGTGTCAGAACTCGAGCATCAAACAGAACGTCACATCCCATCGCAAAGGGCACCAGCCCCCATTCTTGTTCTTGAGGGGTCTGCCACCATGCCGACATCAGCCCCGGCAAAGTGAGGGGTGTCCCGATTCCCTCCCAGGTAAGAGACTCTCCCTGCGCCGCGCCCCAGCCCTCCCAGGTGGTCAAGGCTTCCCCCGGAGAGGCTGGGAGCACACGGGCACCCTCATAAGCAAGTCTTCATCGTGAGATGCCGGGAGAACCGCGGGGGCTCAGCATGCTCCCGTCAGGTTTTGCAGATGACCTACAAAAGCAGGGTGCCTCTCCTAGCCCCTTGGGGACCACGCCGGGGAAGCCCCAGTCCCCAGTGCCTCTTAGCTAGCCTCAGTCTCTTCAGCTATAAAGTGGGATCACAATTCCCGACCTCCTGCGGCAGTCTGGCGGCTTAGACCCAAGACCTGGCCGCCGCTCACCTGGCCCACTTGCCACCCAGTGAGCACTGAGCAGTGAGCCCCTGCCAAGTCCCCAGCCCTCCTGGACCCCGAGGAAGGGCCCGGTTAGTACAGCCCAGTGTCTAGGGAGGGCCATTAGGGTCCTGTTGGCTGACGGAGGTTTGTAGGGTATCAGGAGGCTGGCAAAGGGGAAGTCGCGCAGGGGGTTGGGTGCGGTGGGGAGAGCAGGGCCGAGGGGAAGGGCCATTGCCCCCACCATGGGGCTCGGACCAGCCCCCACTGCCCGGTTCCGGCAGCGTCTCTCCCCGCGGGGCAAGCCGGCCTGTCTCTGGCTCTCACCCACCCCGCTCTGCTCTGCAAGGCCTGGTTAATTTACAGGAGTCATTTTAATCAATTACATGAAGTGTAAAATAACTGTTCTGCTCTGCTCAGGAAATGGGGCTTGTTGTCTTTAAGGCTTTATTGAAAAGGCATTAAGATGGAATTGTGTGTCCCCGGCAGGTGGGCAGCGGGGGGAGCGACTGGGGCTGGAGAGAGCTCCCTGACAGGGCTCCATCGGTGGCCTGCGGGCCAGCCCCACCACACACACAGCAAACCCGGGGTGGAAGGACCTCCGGACCCCGCGACAGCCCAGCAAACCACTATCAGCCTCGGACCTGCGCCGCTCACTGCCCTTTCCACCTTCCAGCACCGCTGACTGCCTGAAAGTGCTTCTTGATACGGAGCCCAGACTGCGTCTCCACACCCCCAGCAACGCGAGCATGAGAAGACGGGGGGGGGGGGGGGGCGCACGTGGTGAGCGGCCAACACTGCCTCCAACCACACACTTACTCCACTAAGCCAGATGCAGATCTTCCAGGTCTCTCCCCGGGAAGGGTTCTCCTGGTACGGTCACCAGTCCTCAAAGGTCATGTTTTTGTTTGTTTGTTTGTCTTGTTTTTTATTTATTTGAGAGAGAGAGAGTGAGAAAGGGAACACAAGCAGGGGGAGTCGGAGAGGGAGAAGTAGGTTCCCTGAAGAGCAGGGAGCCCGACGCAGGGCTGGATCCCAGGACCCTGGGATCGTGACTCGAGCCGAAGGCAGACGCCTAACAACTGAGCCACCCAGGTGCCCCTCAAAGGTCATGTTTTCAGCTCCTTCACCACCCTGATCGTCCCGAAGAGGATACCAGTCATAATAACCCCGAGCCACGAGGCCACCCACTGGGAGGTCCCACATTTGGTCTCAGCCTGCTCCCAGCCAGAAATTTCATCCCACAGGGTTCCACGAGGACCTTGCCAGGTCATGTGCATGATGATCCCCCAAACGTCCTCTCAAGTGTTGAGATTAAGAACTAGGGACGCCTGGGTGGCTCAGTTGGTTAAGCAGCTGCCTTTGGCTCAGGTCATGATCCCAGCGTCCTGGGATCGAGTCCCACATCGGGCTCCTTGCTCCTCAGGGAGCCTGCTTCTCCCTCTGCCACTCTGCCTGTGCTCTCTCTCTCTCTCTCTCTCTCTCTCTGACAAATAAATAAATAAAATCTTTAAAAAAAAAAAAAAAAGAACTAAAAGGTAAAGGGGACTGTCCTGTGAGTGGGCAGAACACAAAGCCTTGTATTGGAGGAGCAGCCAAAGGATAAAGGACTCGAATGAGGATGCTTCCTCTTGTGGCCTTTGCAACCCGTGGCAGCCCGTGGCAGCCTGTCCCCAAGTGCCTGGTTGAGAAGGCTGAGGCCAACATGGCAGCCTCCCATCCCATGTGGGCCACCGGGACCAGGGGACCTGGATCCACGAGGCAGAACTGGCTCATCTCTGGGCCGGGTGCTCTGGCCACTCCCACATCTGTCTCCTAAGTCCCCAAATTTGGAAGTAACCATGAGGGCCATCTCTTCTCCCTGGGGTGGGGGGTGGTTTCTAAAATATGTGACCATTAACGTCATCCAAGCCATTCGGGACTGGCTGAACCCAAGCTCTGATTCGCTCACTCTGGCCCCGTGGGAATAGACTTATCACCACTGACACACGCGGACTTTAGTGTACCACCCCGCGCCGTCCAGTAATGATGATGACCGTGAGCACTTGTTAAGCGCTAGGTCCCATTCCAAGGACATTAACCAGCATCGTCCCCACACGCGTGGATGGAGCGAGAACTAATCACCACTGCACCATAAGGCAATGAGAGATCGAAGCCATTATCGCACACACTTGGTCAGGGGGAGAGCCAGGCGCGGGCACAGTGGCTGGGAACACTGCTGTGTCTCTTTAAGGGGACAAAATAAACCACATTGGAATATGCTCCCCAGGCTCCATTCAAAAAATGTAGAAAAAGAGCACATACTCCATTTAGAAACACTTCTTTCTAAACAGCCACACATACACGCACACACACATGCACGCGTGCACACACACACGCACGCAAGCACACACATATGCAGGCACACACGCATACACACACGCACGTAAGCACACACATATGTACACACAAACACACGCGCACGCGCGCGCACGCACCCTGGTTATGGGGGAAAGGAGCTCACGTGGACCCTTGTGTCCGATGCCGAGCAATGAGGACGAGCCCTGATCGCCTGCTGGGGGTCAGACCACTGGGCACTCTAATGTATTACTTAGGAAACTGTGACCCTGGCTAAGGAGCACCCCTAATGTTATAGAGCTAAGAAGAGGCAGAGCTGGGACTTGAACCTGGCTTGGAAGCCCGATGAGGCACTTGCATTAGAATTAGAAATTCTCCTCTAGCCCAGGCAGAAAACAGGGAGGTGGGGAGGCTGTGGTGGTGAGAAGTGGCCGGAGGACCGGGTCTGCACTTGACCCCGGAGCTCTCTCTTCAGGCCCTTCCGGCACCACCTGCCCTGGGCCCAAGGCGCCCACCTGTCGCTCCTGTGATGAATGGACTCATCTGCTCACTCTGCACAGCACTGTTTGGCAGAATCAGGGAAACGGAGACCCTGGAGGCTAAGAGACTTGCCCAAGGTCACACAGCTGGGCCCCAGCAGCCTGAGGCGGGCGCTCCCAGGCTCTCCCTGTCCTGGCCCAGCTTCTGGTCCCTCCTGGTGGGGGCTGACCCGGCCCCTCGCAGATGTGCCTCTTTCTGCTATTTCTTCTCCCAACTCGGTGCCCTTTGGTTCCCCCGGGAACGGGCTGACATTCACCATGATTAGCTCGCTTCCCCCTCTTCCCGCAGCCAAGAGCTAATTGTCCTGATTTCCTTCCAAGAACGGTCTCTCTGAATAGCCTTCGCAGGCACAATTAGGCAGGTTCAGCCTGGCTTTCACACTCCAGCTCTGAAAAAATCAAATCAGCGAGGAACCAAAGCCTCTCGAAGTTCTCTGAGAGCTTCTTTGTGCGGGGAACAAAGCGCACGCATAATTACCTGCTTAGCTGATGAGCACCGGACCCCAGGGCCCTGCTTGCAGGAGAGCGGGTCCCGCTGGCCCACCCCCACCAAGACCCTACCTCTCACCCCTGCTAGCAGCTGTTGTGGGGAACAGCCAGCCGAGCACACCTGTCTCCCGGGACATGGTAGGGGGTAGCTGGACGCCCCCTCCGTATCTGGAAGCCCCCTCCCTGGGCAGGCATGGCCAGCCGCAACCACAGGACGTTCATCACTGCCGAGAGAGCCAGGTCAAGAGTCAGTGAAGAGTGGACCTCCGCAGACTAGCAAGTCCAATCCCCCTCTCCTAAAGCTGGAGCCCCGAGGTCACACGGCACGTTGAGGCAGAACCCCAACTTGAACCCAGTCTCCCCGAAGGTGCCCTTATCTCATGCTGACCGCTCGGCTAGCTTAAGATGCGCAGCCCTTTTTGCCAGAAAAAAGTCAGGGCTTCCAGCCAAACAAAGGAAATGGGTTTTCCCCCACTGAATTGGTACTGGCGTCAGATTGTCAACAGGCCCAGGAAACCATGGCCAGTAGCTTTCCTAGGGACAGAGAGGGGCCCTTTATCTCCACACAGAGAAAGGACCGGTCCAGCCCACACAGCCAGTAAACATCAGAGCTGAGACCCTTCATACCACCCCCAATTCCTGGGCCAGAGCTCAGGAGAGCTATCAGTGGGCCCCTGTCCCCCAAAACCCTGTATCTGCAATCCTAACAAGATGGCATCCTGGGTGCCTGGGTGGCTCCATTGGTTAAGCAACTGCCTTCGGCTCAGGTCATGATCCTGGAGTCCTGGGATCGAGTCCCGCATCGGGCTCCCAGCTCTGCGGGGAGTCTGTTTCTCCCTCTGACCTTGTCCCCTCTCATGCTCTGTCTCTGTCCAATAAATAAATAAAATCTCTGGAAAGATGGCATCCTAACTGACTCAGAGTCCAGGATCATGGAAAGGGCAGCTCCACACCATTCCACAGAACAACTTTGGAGGGCCTAGTGGCTCAAGAGAGATCACTCCAAGTGAGGGGCCCTACTAATCTGGCTCCTCCTCTTTGAGCTCTGTGCACCCGGACAAGTCCCGTCCTCTTGGTTCCTCAGTCCCTCATCTGTAAAACGAAGATGATGCTGCCGGCCTCCCAGGGCCCGGAGAGTGCCTGGTCCAGGTTGCCACATGGCACGTGTGCACACCCTTTGGGTCTGCCACCCCAAGAGAGGGCATGGAGGTCATGCCCACTTGTGTTTGGGAACTGCCCCCATTCTATACCATGCAAGCAGCCCATAAAGCCTCTGACAAGTCCTGCAGGAGGGAAGCCTGTTGAACGGTTTCAACCAGTGCTTCCTAAACTTCCGTCCTCTAGAGCTGGTTTTTTTTTGGCAGCACTACTAAACTCCTGCCTTGCAGGACACCTGGGGGCCTCAGTTGTTAAGCATCGGCCTTAGGCTCAGGTCACGATCCCAGGGTCCTGGGATCAAGCCCCACATCAGGATCCCTGCTCGGCAAGAAGCCTGCTTTTCCCTCTCCCACTCCCCCTGCTTGTGTTCCCTCTCTCGCTGTGTGTCTCTCTGTCAAATAAATAAATAAAATCTTAAAAAAAAAAAAAAGAATCCTGCCTTGGGGGAACCTGGGTGGCTCAGTGGGTTAAGTGTCTGCATTCAGCTCAGGTCATGATCTCAGGGTCCTGGGATTGAGGCCCATGTCTGGCTCCCCACTCATTGGGGAGTCTGCTTCTCCCTCTGCCTCTGTCCCCCCCACCTCCAGCTTATGCTCTCTCTCTCTCAAATAAATAATAAAATCTTTTAAAAAATAAAGTAATAAAATACAATAAAATCCTGCCTTGGAGAATGGCACTCAAGCCCTGCCTCTCTGTGGGGTCCTCATGGAAAGACCCTGAGTCTGACCTCGGCATCACCAGCAGAGGGAGGCCGGGGCGGTGTGTGGAGCTGAATGGGAGGAGAGGCCGAGGGGTTGGTCCCAGCTCCTGAGGGCCAGACCAAGCAGCAGACACTAGGCCAACACTGCCAGCCAAGGATTGGTCATTGGAAGAAACAGAGAATTCAGCGTGCGTCCCCAGTGCCACAGGGCAGGAGTCAATGGATAGTAAATGTGGCAGTGGCCTTCTGGGACCCCTGGGGGCCTGAGGAAGAGATGCCCAGGGACACTGCTCGTTGTCTTGGCATCAGAGCAGGTGGGAACCACTGTCCCCTGCCCCCTCAACCACTCAAGCTGAACTAAGGATGTCTCCACTCACTAGGGATGGGGTTCTTGTCCTATTTGGGGTCCCGGACCCCTCTGAGGATGTCACCGACCCCTACCTCACCTCTCAGGACCAGATGTAAATAAAAATTAGGGCCAGATTTGGCCCCCATCCCTTGGCCCAAGAGTGTGACGTGAATGACAAATTCACAGAAGAAGCCAAGAGACCATTCTGTCCAAAGGGCTCACGCCCCGTCCAGGCCCCCAGGGGCACGGCTCCTGATGGGTCACTGTTCTACCTACCAGCTGGTTCTCCAGAGGGACGTGTGCGGCGGGGGAGCTCTCCTGGGCCTGCCCAGCTTGGGCTGGTGAGGCTTCGGCATGGTTCCAGCTCACTGACCCGGTCACCGACCCCAGGCTCCCGGCGGAGGGGACGGCTCCTCGGCTGCACCGAGCCCGTTTCTCCGCTGGGAGCCGCCAGGCCTGCTCTGAGAGCTCAGAGCAGAGCCTCAGCCCTAACTCCAGAGTCAGATACCAAGCTGCTTATTATTTGAATTTAAATTAGCATAATGAGTTCAAGAGGCCCGATTACTCCAGACACAGAAAATGCAATGAGCGAGCAGAGACCACTACAACTGGACGCCAATTTCATCCTCCTGCCTGAGGAAGGGCAGGGGAGGGAGGGCGCCAGATCCCGGGGCTGCTGGGTCGAAGCCCCCGGCTCTCACCACGGTCCGGGGTGGGTTGCGGGCAGGGAGAGGACAGCAGAGGCTCAGGAGGGAGCCCCCACACAGCCTGCCCCCCCAAGACAGGAAGAGGGGCTGGGGTGGGCAAGATAAAGCTGGGACCCGTTCACTCTCCCATGTCCCCGCAAAGACAGGAGGTGGGGGTGGCGGGAACTGTGCAGTGAGATGACACCAGGTTCCCAGGTTCAAGCCCTGGCTTGGCCACTTACAAGCTATGTCACTTCATTCCATAAAGACGACAGGCAAACAAGTCTGTGGAGCCCCCTCCTCTGACAGACTCTGCTGGCTTCCTTACGTGCGTCGCCCACTCACCTTCTCCATAAAACCCAGATAATCATCCCCATCTCAAAGGACGGTGGCAAGGATTAAACATGCTAACGTTTGCGAAAATGACCAGCCTGGTAACGGACAGAAGGAGACACGCAATAGTGTTCTTTACAGAAATGCATTCACATTCGTTCCTTTATTCCTTCCTTAACTTCCGCGCTCTCTTATTACAATAAAAAGGCCACAGAAAAATAAATAAAAAATAAAATAAAATAAAATAAAAACGCCAGCCAGGGTGCCTGAGAATCCAACAGCAAACACCATTAGGCCACGGCTTTTGGGTCTCTATTAAAACACAGTGTCGCGGGCACTGTCCTCTCCCTGTGCCACGCCCACTCCCCCGCAGGCCCAGGCGGTCTGCCCAGTGAGGAGGAGAGTCGGGCATCGGCCACCTCTACCAGCATTATTCATAATTGTCCAAATGGAAACAGCAAGACTCGCAGGCAAGAGCCAAATGAATGGATTGTGGCATTTTTGCACCGTGGAATGCTCTCTCCAACAGCAGAGAGGGTGGGTTATGGCTGCCACAGGGAGGAGTCCACAGGCATGACGCTGAGCCCAAGGCCCCGGATTTCCCAGGATTCCCTTTGTCCCCAGTACCGACCCAGGCAAGACCACCTCGGGCAACGGAGTGGGGACACAGCCAGCCCCCGGTGACGGTGACATCTGGAGGGGCAGGAGGGGGTTCCTTCTTGATCTGGGGACATCAAGCATATTCATTGTGTGGACAAGCATCGAGCTGCGCCCGTACAGCATGTGCATTTTTCTGTTTTATGAAATCTGGTTTAAAAAAAGTCTACTAGCATCCCAGGGGGGTGCTCTGTAGACAGGGGTCTGGATCACATGGAGGGTGGGAAGAGAGGAGGCAGGGAGGAGCCCTGGGGCCTGTTCCAAGGTCAGGAAGGGAAGGGCACCCAGCAGAGAAGACAGAGAAGGGGGCCAGGTGATGCTGGTGGGAACCGGATGCCATGAAAGCTTCCAGGAGCACGTGTTGCAGGGCCCAGAGAAGACAGAGGACGTCCTTTGGGTCTGGCAACGTTAAGGTCACTCGCTAAGAGCATTTTGGAGGTGGAGAAAGGGGACAAGACCCAATGAACCCTGCCTAGCTTGCCAGTCTCAGTCCATGCCGCTGCCTCCAGGAAGCCTTCCCTATAGCCCTCTTCCTCTCAAGGCCACTTCACTTTACAGTCACTTAAGCTGTCCCCACCATGTAAGCCTGAGCACCTCTCCGAGGCAGGACTGTCCTCTGTCACCCCCTGCATCCTGCCCCCCACCATGGGCACTTCAGAAATCTGAGCTCCTCTCTCCCTTCTCAGATCACGGAAGAAAATTCCAAGACTTCCCCCAAACTTTGCTCTCCCGTGCAGTGAACCATTGCTCCCCAACCAACAGTTGTGTGTGTAGTGCTGGGAGCAAATTATTAGTATAATGATGAGAGCTAATACTGCATTAATGTGGTTGTTGGATTATTTGTATTGTCATAGTCATTAACTTGGTGATTACAATTTTGTTTCAATTTCAGCTAGCTCCTTGTGCATTCTGTCAAAACTTCCAGAAACAATGGAATCCAGAACCACATTTCATAACAGACTTAACAGCCAATTCACAGAATTCATGGAAATCTGGCCTAAAGTGACCACCCTCCATCAGGAGAAAAAACACAGAGAGCCAAGTACTGACAGGTGAGGGCAGGGCAGGGCCAACCTCCCCATCCTCTCGAGCCACACACCCCCAGCCCTCTCTAGACCCCCCAGGGCCTCAAGGCAAGAACTGGGTGGGATTCATCTCTCTGGGCCTCGAGGGGCTCAGAGCAATGTCCTGTGTTCAGAATGGCAGACAAGAAGCACAGATCAGCAGGAAGCAATGGCCCAGCCCCTGACGGCTTTTTCCAGGACACAGGAGGGACAGCCTAGCTGATGGAGATCTCTCCCCAGCCCACATCATGACCACCTGCACTAGCCCAGGCTGCAGGGCTTGTGAAATGCCTGGGTTAATGGAATTCATCTGGCTTTTCATCGTTGGGCTTCACAATCTTTGTGCTGGGACTAAACACGAACAGCTACATTGCTGATGGCTGAAACTGGCTTGCTGACTGCTAAAAGCCTCAAGAGACAGCATTTGAGGCTTTTGGCAGTTGACCCAACTCAGAAACCTCACTACAGTGCCAAGATCAGAGCACAGATTAGCTTACAGGGAAGACTCACATTAGCCAAGCTTACATGGCTGATGTATAACACCAAAAGTCATGTTCTTTTCTTTGACAATGAGCAAATGAGCTGTGACAAGGACTGGACTATTTTCTCCCAGAGATGCAGTCTTGCCTTCATCCACCACTCTGGGCCTTTCCCTGCACAGGATCCCGGGTCTTCGTGTCCCAAGGTACCAGGCCTCTGAGTGTCTCTCCTCTCCTGATCCCTGCAGCGGTGAGGCTGTCCTGGCCCCGCACGCTACTGAAGCACAGGCTCCACCTCCCATCACCACAGCCAAGCCCACTGCCCATCTGCTCTTGACTTCTATTGTAACTCCCCACCTTGGGGCTTTTGGGAAAACCCCATTATAGACAATGGATTGAGATCATAAAATCCCCTTCATTTCATTTTTGCTTTTTATTGAATTCCAGAGTTCAAAGCAGTCCCATTCCCATGGTCAAAGCTCAACGATCATTATTGAGGGAATGGATGAATGAACCTGCCTGGCTTTTGCCCCTCCATTGTAAGCACTTCCCCAGGAGGCAAACAGACCCTGGGGGGGGGGGTAGTTGACTGCTCAGGTAGGCCTAATCCCAGAGGAAACACGCCTGCCCCTCCCCGCCCCACCTCGGACCCCATGGCCAGCCTACCTTATCTTGGCTCACCGCAGTCACTCCCTTCCCATTAGGTCTTACAGGCCTGGGAGCTCTTCTCCCTCTAAGAAGACTGTGCCTGTCTCTGTTGCATGACAAGCTGACTTGAAATTTAGCTTTGACAGTGGTAATATTTCCAAAGTCCAGAGGGGCTCCTTGGGGTGCCTTCAGGTTCTACCCCCAGACCCAGGCAGACCCTGGCTGGAACTGCCCAGTCCTTGAAAGACAGCGTGGGGTGGGGCCTTTGGAGTCAGATGGCTTGGTTTAGAAGATAGCCTGTGTGATTTTGGACAAGTTGAACAGCCTCTCTGGGCTCAGCCTCCTTATCCCGAAAGCAGAGTCTATGTTGTGAGAACCTGGTGGTATAATTATACCTCTCTGGGGGCATGATGGGGGTCACGCAGCCCTGGCTCGGCATTGCTCCTGCAGCGCGGGGGCCTCTGGCTCTGGGAGAGCTCTCTGCACTGTCCTTGGGGAAACCCCACATGCTGGAGAGGACCAGAAGGAAGAGGCTGGGCCCGATAGCTGACACACTAGTTCGGGCTGATTCCAGCCCATGTCCTCTGCACTCCTCTGGAGATGCCTCATAGCTGAGCAGCGAGATGGACAGAAGAACGGGTACCTTCCAGCTGCCGACCACAAACACAGACACGAGAGAACCTGGCAGAAGGTCTCACAGAGCCGGGCTGCAACTTAACATCTGACACTCAGCTGTACAAAATATTTAGCTTATTTATTCCTCTCAAATTTATTTTACTGTTTTCACAAGACTCCAACCCATTGGAGAATGCAAACTTGCCGACTTAAAGAAACCCCATCGGTGGAGCCTTGTAACTGGAACACAGCGGAGGAGCTGGAAACTTCTGCTTCTCCCTTCTGAGGCCAACGCGAAGACAGTCGCATGCAAACGATGAACCATGACTCTTACCTCACATCGTATATGAAAATAACTAAAAAATGGCTCACAAGCCTAGCTCCTGAGCAAAGCTGCTAGAAGAAAACACGGGAGGAAACCCTCATGGTCTTACAGTCGGGAAGGATCTCTCAGACACGGCACACAAAAGCACTAATTATAGAAGGAAAACAAAACAGTACATTGGAATTCAGTGAAATTAAAAACTTGACTGTAAGATTTTCTATGGAGAAAAAAAAGAGGAAAGGCGTAGACTGGAAAAAATATTTCCAAATCCTATTTACAATCTAACAAAGGACTTGTATCCAGAATATGCAAAAATCCTTGCAACGCAACCTATTAAGACAAAGGATAGGTTGTGTGTGGGGTTTGGGTTTTTTGTTTTTTTTTTTTAAGTAGGTTCCTTGCCCAGTGTGGAGCTCAACGTGGGGCTTAAACTCCCGACCCCAAGAGCAAGACCTGAGCTGAGATCAAGTGTTGGATGCTTAACAGACTGAGCCATCCAGGAGCCCCAAGACAAAGGATGGGAATAGACGGCCAACCAGAGATGTGTGCCTGAGAAGTGAGCACATGCAAAGACACTCGGTGTCATCAGCCATTAGTGAAACGTAAATTAACTCCAGGGGCTACAGGACAACCCGCTGGGATGGTTAAAATGCAAAGACAGGCCACACGAGGCTGTGAAGCCGCTCGTCAGCAGGTACATGCACCGTCACTTGGAAAACGGTTAGGGAATTTCTTCAAAAGTTAAACATACCCCTACTCTCTCACCAGCCCTTCTGCTCGTCGGTATTTACCCATGAGGAAGGAAACCAAACGTCCCTAAAAGACTCTTACAGGAACGTTCGCAGTAGCTCCATTCATAAGAACCAGAAAGGGGGAGAACTCAAGTGTCCATCAGCAGCTGAATGGATACGTAAATATGGCACATTCACGATATGGAATATTACACAGCAATAAAAAGGGACGGACCCTGGTTTTACACGAGTAGTTGGATTTCAACATAATTCCAAGTGAACGAAGCCAGACAAAAGAGAAAATATGCTCTAAGACTCTATTTTATTTTAAAAGATTTTTTTATTTATTTGAGAGAGAGAGAGAGCATGAGCTGGGGGGAGGGGCAGAGGGAAAGGGAGAAGCAGACTTCCGGCGGAGCAAGGCAGCTGATGCGGGATTTGATCCCAGCATATCGAGATCATGACCTGAGCCAAAGGCAGATGCTCAGTCGACTGAGCCACCCTGGCGCCCGTATAAGATTCTATTTAGATAAAATTCTAGCAAATGCAAACTAACCTACAGCAGCAGAAAGCAGCTCGGGGGGTGGCCCGGGGACAGGGTGAGGGTAAGGAGGAGCCCAGGAGAGAAATCACAAAGGGGTGACAGCAAACCGGAAGTGACGGAGACAGGCATTAGCTCGACTGCTGTGATGGCTTCGTGGGCATGTACACGTGTTAAAGCTTATTAAACAGCACAGTTAAACATGAACGGCTTATTGTAGGTCATTTATACTATAATACAGCTGGAAAAAAGGAAAAAGAAATCATTCCAGAAAACCAAGGAGAAAATCCCAATAAATTCCAAAAGGCAACAACAATGGAAAACATCCTAGAATTCCTGTACAATTAAATTAAGAATAAATGACACAATCTGCAGGGGAAAGGCTACCATCGTGAAGGAAGAAAAGTCTTCAGCTCAGGAGTCAAAGCAGTCCAAACCCAAACTGCAGACGCTCGGGGAGTGATCGTGACGAAAACAGCGCACGTGAGATTCTGCAGGGCTCAGCTCATCGAGTCCTCAGAGGAAAACCCACAGTCTTAAAAACTGACATTTAAATAAACAGAGCCCCCCGAAAAGAGGAAACCAATTAGGTATCCAAAGTAGGAAGTCAGAAAAAGAACAAAATCAACCTAAGAAAAGTAGGACAGAGCACGCATAAGGGTCGGAAGTAAGGGACGAGAAAGGCAGCCCCTGGGCATCTGCTCACTCTTCGGGTACACACTCCCACGGCCCAGGCTCAAGGTGGGTGCCCTCCCCTCCAGGCCTCCTCCCTCCCCTTCTGGGCTCACCAGGCACCCCCCCAGGGCCTACTCCAACCTACCCCACCCCAGCTCTCCTGCCTCCAAGCCTGGCCCACCTGGGGAGGGAGGTGATGAGCACACACCAGGGGACAGGGGGTGGGGGTGACCACACACCTGGAGGCTCCTGGGGGTGGGGGGGATTGCACTCAGGGCTGCCAGGTGTGGAAGAGAGTCCCTCTCACGCAGCGGCTGAAGGAGCAGACCACGCGGCAGAGGCTGGGAGGGAGGGCAGACACAAAGGCCACTCCCACCCCTTCCCAGAGCAGTGGTCCCCAGTTAGCGGGAAGTGAGGACTGCCAGGGAGCAGCAAACCTGCCAAGGCCCGAGCCCCTCCCCCAGGTAGGCAGATTTCATCCGGGCACGTCTCTCAGCTTCGCTCAGCTAAGTGCAAGAACTGGGAGCAACAGGGAAGAGGCAGCCCGGGATGCAGGAGGGAAGGTGGTTGTGGGAGCTGGTCCGGAGTTCAAACCCTGTCTCTGCCTCCTGCCAGCTGTGTGACTTCAGACCCACACCTTGACCTCCCTCAGCCTCCTCGAACACAGTAAGTCTACCTTTCCAGAAGGTAGGTGGGGATCAGGGGTAACGTATGCGACCATTCAGCTCTGCCCGGGTACCTAGGAGAGTGACAAAGCGGCACTGTCATCACTGCCTACTCCCCCCTCCCCCCCACCAGATGCATTGATTCCTGTGGGTCGACTGGGCTCCAGGACCGCCTGCCACACCTGGGGATTCAAGTGTGAGCCGTTGGGCAGGGGCGGGGGAGCCTGGAGAGGCTGGCCGTGTAGACACGGCTGCCTTGGATGCACAGTCCCAGCTTCCACGAGACTCTTCTGGATCCAGTGCAGAATGCCTGGCTCCTGGCTCAATGGGCTTTGTCCCAAAGATGTAATTTCTATTTTGATTCCATGCGACATTTAATGAAATGACTTTCAGACACCACGCAGCATGTCTGAGTTATGAAAGCGCGGCTTCCGGACCCCCCACGACACCAGCGCGGCCCCCCTTGCTGCTTCAGGGCTTGCCCCACATCTCCTGAAGGGGGTACGCTGAGCCCGCGGGTTCGAGGCGCTGCTGCACACAGTCTGGGGGGCTGGGGCTCGCCCCGACGGAAGCCTCCCTGTCTGCCCCAGACCTGGCACTGCCACCCCCGCCGTTTCCCGGCTGGACAGAGACAGCAGCAGCCTCTGCCCAGGCTTCCTCTCTCCAATCCAGTGCTGTTCACATCACACAGCAAAAACATTCAGGGAGACGGGAAATCAACGCAGAGGGTTGCAAATAGCATTTTTAGACAAACAAATGAAACAGAATAGAATAGAAAATTCTGGAATGGACTGCACGTGGCTGGAGGGATTGTGTCCTGAAGTCCTGGGAGGGTATACACAGGTCTCTGCAAAATGAAAGACTGGACATTACGCAGCTCTGATCCCCTCCCTCCAACCTCTCAGAAACGCACATCTGATCTCCTTACTCCTCCGCTAAAACTCACTGCGGGCTCAGGGACAGAGTTCAGATCCCTCAGTGTGACACTGAAGGTCCCCACGACATGGTCCCTGTCCAGGGACCCTGTCCTGGACCCTCACCCCCCGACACACCCAGGAGAGAGCAGGGCCAGCCGGGGCCTGTCGGTGCTCAGCTGGCCGGGAGGACCGGACAGCCAGCCCAGTGGAGCCGAGCGTGATGTCACGGGACCCATCTCCTAGGTGACCCCACGCCACCTGCTGACCTCCTCTGGGCCGGGATGACTTCCTAGAGTCCACAGAAGCTAAGGTATAAATATTTCTGGAAGCCTTCTGTTCGAAAGGATGTAGAAGCCCTGCAACTTCTCAATTAAAAATAATTTCTAAAAATAAATCCTCAATTAAAAATAGGAATTCCACCTACACGCCGGAACAGTTTGTCGGGGATCACGGAGGGGCCAGAGTCATGAGGTCACTCACGTGCTTGGGGCTGAGGAAGCCACCGGGCTCAAAAGCTAAACACTGCAAGGACGCAGGCAGCTGCGCACAGCTGGAGCCACAGCCCCAAGGCCCCCGAACCTCTAGAATCACAGGGATGCCAAATGGTGCGCCGCCAGCAGCTCTGGAAAGCTCATTTCCCACCACATCACGTAAACATCTGGACAAGCCTAGGTCCCAGGGAAAATCGAAAAAGAAATAAATTGTGCATTTGCAAGTAGATGCGCAACCTCCTCTCTGACCTTGGGAGCACCCACGGAGATGCCCGGGGCGCCGGCTGCTGTCTCTGGCTTCTCTGAGTCCTCCGAAGGGAGCATGGCCCGGCCCAGAGCCAGGGACACAGGCAGAAGGGAGAGCCAGTGTGCCCTGAGGATTCTACCTTGGGTCCGGGTTCCAGGCCCAGAAGGTTTGAGGCTTGGGATCACGGGACCATCTCCAGAAGGCCCTGGGGAGGGGCGGCAGCGGCAGGACAGACAGAACGGTCAGTTAGCCTCTGCAGCTACTCACGGGTTAGCCAGACGGCCAGGGGAGAAGAGGGGGAGCTGGGAGTGAACCCCATGTACCAACCACCCCCACAGGGGCCAGAGGCTCCGAAGCATCACCTCTTTTTTTTTTTTTTTTTTTTTAAGATTTCATTTATTTGAGGAAGAGAGAAACAGAACACGTGTGCACAGCAGGGAGAGAGAGAAGCAGGCTCCCCGCTGAGCAGGGAGCCCGACGTAGGGCTCGATCCCAGGACCCCGGGATCATGACCTGAGCGGAAGGCAGACACTTAACTGACTAAGCCCCCCAAGTGCCCCAAGAACTATCTTTTAATCCCCACAGACAACAGCTTCCCCACCTCACCCTACTCCCCCCGGGTCAGTCACTCACTTGCTCCCGCATCCGCTCATTCTTTCAACATTTACGAAGAGAATCCAGAGGGCTGTGCCCGTGTCAGGGGCTGGCTGAAGATCCTGTGGGGGACAGGACACCCCGTCCCTGGCCTCAAGGGGCTTACAACCCGGGTCGGGGGAGGGTCAGCAAAGAGGCAGACGGGTCCCAGTCTGCACAGCAGACTCCGAGCAGGTACTGCTACGGGCCCCGGGAGCACAGGGAGCACCCCGAGCCCAGCCCGCTACGGGGGGTGGGGGGGCAGGTAAAGTGGTCTCCAGGTTGAGACCCTCAAGTGCAGAGGTGGACAGGCAGCAAGGTCAAGCAAGGGTAGGGAGCCGCGGAAGCCGTGTGTCTGCAGCCCTGAGGCTCCGGGAGGGTCCGGGCACGGGCAGCAAGGCGAAGCCAGAGAGGCACCTGGGCTGGGGTCCAGGGTGTCACCTTGAGGGGTGGGCTGGGGGGTGCCCTGAGGGCTTTAGTAACACAGTGGCCCCACCTGATATGTTTTCTGAAAGATCATTCTCAACGCTGTGCCGATAAGGGACTAGAGGAAGCTGGAGTGGGAGCAGACAGCGTGACCACGAGTGTCGCCGTAACTCAGGCGAGGTGGCTGTGGGATGCGCAGGGGCATGGGGCTGCACTGGGGCGACGACTGGGAGTGAATCAGCGGGTGGTACTGGGGCCGGGGTGTGGGTGAGGGAGAAGAGAGGTGCGAGGCGCCCCCTCCTGACCACACGTGGAACAGCAGAGCCGACCGCTGGATCTCGGACCGTAGCTCCTAGACACCGGGGTGCCATTTGCCCAAGAGACCACCAGCATATTTGGGGTGCAGTTTGGGCCAGTGTCTGTGGGGCACCCAAGTGGAGACATTTAGCTGAATGTTCAGTCTGGAACTCAGAACCTACACTGAGGCGAGCTGCAATTCCACAGACAGGGGTGAAGAGGCCCCAGGGGAAAACCCAGCAAGGGGGGGGGGTGGGGGGGCAGGCAGAGGGCGAAGACAGAAAGGTTCAGAGCCCAGAGGTGAACCAGCCTGCCCTGCTGCTCAGGCTCAAGTACCAGCTCCTCCCCTTAACGGGCTATGTGACCTTGGGCAAGCACTCAACCTCTCTGTGCCTTTGGTCCCTCAACTGTGAAGGGATACTGTGAGGGATGAGTGAGTCAGTACATGAAAAGGCCTTAGAAGAGCACGTGGCGGGCACAGAAGGAAAGCAAAGGTCTCAGGCTCTCAGGGACACAGGGTAGTGGTGAGATGGGGAGGAAGCTGTATGGTGGGAACTAAGGTGTGAGGGGACACGGGTAGGGGACAGTAGCTGCAGAGACAGAACAGGATGGGGAAAGGGTGTCACCTCCCAAGGATGAAACAGAGGAAGGATAGAGAAGCCTAAATGTGGGGTCTGGAAACCCTCCGAGGGGTCCCACCCCTACACCCCCGGCCCCTGCCTGCTATGCTGGGAGGGCTGGCTGACTGGTTGCAAATTCTGACCCCACTCTCCCTTCTCCCTTGTCCTCTCCCCCAGATAAAACCGCTCAGGCCCAAACTGAGCTCATCCTTCCAGGACCCTTGGATCCTCTGACTCCCCTCTCACACACAGGCAATCCCCAATCCGATTCCGCTGGCCGTCTTTCTCCCCCAGGCAGAACTCGGCCTGCTTGTCACCGCCACTCCTCTCCCTCACCACCCCTGCAAGTCTCCATCACCTCTCCCCTGGGCAGCTGTGACAGCCTCTGAGCAATGGTCCTGCTTCCACTAGTACGCACTGGTGATACCTAACCAACGGGAACAAGAGCGCGCCTTTGACAAGCTAAGGCTGGTCCCAAACTTCCCATGCTTCTCATTCTACTCAGAATGAAATCCGAACCTCGGCCTACAAGGCCCCACAAGACCCACTGTGCCCATGCGCGTGCACACACACACACAGACGCACATCCACTGATCGGACCCCACCCCCATGCCTCACTCTGTTCTCACAAAAACAAACACGTCCCCACCGCAGGGCCTTTGCACTTGCAACGCCAATGCCTAAAGCAAGCTTTCCTCTGCCAACCATGTGGTTTGCCCCCCACAAACTTCCTCCTCCACTTCCTCAGAGCTCTTCTTCGACTACCCACATGAAAGAGCATGAGCTCTTTGCCCGCCGCCTCCTCCCTACTTCCATTTCCTTCCCCTGACTTACCGCACATCAGTTAGTTGGCTCGTTTCCTATGGCCCCCATCCAAGCACAATCTCCACGGGGGCCTGGGCTTCATCTGCTTTGCGCTTCATTGTCTCCCTGGCACTTGAACAGAGAAGACACATAGTAGGGCTCTCAGTAAACACGTATAAATTAATGGCCTCTCAACCCCACGCCTCACCCCTCCTCCTGTTTTCTGTCTTGTGTGCACTACAGTTTCTGGCCCTGGAACGGCAGTCTCCCCCCGCACCCCTCCACTCTTCCCTTCCCAACAAGAACAGGTAGGGGCTTCTTCCCCTGCTCTCTGCCCCCTCCCTCTCTAGACCTAATCACACCCTCCTCTGTGTGACCTTGGGACACAGGACCCTTAATCGCATGCTCGTTTGACTCCAAGACCAGGAGTCAGGCAGCAGGCTCCCTTCATTCAGACACAAGCACATACCATCTACGCTCTGAGAGCTGCGGCCTCTGCAGCATAACCAGGAATGCAAAAGGAGAAGGTGGGTCCTGCCCACAGGGGCTGGCGGTCACCCGGGAAGGCCACATGAATAGAAGGGACGTCACCCCAGCCCAGCCTCACACCTGAGGTCCTGGCTTTGCCACCCACAGATTTAACCCCGGGCCCAGGAGACTGTCTCATAAGCAGCGGAGCGGGACTTAGCTGGGTTCGCTGAGGTCCAAGGCCCAAGGGTTTTTTTTGTTGTTTTTTTTTTTTAAAGATTTTATTTATTTGACAGAGAGAGAGATCACAAGCAGGCAGAGAGGCAGGCAGAGAGAGAGAGGGAGAAGCAGGCTCCCTGCTGAGCAGAGAGCCCGATGCAGGGCTCGATCCCAGGACCCTGAGATCATGACCTGAGCCAAAGGCAGAGGCTTAACCCATTGAGCCACCCAGGCGCCCAGGCCCAAGGTTTTGTGAACTGAAGGGGGCTTCAGAACCGGCCCCCTGGCTGGCCATTTCGGACGGAAGCGAGCGGCTCCCCGGTTTCCGGAGAGCTCCCCGCCTCCCAAGCACCGTTCAGGGGCGCCTGCAGAGGAGTGGGCGCACGCATGAATCACCGGCACAGCCCCGCGAGGGGCCGTGACGTCCGTGTGACTCAGCCTGCACGCTGCAGGGCACTTCCGGGGACAACTCCAGGGCCGGCCCAGCCCTCCAGGCACTGGGGGGCGGGGGGCGGGGGGCACCTGCCATCTGCCCGGGGAGCCGCTGCCTGAGTTGCCATACCCGCTCCTCAATATTTATTGCAGGAAAATTAAAACAGAAAAACAGAACAGAGAGAAAAACGGCTGTCACTCCTACCTCCCTGAGACAACTGTTTGCATGTCTCCATTTGCGAGGCCTCCTGTTTTTATCCATATGTGCGCGTATTTTCATGTCACCGTAATCACGGGACGCAGAGAATTTACATTCTGCTGTTTTCACTTACCGGTTTTCTGTGAGCTGCTCTCCATGTGGCTACATGACCTCCGTTTACTTACCACTTATTTATTTATTTATTTATTTAAGATTTTCTTTATTTATTTGAGAGACAGAGGTCCTGAGAAAGCGCACAAGCGAGGAGGAGAGGGAGAGACAGTCTCCCCACCGAGCAGGGAGCCCGATGCGGGGCTCGATCCCAGGACCCTGGGATCACGACCTGAGCCAAAGGCAGACGCTTAACAGACTGAGCCACCCTGGCACCGCTATTTACCACGTACAGTGGCAGGCTCGCAAAGCGACAGGACATAATTCGCACACCCATTCCCCTTCTTCTCGGCACTCAGATTATTTCCAGCTCTAACTCTAACCGGAGATGGAAAGCTGAGTCCCCTTTTAAAGATTTCAAACTGAATGGGGTGGCGCAGCCGTTCAGCGAGCGTCGGTGGAGAAGCTTCCGCCTGCAGAGCGCCCAGACAGGACAAGTCACAGCGCCTCGCGTGCACCCTCCACACACAGACACAAACAGAAACCCACAGACAGCCAGGGCTCGGCTCACCACCTGTCCCCGCCCCCGCGCCCAGCTCCTCGCCCTTCCATGGCTCCCCACAGCTGCCAGGTCAAGTAGAGGCTCCTCAGCATGGCGCCCCAGGTCCTGCCCAACCACCCTTCCCGAGTCTCTTTGATTCCCACAGGCGACTCCTGCACCCTTGTCCCCATCCCCAGGTACAGGCTGCCCTTTCTTGCCTCGGGGCCGTGCAATCGCAGCTCACCCCTCTTCCCCGACGTGTGCCTCACCCTCCAAGGTGCCACTTGGCATCCCCTGGTCTGAGAAACCTTTCCTGCCTCCCCGGGGCCTGCCATCCTCCTCTGTACCCCACAGGACCCAGGCTGACCGTCTCAGCCCTTAGCGCCCTGCACCCGTGGTGTGTTTGTAAATGCTTAACAACCAGCTCTCCAGAAAGCGACCCTGCATTTGGAGCACTTAGCAATTCCCACGGGGTAAATACCCCCACCAAAGCTGATGTCGGGCCACCAAATGCTCAGCAGCACACCGTTCTCTAGTTATTTCTACCGTGTAGACACGACAGGCATGAGCGGCCTCAGGAGCTCTGATGACGTTCACGAATGGCGGGACGGGGTTTGAGTATTTCCCATATTTATCTTTAATAGAATGTATTTACTTTTAGACTTACATAATTTACTTCTTAATGATGGCTGCATTTACCAACCAGCTCAGGGTTATGAGCTGAATTGTGTCCCTCTAAAATTCACACGCTCAAGTCCCAACCCCCCAACACTCAGAATGTGACTGGTTTGGGAGATAAGGTGTTTAAGGAGGTGATTAAAGTGGAATAAACTCGTGAGGGTGGGCCCTGATCCAATCTGACCCGTGTCCTTGTAAGAGACAGAAAGGCGGAGGGGCGACCCCGGAAGGACACAGGAGACGGCAGCCCGCAAGCCCAGCAGAGACACCTCAGGAGAAACCAACCCTGCCCGCACCTTGGTCTCGGATTTCCAGCCTGCAGAACCGAAGGGAAATAAATTTCTGTTGTTCAAGCCGCCCAGTCCGTGGTAGTTCCTCTGGTAATCCTAGCAAGATAATACGCTCCCAAAATTCCCGTGCTTCCTGGGTCCTGGTGGTTATCGATCATCTACCACTTTCCCTTTTCCTAAGTTGACGGGGGACCCTCAAGAGCAAGGTTCACGTGTCACTTAGAAGTCACCAAACGCCTTCTGGAAAGGTCCAAATAGGAAATATTTTAGCTCTACCCAAATACAGCGTGTCGCCCCATTTCCACTCCACCATGTCCGCATCAGAGCAGCCGGGATAGTGCGCGCACGAGTGTGCCTGTGTCCCGGGGAACCATCTGTGAGTGCTGAAATGTGGGTTCGTGTCATTTAAACAAGTCACGAAATATTCTGTTGATGTATCTTTAAAAGTTCTTAGCCAGACTCCACACAAAAACAGGCGGTGGACCAGAAGTGGTTCCTAGACCTAGTTTTGTGAGCCGGGGTCTTCCGTCTGTCCCCTCCAGAGCCCCCGCCCCCCAGCACAGGGCCGGGCACAGGAGGAGGGAGGCAAAGTTAATGTCTGATGATCTGGGGATGAGGAAACAAAGGTCAGCCAGCCAGCTCACAGGCTCTCCAATTCAGCTAGCAAAGACAACTTTCAGGCAATGTCATGAATCTTTTTCCAATGCAGAAATTTTTTCAAACATGCAAGGGAAAAAAAGAGCTTTCTGAAACATAAATCAAGCCTCTCCCTGCAAGGCAGACCCATCACCCTTTTGTTGCCTCTAACCTTCTAAATGATCTCTCAGAAATAAACACCGATCACTTCTCTCATTAATAACTTCTCTTTGCTGAGCATCTCAAAAATGCCAAATCAAACCTATGGAGATAGAACTTCTGATCAGCGGTCGCCAGGGGCTGGGAAGGGGAGGGGGACGGGGAGGGCCTGCTGGTGGGCGTGGGGTCTCTTTTTGAAGGCAGGAAAGTGTCCTAGAGTTGATTGTGGTGGTGGTTACACAATTCTGTGAATATATGAATATATGAAAGCCAATGAAATGTACACTCCGGATGGGTGACTTGGTCTGTAATTTTATCTCAATAAAGCTGTTTAAAAAAAAATACACCAGGCATTTGTCACCTGGTTCTTGCAACGACAATTTTTTTTAAGCTTTTATTTTTTTCAGTAATCTCTATACCCAATGTCGGGCTTGAACCCACAGCCCTGAGATCACGTGTGGCAGACTGTACCAACTAAGCCAGCCTGTACCCCTCATGGTGACAATTTCTAAGGTAGGCCTGTTGGCCGCCATCCCCCCACCAACAGAAACAAACAGGCCCTCTGTGGCGTGGAAATACAGCTCAGCAACGGAAATTCTGATCAGCCCAAGGGAGGCCAGGCCAGTCCCCCACAGGCACCTGTTTGCACACCTTCCAAAGCAAACATGTCCTGGGCCCCTACAGGGGAGGCTGCTCCCCCAAGTGGAGCGGAGGCCCGGTGCAAGCCCTCACACAGGCAGCACAGTCCCCCAGGCTCTTTCTGGAAACAGCTGGAACCTTCCTGTTTTCCCTCTTCGAGTTGTTATTGCCCCCAACCTCGTTACTAAGCCTGTGAGTCCAAGCTGCGTGGTGCATGACCCCCCTTCAGCCTTCACAGGGCAGTGTGGCCTCTGCAGGCAACGGTCTCATCTTGGAGTCACATGCAGAAGCAGGTTGGAAGGGGTTCCTTGGGTCCAAAGTCTGGGCCAGTGAGGACACTGGGCCAGTGAGGACAGGGGAGACTCCTGCCCGGATAGGCCACCTGGCCTCGGTCACAGCGGCAAGGCAGAGCAGGACAAGGGGAGCGAGGACACAATCCCTGCTGAGCAGAACTTTCTTAGGGACTGGAGTGGAGGCCCAGGGCGCCTGTTCTCTCATGAAGGGCTGTGGGTAGTAACAAGACCGTGGCTATGGGGCTAGGACACCCGAGTTCCGGTTCTGGTTGGCCACTGTGTTTCTACCTGCGGTCCTCAGCAAGGCCACGGCCTCCCGGAGCCTCCTGGACACCTCTGTGAGATGGGGCTCGTCATCCGTGCTCCCCCCACCCAGAGTGGTGGTGGACCCAGTGATTTCAGGGCTGGGGGTTCTGTTCAGGTATGACTTCGTTGCATGTGGCACAAACATCCTGATTCTACTGGGACTTTATTGGTTTACTTAAGTGAAAATTCAGGGAGGAGTAGAATTCAGGCATGGCTGGATCCAGAAAATGAACAAGGTTACAAAGACCCTGTCTTCTCTGAAGACCCACAGATCGGCTCTCCTGTCCTGCGTGTGGGCTCCTCCCTTGACAGGCCCACCTTTCTGGCCACAAGGTAGCCGCAGTGGCCCCCAAACTCCAAAGCCAGGGGAGAAAAAACAGCCGCCCCTCCCCCTCTGGCTGGGAGGAACAGCGCCCTCACTGCACGGAGTCTGGAACAGCAGGGGCTGTGGCCAGGGGGGCTTTGACAGAGCGAAAGAGGTCAGCCAGTGGCCTCCGACAGGAAAAACGAGGCTTCCCAAGGCCCTACCCAGGCCTGAAGCGGCTATCAATGCCAGGAGAGACAACAGCTCCCCTCCCGCCACTCCGCCCAGTGCAGAGGCAGGATGAAAGGCCTTCTCCGGGGCGCCTGGGGGGCTCATCCGTTAAGTGTCTGACTCCTGGTTTCGGCTCAGGTCAGGATCTCGGGGTCGTGAGACCGCGCGCTGTTGCAGGCTCCGCACTCAGCGGGCAGTCTGCTTGAGGGCTCTCTCCTTCCGCCCTCCTCTCGCTCTCACATGTTCCTTCTCAAATAAATAAATCTTAAAACAAGAGGGAGAGAAAAGGCCTTCTCTGGGTCACGGGCTGCCTTGTTCCTGCTCCTATAAACTCTCAGGTCAGGCCACAGCCCACAAGGCTCAGTCTGCCCCAAACTGCCCTGACGTCTGCACTCCACCAGCCAGGCCCCGCGACCCCTCGCCTTGTTCATCCCCCCCGTATGGCCAAATGGTGTCAGTCACAACGTTCATGTTGTGAAGAGCCAATAGGTCACACATGCCCAGCCTACAGTGGGCCCCAGAAGCCCACCCCGGCGGTCCTGCCTGGACACAGGAGGACCAGGCACCTTCTCGTGTCTAGTAGGAACTCGAAGGAGACAGTCTGTAAAGGCTGGGCTCCAGGTCTGAGAGTCTAACCAACGGCATACAGACTCAGAGGACTGTGGATCTGGCATAAAAGCAAACACAGGGACAATGCAAAGCACTAGGGAGGATAAGAAAACAGACCAGGACTCAAGAGGAGTCGATTAGAACCACAAGACGTTCCCCTTTGGCCACCGTGTCCAGCCGCCATCTGACCCTGGGAAGATAAGGCAATGCCCAAAGACGCTGCAGACCCAGAAGCCGGGCGGTCAAGTGCAAAGTTACAACCGCTTCTCCCAGACCAGCCCTCCGGTCTGACCGCCTATTTCTGGTAAGGCCTTTTGTCTTAAAGTCCTTTTTTCTTAGAACAGTGTCGCCTGGGGCTTTCCCCATCCTCCCCACGCTTTGCGTCCTGTGTGTAACTTTCAGAAATAGCTTCTAGCTAGAGTCCTTCTCATCGAATCTTGAGCTTGTAATTTTAACTCGTTAGTCTACCCACATTGACTGGGCTTATCGATCTGACCAGGCTTCCCACTTACCACTCCGCTTTTCCTCATCTTTTCTGCCTATTAGACCGATCACCCGTTCGATACCCCTTCTCGGCCACTGCTTTGAAAGTGACATGCTCTGCTGTGTTCCTGGAAGCAGGACCATAGACTCTTGGCCTATCTGGTGAGCCCACTGGCCCGCTGATTTACAGCATGAGGACGTGCCCCCCCAGCCCCCCGTTTGTTGTCCACTATCCTGGGTCCACTTGATTTTATCTGCGCTTACATCCACCACATGCTGACCAATTCCTTCGCTCACTACCCTCCTTTCTTTTGGCTGCAATTTTCTCTTTAAAGTATATTCTTTAGTCCTTCTCTCTTACTTCTGAATAAGTGTAATTATTTTCTCAGCATCTCAAGATTTGCTTCCATAACCTTTTGGCTTTGACTGTAGCACTGTTGAAAATTTCAGCCTAATAATTACTCCTTTATAGATCTACTGTTCCTGTAAACCTGAATGACCTTTGTCTGTATGCTCTGCAGATTCACTACGAACCAGTCTGGGTATGGATTTATTTTAATTTATCTGACTTGGGATTCCTTGCACTTTCTGATTGAGTCGCTTCTAGAATATTATCAGTCATCATCTCTATAAATATCAGCTATCCAGTCCCTCATGAAGACTTCCTTTAAAAATAATATGTGCCCCCTCCCATTACCCATGTCTCTCTCCCATCTATTTCTGGATAATTCTGTCAGGTCCCTTCCCATCACCAGTTCACCCTCAGCTGTGTCTCCCCTTACTAAGCAGTTTGTGTTTTTTTTTTTAAGTTCTAAAATCTTTCATTCCACTAGTCTTGTTGTATTGCTAGAAATTGTGCCAAGTTTTGTAAAAATGTGCCTATTTATTTAGAATACTCTGTTCTTTGGGTTTTCATTTTTTTCCCTTTGATCCATTATATCATCTATCATCATAGAAGTTCTTGGATTTTCAAAAAAAAATCCATTAGAGTGAGAATGTGACCAGGGGAGGAACAGAGGAAGACAATCCCAAGCTGACTCCCCATGGAGCTGGAAGAGGGGCTTGGTCTCAGGACCCCGGAGATGGTGACCTGAGCTGAAATCAACCAAGAGCCGGATGCTTAACCGACTGAGCCACCCAGGCGTCCCAGTTCTTGGAGTTTTATATGCATTATTCCTACAGCCATGCGGCTCTCTCCAGTGTTTCATGTTTGCAAAGGTGAACACGACCTGTGAGGATCCCACGCACCCAGGTTGGGGCTGCCTTCCTAGACCACGACCTTGTGAGAGGTGCAGGCCTAGGGTTTTGTTTTGTGGAATCCAGAAAGATGAAGCAGCTTATCTTCCCCACCCCCCCAGCGGGATTATCTCCTAGCCCCATTCCACTGGGGCTCCCCCCTCCCAGGGCAATCTCTCCCCTCCACATCGAAGGGGTACTTGGTCCCTCACCCCCCAATTTCTTGAGGACACGAATAAGCACCCACCCCCAGGGCTGCAATGAGCCCAAGCCTTCCCAGTCCCTGTCTTTGTTCCCAGCATCTGAAAATACCCCTTTCTTAGGAAATCAATACCCACTTAACTTTTGTGATCACTGGCAGGTGTTGGAAGCTGGGAGGGTGTTCAGGTCACCTCAGTCCACTCTCTTGCTGGAACCACTCCAGTCCTTAGAGTCAGGTCAAGGGGACTGTGGTCCCTGAAACTTACACTTGCAGTGGGTGCAGCCACTCTCATCAGGAAACATTCTGATGTGAGAATCCCCTCCCGGGAATGACACGGGCCATCACTGGTCCCACTCTTTCTCAAGTACCCAGAGTACAGCAGGAGGGCAGCCTCCGCTACAGAAGGGGGGGCGGTGAGAGGATGGGGTGTGCTATCAGCCTTCTCTCGTTTGGAACAGGCCAAGCCATACAATCCTGTTCCCTCAAAGCTACAGCCGCTCCCCAGGGCACTGGACCAGACTTCCGTGCAGAACGGAACCACTGTCAGGCTCTCCAGACCAACAACAGCCGAGCCCTTCCTCAACAGCTCCCATCAACCTCCAGTCAGCTCCCTGACCCGACGGCCTTACGAATACCCCTCCAGGTCCAGCTGTGCAAGGAGCCAGTGCTCAGGTTGGATCCCAGGCCCCGGCAAGCAGACAATTATGACTCCGTGACCTAACCAGACTTAACTGACACAGGTCTTCTAAGCCAAGTACGGGAAGGGGCTTCAGAGCGGGCAGCCGGCCTAGGTGGACGGCAGGTGAAGCAGGACTGCAGGAAGCTGTTAGGAGTCGGTCCTGAGAGTACGGCTGCCCAAACACCCCCACTGGGTCGGCCCCCAACCTGATGTTACAAAGCAAATGACATTCACAGTGTCCTTGGGGCATAAAGGCAAAGATCTCTGCTAGGTTCCTCCCAGACACAGAACATACCGGCTCCCAAGACACTCCCCGCCCCAAACTACTCACTCCGGTTCCTTTCCTCATTCACCAGGGCCCAGTCCTCGGAGGCGGACACAGACGTGGATGTGCCTTCCCCATGAGCCTTTACAGGAAGAGCAGGGAGGGAATATGGATTGGTCCCCTGCCCCTCCTCCCCCAGGGCCACCCCCAGCACACACACACCTCTCCTAAATGCTCCATCCACCTCCGACTCTCTGCTGCTCCTTCCCTGCCCTGGCTCTCTAACAGGTTCGCTCACACAACAGCTTCCTCGAGGAGAAGCGTCAGCTGCACAGGGAGGGCGGGGCCCCCAGCCGCACCTCCAACCTCAGAACAGCGCCCGCCGGGCAGCTGTGGTCACAGACACCTGCATACTGAAGGTGGCAGCATGGATATACAGGGTCAGGATTTCAAAATGGCTTTAGGGAGGTGGGCCAGGAAAGGCCATTTATAGACAGAAGGGCCAATCCAAGCCCATAAAGTCCACGCAGCTCAGTCTGATGAGGAAGAGCAAAGCTGGGAAGGCCCTTAGCCCCATCTGGTGCCGCCGCCATCATTTAACAGCTGGGAGAACGGAGGCCGAGCAGCGGCTCACCCAAGGGTGTTGGGAAGCTAAACCCCTGTGATCCTGGCTTACAAATTCCACGAGTAGCATGAGCAACGCTTTTGACCATCACCTCTCAGGCACACCTGTCTGCTATAGACCTTGTACCAGAACAAGCATTAGGGCAGAATGAGATAAGCATGAACAGATGAGAAGCAAATGAACGCGTAAGCCTTCATGAAAAATACTTCCATTTTTTCTTCCTAAACTGAAATGCAATCTCGTTTATCAAGGAGCGGACATAAGAAAGTTCACTTAAGCCCTGTGCAGCATTCCATTTCGAGACTTTGAAACGCTTGACTAAAATCTGCTTCCCTTTCAACAGGAAACAGAATTGGGAGTTGGTAGAAATGAATCCTTTGCCGAATCCTAAAATTGACTTCCGACTTCCACCTGTACCTGACATGCGAGGCAAAAACATTTATTCACTTTTGTGTTGTACAAGTTTAAGAACCACATAATCAGGACTGACTTCAGGTAACAATAATTTAAGAGAGCCCCTGTTACAGAAATGGTTCAATTATTTGACAATTTATACAATAAATGAAAAAAACAGACACCAGAACAGGCCAGTGCAGCCAACACAATACAATGTGTCACCAACTGCAGCCAAAGGACGGGTGCGTATCATCCACCACCTTCCACCGAACATCCTGGCTGGGTTGTTTTTTTTTCGGGGGCGCGGGGAGGAGAAGGCAGGGGGAAGCAAAGGCAGGTAGATTCAAACTAGCCCTATGAAGTCTATTATGTTATACTCTCGATCTAAAATTACAACGATGTGTTAATATCACTCATGTGACTCGAGTTTTCGCCTGAAGGTCAGGGGGAAACGACCAGATTGAGGGAGATTCTGGAAGTATCGGCACTGAACACTGACTGCTTCAACCATGAACCACACTAATTGGGCAATTATTTCAAGCTATGAACCACAGGTATAAGAGGACATACACAGTGTAAAAAGAAAAAAAATTCAATTTAAAAAATATGTAGTAAATAGAAAATGGATTAGGTCAACAGTACCTACTTACACATTCAAGCAAATGAGAACACATCTTCAGCTTCTCGGGGCGTCTACTTCAGTCCTGGGTGTGCCACTTAATTGCAGCAAGATCCTCAGGGGGGCATTTCGTGCAAGGATGGTGGGAAAATCAATTTATGAGATCATCTCAGATCCACGCTAAGGATCTAAGGATCTTCTGTAAGAGCTTGAGGTTGGGGGAAGATGGGATTTGAGGACTAATAGGCTGTCACCCCTCGCACGGCCCCAGGTGGCCAGCGGGCAGCCTGCACCACACTTCAAGCTCGAATGACTGAAGTCAGAAGCTCCTTTCCCCTCAGTCTCATCCCATGACACTCGACCTAACCCTAACCCATCTTCTTTGTGGCCCCAGCTGGCTAATACCTAGGTGTGTACAGGACTGACTCTGAAGTTGATCAAAGAGCCCATCGATTCATTCTAGAAGATAAAGAACAGAAATAATGTGCTTGTTCTGCACAGGATGGACGGACTTCGGTCGCCCAGGGAAAATTCCAGACTGGCTCCCATTAGCGCTCAATAGAAGGCTTTGCATTTGGGCTAGAAACCAAATCAGGTGAAATCAGGCCTTTATTTCAACAGTACAAACTCTGTTTATTTGTGTATAAAGTGCCAGTTTTATATACAAATCACTAAGTAAACTTTAATATCTGCTTTGAAGCACCGAGGCTGAAGCCTTCCGAGGACCTCGGAGTAACAGACCCATCCTGCCGGGTCGGACTCACTCCAGGGCCCCGCACTTTGGGCCCTGACTGCTGCCAGGAGCCACGCTGAACTCACGGATGGCGGCCTGCCTGCAAACGCCAAACACGGCCAAGGCCTTTCCTACCAATCCGAGTAGCTTCTGTCTAAGCTGCTTTCTAGGTGAGACAACTAGCATCACTAATCAACAGGCTTGCCTATGAGGTAGCTACACAGGTTTAACAACACTATCAATGAACGTTATGGATAATTCATGGTGTAGCCAGTTTGATATACTTCAAGTGGCGGATTTTTTTTCTTTTTTTTTTATGAGAAGGGGTGGGGGAAATCAGCAAAATAAGAGCACATCTTCGTTCACTTAGAAGTCGGCATCCAAGGTAAAAGAATGCTCTGTCGGACCGGACATCACTCCCATCCTCTGATACTCGCCTACTCTCTTCTCAAAGAAGTTAGTCTTCCCTTCCAGTGAAATATTCTCCATAAAGTCAAACGGATTTTCTACTCTGAAAACCTGAAAAGGTTCACAGTAGAATTTAAACACGGAACTCCCACTTCCGAAGAACCAGAAGGCTATACACAATACTTTACCTTGCCAAAACCCAGCTCCAGCATAAGCCGGTCTGCCACGAACTCAATGTACTGCTCCATCAACGCGCAATTCATCCCAATGAGCTTCACGGGCAGGGCCTCCGTGAGGAACTCCTAGGGACGGAAACAGAGCTTCTCAATACAACGGAAGCATCGAGGCATCTTCTAGCCGGGAAGAGAGACCCTGATGCATCACCCACCTGCTCTATCCGAACGGCATTGATGATTATTTCCCTCACTCTCTGCTCGGAAGGTTTATGGACCAGGTGTTTGAACATTAGGCAGGCAAAGTCACAGTGTAAACCCTAGAAGAAAAGGTTTAATTAAGATCACCGTTGCGGCCAGACTTCTATCATTAGCGTCAAATAGGAACCAGCTTTCCCCTTTTCTGCGTTCTCCTCCTGTATCTTGTGTGGCCGAGCTTAGCTGTATGCGCTTCGGCTGTCAAAGGGAGGAGGACTTCAAATACCATCCATGCTGCAAAGGTCATGGCCGGTTCAGCTGCACCCAAGGCCCTCAACACCGCTCCCCAGGGAGTAACAGCAGGCCAGGTCTGGCCCCCACTGCCCCACGTAGGAGCAAAGGACGGGGCGGGACTTCTGCTCAAAGCATTCTTCCTACATCTGTGAGCACCCATTCTGCCACTGTGCCCGGCAGGAAAGGCAAAACTCAGTGACGAGTCCAGCTGGTCGTGAGATTCACAGCCTGAAGCTTAGGAAATCAGTACCGTGATTTCCAGTGAATGCAGTCTTCGAGTCTTAGTGCCAAGTAACCCTGCCTACACTGGAGGGATGAGCTTCTTACGAAGAAAGACCAACTCATGTGCCCACGAGGCTCCAAGTATGACAGGCTTCACGGCCCTGGCCTGCCTTGCCGACTGGAATTAAATCAGAACATCTGCACATCTCCGCCTTCCCCTCCCGTTTAATCCAAGCGCACTCGAAGACATACACGGGACCGGAATGGATTCTTACTCCATCCGGACGCTTATCAACCAACTTACAAGGACAGCAGGGTCATACAGAACACGGGGCAAAAGAATAAAACGCCCCATCACCCAGGGCGCAGCAGACACAGAGAGGCACTGCGAACACCGAGTACTCTCAGCGAATTAAAGTCTTTCGTTTTCTGCCAAGTACGGACACGGCTGAACTCACATGGTTAAGTGTGGATACCGGGCACCCTTTTATCTTGAGTTCCCGTCAGTGAGCCCAAGAGTCGTGCACATTAACCTATAATGTGAACGAGACTCACCTCATCTCTGCTGATAAGTTCATTGGAAAACGTGAGGCCAGGCATCAGGCCGCGTTTCTTGAGCCAGAATATCGACGCAAAAGAACCAGAAAAGAAGATTCCTTCGACGGCAGCGAAGGCCACAACCCGTTCTCCTGCAAAGAGTTAATACCAACATAGTCCCACCGAGCTAAGAAGCAGGTGCACAGGAGGGGCCACAGACCAGGGACATCACTCAGAGGCCGGAGCTCAGGCAGACGTGGGGCCAGAGGTATCCTTACCATAGGTGGCCTCTTTGTCCCCAATCCAGCGCAAGGCCCAATCTGCCTTCTTCTTTACACAAGGCATTGTCTCGATGGCGTTGAAGAGAAATTCCCTAGTAGACACGCAGAGCGTCAGCAATTACAGCAAAGACCGCCTATCACAAATGTCCACCAGAGAACAACACTGGGGCCAAGGCCAAATCAAGACTCAGAACTAAAATGTCTTCTCGTTACTGTTTTTGCCTTTCCCCCAGTGTTCTTTTTTAAAATCTTAACATTCATTCATTCATTCATTCATTCTTTAGTTCATAGGGAGCTCCGAGACCTACTAACATGAAAAGTCTTAGTCCATTACACCAAGAGCATTTATCAGCTTAATTATATCAAGGTCAAGACATTTATATCAGCTTAATTATATCAAGGTCACGACATTATATGAGGTCATGGCAAAGTTCACAGGTCCTATCTTTAAACTTGAGAAGCCATAAAACCTTAACTGCTAAGACTGCTTAAGCTATGCTGACCATTATCTTCCTAGAGAGCACTTTCCTCACCAGTCTATATTATCAGGCCACTTATATGGGCCCCAAATGCCATATGTATGTAATAAAATAATTAAAGCCAATAAACTGGATAACCTGAGCTTACTTCCTACTATAATTCTATACTACACTGATGGTCCCAGATCAGGAAAGCAAATCAACCGGCCCCCACTTACCTGGGTCTTCCTTATTGCCCTCTTCCGCCTCCAATGTATTCCCAGTCTACAGATTCCCCAACCTTGTTCTCTGAAGCCAAGGTCATCAGACCAAAGGGCTCCCTTCACTGTCTTGCCATGTCAACATCCTGAGACAGGGTCTGCCCCTCCCTAGCTTTTGAAGCTTAACCAGCACACCTTCCTGATCCCGCCCTTTCTGGTTATTTATCCAAGTCAGGCCTATCCTTTTCTTTCCTTATTTCCGCCTACAAATGTCTTCCAATCTTCCTACCCCTCCCAAGAGTCTCCCCAATTCCTGCCGGCCCTTCCAAGCCACCACTCATTTTCCCTCCTCACGTTCTTTCTGGCAACCCACAGGAGGCCCACCTTCCAGCCCTACCACTTCTGTTCCATGCAAGACTCCTCCTGAAGCTGACCTCAGTATCAAGACCACTCAGCCAGCCATCTCTAACGTTCTCCTCCTCTCTAATCTTGAACCTGTAAAATGATCCCATGATGCAAACCATCTCTTCACACAGTCCTATGCCTAAATTCACCTATCTAAGAGCAAGCTGCTGTCCCTGCTTTATTACGGGATTCCTCTCACTTATACCTCTGGATCTGACTGTCTGTACTGTATAACCAGCTCTTCAAGAGGGTAGTAACGTTCTAGTCAGGTGCACCCTCCAGTCCCCTCCACTTTGCCCCAACTTTCCATTGTACGTTAACAGACTGGCCACACGAGTAGAAACTGTCAGACCTAAGATTTAGTTCATTGTACACAGCCTCTTTGGATGTGTTTTGCTTTGTTTTCAAAGGAAGGGAATGACTAACCTATACTTCCACTTCTAAAAATGGAATAGCCTCAGAACTTTGTTTTTAAGTGACTGGCTAATAAAGTGAGTGTAGGCCTCTTCCTCAGAACAGACAGAACCACGGGCAGTAGAAACTGCTTTGTGGAGGCGCCTGGGTGGCTCAGTGGGTTAAAGCCTCTGCTTTCGGCTCAGGTCATGGTCCCAGGGTCCTGGGATTGAGCCCCGCCATCGGGCTCTCTGCTCAGCGGGGAGCCTGCTTCTCCCTCTCTCTGTCTGCCTCTCTGCCTACTTGTGATCTCTCTCTCTGTCAAATAAATAAATAAAATCTTAAAAAAAAAAAAAAAAGAAGCTGCTTTGTCTGCTTAGTCACTTAAGAGTCGTTCTTCTACCCCCACGTGAACTGGAAACTTGAAATAACGTGTAACAATTAGTGAGTCTCAAACATGTTGGCAGACCAACAGGCAAGCCAAATACTCACCTTTCTTTGGAATCTTTAATGTAAGTGTCAATGAGGAGACTGTACATCTCCGAATGGATGTTTTCCATGGCAATTTGGAAGCCATAGAAACAGCGGGCTTCTGTGATCTGAACTTCTTGGCTAAAGCGCTCCACCTAGCGGTAAAACACATCACAGTTCAGCGCGAGGAGCAACACCTCAGTCAGGGGATCCAGGATACATCACACTCTCTTTGTACCATTACAGGATTTGTCTCTATTTTTAGAAACAATACTTCTTCCTTATTCCGTGGTAAAGCTGAGCATTTTATGCCATATACGCTCCATTTACAGATCAAGAAACAGGGAGAGTCTGTTTTATAGGGATTCTGCAAACACTCATCAATTCCTTTTTTCCTAATTCACTGCACCAAGGACCCACTCACAAGAGGATACATATGGAATCAGATGATTAAAACAGCAAAACCACAAAAAGAAAAGCAATGTCATAGCCACAAAGAGTAAACCCATTACTAGCACTTAACTTGTCTTTGAGCCTCTGGGAGGGGGGGGATTAACCATAAAGAAAAAACAACAGATATTATAAAGCACAAAACGCCATATAACAGAACTACTAGCTTACAACTATGTGACTTAACAGATGAGGCAAGAGAATTCATTTTCGCTTTAATCTTGAAGTGAATGAAAGCAGATTTTTGGGAAACTCACCAAGTTTTCATTGACTATGCCATCACTGGCGGCAAAGAAAGCCAGAACATGGGATATAAAGTATCTCTCCTCAGGCTTCAGGGAGTCCCAGTGCTGAATGTCCTTGGAGAGATCCACCTGTAGTTTAGTAGAAGTTCACAAGGGACGTTAAGCATGCAGGGCCTCACACATATACCTAATTCATGACTTAAAAGAACATCCCTCCCATGCATAGCTCCCCTGGCCAGTTAGAACAGCTGGCATCCTGCATCCTCCGTGGGGGCAACCATCCCTGAGGGGAACAAGTACATTTCAAACAAATTACAACCCCCACTGCAGGGGGCGTCCTCCAGAGCTGGGGGCAATGCTTCAACTTCCTAAGTCTCAGGCTCCCGACTCTGATTACCTCTTCGGCGGTCCAAAAGGAAGCCTCAGCTTTCTTATACATCTGCCAAATATCATGGTACTCAATAGGGAAGATGACAAAGCGACGGGGGTTTTCTCGCAGCAGTGGCTCGTCCTCCACGCTGGGGCCAAGTACCTTAGTTTTCTGCTGGGCGAGAAAGTAATGAAAATGCTAATTATAGGGCGCGCCACATGAAATTGCCATTTTTTCGGGCCCAGTGCGTCCAATCACCGGCAATCCCAGGTGGTTCGGTGTGTGAGCGTGAGCTGTCACACACGCATCCTACTCAGAACAGAAGCGGGACGTTAACAGAGGAACAGGAGTAAATCTGCGGAAGTGCAAAGGACAGGGAGGACAGGGAGGGAATGCCTCGGCGGGAAAGAAGCGCGGGCCCGGGGAGTGGCTAGGGTTTGAAACCCTAGAGGAGACAATGAGGCTTTGGCGCCAAGAGGCGGTCGGCGCACTCCGCCGGCTGCGCCCCGCCCCGCCCCCGCAGAACGCTTCCCCGCCGGCCGCCCGGGCCACTCACCGGCTCGGCGGGCTCCTGGAAGATCCTCCTGGCGGTCTTGCTGGCCAGCACGCGGGTCCCGCTGAGACTCGGGGGCTGCGGGGAGATGCGCGGTGAGGCGCAGGCCCCCGACCCCACAGGCCCCCCGCCGCCCGGGCCCGGCCCGCGCGCGCGCTCACCGTGTTCTCCTTGTCCGCCAGGCTGAGCCCCTTGAGGGGCGAGAGCTGGAGCTGCTGCTGCTGCTGCTGGGGGTCCACGATGGTGGCGAGCGGGACGCGGACGGAGAGCATGGCGGCGGCGAGGCGGGACGGCAGGTGAGGCGGCGCACAGGTCCTGGGAACCCCGCGCAGCCCGGCGGCCTTTAAAAGCCCACCGCGGAGGGGGGCGCGCGCGGTGGGCGTGGCCAGACGCCGCCTTCCCATTGGACGCCCCGGCCGGACGTGCATGATTCGAGAGGCGCGCGGGAGCGCCGACCGCGCGCCGCCCGGGACCCCCTGGGACCCCTCTCTGGGCCTCCTAACCGGGCCAGGGGCGCCGCCGCCCCGGCCACTGCGGGCCGCCCCCCCCGCCCCGGCAAGGGCTGCACCCCCCGCGTGACTCGGTGGCCGTGGCGCGCGCGGGAGTCGCTTCTACGGGAACTGCTCGGGATTGAATGCAGCAACGCGATTGGAGGCCGCCCGGGAGCGGGAGAGGATTCCCCCACCCCCGAACCGTTGTGGCGGGTCGGGGCAAGTGGTTTTGCAAATGAGGTTGGTGCTAGTGCCTGGGAACGCCCCAGGCTGCGAGAGGAGCGCGGGGTTGCGACCGTTTAGATACGTGTACCTGGGTCGGGGGTAAGGGGTCCTCGAGTTCCTGCAGATCTGTGGGAGGATCGGTGACAGCCGTGCTGCCCAACGGTTAGGGCCGCTGGCTGCCAAGTCCCGCAGTGCAGTTGCTGTATCACTTGGACAGGTCACCTGGCCCAAAGATTCAGTGCCCCATTGGTAAAATGGGACTTGTCGCCGGACCTAATCTATTAGACGATTAATAAAATAGCGATGCGATAAAGCTGAGTTCAGTAAATGCCAGAGAGGGCTTTTGGTGCAGTTTCCCACTGAACTTGTGTCTGCTGTCAGGCCATTGTCCCCTATGTCAGCATTTTTTAAAATTAGAAACGGAGCAAAAAAACACTGAGAAAGACTGAAGAGCTGGGCATCCATTTACTGCTTATTGGGCCTCAAGGAGCCTGAAGAGGAGATTGAAAACCTGCACTGTCATGAGGGAGGCATGACCTTAATAGCAGTTTTCATTTTACTTTGGTTTTTCAGATTTGCCACAGACATTTGCCCTGCAAGTGGCAAAATGCCAGGAATGAAGAGAAAGAAGTGTTAGGATCCGAAAAATACATGATTCACTTGGGAAAGTTCCAGCATCTGCAAATACTCTTAGGGCGGTCGCTAAAAGAAAAACTGGACTTTTCACAGTTTTCTCTAGATATAATAAAGATGTCGGAGATAGGGACTATCCCCTCCTCGGGTCTGTTTCTTCCATGTCTTAGTATCACATACATACTGTGTTTAATGTATGCTCAAGCCTCAGAGAAAGATTAATGACAATCATTTCTCTTAGACAAAGCAACGACAAAACTTGGGTCTAGCATCCTTAATTTTAAAGCAACTCCCGGGAGTGGTCAATTCCACCTTCCTCCAGAGCATCCAGCTCCAGAAAATGGATATTTTTAGTGGTGATTTTATGCCCCATAAAGCCATTATCGCCTCTAAGAAAATGGTCAGGGATTCCTTGGTATCCTCTGCTACCCCATTCACATTTCAATTTCACATCAGTAACCGAAGCGCTCCTTTCGGTTGCTCCCTCCGGCACCACGTGCTTTTCAGCTCCTGTTACACTCTACATGTACAGGAACCACAAAGGATTCCTCTGTGAGCGAGCCAGAATTCGTGACTTTATGTGCAGCTTAACTTTTTCCTACCAAAATAACCCATGTGCCCTGTAGAGAACTCGGAAAGACGGGTAGTGCCACGAGGCAGAAAGAAAGGTCGCCATTCTCCCCTTCACTGCTCTGAGTCACTTGGGCATGTCCCGTCCTGCCTCCTACGGGTTTTCGCAGGAGGAAGCGGGCGCAGAAAGCTACGTGGCTCTGCGCAAAGATCACGCCCAGAGACACCGCCTAGCGGGCCTTCTGGCTCGCAGCCTCCTCTTTTGGCCTGGAGGCTGGAGAGAGAAGGGCGCGGGATCAGACCAGGCAGCCCAAGTCGGCTGGGCGGATGCTGCCCCAGCCGCCAGGCGCCGGGTTACCTGCGGTTCTTTCTCGTTTCCCTGCCGCGCCCGTTTTGACATCTGCTCCACGATTGGTCCGCCAGAGAGAGGCTCCGCCCCCCCGACGTCCGCGTGGCCACACCCCTTGGGGCTGGAGCTCCCACGCCGCCCACCTGCGAGCCCCGCCCCCGCTTCCGAGGCCCGCGCTCCCGCTGCTCAGCTCCCCGCGGCTGCGCCTGTGCCGGTCCCCCGCTGGCAGAGTGCGGTGGCCACCGAAGGGCCGCCTCTCCCCCCCCCCCCCGCCTCCCCAGGCAGAGAAACCCGCCGCGGAGCTCGAGGGGCTTTCTCAAAGCCGCTGCTCACTCTACCAAGTATCCCCGCTAGGGACTGTCTGTTAACACTAATGACCAATGCCGCACAGCCACTGGACTCTTGAGCCAGGCGCTTCGGACTTTCAGTCCAACTGCGTTGGGTATTTGCGGCCCTGGTCTTCAGCAGAAGGAAGAAAGGCCAGGGAGGCAAGGAGACTGCCCAAGGTCGCACAGGTTAAACTGTACAGCTGGAACTTTTCTCCCCCAACTTCTTTTTTTTTTTTTTTTTTTTTAGTTTCAGAGGTCGAGTTTAGTAGTTCATCACTTGCATGTATCACCCAGTGTTCATTCCATCACGCGCCCTCTTTAATGCCCATCCCCCAGTTACTCCATCCCCCAACCCCCTCCCCTCCAGCAACCCTCAGTTTTCTAGAGTTCAGTGTCTCTTAGGGTTTGCCTCCCTCTCAATTATCATCTTATTTTCCTGCCCTTCCCTTATGTTCATCTGTTTTCTTTCTTAAGTTCCTCATGTGAATAAAACCATATGGTATCTGTCTTTCTCTGACTTGTTTTACTTAGCATAATACCTTCCCGTTCCATCCACATTGTTGCAGATGGCAAGTTTCCTTTTTGACGGCTGAGTAATATTCCTTTGTAGGTATGCACCACATTTTTTTTTTTTGTATTAAGATTTTTATTTATTCATTTGCAAGACAGATCACAAGCAGGCAGGGGGTGAGAGGAAAAGGGAGAACAGACTCCCTGCTGAGCAGGGTGCCTGACCTGGGGCTCAATCCCAGGACCCCTGGATCATGACCTGAGCCAAAGGCAGACTCTTAACACACTGAGCCAACCAGGCACTGCTACCACATCTTCTTTATCCATTCATCTGTCAATGGACGTCTGGGCTCTTTCCATATTTTGGCTATAGTGGACACTGCTGCTATGAACAATGGGCTTGTGGCTGTACCAGTTTGCATTCCCACCAGCAGTGTAAGAGGGTTCCCCTTTCTCTACATCCTCACCAGCACTGGTTGTTTCCTGACTCGTTAATTTTAGCCATTCTCTCCCCTAGCTTTTTATTAGGAATATTTCAATAGACACAACAATGGAAAGAATTCTCCAGTGTTCATCCACCACCTAAGATTCAACGGTCATTTCTGTTTTGCCGTATTTGTTTTCTGCCCTTCGATGGATGTGTGAGGCTTTTGTTTTCTCTGGATCATTTGAAAGCGGTGGCAGATGCTATGCCCCTTCACCCCCAGATTTTTCAGTTATATTTTGGCAGGTCACGCCTGAAACAGGACATTCTCTAACAACTGCAGTGGCATAATCACACCTAGGAAAACTAACATTAATTCCCTAATATTACCTAATATCTAGCCCATAATCAAGTTTTCCCAGCTATTTCAAATATGTCTTTTAAGTTTGTCCGTTTAAAGTGCACACACTACATTTGGCTGTTGTGTCTTTTTATTCTCTTTTGTTTAGAACAATTCTTCTATCCCCCCCCCCCCCCAACAGGGTTGACTTTTTGAAGTTCAGGTCACTTTTTTTCCAGAATGTCCCACATTCTACACTGGCCTCAGTGTGTTTTCATAGCGTCATTTAACTTGTTTTGCTAACCCCTGTATTTACTGTAAAATGGGAGTTTGATCTAAAGCTTTACTAGATTTAGCTTTATGTGTGTGTGTGTGTGTATTGTGGTAAAATATACAGAAGCCAAGATTTACCATTTGAGCCATTTTTCAAGGTGCAAACCAGTTCCATTTAAGTACACTACCCCTTTCTGCAACCATCAGTCACCACCGTCCATCTCCAGAACTTCCTCAACCCAAACTGAAACTCTGTTCCCATTAAATACCAGCTCCCCCCACCCCCTCCTGTCAGCCTCTCATAACCACCATCTTTAGTGGTTTGTCTTTACGAACTTGACTAAGCACCCCAGGTAAGTGGAATCTTACAATATTTGTCCCTTCTTGACTGGCTTATTTCACTTAGCACAACATCTTCAAGGCTCCTCTATGTTGTGGCACGTGTCAGGATTTCATGCACTTTTAAGGCTGAATAATATTCCGTCCTATAGATGTGCCGGATTCTGTGCACAAGATTTCCTTTCTACAACCCACCTGCCCCTTCTTCCATGCATGTGTTCTCTTGTTTCCCAACTACTAGGCAGCAAGGTCAGCCCTTCTCAAAACTGTGCTCCACTCCCCTTGTGGCTCCAGAGCTTCCCCTTCCTCCCTCTGAACTTGACATTCCCCTTTCACATCTTCAGGATGCTCAGAACCCTCTGTTGAGGAAAATGCATCCGAGGGAAGCCAGAAAACTGAATATTCCATCCCAAGGTGGCTTGTTAGCTGTGGAGCTTCTAGACTGGGGCAGTGGGCTGATGGTGGGGTTGGGTCAGCCTCTTTCTGCCCTCCAGTCCTCTGCCAACCACAGAAAACCTGACCCAGGACCTCCCCCTCCGTAGGTCTCTTGTGAAAACGCCCCCCCACCCCCCAGCCTACCCCAGGGCCCTATCTTCCCCTCCCTCTTCAGGGCCTGACCACCAGGGCCTTCCTCGGCTGCCCACCAAGTCCTTCCTCTGACCATTCTGCTTCCAGGCCAAGTCCCACCCCCGAAGGCAGCGTTTCTGCCCTGTCCAGGCTCTGTCTGAAAGAGGATTTCCCAAGGGTTGACGTCAAAGCAAAAAGAAAGAAAACTAAACATGTAAGGGCACAATTGTGAAGGCCCAGGATAAGTTTATTTCCTCACGACCAAGCTCAGCTTTCTATTGGCTTATTACTGGTCATTTCTTCTTCTTCTTCTTCTTCTTTTTTAATATATTATTTATTTATTTGACAGAGATCACAAGCAGGCAGAGAGGCAGGCAGAGAGAGGAGGAAGCAGGCTCCCTGCCGAGCAGAGAGCCCGATGCGGGACTCCATCCCAGGACCCTGAGATCATGACCTGAGCAGAAGGCAGAGGCTCAACCCACTGAACCACCCAGGCGCCCCTGGGCATTTCTTCTTAATAGCCTCCCTCCCTGGATAAGGGGCCACATTATTGACTTTTTTCTAAGTACAGTAGTGCGGGTGCATACCTCTGGGGGGGGAGGGGACAGCGCCTTTGACTGGTGTTCGGATCAGGCCAACTGAGAGCCACCCATGCAAGTAGGTTTGCAAGTGGGAGCCAATCCTGCTCGTCATAGAAGGGTGGGCTGGGAGGGGAAGGGGGGGCCAAGTCAGCGAGAAGAATCCTGGCAGGCCACACGCACCGCTCACGCATTTGAGCTAGATAATAACCTCCTGAGGGGAAGGGCAGAGCCCAGGTTAATCAGTCCTGCGCTGCGCTGAGGAGTCACTTGCTGCGGTTTAGCGCCTTTAGACTGCGTCGGTGCGGTGGAGAGAAGGGACCAGCCTCGCTTCTTATTTATTAGCTGACCTTGGACAAGCTGCGGGATACTTCTGGGCCTGTTGCTTTACCGATAAAACGGGCACGATAATTCCTACCACCCGGGGTTCTTCTAAGGACCGAGGGAGGAGGGTATTGAAAGCTCCCGAAAGGTGCTTTATGGAAGTCCAGTCCCTTCCATTTACTAGCCGTGCCGACCTCTCCCAGCCTCCCGAACTACAAAACCCGAGCTATTCCAGGGTGGTTTCCCCGCCTCCTACTTCAGTTCACTTCCGGGTCACTGGGTCCTTATTCCGGTTCCTCTGACCCCAGCTCTCTTCCGTCTCCTCCCCCACCACCGCCACGGTCGTCTTTGGTGCAGGCGGACAAAGCAGAAACGGCGCCTCCCGCTCAAACCAGAGGGCCCGACTGCACCTCCGGCCATCACGAGTGGGGGGCAAGGCCTCCTCCAAGGAGCGGAAGGAGTGACTCACGAGGGAGAGGGCCCAGCCCCGAGTGTCTCCTTTCCCCAAAGTTCCCCATGTCCCCCGGCCTGATTCCTACCCACGGAGCATTGTGTCCCCTGAGAGCCACGTGAGGCTGCTCTGAGGCCTGCCAGGGTTGGTCACATCCATGCAAGTGGCATCTGCTCCCGAGGCCGTCTGCACCAATGGGGGCCTGGTCCGGGCTGGGACCTCAGCTGCTTTCTCCATGCCCTGTGCCACAAAGGTGGCCCAGAGCTGCCTCGTTATCCTCCTTGGCATAGTACGGCCTGTTTGGAGAGGCCTCCCAGGCAGTCAGGTAGGGCGTGAGGGCGGGGAGGAAGGAGCTGCCCACCCCCCGGGGAGCAGACACTGGTTGAGTTAGGAGAGTGAGGAAGAGGAGGCATCATGGCGGAGCAGTCGTGAGCCTGGACTGAGAATCCGAGCTGCACCAGGAGGCGGCTCCCGAGAACTCTCACCCATTGGCCTTCACAGCTTGGGTCAAACACGGCCTTGCCCCAGGTTCAAGCACTACCTTGACCCAGAAGCCTGCAGAGAGGCTCGAGCAGCTCGGGTGAAAAGCCCAGAGTTTCTCTTATTTAGTGAGCCGGAGGATGTCTTTGCAATTCACGTTTCCATTGCTCTAAGGGTACTGGCATTTGCTGAAAAAGAGCGTCTCTTCTTAGATTCGATGTTAGCTCTTTAAAATTTGTTTTCGTATTGACGGCTGTGACCCAGAAAAACACAGGCCCCAAATGGAGTCCCTCCCATTAAGATCCCAGGTCAGTCAACCAAGACTTAATACCTAACCCAACTGCAGTGTCAACATTCCCCGCCCCCCAGCCCCGGAATGTAACCTTTAACCCGTGCATCTGGAAAACACTAGCCTGCGCTAGCTCGGAGAGTCACAGATAGAGCCCTTCAGTTCGTCACCCTTAGGAGGAGACCTTTCCTTAAACATCGGATTCTTTGCTAATATTTTTTTTTGCTGCTGCTTCATTCGTAAATCAATTAATAAAGCCAATTAGGGGCACCTGGGTGGTGGAGCCCGTTAAGCCTCTGCCTTTGGCTTCTCAGGTCATGATCTCCGAGTCCTGGGATGAAGCAGGGAATCTGTTTTGCCCTCTCCCCCTCCCCTCGCTTGTGCGCACTCTCTCTCTCTCTCTTTCTCTCAAATCAATAAAATCTTTAAAAAAATTTTTTTTAAAAATCTGAGTTCATATTTAAAACCCATAAATAATTCCTTATCCAAAAAAGAAAAAAAAAGCCACAACTTGATTTATCTCAAAAGGTTTTAGGATAAAAGAATTTCTTATGAGATTCATTTTTCTTAGAATTTTAAAAACTTATTTAAACTCCATTGATTAACACATGGTGCATTACTAGTTCCAGAGGGAGAGGTCAGTGCTTCATCAGTCTCATATAACACCCGGCGCTCATCCCATCATCCCATCACCCCGTTCCCCCATCCCCCCACTCCCCTCCCCTCCCCTCCAGCAACCCTCAGTTGGTTTCCTATGATTAAGGCTCTCTTCTGTTATGCTTACTTTAAATTCTTAGCCTGTCTTTTCTAAGGCTAAGGTTTTGATGGTATTTGGAATCCAGTTGGTTGTTTTTCTTTTGAAGCAGTTTTCTTTGGTCTGTCATCTCCTGCTTGCCTGGGGCAGTATCAGGTGCTCAGGGAAGGGCCAGCCCCAGAGGCCTGAAGAGGGGCGGCGTGCCACCTACCCCGAGCCAGTACCTTCCAGGCGTCTTAGGGAGAAGAGCCCCACCCTGAGGGGAGACCCTCCCACAGCGGAGGGGGTGGGGAGTGGAGCCCGAACCTAACATTCCTATTTGGTATCTCCCTCTCTCGCTCCCATTCTCCTCTCTTAAATTTTTGGCCTATCTCTAAATATCCATATAATCTCTCCAATTATAAAAATGATACATTTTTGTATTGTAAGAAAGTCAAGCAGGGGCACCTGCATGGCTGAATTGGTTGGGCATCTGCCTTCCGCTCAGTTAATGATCCCAGGGTTCTGGGATCGAGCACCACATCAGGCTCCCTGCTCAGCGGGGAGTTTGCTTCTCCCTCTCCCTCTACCTCTGTGTGCACTCTCTCTCTCTCAAATAAATAAATAAAATCTTTTTAAAAAAAGGTCAAGCAATATAAAAATGTATAAACAAAAGGTAAAGTTTTCCCATAATAGCTAGCCCCAAAGATGATGTCAGAACTTTCTTTTTATATTCGCCCTGTTGTCTGGAATCCTCTCATACATACCGATTTTCTCACTTAATACGCCTGCACATCCTTCCACGTTAACGCCTGGGAATGTGGTATTTGGTTAAGGGTACAAGTTCCAGACCCAGGCTGCCTGGGTGTGAATCTGGCTTCCCCACTTGCTAATGAGTGTGTTTCCCCCGTTGCAAAATGAGCCTAACAGTACCTAGAAACTACTTCCTAGGATTATTGTGAGGATGAAATGAATGGATACATGAAAAGCACTTAAGAAAGTTCCTGGAATGTCATAGCACCAGATAACTATTCATGGCCATTATTGTATTTTTGTCTAACCAATCGCCTGTAAGGAACGTTTCGGTCATCTCTGATTTTTCACTATTAGAAACAATGCTGCAGCCATATAAATATAGCGTTATTTATATTATAGAGTTGTGTTTCCTAGAAGAAGAACTTCTCGGTCGAATGGTGTAAACATCTAACACTTGGGTTGGGGCCATCAAGCTGCCTGTCAGAAAGTTGGCCAGTTACACTGACATGAAGGGGAGTGTCCCTCCGCCTATATGCTGCCATCAGTCTTGTATGGATGGAAACTGATATCTGCTTGTTGTCTTCATCTGAATTTATTTAATTATTAGTGAGATTGAATATGGACACATGGATTTTTAAAAATTTCTTTAAAGATTTTATATAGTTATTGAATGAGAGAGTGTGCGTGCAAGTGGGGGGAGGGGCAGAGGGAAAGAAGGAATCTCAAGCAGACTCCACGCTTCGTGTAGAGCCCGATGTGGGGCTCGATTTCATGACCCCAAGATCATGCATGACCTGAGGCAAAATCAAGAGGCAGTAGCTTAACTGACTAGCCACCCAGGCACCTCAACACATGGATATTTATCTAATGTCCATTTATATTTCTCCTCTGAATTTCCTGATATTTGCCGCCTCATTGATTGGGTTATTCATCATTTTCTTACAGGAGCTCTATTTGTTTCAGATGGTACCTCTTTTTCTACTCTATATACAGCAGTTATATTTTCCCATTTTTTATGTATGTCTTTTTTAAAATGAGAACTTTTTAATTTTGAAATAATTTAAGACACACAAGAAGTTGCAAAATTAGCACCGAGTTCTGGTGTACTCTTCACCCAGATTCCCTCAATATGTTACGTAACCGTAGTGGATTGTCAAAATCAGGAAATTGTCATTGGTGCAATACCATTGAAACTTATCTGGACTTCACCAGTTACTTTCTTCCTTTTTTCTTTTTTAAAGATTTTATTTATTATCCATTTGGGAGAGAGAGCGAGAGCACACAAGCTGGGAGGGGGGGATGGGAAGAGGGACAAGCAGATTCACCACTGAGCAAGGAGCCTGTCCCGTGGCGTCATGACCTGAGCAGAAGGCAGACACTAAACCTGGCTGAGTCACCCAGGTGCCCCGGATTTCACCAGTTTCTACATGCACTTCTGGGAGTGTTTGTGTGTCCTTGGTTCTTGGAAACTGGTCACAGGTGTAGACTTAAATAACCATCACCAAATCAGGATGGGGAAGTATTCCACCGCCACAAAGAAAGTCCCTGTGTTACTCCTTAATAGTCGATACTGTCCCCATCCCTAACTCCTGGCAATCACCGGTCTGTCTCCATCACCATAATTTGTCACTTCTAGAATATGATATAAATGGAATCCTGCAGTGTGCAACCCTCGGAGACTGGCTTTTGGCACTCAGCATAATGAGCTCGAGGTGGATCCGTGTTGCTCAGCCTATGAATAGAATATTGCTTTTTATTTCTGAGTGGTGTCCCCTGGTGTGCTTGCACCACTGTGTGTTTAACCCTCCCCCTGGTGTAGGACATCTGGGGTTTTTTCTAGTTTTGGCTATTACAAATAAAGCTGTGGTAAATAACAACATGTAGGTTTTTGTGAGAATATATGCCTTCCTTTCTCTAGGATAAATAGTCAAGAGAGTAATTGCTGGTTCATACGCTAAGTGTCTGTTTACCTGTATAAGAAACTGCCTAACTGTCTTGGAGAGTGGTTGCTCCGTTTACATTTGCGCTAGCAAGGAATGCGAGTTCTCCGCAAGCAGTTGATATTGTTGGTAGTTTCCATGTTAGCATTCTAGTAGGTGTACAATAATGTATTAATGGAGCTGTAGTTGGGATTTCCCTTCTGGGTCATGATATTAAACTTGATATAAAACTTGATATAAACATGATATTAAACTTGATATTAAACTGGATATAAACATGATATTAAACTTCTTTTCACGTACACTCACTTTCAATTCATACATCCTCTCCATCAAAGTGTCTGTTCGGGTCTTTCACTCATTTTCTAGTTCAGTGGTCCTCAACTGAGTGTGATTTTGAACCCCCAGGGGCATTTGGCAATGTCCGGTGATGTTTTGGGTTGTTTTCTTGCTGTTCAGTTTGGAGAGTTCTTTATTAGATTTTGGATGCAAGTCCTTTGTGAGGCAGGTGGTTTGCAAATATTTTCTCCCTGTCTGTGGCTTGTTCATTTACCTTTTAATATCATTTATGAAGTCTTGAACCATTCAGAGGTTTGTAAGTGTTTATGTGGAAAGGCTGTTAAAAATTTCCTTTCCTGGTTTCTGGTTTTGCTGTCCTGCTAACACACCACACAAAGATATGTTTTCTTACAGGACATTGATGGACGTTACTTTGTACACTTGAATCTCGGATCTGCTGAATAAGTTTGGGCTCTACTCCACATTTTAGTAGCTGAGTTCTCCTTTTTTAAAATATTTTATTTTTAAGTAAACTCAACACCCAATGTGGGGCTTGAAGCACAACCCCGAGATCTAGAGCTTTGGGCTCCACCAAGTGAACCAGCCAGGTGCCCCTGAGCTCTACTTTTTTAAGTTGATAGGTCATTGTTCCAATACCCTTACTGAATAATCCACTTACCCTTTCTATACTAATTTTAGTTGATAAGGATTTTTTGTTTTGTTTTTTAAGTAGCTATACTTAGTCCAAAGTAGGGCTTGAACCCAGCACCTGGTGATCAAGAGTTGCACGCTCTACCGACTGAGCCAGCCGGCTGCCCTTTTTTCTTTTTTTTTTTTTTTTCAAGATTTTATTTATTTATTTGAGAGAGTGAGAGACAGAGACAGAGGATGGCAGGGGGAGGAGGCAGAGGGAGATAGAGAAGCAGGTTCCCCGCTGAGCAGGGAGCCCAATGCGGGGCTCAGTCCCAGGATCCTGAGATCATGACCTGAGCTGAAGGCAGATGCTTAACCCACTGAGCCGCCCAGATGCCCCACAGCCACCCCTTTTCCTATATTAATTTTAAATGTATCTTTATCCTATGAAATACAGTACTAAATTTCCATATGTATGATCTCTGGATTCTCAATTATGTGCCATCGATCAATTCCCTTATTTTTTAATTATTGCAGTTACGTTATTTATTTTTTATGTCTGCTGGGGCATGATTCTCTCATTTTCTTCTGCCCTTTTTTTTTTTTAAGACTCCACACCCTGATGTGCGGCTTGAACTCAAGACCCTGAGATCAAGAGCCACACGCTCTATGGACTGAGCCGGCCAGATGCCCTCATTATTCTTTTATTCAAGTATTTCTGGGCTATTCTTGCAGTTATTTGTCACATGAATCTTAACAATTCCTTTGTCAAGTTTAAATTAAAACAAACCAGGGGCACCTGGGTGGCTCAGTGGGTTAATCCTCTGCCTTCGGCTCGCTCAGGTCATGATCTCAGGGTCCTGGGATCAAGCCCCACATCCGGCTCTCTGCTCAGCAGGGAGCTTGCTTCCCCCCCTTCTCTGTCTGCCAGTCTCTCTGCCTACTTGTGATTTCTGCCTGTCAAATAAACAAATAAAATCTTTAAAAATAAATTAATTAATTAAAACAAACTGGAAACAACTATTAGGGTTTTTAAATTATAATTTCATCGAGTTTGTAAACTACTTGGGGGAAATACTAAGTCCGCCCATTCACGAACGTGACACGCTTCTTCAGGAAGGTTTTGCTCAATGACCACCAGTAAGTTTACTCAGGTTCTCCTTGTAGGTTTCGCACGTTTCTCCTTGGATTTAATTCTTAGTATCTTTATAGCTTAGTGCTTATTCCTTCTTAGTGTTCCATGGCCATTCCAAGCTGACCCCCACTTAGAGCCCTTGGGTTACTTGTTCCCAGGGCCTGAGATGTCCTCTCTCCTGGTCTCTTTCTCCAGCTCACTCTTCTCACTCTGATCTCAGCAGAGTGTCTGTGGCTTGGTCACTCCAACACACCACCTTATTGTAATGTTTTCCATAGCACTTGTTAATCACTTGAATTTTTTCTTTTCTTTTTTTTTTTTTTTTAAGATTTTATGTATTTATTTGACAGACAGAGATCAGAAGTAGGCAGAGAGGCAGGCAGAGAGAGGAGGAAACAGTCTCCATGCTGAGCAGAGAGCCTGATGCGGGGCTCGATCCCAGGACCCTGGGACCATAACCCGAGCCCAAGGCAGAGGCTTTAACCCACTGAGCCACCCAGGCGCCCACTTGAGTTTTTTCTTATTTAGAATGTAAGCTTATGAGAGCAGGACCCAGCAAGCCGTTTCCTGCTGCGTTCCCAGCACGGAATCCCAGTGTTCTTGACAAATACTCTTGAATGAATGACGGGGCAGAGAATCCGTGATCTCGCTTCATTTCCCTCTTTCTCTGGAGATATCGGTTGTCAGTGTTGGATACATATTCTTTATTATGTTCAATAAATGTCACGGTCTTCCTAGATCACAGAGAGCTTTTATGAGAAGTGTTGAATTTAGATAATACTCTCTCAACATCTACCAAGAAAACTGTGTGATTCTTCCTCTTAAATCTATTTAGACGCGATGTGCTACACTGCATCCCGGAACGATGTCAATAATACCCACCAACTAATATGCAGCATTTACTATATCCTGAGATTGTCCTCAGCACTTTGTATATTTCTTTATTGTAACTCCTGACAACTGCACGAGGTACGCGTGTCATCACCCACATTGTACAGACAAAGAAGGTGACACAGAGGCGGTAGGTAGCAAACAGGTGAGACTAGGATTTGAGCCGTACGGTCCTGTTCCCGAATCTACGCTATTAACCCCAGAGTTAGTCTGTATCGATCACCGTCTTTTATTCTTTTACTACTCTATAAGACCCAGTGTCGTTATTTAGATTTTGCATTAGTTACACACACAAAAAAAATTGCTAATATTTAAATTACATTTTCTATTCTCACATAGCTTGGAGTCTAAGTAGCTTCATTAGAATCATATTAAGAAACTTTACATATTTTCTTTGCTCTGATAGAGTTTAAATGATCTATCTCTTGTAAGCTTCATAGCACTTGCCCGTAAAAACTATCAAGGATTAGTGCCTTTTTGTGCAGAGGGAGGTAAACTTTTTTGGGGGGGAGGTAAGATTTTATTTATTTGACAGAGAGCGAGAGAGCAAGAGCGGGAACACAAGCCCAGGGAGCAGGAGAGGGAGAAGCAGGTTTCCCGCTGAGCAGGGAGCCCGAATAACTTTTTCACGTCCTTCCATGGGGTATATACAGTCAGTATTTCTATCTGCACTTCAGTGAGGGGTCATTTGAGAATAGCAGAAACTACTGTAGCCAATTTAAGCAGAAAAGGGTCAACTAGGGGGAGTCAGTGCTTACAAAATTATTGAAAGTGCTTGAGGGCTGGGCTCTGGGAGGAGCTTCCAGGATCAACTTCCAGAACAATGCAGACCTGAGCCAACAGGGCAGTGACCAGAGGACTGGGTTAGAGAGGTCAAGGCCCCGGTGCAGGGGTCAAGTCCACACTGCTTAGCCAGGATCTTTGCCGCAGAGTGGATGCTCTGTGCCTTTCCTTGTGACCCCCGCGTAGCTAGAAGCTGCTCTTTCTCTTTGAACTTTTGATTTTGAAATAACTTTAGATTTATAGAAAAATTGCAAAGATGTTATAGAAGGTTCCCATGTACCCTTCATTAACTTCCTCTAATAGTGGCATCTTACCTTTGTTAAAAGTGAAAAAATTAACATTGGTACCAAATGATTAACTACAGACTTTATTCTGATTCTACCAGATTTCTCACTAAGGTCGTCTCCATGCGAGGATCCAGTCCAGGCTTCCACATTGCGTTCAACGTGTTTGTCTTGTTTCTTGTTTTTTTGTTGGTGGTGGTTTTTGTTTTTGTTTTTTTAATTTTTTTTAAGATTTTATTTATTTATTTGACAAAGAGAGATCACAAGTATCCAGAGAGGTAGGCAGAGAGAGAGGAAGGGAAGCAGGCTTCCTGCTGAGCAGAGAGCCCGATGCGGGGCTCAATCCCAGGACCCTGAGATCATGACCTGAGCCGAAGGCAGAGGGTTAACCCACTGAGCCACCCAGGCGCCCTTGTTTCTTGTTTTTTAATGAAATCATTAATGCCCCTGTATGGACTTTCGAGTGTATTTTGGCCGGATTCCGCAGGTTTTAATGGGTGTGATCTCATTTTTGCAATCTTTCTGAATTTTTGGTCTTGATTTCTACCTTGAACTGAGTGATTTAGAAAGTCAAAAATGTTGGGGGACGCCTGGGTGGCTCAGTGGGTTAAAGCCTCTGCCTTGGGCTCAGGTCATGATCTCAGGGTCCTGGGATTGAGCCCCGCATCGGGCTCTCTGCTCAACAGGGAGCCTGCCTCCACCCTCTCTCTCTCTCTACCTGCCTCTCTGCCTACTTGTGATTTCTGTCTGTCAAATAAATAAATATAATCTTTAAAAAAAAAGAAAGTAAAAATGTCAATTATCCATATATTTGATTTCCATTTCAGAGATCTTTTCATTCCCACTCTGTTTCTCACAAAGTTTGGAGTGGCTTCCTTAGAATAAAATTAAGAAACTTCACATATTTTCTTTGCTTGATACATTTTACCAGAAAATGTGGCATGTACTTTTTCCTTCCTCGTTTTTTAAAAACTAAAAATATGCAGAGAATAATGTAATTTTTAGTGTTTTTGAGGGACTGTCATGTTGTTTTCCATAATGTCTGTGCCCTCTTACCTCTCCCCAAGAGGGCACGAGGGCTCCTTTTTTCCCACATCCTCACCAACACTTGTTATTTTACGAGTTTTTTATTTATTTTATTTATATTTGAATTTTTTAAAAAAGATTTTATTTATTTGTCAGAGAGAGAAAGAGAGAGAGCACAAATAGGGGAAGCAGAGGCAGAGGGAGAAGCAGGCTCCCCACTGAGCAAGGAGCCCAATGTGGGACTCGATCCCAGGACCCTGGGACCATGACCTGAGCCAAAGGCAGAGGCTTAACTGACTCAGCCACCCAGGTGTCCCTATTTTATGTTTTTTTTTTTTTTTTTAATAATAACTATTGTGGTTTGGGTTTACATTTCCAGCATTAACTTTTATGGGAGTGTTTTTAATGGGCTGACAATGTCGAGTTTGGAAGAAAATTGATACTGTTAACTGTTGCCTCTCACCCTATTTGGTGAAAGAGGTCGAAAACATTTGACAAGAGACCAGAGTTTCATTTGAGGTGGGACATGGAAACAGAGGGGCCATAACTCCAAACGTGGCCTTTGGAGTCGGACAGACCTCGTCTGCTGCCCTCTGCCACATCCGTTGGGGAAGTGAGCAAGCTTCCTCTTTCTCAAGCCTTACCTCCCTCATTGAGAAAATGGGGCGTTAATGTTTCAGCAGGACGTGTGAGGCTTCAGTGAAAGAATTTATGGCGTCTAGCGCAGCACCTGGCATTCGGTAGTCCTCAAAAAATGGTAGCTATTATGAGGATTAGGAGTTTTGTTCCAGAATTTTCCAAACCCTGCCCCCCTCCCCGGACCTACCATCCAAACTCTCCACTGCATGGCCTGATGAGACCCAGGGCAGGTGGCACCACTGTTCTTTCTGATGGGCAGGCCCAGGGAGGCTTATCTAGGCTTGGCCCACGGCTGAGGACACCAGTGTGGGGAGATTACGGAGGTTCAAGACGGGGCTGCTGGATGGGCAGCTTCAAAACCTGCAGAATCACACTTTGGGGGCAGGGCTTAATACAACCCAAAGTGTCCAGAAGGTGCTCCAGGAAGTAGAGGACCAGGATGCCCGGACTGCACACCCAGCGTGGGCCTGAGTGCGCCGACTTCACTCATCTCAGCTCGCGCAAGCCAACGGCCAAGTCCTTGAAAGGTCCCCAAGGCCCACGGGTCAGCCCCCCACTTTCCTCCTGCCCCCCAAAGGTGTAGGGGCATAGGGGAAGGACACGACCCCGGCAATTTCTCGGCTCTTACCCCACTGGGAATAGGCAACCAACTCAAGCCTTGGGCTAAAGAAGCCCAGTTTCGGGCCAGTTGATGGCCACGGGCAGAAAGAGAAACTCCGACTTCCTTCTGCATCTGGAGCTTGACAGAACGAAGCTGGAGACTCGGAAGTACCGAACGGAAGACGGACCCTTGGCAGAGCAAACCGAGAAGGGGACCCAGGACTCTCCTGGTTGCAAGTGATAAGACACTCGAGCCAAAAGGGTGTTTATTGATTTAGGTGCCTGAAAAGCCCAGAGTAGCTGTCCCGCCCTGCCCATCCCTCCCCGCCCCCAGCGCCCTCGACCTCCGCCCCGTCTCTGACATCATCATTCGGCCCCGGTCACCCCCGGGCCTATTCATTCCCAGGCATCTTCCTACACGTGGCCCACCTTTCTTGCCCTCCTGCCCCTTCTGAGACCAGAGGGGTTGAACCGGAGAGACCCTCTGGTTCTGTGTTAACAGTTCAAGGAGAGCTAAAGAAATGGCGCAGGCAAGGTCTAAACATTACTTAATGTTACTAAAAAAAAAAAAAAAAAAAAAAAAAAAATCCTACCGATACTTAGCTCTTTAAAATCTGAACTTTTTACTTACTTTTTTACTTATTTCCTCATAGAGACTGGTGATTACTTTAGGGCCTGACAACAAAAGATGTGCCTCTGGAATTCAGACAACATTCCCTTAAAAATAGGTACACACACACCCACACCGACACACACAGACACACACAGACACACACACACACACACACATTCCCCCAGCCCTTCGGAGCGCACAGCTCAGGCGTCACACCTAGGACACCGCCTCTTGACTTCCTCTTCCCCTGTGGTGGGCTCTGGCCAGCTTGGCTCTTCGAGGTGACTCCACTCGGCCCGGGTTGATTTCAGAAGCATCAAGGACAGCTGCCGGCGCGGTGGGCTGTGCCGGGTCCCCTCAAAGCCGCAGGGGCTCCATCCCTTCCTCTGAAAACTTATCCCTAAGAGATGCTCCTTGACCAGGGCTTCTGGGAAAGGTACCCCCCCCCCGCCCCATCTCCTTCCCAGATGCCACCTCCGCAGGTTGGAGACGTCCCGCAGGGAAGACCCCATTAGCCCCTGGGACGGGCGCAGGTGGCCGGCAGCCCCAGCCCCGCCCCCGGCCGCAGGGCCCATCACCTGGCCGCCAGCCCCTGATCTTCCTCCACTCTAGGAGGCGGTGTGGGAAATAAGACCCCACCGCACTCCTCACCGGCCTTTCCAGGAAAGGAGAGAAGCCCTTTAAACTCAAGCTCTTTGTTTCCAGCGACACGAGCGCACTAAGAGAGAAGCAGCACTTGAACCAAAGCAGATGTATACAACATCCTGAATTCCACACTTTAGCTCCCACTCCTGGACCCTGAATCCATTGACGCGGACCAGTGGTGAAGACGATGGGCCCTAACGCTTACGGAGCGCGCCCGGTGTTCCGCGCTGGCGACCCTGTCTCACGGTGGAGGCGGCTGCCCGGGACTGCCTTTGAACAACCGCGGAGGACACGCCTCGGCACCTGTTAGGGGCACCTGTTAGGGGCACCTGTTAGGGGCTGCGCTCTCGTCCTCGTGAGTTTACGTGAAGATCTCACTCATCTCCGTACTTCCTACCGCTCTGAGCACCATGCCTTGCACGTGGTGGGACAGGCTGGAAACTACATTTAGTCAAGTGCCATCGAAGGAACGAGTCGGTGGTGGTGTGGGGTGTTGGGGGTGGGCGGGTGCGGCGTGTCTCCTCAGCCCCCCTCAAACGAACGCCCCACCCAAATAAACTAGCGCGCCTCGCAAAGACTACAGGTCAAGTCCCACAGCCACTGTCACACCCTCAACTTAAGGGCAGATGGCCCCCCCTCAGCCCTGCTCGGAAAGAGAGTTTCTGGAGAACGCGGCCCCCCCCCCCCTTCAGCGTGAGCTGCGATTGGAGTCCGGGAACAGCGATACCACTCTTGGTCGGCAGGGGGCGCGCTGGCGCGACGTCCGTCACAGGTTCTCGGCCTCCAGGCTGGTAGAAGAAGAAAAAAAAATAAATAAACAAATAAACAAAAAACAAAACCCAAACCCCGGGGACCTCTCCCCTGCTGCCTGGGAGACCGGAAAAAGGCTGATGGAAATCATGTCTTCAAGGAGACGCTGGAGGAGGGAGCTCAGGCTTCACGTTGGCCTGAGAGCAGTGACACAGTAGTTCATTATATAGAAGTGACACAGTACTTCATTATATAGAAGATGCCGGGACACATCTCTTTTGCAAAGGAGACATTTTTATTCCATCTAATGGTTATTGATACAGTCATGTTGAACATCAACAGCAACACGACTTTGGACTGAAGAAGCTGTGTGACCCTGGGCAAGTCCTTTACACCCTCTCGAGGCCTGAGCTTGCCCACCTGGAAAGACGGGCATTTAAGTGTCCTTTGAGCGCTGACAACTGATTTCTACTCTACTTGATGAGTCCAGAGCCAGAAGGTAAACAAAATCGTGCCGTGCTTAAGAACTCAGTTCTGCCTGTCCCGGGTGCAGTGTCCTAGTACTATTTTAGGTGCTGGGAGCATAGCAGGGAACAATACAGAAAAAATCCCTGCCCTCTGGAGTGTACATTCTAGCAGGAGGAAAAGAGAAGCAAGCAATAAACATAATCAATACGTGTAGTAAATTATATGTTAGAAGCAGAAAGAGCTATGGAAAGAAAAATAAAGGGGATCCGAAGTGTAGAATTCAGGGTTGATCTAAAACAGGCCTCCCTGCAGTGATGAAATGGGACTGAGTGGGATCCATCCATGAGGACGGACGTGAGCTGTGCAGCTTTCTGAAAGAGTGACACAGATGCAGTCAGTGCAAAGGCCCTGGGGTGTGCATGTGTCTGGCATGATCAGGGATGGAGAGCAGGGAGGCTGGCGAGGAATGAGAGAGCCGTGGAGGTGGTCAGAAGCGGCCAGGTTCCGGCTACGTCATCGGAAGGCCAAACCAAGGGAACTACTGATGTTTGAAGATGTGATGTGAGAGAGAGGAGTTGAGGATGACCCCAGGGTTTTTGGCCTGAGTAACTGAAGCAGTAAAGAATTTAGGAAGATGCTGTAGTGTTAAGAAGAGGTCAACCGCTATTTCCTGTTTCCCCACAGCCTCTTGGCCCTTTGCCTGGGTGACACCCATGGCCTGGGTGACACGCCTATGTCACAGGGGGAGGGGCAAAGAAATAAGGCAATCCGGCAAAGTGAGTTTAGGAGGTCCCAGGATATGAAAGGCAGTAACCCCTTTTATTCTCATGAGAAAAACATACGATTTTTAAACATTTTATTTTGAAGTCATCTTTGGAAGAGTCGCCAAGACAGTCCAGAGTGTTTCCATCAAGCCCCAGCTTCCCCGGGGGCTGACACGTGCTGTCACCACAGTAGGATTACAGAGCCAGGACACTGGCTGTGGTATGTCCCATACCATTCACGTTCCTGCAGACTTGATTCCAATTTTCTGGGGTTTCCGCTAGTGTCACTTTTGGGGTAGAGGACCCCTCCTGTGTTGTGTTGTCATGTCTCCCGACTCTCCAACATGAGACTGTTTCTCTGTCTCCTTGCTAACTGCCTGGCACATCTCTTCTTTCCCGCTGGGCCCCAGGCGTGGGCAACAGTCTCGGGAGGCCATGTGAACCCCCACCCCGGCCACAGGCCCAGGCAGCCGGCACCAAGAGAGGAGCAGCCACAGCGGGACTCTCTCCCTGGCCCTGGCCACCCTAATCCCCTGCTCGCTCCTCTCCTCCGGGGCCGGGGCCGCCAATGCCTGGACACCAGGGCCACTTCCGATCCACACCGCGGGGGGACACCTGGCTGGCTCCACTGGTGGGGCGTGTGACTCTCGATCTTGGAGTTGTAAGTTCGGGCCCCTTATGGGGTGTAGAGATTACTTAATAAAATCTTCAATAAAACAAAGAAACAGAAGCTGGGTCTGGGAGACAGCAACACCCCCCGCCACTTGCGATGCCTGAGGCTCTGGCACTGATGAGCTGTGTGACTGTGGGCAGGTGTCTTGGGCTCTCTGAGCTTCAGTGCCTTGTCTGTCAAATAGCGGGACCTCAGGATCTACCCCATAATGCTGCTACGGGTGAAACCATCCGAATTTCACAGAGGGCCAGGGCCCCAGAGCCCTCAACACGTGGTAGCTCTGCAATCCTGGCCACAGGACCTTGGGTGAGTCCCTCCTCCTTCTTCAGGACTGTTGGGGGCAGGTGCTACCCAGGCTCCCTCCAGGGCCGACTCCACGCCCCCGCGCGTGTGCTGTGTGGCGTCCTCACTGTGGCTGCCCAGAACACAGCACCGGCAGGGGACCGTGAGGGTCACACTCCAAGTGACAGAATGACATCCACGCTGGGAGCAGGAGATGGGCTGGGGCGGCGAGAAGCCTTTCTTTGCGCAAGGATTTCATTTCGTTCCAAGCGCAGGGTTCTATCTAAAAATCAGGATGCTGGTTTCCCCACTAGAGCAGTTATTTAAGAGCCCATGAGGGCATTTGGAAGAAGGCAGCAGCTCTCATTTCTCTGCCCCCACCCCCAAGCCTCCACACATCAGGTGCCTTCATCTCTTCTTTTGCAAACTCACCTTCTGCTCCTCTTTTAAATTTTTTTTTAATTTATTTATTTGTTAGAGAGCGAGCGAGCACAGGGAGACAGAGTGGTAGGCAGAGGCAGAGGGAGAAGCAGACTCCCTGCCGAGCAAGGAGCCCGATGTGGGACTCGATCCCAGGATGCTGGGATCATGACCTGAGCCGAAGGCAGCCGCTTAACCAACTGAGCCACCCAGGCGTCCCTCTGCTCCTCTTTTAAAACCCAGCCTGGTGCTGGCCCTGTGACGCTTTCTTGACCGCTCCCAGAGATATTAACTCATGTTAACCCTCCTTCCTCCGTGTTTTGTACCTGTTATTTCCCCTTTCTCCCTTTCTTTTAATTATTTAGCATAGTTATTTATTATTAAATAAAAAATTATTTAATTTACTTAATTATTTAACATAGCTATTCATTATTAAATAAAAATTATTTAATTATTTAACACAGAAAATTAATCATGTCTCCCTTTATTTTAATTATTTAACTCCCCCACTCCCCACTGGTCCCCAAATTCCCCGAGGGTAGGGATTATGGATCATTTGTTTGTTCCCTAGGTTTATCATTATGTGCTTTACAAATGTTTGTAGAGTTAATCAAATTGAATATCTGTGGAGTGTACACTCGTTCAAACGGGATTAAATTTCTTTTCCGATGATTTCATTTTGGTCTAAGTTTGCGTTTAGTTTAAGGAATCAAAACATAACTGGATATGGATTCTTAAATGGCTTCAAATAACTTTTAATACATCCCTAGTGTTGATGCATACAAAACTGGAAATCAGAAAGATTTTTTTCCCTTTCTCTGTGTGTGAATCAGAGAGAGAATGAGGGCACAGAAATGCTTTCAACATTTTATCTGTAAGGAAAAAAAAAAAAACTGGTAGAAGTAGAAACAGAAGAATGAATGGCAGGTCTCGTTTCTGGCTCCTACAAAAGAAGGACTTTAAAAATTAAGAAGGCAGGTTTGCCTATGAGAACATTTTACTTTGAATTTCACAGCTCAGCAAGCTCACCCGAGGCCCCAGTGAGAACGCTAAGTTAGACATGAAAGCAGAAATAAGTTACTAAAAGTCGCAGGTGGTTAATATTAACTTCCTTTCTTCCATGAATAAGCTGGATCATCTGGATTGACTGGGTGAAACACGGAGACCTTTCACCTAACCTGGGAATTGGCACCCTTTTCTGGGAAGGACCAGGTGGTAAATATTGTAGGCTCTGCGGGACAAAGGGCTTCTAGGGCAACTACTCAACCCTTCAGTGACGGAAGGCCAGCGGGAAAGCGCACATGAACAAATGAGGCCATGGCTGTGTCCAAGAAAACTTCTACAAGAACAGGTGGGGGCTGGATTTGGCTGAGTGGCTGCAGGATGCCGACCCCTGAGCTAAACAGCTCGTCTTCAGGTCTACCTGTCCCTTGTTCTTAAATACAGCAAGCACATATAAAAGGAAGCCATGTCAATCTGTAATGTTATTATTGGGGGGGGGGTGCAATTTTAACACAGAATCAAATGAGTGGAAAAAATTAAAACTTTCAAGTCTGAACGGTGGTTTCTGATCCAGAAGGATGGCTGGCCTCTGGCCTGGGGCAAAGCCCACCTCCTGCTCTAACTGACCCCTCCCTTACCCCTACCCCACCCCACTGTCTTTGAGGTCTGAGGTTTGTTGTGCCCAGAAGGGAGCCTGCTGGCTGTGTTGATCTATTACACAGAGCACAGATGTACGCAGACAAAGCCCCACACTGGCCCCAAAAGGAAGTGTTAACTTTTATTTATTTTTTATGTTTTAATTTTATTTCTCCACTTGTCAGAGAGAGAGAGTGCATGGGGGTGGGGCAGAGGGAGAAGCAGACCCCCCACTGAGCAAGGAGCCCGATGCAGGACTTGATCCCAGGACCCTGGGATCACAACCTGAGCCGAAGGCAGATGCTTAACTGACTGAGCCACCCAGGCATCGCTGGAAGTGTTAATTTTTAATCAACGTAGGAAAATAAATTTGCTTTTTTTGATTACTCAGAAATTTTACATGACTTACTGTATTAGCCAGGGTTCTCCAGAGAAACAGAAGCGATAGGGTCTAGAAAGTGGGGTACATATAAGAAGAGGCTTACTACAGGAACAGGCTCATGGGGCTGTGGAGGCTGAGAAGTCCCACAGTCTCCATCTGCAAGCTGGGAACCCCGGGAAACCGGTGGCAGAATTCAGTCTGAGCCCGAAGGCCTGCGATTGAGGAGGACCGATGCCCGAGGACCGATGCCCAAGGACCTGAGAACGTGGGTGTCCCAGCTCCAGCGGAAAAGTGGGAATTCGCCCTTCCTCCTTCCTGTTCCTTCCTGTTCCAATCGGGTCCTCAGCCTCCTCCCGGAGGACATCTCCGGACTCGGTCCGCTGATTCAAATGCTAATGTCTTCTGGAAACACTCTCCCAGACACTCCCAGAAATAATATGCTACCAGCTCACTGGCCTCCCTTCGCTCAGTGAAGTTGACACATTAAATTAACCATAACAGCTATTAGAGTAACTTTTACCAAAAGAAAATTACAGTCAAAGGTTAAAAAATCCGGGACACCTGGGCGCCTCAGTTGGTGAAGCAGCTCCCTTCGGCCTGGGTCACGATCCCAGGGTCCTGGGATCAAGTCCTGCTTTGGGCTCCTTGCTCAGCGGGGAGCCTGCTTCTCTCCGCCTCTGCCTGCCTCTCTGCCTGCTTGTGCTCTCTCTCTGACAAAATCTTAAAAAAAAAAAAAAAAAGCTTAAAAAGAAATCCTGGTCTTTGAGAATATATTCAGGACGAACCCTATTCTTAAACTTACATTTAACAACCCCAATGAGATAGAATAGGGTGGTCTTTGGAAACTGTCCACTTGACTCTACTACTCCCCTGAGCCCCTTATATGGTTCACAGAATTACGTGTGGTTTCTTCACCACGCGGGGCAGTGGGGCTCTTTGACGCCACAGCAAGAAACAACCTGGGCGCGGGGCTGGGTTACGGCAGCAAATACTTACGGCTGCATGCCCATCACAAGTCGGCCAGGGGGTCTGTTCAGTGACCCAGAGCCCTGGGTGACAGCTACAACCATGAACGTTGCCAGTCACTGTGACGGAAAGAGAATTTGAGATCTCCCAGCAGGCGTGTTGGTTGTAGTCCAAAAGGGACACACTCAATTTTGCTCAGGAATCATTGGCCAGAGAATGTCCCAGGACCACCCAACCCCAAGGTGGAAAGTGCATACCTACCATTTTTCCAGGAGGAAATGTTTGCCATCAGACGCAACATTCTTGATCTACCACATCCCTCCAGCCTCGCTTCCCATCAGCGGCAGGAGTCGTTTGTAAGATCGTGATTAGGAACTTGTGCTTTGATCCTGTGTGTGCATGCGTGTGTGTAGGGATTTGGAGAAATTCGCTGGCCAGAGAGGGTAAAAAGGTTACTGTAAAATGAAAACATTACCTTAATCACTCGGCTAGCTCAGACTTCAAGGATCATGGTGTCAGAGGCATTGGTGGGACCCTAGCAAGTATCAGAAAGCAAGACTTCCTGTCCCCTTCAAGGGTCCTTCTAGCTGGACTAAGATTCAAATGGACACGAGACAGATTAGCAGAAATCAGTTTTAAGAGCGTACATAGAGGAAATCCACACAGACATGGAAATTCCAAAGACAGCCCAAATCAGGTATTTGCGCCATTCTGAACCAAGGGGAAGGGGCTGGGGGTCTTGGACTTCAAAGGGAAGGGATGTAATTCACAGGAAGATGAAAAAGAGCACATGTTTGGTCAACAAATGCTTGCCCTGCCCTAGAGATGGGTCACTCCGATAAAACTGATCTGTGGAAGTAACCCTTATTCTGGAAAGATCTCTGATCTAGATTCTCCGATGTAGTTAAGGGAGGGGCAAAAGCTTCTCTTGAGACTGTAGGGTCTGGATTGCCTTTCATGCTAAAGAATCTGTATGTCCGAGTGGCTTGTGCTGGGGCAGCCTGTCCTCGTACCATGCTAGCTCATTCTGCACTTTCCTGGGGAGGGGGTGAGGTCGGGTGGGGGTGGTGGCAGGGAGGGGCGCAGCCCTGACGCACAGGGGAGAGCTGAATGGACGGAGCACGGCTGAATCACAGCCTCTGCTTGCTCGTGGTCAGGCACTTTGGATTGGTAAATAATCTGTACAGTCCTACACGCAGGGCGATGCACTCGTTGGTTGAAAATCCCACAAGCCAGGGATACCCTCGGTCCTGGACAAACGGGAATGTTTACTCACCCCACCTGCACAGCAGCCCTGGCTAGCGGGGTAGTATCTCCTTCTCCAGAGCTCGTTTGCCTGTTCTGCTAGGTCTCTCAACAGCTGGTATGGCGAGCATGAGGAAAAGACCACGAGGACCAGGCGGGCTTGGGTTCGAGTCCCGCCTTTGCTGCTTCAAGGCTTCGAGACCTTGGGCGAGTCCGCGGCTCCTCTGAACTTCAGCGTTGCCGTCCATGACATGGACGGAGGCAACATCTAGCCTAGGAGGTTGCTGAGGGGCTCGTTTAAGGAGCCCAGGTCTGTAGAGGGACCCGGAAGTGCTTCCTAACCTCCCTGGGCAGTGGCTGATTGCATCCCACAGGGCAGGTGGTCCTTCCGGCCAGGAGGACGTGCCCAGACAGTTCACAGGCATCCATCCCTACGAGCAGGCTGAGTCTTGGGTGCCACTTAACAAGTTACAACACTATGAACAACAGGGCCAGCGAACGCAATGTTTAACCTGGACTTTAACTGGAGACATCTCTGTTCCTTTAGGTGATCGGTTCACTGGGGGATTCTCAGGTCTCCCAGGAGGAGGAGGGATGTAAGCATCTCCCCAGCTCTCGGGGCCCACGCGCTCATTCTGTGCAGAAGCGACCAGAACAGGGCAGTTTCCACACTGCAGAGTTGTGGTTCACAGTGGGGCTGTTTGAGCTTAATGTTGGACGTCTCACGTTGGACGCACGCTGTTTAGCCAGCGGTAGTGCCAAGGTTCACCTCCATAATCCAAATGTATTAAGGCCAAGTTCACACCGGTTTCACTGCCCCCTCCCCTCACCACTGCCGTCTCCCCCTCTCCCCTTCCCCCTCCTGCTACAAGACTTCCTCGGGATGAAAGAGAACTCTCACCCAGCCTAGAGCCTATGTATGCTTTGAGCGGCTTCCAAATCTCCAACTCAAAACTGTGTTTGTGGAAAGGGGAGTCAGCCCACGGCTGTCTGTGCAGCGGAACTGCGAGGAGAAGGGAGGCCGGCAAGGACAGATGCCACGGTACTGGACGGTCATGATGCTTCTGCTGCCCCAGCCCCCACGGAGGGGACGGTCCCGCCACCTGGGGCAGCACTGTAGCCCGTGGGCCAGGTGTGGGCATCTGAACCTAAAGTAGCCCAACTCCAGAGTGGGCGGCTTCCTGCCCACTAGTAGACACCCCACCCCAACCAGAGCACCCCACTCCCGGTAAAACCGCATCAGGAAAAGACTCCGCAGCCCCAGAGCTCCGCACCAGCAGCCCAATCCTTTCTCCTGACACGTGAGCTGGGTGAGGGGGAGGCTGATGCGTTGTCCATGTGCAGACCTTCCAACCTGCTTCTCGCTCCCACCTTCGTTCGTACCTGCCGCCCGAGGCCCCAAGCCTCCCGGTCAGAAGACTGACTCCTGCTTCCCCTTCAGCCCCTGACATCGTACCACAGGCTGTAATTCTTTTTGTTTCGCCTGGAAACCTTCCATGATCAGCTTTGCATGTCCCAGAAATGTGCTGAAATCTCTCATCCGTGATATTCTCTCCCCTTTACCACTCTTTCCCTGTCTTTTCCTTTTTCCTTTTTTAACTTTAATATCTTGATTTCAGTGGCGGGGGGGGGGGTGTCTCAAGTAACAAGAGAAGCAAACTGTGCCAGACCTGCCATTGTGGACCAGAAGCCCATAGAGCCCTCTTGAGCAACGCGAGCCGGTCACCTAATGGAAAGCCTGCGTCATTAACCTTGCTTTCTGAGTGAATACTGCACGAGAGTTCTATAATCCATTAATTATCCTTAATGAGTAGTATCTACTCTTTCTTACCTCTCTCTCCACCCCTCTCGGTGGGGAAGTCATGAAACCACATGCAAAAGCGTAGACGCTTTGCAGGGAGACAATAGCAATTATCGGAGATTACTGCTGTCCAACTGTATCAGCAATCATTGAGAGCACCGTGGCTCTCTCAAGTTCCTGATTAAACATTAAAAATAGAAACATGACTTGCCTGTGTTTCAAATGCTCTCATTTTCCTATGAATATAAATATGATTTTTCTGTATATTCATAATAACTAGGACCTGCACAGTCTCTCTCTCCTACATGACTGCTAGTGATGTGTTCGGAATGGTGGGTGATCAGAGAGGTCCGGAGCAGGGAGAGTAGATCTGGAGCGTCCCTGAAGTGGGGCCCTGGAGTGGGGCTTTAAGAGGGAGGTGGTCCTTGGGCTCTGGTAAGAAGAGGACCTGCTTCAGCTCCAGACGCCAGGCTAGTCCTAGAGCCAAGGAAAACATCGCTCGGGACCCATCTCCCGCTGAAAGTATCAACAACGACAGTGCTCTCCCCAAGTTTAATTTGCTCACTGCGAGGAAGTTATTTTCCAGAAGTGAAGCAGACAGGTCTCAAGCAAGCTGGGTCTCATCCTCCATCTCCCTCACCAGCCACCACCACGGTCACTGCATAAAGAAGTCCTTTAGCTGGAGAGATGTGGCTGCCAAGATGTCCCCATTTTCCATGTCCCAATATTTGTGGGATTTCGCTAACCCCGTGGGACAGAGAGATTCTTGTTTATTTCTAGAGATGATCTTAGGATGCTTTAGTCATGTGGGAAAACTTGGGTTGTCTGTTCATTATGGGAAACTTGTAATAAAATCAATCTGGGTTTTTAGGCTGTTGAATGGAAGCCAGGTCTCCAAATGCAGCTGACTTTAAATGGGAAAAGTGTGGAAAGACTGTAGGCTTTGGCATTACTGTCGCTGAAGCCAAGCGAGCTAGACAAGTCTGGGGAAACCAGACTGGGATCTAGAGTGGTCAGAAACATTAACTGCTCTGAGAGGTGAACACAGGGAACTCCAGATACGTTGAAACTATGAGTCACATGATGACTCTACTTGGGCAGCAGAAAAACACATTTTCCTTTAAATGATTAAACTTAGTTGAAATTCGTTCAAGAAAAATGTATTTTCCTTCTGAATGTTTTTCCCCTCCAGGCTTAAAGAGTTTTAAGATAAAATTTGTATTGTTAAAGAGAAAACGTATATTAATAGCTTCCATATCAGACACATCTGTAGACTCAGGACACCCAGATGACTTCAAATAATGTGTCTGGCCCATCTCCTACATCTGGATGGTTAAGACTGCAGGTCAAAAAGAGAGAGAGAGAAAGAGAGAGAGAGGAAAAAGGAAGTTAGAAAGACTTCCTTGGGGGCGCCTGGGTGGCCCAGTGGGTTAAGGCCTCTGCCTTCCGCTTGCGTCCTGATCCCCGGGTCCTGGGATCCAGCTCGGCATCGGGCTCTCTGCTCAGCAGGGAGCCTTCTTCTCCCTCTCTCTCTGCCTGCCTCTCTGCCTACTTGTGATCTCTGTCTGTCAAATAAATAAAATCTTGTAAAAAAAAAAAAGGCTTCCTGTCTGTTGATGGAAATGGACTTGAATCCTATGTTCATCCCATTTTCGCCGCATAAAGTTTTTAATCCCTACTCCTGGAGCCATAAAACAGTAACATTTCAAGTCCATGGTTGGAAGAAGTTAGCCAATATTTCACCTGACCTCTTCTGAGACGCATTCAGGATTCTGGTTAATGCCAAGCCGAGGCGGGTGAGTGAGACTCACGGTGTTGGCATTGTCTTACTTTGGAAAAGTTGGGTTTTTAAATAAGTGGGGAAAAGAGGAAGAAATCAAGCCTAAGCACAATACAGGCAAGACCGACAATAACATCCCTCGGGTTGAAGGAGACAGCTTTGGGGTGCCTCCTGTCCTTATCTGGGGGTTAGTTCACTTACAATAATAGACGTTTTTCTTTTACTATTCCATGACCCAAAGCTAGAATAATGATTTATACCTATTGGTATTTCCTCTGCTTTTTTCCGGGGGGGGTGCTTTTTCTGTTCCGTCTTTTTGTGATTTTTCTTTCCTAACAGCGATTACTTTTTATGATGGGGTTTTGGGTGAGGCGCAGCGTTGGGCCGCGGGGTCTCAGACGGGGCGGGCGGGGGTGGAGGACGGAAGGAGGGCCCGGCGCTTTCCGCGGCGGCGCTAGCCCAAGGGCTGGATGGGCTGTCCTCGCGGAGGGTTGCCCCTTCCCTCCCTCTGTCGCGTTTTAGGTCCGCCCTGGCGCGGGAGGGAGAAGGTCTGCAGTCTGCGGCCGGCGGGGGGGGGGGGGCACTGAGGCGTGAAGCCCCCCGCGCTAACTTCCTCCAACCTCGGGTGTTCGTACCCATCCGAGGAGTGCGAGGCTCGCAGAGGCGACGTCGCCCACCGCCCACCCAGCCCGGTGCGGGCAAGGCTGTGACATCACCTCCCTGCTCTCCTCCCGTCCTCGCGCAGTGCGTTCCATAAAGTGAACACGCCCAGCCGAGGTCGCCCCAAGGCCTGTCGGCGCCCGGGGGGTTTCAGTTCCAGGCGGCGGGGACCTGGCTGACCCGAGGGGTCGCGGAGCCAGAGCCGGGCAGGCGGGCCCGCAAGGGGGTCCCCACCCCAGGCGGGGAGGAGGAGACGGGGCAGACGACTGAGGAGGGGACGCCCAGCCCCAGTGCCCCCGACCCTCCACCCCAGTGCCCCGCACCCGGATCTCGCTCCCCGCGCCACCTTCCACAGGCTGGGGCCGCGCCCCCGCCTCCCGGCCGCCCCTGGCCCTGGCCCTCGGCCCGGGCTCTGGACCCCTAACCTCTCCGCCCGGGTTCGCACCCCAAACCCCGGCCGCGCCCCCTCCCGCGTCCCCGCCCCCGGATCGCGCCCCCCCCATCTCTGCCCCTCATCCTTCAGGCCCGGATCCGCATCTCATTAGCGCCCCGACCCCCCTCCACCGCCGGCCAAACCCGGGTCTGCGTCCCGGCCCCCCGCCGCCCTTCCCTTTAGCGCCCTGCCCACCCCCGCCCAGGCCTGGATCCGCACCCCAACCCCCGGCTCGCCGCGTCCTGCATCCCTGCCCCCGGATCGCGTCCCCCGCACCTCACCGCCCCCCCCAACCCCGGCCCGGGTCCGCACCCCCGCCCCCGGCCGCGCCCCCTCCCGCGCCCCGCCCCGCCGCGCTCCCGCCCCGGGGCCGCGCTCGGGCGGCAACACCCGCCTGCCCGGCGGGCGGCGGGGGCGCCATGGGCAGCGGCAGCAGCCGGAGCGGCCGGGCCCTGCGGCGGCTCCGCAGCCCCGACAGCCGGCCGGCGGGGTCCGGCGGGGCAGCCTCGGAGGGCGGGACGCGGCCTCTGGTCTCGGCGACGGCGGCGGCCTCCCGGGAGGAGGCCCGGAAGGCGGAGGCGGCTGAGGGGGCGGCCGAGCCCGACCCCGGCCCCGCGGCGGCCCCCGACGGCGGGGACGAGACCCTGCGCCTGCTGGACCAGCTGCTGGCCGAGTCGGCGGCCTGGGGCCCGGGGGAGCTGACCCCGCGGGGCCCGGCGCGGCCCCGACCCGCAGCCGGCGCCGGGAGCCGGGTGAGTGTGGGAGCCCGCGGAGCCGTTGGGGCCGCGCCCTGTCCCCCAGCACCCCCAGCCCCCCAGCCGCGTGCTTCCTCCCATCCGCCTCCGCCAACCCCCCCCCGCCCCCGCCCCTCGGCCTGCGCGGCGCCCCTCCCGCTCTGCCCCAGGTGTCACCCACCGTCTCTGTGTCTCCGAACGCCTCCGAGATGTCCCGCTGATCACGCGGCCTGTCCTTCCCCAGCACCCCCTCTGGTTTTCTCCCCGTCTGCCCCTTCTGGGTGCTGCTCTCACTGTCTCGAGTCTGGGGTGACAATGCTGGGAGCAGCCTGGAAGAGAGGGGCTGGGGAGACAGAAATGCGTCTCCCCGGCTGTCTTCTGGCCAGACTCGCCTTCTAGAACTGTGTGTCTACCCTCAAAGCACAGCATCCCAGAGCCCTTAGGGCTGAGGTGGGAGCTGGCCAGGGGTGCTGGCTTTTCTCTCAAGAGGAGGCTGCGAAGTGGTGGGGACCGGTAGCCGAACAGTGGTTCACAAATGTGTCAGACACGTCAAGAGTCTTGTCTTGCTAGTCGAGCAATTCACACGCTACTGGCTATTTTTTAAGATGCTGTGGAATCTGTTTTTAGCTTCCCCGGGTCCTCTCTTCCAGAACACTTGTAATAACAGTCCTGTTGTTCTAAAAAAACAATAAAAGCGAGCGCTCTGGCTTGGCGACAGTCTTCTCTCCAGCAGAGCAGAGTGAACAAGATCTTTACTCTCAGCTCCCGGGCTTGAGGTGGACGCCAAAGGCAGCGCCCCCTCTTTGGAGCCCGACAGGCTTAACTGCCAGGACCCGGGGAAGTGTCTTCTGGGGGCAGCCAACAAGCAGCAGAATCCTGAAAAGGCCTCCCTGAGGGGTGGGGAGGAGAAGTGGCTCAAATCAGTGCAGAGTGTCTCAGCCCCCCCCCTCCCCGCCCCGTCCTCCTGCCTGTCCCCTGTCCCATGCTGCCCTCCCAAAGTGAGCCACAGCGAGGAGGGCTGATTTCGTTCACAAGATTCCTTCAGGACTACGTCACCATTCAGTTATATAACACTAGAAATGGATAAACAGTTGAGAAACTTGGGGGAAATTCTCAGAGAGCATGGAAGCAATCATCTAGTGTCCAAGTTTCAAGCGCCTTGGAAACTCTCAAAGTGAAAATGAGAGGAAAAGAAAAAGAACGGATTTCCCCCCGATACGCTGGGTACCAGTGGACTGTCAGGGAGCAGGGCTGCCTTACTCACTGTCCCAGTCATTTCTACGAGCCCAGCACCCCGCTAGGTGCTAAAGCCGACCCAGATGGCACGTGGTCCTTGCCCAAAAGCGATTCACAGTCTAGCTGGGGGAGAGAGGCTCGCAGACAAAGAGCAGAACGCAGTGTGCTGAGACAGACTTGCACAGAGCCCACAGGAGGAGGGACCGATCCCCTGGAGAAGTCGGGGTGGCACGCCAGAAAGACAGTTCTTGACCTGAATCTGGAAGGATCTGTGGCCTTAGCCAGGCAGACAAGCAGGGAAGAGCATTTGTGCAGAAGGAACCCTGCATGCGCGGGCAAAGGCGATGGGGTGTGGTCTACGGTGCCCAGGCTGTGGATGGGGAGGGCCCGGGTGGAAGACGCCGACGGGTCTGTACCATGCTGTCGGGTCGTTCTGGGAGTTTCCCCACGTTAAGGAGTTTGGACTTCATCCTAAAAGCTGTGGCTATCTCTGGAGGGCTGGGGGGCGCAGCATTTTGTGTTTTAGGAAGAGGACACGAGCCGCTGTGGGACGATGGGCTGGGCCAAGTAAGCCTGGGACCAAGATGGCCCGCTGGGGGCTGCTTTGGTGGTCTGGGTGAGCAGGTCCTGATTGAAGCAGGACAGCTAGAGGGCTGAGGGGGATGCAGGTACCTGGGAGGGAGACTTGGCCGGCAGGGGTGGTTCTTCTGGAGGTGGATTGTATGTACCTTCTGTGCCATAATTATTGCTTGAGTGAATCCTAGAATCCCAGATTATTAGATCTGTAGGAAAGCTCCTCGAGTCCACTTATTTTCAGGTGTGGGGAGACGAAGTGAAAAGGTCCGGGCTCCCAATTTCTTGACTGTAAAGTTCACAGTTAGAAGGTTAATTGCCTTTCCTCTCAGTTATGAGGTTTCTGCTTTTTGCTGCATAGATGACCTGCTTGGACTGATTCTCTTGGCACTTGTACATCCTATAAGATTCTGAGTTGACAAGACATCATTGAGCTAGGGAGAAATTGGTATTTAGATGTATCAATATTGACCACCTAAAAACCAAAGGGCCAGCTTCAACCCATACATACAAGTCGCCCCTTCTCCGAAATGTTAGAGATGCTGTTCCCAAAGACAGAGCAAATATTTCATTGAGCAAGTAAATGACACAATTTAAATTTCTTTAGGAGGGAGGGACGAAAACCTTCCTTAAGTTCTAAACTATCTAACATTTTGAAAGAGAGAGGTATTCTTCATAAGACAGTATCAGACTCAAGTGAAATTATCCCTTTAAGCACCCATGTTTAAAAATTTTAACCACTGTTGATTAGACTTTCTTGGAGACTGATTATGCATATCTCAGAAACATCATCCTGAATATTGCGGATTACACTCGACTATGTTAAAAAATAGTCGTAGCTCATATTTTAACGTGCACTTGGGTCTTGGACATGCATTAACTCTTTTCGTCTTTAACATTATTCTCATCCATTTTTATAGATGGGAGAGAGAGAACAGGCACAGAGAGGTTAAGCAACATAACCAAAGCCGCACAGTTATGGCAGAGTGGAGATCAGACTCTGGGCAGTCAGGCTCCTGTACCTTGTACCCTTATGATCAAAATGGCCCTAACAGCTGTGATGCTTGTTACATTGTAACCATTGTCTGTCTCTGAGCAGCCCCGACCCTAGTGGAGCCTCTCTGAGCCGGCCTTGGGGGAGGGGGTGGAGTCACATACCCACTGCTGCCAATTCCGCGTTTAAAGGAAGGGCACGACCCTTCGAGGTCAGGCCAGAGAGAGGTTTTTCCCTGGCCCGGAGAATCGTCTCTTCGGCCAATGGGCTTTGTGGCAAATATTCGAGTTAATCAAGTGCTCATGTTTGTCTCATTTCTTAATTCTTGGTTGTTTTCCTGATACAGTGAAGGTTACTGGGTAAGAATGAAGTATTGCCATCATCTAAAACTGACATTTTTAAAGTTAAGTTTTAAGAAGTGTTTACGTTTATTTATTTATTTTAGAGAGAGAGAGAGAGAGAGAGAGAGATTGGGGATGGGAAGGAGTAGAGAGAGAGAATCCTAGGCAGGCTCCACACCCAGAGCCTGATGCGGGGTTCGATCTCATGACCCTGAGATCATGACCTGCCATCAGGAGTCAGATACTTAACCAACTGAGCCACCCGGGTGCCCCTTTTAAAAGGTATTTAAATCAATCACATATATCTCTATGTATGATTGAGATATATATATATATATTCCTATCTACATAGGTATCTACGAGAAATGTTTATCTACACCTAGGACTACTTCTGTGGTCTCAGAGGCATTATGTTGATATCGGTGAAATTATAATATTCCCTTTTGAATTTTTATACTTAAACTATCTCTTAAACAGCTTTTATATGGCTGCATAATATTCTTTTTTTTTTTAAAGACTTTATTTGTTTATTTGACAGACAGAGATCACAAGTAGGCAGGCAGAGAGGCAGACAGAGAGAGGAGGAAGCAGGCCCCCGGCTGAGCAGAGAGCCAGATGCGGGGCTCGATCCCAGAACCCTGGGATCATGACCTGAGCTGAAGGCAGAGGCTTTAACCCACTGAAGCCACCCAGGTGCCCCTGGCTGCATAGTATTCTTAATGATTTTAATAAATGTAAAATATCCATCAAGTCCATATACTTTAGCAAAACCATCTCCTGTTGCTGTCCTGGGTTCATTTCCACCTTCGTGCCTGTGCAATGTTAGGTGTGCAAGGCAGAATGCCTTTCCCAAAGCCTGTGGGACTTTAAAATCAACAGCATTTTAGTGGAATATTGAAACCGAAAACTATTTAGGATGGAAAAATTATGTGAGGAAAGCTGATGGTTTGGGTTTAGGCTGTATTAAGTTCTTTAATCCAATTCTAGTTTTCTAACAGTGCAACAGTATCTCTGGTCCTCAGTGCTCTGGTAACTGGGAGGAGGTACCGTGCACGGTTGATCCGTGCGCTCAGCTCGGGCCACGTGCCGTTTGAGGTGCTGGGTGTACGTAGTGACCCAAACAGGCAGAACCTCTGCTACTCTTCTGATCACAGTAAGTCCACCAGGGAACAAAATAAAGTATAAAGAACAATAAAAGCAGGGGCACCCGGGTGGCTCATTCCATTAAGCGTCTGACTCTTGATTTCGGCTCAGGTCATGATCTCAGGGTCATGAGATCGAGCCTCACATTGGACTCCACGCTCAGCGTGGAGTCTGCTTGGGATTCTGTCTGTCCCACTCCCTCTGCCCCTCCCCCCAGTGCCTCTCTCTCAAATTAAAAAAAAAAAAAATACAGCAGCAGGGGCTGGGGAGAACAGGAGTGGGTCCAGGTCGTTCTTTTTTTGATAGGTGGGCAGGGATGGTGTCACTGAAGGGGCAGCACTTGGGAGAGCCGTGGAGGAGGCGAGGACTACCCCGCTTCTGTGGGAACTGGTGCTCCAAGTTGAGGGGTCAGCCAGTCGGAGGTCCTGGGGTGGAGCCTGGAGGGTCTGCCCAAAGAGCAGCGGCTTGGGCGGTGTGGCTGGAGTGGAGAGGGCAAGGTCAGGGTTGTGGGAGACAGGCTGGTGCCCAGGATGGGTGCCCAGGGTCTAGGCAGAACATCATGGTCCTTTGGCCACTGTTAGGCCGTTGGCCCACGGACACAGAGGTCTTTGTAAGTGCTTGGGGCTCAGAGGAGAGGTTGTGGCTGGAGCTGTGAGTGTGGGAGCCGGCAGAACAGAGGCGCGTGGAGGGTCGACCAGAACACCAATAACAGCGATGCCAGCTAACACCCTCGTGTGTGCCAGGCAAGCACTGCTGCCGGCGTGCATGTGTGTGAGCTTGTGTGAGAAGAGCCGAGGACCCGGCCCTGCTGCGTTCAGACGCGGAAAATATGAGGGAACATGCCAAAGGGGACAACCAGTAACGGGGGGAGAAATCCAAGAGGATGCCATGTCTGGAAACCAAGGGAGGAAAGTGTTTCAAGAAGGGAGGGGGAGCAGCTCTTATAAATGCTGCCTGATGGGATGAACAGGATGAAACCAGGGAGCTGACCACTGACCTTAGCAACCTGGAGATCCCTAGAGCCCTCGGGAAGAGAATGGGGGAAGCCCGACGGGCTGGGGTTCATGGAGAATGAGGGGCAAGGGGCCAGGGTGTAGCCAATGCTTTCAGGAAGGTTCTTTTTCCAGTGACATGGCAGTAGACAGTCAAGGATGGCTCTTTTAGGATGCCCAATTAACCATAAAATCTCAGAACGGGCTGGATATACAAAATTTTTGAGATTCAATGTACTAGTAAAATTCAAGGGTACTCTCAGAGAGGAAATTCTGATACAATCCAATAAACACAAATTCTGCCCCTTGACTACCATATTATGTAGTTCAGACTTTGTTCCCCCTCCTGCCTAATAAATCTGGGCTGATCAAGATCTAGGGAAGTTTTTTTCTGGGAAGTTTTTTGTTTTTTTTAAAGATTTTATTTGTTTTTATTTTTTAAAGATTTATTTTATTTATGTTTGAGAGAGAAAAAAAGAGAGAGAGAGAGCATGCGAGTGAGCGGGGAGAGAATCTCAAGCAGACTCCCTCCTGAGTGCAGAGCCTGAAGTGGCCGGATCCCAGGACCCTGAGATCATGACCTGAGCCGAAGGCAGGCGCTTAACTGACTGAGCCACCCAGACACCCCTAAAGTTCTTATTTTTAAGTAATCTCTATACCTAACTCGGATCTTGAACTCACAACCCCATCATCAAGAAACACACACTCTCCTGACTGAGCCAGCCAGGTGCCCCTCATTTTCTGGAAACTTTATTGTTGCTGCAAAGGTAGCACATTTTTTTTTACAAGAAGGTCTAGGCCGATCATGGGTTCTAGTTAGGCAGAATGAATCTGTCTTCCAGCATTTTTGCGAAGGTTCCGTTTTGCTCTAGCAGAGGAGGACCGGGACAAGGCTTGTGTATTCCCACCAGGCAGGACTTCGGCGTAGTCCAGGTTCACAGCTACGGTGGGAGGTGAAGGGGAAGACAGCAGGTCAAAATGATTACGTGGCTGGAAAGCAGATCGCCAGAGAGACTTAAACGTGGTGGATGATATGATGGACTTTTGGCAAAGAAAATAAAGCCACTGTTTTGAAGAGTTACTGTCCGTCTGCATTCAGATGTGATCTATAGCAAAGCACACAAATTTGAGTGGGAGTGGGCGGTATTTGAGCAATCTAGGAAACAGAGAGGAGTCAAACCTATGCTGACACTCAGAAACTTCCTAGCTGTGTTCTGGAGGGTCGTGTAAACACACCTTTGTCGTTCATCAGGGAAGCCCCGCAGCACAGGTGTGTCGGAAGTATTACACACCCAGGGGGTTGAGGCAGGCGTCTTCCCAGTGGGCCTGATGTCTGAGTTGGTTCTGAAGGATCGGTTGAGTTTTCCAGCAGCGGGAAAGGGATGGAACATTCCAGAGGGAGCAGTTGTGGAAAACCCAGAGGGATGAAACAGTGTGCAGCCCCTTATAGCCGGACAGTGAGGGGATGATGGGTGGAGCGCAAAAGGCAAGCGGGTCGCCTCGAGTCCGGATTTCACAGCCCTCTAGGCTAAGGGGTGGAAATTCATCCTGTAGGCAGTGGGGAGCTCATAGAAGTTGTCTGTGTTTATTATACTTAAATTTTGATTTTAAAATCAGGAGAGGTAATAGACATGCACAGGAGAGAAGACGTGAAAGATGCCCGGAAAAGAAAGTGTCCCTCCCACCGTCGCCACCTTTTCCCCAGGTCCCTTCCCCGGAGACATCACCTTATTTCTCGTGCCTGCTCTCCGGGCCAGCCTCCCTTTCGGAAGGTCAGAGGTGGCAGTGGGGAGGGAATGAGCGGAGACTGTGCAGGAGTGGGATGCTCGGGTAGGAGGGTACTGCACTGATCCGGGGCAGAGAAGGTGGGAGAAGACCAGGTGACAGGTGGGTGTGACAAGCAAAGGAAGGCGAGTTTCTAGAAAGACGCCAAGGTTTCTTGCTTGTGTAGTTGAGCCAATGATCACGCTCAGTGCCTTACACGTCGGGTCTGGGGCGGGAGGCCCACGAGTTCGCGGGCTGTCTGAGACTCATGTCCGCTTCGGAGAGTGGTTCGAGAGCATCGGCCTGCAGACAGCCGGGCTGGGGTGCGGTGGGGGGAAGCACTTGGACTGGGGGAGAAGAAGATTAAGCCTGGAGAAGATCAAACGCTGAAGGCGGCGTCCTCCCCTCAGGGGACCTGTAAACACAGTGAGACTTCAAACTGTGAGATGCACAGCGCCTGGAGATGCGGTGGCCGGCCGGTGACCTCAGAGGGCTCCCTCCCTCCATGGGAGTGGAGGGCCGCTGTGCACGGGGTGAGAGCCCAGCCCCACGGCGCCTGGCCTGACCTGAGCCTCAGCAGTGGCTACTGAGCGCTGGGTGGAGGGGCGGAGGGGGGAAGGTGGGGGTCGCTGTCGCATGCGTGACATCCAGCGGTGCTGGTGAAGGCTTTCTGGGCTCAGGAGCTCTAGCTCCCACAGGGGCTGGGACAAGTGGTGCCCGGGCTCTGGTGAGGGGCCAGCAAGAGTCTGGGGACACCCAAGGTTCTTACCTCCTTCAGGGCCAGGAGCCCGACACCAGCAAGGAAGGAGGCTGCTGACCTCTTCCTTCCAACATCCAGTGTCCAGGAACCTGGTGGTCGCTTTCCAGCTGGAGAATCACATCAGTAGTCCTGAAGGGAGTCAAGGCCATGAGGCCCACGTCTCGTTTGAATCGGGGGGTCTTTGGGGCTCAGCAGGGGGGAGCTGCCCCAGGGCCGGACGGGCCCCCCTGGGAGCCACGCCAGGTCATCTCCCTCCCCATGCAAGGGCCGCGCCCCCAGATCGGGGCCACCCCCAGGGTGGGCAACGGTCCGCCTGCAGCCCATCCGTGAGTCCAGCAGAGTCCCCAGTGTCTATAATGGTGTGAAAATGAATGTGGTTGTGCTTTATAAGGTGAGAAAACACTATAAATGCAATTGATTGTCCTTTTCCTCCAATCCCACCCCATTTCGCTTCTCCAGGCCTTCATTCTCTTTGGGAAACACTTTCGTGAAGGCGTGGTCTTGTGAAGGGAGGTGGGGGCTCCCCGACCGGTGGTCTCAGAGTCAGAGTCTCCTTTGGGAAAAGTCTGGTTGTCATTTGATTCACGCAGAACCGCTCTCCCCGCTGAGCCCCGGGAGGCCTTGGAATGGGGCGTGTGGGGACAGGAGCGCCCCCTGGCGGCGGGAGGGCTGGACACCACCCCCCCACCCCGTCCAAGGCACAATACAGGACCTGGAGGAGGCAGGGAGGCCAGGCACCAGGGCTGCCCTCACGCTGTTCTCTCCACACTATATGTTCAAGAGTCCATCGTGAGACAAGGAGCCATAAAACCCTCAACCAACCGGACCAACCTGGGCTTCCAAGAAGGATAATTCTTCGATAATGAAGAAGGGGACGTCTTCCCGGGCTGTGGAATATTATAACCCGGCCATAAAAGGGAGAAAACTACTGGGATGCCTGGTGGGATCCGTGGGTGGAGCACGCGACTCTTGATCCTGAGGTCGTGAGTTCGAGCCCCACACTGGACGCAGTGAAATGTCGCTACACACAACGTGGATGGATCTCAGAATCCTACACTGAGGGACAGAAGCCAGGAAAAGGGCGCACGCGGTGTGATTCCGCACCCGTCGTGGCTTCCAGACAGAGCCACAAATCCGCAGGCACAGTGGTTGCCGGGAGGCAGGAGCGTGGCCGAGGGAAGCAGGGAGGACCACAGAGGGTGCTGATGGCCAGGATGGTTTACCGTGGAAGGCTACCGAACTGGATTCCTTACACATCTGTGGCAATTCTGCACATCACTGATACGTGTGTGTGTGTGTGTGTGTGTGTGTGTGTATGAACATGAAGAGTTAAGAGAGTTAAAACTTCTTCTCTAAATAGAAGAAACAGAGCAGAGTCGTTTCAGTAAGTAAAAGATACAGTACATTTCCTAAAAATTAACCACTGATACTTTGCTTTTTCCAAAGTGCCCTAGTGTAGGAGTGTGAGGAGACTAAGAGAACCTCTGATTCACTCCCTCCCCGGCACTGGTGTGTTCCTCCAAGCCTGCACAGGATCGCGAGTGATGACACACACACCCCCGCCGACCCGCACACACTCACGCGCTCCCTGAGCTCAGCCCAGTTCCCATGGCCACCGGCCTCAGCCCAGGCGCCACGGCCCCCCCGGGCTCCCAATGTCTGTCTGGCCCAGAGGTGGCCAGCTGCCAGCTGGCCGGTGGCTGGAACGTGTGTCCGCGCTAGGCCTGCAGCCGCCAGCAGGGGCTGCTGTGTCTTTGCTTTTCATCCAACCTCCCTTTGCGGCCTCAGTGAGCCGGGTTTCTGGGGGGGCGTCTAACACGGTCCACAGCTGACAAAGTCAAGTGAAAGGCTGAAACGCATTGACAAGGAAAGGACCGCACACTCAGACCTCGGGCATAGGAAGAAACTTCAGTAAACATGGAGCAAACGTAACAAGCCTGAGCCATCAGGGAGATTATGAAAGCAAGAGCACCACGTCCCTTCCGAACCCCGCTGCAGGGTGTGCAGTCCCCGCTGGTGACGGTGTACCCAGTCCTAGCTGCCCCGTGAGGCCAGCAGTGTGTCGCCGTTCGTGGCAGGGAGAGCAGCGAGGCAGTGGAGACGGGCTGATCCTGCAAAGATCTGACTCTCCCGCTGGGAGAAACTGTGCTTGTGACGACGTTCACAGAGTCTGGTGACGACGGGGCGGGCCAAAGCAGGGGACGATGGAAGCCGCTTCCGGCTGAAACTGACGAGAGGCACAAGGGTGCAGATGGCACGACGTTGGAAAAGCAGCTGGGGATGGCTGGCAAACTACTGCTTCTCTTCTCTGGAGCTCCTGGGAATGCAGGCAGGCCCAGCGACCGAAAGCTGTCGGGAGGCAGGTCGGTGGCCGTGTAAGCACGACTTTCACGGGTACCCGAGAGAGTTGAAAGCAGGGTCCCAAAGAGATCTCTGTCTACCCCTGTTCACAAGAGTGGTATTCGCAGCAGCCAAAATGTGCAAGCGACCTGACAGCCGGATGGAGAAACGGAATGTAGTACATACACGCAGCAGGATATTAACCAGCCTTCAAAGGGAAGGACATCCTAACACCTGCTCCAACGTGGATGAACCCCAAAGACGTGTCAGCTGAACTCAGCCAGACGCAAGAGGACAAATGCTCTAGGTTTCCACTTAGACAAGGTGGTCAGACTCATAGAGCCAGTAGGAGGGGGCTTGGGGTGGGGGATGCACAGGACGGGGAACTGTTTAATGGGGACAGAGTTTCTGTTTTGCAAGATGGAAAGAGCTCTCGAGATTAGTTGCACAACAATATGAATGTACTTAATCCTGGAATATACATAAAATCTTTGTGGCGCCTGGGTGGCTCAGTGGGTTAAAGGCTCTGCCTTCAGCTCAGGTCATGATCCCAGGGTCCTGGGATGGAGCCCCTCATCAGGCTCTCTGCTTAGCAGAGAGCCTGCTTCTGCCTCTCTCTCTGCCCTCCTCTCTGCCTACCTGTGATCTCTGTCTGTCAAATAAATGAATAAAATCTTTTAAAAAAAATACTGGAATATACACTTCAAAATGGTTAAGATGGTGAATTTTAGGTCATGTGCATTTTATCACGGAATTTTGTTTTTAATTAAAAAGAACATTCGGGGTGCCTGGGTGGCTCACTTGATTAAGCGCCCAACTCTTGATCTCTGCACGGGTGTCAGTCTCAGAGTCATGAGTTGAAGCCCTGCATTGGGCTCCACGCCCAGTGTGGAGCCTACTTAAAACAAAATAGAACAAAAAAAAAGAACATTCAGATAGTCTGAGCTGCTCTGAGATGGGATGGGTGACTTCAAGAGGCAGTGAGGGTAAGAGTGTGTGTGTGTGTGTGTGTGTGTGTTACTTCCTGTCTTCTTTCTTCACTCCATCTCTACTCTCTGTCCTTCTTCCAACTGTGAATTCCTTGTTGACTTGGAAGTCATCTCCTCTTCATCTTTATACTCCCCAAAGGCAAGAATGAGTGTTCAAAGAAATGCGCCATGATAGTAAGTTCCCCATGGTAAGGTCGCCAGCCACCAGCAGTCACGGTCAGCTCTTGGCGGTACTGCTGGGACAGGGCTGTGCACCATTGCTCTGGGGCCAGCCTCCACTTGCCGTGTTGGGCAGGCAAGAACAACCTTTACCGGAAGCACGTTGAGGCTGGCTGGCCCTCCCCTGCCCATCCCCACAGGGCTGGCATCGACAGGACACACCCAGTGTGTGCTTGCTTCCACTTCCCATCGCTAACGTTTCCCAAGAAACACATCAGAGCTAATTTCTCAGGGAAGAGTGTATTGTACAGGGACCTCTGGTTATGCCTCGAAGACCAAGACCAAGTCCCCTAGACTGACCTCATCACGTGCTCTGGTCACCTGCCTGTGGGGCTTCGTCAGAGGTTACCCTAGATTGGACGTTCGTTCACATACTTCAAGTGGTGTTTCTTGGTCACCTGTAGGATCGCTGTTACGCTAAGGATGAGCTGGGTGGATAATCTCTCATCTCACAGCAGTCCTGAGGGCCAAGATACCGTTATGCAGATGGGTAAACTGAGGCTCAGAGAGCCTCACAATCCACCCAAAGGCATATCATTATTAAATGACACAACTGGGATTTGAACCCCTTTCTCTATTATGCCGTTTTTACTCTACTATGCTAACTGCTATGTAGACTTTAAACTCAAGATTATAACAACCCAGCAACTTGACTTTCGACTTAATTCGGAAAATACCCCGTATTTGTCCTGTGCTCAGCTTGGAGAGCTGTAAGCTCGGGAGAGGTGGTACTCTTGCTGGGGAGGACTAACTAATACTAATGGGTTAATAACTAGTAGACAGCATGGTATGCAGCATCTGTCCGATGATAATAGAAATGGTAACAGCCAGTGTTTACTGAGAACTTACTAAGTGCCAGGCACTTTGGAATGACTTTAAAGTATCTCCCAGTAAACTTGCTTTGCACACGAGGAGACCACTGCTCAGAAAGGTCAGGACAACCACCCTGAACCACGGAGCTGGTAGGCCAGAGTTTGGGCTATCTCTCTTTCAAAACTCATGCTTCTGACTATCATAGTGCCCACCTTCTCCAATCGCACATTTTATACCAACATCCACTCCCCAGCACTGTGCTCTTACACATCCAGCTAACTGTTTGGTGTGTTTAAAACTTACTTCTCCGGTGACATTTCCGGCACCTCGAGCACAGAGTGCATGCCTGGGCGGCCGCTGATGGAGCGCTGGGTGTGCTGGGGGCTGGGTGAAGTGGGTGAAGTGATTGACCCATGTGATTCCATCTCCGAGTCAGAGGATGGAGGAGGGCTTTAAAACAGAATTTGGAGGGGATATAAGCAGCTTCCAATGGGGGAAAAGTGCAGTTCTCTCTATTGGCTGTGTAGGATCATGGAATGAGGGAAGACAATTATTCCACTATGAAAAGGAAAAAAAAACCCAAAACCTTTAAAACTCCCCATTGTCTTCAGAATAAGGAAGGTCCCTCTACCAGGCCTCAATGCATAGATTTAATTTCAAGTGGTCCCAGACTAGAAATGCCACCGAGGTACCTGGAAAAAAGTCATCTTCCTCTTAGGCTTCGAAGAATATTCGCAAAGACGTTTCCAAGGACGATGAGCAGCACACAACAGGAAATAACCAACTATGGAAGGAGCCCAGTAAAAACCAGAAGAAAAAATAGTTAACAAAAACAGATGAGTGAAGGGGCACTTGGGTGGCTCAATTGGTTAAGCGTCCAACTTTCGATTTCAGCTCAGGTCATGATCTCAGGGTCCTGGGATTGAGCCCTGTGTCAGGCTTCACGATCAGTGGGGAATCTGCTTGAGGGCCTCCCTCTCCCTCTCCTTCTGCCCCTCCCCCCTCCAAAATAGATCAGTCAACACTTCAGTTGTTTGGATTACCAGGAACAGATTATAGTCGATTTATGTTTATTATGTTTAAAGAAAATACCTGCAAAGCACAAGGGCCTAGAGAAAGTGACATGATGTATTTGAAAAAGAACCAAACAGAACTACTTGTAGAAATGGAAACTAGAATAAATAAAGTCAAAGATCCCAATGGTGTAGGTTAGCAGGAGATTAGAGGAAGATGAAGAGATCAGCACATTGGAAGACAGAGCTGGAGAAATGACCAGCCCATAGCACCCAGACGAGGCTCTGATCCAGGATGCTTGAGAAAAAACCCACAGCAGACATTAAGCTGTGAAACAATAGAAACTTTTCCTTTCAATAAGGGAGCAAGACAAAGGAGTCTGTTATGATCATTTCTTTTCATGTAACACCAGGAGTGCAGAAAGCCTAGGGGGAAATCAATGGCTGTTATTCTCAGAGAATGTGAATGAGAACAAAAATAATACAAAAAGAATCTATAAATAAATTATTAGGGCTAATACAAAAGTTGGTAAATTCACCAACCCCCCAAATATATATATTTCAGTCATATTTCTGTAACAACAGGAGATATAAAATTTTATTTAAAAAGTTTATGTTGTGGTGTCTAGGTGGCTCTGTCAATTACACGTCTGCCTTTGGCTCAGGTCATGATCCCGGGGTCCTGGGATCGAGCCCTGCATTGGGATCCCTGCTCAACGGGGAGTCTGCCTCTCTCTTTCCCCTTCCCTCTCTCAAATAAGTAAATAAAATCGTTAAAAAAATAAAATAAAAATTTTAAAAAGATGACAGCGATAATAGCATTGCAAATACAAGTTTCTAGGAACTGGTCTAAAAAGAGACATCTGGTCTAAAAAGAGACATCCGGGGCTCCTGGGTGGCTCAGTCAGTTAACCATCTGCCTTCGGCTCAGGTCATGATCTCAGGGTCCTGGGATCGAGCCCCATGTCGGGCTCCCTGCTCAGCAGGGAATCTGCTTCTCCCTCTCTCTCTGCCCCTACCCCTCCTTCACTGTCTCTCTGTCTCTCTCTCAAATAAATAAATAAATAAAGACCTTAAAAAAAAAAAAGGACACAAAGGTCTGAATGAAGGGGAAACAGTCCCGGTTCATAAATCAAAAGGCGGATTATTATAAAGATTTCAATTCCCTCCAAATGATCTGTGGCTTAATATCACCCCAACAAAATCCCCAAGATTTTTGTTTCCCATGGAATAGGCCAATTCGAACATGGGGGAAGGCAAAGAACAGAGAGTAGTCAAGATTCTTTAAAAAAAAAAAAAGAAGAAGAAGGTGGGAGGACATGCTTTTCCAGATGTCAAGGTTCATTCTAAAGCTGTGGTCCCCGGGGACAGGCTGGTGCGGGCCCAGGGCTCGGCACCGACCCCTGGAAAAGCCCACAGACAGATGTGTGCTTCGTCTCCACACCCTCGTCTGTCTGGGGACAGAGAAAGCTTGGTGGAGTCGGGGGGGAAGGCCTGGAGGTGAGAGAGAGGGGGGTGCGGTCGGGTCGCCCGCCTTCCACAAGGCAGGGAGTTGCTTCTGTGAACTTCATCAAGTCACCCGCTGCCCCAGCCTCAGCTTTCCCACCTGTGAAGGAAGCAGACGGAACCAGAAAGCCAGAGGGAGCCTTTCTGGCTGTGGTTTCTCTAGGACCGCGGTGGCTGTCCACTGCCGGCAGAAACCCAGGACGTCAGGCGGCCAGCACCCCTGACAAACTTTTGATGCTTCTTCCTTTTGTCCTTCTCAAGGTGTCCTCAAAGCAGAGCGCTGATGAGCACCCAGAGAGCGCCGCAGTCTCCAGGTGAGTGCGAGGCTGGGGCGAGCGCATTCCCTCCGCCAGAGGCCCCAGCTTTTTGTGTGGCCCCCAGGTCCCAGGTCCCAGGTCCCGGCTCCCCTGCCCGATGCAGCTCCCTCCTTCCAGGGAAGGGTCCGGCCAGGGAAGGTCCCATCCATGGAAACGTGCAGAAGCCCTCCGGTCTCACGGCCCCCCGGGGCCTTCCCCCAGAGAGAGGCTCTGACCCAGATCATCGAGGGCCCTCCCGATCTCCCTGGTTCACGCAGAAACTGTGTGCTGGGGGACATCTGCCGACGAGCCTTCCAGAGTTTACAGCCCAGAGGGATGGCAGACGCGGCCCCTTTAATCCTGTTACAATTTTATCAGGAAAATGCTTTTAAAACCCCTGGGAAGAGTCAGATAAGGACCCGGGCCCAGAGACCAGACCTCCTTTGCTGCGGGCGATCCCACATGGCTCTGGGCCCCGTGAGGGTTTCAGGGCATCAAGAGCAGCCCAGCATGAGGCTTGGCTGGGATGACCTTGGGCCCCTGGCCTGTTCTCCCTCACCATATCCTCCTGGCTTCCTTACCTCTAAAGGGATCCCAGGGATCTACCCTGTCCCTGGGATGGGCGTGACTCTGGTATTAAGATGTGAACAGGTGTAAAACTTCTGGCGTAACAGCTGTTTTATGACCAGTTCCCAGTGGCTGCAGGGCAAGAAGCTGGCTGGTTTCCCTTAGCGACCACACACTTGCGGGGTCCCTTCCCTGAGCAGCTCGGTTTGTTCACAATCACAGGCAGTGGGCTCCTGGGAGCTCAGGGAGGGGCCAGGAGCGGCCTGAGGGCTCCCGGAGGAGCTGGTGATGATTAAACTGGTTGGAAGGCCATGTGGGGGGGTGGCAGAAGAGGCAAGAGGAGGGAGCACCCGGGCAGCATTTCCAGCTGAGGACGCTGGGTGCCGGCAGGTGGCGGTTAGCACAGGGCCCTGGAGGTCACGGAGAGCCGGGAGCTCCCCCAGGTAGAGAGGGCGCCAAGTGTCAAGCTGCAGCCACTGGCCACCATTCTCAAGTGCGAGCAGGCTGGGACCCTGGGAAGTGGGAACGCTTACACCGGCCGGCACCAGTGGTCCGGGCCCAGAGCCCTGGTCAGCACGGTGGAGAGCCCTGGTCCTCCCTTAGACCCTCCTCCCCTCATTGTATGGACTGGGGATGGGCTTGGCACTCGGCATCTGGAGGCGGTCTCCGGTGCAAGGGGGGACACGGGGTCCCTCTGCAGCGGCTGCACCAGGGGCCCCGGCCGGCGCTGCTGGGCTGACCCAGATGCCTGTGCCTGCAGCTCCGTGCTGGGGACATGGGGACATGCCTGCCTTTGGGCCCCAGTGCTGGCTGAATGTTTCCACTGATTTTAAAAAGAAATTAGTGTGACTTTTCCACCTTTCGTCAACCTGAGGAGTTTAGAAGGGTTAAATTCTACCTGGAATCAATTAGCTCTTTCTTCTGCTTCTTAACTGAGGGGGCCCCTTTGCTCCCTGCACACTCCAGGAGGCCACCACCCTCACCGGGGTCCACTCCTCCCTCCCTCCCTCCCTCCCCTGCTTTCATGGGAGGCTGGGCCAGGCCCCGTCAAGCCCGCTGCCTGGGAAGGAGGAGGGGGCCACGGAGGCAAGTTCGGAGGGAGGCTGGCCCTCCCCAGGCTCAGGACTGGAGTGGCCTTCCTCTGGTCCCCAAACTTGGGCTCCGCGGCCTCTAAGGAGAGCCCCCGTATCCCACCCCACATCTGCCGTGGCTCCCTGCCCCCCTCCCCCTGCCCGCGGGCCCTCCGTGGCCCCCACACAGCTCTCAGAGGCAGCGGCCCCCCCTCCCTCCAGGCCTCCTCCCCCAGCCTCTGCTCCGCTGTCAGAACCTGGCAGAGCAGCATTTCTGGGAGAAATGTCCTAACACCTGCAGTTTACTTTGAAATACCTCCAGAAATCAGATGAAGGAGATGTGTGATAAAGTAAAAACAGCCCAAAAAAAAAAAAAAGTGTATTTACTTCATCGTTGAATCTATAATTTCAAACTTTCTGGATGCTTGGAAGTCTTTGTAATAAAGTGCTGAAGAGAAAAATCCTTCAAAGCCCAGTTAACGTATCTCCCCCCCCGAACGCTCGCCCCCCACCCCCCACCCCCGTCCTTGGCAAGCTGGGATGTCCCCTCCTCTGCGCGCCCCCGGCCTCCACACTCGTGACGTGTAAGGCAGGAGGCGCACATGGCAGTCCGGCTCCCGGCCTCGCTCTGCCTCCCGAAGGCAGCGCGGACACCTGACCTGTGTCTGGTCCCTCACCGTTCCAGGCACACGGTCAGGTGTCTCCTAGACGCTTGTTGGAAGAACGTTTGATGTGAACCTGGGCCATGTGGGCCTTGACCCCCCAGTCCCGATCATCCTTGATGACATCTGCGGAGGGACATAGAAGATGCAGGGCTGAGCCAGTCGGGCGGGCTTTGAGGACAGGGCTGGCCTGACCTGAGGTCTCAGGATTGGGTAACAGAAGCTGAGGATGCATGGGGGGGCGGGAAGCTTGGTGGCTCTGGTGGCTCCTGTCCCTACTTGCTGCGAGGATCTCCCAGCCCGGCTCCTCGAGTTCACAGGAGGAAGTGGCCCCAGCTGTCTGACCGGCAGAGCCGTGCGAGCTCCTCCTCTAGCACGGCAGAGCAGGCGGGGGAGCCCACTGTCTCCCAGCTGGCGACAGGCTCTGGGTGCGGAGCTCAGCTCTCCTCGAGACGCAGCCTGAACCATGCCCACGCCCTCCCACCTGTGGGAGGTTCCGGGGGGAAGCCAAGGCCAGTGCCTGCCTGCCGGACAACACTAGCAGGGAGCAGCCTGAAAGAAAGGGAAGTTCGGGGTACAGGGTACACCACCCAAAAGTCCCTGTGATGTCCAGAAAGTCGGAGAGGGGATGGGCCGCCAGGTGCAGGCTGGTGGGAATCACTTTCTGGAGCCCGGACAACAGGAGCAGGGGTCTGGCTCTGGTCACTTTTGCCATGCCCAGTCCTGCCCTGAGCAGCTCTAGTCACCACCCCCCGCCCCGCCCCCGCCGCAAGGGTGCAGGCCCCGTGAGTAAATCAGGCAAACGGGTATCTCGCAACGCAGCTCACATTTGCTCAGGGCTGTGCCGTGTGCAGGACTGGGTATCACGTGCTCTCTGTGTGCTATCGTATTCATGCTCCAGAATGGACTTAGAAATACAGCTCCACTTAGAGGGGGAGAAAAAATACAACCCATGCTCAGAGATGCAAATGCCTTGTCCAAGGCCGAAGCCCTAGTAAGTGGCAGAGCTGGGATTTGAACTCGGGCCCTGACCCTGAAATGCCCCAGGGTCTGGCTTCCAGGAAGGGTACGTGAGGTCTTGGCGGACAAGGTCATTAGGCAATGAAGCAAGAGAAATAAGCAGAGGCCGGTCCTGTAAAAGATTAAGAAGGTAACCCCAGGGCGAAGGTTTTCGGGTTTTGGTTTTAGGGTGGACGTCCCTGAATGGGTAGGCCATCGTAGAGATGATGAGTTTGAAGGTAACATCTTGTCTCCTGACGCCGCTGTCTGTGTTTCTGGCCCCCAGAGCCCCGGACAGCAGCCACAGGAGGCCCGAGAAGCAGTCGGGCATCTCCGCCATCTCCTACGACTACTCGGAAGAGGAGCTGATGGCCAGCATCGAGCGGGAGTATTGTCGCTGAGGCCCCCGGAGCAGCCCTGCAGGTCCCTGTCCCAGACAGCCGGACACTGCTCCTCTGCCCCGCCCCACCAGACTGGGGTTGCACCCCTGCTCCCCAGCCCTGCCCAGGCTCTGGCTGGAGCTGAGCCCCTCCAACATGCAGTTACTCCTAGTTCTTTCAAAAGATCCAGCTTCAAGCTTGCTGGCAAGGGGTGGTCAGCCTCGCGGACCCAGGCACGAAGGCGGGCGCAGGTGCGGCTCCCAGGTGCGGGCACAGGTGCTGCCCCCAGGTGCGCGTGCAGGTGCTCTCCCAGCTGCTCCTCTCTCAGTCTCTGGGGAGGGCTTGCCTGCAGGGTTCTCCTGGAGCCTGAAATGCTTCCCGTGTCGAATGGCCCTCTCTGCTCCGGGACTGGGGCTCATCAGTGAGTGGGGCCCGGACAGGCTCCCTTGGGGCCTCTAACATGTCCCTGATTCTGCACTCAAGCTGCCTGGAGATGTGGAGGTGTGATTGGGGGTTCTGTGGGTCTGGGGCGGGGCCGGAGAGTCTGCATTTCTAACCAGCCCCCGGGGGGGACCCCTGCTCCTGGACCCCAGCCTCGCTTGGGGTAGGAAGGATTGAGTCTAAGCTTTAGACCTTATCTGACCCTTCCCGGTGCTGGGGCTGCTGAGAGCCACCGCCCGCCTGGCTCCCTGGATAGAGGCCTGCTCCCCTCCTGGCAGGTGTGACGGACGCAGCGTGCAGGGCTGCAAGCTGGAGCCCTCAGTTCTGATCCCGAGCGAGCAGCCACTTCACCCTGTGGGCCTCAGTTTCCCTCTCTAGAAACTGACCCTGGAGGCTCTTCCAGGCATAGCAGCCCCGACAACCTGGGATCAGGCAATTCCAGGCTTCCTTGATCTCTGCTGTCCTGTCACCCCCTGGGGCACAGAGCTGCCTCTGCAGCTGTTGGGGGGGGTGGGGGGGGGTGGAGGGAGAACCCCAGCCCCACCTGGAGGAGGTCCTGAGAACACCTGCTCTCACCAGCCTGCTGGGACTGGTTTCCTCTCTTCCCACCTGGGAGAAGGCGCAAAGTCACCGCGATGAGGCCAGAAGAGCCCAAGAATGTCCCCGTCTGACAGATGAGGAAGCCGATTTGCCGGGGATGGCTGTGAATCCAAGTCGGGCCCCGGGGAGCCAGAGGCTGACCGGAAGGCAGGACCCCTTCGGGGGCACAGGCATGGCCGGCCTTGGAAGAAGGCTCTGGCTGGCGTGAGTTCTGGGTCCAGGTGGCAGGTCGCTCTGGAGCCGCTGGGAGGGTGTCAGAACAAAGGGGCTCGTGGGTGTGATGTTAGCTTTTGCCAAAGCCAGAAGAGGTCTCCACTTGTCACAGTTCCCACCAGCTCCGGCAGCCTCCCTGGCGTCGCTGGCAAGACGCTAGATCTTCTCGGGCACAGACGCAGGGCCCCTTGGCACTGTCCCCAGACCCACAGGCCTGCTGCCGTCACAGGCAAACGGGTGTTTCCACCAACTTTTATTACTTGGCAAGACAGCCTTTGGTCAGATGTTCCATCGCTGGGAGATTCGTACCTCTGAGCCAGAGGACGGTGCGTGGGGCCTTCCAACAGCCCCGAGGGAGTGACCCCAAGTCCCCCCCACAGCGAGAGCTCCTCCCCATGCAAGCCCCAATCATTTCTTTTGATCAAAGATGAAAGCCATTTCTATTTTAATAATACAGATATTTCTCTTAAAAGTGGTTAATATTTTCTTTCTCACCACCAGACACATTAGGCCTTGAGTTTCATGATGTAAAATGTTTACAGTTTTACATCGTTATTTTGTTAAAATGGAACATATTCGGCCAGTTTCCTGCATTTTCCAGTGGAAACCTCACACAACCGTTCATGAGATGAAAGTGTTCAGAAAAAGAAGACGTCCCCCTGGGGCTGCTACGGTCTGTGTCAATGTCAAAGTGAGAGCCCGTCATCAAAGCAAAGCAGTTGTTCTCAGGTCTTTTTTTTTTTTTAATTCCCTGACTTCGGGAAAGTGTCTTCTGGACAGTGGCCAGCCGAATAAACCATGTGTCCCAGCTGTGAGGCGGAAGGCGGCCAAGTAGGCCCTGTGGGGGGCTGGCCCAGGGGGTGGCGGGGAAGGCCCGGGGGCCTACACGGGGTCCGAAGGCCTGTGGTGGCCACTCACTGCTCCCGCCCTTCCCGGAGCAGCTCCGTGCGCCCCCGGAGCCCCAGCCCGGCTCCGGCTCCAGAGCTGAATGCGGGTCCTGTTCACAGACGGGGAGCAAGACGGCTCAACGAGACGCAGGAAGAGAGAGGCCTCAGGGTCAAAAGTGACAACGACACGTGTCGAGGTCTGGGACATCTGAACACCACAAGTGAGTCTCCTGGTTTCTGTGGTGGGTGCGCTCCACTGAGAGGTTGCAGAGGGCCGGGAGTCCAGGAATCACGCTCCGTTCCTGGCTCTGAGAAACGTTGTGGCCTTTTCCCTGGGGCAGAAGCAGAGCCATACCGTCACCACCTTCTGCCACTGGATTCCCAAGCCACTCCTCTCCGGCCCCCGGGCTCCCAGGCTCATCCGGACACCCTCCTCCTCACTGTGAGATGAGCTTTCCTGAGATGGGCCAGAGTCATCGTCTTTTTTTTTTTTTTTAAAGATTTTATTTATTTGAGAGAGAAAGAGGGAGGGAGCGAGGAGGGGCAGAGGGAGAGAATCTCAAGCAGGTTCCCCACTGAGCGTGGAGCCCGACGCAGGGCTCAACCTCATGACCCTGAGATCATGACCTGAGCCGAAATCAAGAGTCGGACGCTTTACCGGCTGAGCCACCCAGGTGCCCCTTGATGGTCAAAAGCCACCCAGGTGCCACTTCCCACTGGGCTGCCCATCGTGAGCTGTGCTGCCCCCCAGGGAGGCCCCCCAGAGCCTCTGCATCTCCTGAGCTCCACTGCTGTGAGCCTCCCCTCCTCCGCTAGATGCCTGGTTCGGGCGCGAGATCTGGTCTCCGCCAGGGACACCGTGCTGTCCCCCGTGGCCGGCACACCTGTAGACATGTATTCAGTCCGGAGAGGGGATGGGCTGTCAGAGAAGAGTAGCCATGGCTCCCCTTGGAGGTCTAACCCGTGGGGGTGGTGGTCCCGCTGCTCTGGCGATAATTAGGCAGGAAGAAACCTTTCCTGGGTGCCCGGGAGAGGATAAACCACGTCAGAGGCTCTGAAGGCCCGTGCCCTCTGCTAGGAATAAGGCAGCGTGGAATCAGCCCTTCGCCTGGGGGGGGGGGGCATATGGACTCCCCGGGGACCAATCCGATGGTAACAGGTGCACAAGGCTCTATTTTCTGTGGTGAAGTCGTCAGTGTCCAGAGTTGGAAAGCAAAAGCTGCCTCTTCTGTGGGGTGCGGACCCCAGGAAGGAAAGGTGACACTTATTTTAAGTCTCCAGGAGGCGCATCCGATGGGCACCCCGTGGAGCCGGTCGGTGTCTGGGGTGCGGCCATACGGGAGGCTGAAAGTGCATGTGGTTTCTTGTGGCACCAAGGGCCCAGGGCTGCCCTTCCAAGACCCGGGCTTCTGCCAGCGTCAGGAGCCTGTGGCCAGGGGTCAACAGTGACCCCACTGGGCAGCGAGATCACAGCAGCAGCAACCATTAGGACTTCCTGGCTCAGCCCCTGGGGAGCTGCGGTTGGAAAGATCCCCATTTGGGCTCGCTAAGCCCCAAGAGATTTAGGACAATTTGTAGGGAAAGATGAGGAACCGCAGAGGGAAGGGCTGAGTTTCCTACGAATCTGACAGGAGAGGATCTGAATGGAAAATAAAAATAACACAGCCTTATGGGCTAGGGGGCCCTGGAGGGATAAAAGACAGATGTGACAGGAATGAGCCAAGTCCCGTGCAAGCTCAGATAGGGGCGGGGAGCCGCTGGGGGTCTGGGTCCTGCTGTCCACACCGCTCCCTCCCTCGCCCTTGGAGAACGCAGGGTAGGAAGAAGCCAGGCTCCCCGACGCGGCTGATCAGCTTCTCTCTGCATCAAGAGCTGGGAGCGGGGGGACTGGGAGAGCCCCGCGCCGAGGGCGGAGGCCCAGACTCCCGTCTCGGCCTCACTTTCCAGCAAGTGACTTGGGGATCTTAGCCTCCTCGTCTTTTCGGTGGGGGGTGGCTCCTGTCCTTCCTACCGCCCGCTGTGCCCCGTGAGGCCAACCGCAGGCCTGGGCACCCGCGCCCGGGCTCCCAGGGTTGGGACACTGAGCCGGCGGGGTGTGGGGCTGGGGACTCCCGCACACCGAGCCCCAGGCCCAGCCACTGTCCTGCCCCCCACCCCCCCCCGTGAGCCCTCGGTGCTCTGAGAAGCCTCATTCTCAAGGAGCCTGGATCTCACCGTGCGGGGTCCCCCTTCGAGGAGCTGACAAAATTAGCAGCCCCGCGGCCCGGAAAGTGGGCACACGTCCACGTGCACAGCTGCCTTGGGCTTCAGGTGCGGCCGCGCTCCAGGCCGGTGCGCACACGGGTGGCTTAGGGCTGCCCTCAGCGGATCTCCAGCGTCCTCTCGCTGTCTTCTCTCCCTTGGCACTCCGTCCTTTGACCCCCTCACCTCCTCAGTGTCCCTGGACCCTCAGGGCCATCTCCTCAACTCAGGGACTCCCCTGGCTCCTGTTTGGTTTCGCCTCTCTCCACTGCAGCCTGGAAACTTCCTTAAGGCAGCCAACGGAGGCAATCGAGGGGCTCACCCCACTCGTTTCCTGTCTCTCAGGGGTTTCTCTACAGTCCAGGTCCTTGAAAACGCTAGGATCGCGATTTTGTTTGGGTGGGTTGTCCCTTGCTGGGTTTTTTTTTGTTTTGTTTTGTTTTGTTTAATTTTTTTTTTAAGATTTTATTTATTTATTTGACAGACAGAGATCACAAGTAAGCAGAGGCAGGCAGAGAGAGAGGAGAAAGCAGGCTCTCCATGGAGCAGAAAGCCTGATGTGGGGCTCGATCCCAGGACCCTGGGATCATGACCTGAGCTGAAGGCAGAGGCTCTAACCCACTGAGCCACCCAGGCGCCCCCCCTTGCTGTTTTAAGATTGATTTATTTGAGAGAGAGACAGAGAGAGAGAGAACGCGTGGGAGGGGCAGAAGGAGGGAACTTCCAGCAGAGTCCGGGCCGAGCACAGAGCCTGACTCGGGCTCGATGTCACCACCCCGGCGATCACGACCTGAGCAGAAACCAAGAGTCGGGCGCTCTGCCGACTGAGCCACCCGGGGGCCCCTCCCTTGCTATTTCAGACGTGAGGGTGTACTCGGTTCTCGTTACGCCGTCTTGGTGGAAGTGAATCCATATTCCTCTGACTTTAAAGTTCATACTGTCACAAGTCGGCCTGTGGCAGTCCCTGCGAATGACCTCCTCCCTGTTTAGTATGGTCCCTGACACTTTTTTTTTTCCCAAAGATTTTATTTATTTATTTGACAGAGAGATAGAGAGAGATCACCAGCAGAGGGAGAGAGAGCAGAGCAGAGCAGCAGGCAGAGGGAGAGAGAGAAGCAGGCTCCCCGCTGAGCAGGGAGCCCGATGCAGGGCTCGATCCCAGGACCCTGGAATCATGACATGAGCCGAAGGCAGCTGCCCAACTGACTGAGCCACCCAGGTGCCCTGTCCCTGACACTCTTGAAGTCAGCTGCCAACATAAGGATACTTGAAGCCCGTCTGGATGTTTCTGTGCCCCAGGACAGTTACACTGCTAGGAGACTTGGCTCCTTGGGTAGGAAACAACTAAGGTTTCGTTCGTTTGTTTGAAGTGGGCTCCACGCTGTGGGGCTTGAACTCACAACCTGAGATCAAGACCTGAGCTGAGATCAAGCGTCAGGCGCTTAACCCTCCAGGCGCCCGTGCTAAGGTTTTCCTCTCCACACAGAATCAAAGTGCCCCGCCGAGCTCGGCGCGTGGCCCCTTGTCTTTACTTGGGCGTCATTTCATAAATAAGGACGTTAAAGCTTGAAGTATCCTTCAGCAGCTCGGGACTGGATGGTGCGGGCCCACCTCAGGCCAAATCAGCTCTGCCCCCCTGAAGCCGCCTGCAGGCAGGCCAGGGCCTGTCAGACCCTCAGCGGAAAAGAAGGCCGCTCGGGGGTCTGGGTGGCTCAGTCGGATCAGTGTCTGACCCTTGATCTCGGCTCAGGTCATCATGTCGGGGTCCTGGGATCAAGCCCCGTGTCGGGCTCTGTGCTCAGCAGAGTCGGCCTCAGGATTCGCTCTTGCCCTCTGCCCCAACCCCTACCCCAAATAAAGAAGGAAATCTTTAAAAACAAGCAAAGAAGAAAAGAAAAGAAGGCTGCGGTCTTCCGTGCTGCCCCTGCCTGGGGCCATCCACTCCTCTGCGTGCTGCCCTCAGACTGGACACTGGGAGAGGCAGCACCACCCGCCTCCTCCCTTTTCCCGTCAAGACCTCGCAGCCTTTGGCGCTCAAAGCCCATCTACTTCTTAGCATTCTTCCCGGTCTGCGAGTCAGGGGTCTCCTGGCTCAACTCCGGCCCCGGCCTCACCCCTCCAGTTCCTCAAGTCTGACCCGAGCGCGGAGCATGAATTCCTTCCATTTAACAAACACCGAAGGAGTCACCTGGGCCTCCAGGATGCTAGGCCTTAGGGACCCAGGCCGGCCACGAGGACTGGCTGCCATCCCCGTCCTCAGGGAGCCCAAGGTCTATGGAAGGGGACAAACAGGTAAACATGGAGGTGTGATCACAGGGACAGGTGCCACGAAAGAAGGCTGGGCAGTTAGGGGAGGCGATAGGGTGTTGGCAGGAAAGGGAGGTTCAGAAAGGGGGAGAAGGAGCACAGACCCACGACCTCCCCACATCGCTCGCCAGAATCCAGATGAGTCTACAGCGCGTGTGGGCTGCTCCCCTCCTCCCACCCTGGGAAACCCTCGGCCATACTTGCACGGCCCTTAGGGAGGACCCGAGGCTGCCCCCACCCAGGGTTGTCCCCTCCACTCCCACCAGGGCCCTCACACCCCACCCTGGACACCTACAGCCTGGGGTGGGAGGAGTGGGGGGACGGCGGCATCGTTGTCCCATGCCTGCTGCTGTTCTGGTCCAGGGCCTGGAAAACCTTCCCCTCCCCTTCAGTTCAGACATTCCTCCAGAAGACCTTCTCAGCAACACGGGCCATCAGTCGCTCACGGCATGGGGCTCCCTGCCCCTCTATCATCTTTTAGCTGCTTTCGGCTCAAAATGTTCCTCCTGTGTTTTCACGTCTCACCTGCTGGCCTGCGAGCTCCCTGGGGGCAGAGACTCAAATGAGTCATCTCCGGGTTTCTGCCCCAGCACGACGGGGGTTCATTACGTGCTGTTGGATGGTGGATAAATGGATGGCTGGGGTTTGGATGGATGGAGGGGAAGGGGATGGCTGGGTGGGGGGCGGGAGGACGGGGAGCGGGTAGATGGGAGGTGAATGGGAGGGTAGGCGGATGCGATATGGCTGATTTCTGGCATGTGGGACCTGACATTTTGGCAGGTAGATAGACTTGTGATAAAATTCAATAAAATAGAACAAGTTTTCATCTTAAAAGAGTGAACCTCTAGGGTTTGTTTTTTTTTGTTTTTTTGTTTTTTGTTTTTTTAAAGATTTTATTTATCTATTTGACAGATCACAAGTAGGCAGAGAGGCAGGCGGAGACAGAGAGAGGGGGAAGGAGGCTCCCTGCTCAGCAGAGAGCCCAATGTGGGGCTCCATCCCAGGACCCCGAGATCATGACCGGAGCCGAAGGCAGAGGCTTAACCCACTGAGCCACCCAGGTACCCATGAGCCTCTAATTTTAAAGGAGTCCAGGAAAGGGGTGTCCCAGCTTGCTGTGAGCTGAGGAGGGAGCACAAGTCCCATCACGGTGTGACTGTCATCTCCCTGGACGTGTGCCTCTCCCAGCACTTGGCTTGTGGCGTCTTGTTTCTTCATCATCTTGCTTGTTGGCTAGTTTACCCTCTGAGCTCAGTTGAGACACGCCGGGGAGAAGCAGCCCATCCGTAGAACCGGCTCAGGGCGATCCTGGACCGCACTAAGCTTCGTAGGGGGCGGTAAGAGGACTTTGGGGATGGACCCTCCTCACTTAGAGGGGACCGTGTCTCACCCCTCTAGGGTAGGGAAACCTGGTTTCGGGGCTTTCTCCCAGGAGTGGCCCAGCCATCAGGAAAATGTCTCAAGTTCTTCACTGTGGAAGTCCCTAAACAAAGAGGCAGGGGGAAAGCATGGGGACAGTGGATGTTACAAGAAGCAGTTAGAACCCTGGGGACAAGAGGAAGGATAGCAAGTACAAATTCACAAAGTTGAAGGTACCAAGCTTGTGGCTGTCCCCCGGAAACAAAAGCATTCGGAGCTGGAGAGACTTTCCTGGGTGGACTGCTGGACCCAAAACCCATTATGATCCTTTACCACCCCCCACCCCAACCCTGGCGCCCGCAGGTGCACGCACGTGCACGCACACATACACACACGCACGCACACACACACACGTGCGCGCACACCCACAACCAGGAGTCGCATGGCCTCCGGAATCACGCCCCAAGGGGCCCAGGAAGGCAGGGAGTCCACAGGACTGTCGCAGATGGCGCAGGAAGCGAGGAAGGAGTCCAGGTGCCCCCAAGGTCTTAGGTGTACGCCCTGTTCTTTTTTTAAAGACAGTGGGCTGGGGCGCCTGGTGGCTCAGTGGGTTGAAGCCTTTGCCTTCAGCTCGAGTCATGATCTGGGGGTCCTGCGATCGAGCCCCACATCAGGCTTCTGCTCAGCAGCGAGCCTGCTTCCTCCTCTCTCCCTCTCTGCCTGCCTCTCTGCCTATTTGTGATCTCTGTCAAATAAATAAATAAAATCTTAAAAAAAAAAAAAAAAAGACAGTGGGCTTCCCTGTGAGAAGATGAAGAGCTTGGTCAAGTTCAAGAAGCCGACTGGCGGTACGTCGGAGGAGACAGCTGGAGGTGGGCCTCTAGCCCTCGGTGAGAGGTGCCAAGGACGGACACGCACGCGGGTCTCTGCGGTGGAGGCTCTTCCTAAGGCGTGAGACTGGCCACAAGCACCGCGGTTGCGGGGTGAGTAGGGAGCGGAGGGGGCCCAGCGCGAGGAAGGCCGCGGAGTGTGGCCGGCGGGGGTGACCGGCTCTGTCTGGGGCTGCTGCCACACAAGCACCACGGCTGGGGCCTGAGCTCGAGCACATCTCGGCTCCCTCGGCCGGGCGTGGAGGCACAGCGCCGGCTGCCGTGGGCCCGAGGGCACGAGCCCCGAGGGCAGGAGCGTGTCAAGCCCAGGCCGGAGGGGGAAGGAGGGAGGAAGACTCCTGCTCGTTCTGCCTCCCGTCGCAGGCCTCCCAGGTGTCGCCGTCCCATCCTGTCAGAACCAGAGCAGCCTCCGAGGGGTCACGGCCCCTTCACACCTTCCCAACGGACCCTCCCGGGAACCTCCAGGGCATCCTGGGAGCTGAGCAGAGCCCCGGGAAACAGAGAGGAGGCTCCAGGAGGGCCAACGCACAGTGAATTTTGTAGACTCTGCTGGGAAGACAGCGGGTACGTTCTGACGCGACTACACGACACAGGACACAAGTCCAGTTTGCAAATCAAAAAGGTTTTATAGGATTCAAAGCGAAAAGTTACATCACACATACTCATTTAAATAACAAGTCCAAGTCTGTTACAGAAAACATAATTCCAAAGCATCTTCAATTTTATTACTGAAACTACTTAAAAAGGCTCCAAGTCAAAAAAAGATGAAGCAAAATTGCTCAGGCAATAAAGTGCACTGGGGGGAGGGGCGCGCTCTGCTTCTGGGGCCCAGAGCTGCCACTGCGGGCCACCGCGCTGAGATAACGCCGGGCCCCTGGTTCTCGGGACAGTGTTTCTCCGATGGAAACTCTCCCAATTTAGTCTTTCAGTCGACACAGTTGGGGGGGAATGTCACTTACAGAAGGTATTTCTAAATCCGATCAGGAAATGGAAGTTTAAATCAAAACCATTTTAACACATCTATTCCTTAGAAACGACACTGCTGGGAGAACGACCTCTAACGTGACAAGTAATCCAACACTCCCAAGACCTTGTGTCATCCACCAGAACGTTAGTCGGACTTCCATTATTTGGCATAATTAAGAAAAATACCCAAATTTAATGCCACTTAGTGGCACAGACACAGAGATGTTTTTGTTGATTTAAGACAGAAGCGGGAGAAGAGACTGGGTGGTGGGGAAGCATGAACTATATACATTTAATTACGTTCTCTTGCAACAGCGTTGCCTGATGAGCTGCGGGAAAAGTCGACTATGAAGTGTCCAAAAATCTGGAAGCCATCGGACGCACGCCAGCACTCAGCCGTGTGCGTCGCGAGCAGCTGACACCAAAGGGCGACTTGCTGGGTATCAACCAACACGCAGTGGCTGACCAGGTGATGATGACCAGGCTAAAAGGACCCGAACATAAAAGCTAATCGTATTTATTCAATATTTCACTTTACCATCATTTTAATAAAAGTAAATGCCAATGACTAAGAGGCAGAAACAAAACCTAAATACATTCGGCACAAAAAAAAACCCTTCCCAGGCTCATGTTCCCTGCGTGCGCCGTGTTGCCTGGATTCCTGCTGCCACCCACCGTGAGCAGCTCAGTGGCTGCCCGGACCCCGTGCTGCGGCCTCTAGAGAATCAGGACCTGAGATTGCACGGGTCCAAAGTGGTGCCCTGGGTCTATCTTCTAAGCAGACTGCGGAACACCCATTCCAAGTCACTCTGTTTGATCAACTTTCTTCAAATATAATGAACGGAAGGCGAGCAGAGTAGCGTTACCGACTGGACATAACTAGCATTTCTCCTGTAGTTCTCCGAGTTTCATCACTAGGGGACTCAGAACCTCAGGGCTGGACTGTTTGCATGTCCGCTTTGGCCCAGCTAAACTGTACTTTGGGAGAAAGTTCCTCCAACCGCTAAGGACCTTTTCTTCTCTAAGAAGTTACTCTACTCAAAAAATACGCTAAGGCCACAGCAAAAGAAGTCAACAGATTATTAACGAAGTGGCTGGGTTTGAGAGCTTACGTTATCTTTGTTTTGGTGTTTGAGGTATAAACAGGAAACTGAGTAAGTTGCTCTCAGCAGAGCCACGGCCCCAAAGACACAGACACTCAGACCCCACAGCTCACTGTTCACCGGGTCTCTGTCGGGTATTTTAAATGACCCACTGGGGTACATTCTTTACAAGTCACACCATGGACACAGGTAAATGACTAGACCTACTTAACCAAAATTTTAATTCTTTAGGCTACAGCCTTAAAGGAATCGTTGCCTGGAATTTCTCTTGAAAATGCTATGAAAAAGCTAAAGTCAAGTTCTTCCCCTCCTACCTCCCTCATTTAAGAAGCCCCTATTCAACCAGTTCTGGTTCTAAAAAATTCGTAGATCTAAAAGGCCTGATGACAGACTCGTGGTTTTGTTTTGTTTTTTTTCCTGTGGCTGAATAATGTGCCAAATTTACCAAAAGTAGAGTTATTATGAAAACCATTGTTGAACACTGAAAAGAAGACTGTAAAATCACCTATCTAGAAATTGGTGGTTGGAACACCAACAATATAAATATTGTAATAAAAAACAGTATAAAAATTAGTACCCTGTCTCAGTTCTACAAAATATGAATAGAAAGGTTGTAAAAATCCAGATTTTGTAAACTTTATTGCCAAAATGTCGGTTTGAATGCTGGTGATTCAGATGATCCAATTTTCTTTCATTTCCTCAAAAAAACTTCTGAAACTACTAAAGAGACTGAACAGGGTCCCAACCAAAAAAGGAAAGTTTAACATACTTTCATCAGAACCAGCTCCCCGCTTTCTCCTGCGACCCCCACCCTTTTTTTTTGGGAGAGAAAACCATCAGTTCCAATCCTGAAAAATGCGCCCGCGAAGTGCCGGGCAGCTCCCCGGCGGCCTCTCAGGCGGAGGCGGGCACGGCCCCCGGCGGGCCCCCCGGCTTCTCGGCCGAGGCCAGCGCGCTCAGCCGGCCCACCTCCGCCTGCCAGCCCGGGGCCTTCCGGGTGGTCACGTGGCGCCGGGCGTGCTTGGTCAGGTGGTCGCTGCGCATGAAGCGGCGCTCGCACGCGGGGCACGCGAACTTCTTCTCCCCGGTGTGAGTCCGGCGGTGGCGAGACAGTTCGTCGGAACGAGCGAATTTTTTATCACAGCCGTCCCAGTTACAGTTAAAAGGCTTCTCTCCTAAGAGGGGAGAAAACACACGTTCAAGGAAACGTAAGCACTCGGCACCTGCCCGAGCTGCGGAACTCGTGACGTTTGTAAATTTTGTTCATCAAAATCTGCGAAAGTCGTATCCTGTGATTCCGGCACTGAGTTGTCCGAACGTCAAGAAATCCTCCGTTTCTTGTTGCCACGCCTGAGATGTAGGTCAGGGCCCAAAGATGTCAAGCTAATCTCACATTTCCGATTTTTTTTTTTTTAAGATTTACCCAATTGGGAGCGAGCGCGTGTGCGCGGGCATGTGTGCGAGTGTGCAGCGGGGAGGGTAGAGAGTCTCAAGCAGATTCTGCATTGAGCGTGGAGCCTGACTCGGGGCTTGATCCCACAACCCCAAGATCATGACCCGAGCCTAAACCAAGAGCTCGATGCCCAATGGACTGCACTACCAGGGCTCTTCTCAAAAGATATTTTTAAATAAAAATAAATCTCTCATTGTTATAGCTTGGGGTAGGGGGAAGATTCTTGAAAGGAATAATTCCCTGCCTCAAGTGGAGCCCCTTAGGGGCACCTGGGTGGCTCAGTCACTTAAGCATCTGTCTTCTGCTCGGGTCATGATCTCAGGGTCCTGGGATCAAGCCCTGAGTTGGGATCCCTGCTCAGCGCAGAGTCTGCTTCTCCCTCTGCCAATGCCCCTTTCCCCAACTCGTGTGAGCGCTCTTGAGCTCATGCAGGTGCCTTCTGTCTCTCTCAAATAAATAAATAAAATCTTTAAAAAAAATAAGTACAGCCCACTGGAGGCACCCATTTGCTTTGATCCATGATTATCACATCTAGATACTAGATTCTATTTCTTTTTTTTTTTTAAGATTTTATTTATTTACTTGACAGATCACAAGTAGGCAGAGAGGCAGGTGGGGGGGGAAGCAGGCTCCCCGCTGAGCAGAGAGCACGATGCGGGGCTCGATCCCAGGACCCTGAGATCATGACCTGAGCCGAAGGCAGAGGCTTAACCCACTGAGCCACCCAGGCATCCCACTAGACTCTGTTTCATTGGCTGAGTGGGAGCCGGCCTGACTGGAGCTCTAATGAGCTCCAAGCACCGCACCGATCTGAAGTGCATTTTGGAAGATGACACAACGGGACTCACTGCTGTCCTACAGGCCGTTAGCGGACATTCTGGTGGAAGGGGATTCCACAACCAGGTTCATGACACACGTCTTTACTGCAGACTGTGTGACCTGCTACTGTGCTTATACTTATGTGTGTGTGTGAACCTCTGACAGGCGAGTTTCACAGACTCCTTAGCCACAGGAGCCTTAAAAACAAAACAGCAGAACAAGAGAGCCACGAACATCTGAAATATTCTAACGGGACCTACGAAGGCCGACGGCCTACCAGACCTCGAACAAACCCGGAGCCGCCAGCCCCCTGGAGCTGCGGAAACGTAAACTTAACGAAAATGAAAAAGTCACTTCCTTAGCCACACTGTCCACATTCCAGCTGGTGGCTACCTTAACTGGACAGGGACTATGTCTCTCATCACCAAAAATTCTCTCGGAGCAGGCTGACGAGATAATAAAGCTATTACTAAGTCACAGTTTCTTGGATGACTTCTCCTTCTGAATTAGAAACGATACATTTCCAACATAAGAACCCCGCATCCCCTTCAAGTTCGCACATTTTCGAATTCAAACTTTTCCATGCTTTAAAGCCCCTTCCCCATAGTGAACCAAAGTAAGTTACACTGATGTTTCCTGAATGTGGAATGCACATTTTCTAAAACGCAGAAAGACTGAGGCATCTACTGCAACGTAAACAAAAGGGGCAACATGAGCGTCACCCTAAAAACCTAACAAAGGGACCACAATCCTAGAACTACACCACATTTTACCTACCGGGATGAGCTGATGGCATGTTCTAGAAAAACCAATGATGGCTGCACTAATGTTAATCCCAATCCCTACAAGACTCTGAAGGCTTTTCGGAACCAAAGAAAAACAGCCAGCCCTCCGCCTTCTCCAGGGGATCCCATGTTTCCCTCCCGCCCCAGGAAGGCTCAGCGTGTGGTTCTTCACCACAGGCTCTGGAGCTCTAACGTCCCACCAGCCTTCGAACTCACCTGTGTGGGTGCGAAGATGAGCCTTGAGGTGGGAACTTTTGAAGTAGGTTTTCCGGCAACCTGGGAAGTTGCAAACGTAATTTCTCCTTCGGGAAAAGTCTACCTGAGGGGCACAGTTTTGACCGGAGGCAATGAACACCGGGGCAGGGGCGAGGGGCAAGAACTTGCTATTGCCCGCAGCCACCACGCCGGACGCCGAGGCGGCAGGCTGGGGGAGGGCCGCCTGGGGGAGGACCAGCATCACAGCTCCCTGAGGCACAGGCGGTCCCACGAACACAGGCGGGGGCACGGCAGCAGCATGCGGAAGGATGGGTTTGACGGTCCCTGCAGACACTTGGGGAGGAGGTTTCAGAAAAGCTGAGAACATGCCACTCTGTCCAGTCACAGGGATCATTTGGCAAAAGACAGGGGAACTGGGGACAGGGACAGAAATCAGAGGGGTGGCTTTCCTTGGCAAGTCACTTTCATAATTCTTTGGTGAGCAGGTTTGAATTGCGACAGGCCACCCTGCCTGCTGGCCTTTGTCAACGGGGACCAGGCCACCAGACTTGTGCAAGCAAGGCTGACACGACACTGCGTTAGTGTTCAGTAGACTATCTGTGAGCTGTGTGCCCAGCAAAGCTTCAGGATGTCCCAGAAACTGTGCTTCTCCTTCTCTGTTGGAAAGCTGGCATTCTGGAATCTGGGCAGTAGGAATCTGACCAGAAGTAGGACTCCCCCTGGTGTGGCGGATGACGCTTGTCACCATGGGCCTGCAGGGGGTGCTGGAGGCTGGCTCCAGTGACTCAGTCTTCAGATCCGGAAGGCCCCTCTCCGCCTTCCTGCTCAGCACTTTGGCTGCCCCAGCAGAAGCTGGGGTGATGGCCTTGACCATGCACACTTTGGAATCAGTTACTTGGGAAGGAACAAGTGTCCCCGTCGACGGTTCCACAAGATCAGGGCTCTGAGGAGGAGTCATGCACTTAAAAAAAAAAAAAAAAACAAAAACCGTGTGAAAAGGTTGTTGTGGTTAAATTTTAAAAGGACTTACTCTGATCACCGTGCCCCTCATGCCTTTTAAAAAGTATGTAGGAAAGACTCGTCTGCGCCTGCTCACGAGGGCACCCAGTGGATTTCCAGACCACATGAAGGACTGCACTTTCCAGGCTTCTCCCCATTTCCTGATCGCTCCCAAACCAAACCACTTGCTTAATTTTAAGAATGTCAGTTCCACCCCTGGGCTTCCACGGCTACTGAAATGAGCAATTGAAGTACAAGGACCCCAAATGAGAAAGCAAATTTATATTCAAACTAAGAGCTTTTCACAATAGTTTTTGATTCTTAAACTTTATTTATTTTTTATTTATTTTTTTAAAATCCCAGTGCTAATCATTTAACACACACTTACCCAGTGCCTACCGGGTGCCTGGTAAAAACCGTCGGAATGATCCTCCAAAGGCCATGCTCTAAGCAGTGGCTCTAAGTGAACCAAGCCTCTCCTGCTCCCTGTTACTGTCAGCCTCCCTGTGGGAGAGCTCAGTGCCAAGTAAGTCTGCCAGGAGCTTCTGGCCCACTATTGGCACAACTCTCCCCCCTGCCCACGAGTCCCTCCTCATCCCTCTCCCCAAGCCCACTTTCCACACTCTCCTTTAGGGCAAGCCTCCAGCCCAAAACAATCAGATCCTAATTTTCACATCTGTTAGCCCGTTCTCAATTTCTCCAAGCGGAGAAGCAATCTCGCCCAACGCTTCTGTAGCTCTGGCAAGTTAAGAGGACAAAAACAAAAACCGGGCTTGACGGCACTCGGCTCGCACAGGTAAGAAGTGAGGTGCTCCAGGGAGAAAGAGGCCAGGATTGCAGCCCGGCTAATTACGGCTGAGGCCAAAGCACGGGCGGCTTCCAGCTGTCACCCGTGTATCCTGATCCCACGCTGAGTCACCTGGGGAAAGCCAAGCCCCCACCCTACAGTTCCCCAGGGAAGCGAGTACATTTCACTTTCTCACATCACTCTGTAGCTTTCCCCCATGAACATTTCAACAGTGGGGCTGCAAGCTATGATCTATTAATTGAAAGAACATATTTTTGAGAAGTAGGAGAAGTTTTCACCCTCAGGACCCACCAAGAGGAGGTTATGCACGTGGCCTACCAGCATCCCAGAGAATCTGCCCGCAAGTTCTTCAGCACGTTAACATACTCTAGTCACTACACAAAATGCTCTTCTCCCCATTTCTTACCAGAGTCGATAAAGAGTCGAAGTCCTTTGGTAGCTCAGGCGTGCCTGTGTCCACATGCACAGTGCTGGTGACGTCCCCAGGGTCAGAGACAGGTGTGAGGGGTCTTATCTTTAACAGGTCACCTTTCTGGGATCTTTGACCCCAGGAGCTCATGCAAACAAGAGCCTCAACTGCTTCGATGTCATTCTGCTCCAAGATACTGCATGTAGACCTTTCACTATCATGCCTTTTCCTCTCCAGGATTGACTCACAGATGTCCATGATGTCCACCTAAAGGCGACACAACACAAAGGCTTCTCAGTCCAGGGGAAACAGGGTAACCCTGATGGGCACGTGGGTACGTACACCAAACGCCTGCACTATGTACGTGACACACACATGAAGCTCAACACACAACATGCTCTGTATTCTAGGAAAACACGTCAACAGAACATTGACGACAATTTCACTTTGAAGCCAGCGTTCTGAAGACTGAAGATGACTGGACTTGGCTGGCAAGCAGTTTCCACGGAAAACCCTGACTCTTTTTTTTTTTTTTTTTTAAAGGATTTTATTTATTTATTTGACAGACAGAGATCACAAGTAGGTAGAGAAGCAGGCAGAGAGAGAGGAGGAAGCAGGCTCCCTGCTGAGCAGAGAGCCCGATGTGGGGCTCGATCCCAGGATCCTGGGATCATGACCTGAGCTGAAGGCAGAGGCTTTAACCCACTGAGCCACCCAGGTGCCCCGAAAACCCTGACTCTTAAGAAAAGTTAAGTTCGTGTTTTCCTTCAGCAAAGATCGTTTAAGACTTTAATCCCGGAGGTATGAGCCAAAGTGGCCAGTGTGACACCGTCCAGCTGGGAGGAGAAACGGACACCAGCTCCAAGCCTTCAGCTGGCTGAGAGGACACATGGCTCCTCAGAGTTGGCAAAGCCGGCAGACAAGCGTCCCTACAGATGCATTGTTGGCAACTCTGAGGCACTCAGCACAGCCTTCTCAAGTCAGGGCATTACCATGGCAGAACTTTCCAGTGGCTCAACTCTATCGGCGCCAGGAAAGGGGAGCCCATGCTGGCTGAGCCTTCCTTGTTCCTTACTCAGGAACAGTCACTCCTCACTGCCACAGGGCTAGCAAGGAGATAAGAAGAAGAATTTTAAAAATCTAGCACAGCCCAAGAGACAACTGTCCTTCCCGTTGTGTCAAGCCATCCTTTTTCAGCAGGGGTGGGAGGGGTGGAAAGAGAAGTAACTGGAATCAAATGATCTCTTCCCAAAGACCCTTTACATCTATAAAGATCTGTTTCCACTTGGCTTGCCCAAGCGAATGTCAAATCCCTCCGTCCCCACCAGGTCCCTCTGCAGTGCACGCTGGTGAAGTGCCCGCCTTTGCAAGTGCCACTGTGGCCCCACAGCCGGGGCCTCGGAACCCTGAGGTCACAGACATGGGGTTGTCGCCTCCTCCCTGGACCACCAACGGGCAGGAGGTCTGGAGGCACACAGGGCTCCCACACCTCTCTCTCAGGCCCTCAGGGTCCGAAGTCCTAGGTCTAGCCAGCCAGCTCACTCCCCGGCCCTCAGGCCCAACACCAGAGGACTACGACTAAGAAGAGTGCCCCACCTGGCCCCAGGACACCCACCCCCGCTTGTGCCTTCCCGCCAACTTTGCCCCGCCCCTGCCCCAACACACCACCTTTCCGGTTTTGCCCCGCCCCCTCCCTACGGCCTTGCTCCGCCCCCTATAGAAGACCTTCCTCCCAGCTCTGCCCCACCCCCTGCCCCCCTTCTCTCCAGCTTGGCCCCGCCTCCTGCCTCCACCCATCGCCTTTTGGCCTTCCCGCCAGCTTTGCCCCGCCCCCACCCGCCCCCCGCAGCGCCTTCCCGCCAGCTTTTGCCCCGCCCCCTCTCTCTCTCCACCGCCCCGCTCGCCGCACCTCCGCCGCCCGCGTGTCGCGTTCCCGCCAGCCGCGCCCCGCCCAACGGCCGCCTCCCCACACGGCTTGGTGACGTCATAGCTGGAAATAGCTCCGCGCCGGGAGCCGGCGGCCGCTGCGGAAACGCCAGACAAAGCTACGCGTAGGGCGGCGCGGGGCACACGCCCCCGGCCGGCCGGACGCGTCCCCTGCCCCTCCCAGCTCTGGGGCCCGCTCTGGCCCCGCACCGCGCGGCCGCCACAAAGCCCCGTGCATTTCTGCCCTCCTCCGCGCCCGAGCCTCGCACACGCGGCACGTCCCCGCCTCGCCCCTCGCTCAGATGGGCGTCCACTCACCGCACGCGCGTCGCCCGGGCCCGCGGAGCCCGGAGTGTGCATGGTGCCGGCGGCCCGGAGGCAACAAAGCAGCCGCGGGGCGGGAGTTCGGCGCACGGCTGCAGCCGCACGTGCGCCGCGGGAGGCGGCGACCCGGAGCCCCTGCAGCCGGCGGGAGCCTCCGCCCGCCCGCGCCGCTCTGCCCCGGCGCGGCCCTCGCGGTGCGGGAGGGGCGGGGCGGCCGCGGAGGGAGCGGCCGTGGGGGCGTGGCGCGAAAGCAAACCAAAATACACCGCGCCCCGCCGGGGCGGGGCCGGGTGCCCGCCAGCCAATCCGCGCCCGAGCTTTACGCTGCCGGCCAATGGGCGCCGCGGGGAGCCGCGTGATCGGAGCCTGGCCGCGGCGTGATCTGGCAGGGCGGGATGCGGCACGTGTTTTGGTCGGAGTGAGGGGCGGGGCCTGAGGCCCTGGAAAGTAGGGGAAAGGTCCCGGCGGCCGCGGCGGCTGCTGCTGGAGGGAAGGGCGGTGCAGATGGGGCGGGGGGAGTCCCTGGGCTGGGGAGGGGGGGCGCACTTAAAGGGGTCCCTCCCGCGACCTGCCCAAACGCATGTCCCCATGGAGTGAATTCGTCCGGTAGAGGGAACCCAGCAGGCTCTGCTTGCTTGTTTTTTGTTTTTATTTTTGTTTTTCAATTTACCTCTGGTTGGCTCCTAGGAGTGCATCCCTGACGGAAAGCTGGCTGGCTGCAGGTGACGTTTCTGCATCCATGGCTCCTTTCTGCAGGCTCCCAGGGCCCAATCTTATAGACGTGGGTCTGCCTTTGACCTCCCTTCCCAGGCAGCTCTGGGCCCTATTTTCCACTCTTTTAAGGGGGGTAGGGTGAACCAAGATCTGAAAGGCGCCTGGTGACACCCTTCCATTCTCCCCAACCCCGTGGAAGCATAACCCCCTCCAGGAAGCCCTCTGGCTTGAATGAGCGAGGTACGCACTGGCATCCTTCTTCCCTGCGTATTGGGTTGCCCCTGTCTCTGGGTGTGGTTTACCCTCTTCTGCAGCTCTAAGTTCTTGAAGATCAGGGACCAGGCTGTGTTGATGTGTACCCCTCCAGCCTGCCATTCAGCGTGGGACAACCCCGCATCCTCCCACAGGGCCTACGGTGGCCGAGCTGTGGTATGGGTGGGCACAGCCGTGGGTCAGAGGCCACCGTGAGGCGTCCTCCGCCCTAAAATCCAACTGCAGGACTAAGCAGAGGATCCATGCCTGCACCGTGGGGGCTCTGCTCTGGGCAAGAGGAGCCCTGGGCCCAAGGGACAGGCCACAAGAGCATGCAGGGTCTCCTGGTAAGGCAGCCAGGGAGGCCCGGGGTCAGGGTACTGCTTCTCCTCCTAGTTCTGCTCGGTTGGGTAGATGGGGGTAAGCAAACCAACTACTGTCCATTTCTTCTTCAGTTCCACCCCAGCACCTTTCAGGATCTGTTGCTTTTCTGTTTCTTCAGTTATTTGTTAATTGTCTCCCCTCCCTAGGTTGGGCAGCTTGTCCCAGTCACTGCGAAACACTCCCCCCCCCCACCCGCCGCCCGGTGCCTGGCTCACTGCAGGAACTCCGTAACCATTGGTTGAATGGATGAATGAAGGCAAAACACCTACTGCCCCTCCCTCCCAACTTGGACATCCTGCAGACACCTCTAATTCTGTGTCCTTGAGACTGAAGTCGCGGTCTGCCTGAATCTGCATTTCTCATCTCTGGGCAGGGTATCTCCGGATACCCTGAGACTTCACCCAGAGAGGGGAGTCACCAAGGAAACTTCCCTTTCCTGTACGTGGTTCCTTTTGCCAATTACTTCATGCCCTTCTTCCTAAATCTCTCGCAGACCGCTAGCTTCCCTCATCACCCACTCGTGCCCGGCACAGGCCACCGTCCTCTGCCCCCTGAGTTGTTTGCCACTGCCTCCCAGCAGGTGTCCCTGCCTCCAGCCTCACTGCCTATCATCCGCCCTTCGTCTCACTGCTAGAACAGTCTTCTGGAAGGAGAGACGGTACCAAGCCAGTGTGTCAACTCGTAGCTGGGAGCCAAGTAGCTACAGGACTGAACCTTGCTCCGTAGGCAAGAGTCCGTGACATTGCACGACCAGCCTGGGCCGGAGCTTCCTATGTGGCACCAACCAATTCCCTGAATCCCTTTGGTTCTGGCCGTCCTGCCCCCACTGCGCCAGTACAGAGCTCTGTGCACGCAGCCCCTGCCCCTCAACAACGTCGGGCCCTGTCGCTCCCTCCTGCTTTGCACAGGGCCTGCCTTCTGCACAAACACGGCACCCCCTCTCTGCTTTGGCTCTGTAGGACTGCCCGACTCCTCAGGGATGCCCTCCCTGACTTCCACACGACAGGACAGCTCAGTGGAAGGCTAAGGGCAGGACTTGGGAGTCGGGCTTGGATGCAAATCGCAGCCAGGCCAGTGTGGCCCCATCACATGGCTGGCCGTGTCTCTGTTGAATACGAGATGGCAGCTGCTGGCCATGAGGACCGCACATGAGCTTCTCCTGAGTCAGACTCTGTGCCTGCCCCCAGACGGCACGAATACTGGGGAACTTGGACGGCAGGCCGGCTCAGGGCTCTTCAAGTATGAGAACCTAGCGTTCCCTTGTCTAGACCAGGTTACGGACAGGCACACAGGTCTTGGGTCCTGCTGGCCCCTCCTTTTTCCCCTTTCCCCCCTCCCCAGATCCTGCTTCTTTTTTTTTTTTTTTTAAGATTTTATTTATTTATTTGACAGACAGAGATCACAAGCAGGCAGAGAGGCAGGCCGAGGGGGGGGGGGAAGCAGGCTCCCCACTGAGCAGAGAGCCCGATGCGGGGCTCGATCCCAGGACCCTGAGATCATGACCTGAGCCGAAGGCAGAGGCTTAACCCACTGAGCCACCCAGGCGCCCCCCAGATCCTGCTTCTCCACGAAGCCACCCACGGGGCTGTGCTTGCCGCCACCCCCGAGTGCTGGTCTCTCGGGGACCCAGAGGCGTAGTGCCGTGTTTGTGAATTAAAGACCGCTCCAACTCGTTCGCGCGGAGACAGCACTGAGGCCCTCAGACAGTGTGGACAGACTGATGTGGACATGACAATTGCCCCTGAGTGGACCACCACCACCTTCCAGTGTGACCTTCCAGCCAGTCTCTGTCTGTGCAAACATGTCCTTATCCCGCGGATAGTGTTCTGCGCCCCTTCGGAACCCGGCTTGCTGATTTCACAACACGTCTTAGAGCGTGTTACCTCCCTGTTCGCAGAGATGGGTTTTGTGCTTTGTAAGGGTTAAGAGATGCTCCGTTGTACGAATGTGTCATGACTTACTTTACTCCTGGTTAAATCAGCGGGGTGTTCAGGCTCTTAACAACTTGCCAGGACGAGATTTCAAGCATCGTCTGCCCATGAGCAAGGACACCTCCAGGGTCACCTCCCACGAATGGGGTTGCTGGGTCAGCTGCCTTTGCATTTCTTTTCTATCATTTTTCCTTTTGGTAAACGTCAGTGAAGCACCGGACAGATCCAAGAAACGTGGAAACATACCGGTACCGCTCACTGAATCCGTACAAGGCACACGCTTGATGTCACCGGCACCAGGATCGAGAAACAGAACAGCAGCAATGTCCTCGGAATCCCACCCACCCTGAGCCCAGCCAGGAAGCCACCGATCGTGGCTTCTGAGACCAGAGGAGACTTCTGCGTGTACTGACACCTGTACCCAGAGAATCTTACAGTTCTCTTCGGGGTAGAGCATGCAGGCAGTCACTTGTAGCCAGAATTCATTCATTCTCGCTGCAGAACACGCCGTGAGGCATTGGCCTAGTCATCAGCAGACTGACATCAGGATTGTTCCAACCCAGGGTCACCACGAACGCAGCTGCTTTGACACTTCTTCTATGTAAGTACATGCATTTTAAATTTAGAAAGATTGTCACGTTTTCTTCCAAGCGTGAACTTGTGCCGAGTTATCCCACCAACAAGGGACTGCAAAGCCAGTCCCCTGTTTCTTCACTAATGCCAGGACTCTCAGATTTTCTGACCTTTACCCAGCTGAGTGGAAAAAATGAGAACTCATATTATATTGCATTTCTCTGATGGAGTTTCCTTCAGAGTTTTTCATGTGTTTGAAAGTCATCTTGATTTCGTTTTCTTTGAAGTTTGGAAGGAATTTTTTTTTTCCAAGGGTTTTATTTATTTGAGAGCGCGGGCGGGCGCCGCTCAAGCAGGGGGAGCAGCAGAGAGAGAAGCAGCGTCCTTGCTGAGCAGGGAGCCCGAGGCGGGGCTCGATCCCAGGACCCCAGGACCATGACCTGAGCAGAAGGCAGCCTCTTAACCGACTGAGCCACCCAGATGCCCTGGAAGGAATTTTAAATGACAGTACAGAGCATGTTTATATGCTGGAGACAAGGGGCCAGTGGAGAAAAGTGAATGATGCAAGACAGAGGTGGGGGGGGTGGGCTGAGGGGAAGGGGGGAAGGACTCGGGGGAAGTGTATGTTGGGGAGGATGGGAGACACGCAACAGGGAAGTTGACCCTGCGCAGGAGGGAGGGATTGCCTTGTGGGAGAACATGGGAAGGGAGAGAAATGGCTGGAGATCCAGGAACATTCTGGGTTGGGGAGGAGGGCAGGCCAACGTGTTCCCATATTCTCTGCCTTCTTGGTGATGTGGGAGGCATCTACCCGGGAGGGGCCCTGGTGGGATGAAAAGGATTTGGAGCTGACTCAGCCAGGGACAGTGACGAGTGCCTGCCACACTGCGGGCCCAGTCATAATGTTGGAGTGACCCTAGACCAAGAATTAGGCTCTTGTCCTAGCTCCGGGGATTAAAGTGCTCAGTCACCTGGAGCGGGCCTCCTTCTCTTCTCTGAGCTCGGTTTTCTGACTTTGCTCTGTGATTCTAATCAGTCCTGAACTATGACCAAGTTTGTTGTCATGATTTTGTTGCTTCCCCCCCCCCCCGCCCCGTGTCATAAAGTACAATTTAAGGACTATCATTTATTACAGAGATTAGATCGCTCGTTTCTTTTTTTCATTAGAACGGTCTGTGTTTTAGGAAGAGGTAGCGATGGCAGATGGTACAGAATGCTGTAACCCGTGAAAACAAAACATTGGCAGCCCCCCAAATTGGTTCTGAAATTTTGTGGTCAGTGAAATGCCCAAATCTGGGATTCTCTGGTTGTTTCTAGAGGCTCATTCTGTCTCTGAGAGCCATGATTCTGCAGGGCAGGCTGGACTCCTTTCCATGTTGAACTGGGAGGAGCAGATTTCCTTTTTTTTTTTTAAGGGAGTAAATGGCAGAGAACTAGAACCCAGATTTCTGATGAGGAGCTGATTTCAATGCCAGAAACGATGGCTGGAGCCGATTCCTCGGCACCCTGGCCTGGGTCTGGCAGCAGCCGGGAGGCAAGGGCCCATGGGGAGCACTCTTGGTCCTCCTCCTGACCCTCGGCACCCCTCCCCCGGGTCACTGACTGGCGGTCCCAGGCCTTTGCCAGCTCTGGAGTGTTTCAGCCTTGGCCAGGGCCCCGCTGGGAACCAAGAGCCGGCTGGGGGAGGGGCAGCAGACCTGACATGGGGTGGGGGGAACCGGCTCCCCGTGGGCCCCGGGTCCCATCTTTCCCCCTGCCCTGAGCTCCCTGATGACTGGAAGCTCCACAAGGACGAGAACGTGCTGCAGACCAACTAGCTGCGCGACGGTGGGCTGGGGGTTCAGAGACTTAACCTAAATGCTGACCAAGAGCTGGAAAAGGGGAGCCCCCAGCCGGCAGGACCCCGTGGGCACTGTGGGCACCACGGCCCGTCTCCTGGAGTCCAGTCTCCTGCTCCTGCTGCTTTTTCCTGACTGTCTGGACCACAGGTGTTCAGAGCACTTGTGAGTCCCTGTAAGTGGGGCTGGGGTGGCGGGGCGGGGGGCGCTGCTGTGGCTCCCCCCCCACACACACAAGGGGAGGGGGTGGGGAAGCAGGGGCTGCTCGGCTCCCGCCCTCGATGATCATGGCCTCCAGTGGCTGCGTGTCTCCAGGCGGCACCTGTATGTTCTGTCTTCAGACCTTCCAAGGGGGAGAACCAGTTTGCGTGGCCGGGTCGGGCCCCCACGCTCCGGGAGAAAGGTCGCATGGGCCTCAAGCTGGACCCTTGCCCGAAGGAAAGCTTCAGGATGGGCCCCTGGGGGCTTTCAGAGCAGGTAGGTACTTGGTGGGGGACCTTGAGAGCCTAGGCAGGATGGGAAGCAGACCCCTGCCGTGTGCTGGGTGCTCCGGGACCACGGGGGACTGAGACCAACCCCTGGTCTTCAGGTCCCACTTGGCAGGAGGAACCGATGCAGCGACAGGGGGACATACTGTACACAGGTGCAGAGGGGGTAGAGGACACCTGACTCCCTCCAACTACAGAGCTGGTGGAGAGTGGTCTGGGGCCGCTGCCCGCAGGAGCTGGCACTGGAACTAGCATTAAGGGACAAGTGCGTGGTAGCCGTTCAGGGAAGGGAAGAGACGTCTCAGAGCTGACAACGCACTGTAGCCACATCACATACACAGCGGGCGCCCGAGAGACTGAAATAGCTTCGGGAAAAGACCAGGAGAGGATCCAAGCCAGCAGTTCTCACACTGGGCAGCATCGGAAGGGGGAGGGTCAGAACACAGACAGGTGGGCCCAGGAGGGCTCAGATGGGGTCTGAGAATTTGTGCTTCTAACAAATTCCCAGATGTCGACACTGTTGGCCCAGAGACCAGGCTATAAGAACCACGGACACAGCCCAGTGCCCTGGTTTCACGGGAAGTGGAACAGAGCCAGAGAACAGAGAACAACAGCTTGTCCGAATCACCCTCGGGGGGTGCACAGAGAAGCTACTAGAACTCACATCTCCAGACTCACTCCCAACTCAGTGCCCTGTACCATATGACGCCTCCCCCCTCCCCGCCCCCACCAGGGCTGCTCTCCTGGGAAATGCCCAGGAGAAAGCATTTGTAGGCCAGTGTGGCCCTGGACAACAGCGGAAACGGCGGGCTGGCCTGGGAGGGCAGCGTTCCACATATCCCCGGGGCCACCCAGCCCGTCCACCTGGCCCACTGCCCGGAGCCGGCTCTGCTCCCAGCCTGGCTTCTGCAGCGACCCAGAGCCGCGCTGGCAGTGGCCCCGATGGGCAGCAGGGCCAGCAGCGGCTCAGGGCGTTGGCAGAGTGGCCAGTGGAGGAGTATCCCATGGGGGGCCTGAGCCTGCCTCCTGCTCCTCGCTCCTGCCCTCTGGGGCTCGCCAGGCTGAGCCTCTGTCAGGCTGTCCTGTTCCTGTGGTCCCCTGCGCTGGCTGGCCCCCTGACTCAGCACAGGAATGGGTTTTAGCTCCTTGCAGGAGATGCCCTGTCTATGCAGGCCAGACATGCACGGCAGAGCCAGGGGGAGCCGCCCAGCTTCACCCAGGTGACTGGCCCACGGCCCACTGCTTCCCTGGGCACCAGGGGACTGCCGGCGGAGGCCCCTGCTAGCTGTGACTGCCCCTCTGCCCAGCCTGCCGTCAGTGTCCCTCTTCGGTGTCCCCATGTGGTCTCTCTTCAGTCCCACTGATCACAGTTCTCATCTCCCCCTTGTCTCCAGCCTGAACAGGGAGCTCCAGCGGCTCTGAGAGCAGAACGGGTGGGTGCTGACTGGGCTCACTCTTCCCCAAGAAGTTAGCGAACCGCCTAGCCAGGTTGAGCTTAGGAAACGCCCCGTGCCCCGATTTGTCCTGAGCCCCTTCCTGAACACCTTCCTTGGGTCACTCTCTGGGCCAGGCTGCCCTGGCCATCAGCAGAGCTGGGGGACAGGTGCTCAGTGCTCCCGGCTGGGGAATGGCTTCATTGCCTTTCCCTCCGCCTCCTGCCAGGTGGCGGGGTGGGGGGTGGGGGGGAGCTGGAGTCACCCCTCTGCTGGTGCTGCTGGCCACTCCAGTGGCCCTAGGAAGCTCTGGGCAGGAAGGCGGGAGGTACTTGACAGAGGCAGTTAGCAAGACAACAGCCTGGGGTTTTGCCGTTTTTGTTGCAAAACAGGCCTGTTCCTGATGAAGCTTGGTACTCCGCTAGCCACTGGGGAGACGTGGGTGTGACACAGTTCCCGCCCTCCTGGAGGTCACTCACTACCTGTGTGACCTTGAGGAGGTGTCTTAACCTCTCTGAGCCTGTTTCCTCATCTGTCAAATGGGGATAGTAAAAATATCTACTTAAAGGCATGTCGTGGGAATTAAATGAGTTGATGCTCATATAAATTGTTGGCAGAGGTGTCTGCTCAATACCAAGTACTCGCGAAATGATGACTAGAAACCTGTCCCGTGGTCAGGAGGCTCGCAAGGAAAGTAATGACAACGATGAGGTCTGACAGGTACAAGAGGAGAGCAAAGTCTGGTGGGCAGAGCTGTTCTAGCCTCTCAGCTCTGAGGCTCTCAAAGAGGAGATACGGAAAACGCACTGTAATTAAGCAAACACGAGGGAAGCGACCGTTGTCTGATACAGAAGAATCCCAGGAACCCACAGGAGAACCCCCTCCAGGGAGTGGCGTTTCGGTCTTCTCCCCCGCAGTGAGGGCCGGACTGGGTGACTTGCTTCTCACACAGTACAGAAAGGGAAAAGGGTAACCTCACAGTGGGGGGAGCTTGTGAACGTGACCAAGCACGGGGGGCGGGCGGGGGCTTCCCTCACCGGGGCTAAGTCATGTTAGCGTAATGGACCCCCAAGGAGAGGCGAGCAGGGCACTGGTGGTCTGTGTTATTTTTCCTAAATTCTGTAACCCTGGTCGAATCGTGAGTATGTTGGACGACTCAAACCTAAGGGCACTCTGCAAAATGCCAGGACTCTTCACAGGGGTCAAGGTCATGACATTCAAGGAGGGACTGAGGAACCGTCCCAGACTGCAGGAGTGTAAGGAGACAGGAGGACGAACTGCGCTGTGGCCCCTCGGACGGGACCAGGAACCATGAAAGGGCATCGGTGGGAAAACTAGCAGACTCCGAATAAAGTCGGTTTAGTCTGTAGTATTGTCCCGGTGTTGGTTTCTGAGTTCTGATGGGCAGACCCTGGTCGTGTGAGACGCTGGCACTGGGGAAGCTGGGGGGCCGGCATGCAGGAACTCTCTGCGCTATCTTGGCACCTCTTTGGTAAATTTAAAATTGTTACCCAAAATTTTAAAAAATAATGTGCCGTGAGAGATGACATGGACAGGCTTTCAGGCAGCGCACATGTGTGTACGTGTGTGCAGAGGTGGGTTAGGGAGTGGTACATGCGTGCCAGGTGGCTGGACCGGGGGGGGCGTGGGGGCTAGGGGTGGGGAGCGTGGCTGGGTTGGAGTGTGGGGGACCCAGAGCCGCTAGGGCTGTAGGCTCTGGTTAGCCACGGTGAGGAGTTTGGGTTTCCAGGAAAGGGGATGTATTGTGACAGCCAGAGCTGACCCCTCGACTTTCAGGGGACCCAGGTGGATGCCAGATCTGCCCCATCCGCAGCCCTCAAGTCCCGCAGCCCGCGGAGCCCTCCTGCTCCTATGCTGTAAGGAAATAGCTTCGGGTGCTCCAGCCCAGCCCTTGTCCAGTTGGAAACTCACAGCCTTCCCAGTATCGTCAGGGACCCCCAGGGCCACATCTCTCCCTTCCTGACCAGCTCTGAGAACATGCTCGTGTGGATTCTTCCTCCTCTCCTCATCACCTGGGCCTGGAGTGCCCTTGGACGAGCCTGACCCTTCACAGCCAAGTGCATGGACACTTTGACTCAAGGTCACGGTGGAGGAATGGAAGCAAGCGAAGACTTAACACAAAATGGAACTTCCCCGTCGTAAAAGCCCCAGTCCTCAGGACGCCTGCGTGGCTCAGTCAGTTAAGCGTCCGACTCGATTTCATGGCTCAGGTCATGATCTCAGGGTCCTGGGATCGGGCCCTGCGTTGGGCTCCCAGCTCCGTGAGGAGTCTGCTTAAGATTCTCTCCCCCTCTCTCTGCTCCTTCCCCAGCTCGTGTGCACATACACACACTCTCTCTCAAATAAATACATAAATATTTAAAAAAATAGAAGACCCAAGTCCTCTGTCCTCCATGTGCAGCGCCCCCGTTTCTCTCCTGCCCGGCTGCCTTACCCCCACCCAGTGAACTCTGCCCCTCTCCGACCCCATAGTGGTCAGGCCCTGGGGGCCCTCTTCCGGTAATGGGTGACCCACAAACCCGGGCAGCTCCCTCTTCCAAGAATAGCTCTGCCTCTGGCTCCTGGACAGACGGCCTTTGCTCCCTCTGCACCAGCGGGGAAGAGGGCAGCGTCATAGGAAGTGCTCGGACCGCCCCACGAGGGGTGCGCCCCCCAGCGCGAGGATCTGAGCCAGCCTGGGCAGAAGTCCACCAGGCTGTGAGGGTTCCTGCCTCGGGTGGGCTCACACAGGCCCCAGAGCCGTCCTGGGGTTCTGGAGGCTCATGGGCGCACTCCTGCTCTAGAGCCTTGGGCCACCAGCCCAAGAGAGGGCCACCAGCCTGCCCTCGGCAGCTGACTCCAGCTGGAGCCACAGCCCGCACGCCCGGACAGTCCCTGCTTCCCTCAGGCCTCAGCTGCCTGTGCCATCTGCCCTAAGCCTCATACCGCGAGTCCGGGCTGGGTACCTCCCTTCCAGTGTTCGCACCAAGCCCGCGAGCGCAGGGTCTGCCAGGGAGTCCTTCGGAAGCCCGTGGGCCCACAGCAACCGTCTCCCAAGACGGCAGCCCTGAAGGCCGGCCAAGGGTCCAGGGAAGAGGCCCCAGAATTTCCTTCCTCTGTAAACGCTCTTGGATCTTTTCTGGCCATATTTGTCAGCACGTGCAGGTCCCCAGTCCTCTGCGGCTCTGGGAAGCCGCCTCAGCTGGCCCATGCGGGGCTTCAACGCCCAGAGAACGAAAGCCCCAGCGGGAAATAGCAACGTGTCACCAGCCTCCCCCGGGCCTTCCTCGCTCTCCCACTTCTGGACGGGCTCCTTTACCCGGAGGGACCCTGCGGAGGGCACGGGGTGTGATGAGCACTGGGTGTTACAGGAAACTAATGAATCACGGACCTCTACCTCTGAAACTAATAATACGCTGTAGGTTAATGAATGGGTTTTACATTTTTATAAAAAATGTAAAAAAAACAAACTTTCCTAGCTGAGTTGTTTTAAGAATTTAGAGGTTTTGTTCCACAAAACATGGCACTTAGCCATCACATGATCCCCCACCCCGAAGCAGGTCATTTTCTTGTTTGGGGGGCCGAGCTTTTCCCTCATGTCAGGACCGGTGTGTGTGTGATGCTGGGGAGACAGAGCTCTTTACTTTCTGCCCCTGGGAAAAAGGGGACAGTGTGGGACTGTATCGAGTGTCTTGGATGTGGGACCCCAAGAAACCCTGGGCGGGGGCCGGGCCTGGAGTCCCGCAAGGGGCGTGGCACCTCGGGGTCAGAAAACGAGGTCCCCGAGTTTGCATCCCCCGCCCACCCCAGGCCGGCGGGCCAGCCCGGCTGCATGGTCCCAGGGGCTCTCGGGGAGCACACTCGCCCACAGCCGGGCCTTGGGGCGTCTTCAGACCCAGTCTCATACTTGGCCACTCAGATGCTTCAGTGCAGGGCGTAGGGACCATTCCAGTTCCCAACCTCCCCCACCCAGCTGCAGTTTACAAAGCTCTGGGGCCGGGAGTGGGGGGCGGGGAGGAAGGGAGGGGACGAGGGTGTCACCGGCCCAGGGCACTCTTCTGGGTGGAGGCAGGTTGGAAGGGGTGCTGGGATCTCTGGATCCCACAGGGTCCCCCTGAGGGCTTTGTTTGGGTTGCAGGGAGCAGGAAACTCCCCACCCCCGGGAAATGCCTCCCTCCGCAAGGGTGGGTGGGCCCGGCCACCACTTCCCCTGCAGAGGGATACACCCAGGCTGACTGCTCAGCAGCCTCTGGAGAGGGGTAAGGGGGGGGCGCAGAATCCTCTCTGCCCCAGACTCAGTTTCCCCTTTTCGCTACAAGAGGACGTTGCTAGGACGGTGGCAAAGGACTGGCAGAAGGGCAGATAAAACAGACCACATGGGCTTCGACCAGCATCTCTGGGTTCCAGCAAATGCCTGGGCTCCGGAGGTCCTGGTGTCCTGATAGGATTTGTTCCCCAGATTGTCCTGTTCACGTGTGTCTCCCACTCCTCACACAGAGGGCGCGAATGGGTTAAATGTCCCCCACCGCCAGGAAGTAGGCATGTTATCCATACAAACCCCTGCTGGTGGCCTGAGAAAGCAGCTTTGCTGCCCTCTCAGGGTACACACACAGTGCGGGGGAGGGCAGGGGGACACAGAGGTGACCAGGTATTGAGAGTGGGGCCAGGGGAACTGCGTGAGGAGGGGGGAGCCGGAGGCAGACAGGTGGGGAAATTCTGGGTAAGAACACTGCCTCCTGCCATGTCTGAGCTGAGCTTCAAAGAGGAAGGGGAAAAAGTAAGAGAAGATTGTGTGTGTGTGTGTGTGTGTGTGTGTGTGTTGTGTGTGTGTGTGTGTGTGTTGTGTGTGTGTGTGTGTGTGTGTGTGTGTGTGTGTGTGTGTGTGTTGGGGGGTGGGGCACAGAGAGCCAGAGGAAAGTGAGAAAGTCATGAACACCTGAAGCATGAGCGGCTGGGCAGTGGCTCTCCACGCCCCCACCCTGCAGATAGGTGGGAGTGGGTGAAGAGGCCCATTTATGAGACCAGAGTATCGAGGACCTTACAGGCCAGGCCAGAGGGTTTGCCTCTTGTTCTGACAACCAAGAAGCATTGCTGGGACCCCACCAGGGGAGCAGGCAATCACGTTTGCGCTTTAGAACCGCGCTCCTGACCACGGCATGGAGCGCGGACTGGACTGGCACCGCATCAGGCTGGAGGCTGGGACGGCTCTGCAGGCAACGGGCTGGATTAACTTTTTATATCGTGTGACAAATTACAGCAATCTCAGAGGCTGAAAACAACATGCATTTATTATTTCGGTTTCCGTGAGCTAATAAGAGAGCAATCTGGACGAGGCTTCGCTAGGTCTTTGGCCTAAGGTCTCAGTGATCCACACCTAAGGTAGCCTTTGGGCTGCGCTCTTACCGGGAGGCTCGACTGGGGGAGATCCTGCTTCTGTGCTCTCTCGGGGTGTGGGCACGGTTCTTCCCTTGCTGCCACGTGGCTGAGGGCCGGGCTTCCCACCGGCCGTCCGCTCCGGTCTTCAAGGCCGTCCATAGTCGCTGGCCGCAGGTCCTCTCTCTAGGCAGCACACAAACCACAAGCCAGCGTGGGGCAGCCTACCCTGTACTTTCCTCCCAGCACCCCACTTTCTCCCCTCTCTTCCTACCACCTCCTTGCTCCCCATTCAAGGTGGTGGCTCTGGGCCCTCGCCTGGGGGAAAACCACATAGGGCGGTGCACGGAATGAGCTCACAAGCCCTTCCCCCGCTCTGGGTTCCTGTTGAATAATGGGGGGCTAGAGCCTGGCTGTGCTGATACATGAGACTGGCCCTCAGACCGAGCGCGGAGAGCTGCTGAAAGACGGGTAGGGACAGACACACACCAGGGTCTCTGCTCGGGGCACCCTCGCTTTCGGGGGCCACCAGCCTTACCCTTGCCATCGCCCATGGCTCTGTCCTCCAGCTCTTGTCCTTTGTCCTTCACCCTTTGGCTTCTCATGGCTGCTGTGTGTGTGTGTGTGTGTGTGTGTGCGTGCTCGCGCACGCGCAAGCAGGTGGGTGTGCATAGGGGACGCCTGGGGCTACAGAGCAGGCTACCCAGTCCCCAGGGCTCAGGACGGGGGGAAGGACTTCCAGTCAAGCCCGAGGGCTGAGCTAACAGTCAGATCTCAGACCCACTCTCCGCCAAGCAGCCGGGCTCCAAGGGACAAGAAGAGACCCCAGCGTGCTTTCCAATGGAGCAGCCGCCCTGAAGATGAAGCTGAGCCCAGAACTTTGCACCCCGAGGAGAAACGCTTCTACCCCATACACGGTGCTGGCCTGGAGCACCTCGCCCTGTCTGAGCTCCCGCTCCCCGACTCTGTGGGTGGAGCTCGCTGGAGCCAGTCTGCACTGGCCCACTGCACAGGGTTCTGCGCCCTCCCCCTCCCCCCAGGGATCCCCGCCTGAAATCAGCCACAAAGGGAGTATTTACACCACAGCAATCAGCAAACACTGCCGGTGAGTTCCTGGGGCTGCGGGGTAGAGGGCCCCTCCAGGCAGAAGCCAGACCTGCTGCCCCCAGGTGCACCCAGTCTAGGAACCACAGCCCTGCTGGTCCCCCCCAGGGCTCCGCGGAATCTGCCCCATCCTCTAGTGATGCGCCGCGGCAAGCTAAGTCTGATACCCATTGCGCTCCTATGGCTGGAACCAGGGTCCCCGTGGTCCTCTTTAAACTCTGAGTGTGGCTTCTGTGTCATTCCTGCTCTTACATCTACGAACATCCTCTGCCCCGTGACCAGTCCCCAGAATGTCCCACGCTTGCCCCCTCTGGCCAGAACAGTGGCCAGCCCCCCCCCGCCCCGCCCCAAGCACACATACTCCTGCTCATCCTGGAACAACACATTTGTCTCCCCTCTGAGTGTCGCACCTCCAAGAGGCCCAGAGGGCAGGTCCCACCACCTTGGTCCCTGCTACACCCTATTCCCATGCCCTGGGCCTGGGACACTGGCGTGAACATGTGTGGAACAAGGAGTAGAGCAGCACACGCATGTCCACACACACACACACACACACACACATGACCCGTGCAGTCTTCAGACCGGCCTGTGCCCTGCTCCTTGGTCTCAGGGACATGGAGTGTGTCATGGCCTTTGGCTGGGAATCCCTGCCCCAGGCCCCCCACCACGAGGAAGGGCAGTGGCTCCTTTGCTCCTGGGTCTCTGTTCCCTCACAGCCCCTCGCTCCCCCTCCCTCTGCTGTCCCTCTGCAGCTCTGCAGGAGGAGGGAGCCCCATCCAGGGCTGCTGTGTACACAGCCTTATCTCCCAGCGCAGAGCCCGGGCAGAGGCGGAAGCACAGAGCAAGGCCGTGTGTTTGCTGTTCTGGTGCTTCCAGGAAAACAGGGCCTCCTTCCCAGAAGGCCCCCTGGCCCTGAGCCCACTGCCTAGCCCCTGCTCCCAGGAAGCGGTGTCCTGGGGCAGGGCCGTGCCCAGGGAAGCCGCAGGGCCAGCGGGTGAGGTGGGCGAAAACCACGCTGCCTTCCCTCGACGAGAGGGTTGGCTCAGTTAGAGCTGAGTTCCCGTTTCCCTCCATGTCTACACAGCTGCCCAGTTGGGTCAGAACCCCACCCCCCTTCACCACTGCCCCCATGCAGAGTTCCCACTCCCTGCACGCCAGCCCCCCGCACTGGCCCCCCACCCTGGGCATCTTCTCAGTGCTCCCCTGCCCTCTGCCTTGCCGCCTCCCGTCCCTTGTCCAGCAAGAGCCAGAATCCTTGGGTTTAGAACGCCCCCCCTTCCCCCGCCGAAATCCCTCAGTGCCTCCACCCACCCTCTGGGAGTGAGGAATTCAGAGTCCCAGGCCCATGGCTGTTCCCATGGCTGCTTCCTGGCTGAGTAATGCAGGTGTCCAGGGAGGGACTGGGGAGGGTGCCCCATGTCAGCTGGGAGAGGCAACAGGAGGGGATCCCAGAGCCGAGGGGCTGGGCTTGTGCCCACCCCTTCCTGGGGAAGGAGATCTTTGAAGTCCCTTGAAGGAGGCAGCCTCCAGCCCAAGTGCCTGCTCTTGGTCCCTGCATCAAAGCTGGGCCCACTCTTCCCAGGGGGCTCCTGCCAGCCCTCTGGGCTGTCACCTCCTCCATGAAGGCTTCCCAGATTGTGGTCCCCCAGGCCTTCCCATGCACCCACCTTTCTGAGAGTTCTGAGACCCTGAAGACCTGTGCACTTGGGGCCCCTCTGCCCTTCTTATCTCTGGGAAACCCTGGTCAGGAAGTCTTGGGGGTGGGCTTGTCTCCTACTGCAGGCCAATCCCCCCCACCCTCCAACCCTGAGCGACACCTGGGGGGGGGCCCAGGAGGCCTCGTGGGGAGCCCTCCATCTGCCAGTGACAGGGTGGGGGGAGGACATGTCCTGGGCAGCCATAGGCCTATTTCTGGGACATGGCCTTGGCTATGGTTCCTGCCCATTTTCTCACGCTGGTTTCTCAGATTTCTGCCTTTGAGAGTTTTCTGTTGCCTGAAACCAGGAGCCTGGCAGTGCCCAGCTTCTAGCCCAGGAAAAGGTAGCTTCTTCCCTCCCTCTTTTCCCTGGGAAGGCTGCCCTCTGTCTCCAGGCTGATGGCCCCGCCTGAGGGCAGGTTTCCCTGGGGCAGAAACAGAACAGAGGACGTGTCCCAGGAAGCAGGCTGACTGTGAGTGCCTTGGTTGGGGGGGATTCCAGGACAGCCTTGGGCAGCCCCTTCCCTAGGGCCCTCCCTTCCCAAAGTCAGGGGCCTTGTGCGCGCGCGTGCGCACACACACACACACACACTGGAGCGCAGAGGCACACAGTGCCCACGCACCTGTCATGCGCTCCACCTCCGCCTAAGGCCTGGGCTGCCCCTTCCTGGCCCGGTGATTGTGGGGGTGCTCCTTGGCTCGAGCTCCCCCAGGCTCAGGATCACCTCGGGCTGGGTTCTCTGACGACACTGGAGCCCAAGCTCTTGGACCCCCTCTGCCCCTCGGGGTCAAACAGCTTCCTGTTCTGAGGCCCTTGCCCACCCCCCTCCCCCCCACTCCCCTGCAGCTCTGTCCTGTCTGCTCCTCCCGTCCCTCCCACAGGCCCCAGGCCAGCGTCTGCCGGTGTCCATGCGAGGTGCTCCCCGTGAAGCCCTCTCTGGAGCCCCGGGCTTTGTCTACACTCGCCGGCCTTTACCACACTGCCGAGCTGAAGTAGGGACTTGGCGGGGGCGGGTGGGAGGTGGGAGGTGGGGGGTGGGGGGGAAGCACGGAGCAGGCATCAGACCGTGTTTTAGGAAACTACCAGGCCCGAGGATCGTCCGAGGGATTCCTGAGAGGGAAGAAGCCGCTCTGGGCCTGCGCGTGGGCTCCCGTTCCTCCGCGGCGGGAGCACCTCCCGAGGGCTGCTGTGCGCTGAGCGCCTCCAGCCGGCGGGCAGGACGGCCTTCCCCGGCGCGAAGGGCGGTCGTCGTTGGCATCACGTGACCGAGGGGGACTGGGGTGGCGTGGGCCGGGCTTCCCGCTAGAAAGCCACACTCTGTGTTCTGTAATTCCTAAGTGTGCTGACGGCCGGTCCTGTGTAAATGTCTGATGCCTCATCAAATGTGCACGTGCCCCTGGGTTAGCGCCCACCCGTGTGGGCTCGCGCTCTTCTGTTTTGTTTTGTGACCGTCACTTCCTCTGAAGCTCGAGGCGGGCCGTGTGCCGCGTCCCCATCCTTTTCCGCAGCGCGTTCTTGCTCTCCGCTCGGGAGCTGCTCCGGCCGCAGCCGTCCCTGAGGCCGGCCACTCCTCCCCGAGCCCTGGCTCCTCCTGGGGCAACGACACCGACACTGAGAAGCCCCGGCCTGGGCCCCGAGTGTGCGCACCGTGATTAGGGCGTCACAGCTCCCGGCCCTCTCAGCGCCCTGGGGGAGCAGCAACGCACACACACGCACGCCTGTCTGCTGCAGCCATGTACACACACGTGCACACATGCGTGCACGTGCACCCACATACAAACATGCACGCCCACATATGCACACACACGCACAGCCACACACGCACACACATGCACGCCCGCCCACCTGCCCACACGCACACCTGCATGCACACACACCTGCACGCACGCACACGGACATTTATTTCTCTATCTATAAATATTGAGAACTACGAGTTCCCACCGCCAGCGCAGGTCCGCACCAGTCTGCTCCTTCTTCCTGACGGGGAGAGAGCGGCTTCCCCTCTGCAGTCGCTCACCGGGCCAGCCCCTCCCGGGGACGGCCTCTCAGCTGGCGGGCGTCAGAACTGCCCCGGGGCCAATACCCTGTCTGGGTCCAAGAGCTCACGCAAGCTCCCCCCACCAATATGGGGTCCCTTGCGCACCCTCGCCCCAGATGCTGCCTCACCCCGCTCGGGAGCTGCACCCACACGGGGCATCACCCCCACGTCCTCCTCCTCTGCTGGGACCTTGCACCGCGGCACGCCGTCCTGCCCCCACGGGTCCGTCTCTGACCCTGTGCCAGGCGTGTCCCCTCGCTCCCACGGGCCACCTGCTCACCCGTCAGGCTGGGCGATGCCCTCCTTACCCTGCGGTGTGCCCACACCCACTCTCGCCACTTGTCCTCCGACCAGACACAGACCCCTACCTTGCACTCACCTATGGGCTTTGAACCAAATTGGGAAGGAAGTGAAGGGGTTGGAATGGGGGGGGAGGGAAAGAGCTGCTGTTTCATCATGTTTGTTTGTTTGTTCATTTGAAGTAGGCTCCGCTCCTACTCGAGTGGAGAGCTCAAGAGTGCAGAGCTCAATCCGGGGCTTGAACTCAGAACCCTGAGCTGAGATCAAGAGTCAGACGCTTAACCGACTGAGCCACCCGGGAGCCTCTGGTTTTGGGGGGGTTTTGTTTGTTCGTATTTTCAGAGCTGCTATTTCTTACCAGAAGGCGGAGGGCAGACACTCCGTGCCGGGAAGCTCTGATGTAGTTGCCGTCCTCGCTCACACTGAGTGCTCACAAACGGCTCAGCCCTTACACGCACTATTTTCGTCCTCCCACGAGCCCATGAGCTGGGTTTTATCACTACTCTGTCCTCAAACTGCAAAATCTGCAGCTCAGGAAACGTGTGGTGACCATCCCGTCACACGGCAGCGAGGGCAACCCCCCAGGCATCCAGCTCCCGGGATGGTTCTGCGTGCCCGGGACCCATCTAGAAATAGAATTAGATTCCCCTTTTCATCTGTCCCAGGCCCCCAAGCTCTGGGCCCTCCTCACCATGCGTGACGTCCTATCAGGCTCCAGATAAGGGCTGCCAACACCCCCTCACAGCCTGTGAGCCCCCAGGAGCTGTCCCCGCGGGGGCAGGAAGGCAGGGAGCAGCCCACCCAGGAGCTGGGCAGGTGCAGGGGGACCAGCGCTTGCCGGCACGGGGAGCTGGAGGGGCCTGGCCTGGGAGGGGCGCGGACCCAGGAGACCTGGAAGGAAGCCCCAGGGCTCTGTGGCTGGCCTGGGGACCCCACCTCCTGGTTTGCTTGCTAAGTCCCTCTACTCACCCCGAGCACTGGCTTGACTCCAGGGGTGCCCCCGTCCAGCTGGAGTTTTGTTGCCAGGCCTGATAAGACAGCAGGCTGGAAGCACTTTGAGGAAGTGGGGGTTGGGGGGGCATCTGCAGGCTTCGATCAACAAGGGGTTCCCTGAGAGGCTGGGCGGGGACGGTAGCCAAGGCAGCCTCCTTTACGTTCCCTTTCTGACCAGGGAACTGCAAAATGATAAGAGGTGGGATTGGGGCCTGGCCCTGTGACCTCTGGGGCAGTGGCTGTTCTGTGCCCTCAGGCAGGTGTGACGAGGCTGGGAGCCCCTACCCCATGCATCCCTGCACCCCACCCCAGCTCTTCGCTCCAGGGACCGGGCAGGGCCTGGGGTTGAGGCTGGGGGTCACCAGGGCTCAGTTGGGCCCCTGCTTACCTCCATGCCTCAGTTTCTCTATGTGGGCCTTGGGTTCTGGAGCAGGAAGACCTGCATTCATATCTGGGCCCTGCTGTACCCCACTGTGGCTCTTTGGGGAAAGCTGCCTGTGTTGTCACTGTGTCTTGAACTTGGTGTCTGGGCTGTGAGGGCTCCAGGAAGGCCCTGGGGCAGTGACACAGCCGGAAGCACCAACAGCTGAGCCTCAAGCTGATGCTCGAGGTCCAGGGGATTAGAAGCAGACAACGGAGGCTGGGGACACGGGGAGGGTCCCAGGATGACTGGTGCACCCCACAGGCGGCTGAGAGAAAGTGGGTCAGTGAGGCCCAGCCTCAGGACTAATGCCTGCCGGCAACACTCAGGGGTTGGGAAGGTGCCCGATGGCGGACAGGACAGGCCCTGTGCTGACCTGAAGCTGATGCTGGACGGGCCTTGGTGCGCGGTGGGCCCTCACCCTGCTCCGGCCTGGCCCCAGCCGCCGCAGGTGTGCCATGGCCCTCCCCGGGGGCCGGCTTTCCCTTCCCTGCTTGCTTGTGTGGCCTGCAGGCCGGAGCGAGCAGAGGGGAGGCTGGGAATGGCCTGGGAAGCCCTGTGCCGGCGACATGGGACTTCTGTAAACTTTAGGGGCCTGGAATCATCTGGAGGCCCAGGCTGGAAGTGGGGGAAAGGTCTCAGCGTCGCGCCAGCTGTGGGCTCTGCGCCAGGGCCAGCAGGAGGAAGGCGGCCGACGTCCAGCTGGGCCAGACACCCACAGGCCAACCCCTGCCTGGCGGTCGGCCACCTGGGAAGGCTGCGCGAACCTCACACAGGCCTGGCCAGCGTCGGGCCTCCCAGGCAGGCAGGCGGGCAGGGTGGGAGGAGACTGTGGAGGGAGGCCTTGCCGCAGCCGTGTCCCCTCCTGCCTCTGACCCTCGCTTCTCTAGGCTCGGGCCTGGCTTCCTAGCAGGAGGGGTCCCTGGGGCACCTTTGCCCCCTGGAGCCACAGCCCTTTGGCCTGCGTGGTCTGCAGGATGTTTGCTTATTCTTATCACCGCCTGCAGGCAAACAGAGATGGAGTGCTCCGTGCTGGCCCCTGGCAACGGGGCCACCTGTGCAGGCCGCCAGGCTTGCCTCAGGCTCCCTCTGCAGCCATGGGACAAGATGTCACAGCCCGATCTGGCCCAGCGGGACATGGACATGGGAGCGTCCAACTTGCTGGGAGTTGAGGGACTGCGGCCGAGACAGCCGGCTGGCCTCGGGTCCCAGGAGGCCAGCGTCCATCAGCAACAACCCCCCTGCATGGCTGAGCCTAAGATCTGGTCACGCAGGCCACCCCCAGTGCCCACCTGGGGAACAGGATGACCTCAGATGCTGCCCAGGGACGGGGAACCGGGACAGGCGGCCTGCTCGCCTCCCGAAGGAGCATTCTTTGCCCTTGGGTTTAGACACACGAGCCAGAAATGGAGGCAGCTGGGTTCTCGGGGTCCTCAGCTCACTCCCAGGCACCTCGGGCCTGGAGGTGAGCAAGTCTGCGCACGCATGTGGGAAACGATTCTTAACAGGACTCTGCTTTTTCAGAGCAGTGGTAGGTTCACAGCCAAACTGGGAAGGGACAGAGATTTCCCCTCTACCCTTTCCCCAACACATATGTGTCTCCCCATTATCAGCACCCCCCCATCAGAGGGTACATTTGCCACAACTGTCGAACGTACATGACACAATACCACCGCCCACAGGCTCAGAGCTGACCTTAGACGTCACTCTTGGGGGTGGGGGGTCACACGTCCTGCGGGTCTGGACGATGCTGGAATGCCGTGTGGACATGGATCCGTTGTCAGGCTATCCGAGAGTGCGCTCGCTGCTTTGAAAATCTTTCTCACCTATTCACCGGCTCCCCACAAACCCCGGCAAACCCCAATCTCTTTACTGTGTACGTCGCGGCACTTGATTTCCAGAATGCCGTGGAGTTGGAATCAGGCAGCCTGTGGTCTGTTCAGATCAGATTAGTTCACCTGGAAGTCTGCATTGAGGGTCCTCCTTGTGTTTTCCTGGCTTGTAGCTCATCTCTTTTTAGCACCGAAAATATCCCACTGTCTGGACGGGCTGCGGTTTACTCACCCATGTCCCTAACTACTAAAGGACACCTGGGCTGCTCCCCACGCTTGGCAGTTATGAATAAAGCTATTATGAACATCTGTGTGCGGGTTTTTGTGCGGACCTACGTTTTCAGCTCCTCTGGGTAAGCACCACAGAGCACGACTGCTGTATAGTCGTGTTCCGTGTCGTCGTATAGCATGTTCCGTGTCGTCGTAAGGCATGTTCCGTGTCGTCGTAAGGAGTCACCAAACTGTCTTCCAAAGTGGCGGCCCATGCTGCGTTCCCACCGGCGGTGGACGAGTGTTCCTGTCGCTCCCCGGCCTCGCCGGCATGCGGTGGTGACACTGGTCTGGATTGGGGTCATTCTAGTAAGTGTGCAGGGGTAGCTCATTGTTGCTGTAACGTGTGTTTCCCTGAGGACGTGTGACGTAGTGTCTTTCCGGACTCTCACTTGCCGCGTGGGTCTTCTCTGGTGAGGCGTCTGTTAAGTTCTCTGGCCTCTTGTAATTGGGTAGTTTGTTTCCTTATTGTTGAGTTTTAAGAGTTCTTTGTGTATTTTGAGTAACTGTCCTTCATTAGATGTCTTCTGCAAATATTTCTTCCCAGTCTGGCGCTTGTTTGCTCCTCTTGACATTGCCTTTGGCCGAGACGTTTTTCATCTTGGTCAAGTGCGGCTCATCCGTGAACGCTCTCAGGGATGCCTTTGGTGTTGTAGCTAAAAAGTCCTTGACACACCCAAGGGCATCTAGCTCTGGGATCCACTGCGGGTTACCTTTTGTGATGGGTTTAAGGTCTGTGTCTACATTCACTGGAGGCGAGGGCTCTGTGTCCATTCCAGCGGCCAGTGGGTGACCTGCACTTGGCACTTCCCTTTCCTGCCGTTCCTTATGGAGGCGCAGGCAGAGCCGTGTGCGTGGCAAACTCCCCGGGGAGTCTGCAAACCTCTGAGACCAGAAGGAATCAGGGCTCGCTCCTACAGATGCTTGTTTAGGGAGAGAAGCCTTTCCTCCCAGGCTAGGTAACAGTCAGCCCGAGTCCTTACAGCATTTTTGCCTCTTGTAACTTCCCTGATCCGCAGCTGAGATCTTGACATACGCTAAGACAGAAAGCGAGGAAGGAAGGGAGGAAGGGAAACCCCTGAAGGGGGTCAAAAAAACCAGTTATCTTACACTGTTTTAGTTTTTATCACAGGATTTTCCTGGAAATTAAGCAAATTATGCTTTTCTTCAATAGGGCAAAGAAGCCAGGTCAGGCGAGAAGTGGAGCGATAACCACGAAGTGACTGTGTGACCTGCTGTGTGACCTCCGGAGGTCCCCGCACGCGGGCTGGCGTGCGCTCATGTGTGAGGCGGTTTCCCTGGGCTTTGGGTTTAATTTTCTGTAAAGAGTAACAGGACAATCACGCACCGACAGGAGCAGAGGTCAGAAGACGGAGCCCACTCCAACCACCGAAACGAGCCTCCTTTCAAGGGCACTCAGACCTGAGCACAGGCGAGCACCTGGGGGGACTGTCTCAGGGAAAGTCACATCATCTCGCCCAATCACTAAAAGAAAACCCACCCACCAGATTCACTCTCTTTCCTCAGCATTCTAGAACTTGGAAAAGAGAATGATAGAGCTCCTCTTTCATAACAACATACATGAGAACATTCGGGAAAGAACGGGTCATCTTCCAGGGGCTGCTGAGAAACATTGGACTGACTGATTCCTTCAGTCAGTGAAAATGTATTTATTTTTTATTTTAAAAATTATTTTAGGGGGGGTGGGAGGGACGGAGGGAGAGAGAGAATCCTGAAGCAGACTCCACACTGAGCAGGGAGCCCAACACGGGGCTCAATCCCAGGACCCTGAGATCATGACCTGAGCTGAAATCAAGTCGGATGCTTAACCAACTGAACCACGAAGGCGCCCCCCAATTTTTTTCTAAGTTCTTAAAAAATGTTTATTTAAGTGGGCCTCGAACTCGTGACCCTGAGCTCAAAAGTCCTCCTCCGACGGAGCCAGCCAGGTACCCCCATGATGACTGCTCGTCGTATCAACAGGACTTCAACAGCAATCAGACGGCACGCTCAAATGTCATGATTCAAGGAGGGAATATTATTATAAAGGGACTATTTGCCAAGATGGAATGTGGTTCACACAACACATCCACACAAACGTCTACAAGGTGCCAGCCGTTCCTGCTGGCATTTGGGGCTCAGCAGACAGACAAAAGCCCTTGCTCTGCTTGAAGGAACATTCTAGCAAGGAAGGTACGCAGTAAACATGAGTGTAATCATCAAGTAAAATACACAGCAGGTTAGAAAGCGGCATGCTATGGGAAAAACAGGAAGGGTTAAGGGGGCCTGGGGCCGGGGGCAGGGGCAGAGGTGGAGGTGGGGAGCGGGGTCACCGGGCCCCCGGGTTCCCGTGGCTTTTCTCCCCTCCACACGCATGCGCTTCTTCAGTGTCTAGACTAGCACCTGCTATTTCCTGCTCACCTGCTCACAGTCTCGCCAAGGGTGGACGGACTCCATGTCCTGGCCATGTCAAGGAGGCCAAGGGCCGCAGACTAGACCAACTCAGGGCTGGAAGGTCAGGCCAGTCCGAGGTCAGCAGCAAGAGTGTAACGTTGGCCCTGACAGGCCGAAAGCCAACGGCTCTGTGGTCTTTCCCAACAGGTAAGTGGTGAAACGTACTTGCCGAGAAGGGCAAGCCTGAGACTCAGCCTTTTACTCATCTTCTTCTGAATGTCACGAACATCCCATCAGCCTCATGAAACGTGAATCTTTCTCCTTGGTAATGTGACCGAGACTGGGCAGACAGTGGTGGCTGTGATTAGGGCAGCCCCTGCTGTCCACATCACGTAACCTCAGCAGATGGAGTGTGTGGGATCTTCAGCCGATGGGACAGAGAGAAGTTCCAAGACAGCCAGAAGGCTGGGATGACTGCAGGAGGCGGCGAGAGGGGAGAGTGGCCAGGGGCGGGGTCAGAAGGGTGAGTGGCAGAGATCCTGTCTACACTGAAAGGACCTGGGCTTTTCCTCTGGGTTGAGTAGGGTTCTAGGCGGGAGAGGCTTAATCTAATTCATGTTTCAGAAAGATCATCGTGACCGCTAGATTGAGACTAAAAAGAAGGTGCCCATGGGCGGAAAGACAGGAGTCCAGCTAGGCGACTGCCCAAGTCCAGGCAAGAAACGGCCGTAAGCGATGGCTGTGTTCTGGGTATGTTGCCAAGGGAGGAATGGCAGGATTTTCTTGGGAGACTGGAGGCAGGGGGCAGAGAAAGGGAAGTTGGTGATGGCTGTCAGGTTTCTGTTCTGGGGAACCCCAGAATTAACATCGCCATTTGCTGGTGACCTTCTCTATGCCGAGACCGTGCTGGGTACAGGCTGAGCAGGAAAGGCCTGGGGCATGTCCTCAAGGTACTAGCAGTCCGGGGCTGGGGCGGAGAGGAACACAGTCAGACATCTCAGTAGGGAGTTAGTTACAGGACACTAGGGAGGCACCAAGGGGGATGTCCAGACTTTGAGGGTGCAGAAAGGAAATTGCCCAGCAGAGGTCTCAAGGTGGTGATGGGTGAGCGGAGTCGCAAAGAATGGAGGGAGGGGCATCTGGGTGGCTCAGTCGGTTGAGCATCTGACTTCTGATTTCTGCTCAGGTTAGGATCTCACGGTGGTGGGATCGAGCCCCACACTGGGCTCTGTGCTCATCGTGGAGTCTGCTTAGGATTCTCTCTCTCTCAAATTAAGAAATACAATCTTAAAAAAAAATAAAAAAGAATGGAGATAAGTTCTCCAGCCAACAGGGAGGAGACCTTGAGCAAACAGACAAGACAAGGGCACAAGGCAAGAGGAGCCATGAAAGGCAGGACTTCGGAGCTCGGGGACGGCTCTCGGGACTGGGGCGCTGCGGACAGGGCAGGCAGTCGGGATTGAGCCACTTGTGGTTTATGCTGACGGGATCCGACCACACCCGAGGGAGCCTGAGAGCCAAAGGGCCTCGAGGCCGGCGAGCTACAGGCTGGACTGGAAGCTGTTGCAACCCGGAGACAAGAGCGTGAGAGGACTGGAGAAGATCCGCCGGGCCTGGAGGTCTGACTGGAGGTTGGGCACGGGAGAGACGGCGCAGTCAAAGGTGCCCACCGGTTTCTGGCTGGGCGGTCGCCACAGCGGAAGCCCCAGCAGGAGGCTCATGGTTGAGAAGGAAGAGTTTCGTCCCGGCTGCAGAGCCTGGTGGCGAACACCCAGGAGGTGGCTGATCTCGAGCTGAAGGGAGAGCTCGAGGCTGGAGGAAGGAATCTGGGAGTTGTCACTGTTCGAGGGCCTAGGATCGAGGAGAGATCACAGACCGGCCCCTGGGGACAGGGACACTTCGGGAGCAAGAGCGGGGTCAGAGAAGGGGCAGCCGTTAAGTCGGAGAACCAGGGGTGCGCTGCCTGGTAAACATTCCCGCTCCTTCTCTGCCTCCTCTCACCCACTCCCCCCGTCTCAGTTCCCCCAAAGGCCCGATTGCTACTTAGGCAGCTGTGTTGGAGGGGGGACGGCTTCCGTGCCGGGGCCGCGGGGGTTCCCCAGCGCGCCTGTAAGCGGGGCGATCCGATCGGAGGCGAGCGCGGGGCTTCCGCCCGGAGTCCTGAGCCCAGGCTCTCCCCCGTCTGGACTCGGACCAGGAGACACGGAGTTTGAGGAAGGGCTGGCAGCCGTCCGGAGACTAACAAGGAGATGAGTCCCCAAAGAAGGAAAGAAACGAGGTTGCTGGCGACATCACGCCCCAGGATGCAGCGGTGCCGCTTTTCGGCTCGAATGTTATGCAAGTGGCAGGCGTCTGTCCCTTCCTAGCAGTGTCATCTCCTGACCCGGAGTGTGGTCTGTGATGTGGCGCTATATCCCCCTTGCATGAGAGCCTGCGAGGACTGGAGGACGTTTGTCAAGTGTCTGGGAGGGGGTTAGATGGGCAGGCTGGGCGGGACCGACGGCGCGTTGTGCAGAATCCAGCGCACAAGGAGCGGGAAAGCGGGAGGAGGCCGGATTGTTTCCTTCGGGGACGGGAGCGGGGCCGGCGGGCCGGGGAGTTCTGCTCCGCTTCACTCAGTCGGAGGAGCGCACAGGGAAGCAGGAAGCCGCGGGGACTCCGAGGCTGGTGCTCAGGGGGAGGAACGGGACCGGTTTTGCCGCGGGCCACTGGGCAGTGTCTCCACGCTCTTGGCCGACGGCGCCCGTGATTTGGCCGCTCCTGCTGCTCCCGCAAGAACCCGCCCTGCGGTTTCCCGGTCAAGTGTGTGGGGACAGGCCCGTCACCCCGTCTCCTGCAGCCCAGCTCGCCCCGCAAAGCCTGGCCCGGAGAACCGCCGGTGGGCTGGGCTTCCAGGGGGTCCGGGGGGCGACCACAGCGCTGGCAACGGAAGAGCACGTCTGCGGGAGCGGAGAAGGGAGAGCTTGGTGAGGGAGAAGCGCGGCAAGGGAGGAGCATGGGCAAGGGAGAAGCGCAGCGAGGGAGCAGCGGGTCCATGCGTCGCGGATGGTGCGCCTGAGTGTGCCTTGAGGAACCCGCGGGCGCATCCCTCCTGCTGGTGTCCAGGCAGCAGGCTTGGGGAGGAAGGAAGTTTCCCCAAGAAACCTCCCGGGGCTCAGTGTTCATGCTAATGGCTTACGGTTTATTTGCTTGTTTTCGCCTGCGTCACATTTATAGGACGATGAAGACGAAATTTGGCTCCAGATGCGAAGGGGGTGAGGGCAGCACAAGCAGCTCGGGCCACATGCCCAGGCGGGAGTTGGGGCCCTGGGGCCCAGGGGGCGGCGCGGGGTCTGGCTTGGCCGCGGTCGCCACACGTTGGGGACCATGTGGTGACCGCCCGCTGCGGGCAGATGCCGCCGTGGCTAACGCTGCACGACGCCGCTGGCCGCTTCCCTCCGAAGCGGAGCCTAGAAACCGCGCCCAGTGCCGGGTCCCAGCGGGGCTCAGGCCTGCCTGGGCCGCCTCCTGGGCCTCCTCCCCGACCCAGGCTCACGGCCTCCCGACACCGGCCTCCCCAAGCGCACCCTCCCAGGGGCTTCTGCATTCACTCAGGAGGCGAAGCCTGCCCGGCCGCCTGCTGGCCCAGACCTAGCCCGGACGCCTCTGGGAGCTTCTGCTGCCAAAGGAGGGAGCGACGCGGCAGAACGCAGGCGCTCAGGGCCAAGGGAAACCCGAGGTGCAACTTGGAGCCTTGGTGAACGCGGCGTCCAGCAAAGGCTCTGAGCTGGGCCCTGGCCCCGCTGAGTGACCAGGAGCGGAGTCTGCCCCTAGATTCTTGACCTGTGACCCGAGCCTTAGAGCAGAAAACGAACAGATGTCGCAGGAAATCTAGCAGGACGTTCACTCCATTAATCTGATCACGTATTCATTAGTAATTTCTATCAATGTCTGTCATCTTTAGGCCTTGGATTACCTGAATAAGCTACAACAGCTGTTTGATTTAGAAAGTCTAATGAACTGAAACATTCTTGGTAGATTGTTAAACCAAACATTTTTCTGTTAAGCTTTTAAAAACTAAGAAACCTTAAGATTTTAGGGTCTGAAAGTGAATACCTTCAGCTTTAGTGGTTAAATTTTCGTAACAAGCTGAAAAATTATTCAGGGCTCCCTTATTTAAGAGTTACTTGGGCCATTTCAGACACCTGTAAGGAGAAATTAAGATGAAGGAAAAGACAGGACTATCCATTTGAGACGTGAGAAAATACTACGGAGATTCTTTTTGGCTCTACTAGTTTAAGATCTCACATTCTGCATTAGTGACTAATGAAAGGATAAAATCAAACGGAGTAATAGGAAATGACATATTATGAAACAGACATACAAAATTTAATCCCTTTGGTTTAAAATACATCTTCAATGATACAATTAAAAACAAGCGAGACAAAAATTTATTTCATAAAACAAAATATAAAATAGTTATGACCCGTGTCCCATGATATCTTATCTTAGAAAACCAGCAATTTAGTTCACATACTTCATTAGAATATTTTAATGTAAAAATGTAACCATCGATCCTACTTATACAAATGACCTATTCTAGCTCCCTGAACCGAGATCCCTGTGATTTTATTTGTTATAAAATTACACTTTTTTAGTACTTTATATATTTAAACACGTTTACAAAAAATGCTCCCCTGCCACAGTCACACAGTCTCATAAACTCATGAACGCTTCCTGGAATCGTTAGCGTGCGAGACGATCAAAGCTTGAAGGCTCTGGAACACGGTAACACAGAAATCACTTCTTGCAAGAGGAAGACGAGGAAGCACTCCATGTCGGGCTGCATCACTTAGTACCCGACAATCACATGCGTGTTGGAAGGACTGCGTGTCCACTCCCGCGGGTACGCACGATTGCTATAAGCCTGCGCAACAGAGCGGAGCTGCAGTAGTGTTTCCCCTACACTTCGTGGGCTACAACAGTGCAGAGATCCGAGTAACAACCCTCTCAAGAGCAAAGAGAATCTCTGCCGTTTGCGAAGGTTTTGCTATGCTCTGGAATGATCGCTGTCTGGGAAAACACGACAGAACATTTCAGTGAGTTCTGCTAAGCACAGTACTCGATCTGCTTGGTATACACGACCGAAAATAACTTAACCTTTCATTTAGGCAAAGTCTTCAAGGTAGACCTTGTTGTATCTCTTCACTCTATGTACAGACACCACGGTTATATATTATCTATTTGTATAAGACACGTATATACACATTTACAGACACAGGCCTTCAAAAACGTATTGCACTTATATACAACGCGGCGTTAGCTTAACTGATTCACACGGTGACCCATTTCAGTTCTTCATAAGAAAGGCAGTTGACACGTTCAAGAAAGTTGCAAAGGAAGATTCAGTAACATGCCCTATTTGAGTAAACATTTTCTGGAGGACAAGAGGCTGAGGGAGAAAGGGCGCGTCCTCGCCTCTTCGGATGCCACTGCCACCACCCTGAGGCAGTCAGAGCTACACTGAGCAGGCAAAGGCACGAAATCCTTAAACCCAAGCCCTTTACCTTTTCTGGCTTGCACTAGTGAGCAGGCCCACTAACATTGAAGAGATAAGGTAGATAGCCCAATAGTTCTATAAATAATGGAGCAGATATTCCAAAGGTTCCCAGAGAGTCTATTAAATCTTAGAACAAAGTTGTCACTTTTAATCCTAAGTTCTGATATCAGGATACTGATATCCGAAAATTCAAACATAATGGCGTATGGATTTCTGTCGTCTGGAAATGCCAAGGCGGTAGTTCAAACGCCATCTATGAGCCAAATGTAGCGCCATCTCCTACTCGCAAGGAGTCCCTTCCGCTGACCTCCACCCTTACCCGCGGTGTACCTGTGGCGGGCCAAACAGTGAGGCCCACGTAACCTTCCTTGAACTCGCTGGGAGAGGTGGGCCAGCGTGCCCTTAGATCTCGGTGAGGGTGAGCCTGTACGATCCCCCGGCTTCTTCGATCTGCAGCTGGAAGGTGTCTTCATTGGAGTAATGCTTCACGATGTTGTCGTCCATGTTCACCAGAATCCTGGAAGAGGAGAAGCAAGACAGGTCTCCTCATTCTTGCCCGTTTGGAAGGCAGGCCTGGTCTCACGGGCAGCGCGGCCCCGTCCCAGCTGCGACACGGGAGGTACGTCATTTACGAAACCTCCCGCAGCCTCGATCCCCTCACCTATGAAGCGGAGGTAGTGTCAGGGCCTGACTTGTAAGGCTGTTCGAGGACTACATGAGGGACCCGAGCAAAGCTCTTCGAATAGCGTCCGGCCCGGGGCGAAACAAAGCGTACTAGCTTATCTCCTGCTATTACTTCAGCACGTAGGACTCCCTCGATAGACAGGAGCTCTTGCAATGCCGGAATAAGTCTGCAGAAGCAGCACCTCACTGATCCAGCTTTAGAAAGCATGTTAGTCAAAGTAACCTATGGGATCTGAAGCCACAGCTGCCTGACCAGTTATCTTCCCTGGCAAGTTATCCTCAACGTTTAAGTGAACTACTAGGAAGTCTGACCCTTCCCACTAGGCTCATCCAGAAAATTCCAATTATAATTTGCTTTAGAATGAAGCCAAATGATTCTTATGCCATACTCTGCTAACCCATATCAAGTAGCAGAATCCCTTAGCTGAAATGGAACTAAAAATATTAATTTCTGGACCAGGGAGCAATGTTTTATGATTGAAAACACGGTCCAGGACAGGAGAACTCAGTAGAGGGAGCAAAGACTGAACCTGAACCATGGCCTTGGCACTAAGCTGCGACCAGAGCTTGGACATCGCAGGCTCTCTGCCTCAGCTGCCAGGTCTCTGAACTAATGAATGCCCAGCCCGGCTCAGAGGGTAACGTGAAAGTTAAGTACTACGCCAAGTGCCTGGTCCAGTGCCTGACTCATGCCGGGGGCACAACGAACGGGGCCATGCCTGCTCTTACCCTGACTCAATCTCGTAACGTGCTCTGGGATTTGGAGCTGCTTCACTGGTGCCCAGTGTGGGAAGAGCAAATAAAAATTTTACTTGAAAAAAAAAAAAAAAGTCCACAAAGATGTCTTAGAAAGGCAGATCAATTTAATGTGGATATTTTAAGAAAAAATATATCCCTGCATTTCACATTTCTGTAACTTTTTCTAGACTGGGCACAAATGCATGTGAATTGCATTAATGTTACAGAATATTAACATTATTTAGAAGTACTAGGAATGCCAGGTAACGCTTACCCTTTTTTACATTTCTTGAATATCTTCCCAATCTTATCATGGGGCACATCGTATTTGTCTGAGATCTAAAAGAACAAAGAAAAATAATTACAAAATGCTGATCTCGAGGCTTTAAAACGCAAACTATAAATACTGTGGGACACTCACTCGGTTTTCTGTCTTTCAAAAATGCACGTGCACAGCCGTACAGGAAATGCCTGCACACCGTGGGAGGGGGGTTACGTGCCTTTGGAGGGAGCGGTGGTCACCGGCCTGTCATCTCCCCCTAGCGTACTGATGGCTCTCTATGGGTTATGTGGTCCTCTTTCTGGAATGTGACTACGCTCTAGAGCACTGTTAGGTTTCCAGAAGGAAGTGCGCAGCTGCTCAGTGCTGCTCTGCACCCCGGGGACCCACAGCTCCCGTCCACGGCGCTCCTGTGACCCTGAAGCGGCCACGGGGCCCCAACCTGATGACCTAAGCCCCACAGCTTCCAGTCGGGGTCCCGCCCTGCGGGTCACACCACCGCACACGCTCTGCTCAAGCCCACGAAGGCCCTGCTCCGGGGTCCGACCCAGCGGCCTTGACTCGGCTCTGACCCTCCGCCTCCCCAGCTCAGGAGAGGGAGGCCCTGATTCCCTGCAGCGCAGGGCCACAGCGGGGACTCCGCGTGTCCAGCACAGAGCAGGGGTTCACTTTAGATACAGAATCACGGGAAGGAAAACAACGCCTGAATGTCCCAGAGCCTGGGAAACACGTCAAGGTCCCTGATCACAAACCACCACTGCGCCTCTGCCCGTTCTACTGAGAACCTCTCCGAGCAGCACAGATTCTCACAAAGCCCGCGAGGCTCCGTGGTTAACCGCGAGGTTAACGTGGCCGTGGCCGCTGGGGTGTGGCCCTCGGGCCCTCCAGAGCCTCAGCCCTTCCACCCCCTTCCATGATCTGTAAGGTACAGACAGAGCAGTGGAATCAGGGTAGTGTCAAGTGTGCGGGTTTCCTGTCGGAGCACAGAGGCTGTCTTTAAGGAGAGAGCATGAATTAATCCAAGGATAAGGTGACTCCGTCTACACCAAATGCTTGATCTGGAATTGTGCAGACCACCCCCAATCTGGGGCTACCATCGACCCTCCATCTGAAGAGCAAAGCTCAAAGCGGCACTGAGAAAGGGGGTCTCAGAAGGCCAACCTGCAGACCGCTTTCAAGCTAACAAAAACACCCAGTTCAAACCCAATCTAAGCTCCCATCATCCAAACATCCACTTCTTTTCTGTATCACTGGGTCATGCTTCCTTGCGTACTTATGAAGCATCAGTTAGGAAACCCCAGGCCTGAGAGACGACGCTGACGGATTCTTGATAGGCTCTGAGCACGTTGTATTTGCACAGTAAGTCTCAACCTTTTTCACTTCCTTTCTCTCTATAATTAAGAGTTTGCATGGTTTTGGAGAAATGAGGAAAGGTTACCAGAAGACAAGGTAAGAAAGAGTAACGTAGGGGTGCCTGGGTGGCTCAGTGGGTTAAAGCCTCTACCTTCGACTCGGGTCATGATCCCGGGGTCCTGGGATCGAGCCCTGCATCGGGCTCTCTGCTCAGCAGGGAGCCTGCTTCCGCTTCTCTCTCTGCCTGCCTCTCTGCCTACTTGTGATCTCTGTCAAATAAATTTTAAAAATCTTAAAAAAAAAAAAAAGAGTAATGTAGGAAAAATCGCACGAAGCTGAAAAACGACAGAAAGCCAAGGCTGATGGTGGTGGTGGCTTCGTTGGGGGGAGGGAATGTGCTCAGAGATGCCTGTGAGCCCAGGGACCCCGAGAGACCCTGGCTCCCCCAGTCTACTGTTCCCTCACCCTGCTTTATTTTTTGTCACTGCATTTATTAGTGCCTGGAAAATTAATTCTTAGTTTCTTGGCCCACTTTCTTGTCCACACCTTCCTCTCTGGACCCGAAGCTCCATTCGGCAACGTGTCACCTACTCTCACGACTCTGGCAGCTAGAACAGAACCTGGTGCCAAGCAGGCGCTTTGTAACACGTGTTAGCAGAATTCAGCATACCGCGGCTGTCAGAGGAGCCGGGGGAAACCCATTTCCAGTGGTGCGCACGCTCTGAGCTTGAAGATGCCTCTGATTTCTAGCGAGTTGATTAATATCAGGACACAGTGTTGACTCCTTGAACTGTATCCCGGGGCAAAGCTAAAATGGCCTCCTCCTCACGCCAACTCTTGCTGACATCCCAGCAGGGCTGGCTGGGGTCAGTTTGTTCAGTGCTGAGGTCTTAGTGGGAAGATTATGGTTATCACTGGCTACGTGTCTAAATTTTCTCAAATAGGTTTTGGCTAAGGACTTGATATAAACTTGGTCATTCCCCAGGATCAGGAGTTTCAAAGGCAGACCCAGGAGCCATTGTTTTTATGCATGAGTTTTTAAAGATTTCTACTTGATTAAAAATAATTTCTGTGAGCTTCTAAATGGTTTGTTAAATGGCAGTCTTCCTTTAACCAAGTATATTAAAACTATTTCAGGGAAGCCTGGGGGCTCAGTCGGTTAAGCATCCAACTCTTGGTTTTGGCTTAGGTCATGATCTCAGGGTCCTGGAATCGAGCCCCATGTCAGGCTCCACACTCAGCGTGGAGTCTGCTTGAGATTCTCTCTCTCCCTCTGCCCCTCCTGCTTGTGCTGGCTTTCTCTCTCTAAAATAAATAAATAAATTATTAAAAAAATAAAACACCCAACCCCCCACCACCAAAAAAAACCCCCCATCTCATAGATCAGCACGAAAGCCATCAGTTCTATTGATAAGACGTTACTCAGAAGTTACTTCTACCAACTAGTATGCTGGGTGCGGTGGCGTGAGGCCCAGCGGGGAAGGCCCTGCCGACGACTGAGGGCCCCACGAGACGGGATGAAACCTGGGCTGGGCCACAGACACGAGCCTCAGAGATTTCCGTAATAACAAGGAATCTGGGTGGTCTGATAAAATGTGTTTCAGTGGGATTCTACTTCGGTACGTTTAACTTTCTCAGGAGGGTTTCCAAGTTCCTACTACTTACAGCCTCCATCAAGCCTTTCAAAGATGGAGTCTTCAGCATCAGGGCATCAAAGACTTCCTCTGACTCCTTGCGTACGTAGAGCAGCACTAATCCCCAGCCAGGAATAAGGAGGGGGAAAGAAAAAAGACACAGTTATTTGTATGGGCAAAATGAGAGAACAGCTCCTAGACACCGGTTAAACTAAAAAGAGACACATCAAGAACAGGGAACATGAACCAATGTCAAATCCATCTGAACGAATGCAGCTTTCAGCTTCTTTTGACTCTCGTGTGAGTCCAAGCTCCGAGCCGAGAGCCGGTCTGATTCAAGAGAGTCAAGCTAGACAAGATGGGCCTGAGCACTTCGTGCTTTTGGCAGATCCAGAATCCCCTTCTCTCTGACAGCTCCCCCAAGGACTGCAGCCGACGCACCTCTCTTTGGTTCTTCCAGCCGAGTCAGCTTAGCCGCAGGGGCGATCGAAAAATCCTCCTCCGATCCATACGGAGCCCTTTTCAAGTTAGAGCTGCAGGCAATCCAAAAGATGTGATTAGTGACTTCCACTTCTATCACTTGGTGGAAACAAAAAAGAGTTTTAGGGTATACCACTGAAGTTCAGATTTACAATGACCTTCGTGCTTTATCTGGTCCAGCTCCCTTAGTTTGTGGAGGAAAATCTGAGGCCCAAGGAAAGACACTGACTGAACCCGCTCGGGCTGTTCAAGGGCAGAGCTGGGACTATACACTCGGGTCGGCTGCCGGACACTCTGCACTGCTCGGACACTAGAGCAAAGTGCTCCTCGGCAACAGAGAGCCGCTTTTCAGGAAGCATTTTATGGAGGAAGTAGGATTTGAGATAAAAACAAACACACGCACACACACGAAAACACACACACATGCACGTAAAAAGGTGGCAACAAAGGAGAGAACATGTCAACAAAGTGGGGAAGTGCCACCAGCAGAGCCAGGCTGGCTAAAATAGAAGGCTCTGTAGGAAGCAGGTCCTGACGGGCAGCCGGGACGCTAGCGGGAACACCTTGATGATCTGGCCGTAAGGGAATTTTAGACCCAAGGTGCAGACTTTAGGAAATCTTTCAGTTTCGTGAAATGAGAATGCTGTGATCGAAGTGTGTGGTAGACACCGGAGGGGACTCCCGGACTCAGAAGCAAAAGAACCTGTTAGGGGACTCTGGGGAGATCGCAGCAGAAAGTTCGAAAGGGTTCGAATACAGTAGTGTCAGTGCAAATAAAAAGAGGAAATAGACCCAGTGTGTTTGAAGAAATAAGTCAAGTCATGTGGCTCAAGTTGTATGTTGTGAGGGGGTGCAGTGTGGGCAAGAGAACAGCACAATAACTGAAACTGAAAATGAAGAAGGAGGGCTTGGTCTTGAGCAGAAGGATCACGTCAAGAATAGGGGCTGGGCCTTCCGCTACTCAGTCTGTCTGAGTTTCCAGCACACACCCAGGCCTCCCGTGAAAGCACGTGAGGTCCGTCTGAGCACACGAGGAGTCTGAGAGGCAGTGGGGGGATGGCCTTCCGAGAAAACGCTCCCTCCGCAACACGGGTCTGAAAGGGGAGCCCAAAGAGGGGACCGGACATGGTTGAGTGCTGAGCACGGGGTGTCCCAGTGTGGGCAGTCAGGGCCCAAGTGGGCCACGGAGGGTAACCACAGGTCAGGGGCAGTGACACCTCCACAGCAAGGAGCACACCCAGGGCCAGCTTCCTTCTTCGAAAGGGAACAGGGTTTCCTGGAGAAGAAGCTGATCCTCAGGCTGGGGAAGGGAAAGCACCGGTGCCCGGAAGACCCTGGGCACAGGCGTGAGGGAGCACTCAGGGAGCTTGGCGGGGGGCGGGCTTCGATGGGGCTCAGGAGTAGCTGGAAGGGCTCCAATGGACCTTCTAGGACAATTTGATCAAACTAAATGACAGAAATGATCTGCAACTTGTTGAATAGAGCCAGAAACTAGGAGTCCATACTGATAATAAAAAAGGAAGAAATTTAAAGTTTGATGAGGAATGAAATTTTCACCAAGCGACAAAGCACCTCCCCACAACAGACTCACTACAAAAGGAGGACGGGTGCCCTCGCGGTGGCGGAGCCTGGCAGACACCACCTTGACCATGTGATCAAAGTGAACCACACTGTCGTGGGGGGAAACTGAAACTGTGCTACCTGACAGGACACACGGGGAGCGCAGCGTTGTGTCTACGACATTCCTGCCAAGATGCATAATTACCTGAGTCTAATCATGACAAAACAACAGAGCCCCAAACTAGAGGACATTCTACAAAGCAACTGGCTTGTAATCTTCAAAAGTATTAGGTCAGGAAAGTCAAGGAGACACTGAGGACTGTTCAAGACTGAAGGATATTAGACACAGCTACACACACGGTCTGAGTCTGCACCGGACCTTCCTCTGCTATAAAGGACATTATCGGAACAACTGACAAAAAACCTGAACAGGACGTCTTGTTACTATCCTGGCTCCATTATGTGGGAGACTGTCCCCACCTGTAGGGAATATACACAAAGCGTTTAGGAACGACAGGTCATGGAGTCTGCAGCTGACTCTCCAATGGCACAGGAAAAAATGAGGTCTTTGCATTGTATTTGCAATTTTTCTGTAAGTTTGAGATTGTTCAAAAATAAAAAGAAGTTATTAAATCAAAACAAAACATAAACCTTACCCTTCACCCTCCAGTTCTTCTGGGGCAATGGGAAGGACCTAAGACCAAAAAAAAAAAAAAAAAAAAGATTGTTTCTAGCATATGCTCAAAATATTTCACACCGTAAGCAACTTATTCCTAAAATGAAAATAATTTTGAATTTAGTCTAGTCCAAAATCCCTCAGCCTTATTTGTCAATAACCAGACTCTTCTGGGCATGAACCCCTCTAAAGCAGGGGATGGCCAAGTACGGCCCGCGAGCCAAGTGGGGACTGATGCCTGTTCACAGAAATTTACTGGCGCACGGACATGCTCACTCCCGGGCATCTGGCACTGTAGTGGCAGAGTTGAAGGGTCACAACAGACACCATGTGGCTCCAGAAGCCTACAGTATTTGCTCTCTGAGACTTTACAGGAAAAGTCTGTCAACCCCTGCTCACCCCAAAGCTTCTCATTAGAAACTGGATACATGGTTGGGGCACCTGGGTGGCTCTTGATATCGGCTAAGATCATGATCTCTGAGGTATGTCTGAACACATGGAAAGTTCGAGAGGCAGTGGAGAATGGCCTTCAGAGAAAAGACTCCCTACGCCACCTGGGTCTGGAAGGGGAGCACCAAAGAGAAGACCGGACCCTCAACATGGTCAAGCGCTGAGTAGCGGGGGTGAGCCGGCGTGGGCAGTCAGGGATGGAGCCTACGCAGAGCTCCACGCTCAGCGACGAGCCTGCTTGAGATTCGCGCTCCCTCTGCCCTCCCCCAATGATGCACTCACTCTCTCAAATCAATAAACCTTAAAGAAAAAAATAGAGAGAGAGTGAAAGATACATTGGCAATACCCTCCCAATCCCCAAAACTTAAAAACTCATCGACCTGTATAAATCTGTGCACGGAGTGCATGGGAGACCACCTTCTTCATATTGTTTTGAGCTCTGCAGAGAAAGCAGGCCCCACGCTGTCCGAGCTGTTCTCTCTACTAAGCTTCCGTTCGAAGCAGAGCGTGGCCACTTGTGAACTTTTATATTAATTGCCAAGATATGGCTGTCTATGTGCCAACTATGATTCAGTAACTGAAACAATGAGGAGAGCCTTCGGATGCTCTTTTTTTTTGTTTTTCTTTTTAAATCTTTTTTTAAAAGGTATTTTATTTATTTATTTATCTATGAGAGAGAGAGTGCGCACGAGAGCGCGCACACAAGCAGGGAGAGAGTCAGGCAGAGGCGAAGAGAGAAGCAGGCTCCCTGCGGAGCAAGAAGCCTGATGTGGGACTCGATCCCAGGACTGTGGGATCATGACCTGAGCCGAAGGCAGCGGCTTATCCGACTGAGCCACTCAGGCGTCCCTTGGATGTTCTTTTTGCCATGAGGTCTACCTATCCTAAGTCTTCCTGTGGCTGTTCCCTCCTGCCCAGAACCATGTAAGTTAAATGCACAAGATCATAGATTCGGACTCCAAACTGTTACTATTCTAACAATTTTAAAAGAAACTAAGACATAAACACACACAGATGAACAGAAGTTCACAGGTTTGGTACTTCATTCCTGTCAACAAGGCTTACATCCACCTTATTGTAAGGACATCGTATCACCCAACAGAATATTCCAGAAGGCTGGCCCGTAACAGTAGTCAAACCTCTCTAAACTGGCTTCTGTTTACCAGGAATGCCAAAGACCTTCTCTCTCGCAGCCACCCCGGGATCCTGGTTACCTACGTGAGTGCCCCGCTGAAGGTTGGCAAAGTGCACGTCGGGAATGAAGAGAACAGGCTGGGTGTCCAGATCAATGAAGGGCTTGAAAACTGTGATATCCATCCGTTTGTGAGAGGGAAGCAGTGGCACTTTAACATCGGAAACTGGGAAAAAAAAAAAAAAAGACAACCCCCTAGTCAACCACTTCGGTACCCATAGTGGACAGAGGCCACAGAGCAGTCCCCTCAAATATAAGGGCCTTAAACGGCAGCACTCTAGAAGGAACAGCTCACGTTGCCTGAGCCAAGAGGAAAATCACAGCCCACGTGAAGAAATACATTGCTTACATTTATACTAAAATCAACAGAACATCTTAGCAAAATGAGAAGAGAAAAGGCTACTTTTAAACATACACAGGAAGTCTGGAACAGAGGCAAAGCATGTTTACTTTTTGCCTGAAAGGCTAAGGCTTACGACCATACAAACATAACTCAGAAGTCATTTCGGCTGAGCCGCCCTGACTCAGTGGCTCACATTCCGACAGCAATGCGCTCTTCCCCTTGAGAACGTAACTCTGTGGCTCCAACTTCCCCTCCCAACTTCCCCTCGGAGAGGCTCAGCGTGAGGGTCACGGACCAGGTTTTTTATTTATTAAGGTACAGACTCCCTCTTCCCTTGCCATCTGCCCTGTAGCCCTCGGAGGTGAGCTCTCCCTCGGGTGAGCTGCGAGTCTGCCCTTCGATGCCGGCCCGGGAGCCCACTGCGCGGTGCCGCAAGGCACACGTCTGCCGAGCAAGGCCCCGTTCGGAGCCCGAGGCTCGCCGCCCACGCACTGCACGAACCGCTCCTGCCACAGAGCAGCACCCCCCCCCCCCGCCCGCCCCAGAGCAGACACATACGGGATTTTGTGAATATGAATACTGGTCACATTAAAAAAAAAAATCAATCAAATAAATAAATAAGGAAAGAAAGAAAGCTTTCCGGGTGAAATGTCCAAACAGGAGCCCTACGGATTCTGAAACGTTAGAAAACTACACCCATTTGGAAGTAAGACCTTCTGAATTCTCAAGAGCATTATTATGATTCTTACAAGTCTAGACAAGCCCCGGTGTTATCACCAGCGATCCAGACAGAAGGTGTGTTATTTTTCAGGGCCGGAATAGTAACCCAAACTAAAGCTACCGGCCAAAGTATGTGAACTCCGGAAAAACGCAAGGATCCTTTTCTGTCCCTCCCCCTGGAAAAGGACTTCGCTCAGCCAATTCATCTGATCGTGTGACCGGCAAAGAAGTCGCACTACCACCGCGCGGCCGTGAGTGGCCCCTACTGTGCCTTGTGCTTGATGCAGTAAATACAGATTCAGTCACTATTCTGAATGGAAAAGATCTAAAACATGTGGCGGAAACATTTCTACTTACAGGCATTCAACTGGGAGCTGGGGTCAGTGCACTTGCCTTTTCTTTTGCTTTGCTTTCGTTCTTCGTCCCTGATTTTCCTTTCAGCTCCCTATAGGTCGAGAGAAGACAAAGCATGATTCTGTTTAATTGATCCTCTTTAAAATATTTAATTCTGGGGCGCCTGGGTGGCTCAGTGGGTTAAAGCCTCTGCCTTCGGCTCAGGTCATGATCCCAGAGTCCTGGGATCGAGCCCCGAATTGGGCTCTCTGCTCAGCAGGAAGCCTGCTTCCCACCCCCCCTCCTCTGCCTGCCTCTCTGCCTACTTGGGATCTTTGTCTGTCAAATAAATAAATAAAATCTTAAAAAAAAAATAAAATATTTAATTCTTTTCTGAGGAATGGGAAAAACATATCTCCTTTCTGGAGATAAACTCCATTAATTATTATATTTATGGAGCTTAACATAGTAGTTTTCTCTAAAAAAGCCTATTTTTTCCCCCCTTTTTTTAAGAGAAGGAGGAAAAGGAGCAGAGGGAACGGGGAGAGAGAGAATCTGAAGCAGGCTCCACGCCCAGGGTGTAGCCAGACATGGGGCTCAATCTCACAACCCTGAGATCATGCCCTGAGCCCAGATCAGGGGTCCAGTGTCCAGCTGATTAAGCCACCCAGGTGCCCCTAGAAGGCCCGTTCTTAAAACTGTTTAACTATGTGAAATCATGGGGAAATACCATTTACTTAAAAAACAAATACAGCACAATTCCCCTCAACAATGGATGCGGCCAGGCTAAAGGAAAAGCTGAAGATATCTGCTCATGCACTACGTGGCCTTCAAAAACCCGAGTGACTCCTGCCGTTGTCTGGTAGACAAGCTGGCCCTGCTGTGACTGTGCTTTCCCAGGTCAGCAATGCTCTCATTGGAAGTGGGATTCTCTCCAAGGACTTGGTGTCAAGCAAGTGACAGATATGACCAACTATAACTCCCAAAAGTGAAGATTTAAGTAGAAATCTGCATAATCACATGAAAGAGAAAAAGTGTACTCCCGATCCCATAGAGAGGACATATACACAATATACATCAACCGTACAGAGAATGGCAGTGCCCTAGTATTTATAAAACATGACCTAAAATTAAGCAAGTATAATAAAAACCTAACTATTAATTAATCATTTTGCTTCACCTGTTAGCATTTATTTCTGGGTGGTACAGTTTTCTTCACAAAGTCACCCAGTGAAATCTCGACAAGAAGCTTATTTTTCTGCAAATAAACTCCCTGGTAGTAAAGATAGGCAATGAAAATCATCCCACAGACATTTTACCAAACAGAATACAAACCACCTTCTGCCCCTTCTAGAAGGTGTTAAGACACTCATATACCGGTAAACACACAATAAAAATCGCTATGCAATGCTGACACAAACCCCACCTCCCTGACACAGAAAAACAGGTCAATATCCTTGACCTCCCGCCTGTTACCATACAGTTGGTCTGCGTCTCTCTCAGTTCTTTCCAAGAGTCTAACAATAGCTTCACTCTGATGATAAATTACACTCCCCAAAAGGTAGTTTTAAAAAATAAGACATTTCCCTCCGTATTTATTGGCTCCATCTATAAAGAAGAAGGGACTTGTGCTTCCACTCGAGATGGGACTATCACAGACAGACTTACCCCCACCCTGAAACAACCTAAACAAAAAAAAAGAGAGAGGCAGGAAACAAGGATTGTTAAGGCCAGGGCCACCAGGCAACAAAGAACGGGGATCTGTGAGAGAAAGGAAACAAAAAAGATAAGCCCTCCAGGGGCTGACTGCCTTCCCAGCCCCCAGGCTGTGGCACAGGGAGGGACGTCCAGAGGTCTGCTCCATCCAGGTTCCCTGGGTCAAGAGAGAGAGTTGAAAATCCGGAGAGAGATCAAGGAAGCAGGACAAAGTAGCAATGGGGAGTTACATGACAAAGAACCCCAGAGGTCTCAGGAGGGTCCCCTCAGGTAGTCAGTCCAGTACCGAGAGAGAGAAACAGGTGTAAGGAAGGTACCCAAGGTTGGGGGAAAAGCACTCAGAAAAAACTAGAGAACAGTGTCTGAAACTCACACAGGGAAAACAGCGCCGCTTCCCACCAGCGAGACTGGAGAAACTGAAAATCCACAGGGTGGTTGGTAGAACAGTCAGGAAAACCTGAGCTCAGTTGCGGAGAATAAGCAGCTGATACCGAGCCACTCCAGACTCACCTATCAAAACTGGAAAAGACCTGAAAGGATCAAAATGTTTCCAAGCAACTCCACCAGCTCTCAGGACAAAGCTCATGAGGATTCCGAAGATGACAAAGCCATCCAGTGTCAGACAGTGTAAAACTCACGTGGCTAGTAGCCCGTGAGACGCCAGGCAGGTAAAGCAGCAGGAGAACACAACTTAGGAGGAGGCTGTCAAACCACTGACATCAGCCCAGAAACCACACAGAATTCAGGCGAGGACATCAGCATGGCTGTCGTAACTACACTCCACATGTTCAAAAAGTTAGTGAAAAAACACACACATTGAGACCAGAAAGATGTAAAACAGATCCAAATTGATCTCCCAGAGACAAGAACGTCTGAGATGGAAAATACACTGCATGGGATTAACGGCAGTGTAGACAGGGCAAAGGAAATACTGAAGAACTTTAGACATCAACAACAGAAAGTATCCAAGCCGGAACATGGAGAGAAAAGGCAATACTAGAGAATGAACAGCACCGGGGAGCTGTGGGACTGCAAGCTCGTTTGTGTACCTGTGAAACCGGCATTCCCAGAGGAGGATGAGAGAACGTGTTTCAAGAAACAAAGCCTGAAAAATGTTCCAGTAGGATGAAAACTATAAACCCACAGATCCAAGCAGCTCAACAAACTCTAAGTACAAGAAATGTAACAAGAAACATCAAATTGCTCAAAATCAGTAAAAAGAGAAAATCTAAAGAGAGAAAAATAGATACATTAGGTACAGAAGAACAAAGATAATGATGATGGCAGGTATTTCATTAGACATGGAAGTGTGGGGCGCCTGGCTGGCTCAGCCAACTCTTGATTTCGGCTCAGGTCATGATCTCAGGGTCATGAGATCAAGCCCCACAGCAGGCGCCACGCTCGGTGGGGAATCTGCTTGAGATTCCCTCTCTCCCTCTCTCTGCCCCTTCCCCCACTCATGCACTCTTTCTATAAACAAACAAATAAATAAAATCTCACCCCAAAAAATGTAAGGCTGACAACAGCAGAGTCATGTCTTTCAAGCATTGAAGGAAAAAGCGTCAGCCAGAATTTTATACCCAGCAAAAAGATTTTTCAAAATCAGAGGTGAAATCCTTTTCAGACATACAAAAGCTAAAAGATTTCGTCAGCAGTAGACTCTGCAAGAAATGTTAAAAGTCCTGTGACATTATAGAGAGCTATTTAAACTTGCGCTATTTCACTCTTGTCTCCACAACTAAAGAGGCTGATCTTGGGCCAACACAGCGGGCGGTGACTGAAAAGTTAATCTATCTGTTCCCGATTACAGCCACAGTGAGTATTACTCTGCTGAAGAAAACAATCTATGGGAAATAAAGGCCAATGACATGTTTCTAAGGATGAACCCCCTATATATATATATATATATATATATATATATACACACACACACACACACACACACACCCCCACAAGCTCGTAGAAAGAGAAGCTGCCAAATTTCCACTGGTTAGAGGTCCAATTCCTGTTCTCGTTTTCTCTGAAAATGTGTTAAATTGCTGCTGCTTCTGTCATAGGAGAAAGTTCCATTTACCAAACCCGTTGAGCAGTTCGTAATAACATACTAAAAAAAACCTTCTTAGGAGAGAAAAACCATGTAAACGCCTCTGAAGCACACCAAGAGATGTCTTGTTTCTGGTTTCCTACTGTGGATGTGGACCAGATTGATAAGATGTAAGGGTTTTAAGAACCAGCAGAGAAAAATGAACGGACAGGCGCCGAACAACAGGTGAGTCCTAGCTCAGGAAGGAGAGCATCGAGGAGGGAGGTGGGATAGTCCGCAGAGAGGAGGCAGCACCAGACAATCCAGAAGAGCAGAAGCAATCCCAACTGTAAGGGACGAGAGAAGCTAAAACAAGAGGCACGAGAATGAGGAGCGGGCGTGAGGTCACGGAGGAGTTTCATGTGGCTGAAAGATTCAAGGACTTTGACAGTTAATTACACACAGTGATACATAATATTTTCTTCCCATACCGGGTTTGATATCAACCCCTAACAGCTCTGAGATTAAAACCTCAGGATGGAAACAGTGTGTACGTCCACCCCCAGGCCCCCTAGGCACCTCTCGACTGGACAGCGCTCACGCCACCGCTGTGTGCCGTCCGGGCGCCACGGGGAAAGCAGACCAACAGTTTTCAACCCTGAGCAGATCTCTGCTTCCGCAAAAGGGCCCGATAGGTCAGCAATATTTTCAGGGGCCTTACAAAGACAGCCCAGCCTATGAAGGCTGAGGGTGTGTGGGCACCTAGACAGGCCACACAAAGCACGGCCAGGTGCAGATGCCTAGTTTCTAACCATGATTTTGCGTGACCTCCTCTCACCGCGGGACAGAACTTACACACATGCAAGGAGAAGACAGTGACTGGCTTGCACAGTGGACACGCTATGCCAGACCATGGCTAACATGCTGCTCTCACACGTGATCGAGACGAACAGGTGAGGAGGCAAGCAGCGTCTCTGGAAGATGAAATCGTGTCGTCCCAGGCCACACTCAGTTTTGCGACTCCGAAGAGAAGGCTTTCTGCTTCAGAATGTACATTAGCACACACTCACGCAATAAAAAAAAATGGTTTCTAAATTCTGTACAACCACTGATTAATAAAATAACTGGACGATCATGAAACTTTCCCTGTGTTTCATTTTCTAAATCAGCTACCAATACGGAAGCTTCCCTCAAAAAATCTTACTATTAAAAATAATTTCATTTGAGATTGTGACTCATTACTGTTCCTTCTCTGCAAAACTGCTTGTACAGCTTTTGCCGTCTGATGCGGAAAACTCCAGTTCATGCTCACGCGTGCTGACATCGTTTGACACAGCCGAGATTCAAAGTGGGTCCATGCACCAGGATCAGCGCGCAGACGGTTACGGCCCCAGGAAAAGATACATCAGAAACACAGTAAGCACTTGGCTAACAATTAGAATGATCTTACGTTTACTGAATCAAGTAATAAAAAATTGGGGCTTATAGTTTTTATGACTTTGGACACCTCTCTAGGTTTTCTTCTGGCTAACAAGAGGAATGTGGTATGAAGGAGAGAACTCCAGCTCAGGATCCGAAATGCCTGCTGTACGCCTGATGTGACTTGTCATTTGTAAAACGCAGAGGATGTGGGAAGTTAACAGCCGCGGGGAGATGTCCGTACCCAAATCCTCAAAACCTGGGACGACGTGAGCTAACACAGCAAAGGAGACCTAACGTTGCTAATCAGCGGGCATTCTGATAGGACAAGTGTCCGAGATCGTGTGTGTGAGCCCAGGATAATGGAAGAGTCCCCAAAAGCCAAACAGCCAGACAAGGACACGTGGCACTGGCAGCACCATCCGAGGGATACGATTTGAGGCTCCTGGCTTTGGAGGTGGAAGAGGCCATAAGCCAAAGAATGTCAGTGCCTCGAGGAGGCAGAAGAGTAGACAAACAGATTCTCCCCTAGAGACGCCAGAAAGAGATGCGGCCTTCTAACAGCTGGATTTCAGCCCAGCGAGACCTCAGACTTCCGACCTACAGAACCATGAAGTAATAAAAGGGTGTTGTTTGAGCCACTTAGTTTATGGTAATTTGTTAATAGCAGCAATAGAAAAATAACACAGCCTAGCAAATAACCAGGCACGTGGTACGCAATACATGTTACTGAATTTGGGTGTTTGAAAAAGTTCTCTGAACTTTTTCAAAGTTCCAACAAGGCCACACGCGATATGTGTAATAATCAGGACAGTGTAAAAATCAGGACAGCGGACCTCTGACAGCAAATACACTTCCAGTTTTCTAGTACCTTCTAAAAATCTTAATAACAGAGAGGGCTGTTGCTGCTGTTGTCGAACAGGACAAAAAGAAGAGACTGGCAAAAAATATGGTCCAACGTGTCCTGAGTGGGAAAGTCAAAGTCGCCTTCAATCTTAGGTCAGTGGAGCAATCGCTTCCCCAGGGCCGCTACCGAGTTCCTGAGGAGAACAGAGTCTCCAGCCTTCAAGACACAGGGGGCCTACCCGCGCTCTCCGGAGCTCACCCAGCTGGGCCCCTGGCGCTGCACCTGGCCAAAGTGACCGTTTCCTCCCCAGATAAAAGAACTGATGTTGAACTCAGTAGGTTTATGCTTTCTCCTCTTGCCTACCTGCCACCCTAGAGAAGACCCTTGAGTCTCACCTTCTGCTTAGTGAGCTGGCGGACGACTCGTCAAAGGGCCGGAGGGAGGTAAGCTGGTTAAAGGACAGCCCTTCACGGCCATCCACACGGAGGCCTCAGACACAAGGCCCCAGAGCTCCAACGCTGCAGCCTGCAAGTCCCAGGGAGCTGAGGGGACGCCGAGGACTGAGCACAGTGCGCGCTCTCATATTATTATTAATACATTTATACCAAACTGAAAAGGTGCAAAGACCCTGGTTATTCTCCGTGAGGAAGAGTATGGCTCTCACATGCTTTACTCTCACTGTCCCTCCCCAATCTGACAGTCTTACCTTGTCACAGAAGACTTTGATCTGGCAGTATGCCCGATGCACAGGCTTGTTGCTACGGTTGTTGTAACTGTAAGTGTCAATTTGAATATTAAGAGGCAACCCCTTTACACCTTTCTGAGAAGAGAAATCTGTGCTTAAGCAGTTCACAGAGATGAAAACCTGCAAAGGGAAAAGGAGGCATGATAAGCAACAGGCACCAACAGTCAACATTAGTACAGCTCGTAAAAATACCAACATTACCGAAATTCCTCAAATATGTTCTAACTGAGAGCTCAGCTTCTCACTTACAAGACATTTTTTTTTTTTTTAAATAAAGGGCTTATTTTAAAACTACTTCTGGACATAGGAATGGCAGACTTTATTTGAAGGGAAAAAACCAGACAGCAGCTTTGAACAACTGTCAATCTTCCCTTCTGAAATATTTACTTAGCATCAGACTGTGGAAGAGTCTGCTTGTCTTCCTTGATGTCATTTTTACCAATGTTACCAAAAGCACAGAGATCTAGAGATGTTTTCCAGCTTAGTACAAACTCTGGGACTCTGCCTGCATTTCTGTCTACACCACCTCTTAGGATAACAGCGGTACCTGATGCATGTCCCAATGTTCCGGAATTTATGAAATCGGTAAGTCACATTATTAAAGTGGCACTGGAGGTTGTTACGAGAAACCCAAGTGAATCTTAGTACAGCAAAAAGCATGTTTCATTTCCCCCTTTTTTGTGATTATGGATTTTAACCTCTCCACACAAGGTCACAATGCACCGAGATCCCTTTCAACCATTTAGTTTCAGAATTTATTTCTGATGCGTGAGCACCACACAGTGGATAGTATTGGAATTACAGTTTTAAATATCTGTGCCTTTCAGAGACCCGAGACCCTTATGCTCCATTCCTTCCAGTCCAGGGGCCAACAGCACATTAGCTCCAACCACCAAGGGCAGATCTACTACAAGTAGTGTGGGGTGCCACCGGCTGAACCAAGACCCAGACAGGGAGAAGTTTAAGCCAGAAAATCTGGGACGGGGGAGCCTCTAAGAATGTAAAGAGAAGGGAGTGCACAGGGTAAGGAGGAAGAAAATTGTAACCATGATGACAAAGAATGTTCTCTTTAGAAGGTTTGCAAATCCGGAAACACAGGGGTTTTATTCTTGCTCTCGTCTATCCACTATCTCCAAGAAGGAAAAGACCAAAACACCCTACAATGACGGAGAACTTGTCCATTTAACATCCTGTCCCTCCATTAGCTCTCCACTCCGGCCGGTCTACTCGGGGCCCCTAGAACGCAGCTTTTTACCCCAATCACTTTGCTCTGCTACCGGGAATGGCTTGCCATCTGACATGCGTATGCTTTCTTTCCATGGCTAAACTGCAAATACTTCGAGGCCAGGCCCATATTCTCCATGTGACAGCTTTCTCAACACTTACTTTTAGCCCCCTGCCGGTCTTGGGTTGCCTTTTCTAGCCCACTGTTTTTCTTTCCTGTTAATCCATTTTCAGCAAATAAACAAAATGCTTTTGTTTTAAAAAAATACCTGTATCTAGATATATAGGAAAAGTGGTTATTTATGAATTTTAAATCCAGTACAGAAACTCTGTGCTTTGACTTTATATCTTTTCCTATACTACTGACCCTGGAACAATGTGGGGGTTGGGGAACCAACTGCCGGCCCCCCACCAAGAGTCAAAAATCCACGTATAATTTTCAACTCTCCAGAAGCCTTCCCAATAATACAATCAATTAACACGTATTTTGTATGTTAAACACATTGGATACTATATTCTTACAATACTTTTTTCTTAACTTTTTTGGTTATCTCTAGGCTATGCAGGTTCATCTGTGAGTTTTTTCAAATTGTTGTAAATCTCAAAAAAATTCTCCAATACATTTATTGGAAAAAAGTGACATATAAGGGGACCTCTGCAGTTCAAGCCCCTATCGTTCACTAGTCAACGGAAGGCTGTTAAAAACACTTCATATACAATTTACAAATCTGAGTTAAGGAGATGGGACAGACGAAAGACAAAAAAAGAGAGGAAGACAGTAGTCCACTCGAACAACTGAGCACATCAAGTAACCAAATCACCATATTTTCCATTTTACAACCAAATGGGAAATCTAAATTTTTCTCTATCATTCTAGGCTCCATGGCTCAATTTAGGACTCAAAACCAGCAGCCTGGGAAAGTTACACTTAACCCTCAACAATTCCAGGAAGTCTCTGACCCAAAGTGATACTCCATTTACAAGAGGATTTCATGGTAATCCAACCTAAAGCCCAACCTCCCCTTACTTCCCAGCGTCAAGTTTCTATTCAAAGCAGAAATAAGCAGGAAGCAAACCCCAGGATCAGTATAAATGTGGAGTCTTCAGAGAGACATTCCCGTTACTCAGGATGACTTGCAATCACTTTCTTACGCACATTCTTGTCCTATTTTTAAAATCGATTCTTTCCAAACCTAGCATTGTTTCTACATGCAACAAAGAAAGCGTACAGCATCCCTAACCCAATATTAAAAGATCACCACCTTGTCTAGATAAACACATACACCCACCAGGAAACAGCGAGCAAGAGGTAAGCGCACCAGGCCAGGGGCGCGCGGTACGAGGCGTAGAGCGGCCGCAGACCTCTGGGAAGGAAGCGAGACGGCGCCCACGAAGCCTCTCGGAGTGGGACAGTCATTCACACACACTGCTGCCAGTGAAGGGGACACACCTGCTACGTTTAAGCCTCAACCACAGACTAGCAAGAGTGCAAGATGCCTTAGGTGTCAACAGGAAAGGCTCTGGCCTGCGAATGGAAACATGGGAGCTCCAGCCCCCTCGCTACTGAGTGCTGTGAGCGCGGCCGGGGTCCTCGCCTGTCCGACGCAGGTGTGAGTCCGATGATGTCTAGATCACTTCTACCTCCCCAGTCCTAGGATTATATTTATACTGAACGATTATGAATCCTTTATCCCTAACTCTGTATTTACTAGTGACAATAATTTTGTGTCATACATTTATCAATTTTTTTTTTTACAAATCATATTATTTTAAAAGAACCACGTAAGGGTGCCATTTCGAGAAATTACATGAACTACTTGTCTAGAATTAAGGACCTCGTAAAGCAGAGCCTCACACACCATGGCACCGGGAGCACTAGCGCTGCCAGGGCTCTCGGGGGCTTCGCAGCCTGACTCAGTCAGAATCACCCGGAGGACGTGGCCCTTACTGGAGACAGTAAAGCCCCATCTAGAGGTTCTGCTCTCACTGGCCTGGCGGGGCGGGGGGGGGTTCAGACACAAGGCCATTTGTAGGTGCTCCCCAGGTAATCCAGTGACCAGTGAGGATAAAAGCCACTGCTGTCAGGTGATAAAGTTTCTCTATACTTACACTTTGATCCACCAAAGGTCTCCTTTGGCTCCCAGAGTTCGAGATGATTAAAACAACCCCAACATATGGTTTCCTTTCTTTAAGAAGTTCAGAGATTCTACGTGTATGTATAGATACCCCATCAAGTTTGCTCACTAGAAAAAATTTTAAGCCCTACCGAAAAATCATATTCATTAAAATTGTGTAAGCCCTATCGGACAATCATATCCATCCAAGCAGCAGAAAGGTAAAGGTCAGAGCACCTGCACACCCTCAAGAACTCTCAGTTCGTAAGAAGAGTGACCAGGAAAAAAGCCTATTAAAAATCTATCGGGGCACCTGGGTGGCTCAGTGGGTTAAAGCCTCTGCCTTCGGCTCAGGTCATGATCCCAGGGTCCTGGGATCGAGCTCTGCATCGGGCTCTCCGCTAGGCAGGGAGCCTGCTTCCCTTCCTCTCTCTGCCTACTTGTGATCTTTCTCTCTGTCAAATAAATAAATAAAATCTTAAAAAAAAAATTTATCAAACAATGCTTCTGTTTCCTCCTCCCAGAACATGCAGTTTTCACAGGGGTTGATGTGACTGGTGACCCGCGTCTTCGGGTGACCCGCGGTGTCCCTGAGGGGCAGAGCCCTGGAGACAGACGGAACACTCAGTCAGCCCTGTTTCTCAGGCCTGGTGCACAGCACACGCTTAACACGTGTGTTGTTCGCCAAAGCAGGAAAATGCAGAGGGAGCAGGGCGTGAATGCAGCTGAGAGGAAGCACGCTGCAGACGCATGTGACAGCGTCTCTCAACCAGGAGACAGTGGACATTTTCTGTAAAAGGATCCAACGGTGTTTCAGCCTTTGTGGATGACATGCAACAGCTAAACGCCACAGGAATAGAGCCGAGGCGGCCGCGGACAATACGCGGGCCAGTGGATGTGGTGGTATTTCCGTGAAACTTGACTTACACGGACAGGCACTGGCCGGCCAGGGTTTGCAGAGAGCTGCGGTTTGCTGAGCCCTGATCTGAACAACCCCTTCTCTAAGTGCTCGAACAATAACTTACCCTTACATCGTCACAGTGTAGTTAAGAGCGAGGAAGTACTACTTCCCTTTTTGTAATTCAACATTTCCACTTTCCACAAAAGTGACTTCCCAAGAAGCACCTCTCGCTAACATGTCATTTACGTGTGGAACCATATGCTCTATCAACACAACCCACACTCGCAGAGGGGACTGGAGTAGGTCTTAAGGGAGAAGTTGTTTCCAGGAATCTTATTTAGGCCGGTGACCATCTTTCATTAGCAGCACCGAAAGCGGGTGAGAGGACAGGAGTAGAAGCACGAGGCAGTTCTCCTGTAGGTCCTGGGGCCCCGAGAAGACAGGCACCGTCTGTTCCTCGCAGCATTAACACTTGGGATCGGTTCTACCTCATGGACAACCGCCCACAGCGGCGGAACTACAGGCCACGTCACCTAAATCTGGATAAAACAAAAGTTCGGGCCACAGTCACTGCGCAGAGAAAAATACTTTCTATAACACGGTCACAGAAAAACTGCACTATCCCCTCCAAAGGTAGGAAAGAGGTAAAAAGTAAGATGATGATGACACATTCCACTCCTTCATAAAATACACACAGGGATAACCTTTCTCCGTTTTCATGCTTCCTTGCCACCGATTTTGAGGAAAAGTTTGATTTTATTCGAATAAATAAAACATAAATCTTACTCAAGATGAGCATCTAATGTTCCCAACCAAAATCACTAGAAGAGAAAAAAAACAAACCACAAAAATAAACTGCTAAACAGGTCGAAGATGCTCTACAAGATTCCTTCTCGAACGTCCAGCCCAGTTTTCTAACAACTCGTAGTTCCTCATTCTTGGCTGAGAATTCACACACTTAAAACTTCTCAAAAGATTTGATTTTGTTTTCAGACCTCAGCTGAAAATGTGAGGAAAACAACAAAATAAAGATTTATATTATCAAAGGATTAACTTGTATGGATTTTTTTTTTATTCTAAATGCCATTTACAAGCGCAGAACCAACAAGAAATCGGATCTTGAACTAATTTATGATGATTTTTCCAGGAAGCATTCCAGCAGCCACACACTATTGTTCACACAGCTGGCGGCTGTCTCTACGGTCACTCCTCAAAGGAGAAAAAGGGAGGGGGAGAAAGACACCAGGAAACACGAGGCTCAAAACACAGGCTGGCCTCAGAAGCTCGTGAAGTGAAAAGCAACCGAGAACGAATTTTACAGACCCCCCTCATCCCCCCAACTCACTCACTCTTTTTGGGCTCTAGCAACACAGCAAACCAAGGCACAATCCTGGTAAACCACGCTGACCGTCCAGTCTAAAGACGGTGGTCAGATGTGTGAGCTTTAACAAGTGAACTTCATTTGTGGGTAGAAAATTATAGAAATAATTTCTACACACCTAATTCACAGCAAGTGTTAACAAAGCACCTGAAATTTATCAGTCAAAACTTACAAAAACTCTAAGAAGTTGAGTCAGAAGCTAAGTAATGAAATTGGCAGACTTAAGTACACTATACTGGGATATTTTTCATGAACAAAAAGACTGTTCCTGGGATGCCTGGGTGGCTCAGTGGGTTAAGCCTCTGCCTTCGGCTCAGGTCATAATCTCAGGGACCTGAGATAGAGCCCTGCATCGGGTTCTCTGCTCAGCAGGGAGCCTGCTTCCTCCTTTTTCTCTCTCTCTCTGCCTGCCTCTCTGCCTTCTTGTGATCTCTGTCAAATAAATAAATACAATCTTTAAAAAAAAAAAAAAAAAAGACTGTTCCTGGGCGCCTGGGTGGCTCAGTCGGCTAAGCACCTGCCTTTGGCTCAGGTCATGATCCTGGGGTGCCAGGATCGAGCCCTGTCTTGGCTCCTTGCTCAGTGGCGAGTCTGCTTCTCCCTCTGCCCCTCACCCTGCTCATGCTCTCTCTCTCTCTCTCTCAAGTAAATAAAATCTTTTAAAAAGGGCTATTGCTTTAAAAAATTTTACCACAACAGTTAATACTTGTTTATATTATTATTCATGTACAAGAACCTGACATCCAAATAATATAGTCTTAATTTTTTTTTCCCCACTGAGAAATCTGGGTAGAATTTTGCGTTTTTTGTTTTTTTTTTTTTAACATTGCTGCTATAATGATGAAAATAGTTTTCTTTTACTTTCATAATTTGATTTATTCAATGAGTAGAATAAAAAATTTCAAAATATGAACCTATAGAGTTGTTAAGAAAGCAGATATAAGCAGGAACCGAATCCCAGGATCAGTATAACAGCTCAGTTTTAACAGCTCCGACAAAACTTTAAGAGATCCGATTTTTCAACTAAACCAGTAACAAAGTGTCAGGCTCATCAGAGTCCATGAGAGGTCCCAGGAACTCATCCACACGACACCACCCTGATGGCCGGAAAGATGAAAAGGCCAAAGAAACCACGAACACCTTCAGTGCTTCTCTTCCCTCGGAAGGAAGGAATCCAAATGATCCGGGCCGTCCGAATCTAGCTCTGAACTCCCATTCCAGTCTCACACATCCTTTACAGGAATTTTCACACTTCGGTGATCTTTATTTCTCTGCCCCTCAATCCTAAAAGAACCTTTATTCCATGTTCTACCAGTATCACTCTCATCGATGAGGACCCAGTAACAGTCGATGGAGCTGCCGTGAGGCATGTTCCCTCAGGCCCCAAGTAGAATTTCAGCCCCATTTTACTACTGAGCAGGTTGGACCAAGCAGCTCACCTCCCCTCTCCTGCGACCAGACTCTGAGCTTCGGTGTGGGGTAAAGAACCGCATCTCCCTATCCCCTCATCGTCTCAGTCACGAAAAGGAATCAAAACGGGCCCCGAACGCGCCACCTCGCCCCAACACTCCTGTCACTCTGTCACACGGCAATTCTAAGTGCTCGACGCCTAAGATGGCAGAGACGGTTCCCCATTTTTAAAGTGTTTTCAAGGGATCGGCACATTTTTCGTATTTCTTCCAATGCCTATTACAAAATGGTCCTGAATTACATGCCAGTAATGATGGAAAAATCATGGGGATGCAAAAGGCTACACAGTATCTCCAAATCTTGACTTTCAAATCCTTACAAAACTTTAAATACGCACAAGGGTGCGCCCCCCAAAATAAAAACACTTAATAAAAAAAAATAAAAACACTTAATAAAAAAAAAAATAAAAAAAAAAATAAAAGAGCTAATATCAATTCACACAAATTAACTTTTCTTTCTCCCAACCTCTAGCAAAGGGCCCTCTGAACAATAAAATGGCTACAAATCAGGTAATGAAATGAAAGAAAGAGAGACTGCTTCATTGACATTAGGCAATCACCAAATACAGTATTGCTACAAATCTTAATCCTTTTTTTTTTTAAGATTTTATTTATTTATTTGGCAGACAGAGACACGGTGAGAGAGGGAACACCAGCAGGTGGGGTGGGAGAGGGAGAAGCAGGCTTCCCGCTGAGCGGGGACCCTGATGTGGGACTCAATTCCGGGACCCCGGGATCATGACTTGAGCTGAAGGCAAATGCTTAAAGACTGAGCCACCCAGGCGCCCCCAAATCTTAATCCTTTATTCTTACTAAAATTTTTTAGAGCTCCCCGTCTATGTAATAGTGACTCAGTTCCTCAGCGTTCAAGATGCTCTATGTGACACCAATCTACCTTTCCAGCCATGTTTCCTACTCCCTAGTTCAGTATTTCTCCAATGTGAATAATATATGTATCCTTTTTATTTATTTTTTAAAGATTTATTTCAGAGAGTGAGTGAGTGAGTGAGAGTGAGCAAAAGAGCAAACAGGGGGAGGAAGAGAGGGAGAGGGAGAAGCGGACTCCCCGCCGAGCAGGGAGCCCGATGCAGGACCCGATCCCAAGACCCCAGGATCATGACCTGAGCCGAAGGCAGATGCTTAACCGACTAAGCTACCTAGGCGCCCCTACGTATCCTTTTTAAAAGAGAAAAAAATGGGGATGCCTGGGTGGCTCAGTCAGTTAAGTGTCCAACTCTTGATTCTGGCCTCTCTGCTCAGTGCAGAGCCTGCTTGAGATTTTTCTCTCTCCCTCTGCCCCTCCCCCTCATGTATATTATCTCTAAAGAAATGAATAAAATCTGTTAAAAAAAAATGAGAGAGAAACGTTCCTTAACCCCTAAAAATATAACCTAGATCCTAGTTTGAAAAATATTACTCTATTCAAACAGCTGTAAAATGTTTGATCACAGGGCACCCCAAGAACTCCTTTGGCCTTTATCTGGACCAAACCTGATACCCAAGCACAAACACTTGCACTGAGACGTCCTGGCAGCAATGGACTTCACTTCAAAACACTTGTGATTTTAACAAGTCTTACCACCGAATTGAAAACACAGTATTAAAAATCTCACAGAAATTCCAACCTCAATATACTTGGCCCACAAGACCCCGACATTCTGAGACAAACTCATTTACAGGGTAGAGTCCAAGGTCCTTACTAGGGCACGCCAGGGCCTTCAGGATCTGGGCCCAACACCCCCCACACCCTCACCGCTGCTCACGTCCAACCTCAGTCAAGGTCCAGCAGTCGCCGTTCTACAGGCCAACCTGCCAAGGCTACTCGCCCATTCCGGGCTCTGAACGTCTGGCGATCTTTTTGTCAACAGTTTCACCTCGAGGAACGTTTTCCCCAATCCTCGCATTCTAAGGGAAGCTCTATTCCCATGTGTTTACTTCTACCGACGTACTTACTACAGTGGCAATCTCTCCACTAAATTCTGAGTTTTCTGAGAACTGCACCATGTCTTACTCATCTTTACATTCCCAGAGCAGCCTGGCAGTGCCTGGGCAACAAGAACCATGTGTTCACTAAATGAACGACCCCAAATTCCTAAACCCCAGTCAACTAAAACTACACCCCGCCATGATGTTTGAGCTAGACTTACTGCATTCTTACAGTGTGCCTGACTCTGGCCCTTGAACCAACCTATGAAATCGGTACGATTCTGACCCCATTTCACTGATGAGGAAACTGAGGCTTAGAGGTCATGTAACCTATTGCCCAAGTTCATGGGTTATTTATGTTCACAACTTTCCTCCACATAGACTTGCACACCTAGGTCATCTTGGTAGAGCGCAGAATGCCAAGAAACCTTTTACACATGCTGGACATGAAATAAATATCTGTCGAATGGGTAATTAAATCAACTCTACAGACACACACATCCCTTCAATTAATTTGAAAAAGATTACGGCATTTCGAGGCTCACTAACATACATATCTGTATCTATATAGATAAATACATATATATATGTACACAGAGAGAGAGAGAGGAGGTAAGTTCTAGGGCAGAGATAAAACCACACAATGAGCCATGAGGTGATTTTCTCTTGCATTTACCCGATTTTACCCGAACTTGAAGCTGTTCTCTACAGTGACCATCTACTACGGAAACTGCAGGTTATCTGCCAATTTTGCATTTGATAAATAAACAAGCTGTCCCTTCCCTCGCGGCTTCACGCCACACTACCAGGCATGGTAGCGTCCCAACTGTTGTTTTTCTCACTGCACAATGTCTGGGCCTCAGTATGTCAAAGCAGCTCCATAAACTAAACTATCCAGTTGCCTCTTTTCCACTTAAATTCACAACAGATAATCTGTGAGGGAGTTAAAAATAAGGAAAGAGAACAAGGATCCAATCAAACAGACTCTGCAAAAGTATTCTGTAGGTCCAGGCTTTCAAAGAACCCCAGCAGGTGCATCCTCTTCCGTAAAGCCTTCCGTGGATCCCCTTGGCTGAAAGCCCTCGTCTCCCCCGGACTTCGGAGTTTTTCTAACCTCACTGATGACCTGTGCATCACAGAGAGTACCATCGCTTCTGAGGACAGGCTTTATGCTTGAGTCATTTCTTCTTGCCCTCACAGCGCTTGCACAGAGAAGTACAATGAAGAATCCACTGAAGGAATGAGTGTATAGTTAAGAAGGTCAACCCTTCGCAACATGAGTTCTTAGGCCAGTTCCTCCACATATTAGCAACAGATTAGTTACGTTGCATAGAATTTCCTGGAAGGATGTTAGAAATAATTTAAATCGGTCAGCAATGACCAAAATGAAACAATCCTTCAAGGAAGAATGGTATTTTGCTTTTCCAAACCAGAGTATGCACAGCAGACTTCTGGAAAAGCATCGCGTTTGGAGCCGAGAGCATACCTGGTTACCTACGTCACGATTATACACCTGCCATGTGTGTGCTATGGTGCACAGATAATTTCAACTGTCTGGTCAACATAAGCAAGAAAAGAGAAAAGATCTGTCAGATAGAAGAAAAGAAAAAAGGAAAGTAGGTTGATTTATCCATGGAAGATGCTTCAAAAAGCTGATAGCTGAGAGATGTGTTCATATTCCAAAAATGGACTTCCGTATTTGTTGGATACCCAACAAACATGACCTTCAGCATGAGCAGCCTACCGTCCAGACTCTGGGCACTCCACACGTTTGAAGTCTGGAGAGACTGTTCAGTTGTGCCGGAGGCCCCGGCTCTCAAGACACAAAAAACGTAGAAGGCACACAGGAAGTAGAAGGCAAAGGCGAAGCCAGGACCCACATCCCCGGCTCCAGACTCGGCATTCTAGAAACCACACCGCCACGGGGAAGCACAAAGAGCTGGAGAGGATCTCGTGGAAAAATTGTCCCGGGAAAAAGTGACTCCCAAATGGCTGTGAGCAGAGGTTGTTTTTTGATCATGAGGCATGAAATGAAAGGTGCCTATCCTTCGAATCAAAGTTTCTATTTGCTTTCACATAAGTCACGAGATTTAGCTGATGACGTGGTGCCCTTTAAGACAAGGCAGCTCTCCTGGATACACTCCCAGGCCTCTGGGAATCTTTATCATTTTCACCCAACCTAGTATTAAAATTCAGCTTAGTCAGACACAGGTATAAAGTTTATAATTTTTATTCCTAGAATATAACTGACCTACTAATTGAAAGCAGACACTTTGGAACAAATTCTAATTGAACTCTCTTCCGTATCAGTCAGAAAGATCACTCGAAAACATATCTAAAAGAAGCTCTTCTTAGTTAGAAACCTTCTGACATATGAAATTGCAACAGGAAGTCAAAAGCAAAGTTTCTTCTCATCCTAAATCCGAAGCACTAATTAACAGGAATAAAATCACCCTTTTTTCAATACGTTGACGTGAAGTGATAAATGCCAGCTGGAGCCAGAGCAAGTGGGAACCAGCGGCGACCGAGAAATCAAGACCCAGTTCTTGGCTGCAGTGTAAGTCGACAGGAACATTTATTGAGTATTACACAGAAGACACTTAATCCTAATCAACATTCCTCCTCCCCAACCAAAACCAAACAAACAAAACCAAACAAACCCTGATTATCTTAGTTCTGTCTCATCCCCGTAGCTCCTACTTACACCGTGTGTGCTGGCCTCGTTAACCAAGCCCAAGGAGGCATCAAAGACTGAGTCATAAACCCAGAACTAGAATCAAGTTCTGCTACTGACTCATTGGACAGTCCTAGGACAGCTATACTTCCCCCACTACTCCGATGGTGTGAGGTAATTCCAAACACCCTCCTACAGAATGATCGCAGCCTGAACTAGAAGCTTCCAAATGCACCACTAGGATTTGTGCTATTTCTCAGACCATCAAACGACCATCAAGACTTAAGAACAAGGGTTGGAGGGCTGAGAGTACGGAGGAGGAGGATCTGGGAAGAGAAGGGCACTAACCTAACATCTTCTCACCTCGACACAGGGTGTCTCCCTGAAGAAAACACAAGGCTCTTGTAAGTCCTCCCCCCTTCTGTGGCCTCAGTTCCGCCTCCCCACGCTGCCCACACGGCAGTTCGGGTTTCTGCACAGACTTCAGACGGCCAGGGGGAAAGTCGCAGAGACTCAGAAAGAGAAAAGGAGGAGAAAGAGAGAGAGAGACAGAGAAACAGAGAAGGAGATGGGAAGAGAGACACACAGAGACATGCTGGAGGTCCCCACATACTGACTTCCCTGTGGCCTCGCCTTTAAGCAGGACCTGGTGAACTTAAGGACAGTTGGCAGAGACAGTGATTGGGCACCTGTTGTCCCAAATAAGTAGGATGTCCGTTGTGAAATATGTGAACTGGATGCAGGTGTGACACAAGGCAAACACAGACCACATTCCGGCATCTCTAGGTTCAGAATGGGACAGGGAAGCCTCTGGGTCATGAGGGCAGACTTGGCAGGCAAGCTGACTTCCAGTCAAAATTCCTAATTATTAGATATTTCCCATTTTAAAAAAAGCTAAAGAAAAAAGTCCCCAAATGAGTAATTAATGTAGAGAGTTCACTTCTATTTACTAAAGGATTTGGAGTCTTACACAAAGATCCGCCCTGTGGAAGGAACCTGACCCCAAGGCCCCTACTGCTCAGGTAAACCCAGCCGCTACTACTCAAGGCAGGCCAGAGAGCTCTCCGATTCGGCTTACACGGAGCAAAACCAGTTGAAAGGACAGATTTATAAAACCACTTTAGCTGGGATTTCCAGGAAGGACCTGGAGAAGGTGGGTTAAGGTGACAAGCTGTCAACGAAGAAAGTTCCGGAGAGGAGCTCAGTGTTTCTTGACAGTGGCAGGGTGGTGGAAGGGGCAAAATTTGACCAAAAAAAAAAGAAAAAGAAAAACAAATTCAAGTGACGGTACAAATGGCGGCTAAGTACACGGGATGCTTCAAACCTGTTTCACAAGATACAGGTTTCACTACCAAACCAAAGCTTTCTTCAGCTGCCAAGTGTCTCCCTGTCCAATGAGAAGCGTGAGGCGCCGGGCACCTGCCCTCAGGCGTGTGCTGCAGTGAGTGTGCCCTCTTGTTCCCTGGCACTCTGAATGTCCACCAGGAGTCAGTGCATTTTATCCTCCGTCTGGACGAACCTCTTGCTTAGACGCCAGAGGATACCACATGAAACACTTCCAAGCCAGAGTCTAGCAAAAAGAATGGTAAGAAATTCCAAAGAAAGACCTTTCTCCCAGTCTGCCCCAGATCGGTTTCTTCAAAGCCAACTTTCCAATTGCTAAGAATTTACTCCGTGTCGGCTAATTGGAGGCATTCTCTCCCCCAACGTCCCGTCAAGAACAACTTCTTGTCATTTCCAAAACTGGTCAAACTCAAACTCTACAGACTGTTCATTATCTATAAAGGAATGTGACTATGTTTCTGGCATGAAAAAAGTTTATTTTTTACTCTGATAAATATGTACTTTCAAACCGCAGGGAAGGAAACACCGGGAGTCAAGTGCGTGCCGATTCGGAAGGCTGGACGGGCGGTCTCCTGCTCCCCTTGTGCTGTCCCCCCCCCCCCCCACCGCAAGGTGAGCACTCAGGGATAATCCCATTCATGGCGTCAGCCTTGCATTTGCCAAGACCTTAGAAGTCTCTTATCCTTTGTTTTAAAAGTAGCAACGCTTCCCGACTGTCTCTTATCCTTTGTTTTAAAAGTAGCAATGCTTCCCGACTTCTATTCAGGCCAGGGAGGATACACTTTTGTTTTAAATCACCTGCCTGCATTTAATTGCAATTGCAAGTGAAATATTTGACTCACTCCTCTCCCTCCTCCCTCCCATTCACGCTGGGAATTTAAAGTTGTGAAACAAACCGAACCTGTCCCTGCTTAATGCGACCAAACACGGCAACACCTCGCTTTAATAGAGCACTTAATTGATGCTTCACCGGAATGGAATCCCTATAAATGCATGCGATATGCTCAGTCCAAACAAATTAAAAATTACTCTCACAATGAATTCCAAATATTATGCTTAGACAAAACAACAAACTGTTATTAAACTCATAAACCCGCATCCCACAAGAACCTACAAAAAGTCTGAAGTTCAAGTTACCAGATCGGCTACACCCTCTGACAGAATGAACTCTGCGAGCCTCCATAATCCCTCACCAGGAACTCCGCACTCTCTGCAGAGACAAGACAAAAGCGAGATACCAGCGCTGCATCCAAACACCTCAGCACCCCAGTCAGGCCGTGCATTCTATTTTAATCCTCTTCCTTTTGTAACACGAGCCTCTCCAAGATACATAGAACGTTTGGCTCCGAGTGACAATCCAACCCTTCAGAATGGCTCGGCGTTCCTTCTTAAGAGTTGATAGGTCGTAATTAAAAGCACAAAGTACTCTCATTGATGGGTTTTTTTCCTCTAGAGAATGGAATGCTCTGGTTTTGCCCATCTCTGACTGCCTCCCCGCCCTTTGCTTCTCACTGACCCTGAAGAGACAAAACGTGTAGGAATCGGTTTTGTCACCCCCACAGATAAGGATCAGGCCACCAAGGAGAAGACGTTCCATCCGTCTGCGAGAAATCCAGTCGCAGCCTGAAACGGAGCGGGGCGCTGCTTCTGCAGGTCTCCCGAAGACTCAGAAAGCCAGCAGGGCCCACAGGAGCATCCCAGGAAGCAGGCCAGGCTGCTTTAAGCCATGAATGCGCAGACAATGAAACAGCCACACTCCACATCTAACTTCTCGACGTTGCTTCCTCTAGCAGGAGCTCGATGCATGTCTGGCAGTAAGTGCTTTGCTGCTGATAGTTTAAAAATCAAACATGGGAACGGTGGCTGCACCGCAATGCAGCTTCTGGTGTAAAAATGTACAAGTCACGGGGGGGGGGGGGGGGGGGGGAGGAGGGTCGGGAGAGGGTGGTTGGGTGATGGACATTGGGGAGGGTATGGGCTATGGTGAGTGCTGTGAAATGTGTAAACCTGGCGATTCACAGACCTGTACCCCTCGGGAAAAAAATACATTATATGTTTATTAAAAAATTAATTTAAAAAAAAGAAAAAAAACTTACAAGTCACTATCGGAACAAATCTGTTACATGTTTTGTATCCCTGGGGTCCATTACATTTTTAAAGGGTTTGCTTAAAATTTGGGACACCTGGGAGGCTCAGTCAGTTAAGAGTCTGACTCTTGATCTTGGTTCAGGTCAAGATCTCGGGGTCGTGAGATCCAGCCTACATCTGGCTCCGTGCTCAGGACGGAGCCTGTTTTGGATTCTCTCTCTCCCCCTCCCCCTCCCCTCACCCCCTCACACGCAGGCACACCCACACAGGCGTGCAGGTGCACTCTCTAAAGAAAATCTTTAAAAGTAAAAAGATTTGCTTAATATTCATGGGCATCACAGCTACATATAGGTGATCAAAGAAAACCCAAGCTTGGCTTTGGACCGTAGCTCTTTTCCTGTTGCCAAACTGTCTAGGCAACTATAACTCAGTGTGTTCCCAATCCATCAACAGAGATCCCTTCCTGTTAGCGGTCCCCTGAATCCAGGGGCTCCCTCAAAGGTGGCTGGCCCAGTTTTCACCTGATTCCAACACAGCTATAATTTATATTTCTCTGTAGTTAAACATCATTTACTAACAATGAACATAAATTATTTCCTGTTAGCAAAGAGCTCTTCTACTAAGGGAACTTATAACAGTGAAGCCATAAAGCTACTCAATTAACAAGAATTATCGCACTTTTAAATATTTTATTTTTTTAATGTGATCTCTACACCCCAACACTGGGGCTTGAACTCTCCACCCAATATAAGAGTCGTAGGCTCCACTGCCTGAGCCAGCTGGGAGCCACTAGACTTTTAAATACTCCCCGCACTGTCCAAAATGCCTTCTGTCCATTTCATGGTCTAGATTCTTGCCTCCTCGTACAGCCTCACTGTGATGACCACGGAGCAAACACGTACTCATCTAGGGGACTAAGTGCTTTTTTCTGGATACTGAGCAGGTAGCACTACCTCGTTACGTGTGAACACGGAAAAGGGCCCTTAGCACAGTGCCTAGCATTAAACAGGCATTCAAGGAAGTTAATTCTCTCTCCTTAACTTCTGTTTCCTCTATTTATTCTAGCTCTTCAGGCTTTGAGAGGTCCTTACTTCCTATCACAAACCAAATCTCAACACTGTTGTAAACCCTTCATTTATAATTCCAGCAAGAAATAAAACTCCAGGCCAAGATGTGCAAACTATCCAGAATTAACCACTGAGTTCTGGAAATACTGTCACTGGAACAGGACAGACAGTCCCAATTTATAAATTAGCAGTGTCTCCAACGTTCATCTGCAAAGTGGTGTATACACCCTTTCTGTGATGTTATATTTAGGATCTCAAACTCTTCTGCAAAAGCCCAAGGGACCGCCAACATACCTGAATGACGATACCAGAGTCACAGCCTGGATTGAGCACAGTGCCTTGGTCATGGTGGATGGTAGCTGTTCGCTGCGTCACGAATGCCCAGGGCAGGGGATGTGCACGGCAGGCTCTGGACAGAATCTCTATCTAGCCCAAGAAGGTGCACACCTTCCCCTACCTTCCTCACGTGCCCTTCTCGCTTCCCCATCCTCTCCCACATGACCGATGCCCTCAGAACTCCCGGATTCTCAACTGCAGCCCCTCACCAGAGCTCCACTTTAAAGGTTTCAAAGGCGGAGGCTTCTCCCTGCCAAAATTACCTGCGATCAGCTGTACATCTGAAGGGAAGAAATCTGATCGTAAAGGTATTCCACGAGGGAAGAAGAGTATCTGATGAACTTGCACTTGTCCAGAGATTTCTGCCTCTTTAAAAGAAGCCTGGCTACCCAGACAAATTTGTGTGGAAGACAGGAAAACGAGCTGAAACAGGTCTGCACGGCAGAGAGGTGAGGGCCACCTGGGGGACTGTTCCTAAGCTACCTCGGCTTTTCAGAGTCGCTTCCTCCTCCTTGCCATTTTGAAAACTCATCATTTTTTTTTACAACCTCCATAATGTCTTCGAGTTCCCACAGGAATAGCAGGTATATGATAACACAGGTATATGACAGTATGACGGGAGTGGGTACGATGAGTTCAGTTTGGGCAGTGTTCTTCCCAAACTGGAACATAAGCCATGGTGTTCAGGATTCCTATGTCCTCAAAATACAGTCACCCCCAAAGCGAGCTGCAGAAGCTATGGGAAAACTCAGATGTCAACACAGGGCCAGAATTCTGGTTTTACTCATCCTGGCATGGCCAGAAGGGGATATTACATTTGTTTCTAAAGTGTCTTGGGGAGCAGGGGAATGGCACACATCAACTCTTACATTTATGGGAGAGAATGAACAACAAACGTATCCTAAATGAGAACAAGAAAAGTGGGGAATGAAAGTGGATACTTTTGAAAAAGAATCAAAAATCAAAAAAATCTATACAAGATTCTGCATGCATACTTGTTCACTCTAGTTGCCCTGGGGCATCAATTACTTTAAGTGTAAAAACAGAAAACATCCACTTGGCCAGGGAAAGCAAAGAATCTGGACACTGAATTCCAACACATGCTTGAAGCTGATGTCTGATATCAGCATCAAAAGGCAACAGCCTCATTAAGAAATGGCACAAACTCTTTCCGGTAGCAGGCAAAGGCTTAAGAAACCAAGTCGGTGTTGGGGGTCTGGAAGGGGAAATGAAAACTGAATTTACCTCCATCCATGAACAAGCAGCTACTAAGGCTGCTTAAGACACCCCAACAACACTTCTCTTTACTACAAACATGCTGAAGGTCGTCAGAATGAAAGCAGCCATTATCCTGACCGGGCACCTGGGCTTTTGTTACCCCCCCCCAAAGAGTGACACGTCAGACAACCAGAGCACCCCGCCCACATGCTGGGCCTTTCCACCCAGATCCCCAGGCACTCTGACAAGTGCTTATTAACCTTGATGACGTGCCAGTGAGAAAGAGAGTTGGCCACCACAGCCTTTTTATTTTCCTAGGAGAAGGAGAAAGGGGAGAAAACGGAGCTAGTGAACTAAGGGACTAAACCCAAGGTCACGGGTAAAGCAGAAAAGTGGACTCAGGACTTAGGCGTTCCCGATCACCTCCTCCACAATTTCTCAATTAGTCCCTAATGGCAAACAGGAAGTCTATCCCTATTTTGCTTTAAGAACAGAAGCTCTCGGAGGGCACAGGGCCAACTGTTCTTATAGGCTGCTGAGTCCTACCTTGAGATTTAATTTCAGAGTAACTGTAGCAACAATTACATAAAATGAAGTTTCCTTTTCTTCCTAACAACTCTTCTATAGCAAATTCCCGGGTTACTCGAGCGCCAGACTGTGGACGACGCACCCTGAGGACACTTGTGTAGGACCAAGGGGGTCGCCAAGAAGCCCTTCATGTGACCACAGTAACCCCCACTTCCTCACATTGGCAGACCCAACCCACCACACCCTCCACTGAAGACACACTTTTGCCTTAGGACGCCCCCAGGATGAAAGGAGAGCAACGATGCCACAAAGTTCACACAGTTTGCAAGAATCCAGTCATAGGGTTTTTTTAAAAGCAACCGCAGGCAGTAAAAAATGAAGTTACGCAATAATTAATACCTACTGCTATCTTATTCCGTCATTGCTAAACTTCTATTGAATAAGTAAAAGAAGAAATTCTCAAGGTCAAGAAGGACAGGAAGGTGGTCGTGGCTTTGCACCTGGCCCCTGACGAAGGGCAGTGCAACATACACTGCAAGTCCGAGACGGTACCCAGCGTCGGCTCCGCGCCAACCGCCCACAGGTGAGGACGCATCTCCCCTGTGAGGTCTGAGCTCCCAAGTTTTTAAGTAACCCAAAGGAAAAACTACCCACGAAACCCCTGTAATTCCACGAAAGAGGGATTATACTAAAAGAATGCTGTGGGAAGGGCAGAAATGACTCAAGGACATGCTGAATTTTTCTGGCAAGGACCAAACACTCCAACTAGAGTGATCCAAATGATCACGTGAATTGGAGGCAACTCTTCACGAGGAAAAGTGCCAGAGAGAAGACCCTTACTCTAGCTGAATGTGAAAGTGATGGCAGGAGAGTACTGCTAACAAGAACTTGTATTTAAGAGACTTTCTGAAGAAATTCCAACAGCTTCCTGGGCAATTGCTTCAATAATCCACACACCGGGCCCGGAGGAGGGAGGGGGGAGGTATTAACGCTGCTCTGCAAAGAAGGAAAAGGAGCGCAGGGAATGGGGCGTCAGGTGCCCCGCCTCCCCCGCCCCCCCACTCTGCAGGCTCACGCACTGCACCACACGTGCAGAAGGAGGTCGACAAAAGGTGTCCCTTTTGGAGGAAAGAGAGGGGACAAGGACAGTTTTGTAACCTCTGGAAGAAGCTGCACTTAAGAGAGAAAGTCGAGAATCCAGCTGACTCTGCTGTGGCGGAAGGAAGGGCAGAGCTGATGAGACAACAGCTGTTTCTTCTCCCAAAGTCTTGTCTCATTTTCACACACTTCATGACTTAATGGCTCTCACCTATCCTCTTACCGAGTTCATTCTCGCTATTCCTTAGCGAAGGAACAAAACATGCAAAACCATAAAAAAAAAAAAAATCAGTTGCCAAATCATTAAGCTCCTCCCACTTTCCCTGGCAAAGCTGGAGGCGGAGGAGCTCCGGGACTCGGTTACCTACCTTTGCTTCATCGTTAATGTCCCAAGTGAAGGAAATGGCGTTATACGCAATCTCCTCAATGTTACTGATGGTGTTGAAGCTTTCTTTATAGTCAGCTATAGGAGTGATGAGAAAGAAAGGGAAATCGTGATTTCTGGTCCAACGTTTTCCATATTATTGCCTCTGAAAAACTTATATGACCATATTGTTGGATTGAAAAAGGTTCAAAAAGATGAAAATAAGAATCACGGGATTTTTAAAATACAGGTAAGCCTTAGACCTATTTAATTTTCCCCCATTATGTCAAAATTAAGATATTTAGGACTAAAAAGTTTACGTAATTGTCCCAAGGTCACAAAACTAGCTCAGAGAACCAAGATGAGAACTCAGCTCTCTTAAATTTTTTTGAAAAGAGAACATGAACTTTACAAAAGACAAAAGAAGTAACACTGAGATTAAGGGCCATCTTGTGATACAGACGATGGTTCTGCACAAAAATTCTCTACATGGCAAGAAGAGCCCTTCTCATGAAGCCGCCTCATTAAACACGGGTTTGCCCAGGTCTGCTGCCACAGCCCAGCGGCTACATCCCTGGGTCTCTTGGAAGACAGAAGAGTCTAGCAGTACAGTTCATCAGGTAGCCAGGGGAGATGGGTTAGGCAAGTGCCCGCCAGCGGTATTTGCTTTTGCTTGTTTATTTAGGGTTTTTTCTCTACTTCACCATCATCTACAAATAATCAGTATCTCTTAAAGAAGACATTCCACCTCAAAAACCTTGCAGACCAAAGAGCAGGGCCCTCTTACGCGAGCCAGCTCTAGAGCCTCTGGTCCAGAGTCATCTGGAGAGCCAGCACTGCACAGGCCACACGTCCTTATGAAGGAAGTAAAGTGAAGAACACTGATTCCAGGAGGCCGAGAACAGGGTTTGGAACAGATCAGTAGCTGGCATAAAAATTCAAATGCTTTCGGCAGGAAGCTGATCGCTGCCAAAAATAACTGGAATTAGAAAACTGGATGCTTACACCTCTGGGAATAAAAGCAGGCTCCAGAGCTCCTCACCTATGTCAATGCACCTTTGTTTGGCCGTGTGCTGCCGTGAGTGCCAGTATTTCCAGTGCCTTAACTGATCTTCTCTGCTTTTGTCTTCTGCAAAAACCACCATGATCACACTCTATGAAAGAGAATGGATTATGATAGAAAGACGCTAAAGGGTGAGTATCTTCTGGAACTCTTACTTAGTGTTCTATTTTACAGTTAAGGCTGTAAACTGCCATTTTAGATCTTCATTTAGATCTAAATGAAAGCTCTCACGAGCTTTCCTGGAGAACAGAGCCAGGAGCAGAACGTACCCGGACTTTGCTGATGGGCCGGTGGATCCCCTCGCTGCCGCTGACCTCCTTCAAGGTGACGGGGTAGAACTGTCCTTTGTTCAGGTAGGTCATGGTGCTATCTCCTGGCTTCTGTCGAAGTGATTTTGAGGCTTCTAGGGTATATTCAAAGTTGTTCCTAAAGAACAAAAAAAAGCCACAGCTCTCTAATCCACTCCTCGGAAGCTCTCTGTATAGGTCAGCGCGATCTCTGAAATGCTTCAGTGTGGATGTATGCAAATAGCCAACTACCAGGAAACATCCAACTGACTGTCATATTATAAACAGCATTTGCTACTTCTGGCACAATAAATATAATCTAAAGCAACACAGATATTCTCAAATCTCTCATATGCGGAGCTACAAAACGCCTACTAGAAATTCTATGAAGTGAAAAGGTTAAAAATTAGAAGTTTAAAAGCTAAGGGTATTAAAGATACTAGCAGCTGAAAAGGACTTTGGAAGGAAATCTCACAAGACATGCTTCCAATTTGGTATTTCCCCAGCAAGGGCTGCAAACAGGTGGCCCGGTAGGTCTCTGATTAAATTAGATTTGGTCTGCACAGCACTCTTTTTGAGGTTTTTGCTTGGAATTTCGATGTTTTGTGATGGACACGGCACAGTTCTCTACATTCACTATCACCTTAAAGTAACATGTATATATCTCCCTTGAGTTAATAACCTTCCTAGACCAGAGCTCGAGAATTACACCTATTTTTGTAAATAAAGTTTTATTGGAACACAACCGCACCCTTCTTCGCGTGTAGTCTACAGCTGCTTCTGTGCCACAGTAGCGAGCTGGGCAGTTGCAATGAGCCTGGAAGGCCCACAAAGCTGCAATGTGTACTATCTGATCCTTTACAGAAAAGGTTTGCTGACCCCTATCTTAGATCCTACAGGTATCTGAGTTTGTGACTCCTGTACCTTGAGGCAGGTCTTTAAGGGAAGTCTCAATTCCCATCAAATCCTAGACTTAAAAAAAACCAAAAACCAAAAAACAAAAAACTGGTTTTACTTCAAAGCACAACATACAAAAAATGTGTAAGACTAAATTATAAAATGAAATCCTAAATGCTTTTAAAAAACATCCGAAGGTGTTCATACATTTTCATAATTAACTTGGAAGATACTCATACTGCTGGCATGAAGTACGATTTTGAGGTCTTAAAAGAAGAGGTTGTCAAGTCAGAAAAAAGCTGACTTCATTTATTTCACCACAAGTGAGGCTAATACAAAATAAAAGCCTTTATCCACTTGATGTTATTCCTGAATTCTCACAGAATTATATGTTCTTGGAAACGGAAGGGAGCTCAGAGATCTAATTTAATCCCCTCATCTCTTCTTTTAGATTCCATTCTACCACCATCATATAAAGAAACTGAAGGAAAGAAAAAGCACCAACACCAAGAATTAAGGAAACATGAAACACAGTACAGAGTTCAAAATTAAATGCACTAAAGCGAATGTCCCTCTAGCGAAGATAATACCACCAAAGCCACCTCTGATTTTCCAACATCAGATTAACACAAAAAGTCATAAGAGCTGAAAGTTAAAAATCAAATTAAAAGACAACTATTACCCAGAAACACTGTCAAAAACATAGTCCTCTGAATTCATGCCAGGCATCCGCAGGCTGAGATCCGAGGGGAAGAAAACCTGAAATACGAATGTGATAAGCCACAACTATTTAACTGGTTATCAGGCTCACTAAAGACCGACACGTGCTACAGCACAGAAGTATGTGGCTCACGGCTACGCACTACTCATTCGACATTCATTTGAAAATAAAAACTTTACCTCTACAAAAAAATTCGGAAGGAAAAACAGCCATTTCATATGCCACTCAATCACACGAAGACAACCCATGCAGGTACTCCCCCAGAGTGCTGCCTTATCCCCTGCTCCCAACTTCCCCACACATCTCAATTCTGTCCAAACTCTAGAATCTGCAACCAAGATCTCGTGACTTTCAGGGCTCATCACACCAAGTGAAGCTACCATATCAGGTGCACCACCAATGGACGGATTGATGCACTGTTCTCAGATAAGGCTACAATTCTACTCCTAGTGCCCTAAGCAGAGGGATATTCCTTTTCCCCACAAGACATTAAATATGGTTTTAACCATCTTCACTCCCCAACTTTTACCTGAGAGGGGTTCATCATCACAAAACCCCGAAAGCGTTTGGAGTTAGTCTGTAAATTTCATACAACGCATGCCTCACCAACATCTACTGCCTCCCTGACTCTACTACCAACCGAGAGAGACCCAGAAAATCCATGAGAAATCATTTTATATTGAGACCAATTGCAGGAATCTTGTTCTGGTCTAGGGCAAAAGCTGAAAACAGACTTCTGTGGAGATATCTGTTGTTGATGGAAGATTACATATGGGGTTTTCTTTCTCCGACAAAATCACTTAGCTGAAATCATAATTGTTAACTCAAATGCTGGTAAGATTAGCCATGTGCCCTTGATAATGATTTCTGGTTTTGTAGGTTTAGTTTACAAATTATACCTATTGGCCTTTTCTCGTAAAAAAGAAAATCTTTTGTTCCTAATCCATTCATTTCAGGCTGAGTTTCAAGCTTACATAACAAGGAGGAGGTGGAACCCAATACTTATACAAACACACAAACGTCTTAGGAAGATGCTTGCATTTGCTGTACCTCCTGAACGCCTTCCTTGAAGGTCTCTGAGAAGGTAGAGTCTGGAGTTCTCCTTTGAGCATTTGGGGGTTGAGCACCAGAGCTGAACTGGTCAGCATTAAGGTTCCGGTCGAAAACCACCACCCGCTCAGTGGGCTCAGGTTGGTATACTGCCGGAGAGATTCCCACAGCAAAGCCATGGGGCTGGGTTTCTGTCTTGATGGAGTGGGTAGGCATTGTTGCTATGGAGACGGTGACTGTTGTATCAGGAGCTGTTAGATGGCCTCTCTTATCAATGCCCAGTTGGTTGCCATGGGGAAGGACAATGTTAAATGGCACATTTTTCAGTACTTGCACTCTGTTTTCTCCAGCAGAGATGAGGGACTGCTCAGTCACATTTGGTATGCTGTTTCTTTAAGAAAAGAAAAGAAAACTCTGTTTTCAAACTCAATGCTGATGCAGTTCTCTGACAATTTTTATTTTCCTAACGGCAATGGGCCATTGGGTCCTTTGCAATAGTAATAATAATAATACGTTTGGGAGAAACCAAATAAATAGAAAATGGCAATGAAAACCCATTACTAGAGCAAAAAAAAAAGATTTCATGGTTAATCAGTCATAAAATCCAAAAGTATCAAGTAAAATTTCACTTGAAATCTAGAGAACTCAGAGCTCTCCTCTACTATGCTTTATTTGCAAGAATCCTAATAACAGAGGTCATATTTCACTAGAAGCCTGAAGCTATAAACGTAACCGGCTGGAGCAGTACGGTGCTTCAAGCACAGCCTCTAGAGTCATTCCGCCCTGGTTCAAATTCTGTGACCAGTGGGACGCTATCTCATCTCTTAGTAAGTACATGCTTGTCTATAAGGTGAGGGTAGTAATGCTATCTATCTTTCTGTCCTCACAAGGTTGTGACAAGGATGAAATGAGACGAGGCGCTGAAACGTGTATGATGACGCCTGGCGCACAAAGGCTTGAGAAGTATGAACAGTTATCTCACTTGGCCACCACGTTTCCTAGGACCTACACTTATCTGGCTTTCTCTACACCAAAAGAAAACCAATGGTTACGTTGTACAGGTTGCTATACTTGCATAAAATTACTTTTGGTTTAATAAATATCCTGGGCAGCAGCAGATGACTTCTAGTCCAGGGCGAAGTTAGTGAATTTTTCAAAGCCCCCTCAAACAATATATGCTGATACCTTTAAGAAAAAAAGCAACTTGGCAGTTTTGGACACTTCAGATCAATAAAATGTTCAAAACTTGAACCATAAATTCACTCCCAAGAATTTCCTAATGAAAGAAAAAAAAGGAAAAAGCTATCTAGAAAGTGGCTTGTCAAGGCTTTGTAGTAGTAAAAAAAAAAATATATATATATATATATATAACAGAGCCTTAATGTCAGGATAACTAAGTTTTGCTTAAAAACTATATCAAAATTAAATAAACAATGAATTTAAAAGTTGGAGAAAAGGGAAGAGCAGATCAAACAGAAGGAATTATGTTAGTAACTGCTGAAGCTAGTAATCAAACAGATATAGGCTTATATTATTTCCCCACTGTTGTTATTTGAAAATATGCATAATAAAAAGTAACAATAAAAAAGAAACCTTAAGATCTTCTCCAAAGGGTAATTATCAAGATTAAATTAGCAACATGGAAAAACACTTATGGAAAGTAGAAGAACACAACCTACCAAATGCTGTGTGTGAATACAACCACAACCACATAGAACGTGCACGCATACCCAAACAGTAAATAAAGAAATCATAGAGACAGTGGGATTCTGAGTGATCATTCTTCCTTTAAAAATATTTTACTCCTGGGGTACCTTACGAGGCTTAGTCAGTGACGCGTCTGACTCTTGATTTCGGCTCAGGTCATGATCTCAGGATTATGAGATTGAGCCCTTATTGGGCTCCAAGCTAGGTGTGGAGTCTGCTTATGATTCTCTCTCCCTCTGCCCCCACCCTTCTCGCACTCTCTAAATAAATAAATAATATAAATAAATAAATACATATCTATTTATTTCTTTTACTAATAGAGCACAGGGAAATTTACAAGTTATGTGAAAATTAGTTTTCACGGCTATAAAGTCAAGCCTTAATGTTCTGAAAGTTTTAAACCTAAATAACCTAAAATAACTTGGACAGGAGTTTGGAATACAGCTGCTTCATTAAGTTTTACTCAGGCCAGTATTCAAGATCATTGGTACATAATCTTTTTTAAAGGACCCCCACCTTTGCATTAAATGCCACGCCCTTCTTAAGAGAAACTCAGACAAATAAGGGAACAGTTTGCTTACATCATTACTAAAAACATCCCTCCACAGGCAAAGAAAGCATGCAGAAAAGGCAAGTATGTGTAAAGAAACTGGCAACTTCTCAGAACAACAGAATCATAATTACCACCTATCTCTTCCACTAGAGCTTTTTCATTCTTCCACTAAAGCATTTCATTTCATTCTCCCGCTTTATTTTCTGCAGAAACCCGTGAAAATACAATATAGTACCATTTCACACTTTCTATGAGACATTACCTTTTGCTGTGATCTGGCTCTGGGGGCTCAACGTCTGACTTTGCTGTTGATGACCTCCTCTCTCTTGGAACCTTAGATATTAACAAACACGACACAATTTAGTTCTCACTTAGTGAAATATAGATACAGCCTCTTTTCAGTGAAGTTCAACCTCTGATAAGTCTACTTGATCGCCTGCCAAATGCCAGGCTGTGGGGATACGCGATGAGTGAGACAGTGTCTGCCCTCAAGAGCTTACAAATCTTGTCACGAGGTTAACATGTAAAAACTGATGATTCCTTCGTTGCCAAATAAACCCAGGGCATCACGAATTCACTTTGACACTGAGTTTGGGTTTCATCTCTTAAAAAAATACCTCTGGCTTGGTTTTACCATTTATCTATGCTACAGAATAAAGAAGCTACTGAAAACCCAACCGGGGGCGCCTGGGTGGCTCAGTGGGTTAAGCCTCTGCCTTCGGCTCAGGTCATGATCTCAGGGTCCTGGGATCGAGTCCCGCATCGGGCTCTCTGCTTGGCAGGGAGCCTGCTTCTTCATCTCTCTCTGCCTGCCTCTCTGCCTACTTGTGATATCTCTCTGTCAAATAAATAAATAAAATCTTTAAAAAAAAATAAATATCACATACATTATGAATGTAACTGTGTTGAAATAAAAAAAACAACAAAAAAACTTCCAGAGAAAAAGTTGTTGATGTAGGACTAAATTTAAAAAAAAAAAAAAAAAAAGAAAAGAAAACCCAACTGGACTCCCAGTGTTCTCGCCTTTTCGTCACCCTTCCTTTCAGACCAAATGCACAATCAAAAGGCTCAGCCATGCTAACAGTTCATTTCCAAGATCCAAGTGCTGGCTTCAAATGATAAATTTCTTCAAATACTCTGGGATTCACATTATCTGGTACCCAGAGGACAAATCGAACTCAGTTTGTTCTACGCTTTTCTTGATTCTGTTCTTCTTTACGCAGGAGATGAAAACAGGCTAACATTATACATGTGTACCCTAGACATCAACCTGCTGGAGAGTAATTTCAAACATGTGCTCCAAAATCGCTAAATGTTTGAAACTGTTTCCAATGCGAACGTATGGATATATTTACCTTTAAACACAAAACAATTTATTTCATGTGTTAACAAATGTGCTTTTAAAACTTCATTGAAGTTATTTAAATCTTCATCGAAGAGGGCGCCTGGGTGGCTGAGTCGGTTAAGCATCTGACTCTTGATCTCAGCTCAGATCTTGATCTCAGCGTTGTGAGTTCAAGCACTGGGTCGGGCTCCACACTGGGAGTGGAGTCTATTTAAACAGTTATTGTGTAAAAACGACAGATAGTTATATCCAAAAATCAGTTCATTTAAAAAAGAAAAGAACACTACACCTGTGATAAGAAACCTGACATATTAGTACTAAGACTGTCACCCCTAATGGACAGACATAATGACTGATCTCGTCCTAAGATGTAAAATACTTTTAGGACCCTTTATTTAAAATACATACACATATAACCCCTGCAATCAGTACCATTACATCAGTCTTTCTGGCACTGAACTTGTTTGTTTTCTCCCATTTTCAAAAAGTTTCAGTTAAAAAGACGTACTTCAAACTTCATAATTAATACTTAGGAACTTACGATTTTTACACTGAGTCAAGAAAACGGGACTCGAGAAGAACAGAGTTATTATAAGTTCCACTTTGAAGGAATTCTTCAGCTCTACTTTCCAGGCAAAGAGATCTCCTAGCATCATTAGTTACTACACAAGTTTCCCTTCATATTCAAAGGAAAAAAACAGGGACGCCTGGGTGGCTCAGTTGGTTAAGCCGCTGCCTTCGGCATAGGTCATGATCCCAGAGTCCTGGGATCGAGTCCCGCATCTGGCTCCTTGCTCGGCAGGGAGCCTGCTTCTCTCGCTGCCTCTGCCTGCCTCTCTGCCTGCTTGTGTGTACTCTCTCTCTTTTTCTCTCTCTCTGGCAAATAAATAAAATCTTAAAAAAAATAAATAAATAAAACCTTTAAAAAAAAAAAAAAGGAAAAAAACAAAACAAAACTTACCCCAGTCTCTCAATCACAACAAGCTGGATACATGGTCTCAGACCAGAAAATAATAAAATTTTTTGTTTAGGTCCCACCCTAATTTGGTAATCATAATCAAGCCATCTTCTTTGTTTTTTTCCCTCTGCATTTTTTAAAGAGTTTATTTATTTATTTCACACACACACACACACACACACACACAAGGAAAGAGAGTGAGAGCACAAGCAGGGGGAGATGCAGGCAGAGGGAGAGGGAGAAACAGACTTCCTGCCAAGCAGGGGGCCCCACAGGAAGTTGGATCCCAGAACCCTGGGATCATGACTTGAGCTGAAGGCAGCTGCTTAACGGACTGAGAAACCCAGGCGCCTCCGCCCTCTGCGTTTCTTATATTCAGGAAATAATACAATGCCAGAATGTAACGAAACGTAAGCAACTGGTGAATCTAGGTGAAAGTATCTGGGAGTTAATCATCTGATTAAATTGAAGTTTTCTATAGGTCTGGAAGTTTTAAAAACAAAAATATGGCAAAAATCAACTGTGATATAGAGCCATCACCACATACTACTATCGAGCAGAAAGAATGCCAAAGAGTCTAGCAAGCAAAGGACATTCGATGGGAGACAGCGTGACATGCCGAAGAGGATGACTTTAGCATTATCCAGACCAGGCCTCAAATCCTGGCTGCAACACGTGCTAGTTGTGTGACCTGAGAACTTAATTTTTTCCTATTTGCAAAACAGCGGTCATACTACATATTTTGCAGGCTTTCTGGAGAGATCAGAAGTAACATGCATGGCAGTAACATGCTTAGCGTGACAGAGGAAACCAGTAAGTGGTGACCAGTGACGAGGACACAGATCTTCAGATAGGAACATCACACAAAACTCCAAGCACAGAACAGATTATATTTAATTAAGACTAATCTATTGAAATAGAAACAGAACATATTCCGATCTTAGAAGTAGAAAGTCCAAGACTAGAAGAACAGCTTTCCTTCGTGAATCCTTCAGTCAAATCAAAGGCTCTGTGATATCACGAAAGGCAAGGAAATCATTCTGACCACATCAGAATAAAGGTTAGAGCCCAGGGAAATGAACCACTGTCTACTCGTCGGGGCGCTAAGAAGTCCCTTTGGTAAAACATTCAATCTCAGTAAGACACGTCTCCCGTCTTCTTTTATGGTAGCTTCACCCTCCAGATCGAGCTAGAGCAGCTGGCTACTTCACCCATTTTAAAAACAACCCTTTGATTCTATGAGAGTAGATTTTCGGCTTTGAACCACAGTAAGTCAAAGCACTCATTAAACTATTTATAGTCACTAGAGAAGCAACTTGCTTTACATTCTACCAGCAAATTACTGTTTTATATGCTGTTGAATCAAGTGCATCTCGGACTGTTGTTAGGTTTTTGAAAGAGGAGGCACATCTACCTTGTAATAGTCATAGAGCAAGCCCAGGGCGGCCGCACTGTCTTCGTCTCCATTGATGCTCATCATCGCCTTGGTTGCCGCGGTGAGAGGGTTCTCCAGGAAAGACTTCCAGGCTTCGTCCTCACTAGTGTAGGGGCGCCGCTGTGGATAAAGGGCTTCATTCTGAAGAACCAAGACTGGCCGTTTGCTTCAGAGAGATTGAAAACACACATACGGCTAGATCTCACACTTTCTACTGCAAGGCACCACAAGCTAGTTTTTAAAAGCCCCGAACAATCAATTCCTTGATATTCCAGTAAAAGAGCCCAATGACCCACCCCAGCAAAGGGCACCGAGGTGAGACCAGGAGACAAGCCACCTGAACGCACACCTACGGGTCCCCCGGGGAAGATATATGGGACTGGGGAGCCAGGGAACGTGCAGTTAACCTGCACACGTGACCCAGGATATATAATTTGGCAAAACAAAACAAAACAAAACACTCCAAGAAAAGGCCAGGCTATTCAAATACCTAAGCAAACAAACACAAGGACGAAGTGGGGCAAAACAGAACATTCATTCTCCTCAAACATCTGCAGTCAGGACTGTACCCTCTTAAAGAGAGTAGACACGGTTCAAGCATCGTGCTGCTACATGTTACTTCCCTCTCTCTCCTGTTGATACCAGGCCTTAAAAACTTTCCTACCCACAAACCAGGGAGAGAGGAGGAGGGGGCGGAAAGAAAAGAGTGACTTCGTTTAATCCTCGGGGTATATGAGAAAGTTAGAATATTCTACTGATGACCACCAGATTGAGCACGGAATGTGGCCAAAGGGGACTGTAAATCAATAAGGAGGCATAATTTTCTGGCATGGGAGTTAACTGTTTATCTTAGAGATAAACACTTAAGAATCTACAACAATAAATGAGGCCACTGAACAAAAAGAGCTTTTTAAGAAAATAGGTGGGAAATCTGTTTTTAAAACTCTTTACTAGATTTTCACACTGGGCAAGAACGGTTTCATTTTAACACTGTAGTTGGGTGGGAAAAATCCGGAAAAATCAACAGAGATCTTAGTAAAGTCTTATAGAAGATTCAGTTTTAAAGATTAAAACAAACATTACTGATTCCAAAAACTTGAAATGTCAACAGTCTCAACAACTTTTCAGTTGGTACTATTTAACAAGTCAATAAGGAGAAAAAGCGGAACACAAACTCCAGCAAGATGAAGTTGTTGTTTTTTTAAGGGAAAAAAAATTGTTAATGTTTAAAACTACTCTGAATTATCAGTATTCTAACAAGCAAATTTAAGGCTCAGCTCTCATTGCAACACACAAATGAAATATGTAAATGGCCTAAAGGTGACCTACCTACTCTAAAAGTGAATGTAGAGAGATTGATTATCTTTTCAAGTAATCAACAAAGGTTAGGGTTTTGGCAGGCAGGCCCTTTAGAAACAGATACAGATTTTTAAAAAGGAGAACATCTTTGAAAAGGGGTGGGAACATGGGCCAACAACTGAATTTATCCTCAAAATTCGGTCTTATTTCAAAGCCAGTGTTTTAAACTCATGTCTAGGCATAAAATCCAAATACTGATTACATTTAGTAGGCAAAGCAGTTTTGAGGGGGGTATACTATTCTAACACAAAACAGACATAATGAAGTTTATTTAAAAATGAAGGCTGTGTGTACAAATCTCAAATTCACAATAAATAAATAAATGCACAAAAAGGCATTCCCTACACCATTAGGAGCAGAGTATAACAGCCACTGAATCAGTGGTATCTTGGGGTGATTTACTGGTACGCTGCTAAGCTATTATTAATAGTGTAATAGCTACTTCCAGAAGATTATGACAGCACTTGGCTCATTCAATTCCAGTAATGCTAGTTTTTCAGCTTCCCTCCTTCTCCCACCCCCATCCCAAATTTGTATAGGCAACAGAAAATATTTTTTGCAAATGGTTTTGTTTGGGATCACCCTGGAGGTGTCTTGCATTTCCAAAGTGTGCCTAGGGCCAAAATTTTAGCTTTGGAAATTTGCCTTATCTAAACCATAAGTCAAGAAATAAACAGTCACCAGTTCCCTGACTTAAGTCTACTTCCTCATATGACAGTCAGGCAGTTGCTCGTCCCCAAAGGCCCATCGCTGCCTTTGGTTAAGTCGTAAACTCTTCATTAGTGATCTCTCGAAAGACTTCTGAAACATACTTCAAGTGATTAATTTAACTGCACATTCTACAACCCAAGATTAATCCATTTAAGATATCCCCTACACAACATCTAACCTTCCCAATCAGAAAAAGAGCACACTTAAATAAAATGACCCTTAACAAATAATTATAAAACTGGAATGGAATATCTCTGATCTGGATTTACTGATCTGCCGTAGATGGTTGGGTTTGGTGCGATTTACTTTTTTCCTAATAAATATTTTGTTTCGCAACAATTTCACACTTACAGAAAAGGTGCAAAGAAAACACTGAAATATCCCTCCCCCCATGTCCCTCAAAGTTAACATCTTGCGTTACCACCTTGCATTTGTCAAAAATATTTCTTTGATCACAGACTCCAAAAGGAGTACTGGTACGGTACGTTCTGTTTATCACCCAGATTTCGAAGATTTCATCCTCTTGATATGTTCTGAGGATTTTTAATTACAGTAATCTGTAATTACCATCAATGATGCAAGTGGCAAAATAACTCCTACAACAATTTTCTCACTCACACAGCCAGCCAGCGGGGAAAAATGCCAGGACATCAGAGCACTTCAACTTTTCCCTAAATTTCTCCTTTCTGGAGTTCTGGCAGGCGGACTGGAGGAGAGGGCTGGACGACAACGGACTGATTACCCGAGACGTCTACCTTCCCAGCGGGGAGCCGGTCCCCAAGAGCTCCGCTGGCCCCCCTGAGCAAAAGCGACCCCGAGGGGGGCCCCACGCGGCGCGGCGTCCCGAGTCTCCCTCCCCGCACCCCTGCCAGCAGCAGAGCCGAGAGGGGGGCGCGCCCGCGGGGTGGTCCCCCCGACGAGGCCGCGGGGGCGGGGGGGCGAGGAGGGAGGTGTCCCCTCCGGAACTGAGTCCCCAAGGCAAGGGTCTGCCCCGGGGGCTTCGGTGGAACAAAGGCGCGGGGGAGGGGGTGCCGAGGGCAGAGGCCGCGGCGGGGTAGAAAGCGGACGCTGTGACGCGCGCCCCCCGCCCTCCCTGCGCGCTTCGCGTCCCCGTCCCCGCGCCCCGCGCCCGGCCTAGCACCCCAGCTCGTCCGGCCTCGCCTCTCCCGGGCCCGCGGCAGGTGCGGCTGGCCCGGCGCGCAGCGGCGGCCTGAAGCCGCACGGCCGGACTCGCGCGCCGGCGCCTCACTCACTTGTCGTACTCCTGTGTCATCGCGCTTGCTCGCCGCTGCCGGGCCGCAGAACTGGACTTTCGGGTTGGGACAGTACACCCGATCCGGGGGGGAGGAGGAGGCGGCGGCAGCGGCGGCGGCGGCGGCGGCGGGTCCGGAGCGGCGGCCCCGACGGGTTGGGTTCGCTTTTCTCGCTCTGAGCCGGCTCAGCGCGGGCTGCGCGCTCTGGGCGCCCGGGCTCGACCGCCCATTGGCTGGCGGCGCGCCGGGCCGGGGCGGGGCCTCGGGGCCGGGCGGCCGGCCGCGCCGCCTGATTGGCCGGCCTGCGGGGCGCCGGGGCGGGGGCCGCGGCTCCGCGTGGCCGCGTCGGTGCGGCGCGCCCCGCGCTGTCTGCCTGCCTCCGGCGGGGACTGGCGTGGCCGCGCGGCTCCCGGCGCGCACCTCCCGCCGCTCCGCCGGCCTCCGCGCGCCCACCGCCCTGGGCCGCCGTCGCAGCCCTTGGCCGCTCGCCTGAGGGACGGGCCGTGCCTCGGCGCCGCCCTCTCGGGCCTCAGGGCCGGGTCCTTCCTTCCCCGCTGGCCCGCCGAAGCCCACCCCGCTTCAGTGACGGAGCCTCCCGGGCCGCCTCGGGCACCTTCCCTGCCCGGGTCTGTGACGCGCCGCGCCCTCGTGCCGCCTCTCAGTCCGCGTCCACGTATTTATGAGGCTCTGGCTTTTACCTGAGAAAGCTCGGTTGGCTGCTTCCTCGAGGAGCCCACGGCACTGGCCGGCGTTAGAACCTTCTGCGCATCCGTCTCACGTTGGCCGCTGCGTGACAGTCACGGGCAACCGCTGTTTCCCCTCGTGCGGCCGGCGTGGGGACCTGCCTCCAGCCCTAGCTGCCTGGTCCCAACTGCCTGCCCGGCCGGTCCCCTCTTCTGCGCCCCCCTCCCTGCTGGCCCCCGCCAGTCTCCCAGCTCGAACCCCCGCGCACCCCATCGGGGCTTCAACCCCTTCGCCCTTCACTCCCCTCAGCCCCGAGCTCCTTCCTTGGGCTCCATCTCAGACCCGCGGCCGAGCCTCCTCCGAGCAGCCCTCCCTACTCCAGCAGCCACTCATGCCCACCCCGCCCCTGGCCCAAACCGTCCTTCCGAGCCGAAGCTCTCTTCTCTGGGGTCTGCTCGCTGCTTCAACAGATACACACTGAGAGGACTGTATGCGGCCTTGTTCCAGATGCTGGAGATAGTGAGCAAGTTGCCCTGCCTGCCTGCAGCATCCTAGGGGCAACAGACAATGAACAGGAAGAGTAAATGACACGGTGCGGGGGAGAGCGGCGAGCTCTGCGGGAGAAGGAGCGGGGCGGCCAGCCGGAGAGCACGGGGTGGGGCCGGGGCCGGAAGGCTTGAGGAGGAAAGGCCTGCGAGGACGCGGGGGAGGAGGGGACAGGCAGAGGCACACCTTTGCATCCTTGTGAACAGGGACCGTGGGAGACCCCGTATGACCAGAGAGGGACAAAGAGGGAGGACGGGGAGACGTAGGTTTTTGTGCCCACTTCAGTTTTTGTGGACTAAGATGGAGGGTTTGGAGTAGAGCCCTGACCTGATCTCAGCGCGTCTTTAAACAGTCTGGGTGGTAAGGGCACAAAGATAAGGGCAGTGAGCCCAGACCACAGTGAACAGTAGCGTGGCCTTGTGGTGGAGTGAGACATGGTTGGCTCTACTCTGTAGAGCCGGGAGGATTTACTGAAAATTGGATATAAAGTACGAGAAAAAAAGAGATTCAAAGTAGCTATCGAAGGTAAAACCCGGAAGGAATGGTTAGCCATCACCGAGACAGGGAAGACGGCAGGCGTAAGTCTGGGGGAGGTCAGGAGTCCCATTTTGGACATGAATTCAAGATGTTCATTGGCACTCCAAACAGACACATCAGTTGGATGTGAGTGTGGGGACCAGGGACAAAGTGGCTGGATGGACATCGGGGACTCGTCGGCACAAAGGTGGTCTTGAAGGCCTGGAGAAAAGATGACTCTCCACTGCGGTGGAGGAGGAGAGAACGGGACCGACACAGGGTCTTGGAGCCCCCAACACAGAAAGGCTGGGAAAAAGGGGATCCAGCAGCAGGGGGAGACCACTGAGGCTGGAGGAGAATGGAGGCACGGGAACTGAGTAGAGAAAGTGAGACAGGAGGGGGGCCTGTTGGCCGGGGCCCTTGCTACCTGGAGGTCTCGTAAGAGAGGATTTAGCACCGTGGAGCCCCCCAGGGGCTTCATTCAGCACCCGCAGTCCCTCAGCAATCCCTGCCAGTTTCCCGCTCCCTGTTCTCTGGGCCTCTTGGGCCCTGAATCAGCACCCACAGACCCTTCTCACTGTCCCCTCTCTGCCATTTCCCATTTCCATCCCCTAATCCTGGGTCCAACACTGGACCATGGAACCTGTCCTTTTTTTTTTTTTTTTTAAGATTTTATTTATTTATTTGACAGACAGAGATAACAAGTAGGCAGAGAGGCAGGCAGAGAGAGGGGGGTAAGCAGGCTCCCCGCTGAGAGCAGAGAGCCTGATGCCAGGATCGATCCCAGGAACCTGGGATCATGTCCTGAGCCGAAGGCAGAGGCTTTAACCCAGTGAGCCACCCAGGCGCCCCGTGTCCTTCTTTTCTTATTCATTTAAGGAACTCATTTAAGGATTCACTTGATCGTTTAAGGAAAATATTAATAACAGTACAAGGACATCATCAGCGTTGCCCTGATTGAAGCAACTCACAGTGGGACCCTGTCTCTACCTTGACTTTTCTCTTTTTCCTCTATCGCAGCTGCAGCTGTGACCAGGCTGAACTTTATAAAGCACACATTTGAGATCCTGTCACTCTGGTACACTCCAGATAAGGTTCAACTCCTTAGCAGGGTGTGCAGATGAATAGCTCAACCTGCCGTTTTGCTCTTCTGCTCCTTCCGGTCCTGCTCAGCACTGAGAACCACCCTTGCCCCCAATTCCCTGCTCCTCCACTTGCCACCTGGCCCACCTTCCAGACTCAACCTTCCAGACTCATCCAGGACTCCCCCTTGCTGCAGGGGGACCTCCCTGACCTCCTAGGCTGGGTCAAGTGTCCTGGGCATACCCGCCTGGGCATACACACCTCACCCCACTACACTTACCACATTCTGTTTGTAATACTCGATTTTTCCCACCATGGTGGGGTATCCGTGAGAGGGCAGGGGTTGTATTGTATCGCTTTGGTTTGAATGTCCCTGGCCTCATGGGATACACATAGAAAATATCTCTTAAGTGTTCATTGAATGGGTACCATCCTCTACAGGCATTGGTCTGCCTCTCTTCCCTTCTGGACCATGTCTGAGATGGATCTAAGCGGCCTTCGTGTTATAAAGACTAATGGCCCCATGCTTCAGTCCCACTGCCCGATACATGGTAGGCGCAAAATAAATATGGGACGATGAATAAATATCAAATCATAGAACCCAGAACAGGAACAGTAAGGGCCTGAGGTTGCTAGACCTTAGATATATTAATAAAAACAGTGGGTCTCTTTTGTAAATGTTCATACAGGCTTATTGAGCTTGTCTCTGAGAGTTTTCTAAAACAGAAGTTAAGATCCAGATCTATGAATGATCCGTCTAGCTATTGGCAGTATCTTTTTTTTTTTTTACTATTTTTTTAAGTTACAAAAATCGTGCATGGTCATCGTTTTTTTTAAAAAGAAAAAAAGAAAAGGAGAAGTAAAGGAACAAAAAAAATGGAAAAAAGGAAATTTAAGTAACACGGAGGGTTTAGAGCACAGAGTCCCTCCCTCTTCATCCTGTCCCTCTCCCCCAAAGATCATCACTGTGAAGTTTTTGTATCTCTTCCTAGATAATGCTTATGTGTCTGCAATCATACATATGTTTTATTTTCTTACACGAATGGGATTCACACTGTGCACAACCCTTCTCAGTGTGCTTGCTTCTGTATCTTATGTCTCAAACATTTTCCATGTGAGCATATACACATCTACTGCCTTTTAAAAAAATGACTACATATTTCTTTGTACTGATGGGTGACAATGAGACCCTATGGGTGAGCAATTAGGATTTTTCTCCCCAGTTTTTCACAGTTATAAACTTCCTGCGGTTAACATCCCTCTAACTATACACTTTGCACACTTCACAGGTATGGCTATTGGGTAAATCCCAGAATTGGAACTTCCGTGAAAAAGGCATGCAAAGTTGCAACTTTTATAGATTTTACCAAATTGTTTTCGAAAAGGTTGCCCCATATTTGGGTTCCAACCAACAGGATATCAGAGAGTCTGAAGCACCACACCCTCACCAACCCTGGGCATTATCAAACTTTGCTGACCCGGTCTGTTAGATGAAAAATTCTATCTTGTTGTTCTGATTTGCATTTTCAAAAATTATGAGTGAGGTTTGGCATCTTTTTGTTTGTTTGGCAATAATTCTTTTTAGCTCATGAGTGGGGTTGTGTTTTTGTTTTAAGAGAAGGAGGATCTTTGGGGCGCCTGGGTGGCTCAGTGGGTTAAAGCCTCTGCCTTCGGCTCAGGTCATGATCCCAGGGTCCTGGGATCGAGCCCCGCATCGGGCTCTCTGCTCAGCAGGGAGCCTGCTTCCTCCTCTCTCTCTCTCTCTGCCTGCCTCTCTGACTACTTGTGATCTCGGTCTGTCAAGTAGATGAATAAAAATCTTAAAAAAAAAAAAAAAAGAGAGAAGGAGGATCTTTGAGGCACCTTCTCAAGTCGTGGGCTTCCAAGTCGGGAATGTGGAAGTTAGGAGGCAGGACTGAATAGATTGAGTGAGTTCTAGCCCAGGTTCTTCTGCTTTCTGGGCCTCAGAAAAAGGAAGAGGTTGGACTGGACATCTGGTCCCTTCCAGCTCCGACGGCTCATGACTCAAGAGAAGCGTTGCTAGCAGTGGTTCTGAGCTTAGCTAGCCACCGTCCGCACAACTGCAGTCCAGCCTCCGCAGCCTGGCATTTAAGTTCCTTCTCCATCTGGCCCCGGCCTACATTTCTGAATTTACGTCCCACTGAAGAGTCCCCAGTGCTCTGGATCCCCCCACAGTGTTCCCTGAATATGTCCCGCCGTTTCGGGCCCTGGTTGCCTCGGCTATTCCTTTCCTCCTCTCCACCTCGCTCACCTCTGCCTTCGAGGCCACCTGCGATGGCGTCTCCTCCGGGCATCCCTCCCATCCCACCCGAACAACGCCCGCAGCGCCTCAGCTGTCCCCTTCTTAAATGGCTCTTCACAAGCTGCTCTGCCCCTCAGTTGGCTCAGCTCTGCGTGAGTTCGACGGAGTGACTTTAAGGCCACGAGATCTGGGTTCAAATCTCAGATCTGCCTCATATTTTTACCTCGAGCCGTCTACCTCACGGCCAGTCCTCGGCTCTCCCTTCTGTAAAATGAGGGAAACAAAAATCAGATTTTGTGGAGTTAAATAAGATCACGTGGTCAAAGAAGCCACCACAATCCCTGACACAAAGACACTTGACGGTTGGAGGTCAGGTGGTCGGAAGCCAGTCTGGCTCCTTCCCGTGCCTCCGTGTTGACCATGTCACCTCACCATCACCCGACCGGCCGCGTGCAGGGCCCATCGCAGGCAGGGACCTCACTCTGATGAAGCAGCCCGTATCGGGGAGACATCTCAGGTGGCTGTGATGGCGGGGCCTCCATGCCTGCCATCCGAGAGCGGTCCCGCCCGGCGTACCACCGCCACCCTGTCTCTCACCGTTGTGACAGGAAAGCCTTCCGCTCTGGAGATACGGGGTGTGGACGGGAGAGCGTGGAATCCCCACCCTCGCCTCCCAGCTCTGTGACTTGGGAAAGTGACGGAAACCCTGAGCCCCAGTTTCCACAACTGGGGGGTATGAGGCACTAATTCCCATCACCAAGGGATTTATCTGTTTTGGTTTGTGAAAAGCGTCTTGAGCTCTGCCGGATCTGTTGGAATTCAGTAAATACGAAGGGTTCCACCTTCCCGTTTTTCCTCACTGTATTTGTTATAAGCTGCTTAAGGGACAGAAACTGTATCTCATACCAAAAAACCCCCTCATCATCCAGCATAGCAATAAGCATATTCGAGAGTGGAGACAGTTGTCATTCAGGGGGCGATGACCTCAGCCTGCTTTGGGCAACACTCGTTGATCTGTATGTCCCACCTTGCAGATGAAGAAACGAGGTCCAGAGACATCGAGAGATAGATTCAGAGTCTCATGGTCCGTAAATTCAGGACTTGAATCCAGACCCTTGTTTCAAATCCCTCACTTTCCCCTTGTAGGTCCGGCCAACAATGAGAGCATTTCTGCCTGACGTTCCGGGTTTAACCTGTCGCCCCATTATAAAGCAACCTGGACACTTTGTGACAGAGCCCTGCCCGGGGCTTCCAGTGACAACACCTGGCGTGGCGGACAGTGCGTCGGATTAGTCTCTACATTGATTCTCCAACTCAGAGAACATGGTGACTCGCAGAACTCTCCATTTTGTGGTGTCCAGCGCTCTAGCCGCCGATGTCCTTAACGGCACTGTCCTGAACATGCTCGCTCCGGAGGCTTCGCCCCTTCCCTTCCAGGTCTGCCTGTCATGCCAGGCTGACCGCAGTCTCCGGTGAGTCTTGTTAAGTACCTGGGACTTGATCCAGACTCTCTCCCCGTTTCTGAATGGAGGCAGAAGAAGCCGTGTCGAGTTGGGTGTCACCCTCCTGCTGGCACCAGGAACCCAGATATCTCACATTCTTTTCTTATGGCCTCACGCAGATCGATCATTCCAGCGAAGGCTCCACAGTTGCAACACGGCTGCCAGAAAGCCCTTGGCTTAGACACGCCAGCCTTACCCTTTGCTACACCTCTCCTGTCTGTGACTAATACGGAGCGGGCAGGAGCCACCGTGCTTTGGAGCCATCTCAAGAAACAGCTCCAGGCTCGGGAGTGGGAGGCCTTGGCTGGGCTGGCTGGCTTCCATTTGCATATTTCACTCTTTGAAGAAGAGGTTACTCCTGGTAAAACATCTTCGTGATGAAATGGGTGTTTAAAATTGTAGCATCTCACCACATTTTAATACGAGAGGGAGGGATCACCCTGCCTTTAGAGGAAGGAAACATGGGATTAAGTTGCTGGTCCAAAGTTAACATCTCATTAACTCAATTTTTCCAGTAATTCTTCTCCAGCTGGGTTTCTTTTTACTTGCAGTTTGAGTATTTTGTGACTCACCTTTGATTATCTTTCCTAAACACCCCGAAACTGTCAATTCCAATATCTGGAATTTTGAGTTATCCTTGTTGGCGACAGTTAGAAAAAGGAAGAACTAGGGCTTGAAAAAAGGAATAGGAGAAAAAATAATTCAGGAAAATTTCACATCAAGGACCCAGAGAGAGAAACGACGTAGAAGCAGGGTTCAGAGTTGCGGGACTGCATCCCACGAAGGGACTGGGGTGCTGTGGGCTCGGTCCGAAACCTCCTGGAGCACCACGCTGCTTCGGTGGCTTCGGAGTTGGGGGAGGCAGTAGGCATTACCTCTCCGGTATCCTTCCATCCTCTTAGTCACAGCCCCTCAGGACATCACAAAACTCCAAGGGACTCGACTCTGGGGCCGTCGTGGGGATCAGCAGACGGGGACGCGAGCTCTGAGACAGGACATCAGAGGGCTTTTAACACAGAGACGGCAAAGCACGAACAGTGCTTCCTGGCGCGCACGTAATCCCTAACAAAGCAAAATTACGTGCTGGCATCGCGTTGAGGATGCACAGAAGAGAGACCCTACGAAGTTTCTGGTGGGTGACAAGTGGAAATTAATTGTAGGGGGGCACCTGGGAGGCTTAGCCGGTTAGGCATCTGCCTTGGGCTCAGGTCACAATTCCAGGGTCCTGGGATCGATCCTCACATCAGGCTCCCTGCTCAGTGGGGAGCCTGCTTCTCCCTCTCCCTCTACTGCTCTCCCTGCTTGCTCGCTCGCTCTCTGATAACTAACTAATCTCCTTTAACAAAAGATTCTCTCTCTGCCCTCTCCTCCCTCTCTAAATAAATAAATGCATGCTTGCATTAAAAAATTAATTGTATGAAGTTCATTATTATAAATCAGGTGTGTGACGTCTAAATGAGCTTCTTCTTGGGTGGGTTACTTATCCTTTTTAAATCTTTGTGCACTCTATTTTTCATATAAGATCTCAGGATTTTTACCCTCAGAGTCTCCTACCCAGCGCATGGGTGCATGTATCCACGAATAACTCACGGTCTGGTGCCCAAGTCGCTGGATCCGGAGACCTGGGCACATTCGGACAAACGTTGTAAATGCCCTAAAGGGGACGTGTGTAGAATGCTTAGGGAATGATGGATTCTGCCTGGGGGAGTGGGGGCGGGGTAGGGGAGGACATTACTATTGAGCAGGGTCATTAAGGAAGAATTAGGGGTCTCCTGAGATGAGGGAGGACATTTCTGATACGGAGTACAGCAAGGGCAAAGGCCCTGTGGTGGGAGATGTCATAGTTGTTCAGGATTGCCTTGTCTGGGATGGAGGGAGCTGGGCTGGGGCAGGTGACAGGAAGTCCTATGTAGGAGCCACACTTAGACGGACCGTCCAGGCTAAGCCATCAGGCTGTGGGTAGCAAGGAGTCATCAAAGGCTGCCGAGCGTCAGAGTGTCATTAGATCTATTTGGGGAACGTAACTGGCAGGGGCAGGACAGGGACAAATGCTGGGAAATGAGAATGGTTTTGCACACACCGGGAGGAAGATGATGAGGGTCTGAGCTGGGCAGCGACTATGTTGTCAGAGGACTCGAGACTGGCCAGAGAGGTTGTTGGTGGTGGAACTGTCAGGGCTGAGTGACAGAGATGTTGGGTGACAGACTGGGAGGGGTTGGCGATTTATAGCGTAGGTGATTAGGTGAATGGTGCCAACACTGAGAGTCAGGAAACATGGAGGACGAACAGGTTCGGGGCGGAGGTTTGGAGGAGGGGGTGGTGAGGAAACACATCAGTCATAAACACTAATGTTTTCTTCTTCATGGCAACATTTGGGCTCCTTTGATTCCAAACTGACATCACCAGGGCTGGGAGCTTGGAGAGGCAGGGATGTAAGCCAAAACCCGTGGATTCCTTAGCCAGTTTGCCTGGGATCAGGACTTCTCAGTGTCTTTATTTGTCAGATAACGTAGTGCATCATGGGATCCGTCAGGGGCTGAGAGCGGAGGGCTCTGTAAGTGCTGAGACCTATGCCTGCCATATTCCCAGCACTGAGGAGACGTGAGATCTCTGCGGTACTGCTCAGGGGTACCTCAAGCAAAAGTGAGGCCTGCATTTCCTCCTCCTGTTTTAAAAATACTTCCATCCGATTCAAAACCAACATTCGGGGGGCAGACAACCAGCCTCCTTCGTCCAGCAGTGATCCTCACGGTGCATAGCCAATAAGAAAATAGGAAGGTTTTCGTAACCTTTCCCTTTTTATCCTCATTCCTTCCATCAGAACCCTTTCTTTTTATTACTATTTTTTTTTATTAACACATAACATATTATTTGCCCCAGGGGTCCAGGTCCGTGAATGGTCATGTTACACAGGTCACAGCGCTCCCAAAGGCACACACCCTCCCCCACGTCCATCCCCCGCCTCGGAGCCCTTTCTTGAGGGTCTGTGGGAGGTGGGGTTCTCTACGGAGCATGAGAAAGCACCCCCACCCCCCGCCCCATCTCAAAGGCGTCCGCCTGCCTGGGACAAGATGCATGCAGAAGCAGGCTCCCCTAGATGCCAAACACGGGGTGAGCTGTGAGCGCCGAGGAGCCCTCCCTGACGCTGTGGAAGGACCCTGTGCCCTTTCAGACACAGGGAGGACGAGATCAGCGAGGGACAGAGTGAGCTGGGGACGGGGAGACGGGGACCAGGTGGCGGGAACAGACAGCAGAATTAGGGTGCGTGGGAGGCCAGGTGATAAAATGCAGACTCGAGGGCCACCCCACCCACTCGGAGCCCCAGGCGGTGCTGAGAAGGAGGAGGCAAGGGGGTCTAAACACGCAGCACCTTGACCAGACGCAGATCCCTGGGCTGTGCCCAGAGAAATTCTGGGGCTAGACCCGGAGAAGTGGAGAGGGGCTGGCACGGGCCCATTGTGTTTTGGCAGAATGGCCAAACGGGGAGTGGGAGGAGAGGGCCCAAGCAGAATGACAAGGGGCCCCGGGCAGAGGAGACTGTCCCAGGGAGACTTCTATTGTGGTGTGAATTTCTAAGGAGGGAAAAGTAAAAATAAGTGAACATGTTTATAATATATGCTTATCCTCCAACGTGGTGAGGAACACATCTTTCCTACTTTTAACCTTTTGAGTTAAAACCAGAGACCATCTCTTTCATTTTAGGTAATGTTTAACTTAATCACGTAATCTGACTTAATGCAGACAACAATGGTGACAAAAGGTAATTACATTTAAGTGGAATTCTAACTTAAAAAATTCTTTTGGAAATATCTGTGAGTCACCTGGTTCAACGCAAATATCCATAAAACATGTACTAATTGTTCCAGAGGAAATAATTGTTGCAGAAGGGCAAGAGGCCAGGGGAGCTGAAATACCAGGTTCTTAATTTATAAAGTCAATAAAAGCACTCTTTTGTAAGTTCTTCTCAAGTCGTAGCCTATTATCAGCTAAGTCTGGCACTAAAATCACTTTATGCTTAAATACTTCATAAGGGCACAAAACAAGGGAACACACACTAAGAAAACATTTTGTGAGAGACTTAATACTATGGGACTTACTCAGCTTTCGAGAATAGAGAGGTATTTAAAATGAAAAAAAAAAAAAAAAGTCACTGCTTCTCCGCCCAACATGAAAATACATAGTTTTAACTAGCTGCGATGTATAATGATTCACAGAACTTTGGAAATTCTACTCAGTTCTCCTGAAGACTTGGAAATAATGCTCCTTCTCTCCCAACCAGTAATGCTTTCTGTGTAAATACAGGGTTGAATTAATACTGCTTCTTCCCTCCTAGGCTTTGTGCCAATGGAGGGAAAACAAAAACGGAAACAAAGAGATACCAAAGAACTACAGACAGTCTATGGTTAAAGGTTCAGCCCCAGCTGCCCTGGCCCCGGGCTCTCCTCCTTCCTTCGGGCTGTAGAAGGTCCCACTTCTACGTGGCAACCACAAGCCTGTTGTGGCCCCTTCGGGGAGGTAAGGCACATGGCAGCTCCTTACCCATAACCTACAAGCTCCCCCCCTGCATTTCCACAACGATGTCCGTTGACCTGGGATCGAGCCCCGCATCGGGCTCTCTGCTCAGTGGGGAGCCTACCTCCCCCTCTCTCTCTGCCTGCCTCTCTGCCTACTTGTGATCTCTGTTAAATAAATTTTAAAAAAAAATTTATGAGGTAGCCTTGTAGATTAACAACATATTTAAGCCAGTGTTCTGTATTCTTATGGGAAAAGATTCTCATCATATCTGTTTAATTTTTTTAATTTTAAAAATCTAGAAGTTTTTTTGTTAATCTACTATGATCAAACTTTTAATTGCCACAGATGTGGATGGGTAGATTTATCTAGATATAGTAAATGAGAAAACACGCAAAAGGTTTGGAAGGTAGGCAGGTGTGGAATAAGTGTGCTTCCCGGCTGTGTTTTCCATGAGGTTCTGAGGATCCAAATTTGATGCTCAGACAACTAAGAACAGGACATTCTTCCCACTTCAGTACATATATGCTCTATTGGCACGGCTGTGAGCATAGACTGGGCACTGACAGACACAACAATCTAAAGACTGTTTTTCTAGAAATACCCATGGCATTCTGCTTTCACCCCTCCCTCCCGGAAGGATCTGCTTTCATACGATTACAATAGTTATGGGAGCTGAGACCATGTGGAATATTACTTGGTTTTATTTCCTTTTAGGGTGGTCCCCTAATCTGTAAAATTATATTTCACTGCAGTAGTAAGGAATTTAATTTTAAAAAAACATAAAATAAGTTTTGTTCAGAAAAGAGATTCCACCCAAATCCGCAAAGATTACAAGTCACTCTGGTGGCGAAATAATTTATGGCTTCTCCTGAAAGGAGATTAAAAATTTGCTTCCTGCTCTGCGCAGGGGCAGCCTGGGACCTGGGCACACCTCCTGAGAGCCCGGCTCCGCCTGCGGCCCTACCACCTGTGCTCTCACCTCCCCCTCTGCGCTCCTCCGGGGCTTGATCTGTGCACCGTCGTGCCACTCAGCCTACTTCTGCCTTATTGCATCATGGGGCACCTTTCTAGTTTAGATAGAGCTGAGCCAAGTGTCCCGGCAGAGACAGACCTTGAGGAGACCACCCACTGGGTGCCCTGTGCCCATGGGGGGGGGGCTGCAGCAAAGGAGAAACAGCACCCAGAGAGTGGAGGTGGTACAGGGACACCGTCATTCTCACAGTCCCAGTATGGGGGGCGCCGGTGGAGCTGAGCGCCTGCATTCCTTGTGGACAACCCCAGCCAGTGGGAGCCGGGCAGAGCGATCAGCACCCACGTCAGAGCCTGGCAAGGACCTAAAGGACACATATAGGATGGGGGCTCTTCCTCCATCTCACCGTTGAACCCGAGGCCATCTAGGGAAGGAGAATGGTTGGGAGGAACAGCCTTCATAGGGATTTCAACTTTCACGTTGCTAAATATTCATTCTCCCTCGGCTTGCTGCTCTCCGTGCTTGGGCTTTCCCTCTCTCTGACAAGTAAATTTAAAAAATCTTAAAAAAAAAAAAAAAGATAGAACAAATCCGGATGCCAGTAATTGGAAAGTTTCTAACCGAATGCCCTGATAGCAGATGATCAGCAGATGTTAGAAATTGTTTTGCCCATTAATGCCACAGCGTCATATTTTGCACATATGAGATGTTGAGACTTTGAACTAGAGAGGAGAGACCACATATGCAGACATTGCTTATTGCCTATCAACAGACAGTCCCCCTCACCCCGCCTTTCCCTGCTAATAGTACCCTAAGTTTGCTCAAATAGTGGAGAAAGATCCTTAATCCTAGGGAAGGTACGAATGCATCAGGATAGTCTAAAGCAGTCATGGTAATCCTATTCCCCTTTGCCAGTGATGGTGCAGTTTTGGCCGATGGAATGTAAAGGAAACTCTACCGGGGGGCTTCTAGAAAAGGTTTTCTCACTAGACACTCTTGGGAAAATGTTTAGTCATAGTTCTCTTCTTCTACCAGGATTTGTTTGTATGGAATCACAGCATCCATCTTGTGACCATGAGGTAGCAAGCTGAGAACTAGAGGCCAACATGCTGGGAACGGCAAAGCAAGAACAGTTGGGCCACTGAACCAAAGCTGGTATGACTTAACTTCCAGAACTTTTGTTATGTAAAAAAAATAAATAAATACCTCTGGTTTAGTAGTTGGAGGAGAGTCTGTTAATTGCAGCCTGAAAGCATTCCTTACTTCCCACTCTGTGTCATTTGTTTTTGAACGTGACGGTTATGTGATAGAACCAACAGTGGTTCTCACATTAGTGGGTGTGCAGCAGAATCTCCCGGAGGGCTTGTACAAAAATACACATTGTTGGGCTCCACGCTGAGTTTCTAAATTGGCAGGTCAGCGATAAGGCCTGGAATTTGGCATTTCTTGTAAGTTTTCAGGGGGTGTCAATGTTGTTGGGTCAAGGATCACATTTTGAGAACCACTGTGATAGATAATCAAGACATTTTTATTGAATTATATTTACTGAAATGTCCACAAATCTTCCTTCTGGTAATGGAGGAAAGAAAGCTACCGAGCAATATTTCTCATGAACATAGATGCAAAGAATCTTAACATTTCAGCAAATCAAATTCAATAATATGTAAAAAGGATGATAGATCATGACCAAGTGGGGTTTATCCTAGGAAGGCAAAGCTGGTTTAGCATTTGAAACTCAATTGAATTTCATATTAACCATATTGTAAATGCCATATTAACTAGCTAAAAAAGAAAAAAACCATACCATCATCTCGCAGATGCAAGAAAAGCATCTGAAAAACAAAACAAAACAAAACAAAAACAAACCAACATTAATTTCTGATTTAAAAAAAACAAAACAAAAAAACCCACTCTGCAATCCAGGAGTAGAAGGGAACTTGCTGAAGCAGGAGCGGCATTCACAGAGATCTCTTCCATTATGCAAACCCTCTAGGAGATCCCATCTGGCCTCATAGTTTTTAAATAGTACTTATATTCTGATGTTTCCTACAATTACATTAGCCCAGACCCCTGCCCCTCCAACTTCAGATTTTGCGGTCTCCCCAGTGACTAACAGGGATCTCAAACTCAATACGCCCAAGCGACACTGGTTTCCCCATACCCACTCCTCTGAGCTCCCCTGCCGTGGACTGCCTAAAATCAAGGCCCGGTACCACGTGTGCCCTTGGCATCTGGTGAAACTGGGAGGGCCCCGAAGTGGCCTAACTTTGACTTCCTCTCCCCACTCAGCTCCCATGGATAGGGTTCCCTAGCCAAAAACACCTTATTAGGAAGATCAGAGGAGTTCCTGCCTGCCCATGGGATTATTCAAATAATCACTCATACGCTCCTGCAGGAACCAGGGGTCACTCCATTCCTCCGACAGGACAAAGCCTGCCTCCCTGTCCCTTGTTCTCTGTTCCCGAGTGTGACCCCACGGGCCCTGCAGAGTGTGTGGCATCCTCTCCCAGGTGTAAGTATGTGGGATTGCGCTGCTGTCGGTCTCATCTATTCAATCTTGGGTTCCCACAGCCCTAGGACCAACCCAGTATACGTCCCTCCCAAACAGGGTGAATGGGGGAGATCGAAGCTGCCCATCTTAACAAATGGTACAGCGGGCAAAAATCAAGGCACTTTGATTTCTCACACCTACAACCGACCCATCACCAAATCCTTATTATTTCATATGTAAACTGTATCTGGGATCTAATCCCTTCCTACCACTTCCATCACAACCTCTGTAGTGCACACCGCCTCTTGCCCAAACCAAACAGTAGTCTCTGTTGTGGGCACTACCTCTGCCCACTTCCCCCTGCAATCTATTCACCACAGAGCAACGTGCTCCTTTTATGACATAAGTCTGATCACACCATTCTTTGTGTTTTTTCTTTTTTTCTTTAAGATTTTATTATTTGACGGAGAGAGAGAGAGAACACAAGCAGGGGGATCAGCAGAGAGGGAGAGGACGAAGCAGGCTTCCGGCTGAGCAGGGAGCCCGACGTGGGGCTCTATTCCAGCACCCTGGGATCATGACCTGAGCCAAAGGCAGACGCTTAACCCGCTGAGCCACCCAGGCGCCCCAGATCACACCATTCTTTTGCTCAAAAATTGCTAATGGCTTCCCATGGCACCCTTGGGATATAAGCCCAAGTTCTTACCACGGCCCCGAATGTGAACTCTTCCATTTCACTCAGGCTGCCCTGAACAACTTGACTCCATCCAGCTCACTTCGGCTCAGAGCCTTTGCCCGTTTCCTCTGCTCCGCATAACCTTCCCCTGGAGAGCACCCGGGGCTTCTCCACCCACTTGATCTCTGCTCAAGGTCACCTCCCAGGTCCTTCCTCAATCACCTTTCCAAAAAGGCCCACCTGACACCCTCACCTTGCTTTTTCTTTGTTTGCACCTCATTCGCCCAACTCCCATCCATTTGTTTACTCTCGGTCCCCACCCAATGAGAAGATCCTCCAAGGCAGGGCCCTTGTTTTCTGCGGTGTCTCCAGTGCCTAGAATATGCCTGGAGCACACTTGCTCAGTGTTTGTTGCATGAATAAACTGTACAAGAACGCCTGGTTTTCTAATATCCTTACCGGATATTATAAACCTTTATATATCTTTAGTAATCTATTTTAATTTGTATCATTTTTTGGGTTGACCTTTGTACTTCTTTTTTCCAGAAAGCTATCTTTTCAGAGTCCTTGCACAGTTTGTCTTTTTCCTATTGCTTTGCAAGAGCTATTGATTCATTGAAAAATTATTCCTTTGTCTGTCCTATGCTACTATTTGCCTGTGACTTTGTAGTCACATTACCAATTTTTCCCTTTTGGCCTCTGGTTTTGGGGCATGCTTAGAAAGTCCTTCCCTGTTCCAAGATCATCAAAGCAGCCATACTTGTTTTCTTCTAAGCAATATATGTATATGTAAAAGATTGTGATGTTTAGATCTCTGATGCATCTGGGATTTCCTTTGGGGAATAAAGAGTAAGGACGTGATCTAGTTTAAAAGCAAATTTAGCCCCCCCCCCAAGAAAAAAAGCAAATTTGGCTTTAAAATACAAAGAATTCAAATTTCTGGATACCATTTATGAAACTTATTGTTTTAATCTTCTCAAAGAATATTCATAATTTAAAAAATAAATTCAAACACAATTCACTTATTTTCCAACACACATTTTTATAAGCGATTTGATACATATCTATGAATCTATGTATGTGCAGATATATGACAAAATTCTATTTCCCATAATTCTCTGGAATATTAAGGTTTACCTTATCGTCAGTATAAAATATTTTCCCAAGAAAGTTTCTATTTCATTTTTCTCAGTATTTTCTCCGTTTCCTGGATCTTGATTTTTTTTTCGTTTTACTGTATTTTCTTTTAAAAAGTCTCTTTTCAATTAAGCTCACTTCTTCATGGAGAGAAGAGGCCTTTATTCTCAGCAGGAAGGAGAAGAAATTTATTATGAACTGATAACTCAGCGAAAAATTTGATTCTTCATAGGTTGTCACGTGTTTACAATAGCTAGAAAGGGAAGATAAAGGAAGATGTTATCTTTAAATGACCATTTAAAATGTATGCATCTGTCCCTGAAACATCCCCCCAATTGGCATATATATACGGTCAGGCTGAAAACAGTACTCAGAGTTGGAAGGAAACGTGGAACAATTTGGCAAAACAATTTTACAGAGGAAAACATGGTAGCACCATGCCCGGGTAGCTACCAGGCCAGGGTAACAGACGGTCTAGAGCAAGCGCTCACGACTCCTTGCCCAGAAGTCCTTCCATTCCAGATGTGCTGCTTCTTTTTACCGTGCCCAGAGCAAACAACAGCACACAAGCAGAGATTCTGGGCACAGTTTTAAAACAAAAGAAAATAAATAATCCCTAATCCCCACCCAAAATAAGACACCAGACTTGATAATGTAGCCTACAATCTTGTACCTATCACAGAAAGAAGAGTTTACAAAGCAGTTCCACTTATCTTAAAAGTAGAAGGTCAAGTCTCCAACTACCACCAAATCTCTAATTACGAATCTCTAACACTCCATCTCTAACTAGACCAGGTGCAGGCAATCCAGGGGACAGAGGAACATGTTAAATGGTGTCATAGGTCATCATCAGCGAAATGCAGACTATGGGAAATTGTATAGGACAAAAGACCTGGATTATTCAACAAGTAGTTTTTTCCCTGCAAGGGGAAAGAAAAAAAGACATTAAAGGGGAATTTACCCACCAAAACACTTAAGGGATATCTTAGCTACTTGCAATGTATGGGCCTTATTTGGATCGAGTTATATTAAAAATTTCATAGCAATTGGGAAAATCTAAACACTGACTGCATATTTGGTAATATTAAGGAATTACTATTAGCTTTTTAATGTCTGATCAATGTTTATTATGGTTTTGCTTTTAAAAATATTGACATCTGAGATATGCTTCCAAATAATCTGGGGGCGGGGTGGAGGAGTGAGTCGGCAGAGGCGAAGCCAAGATTAGTCACGCTGACAATTGTTAAGGCTGAACGGCAGGTACAGGGGGGTTCATTATACTATTCTTTTTTTTTTTTTTTAAGATTTATTTACTTATTTGTTTGACAGAGAGAGAGAAAGCTAGAGAGCACACGTACGCAGAGTGGCAGGCAGAGGGAGAGGGAGAAGCAGGCTCTCCACTGAGCAGGGAGCCCGATGCGGGACCCTGGGATCATGACCCGAGCCAAAGGCAGCTGCTTAACCGACTGAGTCACCCAGGCAGCCCTATTCTCTGTAATTTTGAAATATACTTGAAATTTTCCATGGTAAAAGGCTTTAAAAAACAGGGAGTGCTAGTTAACCTTTAGCAAAAAATTATTGTCAGCACTAAATATAAAAAAAAAAAACACAAACAAAAAAAACAGGGAAACAAATTTTAGATATTGGATTTATATAACATATGGCCCTGAGCTCCTGAAAGAAAGTTTATGTGTGCACCACAAAACTCTGTCCCCACAGCTGTGACTATGGATAACTAGCCTTGGCTCTCTAACCCGCAAAATGGGAAAAAATAACACTGCCTACCTCAAAGAGTGAACAAAAGTATCGAATGAAAATATATATTAAGCACTTAACCCAAAGGTCAGCACATGGTAAGGGCTCAAAAATGTTCACCTCCGCAATACTCCTTTAAAATTGATTTCTGTTTTCATTTAAAATCTTAAGGCTACTTTAATAATCTGTAATAAAGCCAAAACCCTGCCATATTCACTAACAGGACATTTAAAAGCCTCAGCTACTCACTGATTGGTTTAACAGAAATCAAGTATAAGCCATTCACAGGAATTCTCACAAACTTGGTGGCCTCTTGCCACCAAGAGGTGGTAATTTTCTTTTCAATTTCAGCTATTGTGAGATAGTCTTCCAGACAAACCACTGTTAACAAAAAGGGTAAAAAATATCATTTCTCTTACTTAGGGAAGCTCTTTTTCTACACAAGAAAGATAAGAAAAGGTATATAAATTATTTGCTCCCATAAGGACTTTTAAGTCGAATCACTAACAATACTTTATAAGGATTACATTCTTTACCACAGATTCAGGGAACTATCCTAGAGTTATAAGCCACAAAACCAAACAGAACATACAATAATGTGTGATTGCCAAGTATTTTGCTGTAAGTAGAATATGAGCCAACAGATGTTCCTTGAGCTCTGACCGGGAAAGAAACGAGTGTGTCAAATGGATGCTGTAAGAATATGTTTATACAAATAATTTTATGGGAAGGGATAAGCACAGGTTTATATTTAAAAGAAGGGTGTAAGGTACATCTGAATTTCCTTATGAGAACTTCCTCGTGAGAAGTTCGGACCTATGCAGAGCAGTCCTCGAGTCGGCACACCTGCAGCATTAAATGAGCCTGCCAAAACAAGTGCACGTTTTGGCGCCTGAGAGATGTTCAAATTTGGCATATGACATACATATCTGAGGACTGGTTGTTTGTTTTTTTTAACTCTAGTTTAAAATATTAGTTAAAATAAAAATTTTCAAATTCAAATCAAATTTTTGTGGGACCCAAACAAATGTGTGTGCGCTTGGGGGCAGGGGGCATCCAAAGCCTCTCCATTTCCTGTGGCTGGCAACCTGAAGCACCTCGGCCGTCCCTCTTCTTGGGGAAGGAGCGCCGAGCCACCTGCCCCTCTCAGGGAGGCCGGGGACAGACGCTTGATGAGCCAGGGCCCGCGACGGGTCTTCAGACCGGCCAGTAACCGGCCTCCTCCAGACGCGTACTTCTACACGCGCGCGGAACATTCGGGAAGGCATTTACATTCACGGAGACTGTCCTTCTGTCTCAGGTAAGAAGCATAAACGACCTCTCGTGTCTGAAGTGGTCTTACGGCCTTTCTCTGCTTAGTCCTCGCGGCCCGAGCGCTCTCGCAAGTATTCTACTGTACAACGCTTATCTCTCGAACCCTCAGACGGGAGTCCTTCTGTGTAACACAATTCTCTACACAGCTGGAGGTCTGCTCTCTTAAGCATCAGAACACCGCATTTATTTTGTATGGACATCTCTGAAAACCGAGTTATATGTTACTAGCGTAAATTATAAGTGCATAGTATAAATTAGGATGAAATGAAATTAGTATAAAAATACAAGGTATAATTATATTATTCTAAGTTGTTCAGTTTTACTGTAAAAATATTAGAAAATGCAGCTAGGAAACACAAACCCAAAGAGAACGCACACGGCACTTTGGGTCACGCTCTGCGGTACAACAGAGGCCCCCCCCCGGGCTTGGGTAGGTGGAGCGACTGCCCGGTGTGGTGACTGAGCCGCAGGCTGCTGTGACTCGCGGGCTGCTGTCTGCGGCGGCTGCTGCGGCTCGCAGCGCACTTGTGTCTGCTGTCGAGGTGACTATCAGCGGAGCACCTCTCAGGCTCCCTCCGACTTGTTTTTGATGATTAGGAGTTTGGAAATCAGACAACTCAGCCTGACGGAAACACACCTGAAGGCAGAGCGAACCGGCTCTGAGTGAGGGGCTCGGGGGCTTTCTGAGAAAAGTGCATTAGCTCTAGTCATGGACTTTGTGACATTTTTACTGGTTGGTGGAAGCCTTTTTGGCCCACTCTGTGGTTCTAGGCTATGGTCTAAATAGGCAAAGTGGACAGAATTTTGGTGCATAAAGTCATGGTATCACTGAGGCTTTGTCTCCAGGTTGTAATTTTCAGTCTTATAGTTCATGCAGAGAAAAAAAAATCCCAGCTGTTTCATCTCTCACTCTACAAGGTCTATTTGTGACTAACTGTATTATGTAACTACAACTGTATTATATCCGTGAAGATTTAGAAAGATCTAGAAATCCACTGATTGCCCCACGGGAAAAGCATAAAGGTACGAGCTCCCCCAGCTAACTGAGGACCAATTCCACAAGCGTGAGAGACAGAAGGCGCCACGACACTACCTCCCAGCTTACTGGTCTCATGCGGGTGCCCCTCACCGACCAGGACTACCACCATTTCTCTTCCTTTTGATCAAATCTTAACATCGGGGAAAGCCACTGCGCTACCACTGCACAGGAACGCGTGCCCCGCTCAGACACGGAGTGGAGCCTGGGGTTTGGATTCTGGCCTTTCCTGTTGCTTCTGGGACCGTGCCACTCTGTAGTCGTTCTTAGACGCAGCTAAACTTTTGTTGAGTAGGAAATTTTCATACCGATACCTTCATTTTGTTCTCTCCTATTGTATTTTCTAGATTCTACTTAGCTTTGATACTGAGGAAGAGAGTCTTCAACAGAAAATCAGTTTTAGTCTAAGTAATGATCGCAGTTATCATGTACTGAGATTTACTATGTGACAGACACCAAAATCTCACTGAATCCTCATTCTCTATTTCTCATGCATTCATTCAACACGTTAACTAGTGAGCACCTACTACGTGCTAGGCCCTGTTCGAGCCTCTGGGATTTCTCATTAAGACAGTCCATCCCGACATTCAGGGACCTTCTATTCTATTCTAGTGTGTGTGTGGAGGGGCAGGCGAATAAGCAAAACAAATATATAATAATCTATTGGACACTGACAAGAGCCGTAAGAAATAAAACAGAGGCGGGGGGCGGGGTGCGGATAGAGAGTGGCGAGGTGTGTGTGTGAGGGGGAGGGGGAGCGACTGCTATTCCGGACAGGACAGGACGGTGCCGGAGGCACAACAGGTGCCAAGGCCCATGCGGGGAGTGTGCTTGGCAAGTTCAAGGAACAGCGAAGGAGGCCGCGTGAACGGGGCGGAACGTGGAGCGGAGGCGGCGAGCAGGGAAGGTCAGAGAACCGCAGGGGCCTGTAGGCTCTTTAGGGTCTTTTAACTCTACTCTGTGTGAGGCGGGAGCCTCCGGAGGTTCTGAGAAGAGGAGAAAGACCAGTAGGACACGCGTCTGTGCCATGGGGAAAACCTAAAGCTACGAGCTGCCCCAAGCTCATTTGCACGCTGCTTTGTAAGGGGACAATGGAGCTGCAGAGACGGTAAATGACTTGCCCACAAGGTGCAAGCAGCAGGGCAGACAAACGCCTGGTTCACGGCCCGGGCTCCTCACTATGGGACATGGCCTGTGAACAGGTTCTGGGACAAAAACTGAGTTAGTATACAATGAAATTAGTATAAAATTAAAAAGGCACATGGGGCGCCTGGGTGGCTCAGTGGGTTAAAGCCTCTGCCTTCGGCTCAGGTCATGATCTCAGGGTCCTGGGATCGAGTCCCGCATCGGGCTCTCCGCTCAGCAGGGAGCCTGCTTCCCTTCCTCTCTCTGCCTGCCTCTCTGCCTACTTGTGATCTCTCTCTGTCAAATAAATAAATAAAATCTTTTAAAAAAAATTAAAAAGGCACGATGAAAAAAGTCCTTAAAGTCTAAACCCTTTTTCAGCCTTATCGGGATACTATGGACATAGCTTCTGTTAGGTTTAAAGTGTGCGACGTGTGTCGTGTAGTGATTACCACAGTAAGGTCAGCAAAACACTTCCATCCCTAAAACTCTTGAACAAGACGCAACGTATAATTCCAATTTTCTTGATTGTAAGCCCAATGTCTTCTAATTCTAACAAATAACCTATCCGGTCCTTATACAGTCAACTGTAATTTTATGTGACTTTTTCAAATGAGGAAAGAATACTACTTCATGCCAAACTAGAGATTTCATGATGTTTTTTATCCCGTATTTCTGAAAGCATCACATACCTTCTACAGAATTTCTGGGTACTAAGCCAATAGAGTGAATTCTTGGTTGTCAGTGACTGGCCTTTCTTCTTCAGGAACCCCTGGAGGCTGTGGCCATGGAAACAGGTTCCAGCAGAGTCTCCTTCAGTCCAGCTGAACTGAAAACTTGAAGGACCTTTTTTTTCAACAGTTGGTGCTGAATCAGTCAGTGCGCTGAATTGTTTTTGTAGACTCACCACCATTTCTGGAAACGGAAGGAAAAAGGAAAGGAATAAAAACTAAAGTTAAACCACAGATGAGTTTACTTGTTAGCAATGTACTTCGTTGGTTTCTTAGTTGGACAAATGCACCACGATAATGGAAGAGGGTAACAACTGGGGAGATGAAAGCAGTTGAGGAGAATTGGGGAACTACTTCAAAAAGGTTAAAGTGGTGGGTACTAAGGAGGACATGGATTGCATGGAGCACTGGCTGTGGTGCATAAACAATGAATCGTGGACCACCGAAAAAAATTAAATTAAATTAAAAAAATAAAATCAGCAAAGGGAAAAAAAGGTTAAATGGTAAATCTTACGTATTTTTACAATTAAAAAAAAAAATGAACAAGACACCTTACAGGCAATTCTCCACAGAAAGAGTTCTGAAAGTCACAGAAATACAGGATGATTTCAGATTTTGGTGGGAACTTAAGTTCTGTTCTAAAGAGCACAATGTTCCTGAAACATTCCTCTGGAGGTCTCTTATGGAGGAGGACTGTTTCTTTGGATGGACACTGGAACACTCGTTCAAGAAGTAAAATAATCCCTTAGACACTTTTAAATTTATTTATTTAAGTAATCTCTGCACCTGCCATGGGGCTCGAAACACAACCCTGAGATCCAGAGTCGCAGGCTCGCTAGACTGAGCCGGTCAAGTGCCCCGAGGCACTCACTTTTCAGGAAGTCAAGATATTTAGCTTTTCTACAACAGTAGCTAAATGGCCTTAAGAGAAAACGCAACTCACCTCTTCTTTTATATGCCACTGCTCTGTCAATGGATGAGTGGTAGAGTGGCTTTTCGCTTTTCCACACGTACCTGTATGATGCAGAAAAACATTTGGAGCAGGATGGAGAAGAAATGGACCTAAACACATTTCAGAGACGTTTCTCTGAAGCAACATCTGAAATTCCTAATACTCTGCGTAAGGGCTCAGCCTTAGAACGACCCACTGACAGGTCTTACGTCACAGATGCAAGCAAGGAGCTCTGAAGGGGACGGCAGGCCAACAGAATGATGTGCTCATCCCCAAAGCCTCCCAGATGTCATAAGGTCCTGAAGAAGATATACAAAAATGTAGAAATGGTTTCTCTCACTGTAAAATTCTCTCGCTGTCTGTTCTCAGAAAGGGAATCCACCACCTAAGAAACAACTGTTCCTCCTTGCCCCTGCCCAGCTGCCCAGCTCCCCTTCTGCTGAGGATTAAACCAGAGGTACGTCTGGTAACGGATACGAAGTGAACAGTAGGTACCAGTCTTCTGATATAAAGATGTGATCGATGTTCATAATGACAGTTCTCCTGACAATTATGTGTGAACTAAATCTTAATGAACATACACGTTTAAAATATATCAGAGAACTTGTCACCGGACCCTATGGTAAAGGAGGTTTGTGATTCTTTCAAATATCTTTTTTAATTTGTTTTCTTAAATAATAAATGTAACGATATACTCAAGGTAAAAAAATAATAAAGAAGTTTCCTGAATAGTCTAATCCCAATCGGTGGATAAACCCACTATTAAAAATCTCTTGCAAATACCTAACCTAGACAGATTTTCTCATGCATTTATAATGCCTATACTGGTGGCAACTAGGGCATTACTTCCTTGGGGCCATATGCCCAGAAAATGGGAAAAGTGATCTAGAATAACCTTCTGTACAGATACTCCTTCTTTAAAAATGTACTTTATTTTGCTTACCTCTTCCCCAAAAGCTATGAAAAACAGAGACACGTCACAAAGTCCTAATGTTTTCTGCAGGAATTCTGCATCCTTCTCTCCAGTTTTCCCATAGGATTTTGTTTCCCAACTATTAAAAATTCAGGTATAATGTACATACGAACCCATTATGTTCAGTGTGCGGCTCTGCTGGCTCTGGAAAACAACAGTCCTGTGATGACCACCACGGTGAACGTGCAGAGCAGGCCCATCAATCCGAAAGTCTCTCACGCCTCTTTTTTTTTTTTTTTTTTAAGATTTTATTTATTTATTTGACAGACATCACAAATAGGCAGAGAGGCAGGTAGAGAGAGAGGAGGAAGCAGGCTCCCTGCAGAGCAGAGAGGCCGATGCGGGGCTCGATCCCAGGACCCTGGGATCATGACCCGAGCCGAAGGCAGAGGCTTTAACCCACTGAGACATCCAGGCTCCCCTCTCTCACGCCTCTTAACAGTCAATCCCTCTCCAAGCTCCCAGATCCCTGGCCTTAGGCAACTACTGTTATGTTTTTCCATCCCTGCAATTTATAGCCTTTCCCAGAAAGTCACATAAAGGGAGTCATACCATAGGTAACCTTTTGAGACTTTCTTTCAGCATAATGCTTTTAAGTCATTCATATTGTTGGATGTGTCAGAAGTTTGTTCCTTTCATTGCTGAACAATATTTCATTGTACAGATAAACTCTGCTTGGTTTATCCATCCACCAGCTGAAGGGCGTTTGGGTTGATGCTACTTTTTGACCACTGCGAATGAAGCCACCACGAACATTCGAATAGAGATTTTTACGTGGAGCTGTCATTTCACTTGGGTAAAGAGAGTGAACTATAGGTATTGTAATAAATGTTTATCCAACTTTATGAGACACTGTCAAACTTCCAAAATGGCTGCACCATTTTAAATCCCCACATTAGGTACGGTCAGTTTTTTTTTGCTCATTTCACTTTGTTTTTGACCATTCTAACTGGTGTGTAATGACACCTTACTGTGGTCTTAATTCGCATTTCCCTATTAATTAATGATGTTGAGCATCATTTCACAATCTTCTTTTGCTCAAATCTTTTGTCCATTTAAAAAACTGGGTTTTTGTGTTTTTACTGTATGAGAATTCTCTATTCTGAACACAAATCTTTTATCAGATACGGGATGTGCACGTATTTTCTCCCATCGAACGGCTTCTCATTCTCTTAACAGTGTCTTCTGAAGAGCAGCTATTCTTTCTTCTGATGAAGTCCAATTTATACTTTTTTTCTTTTATAGATCATACTTTTGGTATCATATCTATAAGATTTTCCCTAACCCAAAAGGCTAAAAAGATTTTCTGCCCATGCTGTTAAGTTTTCTTCCATGTTCCTCCCAACATCTTCCATGACAACTGGAAGTCATCAAAGCAACCTCTTAAGCGGTTATTAGGTTGCCAACTACTGTTTACTGATGTTTTCATAATCTCCCACATAGGGACCCACACTTAGCTACGGAAAATGCTTTAATAACTTTCATCTAACAACATGGAAGGTGATGTTCAGAGTAACAGGAGAAAAAATTACCAATTAATGTCAACAGTGGGGGTGGAGTAGGGTGAAACAGGCAGGTAACAGACCACACACACAAGGTCTCTGTGCCTAAGCACTAGTCAGTAGTGATTTACATGTGGGATTTCACTTAGTTCAAATCACCTACTCCACACAGAAGGATCTTGGCGGTGTATCCCCTGGACAATCTCTTCCCTGAGCCCTGGTCTCTCCCCGGAAGACGCCATTTTGGAAACAGATATACTCTCTTTGGTCATTAAACTCTCCCCTAATGTACCTAAAAGTCAGTAAGCCTAAGATGTGTAACTACATGCTAAAATATCAATCTGGGCTCCAACAGCCACGTCTGCGGTGTAAGCTGGTGCTTGGCTTGTGCTAGTGAATTCCTAGTTACCGCGGAAATGCCTGAGAGGAAGGGTCACTGAATACCTGGCCTCTCGGCGTCAGCCAGGCCAGCCCCTGCTGGCACCACAAAAAGGCAGGCCTCGTGGCTGGTACTCCCGAGATGACCGAAGGCGACAGAATGAGCTTCCGTTCTTCCTGTTACTCTTGTAACCACTGAGATCCAAAGACCAAAGAGACATTCCTTCTCTGACAAAGAAGGAGGAAGGACCCAGTTTCCTGGGCACCCACAGGCTGTCAGAGTAAGTTCGCACCCCACCTCTTTTCTTTCATCGTTATGTATCAAACCAGAACAGTGAGAAACGACTACCCCTCTCCCCTTTTTGGCAAGGATCCTCTTCCCCACAGTGCTTTATTTATCCCTGTAAGTCTGTTTCTCTACTTAAAAGCTCTCTTAAATGTAGAGGAAAAACAATGCAGTTCTACCTGTGAAAACTAAAATTTAGTTCTTAGGGCACAAAGCAGGCATTATCCCTATTTCATTGACGAGGAACCTGGAGCTGAGCGAATTAGTTTAACTAATTCTAGGAGCCTTGATTTTTCTCAAAGTATATAAAATTAGTTGATCAATTGAGTATTAATATAAATTTACATAAAATACAGAGATGTTAACTTTTTCTTCAAAGTCTTGTAAAGACTCAAAGTTCTAAAAACAGTTACCAAACTGTTCAAATCAGAGATCAATAGAAATATACTCTATATTATGTAAGATATAGTATCTATGAAAATTTATAAGCAAACTAAATTTCAGTGCTCTGAGGCTAAGAAATCAAGTAACTTGCCCAGGGTTACACAGCTAGTCTGTACTGGAATCAGGATTCAAACCCAGAATGGTCTGTCTCTACAGCTTTGCTCCTTCCACTCTATCACAATGAACCTACATCAGAACGAGAATTCAAAGTCAAATGATGAGACTGACTGAATTAAAAATCCTCTTTTTGTGTTTTCCTCCATTTTGATTTTTGTAGGGATTTTTATTTGGGGGAATATTCCAATTATGTACATCACAGGCTGATAATTATAATCTTTGTAATATTGGAAAGCAGACGGGAAATGATCAACTTTGAGAAAAGAAGGAAGCATATTAGAAATGTAGGTATGACTCATGCAAATTATAAAAAATTAATAACTAAGTACAATATGGTACTCTGGATTGGATCCTGGATTGGAAAGAGGTCACTAATGGAAACACTGATGAAATCCAAATAAAATATAGAGTCTAATAGTAACACCAAAAAAAAAAAAGTAGATTAGAACACAGGGGCTAATATTTCCAGAAAAAATGTCATAATGCTAAGTAGTCTAGCTGCTGAAACTTTAGCATTTAAATATAAGGTAACAGACTTGGAAATCAAGCAGGTAAACTTAAAACCAGAGGAGACAACATACTTTGCCCTGGCTTCTTCCCACTTTTGTTTTTTCTCATCAACAGATTTCTTCATAACTCGGTACCATTTTCTGAAATCAAACCATGGCTTATCTGAAAGAAATGAAATCCATGATTAGTACCCAAATAAGTCACATTATAACCATATACATTATTCACTGGAGTCTTCATTCTTTGGTATAACTAAACATTATGGAGTCAGCTTTATGGGAATTATGGAGTCACTGTCTCCATACCTTAACATGACTCTTGAGCAGTCCATCATGGAGTTCCTATCTATACTGTGGCCCTAACTAGATCGTACTAAAACCATTTATTTATTTATTTATTTATTTATAGACATGGGGAGTATGACAAGGGACATTGGAAGACACCTTGGTCAACCTTTCACTCTGAGTAGAAGCTGACATAAAGCGATGTGTAGAAAGAAGTATTTAGCATGTATTCTGGAAAGAACTCACAAATTGATTTCTACACTAAATCCAAGCTCCTAAAACCCATGAACATATATGTGAAATGTTGAAAAAAAAAAAAAAAGTAAAACTCTTAGAAACAGTAGTTTCTACTCTAACAGAGTAGAAAGTAGCTCCCAGGGGCTGGGGGAGTGGGAGATAGGGAGAGGTTGGTAAAAGGGTACAAAGTTTTGGCTCTAAGATAAGTAAGTCTGAGAATCTAATGTAAAACATGGTGACTGTAGTGGATCACAGTGTATTATATCAAGGAAATTTACTAAGGGAATAGGACTTAAATGTTCACACACACACTCACAGACACACACACACACACAAGATCAAAATGTGAGGTGATGAATATATAACCAGATGAGAGAATCCTTTCATAGCACATAGTACAAATCATCACAAGATGCACTTTAAATCGCTTACAATTTTTGTATGTCAATTATACCTCAATAAAGCTGATAAAAAACACAATGACTATAAATCCTAATGAGGGAACTAAGAAACTAGAATTGTATTTAAGAATTCATACACCTACCCAACTTCACTGAATTGCTCTTGGGCCAGACACTATGTTAGGCACTAAAGATCCATTAAAACATTAAAAAAGAAAGAAAGATATGGTCCCTGCCTCTAGAAGCTATAATCTACCTATCCTTCTACCATTTATGTTGGGCCTTACTCTATGTCAGCTGTTCTCAGCACTCTACAGACACTGGCAAGTGAACCAGGATAGACATATTTAGTGCACCAGTTCTGATTCAGTGTGCTAACCTCTAACAGATGTTTGGCTAGGAGCAGCTGTGGCAGGAATGATTAGTTCTGATCTGGGAAGTGGTAAGGTCGCGAGTGGGTGTGAAGAGCAGGTAGAATCTTGAAGAATAAAGGCTGATCTGTCAGGGATTGGGGGAGCTGGGGGGTAAGAAGGAAAAATTTCAGGTAGAGGAACCAGCATGAGCAAAGGCTGAGGCATCACAACAGATGGTACAGTCAGGGAACTGCCAGGACATTCTTGGTCTAGCACGGCTAGGGAGGAGAAGCCAGGAATCAAAAAGCAGGCTGGTCTTTACACATCGCAGGGAATCACTGAAGTTTAGCAGCCTAGATGTATAATTAGATAATTATATAAAGAAATAACTGGTATTAGGCACAATTTGCATACACGTGTTTGTCTATGTGTCCTTGTGTATTTTTCCAAGTCTTCCTTACATTTACTGTATCTTCTAATCCATCACTTACAATCACTCTGAATTTGAATGACAAAAAATTAAGTACCTTCTTTGTTCTTTTCATTATATTTCTCGGCAATATTAGACAAAGTCCTGGAAAAACCATAAAGCACGTCAATTTATTTGGAAGTCACTTATTTGAAGACAGTGAAATTTTGAGTTCTTCTGAAAGAAAAATATAGACTAGCACTTGAAACCTATGCTAACTTTTAAGGGAGAAGCAATCACTCTACACACTGCCATTGTTGATTGGCGTTTGGGAGGAATGACATATATAATAAATAATAATCTTTGAAGTCGCATAGCGCCAGGAGCCTAAAGACATACAGATAAACTGCTACAAGATTCTTTAGAATTTCTGTATGATTTAATGTCGGGAATCAGCGAAGCAACGAGAACACATGTATCTGCTTAAAAAACAGGAACCCAACATGAGACAAACAACTTACTAAGGTAGAATTAACTCTCTGACAACTAGCTGAGTCAAAATTCACGTAGGAAGTAATTGTTGGTACTGCTCAGTGTTCTGCAACTGAGAGGCTCTATTTTCTCTTGAGATAATATAAGGATTCCTGTATTCCGACTAATTAGGTAAAAACAGTATAATTTTTCCCTCATAAAACTGACATACACTCACCATTCTAAATTGTCATCCAATAAAAAGAGCAGTTTCAACACTACGACAATGACAGCGACAGCCTGTACGTCGTATTTAACAGTTTTTGCCATTTTAGCTATAGGATCAAACGTCAGAAAATCCACTTCTCCTATTCCGGTCATTTTTACCACTTGGCAGGTTAAATCATTCATTTCATCTGTTGAAGAACAAGAGTAAAATGTGAATTAATTCTTTGCCTAACTAGACCATACCAATGTGTACCTCTGTAAGATAAGCTTTATTATCCTAAAACACGGTATAATGCTAGAACTGAGGGAACACATTTTGTGAATAAAATAAACCAAAAAATGGTATCTGTATAGAAACACAAATGGTAGAATCCTGGCAAGGCCTTTTCCTATTTGGACTTCCCAAAACATCTACTACGTATGGGACATATTCTGGTACCTAACACACAGCCACACGCTCGTTTTCTACCATTTCCCACACCTCCCTTGTCTGTATTCTACAGCAATTTGCACTTGCCTGAAACAAAATCCCCTGTAAGACCAAGAGCTTCTCTAGGAATGCACACTAACCCGCTGGCTGGCACCCTAGGAGCCTCCACGCACATTAAACTTGAGGCACTGCTTTCCCAAGGAAATCATACGGTCGGCTTAGCCTCTATTATTCAAAGCTCAATAATGTGGCACTTGGCACCAGAAAGCCTAGCCAGGGCCTATATATTTAGGTTTTCCAATCATTAGCTTTGTGACTCTGCCTTAGTCACTTAACCTCAGTTTCTTCAATTGTAAATTGAGCTGTGGGAGGATAAACTGAGATTAAATAAGTGAATATACTTCAAAAACTCTCAATTACTAAGCAAATTTCTTTACTCACTAATCTAAGTACCCAAGATGTACAATATTCTATTTTTAAGTGAACAGCTAGTATTTATAAGAGCACAATCAACTGTATTGAATTAAGTAACATTTCCTGCATGCTTTCAGTCACCATGTCCTGTGGACTCCTCTCCCCCTCTCCATCCAACGGCAAGTACAGGAACCAGACACTTGCCATGAGCCAGCCCGTCAGTTACATCCTGGTAATCCCTTGTGGTCCTTCTATTACCTACCATTACATTTGTGTGTGTATGTAATATATACACACACTACCACATATTTATACTTATTTTTATCATTGGAGTTATACCATACCTACAAACAGTTTTGTTTTGTTTTAAGATTTTATTTATTCATTTTACAGACACAGATCACAAGGAGGCAGAGAGGCAGGCAGAGAGAGAGGAAGGGAAGCAGACTCCCTGCCAAGCAGAGAACCCGATGCGGGGCTCGATCCCAGGACCCTGAGATCATGACCTGAGCCGAAGGCAGAGGCTTTAACCCACTGAGCCACCCAGACGCCCCAACAAACACAGTTTTGTATATCGCTTTCTTCATTAACATATGCATTTTCCTTCCCTATTAAAAATATATCCAACTGCATGTTTTATACTGCTTAAGCAATAGGCTAACCACACCATGTCTGCATTTTCTCTTTAGAATATAAGTCCTGAATTTCTCACATTTCTAGTTTTGCAAGAAATTCAGGACTGGGTTCCATTGGCAGATTCCACTGGGTGACCTGCATCTTGGTATATTGTGAACAAGGTCTAGTGAGGCTCTCTCCACATTCCGTGCTTCATCGCCTTAAAGAGTTCACTATGATCCTGCAAATGACGAAGCACTGCCTTCTTTTCAGAAGGGGGGCATCCAGCTCGTTAAGAACACATACTGGAACATTTGTTACTTTCATTGCACTCAGCAAACTTACTGTAAAAACCAAGCGTATCCCTCACATCAAAACCGGATTCTTTATTTCTAAACAAGGTCCTTTTAACCTTTCCAGATAGCCTGAAATATTTTAAGAAAGGATTCTGAAATTAAGCTTCATGTTAAAACAGACCCTGTCAGGAGGCTCTAACTGTCCGTGATCTGAGAGGAATTCTCCATTTTGTTCATTGTCATTTTATAAGTCTGTAAAGGCTTCCTTACCACATACACTACACTTACCAGGGAGATTGACTTCCATCAAGTATTTCATACACAAGATATCTGGGTGAAGATAGCAGTCTTCAGTTACATCTGGAAAACGTGGCAAATCTAAGAATTTGGCAATTTCGATCATTTTTTTATAGATATCCTCATAGGTAGGCCAAGACTGAAATAAAAAATAATCAAGGTAGCAACTTTTGCAACATAAATTATTTTTAAAAATATTTTCTAATTTTAAAAGTAATACGTATTTGCTAAATGAAACTTGAAATGTGGAGAAAAGCATTACGGGGAAACCACCCATAAATCCCTAATATCCTAACTTAGCAGTTTTAAACAGTAGTAACGCTGAATTAAAAAGCCACTAAAATTCCATTTGGCTCATAAAACTCTCACTGGCCTTCCCCATGAGAGAGGGAAATCATTACTTCTTGCCAGTCACAGAAGAACCAGGGGAAGGGACAAAGCTGTGACCTAAACTGAAGTTCCAGAGCCCTCACGAGTGCTCTACTGCACGACCTCCCTCTCACACTCCTTCACCACATCTGTCTCATTCACTTTCAAGTTCATGTCTAACAAACTTAGCTCTCTGTTTCACAATATTCACAAGCTTCTATGTGGGAGCTAACACCGGATTTAAGTCTGATAGTTGAAAATACACAATTCAACTTCATATTCTCCCATATAACCACATATAAAATTTTATAGAATCCAGGAAAATCTATTAGCTACTATGAATACATTTATTCTGTTCACTTAAAGATCACCCCTGTAGTTTATTTGGTATGCTATTTTTAGTTTTGCAATTCATAAACATCCTTGAAATTAATACTACAGGGCGCCTGGGTGGCTCAGTGGGTTAAAGCCTCTGTCTTCGGCTCAGGTCATGATCCCAGGGTCCTGGGATCGAGTCCCCCATTGGGCTCTCTGCTCAGTAGGGAGCCTGCTTCCCTCTCTCTCTCTGCCTGCCTCTCTGCCTACTTGTGATCTCTCTGTCAAATAAATAAATAAAATCTTTAAAAAAAAAAGAAATTAATACTACATAAAATTTTTCCTTATTTCCTCATCCATTCACATAAAAATATTAAATTTAGAATCACTCAATACAAACGACTTTGGGAAATGTAAAGATGAATAAAACAATGCCTTCATGTGTCAACCTGGCGATTCACAGACCTGTACCCCTGGGGATAAAAATACATTATATGTTTATAAAAAAATAAAAAAATGAAAACCAAAAATACATACTCTAAAAAAACCAAAAAACAAAAAACAAAAATGCCTTCAAGGAGTTTATAACCTAGAAAGGGAGATAAGGTATACAAAAATACAGTATAAAATAGAGAGTTATCAAGTACCTCAAGTAAGACTTTTTTTTTCCTTATATGGCTTATGGAGTCTCGGAAAAACTAACACTTCTCATATGGTAGGACCCTATTAAAATTGGGCCTGAAGACACACATTTTGGCTACCTGTTTGGCCGTATTAAAACTGATCATGGGGGCACCGGGGTGGCTCAGTGGGTTAAGCCTCTGCCTTCGGCTCAGGTCATGATCTCAGGGTCCTGGGATCGAGCCCCGCATCGGGCTCTCTGCTTGGCAGGGAGCCTGCTTCCCACTTTCTCTCTGCCTGCCTCTCTGCCTCCTTGTGACCTCTCTCTCTCTGTTCAAATAAATAAAAATTAAAAAAAAAAAAAAAAGCTGATCATGTGTACATTCTGTGGCAAAGCAGTTCTACCCCTAGCTACAAAGCCCCAAAGAAATGTGCAGGATGTCCGCGGAGAGACACGCACTAGAAAGTTCTTAACAACACTATTTGTAAAAGCCCCAAGCTGGAAACTACCCAAACGCCATTAATGATCGGTAGATTTTGACAAATCTCATAATGGGACACTTCATGGCCCGGAAATGAACGCTCTGCCTGCAACGACATGAATGAATCTTCAAAACGTCACGTTAGAAGAAAGAAGCCAGATGCAAAAGAGAATGATTCCTGGTATATAACGTAGAACCCTCAGCGACCTCGCTCGAAGCTTCTACAGAGAGAGACACGAGCACTGAGCAGGGGCAAGTAGTGCCGGGTGGGGCGCCGGGTGGAGCTCAGGGGAGCGAGTCTCGGTCATGGGGTTTCTCCCTCTACGGACTGGTTCCGGCTGTGAAAATTCACCAAACTATGTACATGTGCGACACGTTCACTTTTCTGTATGTCTAGTTTCCCCCTCAGAAAGTGGCAAGAAAGGCAATACCAGTTTAGAAAACCACTTCGTGTGATAGAAATACTTCATACATCGCCTTGCGGGAGGAATCATCGAGTCGGCATATTCAGAGTTGGAAACGCCCTTGGAAGCCTATGGTCCAACTTCACAAAATCCCGCGCAGGCAGATGTCTGGCCCTTTTTACAAGTGTCCAGGGACAGGAACTCAATACCTTCCCCGAAGTTAGGCTATTCCATTTTTAACGGGTTTAGTCATTAGAAAGTTCTTCTGTATTCTAAGTAAAAAGTTCCCCAATTTGAGCTAATAGTCCGTTAAAATCGGCCCAGCCGCTTGTGAAAGTGCCGCTGTTAAATCGTGCCTGGCCCATCTTTAAATGTGCGAGCGTGTCTGGGAGCCGACTATAGGAATAAATATTTCTCCGTTAAATTTTACTTTGGTAAATTCAGCTCATATGCAATTGTAAAGCACAAGGAAATGCTTTGCATTATAAAAGATAATCATACTGTTAATTTCTAGAAATTAAAACTATGCTTGATTCTACTTTGCCTGAAGCTACAATCTCGTTTGTATTATATTTATTTTGAGTTTAATAAAAAAAAAAAGGCCTTTGGTTTATGCTGTATTATTAAATGATTAACTGTAGCTGAAGGCTACGAAGTAAATTTCTGTCAATCCAAAGTAGCAGTATTGCCTTTTAACCTTTTTTTAAGTGTTGAAATAGAGTGATTGTACTTGTACACTAAAGTACTATAAACTGTATTCTAATCTGTGAATTTAAAAATGAAAAAAGGAAAACATAAACTCTCAGTGAACTTTGGGAAGAAGTGGTCTTTTTTTCTTTACAAAGTGAATTCATTTAGAACGCTGGCATGGAGTGGTAAACAAACGGGCTTCATTTTGCACAAGATTTGAAGCATCTTTTCAAGTTAAAATAATTTTAACATTGCTGACAAGATTTATGGCAACTCTAATCCTTTCAAATATTGCAGGTAGGAGATGTAATTAAGCACTTTTATCTGCAAACAAAATAAACACTAGAGCAGTGAATGATCCCCTTAGAAAAATAATCACCTCAAAAAATCAATTTAATTATGATAAATTCATGACTAGTAATTGTAAGGCCCTTGATGAAAAGGAATCTGGTAAACTACAAAGATTTAATATATTTCAAATGTCCACACTAAAAGCTGGTATGTCAAACTAAAAATCTGGTGACAAACAGGCTACGATTCTTTCATGTATGAACTGAGGATAAAATATTAATTATTAATAATGCAAGTCTATTGATTTATATTATAGTTTACAATAGATTCTAGATTCTCCTAGTCTCAAGTTAATACAGCAGACTTCACTTTTAAAATTTTCATTTATTTTTAAAGACTTTTCCTTTTTGAATAACACTGAAAACCTTTTCTTTTAAAAGGTGGCTACAGGGTTTTCAGGGCGCCTGGGTGGCTCAGTGGGTTAAGCCTCTGCCTTCGGCTCAGGTCATGATCTCAGGGTCCTGGGATCGAGCCCCGCATCAGGCTCTCTGCTCAGCGGGGAAGCCTGCTTCCCCCTCTCTCTCTGCCTGCCTTTCTGCCTACTTGTGATTTCTCTCTCTTTCAAACAAATTAAGATCTTTAAAAAAAATAAAAATAAAAGGTGGCTACAGGATTTTCAAGATCATCCTACTTATTTTTTACCAATCTGCTATAATTGTTATACATATGTTTCCAATTTTTATACTATTATAATTCCATGATGGATGTAATCTGATTATAAAACTACACGATTACAGAAAATTTATGAATTATAAAATACTATAATAAAGACAATAAAAATTGCTCATAACTTAGAGAAGGCCACTGTTAGCATGTTGGAGGACTTTTCTCTCAGCCCTTTGGGGCATATCCACATTTCTAACACTAGGATTTCAATTCGACACCCTCTTCGACACCCTCTTCGACACTGCCACTGGAACACCTTCCCACTGTGCCAAATGTACGTATTCCAGACTGAGTTTTTCATCTCTCATACCCCTGAATTTTATCCCTCCATCAAGGTTCTTTACCCCGTCACTAAAACCAAACACTTAGGAATCACCCTTGGCAGCTCAGTTTCCTTGTGCATCACATGCACCCGGTCTGTTTGCCTCAAAGCTGGGTCTGGAATGCTGCTGTTTCTCCTCACATCTACAACTACTCTCCTACTCTAAGCCTCCATCATCCCATACTGGACTCCCAGACAAACGGTATCCCCGAACTCCCCCCTTTAAAGCACTAGCTTCTGCCACTTTAAAGCTACCACCAAGAGGGATATTTCAAAATGCAAGTCTGGTATGTCACTCCTCTACTAAAATCTAACAGTCTACCTCGCTCTTAGGCTAAGCTCCCATCTGAGAACCAGTGTACAAACTGAATTAGATGTACATGGTTTTGTCTCCTACACTTTTTTTTAACATATTTTATGTTATTTTTTGTTATACTTTGTTATATTGTTATTTGTTATATATTTTGTTATATTTGTTATATTTTGTTATTTGTTATATATTTTGTTATATTTTGTGAGTATTTTCTAATGTCAGGAGATAGCCTTTGAAAGGATCATTTTGAGTGACTGGAAAATACTCCCCTCTATGAACCCATCACTTCATTATTATTGGACATCTGTGTCAGATACACATCACATGCACACATACTAAGCAGCTATTAAAAAGCGTTTTCATAGGCTGCTCTATGACTTAGGATAACTTTCATAGTTTATATGACTTAGGACAACTTTCATGAAAAAAGTGCAGTACAATTCTGAGTTTTAAAAAAGCAAGAGAGAAATGTGTATATAGTGCTCAAGCCTAATTTGGCAAATATGTTTATGTACATTAAATGAGACAATCAAAAAAACCAATGTTAAATGTTAATGGCATCCATGAGTAATTGGATTGTGGGTGATTTTTACTTCCTTTTTTATACATTTTTTTCTACATGTCTTTTAATCACTCTAAAATAAGTATTCAAAAATGTATTACAGAGGTCTCAAAATCACACATAGAATTACCATACGACAGAGCAACTGCGCTTGCTTCTGTGTGGATGCCCAGAACTGAAAGGGCCTCCAACAGGTATTTGCACACTAATGTTCACAGCAGCATCCTTCACTATAGCCAAAGGCGGAAACAACTCAAATGTCCACGGATGAATAGATCAACAAAATGTAGTATATACAAACAATGGGATAGTATTGAGCCTTGAAAAGAAATTTTCATTTCTGAGACATGCTACAACATGGAGAAATCTTTTTTATTTTTTTTAAAGATCTTAATTTGTTTGAAAGAGAGAGAAATCACAAGTAGGCAGAAAGGCAGGCAGAGAGAGAGGGGGAAGCAGGCTTCCCCACTGAGCAGAGAGCCTGATGCGGGGCTCGTTCCCAGGACCCTGGGATCATGACCCGAGCCAAAGGCAGAGGCTTTAACCCACTGAGCCACCCAGGGGCCCCAACATGGAGAAATCTTAAAGACATTATCCTGTGTGAAATAAGTCTGACATAAAAAGACAAATATGGTGTTATTTCACTTACATGGAGTCAGGTTCACAGAGACAGGAAGCAGAATGGCAGACCTCAGGGGCTGGGGGGCAGGGTGCAGTGGGGAGCTGGGGTTTCACAGGGATAGTTTCAGTTTGTGAAGATGAAAAGGGTCTGGAGATGGACGGTGGTGGTGGTTGCACAACAATGTGAATGGGCTTAATTTCGCCAAACCGCGCACTTAAAAATGGTTTAAATGGTAAATGGTAAATTTTACATTATGTCTATTTTGCCACCATTCTTTAAATGACTTTTTTAAAAAAAGATTTTATTTATTTATTTGATTAAAAAAAAGATTTTATTTATTTATTTGATAAAAAGAGCACAAGTAGGCAGACAGGCAGAGGGAGAGGGAGCAGCTGGCTCTCTGCTGAGCAGGGAGCCCCACGTGGGGCTCGATCCCAGGACCCTGGGATCACAACCTGAGCCGAAGGCAGACACTTAACCGACTGAGCCACCCAGGCACCCCTGCTCATCCCTGCCACAATTCTTAAAAAGTATAAAAGAGGAACCTCAATAACATCTGTATAGAGGGGAAAAACCCACAACATATTAGAGAGGTCATAATTAGAAGTAATAAAAAAAAGATGAACATTATAAAAAAATCAACATATATAAAATCTACTACAAACATTCAAAATCTATAACTACTCGCTAATATCTACCTTTATCATCTGTAAAATACCATAACAAAAGAACCCTACATCAGGGAGATAGAGTCTATGGAATTGTAATTATTAGACATGTAACACTCAAGTATGGGTTTGCCTTTCCCAGAAGACAAAATAAACTGAGCAAAAAAGAAAACACAGTATCTGCAGAATCGCTTGCTCCAGGTCTCTTTATACAGAAATGATTACTTAATGGTTCTAGTACAATACCGAAAGGGACTGTCTTCTCAATGCCTCAAATGAGGGAAGAGTCAGAACGGAACGTGACCACTGCATGCCATTCCTGTCCCAGAGGACAGCATGAAAAGGCCCAGAATGCTACCCTCTGCCCCCAACCCCAACTGAAATGGTGGCCCAATTGTCCCTACAGGGCTTGACTATGGACTAACCTCCCTATACATGGATCTGCTTCCACTCCAACTAAGACAGGCTAGTCTGTTGGGCAGCAGAGCCCCAGCCTCAGGCAGGAGATTGGGAGCAGAGTTACACGACACCCTTTTACAGGATAAGACCACAGTGAAACATTTTTTGTTCCTGTCCTGTTGTCCTCAGCCCAGAGGGGAATCAGGCTCTAATTCCGACAGGATTCTAAAGCACGGGTAACCACCATATAATAATTACGGTGAACATTTAATGGCTGTGTTAGTATAGACTTATTTTGACTTAGAAACCGCGTTCGTGTATAGAGCACACCCAAGGAACGGTCTCACCGAAGCTGCTGGTATTCGTACTACGTTTCCACTTGGTGTGCGGAATGTCTGGTGTATTCAAGTGGAATAAGAGGACTACCAGAATCCTCTTTGAAACTCTGCAGGTGTAGTAAAGTATAATGACATTTTGTTCGATACTGGCCCTTTGGTTATCTAACGTGTCTCATTCTACCTGAAATCTTTTGTGCAACAAGATGGAAGAACAACAAAAGAAAGCAAGCGGCAGAGAGGGAAGACTCGTCTGTACTGCCCACAGCACCACCTTTATCAGAATCATTGCAAGACAGTTGTTAAAAATTCATATCCCGAGATCCCACTGCAGACTTAACGAATCAATCTCTGACATCCAGTTGAAGAACCTGTGCTTTCAACAAACTCTCCAGGACATTCTGACGCAGGCACCCCAAAAATAATACAACAAAACGCAGTGGCTTCCCATCCTCATTTTCCCTGCAGCCCAGCAGACAGCCTCAGATGGCTTTAGTCCACAAGCTTGAAAAGAGAAGCGCGCCCACAACTCCCAGCGATGGTCAGGATGCTGTGGGAGGAGAGGAACAAAAGAAAACATCGGTCGGTTTCTGTTCATGCCGTCTGGCAGCGGTGACTCTGGAAGGAGGAGTGGGAGTGAGGGAAACTGAGAACACCTGTTCTCACTACACTCACCTCAGTTTCCCTCGGGGGCATTGACACCCGCCACGTCACTACCCTAACGAAGCCTGCGCTGCAGGAGGCCTACAGACTGAGACAGCGAGCAAAGCTGAGCGCAGCCGTAAGACTCAAAGACCTTCACTCGGAGGTGCTTGGGGAGGAACTGACAGCTCTGGGGCAGTCTTTTTCCTCCTTCAAAGACAGGGACCTGGTTTCACAAAGGGTGTAAGACCGCTGCGAGGCAGGGTGAATCATCTTGGCAAAGGGCCACACAGTGGGCCGGGCCGCGCCAGCATTCCATCTTTTCTTTTTACTCCTCCGGAGAGAAGATCAGAACGCTGCTGACCGACATTCAACAGGCTGGAGATGTAGCTCCAGACGAATCTGCAGTTTCCTTCTTATCCCTTCTTGCTGAGTGTAGTGAGGGATGACGAAATGCCTGCCTCTTGAGAGGACTTAGAAACACTGTCACCGGGCACAGTGGAACAGCACGTATGTGACATATTCTCTGTGTAGAAACTGGTCTGTGGGTTTAACGCATCCAAACAGAAAGACAATCAATACTGAAAAGATACATGTAAGTCCCCAGCAGACTGAGCAGGATCTATGACAGGGACACACAAGCATGTCCAAGCCCAGCTTTGGTTTGAGCTGCGATCTGCGACCATAAAGATGGTCCCTGAAAGAAACTACATTTTTAGCTTATTCCACCAGACGGATGGCAAGATTTTTTGCTAGAAGTAAACGATGCTTGGAATCAGCACCATACTCCAGAAACGAAAGTCATAAATAAAGCAGCAGAAGAGGCAGAGGGAGAAAAAAGGAGGAGGAGTTACCTTTAAATTAAGTCAGTAAGACGAAGAGCCTGTCCACCTAGAGATGGGATCGTAACTCGGAAAAAGGAGATGGTGGGAAACACTGAAACTTAACTCGCACTAAAGCTCAACCTCTTCTTCTGAGCTCTGCTCTGCAGGGAGGCTAATGGCAGGAAGACTTAAGTGTTCATGGCCCGCTTGTTAAAAGAAAACAAATCATACCAATACTCTGTATTCCATGTTCCATTCGGGTTTAAGTGCGTTCTGTCAGATTTGTTGTCACTGGAACAGAGGGGGGCCCACTTCAACAGTAACAGAACAATTTATGGGGAAAAAAGGAGGTCACCCAGGATAAAGGTTTAAGGGTCTTTAAACCTCTTTTTGGGAGTGGTGGCTTGTTTTTAAGGTGTGCTCAACTTTCTAGAATAACAAAAACAAAACAAAACCAAACACAGCAGAAAGACCGTCCCCGGCAGCCCACACACAAAACACTCCACCAGCATTATCTGCACCGCCATCTCCTAGAACAATTGCACCTTTTGTCGGTTCTGCTGGAGGTACAGCTGCTGAAGAAGCCAAGACTTACTGGAGAAAGCGAAGACATTGAAGGAGGGAAGAAAATGCTTCCTTTGTTAACAAAAAGCCATTTCCATTGAAAAGTTTCAACATACTGTGGAACAGTGAATGCACTTTTGTGAGCAAAGGCAAAGCGTACAATGAGGAAAAGCTGTCTGTCAATTAAATAAACAGTCATGTGAAGACATCCCAAACCTTCCCCCCTTTTCTTGAAAAAAGGAGGGGACAGGAGAGACGGAATGTGAACTATCACTAGACATGGCCAAAGATGTGTAAAAGGTAGAGCAAATACGATACATAGGGCTTCTGGAGTGAGACAGATTCATTTAATTACAATCGTAAGAAATCACAAAGTTAATATGTTTTTTAAAAGACCACAAAGCTATAATAAATTCTTGTAGCATGCATTAAAAACGAAGGGCTTGGGAAAGCATTTTATTGAATTTCACAAATATTCCAGCGAGTTTATTTTCCTTCATGAAGCAATGCCTTGAGACAGGTAAGGACAAGCTAGAGTTTCTGTTACACAACAGCAGGCTCTGGTGATAAACCTGATTACAATACCCTGTCAGAGGTGAACTTCCTGCTTAGTTATTAAAAAAAAAAAAAGTACAGTGCCTCACCCTTACTTATTATTATGATTGTTTTGAAGCAAAGATTCAGCTGAGAAAAAGCTAATGCTACATGCACCTGTTAGTCCAGACTTAAAGCAAGACTTTTTATGACAACGGAAAATTAACAAGAAATCAAAGTAATGTCAGAAGTAATGACAAAGCACGTAATATACTGTCTATGGAGGAAGGATAAATGATTTCCACATTATCATGATTCACAAAACAGTTCACTTTACATTTTTAGTCTGCTGGAATTATCCTAATGGTTGTAATCTACCACGTAGTAACATAAAATACTTTTATGTTCAAAGTCTAGTCTGGAAGTCTGTGGTGAACACCTTATGTGAAATATGGTCTTGGTCCTGGGGATGAGACTATTTTAGAAATATGCTGTCAACTTGTACAAAGACAAACCTTATGAACAAACACTAATTCATGAACTGATAACAAACGAGGACTTGCCAACCAAATGGGGAATCACAATTTGAGCCCAGGATGAGAGCTGGGAAAAACCTACTGGAGTCCCCCTTCTTAAGATCTGTCTGTTCTGGGGCGCCTGGGTGGCTCAGTGGGTTAAAGCCTCTGCCTTCGGCTCAGGTCATGATCTCAGGGGCCTGGGATCAAGCCCCGCATCGGGCTCTCTGCTCGGCGGGGAGCCTGTTTCCCCCCCCCCCCCGCCTGCCTCTCTGCCTGCTTGTGATCTCTGTCTGTCAAATAAATAAATAAAATCTTTAAAAAAAAAAAAGATCTGTCTGTTCTCCAAACACTCTCCTGATTGTAGCACACCTAATGTTCAAATTTCACATACCCGTACTAACAGAGATTAAAAACTATTATCCAGAAAAGCAGATGATCCTCAAGTAGTTTCTATTTGATTCTGGGAGCGTTGTGTAACTATTTTTGCCACGGACTGACCTTTGTCATTACCCAGTTTTCTTTTGGCTAATGTAAAACCTAGGTCCCATCTCTTTTCTCCTGGGAAGTAGAGGTGAGCGGAGACTGGGGCTGAGCATGCCCAGTTCTGGGGGTACTGGCCAAGGATCAAACTAAGTCACAGACAATCCACGTGAAATCACCAGTTTCACACAGCAAATATGAATTATGAGTTTCCCAAAAGAAGTATCCTCAATGTAGCCTCACACATGTATTTTCTGACCAGGGTAATTCATTATTGGTTTTAGTATATTGGTGAACAGTACAAATTAACCAAGGAGATAATTTATTTCACACACTGGTTTTCATGAGTGATAGTGATACACCCCACAACTCACATTTCCAATGTCCTTGCTTATACATCGAAGTTACATCCCTTATACACTTATCGTTAAAATATTAGAATTTTTTAAATTTTTTCCGTCAAATGGCACTATTTAATGGCCTCCTCATATCATATGTAATAAATACATCTGAAAGTTTCCTACACTTAGGTGGAAAAAACCCCCCAATAGATCAATTTGGAATCTCCTGAAAATTAATTACTTAAACTTACTGTTTCTTAGCTCTTTCAGACCATTTAATCAGTAAACACAGACTGAATCCTTACCATGTTTACAAAATTGTATTAGGTCTTAAGGATAAAAAAATAGAAGCATTAAATACGGTTCAAAGAGTAGCTGGGGATGCAGGACAGAGACAAACCCTCACACCACATATTGCCTTTTGCTTCCATTTTAGAAATTTCAATTGGACAAACATCCTCTAGTTGCCTTTAAAATCTTGAAAAATACAAACAATACATGTAACACACCTGTAATCTTGACACGTGATAATAAAGCGGACACCCATGAATCTACTACCCCACTGAGAACCAGAACGTGGGCAACAGCGCGGCATCTACTGGTACACTCCTTCCCTACGCTCCCCCGCCCCTCCTCCCTCCAGAGGTAGAACTAGTGTCCTGAATTTTGCTGATCACAAACTTACTTTTTAAAAAACACTATCATATGCATAAACATATCTAAATAAATAGTTCACCTTCCTTTTGAACTGAATACAAATGCATCAAATGCATACAAATGCATCACACTGTGTGCAGTTTTGTGAATCTTGCCTTTTACACGCAATAGAATGTCTTTTAGATTCATTCATGTTGCCGGTGGCTGAAGCTGTTTAATATACCAGCATCTGACTATTCCATTTTATCTGTTTTCCTGCTGACAGACATTCAGATGGTTTCTAGTTCTGTGTGCTTTGTTTTTGTTCATTACCTAGCTGCCTTTCTTAGCCTTTTATCACCAAGTACAAAACTACATCAATAAAGAACGAGTAAACTGTGGCATATGGTATAGTTCAGTTCTTAGAAAAATGAAAAGTTAACTAAATTGTAGTCATCTAAGAGAATATCTCTATTCTTAGAAAATACACACTAAAATATTTAGGGGTAATGGGCCATGATTGATGTAACTTACCCTCAATGATTCAGAAATAGAACTGCACAGACAGACCAATAGACAGACAGTGAGAACAGCAAAAATGAGAAAACAAATGGGATAAAATGTTAACAGCAGTTGATCTGGGTTGAGGATATACGGGTGTCCTTTGTACTATTTTTATTTTTGTAACTTCTCTGTAAATCTAAAATTATTCCAAAATGAAAAGTTTATTTCAAAAAGACTCTCTCCAAGATACAAGCAGAAAAGGCAAAAAGTGCAATGGTTATTCTTACCAAAACATAATCTCATATTATTTTTATGTTTATACTTTCTACCAAAATCTCTAGAAGAAATCACTCCCCCATCTTATTCCTGTCCCCTCACTCAAGATTAACTTAAAATAGTCAACAAAAGATATTATCACTAGGGCAAGTATTTTGTGTAAACAAAAATCCATAACCATGACCTTCCAATAATATGGTCCAGCCAGGGGAAAATTTTAAAGATCAGATTAGTGATAACATTCATTAATAGAGATTGTAATTTTTTTTAAAATCCAAGAATGAATGAGCAGTGAGATATTTTAGGCATTCAAGAAAGAATTTTTTTAGGTAACATGTCCCTAAAAAAACATTTGAATACTGAGTCTACTTCTAAATGTCTAAAAATTAGTATTTGCCATGCTTCCATTTCTGCCCATCAAGGATTAAATACGATGGAAACTGACTTCCCACCATAAACACAGAAATGGAAAAACCCATGAAATAACAGTTTCAGGCAACGGACAACAGGAAGTATAGGACTAGAATCCCTGAAAGAGCAGAAATAAATGGCCCAGTTTACTGCCTGGAGGCAGTTTCCAAGGTGCAGCGCAGAGAGCCAGGGACTGAAGCGGAGCCACGTGGTTTTGCTGAGTTGAGGAGACAGAGATTGGAGCTCCTAAAAGCTGAGGTGGCTACACTTTGCAGGCAGAGTACCGCAAGGATAAAACCATACACAGAGAGAACTCTGGAGATCTGCAAAGAGGTCCTCTCAGGTCTTTGGCTGAGGACTGATTCATGCTGTATGAGGAAAAACCTACGGCCAAGGAAAAAAAAATCACTGGATTCTTTCCTAATGAATCTAAACAATTTCCAGAGCTCAGACAAGGCACCAGCTGCAGTGGAAAGACTGCGTAACCCTGGGGGCACCGGATGGAGCCTTCTGAGGGAACACGCCGTAGCAGCAAGGATAAGTTAGTCCCAGAATAAAGGCCCTGCACCGGCAATGAAAAGGCTTAAACACAAGCTTCTACAGGATCAAAATGTTCTCCATATTACCTAATTATACCAGAACAAAAATCCAGTATTCAACAACATGAAATTCACGTCTGCATCCAATCAAAAATTACCAGGCATGAAGAGACGCAGGAAAATCCGACACATAATCAAGCAATAAAGCGATCAACAGAAACATACCGAGCAGTAACAGAGACAACAGAATACAGTGGATAAGACCCTTGTTATTGATAACATCTGTTATAAATATGGTCAATATGCTCAAGGATGTAAAAGGAAACAAACATAATGAGGGAAATGGAGAAAATAAAACTAAAATGAAACTTCTGAAAATGAAAAGCACAGGATCTGAAATAAGAAACACACTTATTGGATTTAACAGCAGATTAGACACTCAAAAAGTAAAAATTGGGGCACCTGGGTGGCTCAGTGGGTTAAAGCCTCTGCCTTCGGCTCAGGTCATGATCCCAGGGTCCTGGGATCGAGCCCCGCATCAGGCTCTCTGCTCAGCAGGGAGCCTGGTTCCTCCTCTCTGCCTGCCTCTCTGCCTACTTGTAATCTCTGTCTGTCAAATAAATAAATAAATAATCTTTTAAAAAAAAAGTAAAAATCAGTGAAACTGAAGACATGACTAAAGAAACTGTCCAAAACAAAACACACTGAGAAAGAAGATATATATAAAAAAAGGAGGGGGTGCCTGGGTGGCTCAGTGGGATAAGCCTCTGCCTTCGGCTCAGGTCATGATCTCAGGGTCCTGGGTTCGAGCCCTGCTCTCTGCTCAGCAGGGAGCCTGCCTCCCCCTCTCTCTCTGCCTGCCTCTCTGCCTACTTGTGATCTCTCTCTGCCAAATAAAATCCTTAAAATACAAACAACCCCCCCCACCAAAACCCCAAAGCCTTAGTGAGCTGTGAGCATTATCAAATGGTCTAACATGTAACTCATATCCCAGAAAAAAACCAAGGGGAGGACAGAAAAAAATATTTAAAGAAATAATGAATGAAAAATTTCCAAATCTGATGAAAACGATATACAGTCACAGATCTGAGGTCAATGAACCCCAAGCAGAAGAAACATAAAGAAAACCATGCCAAGGCATATCGCAATCCAACTGATGAAAAACAGTGATAAAAAGAAAACTCTTAAAAGCAGCTGGAGGAAAAAAGACACATTACATGGAGAATAGAAGAGATAAGACTGACAGAATAGAAAAGATAAGAATCAGAAATCAGGCAGGCCTATATCGGACAAGCCCACAGCTAACAGCATACTCAATGATGAAAAGCTAAAAACTTTTCCTCTAAGATCAGGAACAAGACAAGGATGCCTACTCTTACCACTTTTATTCCAGATAGTATTAGAAGTCCTAGCTAGAACAATTAAGCACCAGAAACAAATAAAATGCATCAAATCAGAAAGAAAGAAGTAAAACTGTCTCTATTTGCAGATGGCATGATATTACAGATAGAAAACCCTAAAGACTACCAAAACACTATAGAACTAGCAAAGAAATTCAGCAAATTGCAGGATACAAAATCAATATATGAAAATCATTTGTGGTTCTATACACTCTATACACTCACCGAAAACTACCAGAAAGAGATATTAGGAAAAGAGCCCCTTTACAAAGGCATCAAGAAGAGGACGGGGCCCCTGGGGGGGCTCAGTTGGTCAAGTGTCTGCCTTCAGCTCAGATTGTGATCCCAGGGTTCTGCTCCACAGGGAGCCTGTCGCCCTTTCCTCCCCACTGGTGCTCCCTCTCTCTCTCTCCCTAATAAATAAATAAAATCTTTAAAAAAAAAAAAAAAAGAAAGAACAAAATACTTAGGGATAAATTTAACCAAGAAGGTAAAAGATCTGTACACTGAAAACTATAAGACACTGATGAAAGAAACTGAAGACACAACTAAATGGAAAGATATTCTGTGCATGTGGATCAGAAGAATTACTATTGTTAAAAGGTCCATATTATCGAAAGCAATCTACAGATTCAATGCAATTCCTATCAAAATTGCAATAGCATTCTTCACAGAAATAGAATCCCTAAAATTTGTGTGGAACCACATAAGACCCCAAATAGGCAAAAACAATCTTTTTTTTCTTAAGATTTTATTTATTTATTTGACAGACAGAGATCACAAGTAGGCAGAGAGGCAGGCAGAGAGAGAGAGAGAAGGAAGCAGGCTCCCTGCTGAGCAGAGAGCCCAATGAGGGGCTCAATCCCAGGACCCTGAGATCATGACCTGAGCCGAAGGCAGAGGATTATCCCACTGAGCCACCCAGGCGCCCTTGCAAAAACAATCTTGAGAAAGAAGAAAGCTGAGGGCGTCACACTTTCTGATTTCAAGCTACATAACAAAGCTAGAGTAATCAAAACAGTATGGTATTGGCAAAAAAAGACACACAGATCAAAGGAACAGAATAAAGAGCCCAGAAATAAATCCATGCATATGTGGTGAATTAATTTACAACAAAGGAGCCAAGAATATACATGGGGAAAGGATAGTGTCTTCAACAAATGGTGCTGGGAAAACTGGACAGCCACAGGCAAAAGTGTGAAATTGGACCACTATATAACACCATACACAAAAATCAATCAAAATGGAATAAGGACTTAAATTTAAGACCTGAAACCACAAAACTCCCAGAAGAAAACATAGGGGGTATGTTCTTTGACATCAATATTGGCACTGAGTTTTTGGATTTGACACCAAAAGTGAAGACAACAAGAGCAAAGATAAACAAGTAGGACTAGATCAAACTAAGAAGCTTCTGCACAGCAAAGATGACCACCAATAAAATGAAAAGGCAACCTATGAAATGGGAAAACATATTTGCAAATCCTGTATCTGATTTATCCAAAAAATATGAAGAACTCACAAGCCTTCATAGCATAAATAATCTAATTTAAAAAGGAACAGAGGAACTGAGTAGACATTTTTCCAAAGAAGACATACCAATGAACACCATGTACATAGACAGACGCTCAGTATCACAGATCATCAGGGAAATACAAATTAAAACCACAATGAGATGTTACCTCACACCCGTTAGAATGGTTACCATCAAAAAAACAAGATAACAAGTGTTGGTTAGATTGTGGAGGAAAAGAGAACCCTTGTGCACTGTTAGTGGGAATGTAATTTGGTGCAGCCACTATGAAAAATAGTATGGAGGTTCCTAAAAAAATTAAAAATATAATTACCATATGATTCATGAATCCCATTTATGGATATACATCCAAAGGAAATAAAAACAGGATCTCAAAAAGATACCTGCACTTCTATGTTCATTGCAGCATTATTCATAACAGCCATGATAAAGAAATAACCTAAGCATCCAAACACAGATGAATGGATAGAGAACACATGACACACACACACACACACAACACACAAAATGCAACATTATTCAGCTGCAAGAAAGAAGGAAATCTTGCCATTTGTGACAACACGGATGGACCTTGAAAACATTAAGCTAAATTGGATAATCTAGAGAAAGATAAATACTTCATGGTATCAATTATATGTCAAATCTTAAAAAACAAAAACACCACTGAACTCATAGAAACCGTGAGTAGAAAAGTGGTTGCCGCCGGGGGGGGGGGGAGTTTGGGGGAACAGGGAGAGGTCAGTAAAAAGTTACAAACTTTCAACTATAAGATAACTAAGGTCTGAGGATCCAATGTAAAACATGGAGATTACAGAAGATAACACCATATTATACAATTGAAATTTGCTGGGGGAAGGTAGAATTTAAATGACTTCATACACACACAAAAAGACAACTGTGTGAGGTGATGGATGTGTTAGTCAACTCGAAGGGGGAATCCCTTCACGAGCTACACACAGAGCAAACCACCATGATGTACACTTTAAATATCTTACCATTTTGCCCATTATACTTCAATAAAGTTCAGGGGCCGGGGTGGGGTGGGGGGAATAAAGAAACCAGGCAGGCCTGCAGAAAATGAAACATCTTTAAAGTGCTGAAAGAAATTAAGTACAGACCCAGAATTCTGTACTAGTGAAAATGTCTTTTCAAAAATGAGGGCAAGGGGTGCCTGGGTGGCTCAGTAAGTTAAGTAGGTTAAGTCAGGTCATGATCCTGAGGTCCTGCAATCAAGCCCCACGTCCAGCACCCTATTCAGCGAGGAGTCTGCTTTTCCCACTCCCTCTGCCCCTCTGCCCAGCTCATGCTCACACTCTCGCTCTCTCAAATAAATAAAAGATCTTTTAAAAAAATGAGGGCAAATAAAGACTTTTTTAGACCAAGAAATGCCAAAAAAGAATTCACTGCCAACAGATCTATACTGTAAGAAAATGTTAAAGGACTTTTTTAGACAAGAAGAATGCCAGAAATAGCAAATACGTAGGTAAATACAAAATCATTTTACCCATTTTAATTTCTTAAAAAGGTAAATGATTTTTTTAAAGCAAATATAATTTAATGCATTGTGAAAATTATAACAGATAAAGGTAGAATGTCTGAGAGGCACCTGGGTGGCTCAGTCGGTTAAGCGTCCCACTCTTGACTTTGGCTCAGGTCATGGTCTCAGGGTTATGAGACTGAGCCTGGGGTCTGTGCCACGCTCAGTGGGGAGTCTGCTTGGGATTCTCTCTTCCTTTCCCTCTGCCTCTCCCCCCTCAAGCTCTCTCTCTTTCTCTCTCAAATATAAAACATATAAATTGTAAAAAAAAAAAAAAAAAAAAAGGTAAAATATCTGACACTAGAAGATGGGAGGAGGGAAATGAAAGTATATTGTTGAAAAGGTCCTACTTTATACATGTACTGGTATACTAGTACTTGAGGCAGACTGTGGTAAGTTAAAGACGAATGTTCTAAACTCTAGGGCAATCTCACGCACACAAAACTCCACAGGTGTAGTTAATGTATCAACAATGGAGATAAAATAGAATCATTAAAAAAAAGTCGATTCAGAAGAAGGTGGGAAAAGAAGACAGAATACTAGATGGAACACATAACAGCAGGACAGTAGATTTAAACCCAATCATATCTATAATCACATTCAATGTTGATGGTCAAACATATAATTCTAAGGCAGAGAATATCAGACTGCATAAATTTAAAAAATTAAGATAACTACAAACTGACTATCAGGAAGCCATTTTAAATATAAAGACACAGATAGGTTAAAAATAAAATAGTTCCGAAAGGTATGTTAGGCAAACATTCTTTTTAAATTAACATTTGGACAAGGTAGATATGAAAACAAATATTCTGGGGGGGGAAGAAAAGGACATTACATAGTGAGAAGAGTCAGTTCATCAAGAAGACTAAATATCCTAATTATTATGCACCTGAGCTCCAAAATACCTGAAGCAAAGACTGACAGAACGTGAAAGAAGAAGCTGTAATCCTAGGAGTCGGAGATTACAATCCACCTGTCTTGGTAACCGATAGGATGAGTAAAAATTAGTATCTGAATGATTTCAGAGCAAAAATGAAACACGCAAGTAAATATAAAATAACTAATCTTGTTTCTTAATTTATAAAATTTAAGTCTCAAATTACAAAAATTTAGCAGGGGCAGAGAAAAGTCTAGATTTGATACCATAGTGAGAAGATAGTATTCCAGGCTGCAAGACCGAAACAGCACCACAAATAAACATGGCTGTAAAGGCAGGCACTCCCTCCTACGCCGCCCAGAGGAGGGCAAAGCCAACCTTAGCTAAAGGCTTCAGCGACGCTTCTGGGAAACGTAAGCCACACTGGCGAGCCCCACAGCAGTCCCTTGGTTCTGTGTATTATACATCACTCCTGCAGTGACTTCAACGTTTGGCAATCATGGGATCTATTACTATCTGAAAGGACGAGGTATATATTTTTTAAAATAATTATTTTTATAGAGTGAGATTTGAGTGTCTATTTGAGTACAAAGTGAAACCAAATTTCTTAATTTAAAAGGAAATTACTGGTTAGCTACCACTCCCAAGAATATAAAGTTAGCAGAAGAAGCAAGATCCTTTGCAAGAAGCTGAATTTATGGTAACTAAAATTATAAAACACTGTAATGAAAAGCGAGAGTCATACCCCTGAACTTCTGGCACCTCCTTGCAGCAAACTCAGAAATAGGCACATTCAAAGGTGTTTTTTTTTTTGTTTGTTTATAACAGAGCTTTAAAATGAAAATTTTAATTTCCAAAAATGATACATTTTTTTCCTCTGAGCAGCTTGAGGATAACTCTTAACTTTTTCCTTAGAGGAAAAGCTTTTGCATCCTGGGATCTGGAAGGAATGCCCATTTCAATGTCTATGATATACCTACATTTTGACGATATTACCTCAAATAATCCTCACAAAAACTACTGAAGTAAGTAGAGGTTTACCTATTCCCAAATCACATTCTTCCTTAGACCTCTTTCTTTACTGGAAAACGAAGAAACGTGGACTAAGTGAAGTTTAAATTTCCCTCCAGCTTTAATATTTCATGATTCCATATAAAAGTTTCTGGTGTTTATTCCTGAGAAGCTTATCATTTGGCTAGGGAGTTAAAAATGAGTAAGTAGGGGCGCCTGGGTGGCTCAGTGGGTTAAAGCCGCTGCCTTCGGCTCGGGTCATGATCCCAGCGTCCTGGGATCGAGCCCCGCATCAGGCTGTCTGCTCAGCAGGGAGCCTGCTTCCTCCCTTCTCTCTCTGCCTGCCTCTCTGCCTACTTGTGATCTGTCTGTCAAATAAATAAATAAAATCTTTAAAAAAAAAAAACGAGTAATTTGAGGCACCAGCAAAAAGTAAGAATTACCTAAACCTAGCAAAAATGATCAATGTCACTTGAGTGGTGAATGGTTCTGAGGAATCAGGCTAAAGCCTAGTCATTAGAACGACAGATACGGACTGGACTGGAGGCTAAGGGAGAAGAGAAGGGAGGGCAGGGCAGGAAGGGTGGGCTGGGAGCATGAGTGAGGCGACGAGAAGTGAGAGAGAGTTTTTTGGTAGCCAAAACTCCACGGGGAGATTAATGCAAAAACAGTAACTGAGTTCCACTGGTCCCTCCAGAAACACTGAAGTGTAAAGACACACAGCAAGAACTACTGAACTAAATGTCTAGCCACGAACAACTCTTTAGCAGCTAAAACTGAAATTACTAATTAGTGAATTATACAGATTTTCAAATCAATTACCAAAAAGAAAAAAAAAACAAAAAACAACCACCTTCTATGCGACAGTCTTAGGGTAGCATCAGTACTGCCCGAGGCATGCCCAGGAAATCCAGACGTGTCTCACTGAACATGGGATGCTATTTAAAGAGATGAAAAACGAATCAACCTCTAAAACCTGTGCTTTTCTTTTCCTAGAGGCTGGCAGGGCTCCGGAGGTGGCAGGGGCACCTTGTGCCTGGTAAACGCCTGCCAGAGGGGACGCCTGTTCATCTATCCCGCCACATCCCCAAAAAATTTGCTGGGGACTGGAGGGCTGACTGGAAAAACGGTGTGTCCTCTGTGTCCCTAGTCCTTAACATAAATTATCGCAACCCTCCAGTTACGGAATGAGGAAGTCACCAGAGTGAGAAGTACAACACACGAACTACAGTCGGTGACACTGTAGTAGCCTTGTATGGTGACAGATGGAAGCTACACTTGTGGTGAGCGCAGCAAAATGCAGAGACAAGCTAAACCACTCTGCTGCGCGCCTGCAACTGACGGACCGTCGTATGTCAACTGCAGTCAGGTTTAAAAAAATTTTTTTGAAGATTTTATTTATTTGACAGAAAGAGACACAGTGAGAAGGAACACAAGCAGGGGGAGTAGGAGAGGGAGAAGCAGGATCCCCGCTGAGCAGGGAGCCCGACGTGGGCCTTGATCCCAGGACCCTGGGACCGTGACCTGAGCCTAAGGCAGACACTTAACGACCAAGCCATCCAGGCACCCCTAAAATTTTTAAAAATAAAAATTAAAAAGAAATGATCACAATTCTGCCCAAGCTAAGAAAATTGTCATGAAGACCCATCGTTCAGGAAGGCTACTCTGGCTACCTAGCCTGTGCTTCATGCCAGGACACGTGTACCCACACTTTCACTTCCAGCCTGGGCCAACCTCCAGCTGGATCCTCTATCCCCGGCCTTCCCGCTCTGGCTGCCGTCTCTTCCACAGGCCCACCTCTTGGCGGAGCCCAGTGAGGGGCTCGAACTCATGACCCTGAGATCAAGAGCTAAGACTGAGAGTCAGAAGCTTAGCCGACCGGGCCACCCAGGCGCCACTTCACCCCCACCCCCCCAATCTGGAGCTTCTTTATTACCTCAATAACCTACTTCCACTTCCTGGCCCTGCCCTCCCTGCCCCACCCCTCACCCTACCCTCAACGCTCAGTATGGTCCCACTTTTTTTGTCTCCCTCCAAACTAAGGCTGCTTTGGCCATGCTGGACTATGCTCAGAGTGAGGGGACCAGGCAAGTTACCTAATCTCTCTGTGTCTCAGTTTCCTCATTTGTAGAACAAGCATAATAATAATAATAATAATAATAATAATATGGGGGCACCTGGGTGGCTCAGGTGGTTAGGCGTTTGCCTTTGGCTCAGGTCATAATCTCAGGGTCCTGGGATCCAGCCCCATGTCAAGCTCTCTGCTCAGCAGGAAGTCTGCTTCTCCATCTCCTTACCTCTCCCCCTGCTTGTGCTCTCTTGCTATCGCTGTCACTATCTGTCTCTCTCTCTCAAATAAATAAAATCAAAGAATAATAATACACACTTCATAGGGTTGATATAAATAATAAAAGAGTTTATAAAATACGTAAAAGAGGGCCTCGTACAGAATAAGCACCACCACTGTTACTATTTCTTCGGCAGCCATACCTGCCTCCCTGGGCTGCCGTGGACGGGCGCCACCACAAGTGCGCGTGGAGCTGTCCCGTCATCTCTCCTGGCTGTGGAATAAATGGTGACAATGCGGAAGCAGCCCTGGGGACCCGGCCCCAAACTTGCTTCCTCTCTCTAAATCCCCAGGAACTGCTCCTGCACAAGAGGTTCTGCAAGTAAAGCCGTTTCTGGTTTAAAAATCTAACGTGACCTACGAATCACTCGTAGTGGCCAGTACTCTAAATTCAATGCAGACGTACAATGTTCCGGAATGTTGTGCGCTTGTTTATCTGCATTTCCAATCATCCATCACTTCTGGCTCAAATGCTTCAAAAATAGTACTTCATATAATTATATTTTCACAGCACCTACTTAAGTGTTTAGAGGAACAAGTGTAAAAAGGAGGGCAGAGTGGCAGGCACACAGAGCCAAAGATGATATAATGAGTAAAAGGCTGCAGGTACTACGGTTTCAAGTCTGGGATCACTAACCGTACGGCTTTGGCATTCATTCTGTCTTCCCGAAGTGTCTACTCAGATGTACAACTGGGATGACAGTGAACCACACTTAGGCAGGGGTTTGGTAAGAATTACAAACGTCTCTTGAATTAAACCACAAACAATGTAAGGCTGTGAAGGTTAGGAGGGCCTATAAAAATAATTCCTTAAGTGGGCAAACAGGATAATATTTAATGTTAATATTTAGTATACTGAAAACCTTCTGATGAAGAACAAAGAGAAGATAATCTTTGAGCACTACACATAGTGATAAAGAACTCGTAATTAAAGGGCAGAAGTCCTTCCGCTGGAGACATCTGAAAACAGATCTAGAAAAAGACCAAGAAGCGAAGGACTTAAAATAGCACCTCTTGAAACAAGAGAATAACTTTCTTCTCTTTTCTCAAAAGCAGTATAGTATGCAACTAACAAAAAACGTTTTTTAAAAATGTGAAACTACCTAAAGGTCTCTATAGAAAACTTCTGAAGTTCAGTGTCAACCAAACAGCTATTGACAGTACACACACCTCACACCGTAGCTGTATGTTCAGGACAACCTAAAGGATTAGAAGAGACCACATGTGGAAATTAAAAAATAACAATCCTGCTCATTAAATTATGACTAATGTTCTACATGTGGGCAGAACAAAAACTAGGTGCCATTTTTTAAACTCCCAACACCAAAGAATAAGTCAGGAAAGGAATACAAATCACCATATTATTTTTGTGTCTCATTAGTGACTACAAAGTAAAAAAGAAAATAACTTGCCTCTATAGCAAAAATTCCTTTGTCGCGCCCATATAATTTCATCTCTTCTGGGAAATGCTGAAAAGCATTTATGTAAGGAATGTGGCCCTCTTCAACAAATCTGTATTTTCAAAAAGAAAGTGTCAGTAAGAGATATGTACTGATTCAGCAAAGCAGGACAAAAGAGCTGAGATGCGTTTCACAGACGAGGTGAGAACCAGTTGAGCCCGCTGCGTCTCCCACATGTTTTTAGGGAGGATAAATCTGAAAAGATTAGTCTCTGCACCCATGTGTGGAGATAACATTCAGCCAACTGTCTAATGATATCTTGAAGTTTCTGACTAACTAGATGAAATATTTCTATGAAGTATATATCTTATTTGTCAATTCACCACCAGGCTTGAAGACACGGCATCCTTCTATCCCTAGCACCTTCACATGATGAGCATCCACTCTTCTTCTAAATCATTCTCTCAAGGAGACCTTCCTGGATCCATTTTCCTTGTTAGAAAACCGACCTTGTCTACCCGCCTGCCCTCAGTCCCTATGACAGTGCACAACAGATGCTTGCCCCTAGAGGTAATCCAGGAAAGGGGCCTTGCCCGTTTGCTTACCACTCCATCCCAAAGTCCAGTACACAGCAGCTGATCAAATATTTTGAGTAAATGGTTGAGGAGGGAGAAAATAGCACATATATATCAATAAATACACATACATATTTATTTACAATTCATGCATTAAGTCAACAGAAATTTATCGAGTACTAAAACCCAGCACTATTTGAGGCTGTGGGCATACAGCAGTGAACAAAATAGGAAAACATTCTTGCTCCCAAGGAGTTTTATGTTCTCATGAAAAGAGATGACAAACAAAACAAATGAATGAAATCTATAGTATGTTAAGTAGGTAAAGATGGTAAGGAGAAAAATAAAGTAGGGAAGAACACAGAATGAGGAATGGGGGTATTGTAACCTAGGCCATATATGCGTATCTATTAGTTTTTTTTTAAGATTTTATTTATTGATTTATTTGGCAGAGAGAGAGAGAGACAGAGCATGCACAAGTTGGGGAAGGAGCAGAGGGAGAGGGAGAAGCAGGCTCCTCACTGAGCAGAGAGCCTAATATGGCGCTCCATCCCAGGACCCTGGGATCATGACCTGAACCAAAGGCAGACACAACCAACTGAGCCACCCAGGTACCCCAACTATAAGATTTTAAAAATATGACAATAGTTTAAAAAAATAAGATAAAGACAGGAATAAGTTAGTATACAAATGTTTTACACTGAAATCTTTGTTATTGTTACAGCTAAACTGACATCAAGCTTCTAGCTTTCTGTGTGTGAATGAACAATATTGATTCAACTTTACTTCAAATTAAAAATGTGATTTAAGGGATGCCTGGGTGGCTCAGTGGGTTAAGCCACTGCCTTCGGCTCAGGTCATGATCCCAGGGCCCTGGGATCGAGTCCCGCATCAGGCTCCTTGCTCAGCAGGGAGCCTGCTTCTCTCTCCACCTTTGCCTGCCTCTCTGCCTGCTTCTGTGCTCTCTCTCTCTCTTTCTCTCTGACAAATAAATAAATAAAAAATCTTAAAAAAATGTGATTTAATTTTTTAGTCTACTGAAAGTTGAGAATTAAATATTATGTAAAAATGGTGTTTTATGAAGTTTAACGATAAAGCAGGCTTCTTTAGAATAGCGCTACAGGGAAAACCATCCTCATCTAGGTTTTCATTCATTTCTTTAATTTACTTAAGAGTATGTGTGCGTAGTAATCAGTATTCATATTATTTTAGAACTATATTCTTGGTTTAATATTATTTCAAATATAGGATGTATTATGTGCTTATCATTTTATAACTATGTAGTGTTCCATGATGTTAATATATTCATAATTTACACAGTCATTGCCCCCATGTGATAATACACATATGCCAGCCCTGTGTGAGGGTTAGCTGAGAATCAATAAAACATGAAAAGCCCCCACCACGGTGCTAGCGGGACAGGCAGATAGCCTCAGTGGATGCCTCAGTAAAGACAGTGCCACAGTGCCCCACAGAGGCACACGCACAGTGCTGTGGGAGCAGGGGGAGGAATGACAAACCTGACGAGGGGAAGCAGAGACATCTACACAGAGAAGTCTTGGCCATCTGGGGTTTTAACAATTTTCACCATTTATAATAGTGCTGCTCGTAATCTCTTTTCAAGTTCGATCAGTTTCTTAAAAATTTCCTTTTAGAAAAATATCCTTTTTCAAAAAATAGCTATTGAATCAAAGCTCCGAATAATCAATTCCATTTTCTTAAGTATTATCAAACGAGTCTCTCAATCAATCCAGGAAGCTGACAGAGGAACTGCCATAGACTAAAAGCATCCCATATGCCCTTCCTGGCCCTGTCACCTGAAAACAGTCTCTATTTATAATTTGTTGTGCTTTTCAAAAGTTTCAATCTGCAGTAAACAAATGGATTCTTTATCACAGATAACTGAAGAAGCACTGCACTGGAATTAGGTCGTGTCTATCTGCAAAACATATCCAGAGCCCACTCACCTTGTTCCATTTCAATTGCTACCATCCTACTCCAAACCGCTACCTCTTGCCGGAAGTACAGCAAAGACCACCTGGGTCTCTCTGCTTTCACCCCTGCCTCCCTAGAATCCATTTTCTTCCTAGCTGCCTCCATGGTCAGAGAACGTCTCCCCTGCTAAAATCTTCCAGGGGCTTCCTATTGCACTCAAAAGCCAAATTCCTAATGAGTATTTAAGGGGTTTCCTTCTAAAGTGATGATCTGGAAATAGAGGTGACGGTTGCACAACCTTGTAAATACCCTGAAAACCACTGAATTGCACATTTAAAAGGGTGAATTTTACTGTATATGAATTATACTTCAATTTAAAAAAAAATCCAAACGCCCAGCCTGGCTCACAAAGACCTGTCCCTGGTCCCCGCTTAGTCTCTCTCTACCCTCACCCTCCCACCGCCCCCCGGACCGCCCCCCAGACCGCCCCTTCAAATTCTTACTCCTGTGGCACGAGCCTCCTCTGCTCCTTGATCCCACAGACCCTGCTCTTGCTTGAGGGCTTGCCACTAGCAACCTCCCTCTACTCGGGGCTAGCACTGCGGATATCCACCTGCTACTTCCACTCACAGTGCTTCTCCGTGAGCCCTTCCCTCACGACCAGTCTAAAGCAGCAGCCACCGTCTGATTTCAGTCTCCTGCATAGCACTCCACTGTTTCATCATTATTTGTTTATATGCTTGTCTATCTCCTCCTTTAGTCCTGAACTTCATGAGAGCAGGAACCTGTTCTCTACGGTTCACCACTGTGATTCAAGGGTCTAGACTCTAGAACAATGCCTGCATCTAGTCGGTATTCAGTAAGTATTTGTGGAATGAGTACGCTTTCACTATTTTTATTTATTGTTGTTATCACTAGGTAGGCAGGGTTCTTTATTTTCATTCTTTTAAAGATTTATTTATCTGAGGGGATGCCTGCCCGGGTGGCTCAGTCGATGAAGCGTCTGCCTTCAGCTCTGGTCATGATCCCGGGTCCCGACACCAAGCCCTGCATGGGGCTCTCTGCTCAGCAGGGAGTCTGCTTCTCCCTCTTCCTCTGCCTCTCCTCTAATTGTGCGCGCGCTCTCTCTCTCTCTTTCTCAAATAAATAAAATCTTTAAAAAATATATTTGAGGGAGAGGGAGAGAAACAGAGTGATCGAGCAGGAGGAAGGGCAGAGGGAGAGACAGAATCCCAAGCAGACTCCCCACTGAGCACAGACCTGACACAGGGCTCGATCCCATGACTCAGATCATGACATGAGCCAAAATCAAGAGCTGGATGCTCAAGCAACTGAGCCACCCAGGCACCGTAGACAGGGTCAGTTAAAGGCTACTTTAGGAGTTGTGAATTTATACTAAGGACTATGGATGCTGCTAAAGGATTTAAACTGGGGAATGACATACAGGATGAGTATAAGGTATAGGGGGTACTGGGGCTAGACTAACGATGTATTTCCTTCACATCACTGTTTTTTAAATACTTTTTCTCCGTTTGGCGGTAGTTCTCAAATGTCAGCATCTGTAAGAATCCCCTGGATGGCTATTGAAACAGAGTTACCAGGCCCTTCCCCCAGAGTTTCTGATTCAGATTAGAATGGGTTAGAATCTGGTTAGAATTTACATACTTGTAACTCCTAGGGGATGCTGCTGCTGGAGGTCAGGGAGCCACACTTTGAGACGCTGTGGCTTAGAGCTCCTTCTCTGAGACACACAGAGAAGGAGGAGCAGTGGGAATGGTCCCTTTCCTGTTGCTCCGAGCACTTAGGCTCAGTTTCCAAATGTGTGTGTCCCACAGAGCAAAATAGAAGCCCTCCAGCTAATTAGATCCAATCTCCCTGAAGGCACTTCGGAATTCTCCTTAGAGGGAGGGGAGGAAAGAAGGAAGAGGGGGAACAGTAAGAGAGAGCGAGAGACAAATGTGTAGGATCTTACTGCCCTACCCTTCCAACCACGGCTAATATTCTCCCTGAGAAGAATTACGGGTGAATAGTGTTTGTCCATCTTGTTAGGCGTCTAGGAGTCCCGTTCTCCCTTAGAGATTGCCCTGAGTAGCTGGGCTGCCCCTCTACCCAGCTCGAGCGACATGATTTGACTGTTGTTCCCGTAAGACCCCTGGGCTATGGAAAGGAAAAGGGACAGGTGAGGCACAAGACCGTGGGACACAGGGCCCACTTGGGAGGTTGCTAAGGAATCTGGGTGAAGATATGGAGGGAATGGGGAGAAAAAATGGTTTCAAGGGTTGTTTGGGAAGGATAATTGCCTTGATGTAACGACTGACTGTAGCTCTGGGGAGAGGAAAGAGTCAAGGATGAATCTTAAGTTTCTGGACAGGAAGAAACGGAGTGTGGGATATTTACGAGGAAAAAAAAAAGAACACTGGAGAATGAGCCGGACTGAGGAGAAAGATGATGAAAGATGAACTTCTTCTCGTCGTTCTGATTTTGAGATACCATAAAGACACCTACGTAGTGTCCAACAGGCAGTTGTATGTATGAATACATGGGTCTGACCCTCACTAGACAAGTCTAGGCTGTAGATATAAATTTGGGCGTTGTCATCATCATCTAGATGGTAATTAACGCCTTGGAAGAAGATGAGATCACCCAATGAAGGCATATAGAGCAAGGTGAGGTTTTTAACTTAACAGTAAAATTCACTGAATCATGGACTATCTGCATGCAGAATTAATCACCTCTGAGAAAAGCCTTGTTAGTTGGTTGATGTGGCCAAATTCAAAGGCACTATCATCATTTACTGGAGGTTATTTTATTTAATCAAAGAGCCTAGTACTGATGATGATGATGAAGAAGAAGAAAACAAAATAATAGCTAGCACTGAGTTCTTATTACGTGCTAGGCACTGTCCTGAGTGCTTTTTGTGCAGCAATAATTACTGGAAGTAGTTACAACTCTGTGAGGTAGATGTTATTATCAGCCCCATTTCACCAAGGATGAAACAGAGGCAGAGAGAAATTAAATAATTTACTCAAGGTCACATTAAGTGGCACAGCTGGGATTCAAACCCAGGAGTCTGGTTCCAAATCTGTGCTTGTAAAAATCACTGTATGCACTGAGTAAATGCAAGTGTTATTGTTTAGAATACATATAACGCAAGGCAAATATGAACCCATTAATGATTTCGGCATATCTTCTATTTAATGAGAAAGTCTTATACATGATGCCCTAATTAACTCATTAACTATAAAACACTGTAAATTATCTTGAAAAAAAGTAAATACTGACCATTCACTAACAGGTTTTTCTAATACTTTTGTTCTCAGTTTATCTTATAAACACAGAGAACCTACACTGTAGCTCTTACCGACACCAGGGCAAGCTGCTGTGGGGCTACTAATGACCATTTGCCAACAGGAAGGTCATCTGTTCATCTTCTCTCTTAGAAATGCAAAATACTTAACACTACCACTAAGCTACCTAAGTGTCACTTTTTGTCTTTAGACTCACATTAATTATCTCACATGGGATAATTAATCTTCCAACATCCTGTGTAAGGTAAATACCATCATTTCACTATATGAGTAAGGAAACCAAGGAGATGAGTTACCAGCCAGAAGATTACATTTCAGAACTAGAACTCAGGCTACCCAATCTTTCCTGCCTCTCCCTCAATTTAAGCCTTGTAAAATTCAAGATATCCAAAGGTTGTCCCCTGGTTCACACAGATAATCAGCAAAGACATCATTATACAAGAGGTCGAGCTTACCTCAAAAGATCCGAAAGAGTAATTGTCTCTCTCTGCCACAGTAAAGACAGATAGCAAAAAGCAAGTGTCCTTGGCACTGTCATCTTCACGATTCCCTTCTCCTTTCGTAGCGAATATTCGACTCCATCGAGAGATCCAGAACAGATGGATGCTGTTTCTTAGGGGATAAAGACAGTTTTTTTTTTTTTTTAAAGTGCAAGTAACTATTTAGACAACAAAAGAAGGAAAACGACAAAAAGAATCCAAGGAAACATTTTCAATATCTTAAAATCAAGTTATAATTGATACAATCTTTAAAAGAACAATTTGGCAATAAAGAGCAATGATGGCTTAGAGGAAATCGACCAAAAAGGTAATCACTGGTTCTTTATAGGAGAGGAGTGGCCAGAGATTCTAAAGAGGTATGTGACCTGCTTGAATTTTTTAGAGTGAATAGGAACAATTTTTCAAATAAATACAAGAATAAACAATTACAAAGCAAAACAAAAAGTATGTAACTGCTTTGATGCAGGCCCTACCCCACATGTCCCTCTGAAGGTCTGAGAGGCTCTCCAAAACACTGGCTAGGGCAGCACCTCCTCCCGCTCCCATCCTCCAAGCACCCTAACCATAGGACATAACTCGCCCTCGTTCATTCACTCAACACTCCCTCATCTCATTGTTGTGCCACCATTCTAGGTCTGGAGAAATGACAGCGAAGTGTCTCACATCCCTTCCCACTTACATTCTAGTAACGGGAGATGGTCACTAAACAGAAAAAAAATCACAACTGACAGACAGTGATAAGTGCCACACAGAAAAATAGCCATGTAGGGGCACACAAAGTGATGGGAAGAGAAGAGACAGGTGCGACTTTATATGGGTGCTCAGTGAAGCCTCTTGGGGAAGACAGCATCTAGGCGGAGACCTGACTGAATTCAGAATAACTCCTGAGAGTCTCAGGAAGAACACCGAGTTCATCAGCAGGAGTGAACTTAAAGGAAGAGTGAGAGCAGGGGTAGGGGCGCGGCGCCTGGGTGGCTCAGTCAGTGAAGCATCTGACTCTTGGTTTCAGCTCAGGTCACGGTCTCAGGGTCAACGGATCCAGCCTGCATCAGGCCGCAAGCCCAGCGTGGAGTCTGCTTGACATTCTCTCTCCCTCTCCCTCTGTCCCTGCCCCGCTCACACACCCTCTGAATAACTAAAATCTTCGGGGGGCAAAAAAAAAAACAAACAGCAAGAAAGCCAGTGTGGTGAGAGCATCATGGGTAAAGGGAAAGTGGTAGGAAATGATATACGAGAGGAGAGTAAGAGGGCGCCTGGGTGGCTGAGTTGGTTAAGCGTCTGACTCCTGATTTCAGCTCAGGTCATGATCTCAGGGTTGTGAGATCAAGCCCAATGTGGGGCTCTGTGCTGGGTATGGAGTCTGCTTAAGATTCTCTCTCTCCTGTCCCTCTCTCTCTCAAAAATAAATACAAATAAATAAAAGTGAGAAAGAAACCATATTACACAGGACTTTGTAGGTCGTGTTCTGTACTTTGGATTTTATTCTGGATATTGTAAGAAGTTTCTGGAGAGTTTTAAACAGAGGAACAACCTGATTTCATTTGTATTTTTAAAAAGCTCTCTCTGGGGGCGCCTGGGTGGCTCAGTGGGTTAAAGCCTCTGCCTTCGGCTCGGGTCATGATCCCAAGGTCCTGGGATCGAGCCCCACATCGGGCTCTCTGCTCCGCAGGGAGCCTGCTCCCTCCTCTCTCTCTCTCTGCCTGCCTCTCTGACTACTTGTGATCTCTGTCTGTCAAATAAATAAATAAAATCTTAAAATAAAAAATAAAAAATAAAAAGCTCTCTCTGGTTGCTGTAGGAAGAATGGAGCTATAGGAGGGCATGAGTGGACACAGGACACTATCATCTAGGACAGCGATGACAAGCACTTGGACTGGAGTGGTGGCAGTGCAGGTGGTGAGAAGTGGTTGGAATCTGGACATATTTTGAAGCCAGGGTCAGCAGCATTTGCCAGTGGACTGAACATGAAGTATGAGAGAAGAAGAAGACAAGTGTGATCCTGACAGTTTGGGCCTTCGCAACCAGGAGAATGAAAATGCCATTTACTGAGACAAGGGAGATGGCAAAAGAGCAGGTTTGATGAAAGAAATCAAGGTTTTAGAATTGCATGTGTTAAGTGTAAGATCCTATTAACTGTACAAATGGATATGGTAAGTAGATAATTGAATATAAAAATCTGTAGTTCCAAAAAAAAATCTGTAGTTCACAAGAGAATCTAGAGACAGAAATTTCTGAGTCATCAGCATGTAGCTGGCATTTAAAGCCAGAAGCAGGATAAGTAGAAAGCAGGACTAAGAATGATCCCAAGAGACTCCATGATTTCTTGGACAAATCTCTCTAAATTATTTCTCAAAATCCCCCTTTCCAAGTCCTATAAATCCTTTCTTCATAGCATTTATCAATAACTGAACTTTTAAATAAATGTGTGCACTTACTGTCCAGCTCCTCCTACAACAATCTAAGCACCCTGGAGGCAGACAACCTTGCTCATTGCTGTGTCCCCAGGGCCCCAAGCAGGCTCTAGCACGAAGGAGGAATCCAATAAATATTTGGTGACAAAAAGGCCAGTGGTTCAAGATTTTCACCAGAGTGAAAAGATTTTTAAAATGTGCAAAGAGGGAGCCTGCGTGGCTCAGTAGGTTAAGCATCTGCCTTGGGTTCAGGTCATGATCCCAGGGTCCTGGGATTGAGTCCTGCATTAGGCTCCCTGCTCAGCGAGGAATCTACTTCTCCCTCTACCTCTCTCCCTGCTTTTGGTTTCTCTCTCTCCCTCTCTGACAAACAAATAAAATAGAATCTTTAAAATAAATAAATAAATAAAACATGCAAAGATTCAAGGCATGTTGTGGCAGTACCGTTTATAATATGAAACAAATTTAAAACGACCAAAGCGACAGGAGTAGAAATTTAAATAAGTAACTCTACACAATGGAAAACTACATACCAATTCACTCAGTGCTTAAGTCGGTGGTCCTCAAAGTACAGTCCCTAGACCAGGTGCATTAGCATCACCTGAAAACTTACTAGAGCTGCAAATTATTGAGCCTACCAATCTGGACTCTAACAAGGCCTCCGGGAGATTCTGAGGAATGTTAAAGTTTGAAGATGACTGTTTTTAAAGAATTTATAAAGACGCAGATTTCAATAAAGTATTATGTTTAAAAAATCTATATATATAAAGGCTTCCATATATATATGTATATATACATATACACATAAATATATATACACACACACATAAAATTGAGAGAGAGGGGGGCTCTCCAACATATGGCGGCTTCCAGTGAAGATGGCAGATTGAGAACACATAGTAGCTTCTGCTCTGTCTCACTACAACAATTATACAGGAATTTTTGAAAAACAGACATAAACTCAAGAACAAATAACATGGAGAAGGAAGACAACAGCAATAAAATTTTAGAAGCTGGAAAGCATATGTCCAGGTGATTATTGCTTTAGCAGTGTTGAGAAAGTTGGATTCAAAGCCGGCAGAAGGGAAAACCACAAGCCAATGGAACTTTCCCCTGGGGACGAATAAAGAAAGCTCCAGAATTGGTTAAATCCTGGAAACTGGGTGAAAGTAGGTCTAACACCAGAAAGATTGCCCGAGAGCTGACTGGGAAGCAGTCAGAGGCTCAGACTCCTGCCCCAACTCCGTGCAACAAATGCTTGCCTCCCCCCCGCCCACCACCCGCCAATCTGGGAACACAACTGGAAATTTCTCCTCTAGAGAGGGTAAAACAAAAGGTCTCTGCAATAGGGCATGTCAATCATACACACAGTTGAGAATAGGGTACATTATTAAAAACAGGAAGATTAAGTGAAAGTGTACATACTGAGTACCGAGACAGCACCCAAGCCCCACACTCCCCCCCTCAGGCCTTCTACCCACCTGGTTCCTAGAACAGCCAGCATTACACCCTCCAAACAGATGACTCAAAGAGATTTCTCTTGAAAATCCTACCAGCTCAGGGGGAAAAGATTTAAAGATGATAATGCTGGAGGCTTGCTAAGAAAATAGTCCAGCTAGATCATGCACAGCACAACTGACAAAACTCACTGTGGGTATAAGGCTTCTACTCAATTTTTAGTCTCCATTCTTAAGAAGACGAGCCATATTAGGCTCATAAACATTTGAAGAAACCCTCTAATACAAAAAGCAGAGAACAGAAGAGTCAAGTCAAGGGGAAATATTATCAATAACATATTAATATCCTCAGTAAAATAAGAAAAGATGTACCACAAAAACAAGGGAGTAAACCAGGAAAAGATGAAACACAGTCAAGGAAATAAGGAATTTAACAAAAGAGCGGTAAGAGAATCTTCAGGATGTTGGTAAAGAGATCCCAAAGATAGCCGGGTCATAGGTCTAGCGATATATCATTGCAGATTAGAGTAGGTCAGAAGTTCCACAAAGACTTCTTCCAGAATATGAAACTGGTAGAATATCTCAGAATTTGGGAGATTATCAGAACTGGGAGGAAATATGGAGACACATGAGTAATAAATTATAGATTGTTAATAAAATAAATAGAAAACTGAACAAGTAACAAGGTAATTATCGACTCTGGGAAAACAAAAATATATACAGAAAATGTAATCATAGAGGTGCCTGGGGAGCTCCGTGGGTTAAGCCTCTGCCTTCAGCTCAGGTCATGGTCTCAGGGTCCTGGAATCAAGCCCCGTGTCAGGCTCTCTGCTCAGCAGGGAGCCTGCTTCCCCCTCTCTCTCTGCCTTTTTCTCTGCCTACTTGTGATCTCTCTCTGTCAAATAAATTTAAAAAAAAAAATCTTAAAAAAAAAAAAAGGAAAAAAAAATGCACAATTGTGTGCTGGTGACTACATGGGGAGAGGGGCAGTGAGGATTGTGTGAAAGAGCCAAGAATTCATCTTTCATCATGGGAATTTAATAGCTAATGTCCAAAAGCAGAAACCAAGATGTAGTACCACAAGCGTGTGCTACAGAGCTATGGAAGCTGCAGAAGAGCTGAAAATGAATGCCTCTTAGGAATGGCACATTTCGGTGAACAAGGGACTATAATCCTTTCGTAACAAGCTTTATAAACATTTTTTAATTACATGCATGGAGGATTTTGATTTAAAAATGTTAAGAATGAAGAAATAGCACACATTTTTGTAAAAACAAATAATAAAACTCCTTTTTTCTCTCTTTATATGTGAATAAAAAACTTTCTGGAATGATCTACCACGGCAACACGGTTATTTTTGGATGACATAATAACTGGTCATTTTTCCTTTGTGACTATTTGTATTTTAGATTTTTGAAATAAGGGTTATATTCGTAGTTACTCTAAATGTACAAAATAAAATAAAGCTCTAAGGATCCTCATTTACTAAAAAACAAACGCACACACAAAAACTTAACATAGGTAAACAATCATGATGCTCTAAAAGGCTTGGATGATTTGAGAGTCCGAGTTGTCTGGGACAGTGTGAGCTTGGGCCGGCCTGAAAGCACCAAGCCAGAAGCTCAAGATTCACCGCTGCCCAATTATTCTGTGATCCTACGTCCTTTACTTCTTTGGACACAGAAAGTAACTTATCTGATATCTGTGTCACTGTGCAGTCCAGCAAGTAATGCGGATATACTGATAAAAGGCATTTTTACTCTTTGGAGGGCAAGAGGCCTGCAAAGCCGCAATCCATACAAAAAATGTTTTGCTAAAAAATGTTACACAACCCAGATTTCCACAATCCCTAACACCAGACAGTTTGGAAGCTATTTACCAAAGAACCCCGTCAGCACGCATCAAGATCCTAGTAATCTATAGTAAGAGCCTGGTCTGTTCTCTCAGGTCTGTTTTCCATCATGTTTAAAAAAAAAAAAATGTAGTGTGGAAACAATGAAAACCATGAATAAATGCCTTGAGAAGGTCTATATGTGTTGCCTTAAATATACTCCTTATCTATTTTAGATTATGGAGTTAAATCAGAAAGTAAAATTCACACACATACACGCAATATGGTAAGTTTTGCTTTAGTCTATACTTAAAAATTGGACATACTGTCTTTGACTCTTACCTATCTCACCATATGACTAAGATCTGTCATCTTTCTATTGCAACTTTTCTTTGAAAATTCTGAGCCCACACATATATGATCTTAGTTGTGCTAGCTTCCTTCTCTCTGGATCCACGTATTATTTAAGTTCCTTTAAAAATTACACAAAAATACTCATGTGGAAACAATGTATCTTTTTAAAAATTGCACTAAGATTTCATTTAATTTACCTATCTTCTAGCCAAATGATTTAGCAGATCATTCTTTTTGCCAGCCCAAGTTCCTTTCCCTAGAATATGAAAAGATTGGACTAAACTACTTTTAAGGTGCATTACCAGCTTTAAAATTCTAGATAGTCGGATTCTCATTTTTACCTGATTGTGACACTTTGCTGATGGGGAAAGGCTTCTGAGTGTGACCATCGAGCTGAGAGTCTGGTCCACTTTCAACAAAAGAAGGGCAGCTAAAGTCACTCAGCAGGTCAGGCTCACTATCCCAGTCTGAATGACTCGGGTTATCTTCTAATACCTATTTGCAAAATAACACACATAAAATTATTACATTGGAATTTAAAATGCAATTCATTTCCACGAGCTACCAAGTCCCGCCCATCTGAAACACCATAAAATAAACTACTCTAGAGAACATTTGCCATGTTCCTAAGACTAAAAGAGTTTTACCTCTATACTGTGTTCCTGGCTTTCCAGGCTGCTCCTGGAAAATGTCTACAGATAAGGGTGAGCAAGGTTAACAGGCTGACAGCAGACACATCAGGCTTCCTTCTCCCTCTAACTAGTATCTCTCTTGTAGCCCTATTAGCTACACCAATAAAAACATCAATAATGACTCCGGCACAATGCTGGCTTCTCTTCACTGAGCCTACCTGGGAAATTTCGCTTTGCATCTTTGCTACTTCCATTTCTCCTGCCTGGACTATCCTTTCTTCTCTTTCTCTCCAATTCGTTATTTACTGTCATGCTGTCTTTCCAACCAACTCTTCTTCAATGACTTCTCAATTCCCTGAACTCCTGTGGTACCTTTACTATTTATAACATTTAATTGATAAATACACTGATAACCATTGTTTAATTTTTCAGACGTGTATTGTTGAAATGGTGGTTCAGAGTGTTCCTAAGAAAGGTTGGCTGGCTGGCTACCTAAAGGCCTCATTAGCTAACATAACCTTGGGGAAACTGATCACAGCTAAAAAGCCACATTATCAGCCCTGCAGACCGGGAAACTCAATCTTATCAAGAGGAGATAAGATTCATGTTAAGGAAACTCACAAGAGAATAAATAAAAAAAAAAAAATCAGGGATGAGATACTTGTGTCATCTTTGAGAAATCTGAAGTAACTTTAGAAGAAAATGTCCACAAGCTTAGGCAAGCAACCAACTGCCAGGAACCTGACCACATAATCTACTCTCTGTCTGATTCTTCTGGTGGGCTATCCAAGCTGCCATCTAAAAAGCCAGTTTCGGGGCGCCTGGGTGGCTCAGTTGGTTAAGCGTCTGCCTTCGGCTCAGGTCATGATCCCAGGATCCTGGGATCAAGCCCCACATCAGGCTCCCTGCTCAGTTGAGAGCCCGCGTCTCCCTCTCCCATTGCCCCTCCCCACCACTCATGTGCACAAATAAATAAATAAAATCTTAAAAAAAAAAAAGCCAGTTTCCCCCTCTAAGCACCCAATCCCACCCTTTCTACTCAAAGCTTATCCCTCATTTCTATTTTCCCTCTCCCCATTGAGAATTTCTTCTCTCTTGTATTATTTCTATCAGTACACAAATATGCTATCATTTATCCCACTTAAAAGAAAAAAGACTCTCCTTGACTCCAGCTACCATATAATTTCTCTGTACTTCTTTGCAGCAAAATGCCTTGGAAGAGTTATCCAGACTCGCTGTCCCTAATTTCTCTCTTCCCAGTCTATCTTAAACCTCATTCGACTCACACTTGCGACTCCACTGCTCTGCTCATCCATTTTTAGCCCTTTTCCTTCCCGACCAGGCAGCAGCATTTCAAGGTTAATCACTTCTCTCTTCTTGAAACACTTTGCTCCTTGGATTCCAGAATGCCCTCTCACTCTCCAGGCTTCCTCCTAATTTACGAGTTGCTCCTCGGACTCCCTTGCACGTTCTGCTTTTACCCAGACACCTTCATCCTAGAGGGACCCAGAGCTCAGTCCTTGGTCCCCTTCTCTATCTTCACTCCTCAGTGACGTCATCTGGTCTTTTGATTTTAAACACCACCTACTATGTTGTTTTCGACTCCAAAATGCACTGCCTCTCCCCTATATATTAGTGTCCCTGACATCAGGGTGCATCTTATTACCAATGGCATGTCACAGTTTGATGTGTGGTGTTATTTTCATTCTTGGGGATATTTAAAATAATGGAGCATCTTCCAAACAATGGCATTTGAGATGTGATAAATTATAATGTACATTAACAACATCCAAATTTTTATCTCTAACGTAGTCCTCTCTCCTGAATTGAAGACCTGGAAATCTAAGTACTTGGAATTTCCTCTCAGATGTCCAGCAGCTGTCTCAAACTTAAAATATGTCCAAAACCAAACTATAGCTCTTCCCGTTCCACCTGCTGTATGAGGCCCCAAACTTAAGTCATCCTTGATGACTCCTCTCTTTCTCTCACACCCTATATCCAACCAATCGGGAAATTCTGATGACCCTACCCTAAGTTTATCTAGAATCCTAGCCCTTATAACTTCCATTGCTACCATCTTATCCCAGCCACCACCATGTCTTATCTGGAAGAGGGCTTCTCAAACTAGTGTGCACAGGAACCACCTAGGAACTGTGTTAAAATGCAGATTCTAATTCAGTAGGTTTGGGGGAGGCCTGAAATTCTGCATTTCTTCCCCAAGATATCCCCATGGCTCACTCCCACGTAAGATTCCCTGATCACACCACAAATAACACCCTTTCCTGCCACCCCATTTTCCATCTCCCTTATCCTACCCTGATTTTTAATAATCGCTTGCTCATTTTTTCTGAGAGTTTTAAGTAATTTATCTCACCCAAGATCACACAAGTCACAGCACTGGAGCCAGGATTCAGATGCAGACCTCTTACTATTCTTGGTTCAGTCACATTCAAAGAATGAAGGAATTACTGAATATTTAAGAAGACTAAGTTTCTTTTTTTAAATCCTTTTTTAATTTAAATTCAATTAATTAACATATAGTGTATTGGTAGTTTCAGAGGTAGAGTTCAGTGATTCATCGGTCTTATATAATACCCAGTGCTCATCACATCACGTGCCTCCTTAATGTCCATCACCCAGTTACCCCATCCACCCGCCTGTCCCTTCCTCTTCAGCAACCCTCAGTTTGTTTCCTATGATTAAGAATCTCTAATGGCTGGTCTCCCTCTCTGATTTCATGTTGTTTAATTTTTCCCTCCCTTCCCCTACGATCCTGTTTTGTTTCTTAAATTCCATGTATGAGATCATATGATAACTGTCTTTCTCCGATTGGCTTATTTCACTGAGCATAATACCCTCTAGTTCCACTCACTTCATTAAAAATGGCAAGATTTCATTTTTTGATGGCTGCATAATATTCTATCGTATATATAAACCACATCTTCTTTATCCATTCATCTATTGATGGACATCTGGGCTCTTTCCATCATTTCGCTATTGTGGACACTCTGAGGCTATAAACATTAGGGTGCAGGTGTCCCTTTGGATCGCTACATTCTTATCTTTGCAGTAAATCCCTAGTAGTGTAATTGCTGGGTGGTAGGGTAGCTCTATTTTCAACTTTTTGAGGGACGTCCATACTGTTTTCCAGAGTGGCTGCACCAGCTTGCTTTCTCACCAACAGTGTAAGAGGGTTCCCCTTTCTCTGCATCCTCGCCAACATCTGTCATTTCTTGACTTATTGATTTCAGCCACTCTGGTTGGTGTAAGGTGGTATCTCACTGTAGTTTTAATTTGTATTTCCCTGATTGTGTGATGTTGAGCATTTTCTTCATGTGTTTGTTGGTCAACTGTATGCCTTCTTTGCAGAAAGGTCTGTTCATGTCTTCTGTCCACTTCTCAATTGGATTATTTTCTTTGGGTGTTAAGTTTGGTAAGTTCTTTACAGATTTTGGATACTAGCCCTTTATCTGATAAGACAATTGCAAATCTCTTCTCCCATTCTGTCAGCTGTCTTTCGGTTTTGTCGACTGTGCAAAAGCTTTTTATCTTGCTGAAGTTCTAATAGTTCATTTTTGCCTTTCTTTCCCTTGCCTTTGGAGACGTGTCTATCTTGAAGTTGCTGCAGCAGAGGTCGAAGAGGTTGCTGCCTGTGTTCTCCTCTAGGATTTTAATGGATTTTGATTTTAATCCCAATGGAGAACACTAATAAAATAGATGACCCATCCTTCATTAAAAAAAATTAAAATTTTAAAAAAAGATTTATCTGACACAGAGAGAGAGAGAGCACGTGCGCACATGTGCGCGCACACACATACACAAGTTGGGGGAATGGCAGACAGAGAAGCAGACTCCCTGCTGAGTGGGGAGCCTGACCTGGGCCTCGGTCCAAGGATGCTGGGCTCATGACCTGAGCGGAAGGCAGATGCTTAACCGACTGAGCTGCCCAGGTGCCCCAAGATCAGATTCTTAACAGCCTGGATGGCTCTTTCTTTTCTTTTCTTTTCTCTTTCAAAGTGTTACCTAAGACCCACATGGCATCTTTTGTTTTCTTGAGCAGCACCCGCCTCCTGCATCAAGAGAAGATGGTATTTCATAACTTCATCACTGTAAAATTGTCTGTTCAAGTTATTCCTCTTGAGTTTATTTAAATGCACCGTCCCAGGTGCAAAAAGGAAGTTTCCTAAACGAATTGCTTAGGTCAGTGCCCCTTCCATCATTCTCTCTCACACGCCTCCACTGCTCTAAACTTCTCCTTCTCAGGACCTATTCCCTTCACTCAGACCTGGACTTCTCAGGCCTGGATCACTCAGCTCTGCATGTGGAACCCCAGCGACTCCAACCAAACAAGGATCCAATGGGCCAAGTCTCCAAGCTCTTAAGAAATGTATGTCAAATAGATTTGGAAACTCTTCTCAGCCCTGGAGAGTAAGTACCACACATCAAACACAGCACAGTTTATCAAACGTGTTTTTCTCAGAGGCGGAATCTTCCCATATCCCCAAAGAAATGTCCCACGGCACATCCATAACGCAGTTAAAAGCAAACTAGTAATGTAAATGCTCTGGGGGGCGGTGGGAGCGGGTGGTGAGGCATCCAGACTTATTTTTCTTCACATAAAGCCTGCTGAGCAGAGATAACTGAGCTGTGTCATGAAATGCCAGTTAAGTGGGTATTCCAAGCAAAAGGAAAAACAATGCAAAAAAAACTTTTAATACTACAATTCATGGAAAGTCCTTAAGCTTCTATTTAGAAGTTAACTACAAATTTGTTTCAACTAGTCAAATAAGAAGTCAAAATTAATTCCAGTGTCTAGCTCAGTGACGCTTTCCTTCTGGACACAAGAGAAACCTCTTCCCTGACAATTCTCTGACAAGCATCATAAATCCAGATGAGACTGGACCAGTCTTCATCTCTGCGTCACACCAGAAATGGTTTTTCGTCCCACTTCTCACTCGTGACTTACCGTAGCTTTCCTTCCACTGGTACACACCGGGTTCTTACAATAGGCCTGCTTGCTCTTCTGCAGATAGCGCTTCCAAAAGTTATGCAAAACTTCATCCTAAGGTAGAAGGGAAATGAGTAGTGATTACGGCAAGCACACTGGTCCATCCAGACCACTTACACTTTATACACTGCCCTCCATCTAAATGTCTTCTTACCTTCCTACTTACATTTCTCAGAAAGAATTATCATCGCAAAATCAGGTATGTGGGAAACACTGAATAAATTCTTCATAACCTTAGATTTTTAAAGAAGAGCTTAATTCCAAACAGATCACCTAGTTGAATCCCTTCCTTTTGTTTAGTATATTAAGAATGAGAGAAAAAAAGCAACTCCTATATGACCACACTTCTAATTAGAGGCAAAGCTGCTATTGGGTCCAAGTGGAAGTAAAATAAGATAACAAAACAACTTTTCTATTTATTCATCACCTACTAGATATGAGGTATCCATTAGTTCGAACACAACACTGCAAGATAGCCACCATCTCCATTCTACCACTGAAGAAACTGAGTAAATTGGCCAAAATGACCCACCCGGTAAATAGAAAACCCTGTGTTCTTAGCATAATGCCATTCCTGTGCCATTTAAATGGTCAGGTCTAAACAGGTATGTTCATTGGCTAATTTCAGACAGAACTGTTTTCAGGATTAACCCTGATGAAGTGGGTAGAAAACCATATAGGAGTAAACCCTACTGTAGTTGGTTGGTATAACTATATGAAACTATAAATTACAAAGCATTTATAACATAGGATGACTTGAAAGAAACCCCCAGATTTCACAAACCCCCAGATCACCACTGTGGGTGCCATCTGGTCTCTCACATTTTTGAATTTTTAACCAACTGAGTCACCCAGGTGCCCCACTCATGTTTTTGTATTTTTAAATCCTATACTACTTCTCAGGGTAGGCCCAGAGTCCTCCTAGGCCATGCATCATTCTAGAGGGCATTCTTGCTGGCTTGCCCCAAACACTGGTTTGAACAACAAAGGCTCCTTTACAAATCTTTCCTTGGTGACTTCAATCCGCATTGATCTTTCCACCTTCTCTTTTTGCCCTAAATGACACTTATGAGCACACTGTCCTATCATTTCATGTTTACTCATTCCACACATGTATAAAACCCTCTCTCCAACTAGGCTGGCTCTCTTCACACCCCGTTTCCAATAATGGGTACAAAGCAAGTATACGAGAACCAAATGGCTTTCTAAAGAATTTTTGAAATGTCTTCAACCAGATGAAAAAACATGAAGTTCACATAACAGCAGGAATACTGTGGTACTCTGGAGGGGCAGCAAAGTCCAAGGGTGGTCCCTGGACCAGCAGCATCAGTGTCACCTGGGAACTTGTCAGAAATGACCTACTGAATCAGAAACTCTAGAATGAGGTTCAGTAACTTGTGTTTAGGTGATTCTGGTACACATTCAAGATTGAGAACCACTGGCCTAATCTATCACTCCCCAAAGCACATTCTGGAATTCAAAATCCTGATCAATGCTACACATGTATATACCACACTAAAGGACTTTGTTCTCAAGTTGTGAATACTGGATACTACATCCCCTTGGAAATGAAACAAGCACATTAACACATAAAAGACACCAAAACGTCTGCAAAGTTATTTACTTTATTTAACTTAATGTTTCCTAAATATCTGAAGATTAAAAACTTTTTAATTTTCTTTTGGTTCTTTGCTTATTAATACCCTGTAGAACACACTCTGAGAATTATCAACCCAATACAAGGAGCAAAGCAAAAACATCAGAAAAGATGATTCCTCCAGGAGTCCTAGTATCATTACTGATAATCCGACTTGTCTCCTTAGTTTCACTCCAAATCTTACTGTTCTCCAAACAAAACATAAGGCTGCATCCAGACACGATGGACTTACCTTTAATTCTGGGGCTACTCCAAGGGTCTTTAAGGCTTCTGCTTGTTGATAAAGTATCTGCTGAAAACCTTCACACACATACCAATCCCAGCCTTTCTCTAGACGACAGATAACACGGTTCAGACACTTGTACTCCTATTTACTACATGCTACTACAGAGTTACACTGTGTTTTACACATTACAGCACGAAGTGTTTTATATTCCTGAAGAGGATTTCCATCTTTATACTCTCCTGTTTCCTAGCCAGCAAATATGGACACAAATGCTAAAGCTAAACCCCATTTTTATAAATTTTCAGATTTTAAATATTTTAAATTATCTGCAATTTTTCTGAAATATTAACGTAAAAGGCAGAAAAATGAATAGTCACCAAGTTAAAAAATGAAGTAAGTTTTAACATGTACTAGACAATGAAATGTACTGTACTGGACAATACCCTGCAGAATCCTAAGGAAAAGAAGGCTCAGTACTCAGCCTCTGCTTCTCCCCTCCTCTGTTCCAACTCACAAAGAAAGAGAACAATGAGTATTTGAAGAATGAATAAACAAAAGCCAAGATCTGATGGTCCAGGAGTATAGGAAAGGGCAGTGAGAACACTCAGAGAAAGCAAACTGCTCAACGGCACTCTGCTTTTCTGGAAATAGTTCTAGACTACAGGGAGACACCGGAAGCAAGGAGACTAATGCTTACTGAGCCCTGCCTGGGCATCAGGTATGCAGTAGGTATTTTAAATAGGTTTATTTTCTTTAATCCTCAGAATAACCCTAAGAGACTGTGAAGAAATGTACCACCACCACAGCTAGAGCTACTTGTTTAAAGAGAGCTACAAAGTAAAGAAAATATTAGAATCTGTTAAGAGCCTAATGTTTCACTCCTCTCTGCTGGGTAAATACTACAACTCTCTGAAAAACATGACATCTGCACCTTTTACACTTAGCCTATGAAGTCTGTCACTAGGACTCCAAGATCCCCCTTCCCTGCACAGGGCTCCTACTTCGCTCCCCGCTCACTACCTCAGTTTCTTGGGTCATATATGAGTAAAGGAGAAAGCCTCTGCTTCTGATGCATTCTAAAGTTGAGCAAAACTCTTCAAACTGTGCCCGTGTGCACTCTTCTTCCAGAACACTGCTCTTGCAACTGGTAAGGCATATTCTAAATTCAGAGTTTCTATTTTTCATAACAAATGGTATTAACATTCTCATTTTATAGACTTAGAAACTATGCAGGGTCAAAGAAGTTGAATGGAAGGCACTTAACAGCTAATCTGAAGTACCTAAATTTCCTGCAGCAATTTAAGTTGAAAATCTACATTTTAGTTACTTAAGTCGCATCCAAATTAATAATATTCTGCTCTAATAAAATTTAATTAAAAAGTAACCAGCTTCGGGACGTCTGGGTGGCTCAGTTGGTTAAGCCGCTGACTTCGGCTCAGGTCATGGTCCCCAGGGTCCTGGGATCGAGTCCCGCATCGGGTTCCTTGCTCGGCAGGGAGCCTGCTTCTCTCGCTGCCTCTGCCTGCCTCTCTGCCTGCTTGTGTGTTCTCTCTCTCTCTCCCTCTGGCAAATAAATTTAAAAAAAATCTTAAAAAAAAAAAAAAAAGTAACCAGCTTCTAGCCTAACAAAAATAGTCACTATTAAAGGTTAAACAGAAACAAAAGTTAGCATTTAGGCTTTCTGTCTGTTATTCATCTAAGAATAACAATGTATTTCATAGAGATATTTCACAAACACTGATATATCTGTATTTCATGTGTGTGCATCCTTAAAGCTACCTCACCTACAAGAATCCCCTCTATCATTAGCCTTTTTCAAACTGGAGAATCTGGCCCTACATAGTCACAGAAATAAAAAGCATCAGTTAGACTTTACCTCAGATTATTCTCAATCATGACTAATTATATGTACTCACTGGATTAATGAAGTAGATTACCTTTCACAGCACACCCCTGCTGAGATTATTTTAAGGAAAATAATTTTCCTATTTTAAAAGGGTGTGTTCAAAATTGAGTGTGAGAAATGGGTTTCTAAAAGTTGAACATCACGTTAAACTTGCCTAACCTGACAATTCCATACTTGAATCATTTCAGAAAGTAAGCATTTTTCTTTAAAAGCACAGAAAAATCATATTCCGAATAGATCACAAGAACAGAAACGTGCCAACAGATAAGAGGGAATACACTTCATTATTTTTTGCATAATAGTTGTTCCACTTGAAAAGCAACTCACAACCGTAAGCAGGATGAAAACAGAATATGCTTAAAGACACTTACTTCCAATTTTACCATCAACAATTACCCACTTTCATTCCACTCTGGATGACCGGTTTACAAATCTGGCAACTTCTTGAGAATCTATTTAGAATTCCATTGCACATCCCTAAGCACATATGAAGCAAGGGCTTACCAAGTTTTCTTTTTCTTTTAAGTCCTCGGTTGATGGCTTGTATTTTAGTATTAGGAATAGCCCCAGTGTTTATGACTTCCTTAGATCTCTGCAGGAGACAGACAGACCATTAAAACAGTAGTTTTACATCTCCCTAAGTGTATTTCCAAGCATGCTCTGGGAAGTATAATGAACCAAACTGTGAGTGCCAGGATTAAGGATAGTAACATTTTGGGAAAACTCTATCAACTGTAACATTTTGGTTAACCTTTACATTGCTTTTTCATTCAAAATTTTTCATTAATTAAAACAGTACCTGGAACACAGTAAACACTAAAGAAAGTCTGGCAAATAAATAAAGTTTCATTTTAAGTCACTTTCTAATTTTTTCAAACAAAACCTAATGTTAAAATCAAATTTGTTCCCTCTTTCCTCCATCCAAACACACTCCAGAATTAAGAGAACTGTATTTATTAAAACCAACAATGACTATGCTACATACAGATTCATTTCATCCTGCTTTTCTACATATTTTGATAATACAGTTTTCATTTCTGAAATTATGAAAGTACTACTTTTTATTTTTAATCAAACCTACACAACTTTAGAATGACCAAATGGTGAGTATAATTCATCCCACAGTCTTCAACTCCAAGTGCTCTCAAGGGCTGGTACCTCGTACTCTGCCTCTCTCACAACCAGAATAAAGGAATTAAGTCTTAATAAGGGAGGAGAGGTGAAGATTTTTAGAAAACAGGCAAGATTTGTTTATTTCTCTAAGCTTAAGAGATTGGAATGAAGTTTATCTTCAGCCTTCATTAAGAGTAAAAGAAACATCTTTAACAAGAGGATTTGGGGAATGTATTTCCTCTAGTCACAAAAACCACATTTGAAGCCATTCTGATGCACTGGGTTGGCCACACTGAAAACAGAAGACACAATAATACATACCAAAGCAGTTACCCTACAAAGATGGGTACAATGTATTAAGAGTAAACAGGGATAAAAAGGCTTAAAATCTGGACTAAATGAAATGTGAAATAACTAAAAGCTAGAAAAAACTAAATATGTAAAACTGGATCTATAATTAATTAAAATACTGAATGGTTATATTGTGGGATATTTATATAGGCAAAAAGACAGTACACAAATGTTTAGAATAACACAAGAAAATATTTAATTAAGATAGGAGATTCAAAAGTGCTCACCCACATCCCCTTTCCCTTCCATACATAGAAAAAAAAAGGGGCCTAAAAGGAAGCAATTAAAATGTTGACTACTGAGATTACTGGTAATTTTATTTTTATTTTTTTTTAAAGATTTTATTTATTTGACAGAGAGAAAACACAAGCAGGGGGAGCGGCAGAGGGAGAGGGACAAGGAGACTCCCCGCTGAGCAGGGAGCTGCACATGGGACTTGATCCCAGGACCCTGGGCTCATGACCTGAGCTGAAGGCAGATGCTTAACTGACTGAGCCACCAAGGTACCCCAAGATTACTGGTGATTTTAGCTTTCATCTTCATAATTTCTAAATTTTCTTTTTTTTTTCAAATAGTACATAAGTTTTATTTTTATGGACAGATTTCTTCAGGTATCAATAAACATTATTAAAAGCCTAAAAACAAGCTGTTATGAACATTTTCTACAGGTATTACAGACAGATATATACATTGTTCTGAAAGCATATGCAATTATTTCATTTATTTTTTAATTTCTAAATTTTCTACAATAAATGTAATGTTATAGTCATAAAAATCTATTGAACTCACACAATTCTAGCCTACACCTTTATAAAATATCTACAAGAACATCCATTGTCTAAATTGGCTAGATTTAAGACCTGAAAAAGGTTCTCCTATTTAAAATACACCAATGTAACATTCTTATTCTTTGACTAATTCAGAAGGCCTTTTTCCAGATTATAGCAAGTATCCACAGCCTGAGAATTACAAACAAGGTAACACCTGGAGGGCAATGAGGGTACAGAAAAACAGAGAAACCTGCACCATGACCTCTACTCTACACAGCTAGGACTACGTCTCATTGGCCATCCTCCACCCACTAGATATCAACACGGCCGGCACACAGCACCCCACTCCAGGCAGCACAGATCACATCACATGCTATACAAAGAACATGCCTGGGGTACCACGAAGCCAAGAATAACCACTGGAGTTGTACAATCATAGCTCTGCCTATCATACGGAAGGCCCTGAGTTAGGTTCTTGGCCTATATAGAGATTCCGCCCAGCTTTAGGAATGCTACATCCTTGGGGCATCTGGGTGGTGTAGGTGGTTAAGTGTTGGAGTCTTGGTTTCAGCTCAGGTTATGATCTCAGGGTCGTGAGACTGAGCCCCACATCGCGCTCCGCGCTCAGCTCAGAGTCTGCTGGAGATTCGCTCCCTCTTCCCCTGTCCCGGCTCGCATTCTCCCTCTCTAACATGAATAAATAAATCTTTAAAAAAAGAAAGAATGCTACATTCTTGACAAGTTACTCTATATAGGCTGTCTTTCAAATGTGGAACTAGTTAGTGTAGTGCTATTAGGATCTTTCAAGTTAAAATGACTGCAGTAGATTTTATCAGAATCAAACAGGAACATTATCAAAGACAGAAATAAAAGAAGCAATTAGTTAATGCAGTTTAATTTCCACAAAAATAGCACGCTGACTTCACGTACTAATGGCAAATAGTCCAATTAGACACAACCATCCCTTGTTGGGTTTATGTTTGCACTGCTGCTACAGAAACAATCCTGGGTAACACTGCTAGTGCCTCCCTTGCATCAAAGCAGAGAGGGCCAAACTGCACATGTTTAAAGTGTACATGTTGGGGCATCTGGGTGGCTCAGTAGGTTGAGGGTCTGATTCTTGATTTCAGCTCAGGTCATGATCTCAGGGTCATGGGATGGAGCCACAGGTCAGGCTTCACGCTCAGCGAGGAGTCTGCTTGAGATTTTCTCCCTCTGCCCCACCCCCCACTCATGCTTACACACCTTCTCTCCCTAAAATAAATAAATAAATCTTAAAATAATTAAAAAAGTATAGGGGCGACGGGTGGCTCAGTCAGTTAAGCATCTGTCTTCGGCTCAGGTCATGGTTCCAGGGTCCTGGGATCCAGCATCAGGCTCCCTGCTCAGCAGGGAGTCTGCTTCTGCTCCCTCTGCACCCCCTGCACCCCCACCACGCACTCTTTCTCTCCTGCATGTGTGCATGCTCTCTCTCAAGCAAATAAAATCTTAAAAAAAAAAAAAAAATAGGGGCATCCGGGTGGCTCAATGGGTTAAGCCCCTGCCTTCGGCTCAGGTCATGATCTCAGGGTCCTGGGATCCAGCCCTGCATCGGGCTCTCTCCTCAGCGGGGAGCCTGCTTCCCCCCTCTCTCTGCCTGCCTCTCTGCCTACTTGTGGTCTTTCTCTCTCTCTGTCAAATAAATAAATAAAATCTTTTCAAAAAAATAAAAAATAAAGTGTACAAGGTCATGTGTATACATATGCATGTGTATCTACACATACCTACACATCCTTATGAAACCATCACATCAAGATACTGAAATATCCACCACCCACAAAATTTCATTGAGCTAGCACTTTTTTAACATTCTGTGTGACTTAAGTGGGAAGCGGGCGTAAGGACTGCAGCTGTATACTGAAGAACGATGATTGTTTCAAGAAAAGCTCTGTGTGATCAACAACGTAAATTAGCCACTTTTCCTCAAAGGAAATTTTTCTTTAGTTGTTTTATATATTTTGCTCAAGTTTTTGTTTGTTTAAGGTAGGAAGGTAAATCTGGTTCCTGTTACTCCACCTTGACCAAAAGCAGAAGTCTACAGGGTTACTTTCCTCTGTCCCAAATTTGCCTTTCTGAAGTCTCTATGGTTAATGTAATACTTGTTCCTTCCGGGCTCTACAGACCTGGAGCCAATCTTTTTCCAGAGAGGAGTCCTGGCCCGTTCAGCCTGTCTAGTAGCAGACTGTTCACACCCCTCGATTATTTTGGTTATACTGCCTGGAACGTGTGGTAACTGGAACAGGACCCAGCACTCCTAGAGAAGGTGGCCTTCTCTACCAAGGTTATACACAAGACAGAACGACAATCTCTAGTTTAAGAGGCAGGTGTGATGGAGTAAAATGACCATGGTAGTCGGACGACTCAGGTTCACGTCCTGGCTCAACACTTTATACTTGTGTGACTTTGGCAAGCTCACGCATCATGAGGCCTACTTGCCCCATCGATGGACAGGCACAATAGTGTGTCTCACAGGTGGCTGTGAGGAGGAAATGAAATAATGGATAAAGAAAACACTTTGTAATCTCTAAGGTACTATACAAAGATAAAATGACAATGAAGCTTATTTCCAACACTCCCAAAAGTCCTCAATCTTTCTAACATTCTATGTTCCAAACCTTTAAGCTACCAATATATTAAAAACTCTTCCATGAGTATTAACTAATAAAAAAACTGCCTCACCTTCTAAGTATAACTTTAATCATTTTCCCTCTTACTACACAGTCTGAATCATGAAATTATTTACAAATGAGGCCCAACATCATTTCAAAAACCCATCCTACATCTAATTTGCTCACTACTTAGCTCACGTGTAAGCACCTGGAAGACTACTTTTATTCTTGGAGTTTGGGCACGGCAAGAGTGACAAAAACAGATTATTTGGCAACTATGCCAACTATCAGGCTAAAACCGTAATTTTAAAAACCTCAGCAGATTCATAAATGACATATGTTACTTACTTCTGTAACGTTGTGGCAAGAAGTGCAATAATATTTGCCTTCATCAGTAAGACCCCAAGAGACAGCAGCACACTGAGTGCATCTTTCTTTGAACTCTTTCTATAGGAGAAGACAGGAAAGGTGTTACCAGTAAACCATATCCAATACATTGTACCCAAACCCTGCAGTTCTACCTAAAGGGTTCCCTGCAATTTTACCCCTACAGATAAAAGACAAACAAAAACATAGAAAATAAAAAATGTATCAGAGAGACTAACTATAAACAAAGAGAAGAACAGTTCAGTCTTCTGAATAGTCTGAAATGGAATGAAACGATTAAAAAAGTTTCTAAAATACGCTGTGAGGAGGGGGAAAAAAAAAAAAGAAGAAAAGGTGGTGGGGGTAAAATGGAAAAAAGGATGAGTTAATAAAACTCCTGGGGAGTACCCTGAGGAAAAAAAGAGGACGAGATTTAAGAAAAGAGAAGACTTTAAAAATAAAAATTGCATACCATCTGGACCTTTCGCAATGACACTAAAAACACATACCACAAAAGAACCAGCTTTTTATTGGGGTTGTTCCAAGTTTCAATTTATTCATTCAGCAATATAAGGAAAATCGCCTATGTATGCACTAGGCATTTAACTAGGTGCCAGGGATTCAGTGGTGAGCAAAAGAGACACGATCCCTGCTACAGCAAATGCAGGTCAGCGGTGAGATATAACTATTAATGTCATTAACCCAGCACGTACAGACGTCAGTCATCCATCACTCCATAAACATTTACTGAACATTTGCAACAAGCAAGGCCTTCTACCACCGCAATGCGTCTGCACGCACAAAGACCGGCACTCCACTACTGGTCCCGAGCTCTCCGGTCTTTGACCTCATCGCTGATCTAACTGCCGAATACGGCCAGAGAATGCAGCACTTTATGTCGTCTGTCAAAACTGAACGCCGAATTTATTTCACCAAGTCGGGAAAGTCTGCAATGACTCCGGAGCATTACCTGCAGTGAGTCAAACCCGAATTTGGAATCCCTCCCCAGACCGCGGCGGGGATCCGCGGAGACACTGGGCGGGGGGGTGGGGGCACTTACTCAGAGGCCAGCCCGTTCCAGCCCGGCCCTCCCACGCCCACCCCGGGATCAAAGGGAACTTGTGGGTGGCCCGGTCCACAGGGGATGGGCCTCGTGGGTGGCCACCCCATAAAACCCACAACTCCATCCCCCTCCTGAAACACACCCACAGGGACTAACGCCCCGCCCTCCCTTCACCCACAACCTCACCCAGCCAGAAACTCCAGCCTCTCGCCCCAAAACGCGCGCACACCCGGCGCGCCAGCCCCATCCCTTTCCCCGCCCCGCGGCCTTCCGCCCGCCCTCCTCCGGCCAGCGGCCGCCCCCACAGCCAGTCGGCGTCCTCCAGCCTCTTGCCTCGGCCTCACTCCCCTCCCGCCCCGCCGTCGGGCCCGCAGGGCGCCCGGCTCGCTCACCGCTTCCTCCAGGTCCATAACCGCGTCGCCGCCGCCGCCGCCCCCGCCGGGCCCGTTACCCGGGCAGCGAGCGCAGCTTCCGGGAGCGCCGGCAGGAGCCCGCCGGGCGGAAACCGAGGCCGCGGCTTCGGGTTCCGGACGCCTGGGGACGCGGGGTCGTCTCCGCTCGCTCCGGGGAGGAAGCTCCGCCACCCCTGCAGCCCCCTCCCAGACTTCATGCCTTTCCCCAGTCCAGGTAACTGGAGTCGACCTCGGGAAGAAACGCGGCGCGCCGACTGCGGAGCTGATTCGGTCCCGCTCGGCGTGTTGCGGGACCGTCTTCCCCTGCACGCTGCCGGGGAGGCGGTGGCTGCCCGCCGGCCCCAGCCTGGACGGCGGCGGCTCCCCGAGTCCGCTCCGTCCCGGCTCTCACTGGCACGGGAGAGGCATGGGGCTCTGGAGGAAGGAACAAGGCTGCTGAGGTAGACCTGGGTGCAGTCACCGTTTCCTGCTCCCCGTGCCTCAGTTTCCTCCTCTGTAAGCATCCGCCACTGAGCACTCGTGTTGGGCGAGGATTTTACTTGGAAGCTGTTGGAGGAATTACACGATCCGACTTACGTTTGAGAGACCAGTGTGACCCTTGTGGGGAGAAGACTGACGGGGGCGAGGGCAGAAGGCAAATGAGGAGACGAGTGAAATAACCCAGACAAGATCCCGTGGTAGCTTGAACCAGGTGAAAGCACTAGAGACAGTGAGAATTACAGAGATTCTGGGAATACAGATTGTGAAGGGGAAGCCATAAGGTATCGTGATGGACAGGAGGAGGGCGGTAGGAGAAAGACGCAAGGGTGACCTCAAGATTTCTGCCCTGAGCTCTGGAAGGGCGAGGTCTAAGTAGGGGCAGGCTGTGGGTGGGACCGTTTGGGGGTAGGGTAGAGGAGGAACCAGGAGTTTGATTTTGGACCTGCTAAGTTAGAGATGCTGCTAAGACCTCCAGGCAGGATGAAAAGACCATCTGACATTGGAGTCCAGCATTCTCAGGTGGATTCTGGACTGGAGATGTACACTGGGGAGTTCTCTCTGTCCAGATGGTATTTAAAGTCATGAGACTAGAGGCGTATAGAGAGGGACTGGCTCTCTGTTCACTCACTCCTCATTTACTTGTCAATTCATTTATTTCCCCACGTTAATTAAGCACCCACTGCATGCCAGGCACCGTGCGGGCAATTGGGAAATGAGAGCTAAAGAGTCCCAGTCTTCAGGAGACCCCCCCAGTCCAGTGGAGAAGTCCGTCTCATTATTTTAGCATGGCACTAGACAAATGTTCTGTCCATTTATGTCACCCATGTCATTTGCGAGGCGTGGCTCTGTGCAACTTCAGACTCTTTCTGAAAAACCTTCCCTATCCTTACAGCATGAGGATTGCCCTAAGAATAGCTTGGTGATAAACCTTTTATTTTTTAGATCTCTCGTGATTTCAGATGTTGAAATATTAGAACAGGAAGGGACAGTACTGAATGCACAGCTGAAGAGTTAATGTATTGAACTAAAATATGAGATCAGGAATCTTTGTCTTTTTGTTTATTGCTAATATATCCAGGACCTGGAATAGTACTTAGCTAACAGGATGTGATCAATAAATATTTGTTGAGTGGATGAATGACTTTGTAAGATTTTCATGTATATGCAAAATGGTTGAAACAGATGACATACCTTGATATGAGACTTTGGACATGTGATTTCACAGAAATGAATCACAGATTTTTCCAGCCATTCCTTCACAAAAAAATTGAGTGTTTTGAGCAAAGTCAGCCCTTTGGAAGAAAATGTTTTCTTAGACTATAAGACTTAAAGGGACGGTTTTAGCAGAAAAGCTTTAGTATGCAGTTCTTAAAACCTCTGGCTCAGGTGCCATTTTTGCTTATCAGATTGGCACAGATATTTTTTTCTTTTTGGTCTAATGGAAATTATCAATGGTGGAAGTGCTCAGTGAACTGGATTCTGCCTTATGACGCAGGTGAGCTTGAATGTGGGTATATTTCTTTTTTTTTTTTTTAAGATTTTATTTATCCATTTGAGAGAGGCAGAGCCAGAGCGAGAGCATGAGGGGGAGGCCAGAGAGAGAGGGAGAAGCAGACCCCCCTGCTGCGCAGGGGGCTCCATCCCAGGACCCCGAGATCATGACCTGAGCCAAAGGTAGATGCTTAACCATCTGAGCACTCGGGTGCCCTATAGGTAAATTTCTGGAAAACTTTTGAGCTACATAGAGGGGTATGGTGGAGCAATATCGAGGTAACCCCAAGAAGAGGAAACAGGGAAATAAAATTAGGACAGAGATAATAAATCTTTAAAGGGACTGAGGAGTCTGGGCCAGTATTTTACTGAACACCTTGACTGAATGTATTAACATGTCTAAAGAAAGAATGTGTACATCAGAAAGAAATATGTTTAACCCTCCAAAACTAATAAAGGTGGACCTAAATCCTAGCAAGGACCCCAGCTCTGCTATTATGCACAAGAAGCTGCTATACCCAAGGTTCCACATAAGTAACAGACACAGAAACCAGCACTAATCATTACTCAATTCTGTAATAGAGCCAGTAACTCTAGGCCAAGAAATTTGAAATTTTGATGTGATGGACAAATTCCTAGAAAAATACAAGTTACTGAAAGGTATATAAAAGAAATAGAAAATCTGAACAATTTACTTAAGAAGTATATTCTATATATTAAAAAACCTCACTAAGAAAACCCCAATTTCATATGAGTTAGAGATAGTAAATTCTATCAGATGTTTAAGAAAGAAATAGTACCCATCGTACACGGACTTCTTTTTTTTTTTTAAAGATTTTATTTATTTATTTGAGAGAGAGGCAGTGAGAGAGAGCGTGAGAGAGGAGAATGTCAGAGGGAGAAGCAGACTCCCCATGGAGCTGGGAGACCGATGCGGGACTCGATCCCGGGACTCCGGGATCATGACCTGAGCCGAAGGCAGTCGTCCAACCAACTGAGCCACCCAGGCATCCCCGTACACAGACTTCTAAATAATGGGAAAAGTGAGTGCATTTACCAGAACATCTTATAAGGCTAGCATAACCTTGGCATCAAGTCGTGGCAAGGATATTTGAAGGAAAGTAAAAAAGTCCGTTCTGTTTCAGAAGCAGATGTAAAAATTCCAAACAAAATATCAGCAAATTGAATGCAAGTCCTTAGTTATATTGGGCAATACAAAAATTAATTTGAAATGGATCACAGCCCCACATGTACTAAGTAAAGCTATAGAGCTTCTAGGAAAAGAATCAGAAAGTATCTCTCTGACTTGAGACAGGGCAGATTTCCTGAAAAGCACAGTCCTGAAAGCACTATTCATGAAAGAAAAGATTGCTATGTTGGACTTCATTAAAATTAAGAACTTTAGTTCATCAAAAGACATTGTTAAGGCAACCCAAAGACTGAGAAAAGGTATTTACAATGGATAAACTCAACAAAAGACTTAGAACCACTACAAATAAATTCCTACAAATAAACAAATAAATAAAAAATAGGCAAAAGACTTTAACAACTATTTCACAAAGAGGATAGTTAAAAGATCAATTAATACATGAAAAGCTGCTCAACATCATGATTCACCAGAAAAATGCAAATTAAAACCACAGTGAGATGCTGCAACACATCCACTGGGATGGCCAAAGTTCAAATGACAATATCGAGGTTTGGCAAAAACATGGATAAACTCAGTCTCTTCTACATTGCTGAAGGGAGTATAAATTGGCAGAAATATTTTGGAAAATTGTTTGGAGGAAATGCTAACTGTATGCTAATTACGACTCAGCAATTCTACCCTTTGATACATTCCCAAGAGAAATTAGTACATATGCTCATCAAAAGATACATGCAAGTATCTTTGTTATGCTTTCTTTATAATAACCCCAAATTACAACGACCAAATGTCCATCAATGGGAGAATCAATAGCAAATTGTGATAGTCATACCATGGAATCCTATACAGGAATAAGAAAGAATGAATTTGGGGCACCTGGGTGGCTCAGTGGGTTGGGCCTCTGCCTTCGGCTCGGGTCATGATCCCAGGGTCCTGGGATCGAGTCCCGCATCGGGCTCTCTGCTCAGCAGGGAGCCTTCTGTCCCCGTCCCACCCCTGCCTGCCTCTCTGCCTACTTGTGATCTCTGTCAGATAAATAAATATAATCTTTAAAAAAAAAAAAAAAGAATGAATTCGTGCTACAGGCAACAACACGGATGCATCTCACAGAATTATGACCTGCAAAAGAAGCCTGTGGTGGATTTAAAGTAGATGTATGTCCTTTGCCGTCTTCCCATTGGAAGATGCAGTCCCTCTCCCTGCCCCTTGAATCAGCCGTCGTCTTGTAGCCGGCTTTGAGCCACAGAATGCTGAGTCGATGGTGTTGTCTAACTTCCAAGCAGTGTCTTTGCAGCTTTTGCATTTCCTCAAATGTGCTGTCCTGAAAGCCAGCAGCAAGAAGTCCAACTCCCTTGAGACAGCCATGCTGTCCGGAAGCCCAATCGCGCCATGTGTACTAGGGAGGTGACATGGAGGACTGAAGTGTCAGATGTATGAGTGATGTCTTCTGGGATCTCCCAGCCTAGCCGGTCACTAGCTACGTGCAGCCCCTGCCCCATGCTACGTGGAACAGAAAACCACCCAGCCAAGTCCTGCCCCAATTCCTGACTGACACAATGGTGGTTGTTTTTAAGCCAATAATCTGATGTACTTTGTTATAATACTTAGTGGTTTGTTGCAAAGTAATGGATAAGCCACAGGAATTGGTTTTCAAACTAGAATGTTCTATAACAAAACCCTAAAATACACGCCCAGAACTAATCCAATCCAAAAGCCTCCTCCTCTGGACAGCAACCTCTCAGAAAAGAGTTTTGAGCATATAATGATGTATATTATAGGATACTCATAAATATCAATATAAGCCAAAATATAACTTATTAATGTAAATAACCTCCCTTTCAGTGAAAGTATTAGGAACATTGTTATTAAACTAATCTTGTCTTAACACTACGTGATACAGAGATTTGTAGTTCTTGTCTTAAATTTAGTTTACTTTAGTACTTCTTTTTAAAGGGATCATAACAGAAAAAGACACCTCACAAAGACACAGAAAATATTTTCACGCCAATGGAAACATTTGCAAACATTCATTCTCAAAATGCAGTTCTCCATAGAACACATGTCTTCCAAAGAAGTGGTTACTTTTTCATTCCTTAAGCAATGGGGAGCCTAGCATGTGCCAGACACTGTTTTAGGCACATGGAATAAAGCAATGGACAGAAACAGTCTCTGCCTCATGAAGCTTACATTCTAGCTGGCAGAGAGACACACTAAATACATAAGCAAATTACTAAAAAAATATGTCAGGAGGCTAAAAACTTCCATGAGGAGAAAGCAGAACATGAAAATAGAATAGACAGGAAGAAAGGTTGGAGGTGGGAGTTGCTATTTTATTTTATCTTAAGATTTATTTACTAAATTTAGAGAAAGGGGAGGGGCAGAGGGAGAGGGAGAGAAATCCCCAAGCAGATTCCCCGCTGAGTGTAGAGCCTGACACAGGGTTCCATCCTAGGACCCTAAGATCACGACCGGAGGCGAAATCACGTCAGACACCCAACCGACTGAGCCATCCAGGCACACTGGGAGTTGCTCTTTGAGACAGAATGGTCTGGGAAGGCTGGTCAAGTGAAAGTGACATTTGAGAGGAGATTTAAAAGAAGTGGGGGACTGAGCCATGCAGATAGGTGGGAGATCAGCACTTCAGGTGCAAAGCCCTTGAGACAGTGCGGTGGCCCTGAGAAAACAAGGAGGTCTGTGGCTGAGACCATGAGGTCAGAGAGGGGACCGGGCCAGATCAGGGATATAAGGTCTTGGGGATTATAGGAAGGACATCAGGTTTTATTCTCAGTGAGATGGAAGAGAGAAGAGTGACAGCAGCTGACTCATATTTTAGAAGGATCTCTCTAGGGATAAGGAGAGTAAAGGGGGAGTAGGGGGGACGTCAGGGATGTAGGGAGCAGGAGGGAGCAGGGAGATCACTTAAGGGGCCACTGAAGTAGCTCACGTGTGGGCTGAGGGCAGGGTGAAGGGGCAGACACTGAGGAGAAACAGTCAACCTCTGGACAGATTTCAAAGGCGTGGACAGTCTTCCTGATGGATCGGATGTGGGGCGGGGGGTGAGAGAGAGGACAGTGAAGGTGACTGCAAAGTTCTGGGTCTGAACCCGCATGAGAATGCAGTTGCCATCTGTGGAGACCGGGAAGGCACGTGTGGGCTTAATGACAGAGTGGAGGCCAGAATCAAGAGTTTGCTGGGATGTTTAAGTTAGTGATGCGCACTCAGTATCCAGGCAGGGATGTTGATGGTGCTGTTGAGTAGGTGAGTTTGATGTGCAGGGGGAAGCTAACGGCTGGGAGTCAGGAGCGTGGATAAAATCATCAAGGGTATGTGGCTGGAAAGGTCCAAGGACCAAGACCCGGCCGCTCCGACATACTGAAGTAGGGAGCAAAGAGGAGGCTGAGAATGTCATCACTGGGAGGCCACGTAAAGCTGAGGCAGATTTTTGCTTGTCTGGTTTGGTTTCTTGGCTTTCTTGTTTCAGACATGGAAAGACAGGGAATGATTCTAGGGGCTCTCACCGAGCTGGGGAGAGGGGCTGGGTCAGCAGCTCAGGCAGAGGGATTGGCTGGAGCAGAGACAATTCAACCATGACAGGACCAGGAAGGGAGGGCCTGTGGCACAGGCACGGTGGGGACATGAGGAAAGGGCTCCTCTGACTGTTTCTGGTGAGACGGCAAGGAGGTCATGAGCGGAGTGTGAGAGTCAGGAGGGTTGCTCGAGACCCAAGGAGAGGTCAGAGGTGTAATACCTCTGGGGAATGGGAGTTAAATCAGAAATCTGCTAAATTGTCAGGCACCTTTAGGGGCCCCCCTGGACATCTGAGATCGTAAATGTAAAGATAAGGCCAGTCAACACACCCAGCCATTCGGCTGCTCACTTTGTCGAAACAACCCCTTTACCCCCGAAGGGACAAATTAAGTGTATTCACAATTTTGAAAACACCTGCCAAGTGGTGTTAGTACTGACAGCCTCTCGTCACTGCAGGAATACTCGCCTTTTTGTTTCACGAGAAAAGAGAGAACTCCCCTGTAAGTCTGACGGGTCTTCTGAGTCTTTTGCCACGAGATAGACAACGGGCTTCTGTGTGGAACAAAGGACGTTTGTGGACATTCGGCCATTATGGGTTACGGTAAGGATCTCCTGACATCTGAAAGGTCCTGAGTTTATAAAATCAACTACGCCCAGGCCTTCCACAGCCACGCGCGCCCCTCTGCCTGTTGCCTCCACTGCCCTGCACTGCTGGCGAAGGAGGTGCCAGCGAATCTCCCCGGCGGTCTGCAGCCTCATCCCAGAGCTCTTCCGCCATTTTGTCAAAGTGGTTCTAGCGGGTAGTTCCATGGACATGGTATCTCCGAGGTGCTCTTGTATAAAAGATGCGATTTACTGTGGAGAACGTACGTTCTCTGATGCACCTTCCCACAAACGGCCCCTCAGAAGAACGGCCCCTCCCATGTTCCGTGACTGAAATGGAATCCAGCCACTACCAGGAGCAAGGACTTGTTGGAAATATCTATATTTCTTCCTGCTGGATGGCAGACCTTCACATTGCAAACCTGAGACTTTTTTTTAAGATTTTACTTATTTATTTGACAGACAGAAATCACAAGTAGGCAGAGAAGCAGGCAGAGAGAGAGGAGGAAGCAGGCTCCCCGCCGAGCAGAGAGCCCGATGTGGGGCTCGATCCCAGGACCCTGGGACCATGACCCGAGCCGAAGGCAGAGGCTTTAACCCTCTGAGCCACCCAGGCGCCCCAAACCTGAGACATTTAGCACTCATTTTCTTCTGAATTTGCAGCAGTTTCTGCGTCTTTTAAAAGTATTTGCAACAGTATTTGTCATCCGCTCTTTCCACCATATCTATCATGGCAGAATGATAGAAAAGAGATAAATATAAAATATAACTTCAGGGAGTGATACGTGCTTTAAAGCCAGGTAAGCATATAGGGTGACTGGGGTGGGGTGAAGTGAATAGAATTTTTATAGGGTCATGAGGAAGACTTCTCCAAAGGAGGGACCGTCGACCTAAGCTGGGAATGCCGAGAGAGCCATGCAGGAATGTGGGGAAATGTATTCCAGGGAGAGTGAAAAGGCCCTGCGGCTGGACTAGGCTTGGTGTGTTTGAGAAACAAAAGGAAGCCAGTGTGGCCAGGATAATGGGTAAGAGGTAGAGCTGTGGGCCTCAGGGTGAGAGCACTGGGCAGGGCCCTGACTGCCTGGAGGTCTCCTGGCCACACGGGACTGATATCAGCCAATACATCCATAGTCTGTCCCATGCATTATACTAGAGGTTCCTGGTAGATCGCACCTCCTGGTTACCACATTGGCTCCCACCAGGGAAGAAGGAAGGGAGAAGGGACACCTCATGGTCAAGGGGGGGCCGGTCAGCAGGGCATGGCTGCCTTGTACTTCCCACTTAACCGGGTGCCGGCCTGTGGGGATGATGGCCTTCATGGAATTTTGGCTCAGAGAGGCTGGGGAGAGCCTGGGGGAGCAGACAAGTGGGGGCCCCACACAAGTACTAGCCAAGCATTTGGGGCTTTGTTGGAATAGCAGTGCTTCCTCCACGGGTGGGAGGCTGCAAGGAAGGAAGGGCCCAAGGATTCTGGACTGTAGCTCCCATTTTTCACCATTCGTACCCAATTTCACTTGCATTGAAGGGTGTATGTTTGTCAAAACTCCTCACAGGCCTTCCACTCAAGGGCATTAACCACCGGGTTTTCTTAGTAAAGTGGGAGCTAATGTGTATCTAACATTTTCTGAGCCAGGCACCATTCTAGACTGGTTACCGATGAGCCCCATTTTCCAGACAAGAAAATGAAATCAAAGGTTATCTAAAATTTGTGTAAGTGTCTAAGCCAGGAACCAAAACCAAGTAGCCTAGTAGGGCCCACAGTTTTGGCCGCCATGCCCAGAGCCTCTCAGGAAGGATTGAGCTCAACGCCATTAGACCTGGTGCTCCACAAAAGGCTTTCGTGACTTAGCCAATAAGATATTGAATCTGAAAGAATAGATGACACTGGAAGGATCAGGAAATATTTGAACATAATTGCTCTTGGTTGAATAACAGCTGAGAGACAATTCATTACCACAAGCAATATCGTTATTGAGAGAAATTCTCTATTTTGAGACTACAAGTTAACCTAGTGGCTACTGATTTATTGAGAAAGTTATTGGAGAAGTTGGGTGCATTTCCCTCTGCCAAGCCATAGCTCCGATAAGGGCATTACTTAATTTGTGAGAACATATCAAAAGCTCACACCAATAATTTCTGAAAACCAACAAATGACTTAGAGGTTATTAGACTGATTTGGTGAATGTTCTAATTTACTTTGTTGGCAGTTTTATTCTTTTTAAAAATATTTATTTATTCATTTATTTCAGAGATGGTGAGGAAGGGGCAGAGGGAGAGGGAGAGAGAGAATCTCAAGCAGACTCCACACCCAGCACAGAGCCCCACACGGGGCTTGATCTCATAACCTTGAGATCGTGACTTGAGCCAAAATCAAGAGTTGATCACTTAACTGACTGAGCCACCCAGGTGCTCAAGTTTTATTCTATAAACAGATTTAGCTTGGGTTATTTAAAAATTAAAAGGGAATACATTTTTAAATTTCCATTTATACAGACTCTTATACATGAATATATCACTGAATATGGGTGTTTTGAATATTCCTTCTGAGGCCACGATTAGACACTTCAATTTAATGCTAAGTGTGCTGAAAAGTCGTTGAAGGATTTTGAACAGAGGAGTGGCAAGGTTTAATTTACACTTTGAAGTACTGTTCAGGTCTCTGTGGGAAACGAACCACAGAGGAGAAGGAGGCATGAAGATGACTCACTGGGAGGACGAGGACTTGGTTTTGGGTGCCACAGTGGGCAAGGAGAAGTAGATTCACTTTGAAGGTGGAGTTAACAAAGGACTGGGTGTAGTTGTGAGAAGAAGAGAGGAATCGAAGATGGCCTAGTGAGGTCATGGTGGAACCCTTCACTGGGATGGTGACGGGCAGGTCAGTGGGGGGCAGGGATCTAGATTTGGGACATGTTAAATGACCGTGAGAAATATAGGAGGAGATACTGAATAGGGATTGGCACAAATGAGTCGAGTTCAAGGGAGGTGTTCTGGCTGGAGATGTGAATTTCAGAGCCGTGGTGTAGACATGAGTTTTAAAGCCCAGGACTAAATGCAGACACCTAGGGAGTGAGAGTAGATGGTCGATGAGGGGAAGGGACCAGGGCTGAGACGAGGGCACCGTAACAGGGGGAAGTTAGGCAGAACAGAACAATCCAGCAAAGAGGGTGGCAGGAGAGAACCAGTGGAGGGCAGTGACCAGAGCCATATGACTAGAGTTTCAGGAAGGAAGAAAGGTCAAACGTGGGTCAAAAGGTGGGTGAGCTTAGCCCAGCACCCGGCAAGGTAGTCATCACGGACGACATGGTTTCAGTCGAGCAGGAAGGGTGGAAGTTTGATGGGCACGGATTCAAGGCAGAATGGCAGGAAAGAGTAGACAAGGCCTGTGGGAATTTTGCTGAAAGGAAGAGTAAGGAATTGGTCAGCCGTACAGGGAGACGCAGTGGGGTTGAACATGGAAGGTTGCAGCGTGTTCGTGTGCTCGTGGAAAAGCAATATTGGCTAGCAGGAGAGAGAGGGGAGATTACAGGCAAAGTCCAGGCAAAGCCCTTGAGTGGATGAGAGGGACAGATCTGGCCCCTGATGAGCCTGAGGGGCTGCATTATTCTGTCCTGACCAGGCTGTGGCAACTCCAGGAATGTGACCACCACTCCACCAGGCAGGGCCCCTGTCGGGGGCCCTAGTGGCCACATTAGAGCTGGCCCCACTGCCTCGTCCCGACGTCCTAATGCTGCCAGCATCCCAGGGCTTGGAACCCAGCACACCTCCACTGCAAGTTCACTTAAGGAGGTTCTACTAAGCATGGAAATAGCTAAATATCATTTCAAGGATGCAATAGAGCAGAGACTCTGTAAGGAGAGTAGATTTGAATCCTGGCCCTGATACGTACGGGGTAGCTACGTGACCTGGAAGTCACTTCTCCAGGGCCCAGTTTTCTCTTCTGCAGTGTTTCAACAAAACGCCTTCTGAGACTGTAGGGTACAAAGGAGGTAACAGATGCACAAAGAATTTGTCAAAGCTCTGTAAACTGGAAAGTGAAAACATGCCATAAATGGTCATGAGGCTTAATTTACCAGGCCATTCCCCCATTTATCTCCCTGAACAGGCAGCTTGCGGAAGAGGCATTTCTAAGGACACATTCCTGGGCCACGCCTCTCTGTGGGCTCGATTTTCATAACTAGACTTTTAAGTTTTTGTTTTCAATAAAGATAAGAGGAAGTCTTTAGCTTGCTGCTTGCAAGACCCTCCAAATTTCATTACAGACCTAAGTGTATCACTTGAAGATCATCGGTGGAAAGATCATCATAGGTTGAAAGGGAGGGGAGACATATTATTAACTTCAAAGCTTTCTTGGAACCTATTAAATGTTAATCACAAAGCACAGGGGTGTTCCTGAAAGCAAACACCGTCTGGACACTTCTCAGATGTATGAGCCTTCCTCCTTGGGCTCCCATCAGCATTTCTGCTGATAGGAAGAGAGACTCTAGCACATCCCCCAACGAACGGACCTTCTGGGTGTTCCGAGGCCTGCTCACGGCCTGGTCTGTCCACAACCAAAGCTGAAATCTTCTGTGGTTTGCCTAGCGCTGGGAAGACGGCTGGAGGAATGAGGACTTGCGGGCCCATGGTGTGTCAGGCTCGGCACCAGACCCATTGCACAGGTCATCCCGTCATTGAGCAGGGGGCTAATTGTTCTCTTCTCATCAAACAGGAAGAGAAATGGAGACTCAGGAGGTCGAGCCAGGTCACGCGGCCAGCAGGAGGACGAGGGGGACTCTGACTCAGTTCTGTCTGCCCCAAAGAGCCTGCTCGCCCTGCTCCCTGGGTAGGTGCTTCCTAAAGGTTCGTTTCGTGAATGAGTAGATGCATATAAATAAATAAAGTTCTCTGGATCCAAAACTGCCTTGTCAAAGGACATCAACTGCCCGAAGGCACAGCCCCAATGAAACAGAAGCAAAACAACCTTCTAAGATTGTGTGAGGTGCTCAGAGTTTGCCTTAAATAACTCAGGAGTTTCCCAGACTCTTGAGTGATAAGATCTCAGGCAAGTTGCAGAACCTGTTGAGGGCTGGTTCACCCATTTCTAGTCCTGGGGCCCTCCTCTCCCTGCTCCCTCCCTTTCAGGAAGCGAACTCAGCAGAGCCGCAGGACTTGTAGCTTGGGCTATGGGCTAGAAAATCCTTGGAAGAGAAATCCCGGCTGGTGACCATCCTGTGGCCGGGACTACCTACATAATTTATGCAGAAAATCAAAGTGGAACCCCTGGTTCAAAAATGAGTAAGAATTTTCAGAGGGCGACAGCAGATCATTAAATAAGCGTATAAGGTCCTGTGTGACCGGATAGGCCGCACGCCCACGAAGCCAGCCTTTGCCTGCAGTCCTTGATTTGGGAGAGGGGAGAAGAAATCTTAGAAGGGGATTGGGTGGACGGGGCTCTGGGTAGCTGAGGCAGTTCAGTGTCAGACTTTGGATTTCGGCTCAGGTCGTGATCTCAGGGTCGTGAGATCGAGCACCATGTCTGGGCTCCGCACTGGGTGTGGAGCCTATTTAAGATCCTCTCTCTCCCTCTCCCCCTCTCCGCCCCCAAAAAGAAGGGGATTGGTGGGACATCATGAAACCACCAAAAATAGGACCGACTGAATACTTGCAGAGGGACATCTGGGTAGCTCCAGTTGGTTAAACTTCTGACTCTTGGTTTCAGCTCAGGTCATGACCTCGGGGTCCTGAGATCAAGCCCCAAGTTAGGCTCCCCGCTCAGCAGGGAGTCTGCTTCCCCCACCAATCTCTCCCTCTGCCTGTCCCCCTACTTGTGCACACACTCCTTCCCTCTCTAAAAATGAATAAATAAATCTTTTTTTTTTTTTTAAATAGCCATGGAGATCAGGGTCTGATTTCTTGAAGCATACAATTCCAGAATATAAAGTTTCCGAGAGTCACGGAGAACTACTCTTCCATTTTATGGATGAGGAAGTTGAGATCCAGGCAGAAGTGGACAGAAGCAGTGACTTGGGGAGTCATGGGGTCCCACAGAGAAGGCAACCCCTCTCTGGATTTCAGTCTCCTTATTACTGAAACAACACAGAGCAGGCTGAATAATGCATTGTTTCCGATTTCTACCAAAGTAACAACCACATAAAAGGCCAAGTCCACAAGGACCAAGGAAGTGGAAGGAGGAGGTGATGGTAATTGGAGAGGAACTGGAGAGTGGGCGGGTGGGGCAGGAGGAATCACAGACTAGAAACTGGGGAATTGAGTGACATCTGAATACTGCTCTTAACTTCCTTTCCAGAATGTCAGTAGCAAGTTTTACAGCTCCCCAGGCAGGAGACGAGAGTCTTCTCTGGTCTAAATTTCAGAAGCTACCATTTAGGATTCTTCATAGTGAGTGGGCTTGAACTCTGTCCTATTAGGCAGAAGCCCTCAGGCCCACATCTGGCTTATGTGCAAAGAGCTTTCTAGGCTCCTGAGAGCTGATGGCCCAGCATCTCCAGATGTGGGAAAAGGCTTCTAACTTGAAAAGCAGATAACAAGTAGAAAAAAGAATTGGGAGAAATCAGACAGCTTCAAAATAAAAACTTAATATAAAAAATAAATTCTGAGATCATTCCAGAACAAAAAGATGAAAGAGATGGAAAATAGTAGAGAAAAAATAAAGCAAGAAAGTTAAGTCTGCAGGGTTGAAAACCATCTGGTAGAAATGCCACATAGAGAGCCACGGGGATAAAATTATCAAGGAAATAATACAAGGAAATTTCTCAGAACTAAAGCATATATCTCCAACTCAAAAGAGCTAGCACAAATAATGAAAAAGGCCCAGAGTCAGGTACACCATGGGAACTTTTTGAATATCAGAGATACAAAGAAGAGGCTGTAAACTTCTAAGGAGAAAAAGAAAAGAATCAGAATCTATTGCCCTCTCCACAACACACTGGAATCTTGTGGACAAGGGACCAATGACTTGAGCATTCCAGTCCACACCCTACAACTCTATATTCAGCCAAACTGTCCATCAGATAGGGTAAACTATGTCAGGCATGCAAGATCTAATATCATTTCCTTCCCTTGTTCCCTTTCCTTGTACCTTTAGTGGACTACCAAAGGTGATGATCCAACAAAGAAGGGAGTAAACCAAGGAAGGAACCCATAGAATCAAGGAAGCAAGGACTCTAAAGCTTAAGAGTCCCTGTGATGATGGTGAATGGAAATTTCCAGATGGCATCTGTATAGTGTCCAGTCTAAACTGAAGAGCATGGTAGGGAAGCTCTGAGACAACAGTCTCTGGGAGTAGAGTATACGACATATTGGAGATTATGGAAAACATTATTGATAGAATTGAGGTAGACTTTGTTAGAATGTTAGGAAGAATGAATGATGTGTAGAAAATCAGGCATATGGAAAGAAGAGGAGGAAACGAGTAAATCCAGTAAAAGTGAGGAACTGAATAAGAAGTTTGGTGTGAATATGGTGTTAATGTGGTTCTCTAGTAAACGTCATTTGTGTAGTCATGATCAAGTATATATACCGACTATATAACTAAAATTGTTTTATAACTGTGTTGGGGGGAGGGAAGGGGAAGTAGGGAGGTATAGGAGATCTCAGTCCTTATTTATCATTGTAGGAACTCAGTATAGCATCTTGAAATGTTAAGTAATGCATTAAGAAACATGGATAGCTCCAGTCCCATGGTTTTAAATATCATCTGTAAGACTTCCAAGTTTAAGATGGTGAGAGGAAGACATTCCTACTTCTTTCTTTCTCAAAAACTACCTCAAAACAACAAAGAAAATAATGAACAGAAACACAGATTCTATCCTGGACATTAGAACACACTGCAATTCTGAACCTTTACACGTGCAGCTAAATGGCTAGAAGAATCACGAATGACAAAAAACAAGTGAACAAAGATGAATCCAAATCCCACTAGAAGTATAATTTATTATAATAAAATTCACCGATTTTAAGTGTACGTGATGAGTTTTGGCATATATATATATGTATATGTGTGTGTGTATGTACATATATATATACACACATATGCAACCACTACCAAAAAATTTGATTTAGAACATTGCAGTCAGTTCCCATCTTCAAGCCCCAAACCCCTAGCAAACACTGATCTACTATCATCACCATAGACTTGCCTTTTTTTTTTTTAAGATTTTATTTATCTGAGAGAGAGAGAGAGAGAGAGAGCAAGAACGTGAGTGGGGGGGGCAGGAGGAGGCAGAGGGAGAGGGAGAAGCAGACTCCCCACTGAGCAGGAGCCTGAGGACGCAGGGTTCTATCCCAGGACCCCTGGGATCATGACCTGAGCTGAAGGCTCAGCCACCCAGGCGCCCCTGGACTTGCCTTTTCTAGAACTTTTCTAGAACTTCGTATAAATCCATACAGTGTGTGTAGGGGTGTCTGGGTGGCTTAGCTGGTTAAGCATCCGACTCTAGGTTTCAGCTCAGGTTATGATCTCAGGGTTGTGGGATCGAGCCCTGCAGCAGGCTCTGTGCTCAGTGCAGGATCTTCTTGTCCCTCTCCCTCTTTTCCTCCACTCCCCATTGCTCACTGTCTCTCTCTCTCAAATAAATAAATAAAATCTTAAAAAAAAACATACATTGTGTATTCATTTTAGATATGGCTTTTCTCATTTAGTAATGCTTTTGTGATTCCGCCATGGTATCGGGTCTATCAGTAGTTCATACCTATTAATTGTTAAGCAGGATTCCATTAAGATACAGATTTTTCTTTATTTACTTACCAACTGATGGGCATTTGGATTGCTTCCAGTTTGGGGTTACTCTGAACAAAGCGGTTATGAGTCTTCACGTATAAATCTTTGTGTGGACATAATGTTTTCATTTCACTTGAAAAATACCCAAGAATGGAATTTCTGAGTCATATGGTAAAGGAATGTTTAACTTTGTAAGTAAATGTAAACTGTGGCTTTACATCATAGCCAAACTTTGGCATTGTCAATCTTGTAAGCTTTATTCACTTCAAGGGATATGCAATAGTATCTCCCTTTGGTTTAAATTTACATCCCTTTAATGACTAATGATGCTGCGCATCTTTTCATGTGCTTATTTGGCATCTGTATTTTAAAAGTAAAATGTCTACTCAAATGTTTTGCCTGATTTTAAGTATCTTTTCTCATTATTGAGTTGTGAGTACTCTTTATATCTTATGAACACAAATCCTTTATTTTATGTATGTTTTGCTAACATAGTCTCCCAGTCTGTGGCTTGCATTCTCATTTTCCTAACTGTGCTTTCAAAAATCACACATTTTTAATTTTGATGGTCCAAAGTATTGATTTTTTTTATGTGTCCTATTTTTAAAATTTTGCCTAATTCAAGGTCATTAAGATTTTCTGCTGTTTTTTCAAAATAAGGTTTATAGTTTTAGTTCATTTTTGTGCATATAACCAACCAATTATTCCAGCACCTTTACTGAAAAGATTATCCTTTTCCCATTTAATTGTCTTGGCATCTTCTAGAAAATCAGTTGACCATATTTTTGTGGGGACCTCTTTCTGGACTTTCTGTTCTATTCCACTGGTTTATATTATATGTCACCTTTAATTCAGTACCATACTATCTTGATTACTCTTAGCTTTATGGTAGATCTGAAAACTAGATAGTGTAAGTCCTCCAACTCTGCTCTTTTTCGATATTATTTTGGCTGTCCACATACATTTTAAATTTTGCTTACTGAATTTTAAAATAACCCTGTTCATATTTTGAATCTCATTGTGTTTAAACTATAAATGAGTTTTCAGGAGAACTAGCATTTGGGGGGTAGAGGTACGAATTGGTATTTTAACAATATTGAATCTTCCAGTCAATGAATATGGTATATGTCACCATTTATACTTATTTTTAATTTCTCTCAGTAATGTTTTGTACTTTCCAGAATACATTTATTGCACATATTTGTTAAATTTATCCATATTTCATAATTTTCTTTCTCTCTTTTCCTGTGTGTGTGTGTATGTGTGTGTGTGTGTGTGTATGTTTGAGAGAGAGAGAGAAAATGAGGGAGGGAGGAAGAGAGGGAGTTTCCTCTATGTTTCCCAAAGTTGAGTAAAAGAAAATTGGGTAATTAAGGATTGTGGTTAGCTGAATTCCAGTTAAGTCAGATTTTACTGTATTTGGCATTCACACTAATAGCTCTGATTATGTCATGCCCATGTTCAAAAACCTTCATTGGGAAATAATTATGGGATGTGCTCAAAGAATGTAGTATCAATTTACAAAGGAGAAAATTGGGAACAGCCGAGCAGACTGATTAACTAGATGGTGCTGTATTCTTACCATGCAGCCATAAAAATAACATGATGCAATAGTGGCTTTCAGAATGGGGTCAGGGTGTCTTCCAGGGTCAGGCCGGCGTCAGAGTCTCCACTCATGCTCTGATCACAGTAGCCTTATTTTTATCCTTTCTGGCTTTTGCGGTTCCTGGTAGGATTTTGTTTAAACACAGAGTTCCCAGTGCATCAAATGTTAAAAAATCATTATTGCCCAAAAATTTTGAATGACCAAGAAAGACATCTGTGGACTTATAATCAGATTAGAGAAGAATCAGTGTGTTGTGTCCTTGGGGAAAAAAGAAGATATATGTGTACAGAACGACGTTGAAAGGTTATACATGTATCAGACATTAATAGCAAGTCTATTTGTGCAGATTGTGAATTATTTCTAAATGCTCTTGTTTGTATGTTTCTAAGTGTGTACAATGTATCCTGTATGTTCTTTAATGAGAATATAGATTCCTTAAGGGGCCATTCAAGGCTTTCCACCATCTGACACTGAATGCCTTCCCAGCCTTCCTGCTACGCTGCAAATCCTCCCTGAACCACAAGGTTAGCCTCAGAGAATTACTCACCATTTCCTGAGTAGGCCCTGCCTTTCCCTGTCCCCACACCTTTTCTCCAGCTAAGTTCTTAGCACGGCATTCCCTAGCCGTACACTATTGCTTCCCACTAGAGTTCAGCCCACTCAAAATGCATGTGATAAAATGTAAGGTAAAGAGAAAAACAGTTCAAAACTACATCAAGAGTGTGATTTCAACCAGTTAAAGAAAAAAAATGTCAAGAAAAAAGCTGGAGGGAACAATGTTAAGTCATGTACAGTGACAACACCTGTGTACTGGGATTAGAAGTCTTTTGTTTTGTTTGTTAGTTTATCATGCTTTCCAAATCTATGATGACCTATTCAAATAGTAAAAAGGGGGAGAAAATCATACTCATCTTAAGACCTATATCAGATGTTAACACCTCCAAGAACCTTTCATAAAGGACAACAATAATACATTTCTTGAACTCTACAGGCTGTGTCTCCAAGCAATTTAACTGTTTCTGTGTCGCATGACGCAGGCCGAAGCAGCGGCCTTTCTGGTTAACACAGGCCTCTCCTTACTGAATAAGTCACCTCACCTCTCTGGGTTGCTGGTTCCTCCCAGCAACCTCCCAGGTTTACAGGAAGGGTTATCTGAGACCCCGTGACTATGCTCTGGAAACTGGAAAGTGCTATTCAAATGTAGGCCCCGTCTGATTCCCGTACGGGGCTGAGGCTCAGTCACCGCCAACTATCCACCACAGGTGACACTCAACAAATGGTGATTGGTTTAAATCTCCCTGCGGCTCCAAAACTCAAGGAAAAGCCTCTGCGTATCCTGAAATGTTACCAGTTAGACTGGGGTTTGAAAGAGGTTTGTGCTCCAGAGAGCCCATGATTTTTTACTGAGATTTGATTTTGCTTTGTTGTTCCCAGCACTCGTGGCCTTAATGGGCAGGCTGGTACTGGGTCAGCCATCAGCGGGGCCCGGCACCGCCCCGGGGCTGGGGGGTGGGGTGCGGGGTTTGCTCTTCAGCATTTATTAAATATTTATTATTTAATATTAATATTTTAATATTAATTTATTATTATTTATATTTATTTATATTTATAAATTTATATATTTTTATATATTTATAAATAAAATTTATATATTAATATTAATATTTAATGTTAATATAAAATTTATTAAAAATAGGAAACGAGACTACAGTAACACCGACCCTGCAGATGGCTCTGCAGCCCTGGGCAGTCTATTCCTTGTCTACGTCTCAAACAGAGATGACCCAGAAAAGAACCAGCCTCCGGGCTGGCCCGGCCACGGCCCCTATTAACTGGAAGGACGTCGGGAGAGCCGCCTGCATTGTCCGGGCCGCCTTCTCGTTCCTCGGAGGGTTCTTAAAGCCCCAAGAGGGGACGTGGCTTGCCAAGGGCACCTGCTAGTTAGTAACAACTAGTTAGCACTGGAACTAGAGCTTACATGTGTGTTACTTGCATCAGCTGGGATCGCTCTAAGGAAGAAGGAATTCCCACTCGACTCCATCCCCCGCCACACCAAGCAGAGCCTGGCCCTAGCTGGTCCTCTGTGAGTGTGAACAAGCTGGGTGCAAGTCAGGCAGGGCTCTTTCCTTGAAATCCAACTACGGCCCTCAGGAAAAATTCTTTCCAGACTAAGAAAGACCGAGCCACCTGTCCAGGACCAGAGCTCTGGAGTGATTTATAAGCATCGGCTATCATGGCTTTCTTACGGGGAGAAGCAACCACGAAAATCATGATGACGAGAACCAAACAAAGCAGACACACCAAAGAAGGAAGACCTGCTCAACAGAGATAAGAAAAGACTCCAGGGGCACCTGGGTGGCTCAGATGGGTAAGTATTTGCCTTTGGCTCAGGTCATGATCTCCGGTCACAGGATCAAGTCCCGTATTGGGCTCCCTGCTTCGGGGGGGCAGTCTGCTTCTCCCTCTGCCCCTCACCCAGCTTGTGCTCTTTCGTGCACACTCTCTCTCTTAAATAAGTAAAATCTTAAAAAAATAATAAAAGCAAAGAAGTTCTAGAAACTTCTAAAAGTCTGTGATTCACAAATGCTGACAGAACCTACAACTTTTCCTAACAACAAATGCCAAACACAGACTGAAAACATTCACAGGACCCATTGGCCTTTTGGCGAGCTCAGCTTTGCTGCAGAGGCCTGGGAGACCCGCAGCCCTGCCGGGGTCACGACGGGTTTGGGCACCTGTCCCCAGCTCTGTGCCTGGCCACCCCATCGTGTGTCAGGAAAGTGACACGTTACCCTGTGTGGTGGCTTCCAGAAGAGCTCATGTGAAACACAGACTCTGGGAGCAGGACACCTCCAGGAGGCTACGGGTCCTCAAGAGTGAACCTGCATATTCCTTGCAGCCAGGAAGCCTTTTTTCAAGATTTCTCACAGCATTTCCATCAATTTCCACATCTCTGAACTCTTCCCTGGAAAATGCTGCAGACAACAACAACAACAAAAATGAGGGGGTGTCTCACCACTGCCGTGCGAATTGGGAGCCCCAGTAAGTGAGCTCCTTTGCCTGTACACAGAACCCAGAGAAGAGAACCCAGGAAAAAAACAAAAAAAAAACTCAGCAGGCGTGATCTCCTGTTTTTCTTTTTTGTTGTCTATGTCCTGGCAGGAAAGGGAGATGCTTTGAGATGAAAAACCAAATGTGAGGTCTGGTTGTGTCACCATTCAGTTCCTTTCAGTCTGACAAATACTGACCCACGGCGTCTGTCTGCAAGACGGTGTGTGAAGTCCCCGGGGGCAGCCGCCCCAGTGCCCCTCTAGGGAGGAAGGGGCTGGAATTACCGCGTCCCTGCCGGGTTCCCACTGAGGTCAGATGCTCTTCACAGTGATGGTTTTCCTTCCTCCTCAGGCAATCTTAAGAGGCTGGTTGCGATCGTTCCTGCCTTTCAGAATGAGAAGATTCACACCAGACAAGAGAAAGCAGCCCAAACATCACCACTAGTAAAACGGGAAATGTGGAATTTTAATGCATTTCTACGTGTCTCTGAAGCCGGGGAACGAGCGAAAAGGAAAGGGTCATGTTATGTACGTGTAGCGAAAACACTAGAAGGAAACACCAAAATGTCAACGATGCTGCTTTCTGAGTGGTGGGGCCCAGGGGCTTCTGGTGCATCGTGCGTTGCTTTATCTCCCACGTTCTCTCTTTCCCTGGACTCCGGGTGCCGAGGATGACATCGATCCATTCCTCGCTCCGTGGTAGACAGTCCTCACTGGTCTTTAAAAAATCTGTCTTGAGCTTCCTTTACGATGGAGCTAGAGGGTATGATGCTCACTGGAATCAGTCAGTCGGAGGAAGACAAACACCAGATGACTTAACGCACGCGGGATTTAAGAAACAAAAGAAAGGAGCAAAGGGGAAAAAGAGAGACAAATCAAGAAACAGACTCTTAACTATAGAGAACAAACCAATGGTTACGGGAGGTGGGAGGGTGGGGGAGGCTGGGGAAAACAGGTGATGGGGAGGAAGGAACACACTTGTCCTGCAGGCCACCAGGTGACGCCTGGAAGTGTTGAATCACTCAGTTGTACACCAGAAACTACTATTACACTGTACGTTAACTAACTGGAATTTCAGTAGAAACTTGGAAAAAAAACAAACCGAAAAAAAATGAATTCCCTTTATCCTCGTTCCCTACCCTCACCTGTTAGATGCTATCACTTTTGTGTTCTTGGAAAGTGTGAGCTGTTTTGTGTATAGATGTTTCATTTACCTAAGTGAGATCAGCTAAAAAAAAAAAAATCTAATTTTGCTTATTATGTTTAAAACTATTCACCACAAGGGGTGCTTGGGTGGCTCAGTGGGTTAACTGACTCTTGATTTCGGCTCAGGTCATGAGATCCAGCCCCATGTCAGCTGGTGTGCTCTCGCACGCTCGCACGCTCTGTCTCTCTCTCTCTCTCGTTCACAAAAAAACCAAAACAACTCTGCACACAAAATTGTTTCTATTATAGAAATTTGCAGGTGTTTAAAAGTAGAGAGACGCTCTGGATCATTTTGAACCAAATCATGGACCTACTATTTCATACACGTGCCAGACACAATATTTCATTCCGTATGTATCTTTAAAAGATAACCGCTCCTCAGGAAGAATAAATGCAATGCTATTTACAACGCATAAAGTAAAATGCAATTCCTTCATGTTATTAAAAACCTAGTCAGTGTAGTTCCTTGATAACCTTAAGATTCTTTTTCTTTGTTAATGTTTTCTTAAAACTTCCTCCATTGTGATTATTTGCTACTTTTTTTTTTCAGTCTCTTCCAATCCATTGGCATCTCCTCCATTTTATTTTCCTAGTAATTTTTTGTTGAAAAAACCTGGTAATTTTTTGTTGTCCAACTTCCCACACTCTGGATTCTGCTAATTGCATCCTGTGGTATTGGTTAACAGGTCCCTCTGACCCCCGTACTTCCTGTAAATTACTGGTTAGATCTGAAAGTGTTTCAGACTCAGGGTTGTTTTGCTTTGTTTTGCTGTTTTTGTTGGTCTGGGGAAGACCACTACCTAACCGATACCATCGGAGGTACCCAGACCTGGTTCTCTTTCTTTCGTGGGTGTGATCAGTCCTGATGATCATTGTCCAGATCCGTTAATTCATGCAGAAAATGCTGCATGTGTTAATTAGTCTTCCCGGGCTGTGATAACAGGATACCACAAACCAGTGGCACCTGGGTGGCTCAACTCTGGATTTCGGCTCAGGTCATGATCTCAGGGTCGTGGGACCGAGCCCTGTGTCAGGCTCCCACTCAGCACAGAGTCTGCTCCTCCCTCTCCCTCTGCTCCTCCCTCCCGCGCCTGCTCCCGTTCACTCTCTCTCCCTCGAATCAATGAATGAGTGAATGAATGAATGAATGAATGAATGAATAAATAAAATCTTTTAGAAAAAAATCACAAACTCAGTGGCTTAAACAACCGAAATGTATTTTCTCACTGCTCTGGAGTCTGGAAGTCCAAGATCAAGGCCCTGGCAAGGTCGGTTTCCGGTGAGACGGCTCTCCCTGGTTTACGGTGCTGACTTTCTCAGCGCATCCTCAGGAGGCCTTACCCTCTGTGAGATGATAAAAGAGATCTCTGATGTCTCTTCCTCTCCTTATAAGGACACTAGTCCTAATAGATTAGGGCCTCACCTTAATGCCCTCATCTAACCTTAATTATCTCCATGAAGGCCCTATCTCCCTGAGGGCCAGGCTCCAACATGAGAATTGGAGGCAGGGGGGGGGGGGTGTGTGTGTGCAAAATTCAGGCCACAACAGTGATATTTTAATTTCTATCATTCCTTGTTTGTTTATTAGTTGGAATAAGTAATTAAAGAGAAACATTTCTTCATCACCTATTTGGTTTAACTCTGAGGTATAATTCATATCAGGAAAAGCAGGAAAAATACTTCATTCTTTCCCCTTATTTATCCATTTTCAAAATGATGAAGCAGTTTCCTAGCATTGTCTAAGGGGGAATCAGTACTGTCTTGGCAGTGTTTGTTCTTTTAGTATGATTATAAAACTCATGAATATAAACACATTGGATTGTTTTCATCGGTCTGGTGATCAACCTTTTTAATGTGCAGATCGTCTTATCTCTGGCCTGTAGGGGTTTCTTTAGGTTGGATGCCGTCCTTTAACCTGAGTCATGTCTTCATTCGCTTCCTTGTGATCTGACCTACTTCGACCTGGAATCCATCGTGACTTTCCCCAAGGACGGAACCACAGGCAAGACTGCAAAGAACATCCTTGTCCAGGGGGAGGGCTGGAAGGCCTGGGTCATACACTGGGTTAACCTCGTTGAGAAGTAGGTTAAATGATTCGATTAAAAGTTTCCAGTTCAGGGGCACTTGGGGGCTTAGCGTCTGCCTTTAGTCCAGGTCATGATCTCGGGATCCTGGGACTGAGTACCCCATCTGGCTCTCTGCTCAGTGGAGAGTCTGCTTCTCCCTCTGCTCATGCCTGCTCTCTCTCTCTCTCTCTCAAATAAATAAATAAATAAATAAATAAATAAAATCAATCTTGAAAAAAAAAACACGTTCCAGATCATTCCAGGAGATGGCTGCACAAATACACACTCTCGCCAACAGCATAAAGAGCCTTTACCCACTTCCTGCCCCTCCCCAGCGCTTGGTTTTTTCAGCTCTTTGGTGTGGGAAACCAAAATTTTGTTTTTCTGGTTTCCTTTTCTCTGATTGCTGATGAATTTAACAGAGTATGCTTGCTCGCCTTCCAGGTTTCTTTCTTGTAAAGTGCGAGTGCGTCTTTGGAAAACATTATATGGTGTGAGGTAAGGAACGAGTTTATTTATTTTTTTCCCTATATATAGGGAACCAGTTTTCCCAATACCATTTACCTAAATACATACATACATGTGTATGTGTGTGTATATATATATATATATATATATAATCGTTTCCCTATTGATAGTGATGCCAGATTCTTGAGCTAGGTTGCCAAATATTCATGGGTCTGTCTGAGTACTCCACGCTTTTGCCTTGGTTTATCTCTTTTACTGCTATTTTTATTAAAACGGCTTTGTGGTCTGTCTTAATTTCTGGTAAGGTCAATCTTCTTTCTTTTTGGTTTTAAAAGTTGACTGACCCAGTTTCCTGGGTGGCACAGTCTGTTAAACATCTGCTTTTGGCTCAGCTCATGATCCTGGGGTCCTGGGATCGAGTCCCACATCGGGCTCCCTGCTCAGTGGGAGTCTGTCCTCCCTCTGGCTGCTGTTCCCCCTGCTTGTGTGTCATGCTGTCAAATAAATAAATATATAAATAAAAATCTTAAAAAATAAATAAAAGCATGAGTTCATTCTGATACCTCTCCTCCCCATCCAATATCACAAGGTTTTTCACTACCATTATGGGTTTAACTATTTCCCCCCAAAAGATGTTGAAGCCCCCAGTAGTGAATGTGACATTATTTCGAAAGAGGGTCTTTGCAGATGATGAAGTTCATAAGCAGTGGTTAGGGTAGACTCCAGTCCAATATGGCTGGCGTCCTTACACAAAGAGGAAATGTAGACACAGACCCAGAGAGAACACCACGTGAGGATGAAGACAGAAATGAAGGAAATGCTTCTATAAGCAGGGAATGGCCACGACGGCCAGCACACCACCAGAAGCTGGGCCAGAGGCCAGAACAGATTCCCTCTCTCAGCCCCTTAGAAGGAACCTTGATCTTGAACTTCCGGCCTCCAGAACCGTTAGACAGTAGATGTCTGTTGTTCAAGCTCCCTGTCTGTGGTACGTCATTCAAGTCGCCTGGGAAACAATCCGTTGACCTTTCTCCATTCCTTACTTCCAGCTCTTTTCTCCCACAGTGAAAACTCCAGCTCCTGATGTCAACGTGTTTACCCATGTTCTCAGTCAAGATACACAGAAATTGTTGCAGAATTGTTATACTTGTATCTCTCCCAACCACAAAATTAAGTAAAATTCAAGATTTTTTTCCAGGTCTTTTTTTTTTTTAAGACATAGTTATTTGAGAGAGAGAGAGTGCAGTGGAGAGGAGCAGAGCAAGAGGGAGAGAGACGATCCCTAGCCGACTCCCAGCTCAGTGTGGAGCCTGATGCACGGCTCGATCTCCGACCTTGAGCTCATGACCTGAGCTGAAATCAAGAGTCAGACACTCAACTGACTGAGCCACCCAGGTGCCCCTCCAGTTCTTTTCGTGTTTAGATTGAGGGTATAAAGTACCGTGTTCAAAATTATTTAAATTAGTTCTTTTTCTTGTGTGGTTATGTTATCCATTTGCTATAGAGGTTAGTTCCGTTGTTTTGGCTTTATTCAATTTGAGGGCTGACCTCCCCCTTCATACCGATTGAATCTTTTTTGCTGAATGTGTTACACATTAACAAGTTTCCAAAGTTTGTTAAAACTATGAAGTCAGAGAACTATCATTCTCTCTCCTTTCCCTCCCACTCCATTCTGACCCACCCCATTAGGTCATTTGTTTTATTAGTTTCCAGTATACCCTTCCTGCATTTCTTTTTTGCAAAAAGCAGCAGATTTATATCTATATCTTCTTATTTCTCTTTCTTACACAAAAGCTAGCATTTCACATAGGCACTTTATTTTTTTCTACTTAATAGATTTTGGAAATAATTCCCTAACAGTTTTTAGAGGTCTTTTTCATTGTTTTCACAGCTGCCTCATACTCCATTTAGTGGGAATGCCACCTTTAATTCATGCCATCTTAGAATTTGCTGTTACATATAATGTTGCAATGAATATCCAGGTGCATATGTATTTTCATGTTGTTGGAAGCATATCTTCAGGATAAATGCCTAGAAATGGGATTGCTAAGGCAAGGGTTAAATATATAACTAGCTTTGTTTGGTACTGTCAAATCATCCCAAAAGTCTTTACCATTTTGATTTCCACCCATAATGTATGAGAACGCAACTTCTCCGTGGCCTCTCCCATACAGTGTGCCAGCCTGGTGGGTGAAGATGCCATTTTAGCGTCGTTACAATTTGTATTTCTCTCATGATGAGTGAAGTTGAACATTTCTTCATGGATTTCAAGGGCCATTTTATTTCATTTTTTGGTGAATCGTATGTTCATGATTTTTTTTTCCCAGTTTGCTATCGGAATTTTGATCCTTCCTCCAAATTTTAAATTTCTTTTTTTTTTTAAGTAGACTCCACACTGGGCGTGGAGCCCAAAGTGGGGCTTGAGTTCACGACCTTGAAATTAACCCGAACTGAGATCAAGAGAAAGACACTTACCCACCTGAGCCCCACAGATGCTCCTCTTTCAAATTTTAAAGAGTTCTTTAGCTATTAACTATATTAGTCTTTTATCTTTGATATATATTATAAATACTTTCCCCTAGTATGTCATTGTGACTTTCCTTATACTTGTCATATAAAACTTTCTTTTCTTTCTTTTTTGACATTTACGTAGTTGGATTTATCGGTTTTGAAGACTGCATCTGGATAGTATTTGGAGTGTTAGCTGGCTAGGCATTAATAACATCCTGGTTAAATCCTTTGCAAACAAAACACTGGCTTCACTAGATTTTGTCAAATGCCAATAATTCTGGCCTGAGCTAATCTGCTCCTCTGTCTGAAATTATTATGGCAAATAATGGACAAGAAGACTTCCTCCAAATACAGTTGCCTTTGTAAGAGGCAAATATGATCAGTCTTAGAGCTGCAGAGGCACAGTTCTGAGCTGGCCTTGATGAAGATTTATCACAGAACCCTGAGTAAGTGACTTCATCTCACTGAGCCGCAAAATGGTCCCTTGCTCTGGGTTCAGACTATAACCCGCCTTCCAGTTTCAGGACAGGATCTGGGGCAGGGCGGAGCTGAACGCTGATAGTAGGCCAGCTGGTCAACACGCTGTCCCCTGTGAATTAAGCAGGAGATGGCCTTGGGAACCGAAGAAGAGTCCTGGGGTCCAAGGAAGCTGTTTTTACTGGTGACTCTGTGGGTCGCTTTCTCTGATAGGATTTGAGGCACTTCAGAAGGCTTCTAGCTTCCACAGCTGGTCATCCCCCAATTGGGGTCTGCCGCCCTACCCGATATTTCATTATTAGGTCACTGCTTTGGACTAGAACACTGTACGTGGGGGGTTAAAATGCCTGTTAAATGGCTCCCAGCCCCAGACAGTGCTGTGTGTGCATGCCTAACTTGCTAACAGAGTGGCACAGACTGACGGGAGGGCTCGTCAGCTCGCTCTTAGCAGAGCTTTGAAGGAACGGGATGTACGGAGGACACACTTTGATGGGAAGACCCAGCATGGGCTCAGGACTGGAGAGGCACTGATTGAGGCAGTGACTGGGGAGGTTGTGTCTTTGTGTGGCCATCCAGAGAAGGACGTGGGCAGCAGAATCAGAGAGGTGGACCAAAGGGCATTGGGAAAAGGGGGATAGGTACAGTCCCTGCTGACTTCTCTCTGCCTCCTTCCTCACCCAGTGCCCCAGTTCAGGACACGACGTCTTGCATAGTCCCCTGCCTTTTCTCCCCCTCCTTCCCTCACATGTAGCCTTTCTGAGGCTTCCCATGTTTTGAGCAAACTCCACACCCTGGCCTGTCGAGTCTGTCTGTCTAGGATCTTGTCCCTCCAGTTTTGCCCACAGACCTAGGACTAGTCCCTGAACAACACTGAGGCATGTGAAATGACAAGGACAAGGTATCACGATGACTGGGGAACTGCGATTTTAAACTAAGACCTTTCTACGAATCCAGGCTCAGGACCATCAGCCTTGGGAACTGTCGAGAAGACACACTTTCTCAGTCTTAGGTTCTCACAAGGCTCCCTTGGCTTTGAGAATCCTTTCCCCCATCACCCGGCTCACTGAGCCCCAGCATTCTCAGGTCTCAGCCTAGAGCCTCCAGGCTGGTCGCCCAGTACAGGTGGCCTCGGTTGGCTCTGGTCGGGGGGACGCGGGCACCACCTGGTGGCCACGCGCCGTCATCGCACCAAACGCAGACATGACCCACCCGTCTGCGGATCCTACAGCTTGGGGTCCGAGGATACTGGGTGGGAAGACCCGCTCTGCCAGCCCGCCTCTTCTGACACCCCACCCCTATCAGGACAGGCCACTAGGGGTGTGCAGGGGCTCCTTCCAGGGAAAGATGGTTTTAGCCCTTGGAAGGGGAAGGTCTCATTTGTTGGTCCTGTTCCTGTAGGTAGTGATGCCTTTCCCTTCTCCTCCCCCTCCCCGACACCACAGCTTTGCACCAACTCTGTGGCCACCAAGTAGAGTGCAGTGTGGGTGGGAGACGAGGGAGAGCTTGGGAGGCAGAATCTGTCCGTGCTTCTAGCAATCTTCTGGCTTTCCATCCTCGGCCCTCTGTGGCCTTCTGCTGTCACTCCGGTCTCTGCCACATGGCACTGTCTCCATGTGTCTCTGTCGCAGATGGCATTTCCTCTTATAAGGACATCAGTCACACTAGATTAAGGGCCAAATTGCCTGGCCTTATCTTAACCTGGACTACATCTGCAAAGACCCTATTCCAAATAAAGTCACACTCATAGGATAAGAACATATCTTTCGGGAGTGGGGGGCACAGTCCAACCCCATAATAGGGAAGAAACTGAGCTGTGGTGAGATCAGGCACAGAGGTTGGAGCTGTGAGTTCCAGATTTGACGTTTCTTTGAAGTCTCAGTTTTTAGTCTTAAACATCCCTATATTTTTAACACCCTTTGCTATTATAAGTTCATGTTTGTTTTGATATGAAGTAGTATCTCTTCAGATCTTTGACATTTTGGTGAAGGGACTTCTTTAGCTATGGCTTGACCAGCCTTCAAAGCATTTCTGAACCTTTTCAAGTGAATTTAAGGCCCAGTTGGAAAAGTATAAACCAACGTAAATTCACTTAGTTCCCATACAAACCCTGCAAGGCCAGGATGTTTAACTGAAGAGGAAACTGGTTCAAAGTGGTTAACAAGCTGCTGAAGTCACATCCTAATTGACCAGGGGCAGGACCAGAACTCAGTTCTCTGGTTGCCTGATCAGCTTTTCTACTATTCACATCCGACCAAGGGGAGATAAGAGGACGGCAGAGAGCGCGCGTGCCCTCCCAGCGTTCCCACACTGGGGAGAAGGATTTGGGTACTTGTGGAGAAAATCAATTCCACGAATTCCGAAACATAAACACAGTGTTCTGCCCGGCAAAACCCATAACATTTCCATTAAGACAGAAAGGAAAACCCACTCACACCATCTTCAATTACTATATTCCCAAATACTCACGTTAGAAACGCCCTTCCAAGTGTCTGTGTGAAAAGAAGGGGGCGCACGGTTCCTAGTTCTGCTTGTTATTTGGAGGTTGCTTAAAAGATCGTTAAGTGGGTTCTTTTTAGAGAGTGGTTTCCGGTCACTACCAAGGGCGTCTCTACCTGAAGTTCCTTGTTAGAGAGGCGCCTTCACCACCCTAACCCCCCTCCCCACCATCCACGCAGCAAGCGTCCCCCGGGCACCTAGCTGCACCAGGAGATTCGCCACCCAATGACATACACCCCTGCCCCTGCAGGAAGCTCATACACAGGGACAAGCGTCCCTGTGCCCTGAAGAGGAGCAAACGTGCAACCACGTGGTGGGGGGAGGCGCTGGGGAAACTGCGCTGTCAGCGTGTGGGCGAGGCTGGGTAGCGTGTGCGCCCCCCCCCCCCCCCCCCCCCGCCCAATAGCCCCGTAACTGCTTGTCCTACTCAGTTTCACCATCCGGCCAGGCCCCTCCCATAATCTGTTTCCTTAGGGTGGGTGAAGCCGGGACACCTGCTGTGGACGTGAGCACCTGCCAGGTTGCCGCGTGCCTTTCCCAAGCCAGCCCCCGGGGGGAATCCAGGCTGGGACACCTGGACACCCTCTCCCCTCCCTGGGGGTTTGGGCAGCCTCGTCCCGTCCTCCTCAGCATTGCCAGGCTGGGTCCAAGCAGTCTGGATCCCTTTTTGCTCCCCGAAGCCGGCGAGCTTTGGGGGTTGTGGGAGCCCCTGGTTTTCACCCACAGGTCTGAGGGGTCTCCAGGCGGGGTTTGCTGAAGGAGGGAGGTAGTGAAGGCGGCCCCCATTCTGGGAGGATCAGGGTGAGTCTGTGGCCTGTGTGGGAGGCTGTTGTTTCTCAGTTACACTATCTCGTCGGGTGAGGGAACATGAGCTGCTGTTTCTGAGGGCCTGTGTGCTCGCCCACTGCGGACACTATTGCTCATCTAGTCAACAGCAACCGCGAGGCAGGAATTACCTGTTTGGTTTCGCAGAGAGGCGGAGTCCCTTGCCCGATGTGTCCCAGCCCAGGAAGTGGTGAAGCGGGGCTGCCTGCTGTACCCCATGGCCTCTTGGAGATTTCAGCTCCTCGGTCCTACCCTGGGAGAGAACGACCACTAGCCAGTCTGGAGCCAGTGGCGACCCTGGGGACTGAGTGTCCACCACGTGGCTTCTGGAGCCCAAGGCCAGGGTTCCGAGCTGAGCGGCAGGGGCAAGCCAGGAAAAGCACGAGCAGCAGATGCCAACGAGGGGCACCCAGAAGGAGTCCAGGGGGCCCAGGGGCATCTGGATGGACCCCAGATGGTGTCTATTACGGGGAGCAAAGCTGAGGAAAGGGCCAGGGGCCGGCCAGGCTAATCCTTGGACCTCAACGGGCCCCCACTCTGACTTGATCCCCGTTGCCCTCCCAGCCCATCTCCAAGCCTGGGCCTGTTGGGCTCTTAGGGGACTCTTACTGTGGACTCCCGTGGGAGGGAGGGGACAGTCTCCTGGCTGCTGTCCTGCTCTGCAGGCCCTTATGCGAAACTTTGGTTTTACGTCCGTCCCTTTGCCTTCGTTTGCTTCTAGTTTGTGAACTCCCACTCACTGTTCTCTTTGTCTTTGTGTCTCCGCCATCCTCCGGGGGCTGGGGGAACCGTGGGTGATATGCACGTGGCCGGATCCGCTGCCGCACGGGGATCTGGCGCCCTAACTCTTCTCCCATCAGCCTGCCCAGGACCAAGGCCCATCCCGGGGTCAGAAGCAGGAGAGGAGTTGGGGTTTGGAGCCAAGGTTCTGAGTCAAGCCGAGACAGGGCTTGAGGGAGAAGTCAGGGTTGAGGGCCGAGTCTCCACGTGACTGCCAGGCCAGCCTGAGAAGTGGGTAGGCCAGGCCGGCCAGCCCGGAGTCCGCAGAAGCTGGGGCAGGGTGGCTGGGCAGGGCCCCCTTTGGAGGCCAGGCCTCGGGCCGTGGGGTCAGGACACATCCCGGAGGAGCGTGCCTGAGGAGGCTGGAGGCAGGGGGTCAGCCATGGAGCCCCAGGCCCTCAGGAGTCGAACGCAGGGGGTCAGGGGACACAGGAGAGATGGAGGTGTGCGAGCGGGTCGGGAGGCCTGGCAAACAGTGTCCTGGCACTACGGCAGAAGCAGTGCCCCCTGTGGTCAGGACTGAGGGCGAGCTCTGCTTTGGCACAGAAGCCCTCCGTGACGGCTCCTGGTCAAGGTCGGCACTACAGCCCTAGGGGAGGCTAAGCAAAGGCTGTGGGTTGGGGAGAGGAGGCCAGCGAGCACAGGGTCACAGAGCAGGAAGAAAGTGAGACGGATCCTCCAAGGGCTCGAGGGGGTGTCACTCTGGAGGAAGCCACCAGGGACATGTGGGTAAGAAACATGGCCCACCTTCCTTGGGGAAGCCTGGAGACCAGGGGCTCTGCCCCTGTGGGAGACCGAGTTAGAGTTCCATGAAGATTCATCTTTGACTGCACCGTGGTGGGGAGGGGAAGCCTGCGGGCACACACAGCCCACAGCGGGAGCCTCTACGAAGCCCAACCTTAACTCATCCTACGGAGTGAAGGAACACGGAGCAAACAGCCGGTGCGGGCAGGGCACCGCCGGCACAGACAGGCCTGCTGCCCCCCGGGAAGGCTGCTGCGGGGCCTCTCAGCCGGACAGGACTTACCCACCAGAGCCTCCGGACGCCGGGCCTGCAGGCTCAGAACCAGATCTGCCCACTTGCCGAGACGGATCCCTCCCTCAGAGGAGGAGTCCTGCTGACCCCGCTCACCTGACTGTTGGATAAAATGTCAACACGTCCTGTTCTGGTGAGAAACGAACGTCCCGAAGACCCGCTTTTTGCATAGGCGTGATTAGTGCGTTTTTATTTCTAGGAAACAGAAGTTCCCTTGATGAGACTGGAATCAGAATGGGGGGCTTGGACCGCCTGGATATTTAACATCAGACTGTTCGAGCCGAAGGAGTCTGCTCCTCGACGGGGAGGGCTTTGCCAGCCAGACAGTCCCGAGCTGGGTTAACTCAGCTCCTTGGACGGTGCCTGAGGGATGTGGCCAGCCCGGCCCCCGTTGTTTCTCTTTTTCCTGTTTCCACAGTTGAATAAGCTCTTCGCCCTGCCGATGAGCTCTTTTAAGAAATAAGAGGTGAGGGCGCCTGGGTGGCTCAGTCAGTGAAGCGTCTGCCTCCAGCTCAGGTCATGATCCCAGGGTCCTGGGATCGAGCCCCGCATCGGGCTCCCTGCTCAGCAGGAAGCCTGCTTCTCCCTCTCCCACTCCCCCTGCTTGTGTTCCCTCTCTCGCTGTGTCTCTCTCTGTTGAATAAATAAAATCTTCAAAAAAAGAAAAAAGAAATAAGAGGTGTAAGTTCGGTTAACATAAGCAAAAGTTAGTTTATCGGAAGGATATGTGAGAGACTGTATTTGGGTTCTCCAGAGCAACAGATGAGGCTGAGAGGGGGTGGGGGGAGAAGGAGATTTCTTTTAAGCAATTGTCTCACATGGTTGTGGGGGTTGGCAAGTTCAGGTTTTGCAGTTCTCTGTGGCAGTCTTTTTTTTTTTTTAAAGATTTTATTTATTTGAGATAGAGAGCAGTGGGGAGGGGCTGAGGCAGAGGGAGAAGCTGAGCAGGGAGCCCAACTCCAGACTCGATCCCAGGACCCCAGATCATGGCCTGAGCTGGAGGCAGACGCTTCACCGACTGAGCCCCCCTGGCGCCCCTCTCATGGGCAGCTGAGGGGAATTCCTTCCGTCTGTGGTGTTGTTCTCATATTTTAAGTTCTGGAGGCCGGAAGTTCAAGGTGAAGGTGTCAGCAGGGTTAGTTTCTTTGGAGGGTTGAGGGAGAGTAGTGTACTCCGGGTGTCTCTCCTTGGCTCAGAGACGCTGCCTTCCTGCTCGTTCTCACAGTCTTCTCCTGATACGTGTGCCTGTGCCCAAATTTTCCCTTTGATGGAGATACCCGTCACAGTGGATGAGGGTCCCACTTAACTAATTCTATCCGCCATTACCCCATGTCCAAATAAGCTCGCATTCTGATGTCCTGGGGGTTAGGACTTCAATGTATGAATTGGGGGGAACACAATTCAACCCATCACAGAGACAAATTCAGAGGAGAATAGAGAATCAGGCTCAGGCAACAGCCAAGGCGGTTCTAGAGGCTTTGGAACAGGCCTCCCCTCTGACTGGGAACCATCAGGGTAGGGGGGCTAAGAGGGCTAAGGGGCGAGCAGCTTCCCGGGAGGGCTGGTCCTCTATGTCCAAAAGTTTTGTCCCTCTCAAAATTCAAATCCTAGGGGGAGGGGGTTAGGGTTAGGCGGGAGGCAGTGGGGCGGTGCCTCCAGGACGTGCCGTGTGTGGGCGACGTCACTCCCCTCTTGCACACTGGGGAACCGTGAGGAAGAGGGAATGGGGGCAGGTTGCAACTATGTCCAGTCTTGTCTCCCTTAAGAGGCTGTCACCCCTCTTCTCGGTCCGTGTGTGTTGACTTCATGGCCTGGTTCTCAGGTTGCCCAGATGTGGACTCTGAGGCTCAGAGGCGCTCCAGTGGCCTGCGGTTTGAGCAGCCAGATGTCTGGCTGGGAGCCAGCAGGCCCATGGGGGCTGGACGTCCTCTGGTCAAGCCCTGGGCCGGGGCCAGGCCTCCCTCACAGGGAACATTTGGGCCAATGAGCTCTCAACACCTTCTGGTCTGAGTATTGACACTTGCAGTGTGCGCGGGGAGCTCTGGGCTGGGCGTCCTGAGCCGCTGCTCTAGCTGATGAGCCCCCCCCCCCGCCCCCTTTCCTAATCGCTTACAAAACGAAGGCAGCACCCTTCCGGCCGGCAGGGAGGGAGCCCAGGCCCCATTTCAGGGCGGTCTGGCGCAGTGGACGCAACAGGCTGTCAGGACTTCTCTGCCAGGACCCAGGAGGACCCAGCGGGCATCCCTCTTGGGGATCCTGCACCTGCTGGCCCAGGCCAGGCCTCCCGCGGAGGCCAGCCCCCTGTGCTGCCCGGGCTCCCCTCCGGTGTTGGAGGGGGACATCCGGAGCGTTTCTGAAAGCGGCCTGCCGCCGTGCAGACCTCCCTGGAGATGGAGGGGTGACTTTGCCGCAGAGAGGTGACTTTGCCTCCCCGCCCCGGTCACGGCCCCGGCCCCGCCCCCACAGCCCCGCCGTTGCTCCGAGAGGACCCTGTCGGCGGCCAGCCTGCCACGCAGCCCCTCCGGACGCAGCCACGAGCCTGAAGCCCATGTCCGGGGGGCCGCAGGGCCCGGGGTGCGTCCGAGGAATCCCAGAGGCAAAGACGTCCGCGCTGGAGGAGGAGAGGGCACTTGGGCGGCGGGCAGCAAACCAGACGCCAGGCTCGTCCCCCGTCACCGACTTGCGTTCTCTGCACGTTTCTCAAACGGGGTCCTCCTGAGTCCATCTGGGGGTCCAAGAGTTCTTGACAAAGAATTTTAACTGGGCGCTTGTACTCCAAGAAAAATCTAAGAGGAATATCATTTGCATGTTCTGGACCATCCAAGCGAAGCTCTCATAATGGGGGGTTTGGGGGGGCTTGGGGCGGGGGGCCACCATGGACTGTCAGGGGCCCCACCCTGCACTGAGGGCACTGATCAGGCGTGGCCATTGGAGCTGCCGCAGGCTGACAGGAGCTGAGAGAAGCCCGATGATGTCATGGCCCGAGGGCGGCCAGCGGGGAGGGCAAGGGCGGGGCACGGGCCTGACGGAGGAGGCTCCGAGGTCTGTGGGTTCTGGGCAGCTTCTGGCCACTCCTCAGCGTGTAGTTTCTCTGACACAACCCTGTGATTCATGTCTCATCCTGGTTCAGCTACTGGAGCCCCAGGCCAGAGGCAGAATTTTCTAGGCTGTGTGGCAACGAGATCAGCCATCCTGAGAGAACTGGTTGTGCCGAGGGTGGGGGCGGGGGGGGGGTTGGTTGCGGCAGAAATGGGGAGGCTCTGAGTCATCCCAGAGCAGCAGGAGAGCAGGAGGACGGCGGGGGGGGGAGCGGGGATTGGAGGAGTCACGAGGAAGAACGGGCCCCGACACAAACGTGACACCCTGCATCACAGGTTCTTAAATTTTCCATGGCCCCCCAATGCCTCCGTGGGGTGCTGCCCACTCCCTACTCACTGAGAAGCATCTGGCACAGAGTTCTTCATTCATTGCACTGAGGACAGTTGGCGGGGGCGGGGGTGGGCAGGTACCAGGAAGCCCGTGGCCGCTCTCCGTGCCCCGTGTGAAGCCGGACTCCTCGGGGACAGGTGGAGGTGCTCCCGTGGCAGGCCGTGTCTCTGTGAGGTTGGTCACGGATTCTGTCCGGGCCTCTGAGAAGCCACGCTTTGCCCTGCCCCAGAGGTGTTGACAGAGCGGCCTGGAAATCTGGGTCAGCAACGGGCAAGTCCCTACAGGTGGCCCCCGGTGCCGGGAGAGACAGGCCCGGCTCTAAGGAAGCCGTGAGCTCAGCTGGGGACCGAGAACCCGCTGGTGTGACACATCTCGTTTCCGTGCCTGCCCAGAAACCTTTTCTGTGGAGGCAGCATGAGGAGAGGACAGGGGCTTAGCAGTCGCCCAGGTTTGACTTTGTCACAGAGTCCTCCATGCCCTGGGGTTTGGATTAGAACATCTTAGGGTCCCCGCTGGCCGCGACTTCCTCTGAATCTGGCGGGCTCGTCCTGCAGCGGGACAAGTAAAACCTCATAGGTCTCAAAAGTCTTATCCCCAGCCTCTCTAGGGCAGCCTAGACCACAGCCAAAGGTCCCCTAGGACCGCTGCCCTTGGGGGTCCCACAGAGACAAGGAGCTTCAAAAGAGGGACAGGCCCTGAGTTGACTCCGACTGAAGCCAAGCTCCAAGAAGTTTTAGAAGTTTAAGAAGGCTTTAGGCAGTGGGCATGAAAATACCTTTGCTACCAACAGAATGCTCTGAACAATTCGTGAGTTTTTCTCTCATGTATACCTTTATCCACCTGTTTATTCCTCCTGCTCCTTGCTCGGGAACAGGGCAGACCCAGCTTATGTCCTCGAGTGGCTGCAGCAGCTCCCAGTTCAGCCAGGAGGGGAGTGGGAGGCCTGTGCTGAGGGTCCCAAATCCCCAGGGGGGAGAGACGCATGTTATTTTCCCATTTTACAGATGAGAAAACTAAGAGAGAAAGGTGTCTGGCCCAAAGGCACACAAGGTCAGGATTGAGTCAGGAACCTGGAGGGCAGAGAGGCAAGACAGGAGGGGAGAAGGGGAGTGGGGAGGGGAGGAAGGGAAGGGGAGGCCTGTGGAGCTCGGGCTGCAATCAGCACGGGAAGGGCTGAGATGCTCCCCACCCCAGACTGGCCCCACCTGGCCTTCCTCCCTCCAGAGGGCCGGGGCTTGGATCCTGGGGTCTGAGGCACCCGTCCCGCCCCACCTTGTCCCCACGGATCTGCGGGCGCTCCAGCTGCTGTGTGCCCCTGCCCTCTGCTGGCAAGATCTGGAAACGTCACCACCGCACAGGAGCGTGCGTGTCTGATGGCAGCGGGACACAGGTCCGTTCAGTACCCTCTGTGTGCCGGGCGCTGAGCTCGAGATCAGAGAGAGAGGAAAATGGCCCGTGTGTTAGAGCGCATGGTCTAGAGGAGAAGCAGACCCTGACAACACAATGAGGAAGGGACTCGGCTGGGGTGGAGTTTGAGGTGTCGCATGATAGGACTGTTTTAGGACAGCGTAGCCCCTAATTCATGAGTAGGAGCCTTTCCCTGCTGAAGGTCCCGCCAGATCCAGGAACATTTTGTCAGCCCCCGCTCTGGAGCCCTGGGCCGCCCAGCAAGGGTGGGAAGGGCCCAGGAGTGGGTTCTGAAGCCGGCCTCTGAGGCCAGAGCCCCAGAGCCAGAGGGGACATCTGAGTGAGGTTTTCAGCTGTGTCTGCCAAGGAGCCTCAGGGCCCGTGGGTGCTCGGGCTGGGTCCCACTCCTCACTGTCTTAACCCAGCCCCACCCTGGAGAGGCCAAGGAACAAGATGGTTAAGGGCCGGCTGGAGAGGCTCGGGAGGAAGGGGTGTGTCCCCCGAGGACGCCGTGCGAGCCGTGGCCGAGCCAGCCTGGAGCCCGAGCGCAGAGCCCACTGAGTCAGAGTCTGCACTTTACCAAGAGCCTCGCCGATGGGGGTGCACGTTGCGGATGGAGGAGTGGGGGTGTCTCGAGCTCCTGGACTAAGGCGGGTGATGAGCTTCAGGGTGATGTGTGCTTTTCCTGAGCAGCCACTGCACCAGGGTCTGGAAATTCGTGGGGTGTTGGCCAAGGTCGGGGCCTCCCCACAGTCCCCGTGGCACTGGCGAGTGAGCGCTGAGATGGAAGCAGGCTCCAGTTCCCTGTGAGCCTCCGTCCGCCCCGGGGAGTCAGGAATCTGAGCTGACACTCGAGGGGACAACTGGAACTGACCAGGCAGACCCACGCGCGAGGCCGGCCTGGACCGGTTCCCAGGCTGCTGTTTTCAGAGGACGGGCTTTTGCAGACCTTGCAGAACACTGTCAGGACCCAGGGCCGTTGGAGGCTCATGTACTCCATGTCTACACATTCAAAAGTTATAAATCAGGCTCACAGACTATTAGACCATGCTCCAGCCTCTTACCTTGACAAATAAGCTTCACGGGGACCTAGAAGTCCACCCCTCCATGGGGGCAGCTGACTGGCGAGGGGGTCTCTCCTCTTCCCCGCCGAGCTGGAGGGAGAAACAGGGATGCTCAGGGTCAGGGAAGGACTGTCCCGGGGACGGTTCTCCATGCAGGCCACAGGCAGGGAGGGAGCCTCTTTGGTGTAAACAGTGTCCTCCCCCCACCTTGGCTGCAATGAAAATCACTTGAGTGCTTTGAAAATTCCCAATTCCAGGCCCCACGTCAGACCATTTCAAGCTGAACTCCAGGAGGCAGGGCCAAAATTTGTGATTTTAAAGTACAGAGGTGAGGCTGCAGCCCGGGCTGGGGACCCCCGGGGTTCAATGTTGAAGTCAGCCGTGCGAGACGGGCGGGGGGCGGGGAAAGGAGTCCAGGCCTCAGACCCACGCAGACCAAGCTGCCGTCCTGGGTGTGAACCTTGGTTCTGTCTCCCAAGTTCTATAACCCTGGACACTTCGCCGCTCTGAGCCTCGATCTTCCAATCCGTAGGATGGAGACAAGGACACCAACCTCGAAAGGTGCAGTCTCTCGCCTCTGCTTGCGTCTGGACTGGCCTGTGGCTGCTTTAACCAGGAGGGAGCAGCAAAGGGACACAGAGGCAGCTCCGGGCCTAGATTTCCAGCTCCTCAGCCTCTTACCTGACTTTTCCTAAGGAGAGTAAGACTGAGAGGCAGCTCGCCCAAGGGGCAGAGGGAACAGTGTTCGACTCCTCGCTGCTTTCCCAGCTCGGAGGGAGGAAAAGGCAACATCTGGAGCCACAGACTGGGTCAGGATTTCCACGTCTGAGTCCTGGTTCTGCCATTCCCCAGCTGTGTGATCTTGAGCTGGTTCACGAACCTCTCTGTGCAGATGCCTCCTCTTTTGCGAAGGGGTGGTAATAATGGGTTGTTGTGGGGTCTCACTGGGAGTGGCACCCAGCTCCGTAAGCATTCTGTGTCCGCTGTCAGGCTCGCTGACTTCTGGTGGGCTCCTACAGGCACCGGGGGGCAGGGAGGCCTGCCCTGGTTGGGGGCCCCTTGGCTCGGTCCTGATGGCCGTGGCTGCAAGGTATTTGTAACTAGGAGGCTCTGCCAGCCCTTGAGGTGAGGTTATTTGGGGTCTAGCCACAGCTGTGCAGGTCTGTTGGCTTGTTTTTGAGGGGTAAGCCCGGAAGGGCCTGGAAAAACCCTCTATTTCCCACTGGTCCCCTCTTTTCCCCTCTGGAAACAACAGAGCCATCCAGGGGGTGTCAGGGTGGGGCGGGATTTCCCCTCTTGGGGAGCCTTGGGGATCCTACCCCTCCAAGTGAGTCTTGGCCCTTCTCTGAGATTCTGGCAGGTGAGAAGCCTCCCTGAGCAGCTCAGACAGCTTCTGCCTAGAGCCCTTCCTCTCACCTGCCGGCTCCCCGCCCACCTCTCCACCTTTCCAGCTTCTGTGTCTCCTCTGTTTACCCCTCCCCCAGCTCAGGGGGCTCCCTTCTCTCCCCTCCCCCACCTCAGGGGGCTCCCTTATCCCTTCTCTCCTTTTCAGAACTAAAATCTCAAATCTCCCCTTTGTCCTGCTCAGAACAACTTCCACCGTCCTGGAGGCCCTGGGGCCTGGGGTCACTTGAGGTAACCCCCCCCCCGCCCCCCGCAACAAAGACAGTCCTTCCCCCTACGCCAAGAGGCATTATGATACCAGTTGCTAAAATGATGTTAAAACATCCTTTTCACCTCATTATGTAATATTTGAATTTAACCTTTGTATCTATTTCCTCCTTTGACTTCTATCTTATGTGGGAGACTGTGTTTGGAGACAATGAAAACCAGGGGGAAGCGCTGCTCTCTAGTTTTTAGCGAAAACATCTCCCTTCCCTCTGTCCCCACCCGTTTTTCCACTCTGGGCTGCAGTGCTCACCAGGGACCCAGGACTTCGGCAGGCCCTGCTCCCCTGTCTAACCACGGAATCCCCGCATTGCTCCAAAGTGCTCCGCAGAAGGGGGGGGCCCCGGGAGGATGAGGGAAGGAGCACAGCAAAGCAGACGGCGGGTAGAATCCGGTGCCGGAAGGGGCCTGGAGATGATCTGACCCAGCTGTTGGTCAGACCTCCTATTATGGTAAACTAGAAACAGGATTTACCATTTTAACCATGTTTAAGTGTTCTGTTCAGTGGCGATGGGTTTTTATAGCTAAGGTAACATTTACGCAAATGAAATCTTACGCACAAACCTGATAGAAAACCATCAATGGCCAGCGGCCCCGTGGAGCACCAGGTGCTGGCGCAGGGACCGGCAGCCCCTCCTCGGGCAGGGAGGGACCGGGTGAAGCGCAGGGAAGGGAGGGCGCAGACTTCGGCCCAACCAGATATTTGACCCACACATCCCCTGCCCTCCAGGCCTGGTCCCACCCTGGAGCCCCGTATCTACTTGGGGATCTCCAGCCATAGGCAAAGGCACTTTGGACAGTGGCTTATGGCGGATTTGGGTGATGGACGAGAAGGTGCTAGGTCTGAACCTCCCAGAGAGAAGACAGGACCGTGAGATGCTTCTGAAGCCCATTTGGTGAGAGAAGGACTGCTGCCGGGCTGAGCCCCACAGAGGCGCACTTGAACCTGGCCCTGGGTCGCTGCCCCCCGCCCCCACCTCTGCACCTGGGAGTCCCATCCAGGAGTGTTGGGCCTGACCAGGGCAAAGGGGCTCCACCGAACCTTTGTGCAAGGTTAAGACTTTGCCATTTGGATGAGTTTCTCCTGACCTCCTCCGAGTAGAAAGCAGGTCAAAAGTGAATCCCGTGGGTCGGGTCCTTTAGTCCTCTGCCCCTGCGCAGAGGAGGTAGCAGACACGAACCAGGGTAGAGCCTGCAAGGACAGAGAAGGAAGCCCCATGACCTTGGTGGGCAGGTTGGGCTTCCAGCTGCCGAAGGAATCTCTGAGCCCGGAGAAGGAACCTCAGGAGGGAATGTGGTACATTTGTCCTCCCGCAGTGCACACACCACACACCCTGACATGCTCACCAGCAGCGCCCGGGTCTCGGTGTGGCCCTGCTTTGGTCCCTAGGCTTCCCAGAGGGCCAGTTGGAGCTGGAGGTGGCTGAGCTGCCCCGTTCACCACCCTCATGCACCAGACACAGTGCTGCTCTGTTTGGGCGGTGACCAGGACAGAGGCAGAGGGCCCTGTCTTGTAGAACCTGGCCTCCCCTCCCTCACCCACCAGGGGTCTGTCTGGGTTTGGGGGAGGCACTTGCCTGGGTCAGAGTTCTAGAACATTCCTCAGGGTTCCTTGTGGTTAGCTATTATAGAGAGAGATACAGCAAACACAGCTACAGGGCCCTTTGGAGTTGAGGGGGGCCTGATGACAGTCCCCCAAAATCCCTTCCCACTGGTCCTGGAGCCAGTGTGCCGTGCTCTGCTGGTTTGAGGCAGGGGTCGAGACTCTGGGTTTCCCTGGGAGCTTCTGGTATGCAGCGCTGTGACTGATTTTACAGTAAAAGAACCAACATACTTTAAGGAGGGAAAAGAGCCAGCCAAGAGGTTTTCTGCCCAAGTTGAAAGTTGTGGTGAGTCAAGGGGACCCCGGAAGCCACATACTACGTGCTCGGCAACACTTTGCACAGATGCCAACAGACCCAGCTCTTCACCTGACACAGTCGACCTTCTGGAAAAAGAGCAGAAAAGTGACCCCCGAGGCTTTGTTCCAAGGACTGATGCTGGCTGCCTTCACACAGTTGATGCATTGAAATCCCTCCCATCCCGAGGGCCTGATGCCAAAAAACTTCCTGAAAGCCTCTCAGAAGAATGTAGAACAACTTCAGAGACGAGCCTGTGGAGGTTTGGATGCAAACACCCATCTTCGGGAAAGCCATGGGACAGCAGAAGGTTCTGGGAGAGAAGGCGCACAGGGAGACAGGGTCTCTGAGGGGACGTAGGCTGAGGAGACACCGCCGCCGAGGAGGGAATGGACCACTGAGCAAGGGAGAACATCCTTCCCCCGCCGCGTGGCAACGTCAGCAGCCCTCAGAAGGGCGCCTCCCATGGGAAGACGGCCGAAGACCTGGAGGGAGATCTGGAAAGAACCACCTCCTTCTATTACAACCTCTTGTTCTCTCAAAGGAGAAGAAAGATCCAGAAAGGTGGTGGGCAGCCCTGTCCAGCTCAACGGGTAAGATCACACTGACACAAGTTGGTAAAGGCAGACGTAAGGCCCAGTTTTTCCCTCGTGGCCTTTGCGCCCCCAACTCAGCCCAGGACAGAGGCGGGGGGACCCAGGGCTCTGGGGGCTCCTCAGGTCCCCAAGGGAAGAGGCCGGCTGAGCCACAAGGGCTCAGGGACCGAGGCCTTATGTGGGTGCAATTCGCAGCAGCAGGCCCCGCAGGTCCACACAGCAGAATGTTGGACTCGGTTCTCTCTCAAAAGCCCTTTCGATCGGGGCGCCTGGGGTGCTCAGTCAGTTGAGTGTCTGACTTGATTTCAGCTCAGGTCATGATCTCGGGGTCATGAGATCAAGATGCACTTCGGGCTCCGTGCTCAGCCCAGAGTCTGCTCGTCCCTCCCCCTCCCCCTCTGCTCCTCCCCGTCCCAAAATAAACAAATGAATCTTTTAAAAAAAGTAATTCTGATCGGTATTTTTAGTTTAATTGCTGCCATTTTATTGATGCCACACTTGCTCTTATTGAAGGCCGATAGAATTGTATTTCCTAAGATAGCGTTCTTCAAGTATAGATGATTCTAGTATAATTATTATGAATGTGTTCTTTCTACTTGATTGGTCCCTCTAGAATTAGATGGGATAAGGCTTGTATTTTGATTGAAACCAAAGGTCCAGCAGACAGCCTCTCTGCTGTCCTGCCCACCACTCCCTTGCAGTGTACTCAATAAATGTCCATCTCCTTTAGAAGGAAGGAAGGAAAGAAAGAAAGACAGACAGAAAGGAAGGAAGGAATGAGGGCAGGAGGGAGAGAGGAAGTAAGGAAGGAAGGAGGGAGGGAGGAGGGAGAAAGGAAAGAGAGAACGAGAGAAAGAAAGAAGAAAGGAAGAAGAAAGAAGAAGGAAGAAAGAAAGAAAGAGAAAGATAAAAGGGGAAAGAAGGAAGGACAAAGAAAGCAAAGATCCACTCTTACTTAAACCGTATTGGAACTTGGAGGTGCCCAGATGGAGAGGAGAAACAATAAACTGTTTCGATTTGCTATGAGTTTCTAGAAGAAATATGTAGGCACCTCAGTAGATTCTGATGAGTTTTAAAAGCCACGTAACTCTCCCCCAAAACCACAATGACACCCCCAGCTGAACCTGTCAATCATTATAATGGTTTCGCTGTAAATTCACGGACTAACTGAAGGGAGTTAACATTTTACCATCATCAGCACCTCGTGTTTGATTTTCTTTCAACCTTCCTTATTCTATGTAGGGTTTTCATTGCTGCTGAACGGCTTCTACATTTTATGCGCTCAAAATGAAAGTTTTTTGTTTCCCCCCTTGGGGGAAAAATGGATGAAAGTCAGCCTCACGACCATAGTGCCCTGTGAAGTGTGTCCTGATAGCCTGAGGACTTATCCACGGACACCTCCGACCCCTCGTGTTGCAGGCGGGGAGACGGAGGGGCAGTGACTTGTCCCATAGCTGAGCAACATCCATGGCAGCACAGAGATGAGAAGCCAGGTGTGCTGCCTGGAGGAGGAGAAGGCTCCTCGGCTCCCAGCTGTGATGCTGAGAAAATTTAATCAGCTTCCTGGTGATTTCCAAGGTAAGTAAGAAGAACCAGCTGCTTCTACCTGTTTGCAGCCGGGCCTCGTGTTACCTTGGCAACAGCAGTCAACAGGAACATTGCCTCCCGTGGGCCCGTGGGTCCTTCCCTCCAGGAGGGTGGTGCAATGTGGTGTGGGCCTCCCAGCCCCAGCGTGCGGGCTCTCTTCCGCTGAGGTCTGCTTATTTAGAACCCAAAGGAAATTTGCCCAAGAAACAGGATTTCCGCACTTGCTGACTAATTTTTCTTTTTATATTCTAGAAGAACTCAACAGAGAGAATTTCGCCTCTTGAAGAAATTGCTTATTTTTAACAGCAGTATGAGACCAGAGAGCCTAAAAATGGGATGTTCCCTGATCCGGGAGGAAAACCCACTTCCCCTCATTGCATGGAGGAGGAAATGAAAGCCCAACAGGAGAGCTGATTTGCCCAAAGTCCGCATCATTTATTGGCGGGGCAGGACTTGAACTGGCTGCCTTTAATGGGGTAGGGATTTCCGCAGATCTCGTTTGCTGACGGTGCCCCGTGGGAAACATCCTTCCGACGGATGGGCACAGGCTTCTTTGTGGACTTTATTAGCGGTGGAGGTCAGTCTGGGGCTGCCGGAGACATCTCCCCATTCTCCTGCCTCCCCACCTCCCCTTCCCTTGTCTGCCAACCGTCCACCAGCTGCTGGAAACCTGGAGTCTGCAGGGTTGGGTCAGAGGACAGAACTGAGTGGACCGGGCTGCGTGGGGATGGCCAGCGGGCTCCTCTGTCCACCAGCGTCACGCCCCACCCCTGCCTGCCCCTGCTCGGCCTGAGTGAGGTCAGAGCCTGGAGGACGTGCTGTCTGCTCTCTCCCTGCTCAGCCAGGGCCTGAGGTCTGTCCTGGTCCCGAGGCCCCACCTGGACTTCTGCAGGGGTCCCATGCAGCCCCTGCGGTTGGCCTGTGTCCTTGTGTGGGGGGGAAAGTTGACCTCTCCCCTCTCAGGTCTTCAGCAGGGCCTAAAAATTAAATCGACCTACAAGGATTATGGGAGAAAAGCACATTGATATTTGTAGGTACATGGGAGACCCATAGGAAAAAAAAGCAGCAAAACCTAAGTGGTTACCTGCTGAGTAAAGCGAGGCAAGTATGGAAAAGGATGAAGGTGTACGGGGGACACTAAAGGCGGGCGGTCGTCCTCTTGGGGTCTGCTGCACAGAGTTCTCTCAGCCTTGGTCTCCGTCTCTTACTCCTGGAAAGGGGCGCTGTGCTGGGCCCCCCGCCGCGCACCACCCTGTTCTGATCTACAGGCAGCAGGGACCCCTCTGTGGGTTGGGGGCAGGCCACAGGGTACCACTCCTGGGGGACATGTTGAAATGAACGCTGAAGTAGACCTCCCAGCCGTCCTTTCCAGAGGGGAGCTGGGGCCCCCCACTCTGGGCCAGGGGTGGGAGCTGCTGCTGGCCGGCCCATCTGCCACCGTGGTCCTTTGTTTCATACAACATTGCCTTCCCCACCTGCCCCCCACACCCCTGACCTGCGGTGACCTGCTGGGTGACACGCTCGTGTCTTTAAAGAAGCAGTTGAGACATGGTGTCCCCTGTGGGCGGCCTTGCTCTGAGGGAGGAGACGAGCTTCCAGAGACAGGCGCTGGCAAACCAGAGCCGCACCGCAGACCCCATCCAACCCTCTCCTTCAGGCCATTCAGAGGGGCTCACTCCTATCACTTGACAAGGACTGTCTGAGCACCTTTCCCCCTCCTTTTCCTGGAAAAACTGTGTTCATTCTCCCAGAACCGGTTGCTGAGGAGCCATTTCTCCAAAAAATGTCCCACTAAATAGAGTCAGGGTCCAGCCCTGGACTGATGTTTCCCTCCGGGCTTTCCGTCACCCCTCCCCGTGCCCGGTGGCCGTCCCCAGCACCCGCCTGCCTCCTGCTATGGGCACAGGAAGGTAGAAGTCCCCGACTGCTGCCTCCAGCTGCTGGCGGACCTTCGGTGTGACCCAGGCCCTGATGCTGGCATCCAGTGCTGGCCGTGACCATGACCGTGACCCAGAAGAAGAGACCAGGGTGTGACAGCAGCAGGGCCTGGCCAGGCTGCGGCTGTGTCTGGCTGATCTCCCTGGGGCTCCCTCGATTTCTGCCTCTCTGTGACCCCTCTACAGTCCTACATGGCAACAACAACAAGGAAGCCAAAAACCAAAACAAACCCTCCCAACCAGCACCCCCGACCCCCCCCACCCCCGCCACACACACACAGACCAGCCCTTGGCGGCAGACCACCAGCATGGGTTTCTGGTTTTGCAGCCAAGAGCCCCCGAAGGGTGGAGAATCCTGCCTGAGCTCCGGAGAGTCTGTGCTTGGCCCTTCTCTGATGTGGTCCAGGCGCTGTGATGCTTCTACCAGAAACAGCGGCCATGACTCCTTGAGCTGAGAACGGGGAACTTGACAGATGTTCTCACATCCGCCCCGCAGGGTCTAAGACCTAGAGGGAAGCCCCCGGGCTTGGGAGGAGCAAGTGGAAATGTGCCGGCATCCCCAGAGGGCTTGTCGCGTAGTCAAATGCCGCCTACCTGCCCAGACCCTCCGTCTGGCCCCAGCTGCCGGGACCTCACGTCCCACTCCTGGGACAGCCCTGTCTGTGGTGCACCAGTGACCCCCACACATCCTTTGACATTCTTCCCATTGAGGAGTGAGGTGTGTGTCCCCTTCCGTGGAATCTGGGCGCGATGCTCTAGGGTGGCTTTGCCCATGGAACACAGCAGAAGGAGAGCGGGTCTGGTGTCTGGCCAGGCCCGGAGAGGCCAGTAGTTTCCATGTCCCCACTCTGGGTTATTGTCCCTGGGAGCCCTGAGCCACCCCAGAGAAGACCACCCACCCCGGGGCTGCCGTGGACGTAGTCAACAGCAAACAAGAAGTGTGTATCAGGCTGTGTGCTAGTTCCTGTTTATGATGCCTGGAGTGTGGCTGGGGAGGCAGGGGGCGCCGCAGGACAGGGTGGGCTGGATGTCAGGCCTGCGGACGTGTCCTCTCAACGAGAATGAGCCCGTCGAGGCTTCTGAGCAGGAGGGGCCGTCTCTGTGGCTGTGCGTCGGAAGGTCACCAGCTGGCAGGCAGCAGTGGACCAGAAGGTGCGTGAGGCTGACTTCCAGGCATCAGAACATTGGCTGGGGACACATCCATGGGGAAGAGCCGGGACAAGTGTACCCTTCGCCAAGCTGCGACGTGCTCAGACATTCTCTTACCCTCAAACCACTTTATCCACGGAATCCCCAAAATATCTGATTTGGTAATTCTAAGGATTCACGATTCCATGACTCTGTGCTGTGAAATGCCCGCGTCTCTAGAGCTCTGTGATCTGGAGGACCTCCTAGTCAGTGATTCCAGAATTCTCTGATTCGTGCTGTGTTGAATCAGCCCCTTGGGTTCCTGCCAACCCCTCTGGCCTGCGACTTCTCCTGGAACGGAGGGAAGGCTTGGTTTGTGGCTCTTCTATTCAGCCAGACAGGTGTCACGTGTGAGGTGGCAGAGATGGGGAGAGAGTATGTTGGGAAGGTCCGGGAGCAGGATGGAAAAATGTGGGGCCTGGGCTGGCGAGCCGAGGCAAGAGCAGAGCCCCTCCTTCACGGGACGCTGGGAAGTGCTGCCTGCCCCAGGCACGTTGTCCTCTCCATCCACGCCCACCGCCCCCAGCGGTGCTCCTGGGACCCTGGTTCAGATAGGAGCCCTCTAGAGAAGACCATTTGGAGTGGGCGGGGCTGTGTCTGATCTTAGGTCACAAGCAGGAGTCACGCATTGCCAGCTGTCATCACCATGGTTGACAGTAGGCCTTAGGACATAGGACGCAAGCCGGGCGACCTGTGATTTAGGTAAGAGGGGATGTAGGGAGATGAATGAGGAGGATGTCAGGGGTCAGGGCCAAGGGCCGGGTATAGCTAAAGAAATGTTGGGCAGAGCTGGGTCTCCCACGGGTAAACTGGGCGGGGACTCAGGTGGTGATCGACAGAGTCTGATGTGAAAAGATGTCTCGCCCACAGGGACCCCGTTGTCATCCTTGACTTCCTGTGCCACTTTAGGCCAGGCCTCTCCCTCGCTGGGCCTCCATTTCTCCCTGTAGCAACACGAAGGCAGATCAGAGGATTTTAAAGATCCTGAGGACTCTAATGGCCCAGGACTCCATGAGATGGTCTTTGTTCCTCTCCCCTCAACTCTCCTCTCAGCATCCCATTCTGGAGATAAGGTCCTCTTGACATGTTGTTGTGAGGGCCAGTCCGGAAAGCGTAAAAAGCCCTTGGCACAGTGCCTGGCGCTCTTGCTGTGTGCTGCTAGTAGCTCTTTCCAGAGCCGTGTGTGGGCCTCTCTGCCCCGTCAGGCTGCCCTGGCTCTCCAGGTGTACAAGAGTCTCCATGCAAGCAAGACTGCTTCGAGATGGTAATGAGACAAGGAGGCAGTGTGGAAGGACAGGTAGGCCCGCCTCTACTCCAGAGGTCCCTTCTGGTCTCTCCAGAGCCAGTCTTAGGGGTTCAAGAACATCTCTAAAAGGGGGATGAAATGGGCTACAACCGTGGGCAGTATTGGTTATGAAAGGTGAGGGAAACATAATGTAGCATCCATTCATCCATCCATCCACCCATGTATCCATCTACCATCATCCTTCCTTCCATCATCCTTCCATCATCCATTCATCCATCCATCCACCCATCATCCATTCATCCATCCATCCACCCATCATCCATTCATCCATCCATCTATCGTCCATCCATTCATTCATCCATGCTTCCATCCATGCTTCCATCCATTTTCCCACCGACCCATCATCCCTCCGTCTACCCATGCATCCTTCCTTCCTTCATCCTTCTATCCATCCAAGCTTCTATCCAGCCTTCCATCCATTCATCCATCCATCCAACCAGCCATCCGTTTATCCATCCACCCATCATCCGTCCATCATCCATCATCCATCCATCCATCTTCCATCCATTCTTCCATCCTGGCATCCATCCATTTTTCCATCCATCATCCGTTCATCTAACCATTCATCCTTCCTTCCAACCTCCCTCCCTTCCATCTATCCATACTTCCATCCATCCATCCACTCACCCATTTATCCATCCATCCATCATCCATTCATTCATCATCCATCCATCATTTACTCATTCATCCATCCATCCATCCCCCCAGACTTCCATCCTTGGATCCATCCATTTATCCACCTACCATCATCCGTCCATCCATCCATCCATTCATATGTCCATTCATCCTTCCTTTCTTTCATCCTTCCTTCTATCCAGCCCTGCTTCCTTCCATCTTTCCATCCATCCATCCATCCATCCATCCATCCAGTCAGCATTTATTGAGTCCCCACTACATCTAAAAGAGTGCACACTAACCCCCGTGAGCAACTTTCTATGCTCCTAACCTACTCTGTTATTACTCATGACTTTGTCCATTTCACTGTCTTCCTTTGTCCGTGTCCACGGTCTTTCTCCCACACTAAATGCTAACTCCATGAAGACTTTGTTTCATTCACTGCATCCTAAATGTTTAAAATTGAGCCTGGCACTTAATAGGTGCTCAAAAGCATTTCAGCACAGGAATTAAATCCTCCTCCCCCAGCAACCACCAGAATAAGTATCATTATCCTTAATTTATAGATAAGAAAACAGGCCCAGGGGGACCAAGTGACTTCCCCACAGTTTCACTGTTAGTAAGTGGTGACACAAGAGGTGAAGCCAGGTTTCTGCAGCTGCGTCTCACTCTTCCCACAGCTCCGTGCTTCATGGCAGGGAGAGAAAGGCACACCTCCTTCCACCGGGGCAGTCAAGACAGGCTTCCTGGAGCAGGGGGCCATGGGCAGGCTGGAAGGTGAATAGGCCTTCCCCAGGCAGGGGAGTAGGTAAGGAAAACCAGCTGAGGGGATGTTTTTGGCCAAGGCCTGGGGGACAGGATGGCGTGGCTGCCCTCTGGGGTAAGGAGGGAGAACTCTTGCAAGATCTACCCAAAATCCTGCTGGACTTCCTGGGGAGGTAGAAGCAATCTTCAATCCCCACTGGTGTGTCTCATTAGGAACCTGGTGCGGCATCTGGCCTGTCCTTGCCAAAGCAAGTGTCAGCAAGATATGTCTCCAAACACACCGAGAGCGCCTTTCTCCCAGGGTGTGAGCCCCAGGGCATCTCTGCAGCCCAAAGCAGGCTCCCCCCAGCCCAGAGGAAGGCTCACTTAGCCAGGCCTGGGCAATGGCCGGTCTGGGACCCCTGCTTGCACTGCCCCTATCTGCTGCTCAAGCACCTTCCACTCTCTGGACCTCCGAGTCCCCACTTCTAATCAAAACGGTTTCTGTGGCCCTTTGTCCTCCTGCTGCACCTGTGGCCCCCCCCGAAGCTGACACTTGGGTGCACTGCCCTGGGGTGGAGGCGTCTTTTCACATCAGCCCCTACTGGTCTCCCCAGTCACCCCGGGGAAGAGCTGGGCAGGAGTTACCTCCACTTTCCCAGATGAGGGATCAGGGTTAGAGAGAGAACATCGTTGCCTGAAGTCACTAAGTTTGGAATCCCCGAGCTCTCCCTCCGCACGCCTGACGCCTGGGACCACGGGCAGCATGGTGACTGAATTTGCTCGGGTCTATCTCTGAGCTCCCGTCTTGCCCCCCTGCCCCCCAGGGAAAAGGCGAAGGGGCACCCCCTATATATGTTGGAAAAGACTTCTCTCTTCCTCTTCTCTAAACCCTGCATTTAGGGGTTGGGGCCAATACACAGCGTCTCTGTAGGGAATTGCCCTGTGTTGGGGACCAGCCGTGGGTTCCCACACTGCCATCTGTCCCAGGAACGAAAACTCAGGCTCACTTACAACCTGACCTCATTTTAAGGAGAGTTTTTTTTTGTTGTTGGTTTGGTTTTTTTTTTTTTTTTTTTAAACCCAGAGAAGCTGAACCTAGCACAGAGGCATTCTTAGTTGGGGAAGCAACTTTGTGGGGTCAGACTTATGACCTTTGTAGTGGCTTCTCCGGGTAGAAATAGGGGTGACCACGACTTGCCCCCGGCTAATGACCCGAAGGTTGCTCCAGAACCTTGGGCACATACGTGACTTTGCTAGGCTTCTTTTTTTTTTTTTTTAAAGATATTTTTTATTTATTTGACAGAGAGAGAAAGAGAGAGAGAGAGAGAGAGAGCACAAGTAGGCAGAGAGGCAGGCGGGGGGGCGGGGGGAGAAGTCTCCCTGCTGAGCAGAGAGCCCGATGCGGGGCTCGATCCCAGGACCCTGGGATCATGACCTGAGCCGGAGGCAGAGGCTTTCACGCACTGAGCCACCCAGGTGCCCGTTAGGCTTCTTTATCTATAGAGTGGGGTAACCACCTCTCCCCAGGGCTGTCCAGGTCCAACTGGTTAAAGGAGGCCAGGAGAGAGTGGGAGGGTGTGGAGTTCAGGTGGGGAGGCAGACCTTGATTTCTGCCCTGGTTCTGCCACTTACCAGCTCGGTGTCCTCAGACGAGTTACTTAATAATACTGTTTACTTCCCAGGACTCATGGGGGCGGGGGCTAATTTGATAGAAAGCATTTTAAGACGGCAGAGCTCTCCGGGGGCAGGTGGGGGTGCTGGGTTAGGGGTTATTGTTACCAACAGACCCTCGAAGCCAAATGTGCGAACAAGGGAAGGAATGAATGCCCCAAACAGGCTGACAGGTTCAGGGCCAAAGGCTTAGGGCCTGACGACCTTCTTAGAGGGAGACGCGGGCGCTCAGGACGGGAGTCTGGGTGGAAGGTGAGGGAAGCAGGAGGGGCGCATGTGGGTGTGACCCGGCTCAGGAGGGACACCTTGAGCTGTGGGTACCCTCCGGGGAAGCTCCAGGGAGGGGACCAGGACAGGAAAAGTCCGCTGAGCGTGAGGGCTAAATGCACGAGGCGGGTGCTGAGTGCCTCGGAGAGATCGTCCCTCTGGCTGCTCCCAGGGCCATGTTCTGAGACCTCTGCTTGGCTGGCTTCCCCTGGAAAACACCCTGGTCCTTTCCGACCTACAGCTTTGTGACATGGCAAAGGGACTGCTGCGGGCTGTGGTGGGCGGAGAGGAGAGCCCCTGGCTGGTGGAGATTAAGGGAGGTGATCCAGAGGCCACGGGATCGGGATCGCTTTCCCTCAAGCAGTTTCCTGCCCTCCTGTGCCTCTGGGCCGTTTGCTCCCCTGACTTTTCTCGAAAGCCTGTTCCCGAGGGACAAACATTCCGGTGGGCTGTGGGCTGTGGGCCTACTGTGTGTCATGTCTGGGCAGAGACAGGACCACCGTGGGTGTGGACCCGAGGAACTCTCCTGGTAACTCTGAGAGGACGGTGTCGTGACCCCCGTGGGCCCAAGAGGGAAGGGGGGCTGGGGGAGGTCGGGGGACAGAGGGTCTGACCATTGCCTCTCTCCACGGCCCCAGGGCCCCAGGCCTCTTTGCCCAGCTCTCCTGAGGGTTCAGTCCTCTCGCGCAGTCCTTCCTGGGACGAGTGGGGACTGACCAAAGCCAAGGAGGGAGGAGGCTTGAAGGGAGGGCCACTTGTCACTTTTCCAGCCAGAGTTTTGGGGCTCGGGGACTGTCTGAGGGGCGCCGCTGCCACGAAGCCAAAACCCTTCCCTCAGCCCCTGCCCCCACATGCTACTTTAAAAAGAAAACTGGAATCAAAAATGAAGAAAGCTTCTATTTTGGGTGAGGCGCCAATGAAATGGAGGTTTTTAAATTATTAAGATCCTGAAATAAATTATTCATTCGGGTCAGATAGAAAGCCTCCTTTAATTTCCTGAACACCAACCCTGCCAGCACACTGCTACTAATTTGCTGTGTGCCCTGGCAAGTCTGGGCCTCAGAGTTCTCATCTGTAGAGTGGGTGGGGACCAGGCAAGGGGCTGGGCTGGATGGTCTCCACAGATTCCAGATGCTGGAGGAGCCTCCTGGGGTCCCTCCGTCTCGGTTCTCCCCGCCCTCTCTCTCTTCATCCCACACGCTTTGCCCTTGGGCTCAGACTCTCCCTCCCGCTCACCCGTTCTCTGAGCAGCTCCGACGGCAGGAAGGAGGCGAGTGCTTGTTGATAATCATATCACGATGGGCCGGGCCTGCGCAGCGGTGGACACAGTCCCACTTCTCCTCCGACAATCCCGAACAGTGGCTAATGTTATGATCTCCATCTTACAGATGAGGAAATTGGGCGCCAAGGAGCCAAGCGCCTTGCCCAGGGTCACCCAGGTTGGGAGTGACACAGCTGGAGTTCAAGTGTGGACAGCCAGCTGGGCTCCCAAGCTGACCTCCTTCACCACAAGGGCCTCAGACCCCCCTCCCCCCATGCAACTTCCTGGAGCTGTCAGCGCCCCCTTTCCTCTCTGCCTGCACACTCGCTGTTCCCTCTGCCTGGGGTGCTCTCCCTGGAAAGGTCACCTCCTCCAGGAAGCCTTCCCACTCTCCGTCAGCATTCTCCCACTTCCCTGTGAAAGTCTTTACTCTGCAAATCCTCGTCATTTACGCACCTGTCTTTTCAGCAGACTGTGACCTCCTTGATGAATTTCCGCATCCCCAGGACCTAGCACAGTGCCTGGTATGGACCAATAAGTGGTTGATGAGTGAATGAGTGAGGGAGTGGGTGTTTGAAGGAGGGGGGTGGAAGGATGTTATTGGTTGCTCTAGGGCCGGTGCCCAGGAAACCCCTAAATTTACCCATTCCTGGCATCTCTGAGATTATTCCCCCTGAAAGGGACTCAGCTTGGTAAAGAAGACATTAGGTTGCCATGGTGACAGAATTTTTTTTCTGCCACAGCAAACACTTCCACAGAAACCCCAGTGGATGTCTGCGAGCGCACTGCCCCCTCCTCGCACCGCACACCCGCCTCCCCAGCCCCTGAGCCCAGGCCAGCCCTTCTCCCTCCGGGGCCTTTGGCTGGGCTCCTCCATGCCACCCTATTCAAAGCTGCTTTCAGCCTGCTTCTCCTCAGCCCCGCCCTGCGTAAGCAAGGGGCACCCCAACCCCAGGCTCTCAGCACTGGGGAGTCAAGCCCCGCCATCCTCAGCCAGGAAACATTCGCCCAGAAAGGGGAAGGTGCAGGGCTCCCAGGCCTGCCCAGGCTGCTTTCACTCTACCACCCGCCAGCTCCTGGGGCTTTGCTTCGCTTCCCTTTTCCCTCATCTCCCAGGGACCCGCTGGCCTCACGTGACAGAAGCCAGGAAGGGGCACCTGGAAAAGGACAAGGTCTCAGGCCAGGGAGAAACAAGGGGAAGAAAAGGAATCTGCTGGTAGAAGCTCAGAGAGGTCCAGTGGCTTTCCCAAGGACACACAGCAAAGGAGTGGCAGAGACGGGATCGGAACCCTGCTCTCTGTGGAGACGAGGCCCAGCCTCTACCCAGTATCCTGCAGGCCGGACTCCACCTTCCCTAGCACAGAAAGGGGAGACAGACGGCCCCATCAGGAAGCGCGGACCGAGCGCCTGGTTGTGAACGTGCGGCGCTGACTTGGGCAAGGGTACAGCCCATGGTGCCCACACTCCCCATATGTGGACCGAGACCTCATCAACCCTCTTGACTCTCTGACCAGCGAAGAGGCAAGGTGACTTCACCCAAGCGGGGCCCAGGAAGTAGGGAGCCGATCTGTCAGATTCTGAACACTCAGCATCTGTATCCCTGGACTCCAGCCTCTCCCTGCCTTGGCGGAGGCCGTCAAGGAGGAGGGAATGGGGCAGGTTGAAGTTGGGGGAGGGCAATGGCCCGACCCAGGCCAGGCCGGGGACAAGCAGCCAGGAGAGCCCCTCTCGTGCAGGCAGGAGGGCCCGGCTGGCTCACATGCTCCTTCCTGGAAGCAGTGGGGGGTGGGGGGCGCTGGGACGGTGAGGACGGGAGAAGCTGATGGGCAGGGACTCTCGGGCCCTACCAGAGGGGAGCTGAACCCCAGCTGCACCCTCACCGGGGTAGGGTCTGAGTTTGGGACGGTCATTTACTGGTTCTCCCTGAACCTCCGTTCTTCTCACCTGTACAATGGTGGTAACGCAGACTAAGGGCCTCCTGGCTTGGTACAACAGGTCAGGATGCATTCGAGAGAGGCTCCCCAGACTATCATTGTTTTTCTCTGTGTTTTGCTTCCCATGGAGCACCCGAGTGTCTACAGCTGCTCTGGCCTCTATGTATGCACGTGGCGCTTAGCAGGTGCTCTCCGGGAGCTGCTTAAATAGGCTGAGAGCGGAGTCCATTTAAGCTGCCTTGTACTCTGTTACTGACGTGCTGCTCTCTCCCCTGCTCGCTGGTGAGCGTGACGAGAGCCGAGCGCCGCATCACTCTTGTCTACTGACTCCCGGGAGCTCCACGCCGCGCTGGCTCATAGTAGGTGCTCATTGTCTGTCAAGTTGAATTCACCGGGGACCAACCACAGGCTCTGCTCAGAGCCACTGATGGGCCCTGCAACTCTGTAGGTGGGGGTCAGTGTTCTTCACCCCATCTCACAGCTGTGAAGTCTCGGGCTCAGCAGCGGTGGGCAGGTCGGTCACTCTCCAAATTAGTTGGCAGCAACTGTCTCCGGAGTTGTTATCTGATTCTGATCCTGTGTGGTTTCCATTCCACTGGCCTGCAGGAGGGAAGAGGACAGAGAGGCTGGGGAGCCAGCCAGACCCTCACTGCATTGCTGTTTCCCCGAAGCTAGTTACTACCTTGCCCTTCCAAGCCCCTGCTCTGATCTCGTTGTGGGCTTGGCCTTGGCGTTGGACCCGGCATGATTGCCGTGAAGGAATGGGGCCGGGGTGGTGTGGCACCGATGGGAGGACAGAGGCCCCCTAGTCAGGCTTTGTGCAGCCGGCCAGAGACCTATCCAGCCTATAACTCAGGCAACTGGTCCTGCCATCTCAGAGCACCTCAGTACCCCCGACCCGACCCCTAGGACCCCACCTCCATCCCCGCCCAGCCCCTCTGAGCCTTGCCCTACCTACCCACGACCTGCGGATCTGTGGTGTTCTGCCACCTACACAGAAACCGCCTCCCATCTCTGGCTCTCATCTCCATGGCAACACTCACCACCCCCGCAGGACCGCAGGACTGCTGTGCGCTGCCCGTTTGGGTCTTTTGGGTCGAGGGGACACCCACGCACCTGCTCAGGCCAAGACTGGGCGCTCACTTGTGCACCCACTCCCTCCCCCACAGGGCAGAGCGCTAGTGTGTGTGTTGAGGGGGGTGTGTACATCTGGGCGGGGCTGCGCACGGGTGTGTGTGTGTGTGTGTGTGTGTGTGTGCGCGTGCCCCATAGGCGCAGGTGCTGTCATCCAACTCTGGTCTGCGGAGCCCAGGGGCGATGGGCAGTGCCTCACTGTGTGTTGTGTGTGTGTCCTCTGTGTGGGTTTGTGTGGGACAATGTGCCTGTGCCCCTCGGGGTTTGGGCACTGTCTGTGGGTCCATGTGTCTGGCAGAGGCTGGGAGGGGCCGGTCCAGCTGCCTGTCTGTGCCAGAGACTCAGGGACCGCAGCTCCTCTCACCGCACCTTCCCAGCGGCAGGAGAAGGACCCCAGCTCCGGCCCGTTCGCTCGGAAGTCCGGGGCCCTGCAGGGGCCAGCAGGGGTGCGCAGGGCCGTCTTTGCTGTGCTCTTCCCCAGGGCCGGGAGTTCATCCACGGACACAAGATGCTGGTCTTTGGCTCTTAGACTCCACACTATTCTCTCCTGAGCCACCTCCAGATTCCATCTTCCAGTGACAAGAATGAAGCCGTGGAAAGGGCCACGGTCGTGTGTCAGGAGAGAAGGGACATGTGGTCTTGGTTCTGTTCACAACTGGCCGTGGGACCTTGCACCGGACACGGTGTCTCCGGGCCTCAGTTTCCCTGTTAATGATTTCTCATGGACTTTCTAGTTCTGACTACCCAGAATTCCATCAAATGACAATTGTCTAAATACTCCATTCTCTCGACGCGGGGCATCTCCTCTCCTCTTCATGACAGCAGCCCTCTGGCTTGTCCGTTCTCTCCAGCCGATGAGGAGGAAATGAGAGCACAAAGAAGTGAAGTCCCCCGGGCGGCCTCGGAGGCGGGGCTGAGCCCCATCAGCCTGACCCGGAGCCTTCGCTTCTTTCTCCCACCTGCTCGCCCTGGCGCTCTGCCCACAGGCGCCAGGGCCAGCCCTCTCCCTCCGCGGATGCTCGGCCCAGAGGGACAAAGGGCACCAGCCAGCTCTGCTGGGAGACCCGGGCTCACCCCTGCTGGCGACAGGGCCATAAATCAAAGAGGGAAATGTCAGAAGGGAAAGAAAAATGGCAGAGCCGTCATGCTCCTCCAGGCTGATGCGTAATAACTCACAGAGTCACGAGATCAAGGACTTCACTGCAGGGGGGTGTGGGAGGGGACAGGCGAGGTTCAGATTCAGGGCAGTGCAGGAAGCAGAAGCCTCAGAGCCGGATCAGGAGGTGGGAAGGGGGGGGTGTGCTGGGGCTGACAGGTGCTGGGTCAGGGCGGGAGCAAAGAGGCTCCTGGGCTCTGAGCAGGGGTGTGGAGCTGCGGTGCTCGGACCTCCTGTGCGCGCTGGTCACTGGGACTCCCGTGTGCGTGTGCGTCCTGGCCCAGCCGGACTGGGGGTGCCTGAGCTTCTGCATTTCTCACAAGCACCCAGGTCATGCTCCTGGCCTGGTCTGGGATGTGCTTTGAATTCCACGAGTGAGGGCTCAGCCGTCCCACCGTCTCGGTGTGAACTTAGATCTGCCCCTAATTGAATGTGAGTCCCAAACCACCATGCCTTCGTGTCCTTACTTACAAAATGGGGATAATCCTAGTAGCTACTTGGAGGAGGTGGTTGTGGGGTTTAAAAAATGAATCCATGTTAGCACACGTGAAAGCCTGGAGATAGTGATTAGTGAGCGGGTTATTCTAGGATTCTGGGCTGAACGTGAGCTTTTTGCTGAGGATAATGGGCTACTGTTGAGTTTTAAGCAGAGAATGACCTGACCGAAGTCTTATTTAAAAGACTTTCTCAAAAAAAAAAAAAATAAATAAAATAAAAAATAAAAAATAAAAGACTTTCTCTGGGTACTGTTGGGAAATGAGTGGGAGGTGGAGGGCAAGCCCAGGACAGAGCTGAGTCAGGCCTGTTCCGGGAGGGGGTGAGGGGTGAGGTGGGGAGAGAGGAAGCAGCAAGCGAGGCAGGATGGAGGGAGGCAGCGGCAGGAAGGACATTTCTGAGTGGATCTAACTAGAGTTGGCCCCGAAGGCCTGGAGTCGGCCTGAGGCTGCCCTGAGGCTGTGCCCAGGCCAGGCATGGAAGCTTCTGGACCGAGCTGGGGGCTCCCACCCTGCTGGGCTGCAGCTTGACCGTCCTGATGGGCCCCAGCCCACCGCTTGCCCTCCTCTGCCTCACCTGCCCGCAGGTTCTCGGGCCCCCAACTCAGCTCACCTGCCGGGACCCCAACTCCGGGACCCCCAACTCCGCTTGCTCCACCAGGCGCGGGTGAGAGGGTCTGTGCGCCCGCGAGCGTGTGCGTGGGACCGTGGGGGGTGCTGCCTGCATGGGGGCCCGCCCCCCGTGCCCGTGGTTTGGGAGAGGAGAAAAGAAGGAAAGGCCGTTGCATTGCTCAGGTGACGAGTGGAAGGAAAGAATTAGGAACATCAATTCTGTCTATAAAGGGATTTCATGAATGAGCTTATTCCTTAAAAACTTCCCAAGCACCCACTGACTGCTTCATTCACAGGCAAATGAAACTTTGACCCTGCTCCCCCGCAGATCCCACAGTAGGACCAGGAGACCACATGACCACACACACACACACACACACACACACACACACACTCACACACACACACCAAAGTCCATAGAAGATGGATTCTCAGACCTCCCTGTACCTATGGACCCCCTGGGATTCTGTTAAAAATACTGATTCTGGTTCGGCACGTCCGGGCAGGGCCTGAGAGTCTGCATTTCTAATGGGCTCCCGGAAGATGTTCCTGCTGTTCAGGGTTCAGGGGAGACTTGATTTCTAGAAAATTCTATCCCCCTCTGCTTGTGTGGACTTTGAGCCAAAGGAACCCGGTTCACAAAGCAAACCCGTTCTATGGAAAATGGCATGCCATCCTTCTCTGGAGGGGCGTACTTCCCCACCCCAAGAGGACCTGGGAGATACATGTCTGCCTCCCTCAGGTCCCCACCAAGCTGGGGACAGTCACAGAGGCCTGTGCATTCTGCTCCCACCTGTTGGAGAGGAGAGCCACTGCGCAAGTGGGAACGGTCCCTTACTTCAGAAAATGCAAACTTTGCTGCTTCAGCTGGAGGCTGGGGGCGCCTGGGTGGCTCAGTTGAGCCTCTGCCTTCGGTTTGGGTCATGGTCCCAGGGTCCTGGGATCAAGCCCTGCATCGGGTTTCCTGCTTAGTGGGGAGTCTGTTCCTCCCTCTGCCGCTGCCTCTTCCCCATTCTTGCTTTCTTTCTCTCTCTTATAAAGAAAGGAAGGAAGGAAGGAAGGAAGGAAGGAAGAAAGAAAGGAAGGAAGATTTGCAAAGGAAGAGCCCAAGACAAAAATTTTATTCCAGGGGTTTCTTTCTTTTTCCCCCCCCCTCCCTCCCTCCCTCCCTCCCTTCCTTCTTTCCTTCATTCCTTTCTTTTTTCTTAAGTAGTCTTCATGTCCAGCATGGAGCCCAGTGCAGGGCTTGAACTCAGGACCCTGAGACCAAGACCCAAGCTGAAACCAGCAGTCAGTCGGTTAACCGACTGAGCTCCCCAGGCGCCGCCCCAGGGATTTGTTAACCATCTGTTAACAGGTCACTTGCGGGTCTAAAGAATGTGGGGAAGACCCCAACTCTCTCACCAACCCCAGAATCGTGGGGCCGGAAGGACACGTCCAGCTGCCTCTGTTCAGTACGCCCCCGACTCAACCTGTCCCTCATCAATGAATTTCTCTGCTAAGTAAACTATTTGGTAATTATTAATCACACTACAGAGCACTGCTCAGTGGGGTTCTATACAGTTATGCTTCACAAATGACAGGTGTGGAAATTCTGTGGCATTATGGAAAATGCTTAGCATATGCCAAGCGAGAAAAGCGATATGCAAGATGAAATCATTGTGTAAACATGCGTATGGAGAAAACAAGGGGAAAGATAGTTAAAAGGGTAACCTTGCTTCTACTTGGGTGGCACAGCAGGCAGGATTCTGGAAGAGGGTTGTCTATGGCTTTCAGCTGGTCTGCACACGGTGACCTTGAGTCCAGCTCTGAGGAAGAGGCAGCCTGTGAAGAGATCTTTCTGTAACAACCTCTTGCAATGGGGCGCCTGGGTGGCTCAGTGGGTTAAAGCCTCTGCCTCCGGCTCAGGCCATGATCCCGGGGTCCTGGGATCGAGCCCCACATCGGGCTCTCGGCTCAGCAGGGAGCCTGCTTCCCCTTCTCTCTCTCTGCCTGCCTCTGCCTACTTGTGATCTCTATCTGTTAAATAAATAAATAAAATCTTTACCAAAAAAAAAACCTCTTGCAGGGGATTCATAGGGAAGGCCTGCGCGCGGACTCTAGGAGACGTAGGTCGAGTTTATGCACCAGTTGACTTGGCCATGAATATATACAACGCATCAAGAATATAAAATACAGCTAATTTCGTTAATAATTCCTGCTTTTCCCCGTGAGACAATTAAAGACAACCATGGCCAGTGAGGTGAAGCAGAGAACTTCTGTTCGAGCCGCAGCCTGTTCTTACCTCCCACATTTTGCTGATCCTTTCCGTCGGTTTCCTTTTCCTTATGTCATGGCCCTAGAGATCCCGTAAGATCCTTTTGTGTGAATTAGGGGAGGACATGCCTCTGGATAGCCCCACGGCGCATAGTGCGGTGAGCGGGAGGCAGGCCGGATTCTAGCCCCACTTGCCAACATCACGCAGCCACCATGGGGAGTGGGGTCCGTGGGGGACGCTTTTTTCTTTTCCCCACACTTTCTAGAACGCCGTACCGCTCTTCTAACCTGAATTAGAATTGACAAAGTAATAAAGAAACACCTCTTTGGACGAGGGTTGTTCAGCCACCGTGTTGTGTCCAGACAGACGACCTGGGATCAGATCCCAGCTCTGCCACTTACTAGCAGTGATCTTAAGGGAAAGTTATTCAACCTCTTGGTGCCTCTGCTCCCTCATCTGGATAGTAATAGTAACTACTTCAAAGGGTTGTTATAAGGACTTAATGAATTAATTTATGTAAAGCTCTTGAGACAGGTCCCAGAACGTGGCCAGTGCTACAGACCCACAAGCTTTGGCTACGGTTGACCAGATGAGGAAGAGAAACTTGGTCGAATGCCTTGTTCGAATCCAGATTCTCTCCTCTCTTCAGCCTTCCCTGGTTCCTGCGCTCTAAAGAAATTCCTGTGTCTTTGGGGTGTCTTTTACTCTGTTTTCTGGTGTCTCTCTCACAACTCCTGGGTCAGCGACCCTCCCTCTATGGCTCCATCAGGTCACCCTGTCTACTGGCCGAATACGGGAGCTCCTGGTGGGCAGGAGCCGCATCGCCGTCCGTCTTTGTACCAATGCGTTAGCTGGGACATGGCCAGTGCTCAGTCCGGGACTGCGGGAGTCAGGGAGGGCATGGCCAAGGGCGTTCTTTCCCCGTCCCCGCCCCGCCCCCACTCCCATCCGGCACCGTGAGGTCTTCAACACTTCTCTCCGAATCAGACTGAATGTGTTCTGGAAGTTCATGACCAGACATCCTCACTGATTCGGTGTCGTGGAGACCCCTGACGGCTATGAGCTTTTTCTTCCCCAAAGGATGTGGGAAAACCCTGAAGGAAGTGGTCCTTCCTGCCCTCCCAGATCCACTGGGTAGAGATGCGCCCAGGGCTGCCCCACCCACCCCAAGGTGTTCCCAAGGGGTTGGCAGAGCTGTTGCCTGTTCAGCTCACACACTGCCCCGATACCCACGGCCTCCCTTTCTGGAAACACTTAGGGTTTCTCTCTGGTGCATTGTTCTCCTGGATGATAATTGTAGAAACCCGTTCTTCCGTCTTTCACCATAATAACCCAATTCCCAGGAGTCCAGATGGAAAATAACAGCTTTAAAGTCCAGACCGCTGGGGTGGGGGAAGCCAGACGGAATTGTCCAGCTGGGGGGGTGGGGGGAGTTCTCCCTGTGCCCGACCAACTGCATCCAGCCCAAATGACCGCTTGAAGCTTTATGGGGATTCAGGCGGCCCCCCCCATCGTCACCACGGTCTCTGAGCCGGGAGGCCGGGAGACGGTAAGGCAGATTGTGCCTCGTGTGCGGGAGCTGGACCCGGGAGCCACCGAGCTGCATTACAGCTGGCGAGTCTGATGTCTGGGAGCTCCCGGGGACGCACTCTCTGGGGGAACCACAGGCCAACCCAAAAGGAACCCAAAAGGAACTCAATAAAGACGGGCTCCATTCCATGGTGCAAACAAAAGTAATGCGGCTTCCCAAAGGTCTTTCCGGCCAAGATCAAGCTGGGTTTCTATTAGTCACCGAGGGCCACTTACTGGGCCGGACGACTTTAGCACAACCTCTGCCTGGAGGTTGGGGGGGGGGGCAGACAGCCCACGGTTTGGGGGGGGGGCAGACAGCCCACGGCGGTGTATATAATAAGCATTAGGTCTCTCTCCGGTGGCTCTGAGGCTCAGCTCATTACCCAAGGAACAAATGGGACCCGAAGGCCGCACCGGGGCTGCCGGAGCCCATTAAGAAGCGTATTATGAAACAGAGTCCGTGCATCGCTCCACAGTGCGGAGAAGAAGCTGGAAACGGAGCCGGTGGGGAAGCTGCCCTTCTGCCCCAGGCACCTGTCCAATGGCTCCTCTGTGATTTCCTGCAAGTCCCCATTCAGGCCCCTCGCCTTTTTCCATCACCCGGAGCTCAGCCTGAAAACAGCGGCCTCGCAGATAGATTTTCCGAAGCCCTCCCCACCCACCTCCTTGGCACAGAATCATTTCCATTGAAAAGCAAGAGATTCAGTGCCTTTTCTCTGACTCCCGATCAGAATAAACGTCCGGTTGTTTCTGTTTGCCTCACCTCAGCTCCGTGAACACCAAAGAAGCAGCTGACATCTTTCTTTCTTAATTCACACGCCGCAAAAGTGAGCAGCAGCATCTTATGACCGACCTCCTTCTCTGTGCTGACGTTTCCCAGCCTTCTCTCCCTCCTGGGTTCTCTCTCCCGAAGACCTGAGGTCAGGAAGCCCTCCCTCCCTTCCAGGGCGTCTCCAGCCTGGCTGTACCTGAGGGTCTCCCAGGATCTTATGAGAATTACCGCTGCCTCCAGCACCCCAGACCAACTCAGTAGGACCGACAACTCAGTAGGACCGAGAGTCCAGTCTGGACCTCAGACCCGCTTAGAGGGATTGTCTACTCCTCACTCATCCACCCAGGCACCAGGTGGTATAGATCTTACCTGCTCAGCTCTTCTCAGTTCTCCATTCCCTCCTCCCCACCCCTGCCACTGCCTTCACACCATTGCACTTGTCACTTGGGTGATGACAAAGGCACTGTCACTGGTACCTCCCCCCTACCCCCCGGGCCTCGACAGACCCTCTGCTGGCTTTCCTCCATTTGTGGCCAGGACGATTTTTCTCAAATGGCTCTCAGAGCTCATCCCTGCCTTTCCTTCCCTCCCTCCCTCCCTTCCTCTCCCGATGTCCCAAGCATCTGCTATGACCCAGCGCTGTTCTAGGTCTGGAGAACTATAGGTCTAGAGAATTAGTCTCTGCTCTCGTGGAGATGATACTCATTTGCCCCCAGGGAAATACTGACTATCAAACTATGCCAGTAACGGTTTAATAACAGCTGTGATTTGTGCCTGGAAGAAGAAAAAGGTGGTATGAGAATGTTTCCCCTGCTGGAAATGTCCCGGTGGTTCCTGGAGTCCCAGGGCTCTGGGCTGAGGGTTAAAGTTCAATTGTCCCCACTGTCACTGTGCTCCTTAAGGGCCATCTCACCACACAGGTCCCTCGAGTACACAGTGCTCTCATGTCTCCAGGCTCACTCTGCTGCCTGGACTTCTTTCCATTCCTTCACCTATCTTTCTCAGATGTCACCCCCTCCAGGAAGCCTTCCCTGATAGGCCCAGCCTGGATTAGGTGTCTCTATTCTGTGCTCCCATACCTCCTTCTGCCTTCTGTTGTCAGTCACAGCATCGATGTCTGCTTTGCCATGGTCCCTGATGCCACCCCCCTACCGCACACTGGACTGGAAGTGCCCCAGAACAGGACGGAGTCTTTTAACTATAAATGAACAAATGAAGAATAAAGCTAGTTAGTGGGAACACTGAGAAAATTCTAGGAAAAGGGAAAAACTTATTTATTTGCTTATTTATTTATCTTTGAGACTTTACTAAAGTTCTAGAAATTGAGAGAATGAGTTTCCCGGCTCCTGCCTCTAATAGAAATGCTACATAGAGTTGAACCCAACAAGCTCTTCACCAGGATATGGAGGAGTTAACACAGCAGAAAGGAGTAGCATTTATGATCTGATATTTGTGACTCGTCTCATTTCCTACAGGTTATATTTATGAGAAATAAAGAGGGTTATTAAAAATCACATCCAAGCCAAATACGTTGGAAGCCTTGCTCCCTGGTTTTAGAGCCCTATTGACGTAAAGAACGTCCTAAAACAGGAGCTGGGCTGTCCTTCTAGAATCATGGCCCTAACACAGAGGTCACGATTGTCAGTGCAGAAGCACTTTGTAAACCACTGGTGGTAAATAAATACTAAATGTCATTCACGAAGTTCCATCCTATAGCAGTGAGCACACTTCTTTTGCAAAATACCCATGTTTAACCAGAGGAGTTGCTTACGGCCAACAGCACCAGGTGCCTTCAACAGCTGGCGGGTGAGTCACCCCCACCCCTGGTTTTGAGGCTCACGGCGACATCTGAGGTGCTGGAGGCAAAAATGAGTCTTTCCTAAGAAGGGCAGGGTGAGGTCTGTCTTGCAAGGAGCTAAAGGCAGCTGGGAGCTCAACAGTGGACACCCCATCTCGGCGACCAGAGAGGGTCAAGGGAGGGGACGACACCGACCGGAGAATCAGCGGCCAGCTCTGCTCCCACCTGAATCCCAGACCTGCCGGGGACCAGGGACCTTCCGCGTCAGGCAGCCCCACCTTCGACGGAGACCAGGGATCAGAGCACAGTTTCTGCACATGGATGAGACAATGGAAAACCTGCTGTACTTTAAACCTACGCTGGTTTTCTTAATTTTTATTTTTTAAAATTTATTTTAGAGAGAGCACAGAGTTGGGAGGGGCAGAGGGAGAGGGAGAGGGAGGGTCTCAAGCGGACAGCGCTGAGCACGGAGCCCAACGTGGGGCTCAATCTCAGGACCCTGAGATCATGACTCGAGCTGAAATCAAGGGCCAGACACTTAACCGACTGAGCCACCTGGGTGGCCCAAACACATGTTTATCTTGCCTGTAGCTCTGAGTTCGCTTCTGGCGCCCACCCTGCTTGAGCCTGTCAGGAGCAGAGAGGAGACAGCCAGCCAGAAGGCATGGGCCTGGCTTCGAGTCCCTGGCCCTCCTGTACCAGTCCGGGCTCCTATATAAATCCAGTGCCCCCGTCTCCACAGCCCGTCTCTCTGCAGTCCAGTGGGCCTCACACCATTCCCAACCTCAAAAAATTCAAGGGAGGGCCTAAAGACACAATCTTCATGGGTGGTAAATTGAAGATTATTTAACCAAACTAACATCTATAGGTCAAAAGGAGGATGAACCGAGGGGCCCTCATGGGGTCACAGAGGGTGCTGGAAGGACTCAGGATTCCCAAACGGAGCCACGGAGGGAAGGGTGATAGGCCTTGGTCTGTGTCTGGCTGAAGAACGTTAAATGGGGTCACAGTGGAAAAGGCACAGTTGCGGGGAGCAGGCAATGCGCGTGTGAGCCCTGGCAGGATCCTGCCGCCAGGACCTGCACCTTGGCTGTGGGCAAACGGCCGGGCCTCAGTTTCTTCATCTGTGGTATGGGGAAAAATAACATTGCCTACTTCCTGGGGCCACTTCCCAGTGAAATGAAGGAACGGGTGTGGAATGCCTGCCCTCGGGGGGCATCAGGTGCACCACCCCACCCGCCTGACCCGGAGAGAGCGGGGTGGGGTACCGCCAGGGCAGCCTGAGGCTCAGGGGGGCCGGTTCACTGCGCTCCCAGGTAGCCGCCCCTGATCTAGGTCTCATTTGACGGATTCCCAGGATGTTGAGAATTGGTCGCTATGGTTTCTTTATTTTCTCTTCAGCAGAGAACAAGTGCACTAGGTTTAGGAAGGTTCTTTTCATTCCGCCTCAGGGGAGGAGACAGCATGAGGCAGAGGCGGTGTTCAGAACGGGAGAGGCTGACAGGAAGAGCTCCGAGGACCCACCTTCCCCCCTCCCCCGGCCCGGCACCCCCACCCCAGCCGCCCAGAGTGACGGCGGCCCCACCCTGTGCGTTCCTGTCGCGGATCCCCCAACCCCCTTCCCATGCCGTCAGGACAAGATCCCACCCCATGCCCTCGTGTGGACATCAGACGGGACCCCCGGCTCTCAGACCGGCCGCTCCAAGGAGACAGGCCACAGTAAACTAGCGACAGAGCACAGATGGGACATCGGAGGGAAGGCAGGGGTGAGGATGTACGTGGGACAGGTCGGACAGGAAATGTGGGTGGCGGGGGCAGGCCTTGGCGGCTCAGTGCCGGCCTGAGGAAAGTGGAAAGCGGACCACGGCCGGTGCTGGGAATGGCCTTGTGGAAGGGCGGCCTTTCTTCCCTGCTTCCTCTTTGCCTGTGCTCCGGCGGATGCCTCGAGCTAAGCCCTTTCACGCGTCACAGCCCCCGTGGCATCTCAGAGGTTCCTGAGACCTTGAGGGGGTAGCAGCATCACAGAGGAGCGGGGCTCCCCTTGAGCTGGGGTCTCCTTCGCTGAAATGTCCCCCCAGAGCAGAGACATCTGTGAGTGCAGGTGCGGATGATGAAGACAGAGCTTCATCATTGGCTGTTTGGCCTGTGAAGCTGCATGCGGTTAGGGAGGGTGGCACAGGCCGGGCAGGCAGGGTGGGTTTGACCTTGACCGTGACCGAGGGCTCAGGGAGGAGCAGTGGGCACTAGCGTGGAGGAACCACAGAGCTAGATACAGACTGGGGCCCCCCACTTTCTCCCAGTACGGGGATTCCTGGAGGGGGCCTGCACTTTGAGGGAGTCTGGGGGACAGTGGAGTCACGGCTGTGAGCACCACTGGGAAAGGGCAGACGGGGGTTCAAAGTGTGGAGACTGCGTAGACCCCACACTGATGAGTTCATATCCAGATACCCTGGTGGGGGTGAGCCTGGGGCAAGAAAGGCCGCTGTGGGAAGCGCCCACATACTGTTGGGGCCTTAAGGGGACATGGAGGGCAGCCTGCGGAGCCGTAGGGGGCATTCTCCGGCCCAGGTGGGCAGGGTGGGCAGAGCGGACTGCCCCGGCTCTTCTCCCACAGCTACCCGGGGTCCTGGGCTCCGTCCTCTCCTCCGCCCTCTCTCCTTTCCTGGGAGCTGCGTGTGGACAGGTGTGTAGTTGGACAGGGAACAGCGAAGGGGAAGAACAGAAACCAGCTGTGGATGGCCACGTTGGGAACTACGGAGAAGGCTCAAAAATTTGGCGTCGAGGGCTTCGGGACCCGCTGAGAGCTGGGTGGGTCTGGGTGGAAGTTTCCTGGAGATGGCGTATTTTAGGGAGCTAGCCCACTCCTGGGCAGATAGAGCTCAGCGGGCAACAGTATTTCCTGAGCCTGTCTGGGGGCAGAGTGTGGTCCTCGGGGCACGCCCGCTCAGGCCAGCGCAGAGCACTGAGTCGTGTGAGGAGACAGGGGTTAAGGACAAGCAGTGACACAGAGGATGGCACTGGGAACTCATCACCAAAAATTTGACTCGGTCCCCAGAGTTTTGTGCTGCCGTCGACAGAAAACCCCTTGCATCCATAAACTTGTAATAGTGTAATTCTTTCATTTTTTTTTTTTAATCTCCATCGTGTGTCTCCCAGGGCTACTGTAACAAAGCACAAACTGGGGGGCCTCACACAACAGAAGCGCGTTGTCTCACATCTCTGGAACAGGAAGTCCCCGAGGGAGCCCTCCTCGCCCTCACGCAGTGCTCTCCCTGTGTGCCTGTCTCTGTCCAAATTCCCGTTCTTATAAGGACACCAGGCTGCCAGAGGGCCCAGCCTGATGACCTCATCTTAATGAACTACAGCTATCAGGACCCCAGCTCCAGATAAGGCCACACTGTGAGGTGCTGGGGGTTAGGACTTGGTATCGGTTGGTCTGGACTCAGAACCAAACACCACAGACCAGGTCATGCCGGGGACACACTGCTCCTCTCATGGTTCCGGGAACTGGCGATCCCAGGTCAAGGTATCGGCAGGTTTGGTTTCCCTGGAGGCCTCTCTCCCGAGCTTGCACGTGGCCGTCTTCTCCAGTGTGACACTCTGAGTGTCCTAATCTCCTCTTCTCAGAAGGACACCGGTCAGATTGAAGTAGGACCCACCTTCAAGGTTTCGTTTGAACCTTATCAGCCCTTCAAAGGCCCCATCTCCAAACACAGTCACGGGAGGCCACAGGTGCTGGGGACAAGGACTTCAATATGTACATTTTGGGGCACAATTCAGCTCATCACAGACTTCAACATATCTTTTGAGGGTTTGGAGGGGGAACGCCGTTCCACCCATACTTGTACCGTGTATATAGCGTATTTTTCCCTTCAGGCCTCAACATCTTCTCAGCCCTCACTCTGCGCCAGAGGCCGAGGGACACAGGGAGAAGCCAAGAACGAAAGTGCTGTCCTTCTGGGAGCCCCCAGGCCACAGGGGAGGCACACCCATCCTGATCACTGTCAAACGAGAGGCCCCGTGTGTAAGGGGTTTCCAGAGCCTAGAAAGGGCCCAACCCGCTCTGCCTGGGGAGGGGAGGAGGGCTGGAGTGGGGTGTGTTTCAGACGGGGCTGGACCCCCAGATGCTCACAGCACCGGGGAGCCTGGAAGGTTCTGGCAGCTGTAGGTGGCGATGTGACTAGAGTGTGGGGGTGAGTGTGGGGGGACGCGTTCCAGGGGGCGTCCGGCTGTTGGGGTTTGACAGGGAGATGTGGGGAGCTGGTAGGGCAGTGGACATGGCCGTGAGGTGGCCGTGAGATGGGAGAGGTGATTGATGAGTGTTTGACTGAACGGAGGAAGGAGTGACTCCACTAGTCACGCTCTTGTGCTGTGCTAGACACAGTAGATAACTCAGAACTGGTAAAAAGCAACGTCCAGTCCTCCAGAGGCCAGAAAGGTTAAGTACTGTGTCCAAAGCCACCTCGCTGGGAAGTGGCAGAACCAAAATAGGAAACCAGGTCTACGGGACCCTCGTGCAGCCCGCCGCGCTGTGCCCCCCACGCCGTCTTATTTTCCACACTGATGCACTCAAGAAGATCCGATCCAGGAAGGAAGGCCTTGTCCTGGATCCCAACAGGACAGGTGGGTGTGGCGGGGGAGGGGAGCCAGGAGGGAGCCCCCCGTTCCTGGCCTTGCCGCTCTAAACCAGAGCCTTTCCCTGCCTCCGCTGGGTTCCTAAATTATTTCAAAGGCCTTTCTCTGGGGCCTTTTCAGGTTCTACTGCACCATCCACCATCAGCTTCCCTTCCTCCCTCCAGCACGCCTTCGCACGGACCCCCTCCCTCCACCGGCCTCATCCTCGGGGAGGCCCAGCGGAGCAGCAAGGCTGAGCGCGCTGCTGGTTCCCGTGGGGGCTCCCTCCACCCGGACGGTGCCTCTGGTGGGTTCTTCCCGCCCCAAGCATCTCTTCTGGCTCTTTCCCTTCGGGACCATGTCCTGGTCTCCTGTCCGCATGGCTGTCTTTCTCTGGGCAGAGTGTGTAGAAGGACCACGCACATCCAACGTGCCCCCCGCCCCCAGGGCTGGCCAGGCTTCCCCCTTTCCCGAAGGTTCTTCCATCCTGTGCCCCCAGAACTTCCTCTCTGCCCACCCCTGCTTCCTCTTCCTTTATCCTCCGCAGGTAGCTGGCACCTAGCAAAGGAAAGGGATTCCTACGTGTATCAATTACACCGCACGCAGGTCTGGGCCCTAGAGTTTCCACGGCTCAGAGGAGCCTCACCAGACTCGCGGGCCCACAGGGTAACACGTTTTCTGTGCCTGTGTGCACACGTGTGTGCCCATGTTGGGGGGAAGGAGTCGATGTTTATTGAGTACCTACTATGTGTCGGCAAAGCCCTTTGCAGCGTGTTTGTGTGTACGTGGGGGGAAGGTTCTAGCTTCAGCCAGAAGGGCACACCTGCTATGCTCAGAGCTCACTTCAGGGAGTAGAGGGACGGCTCCAACAAGCACCTGTGTTCTGTGAGGGATTGAGGAGCCCCCTGGATCCTGAGGGAAAACCCAGCGAGCCAGGCAGGCTTGGCCTGAAAGAGAACCTAGTCGGGGGAAGGACGGAGTGACTCTGCGCCCGACTCAGAACAGCCACCCGGCGTGTCCTCCAGCCCAGCCTCTGTGGGCTCAGGTCTGAGTCCCGAGGAGAGGGTGACCGCGAGGAAACCCAGAGGTGCCACGGTCACTCACAGCCGGTACCCCGTAGAATGTCGAAGGACGGGGGAACACACCTCCCACCAGCAGTGGACAGTGTCCAGAGGGGGATGGAGCCTGGTGGGGGAGGGGGGTCCAAATCTGAGCCTCAGAGACGGGGACCAGGCCCCTCGCGCCGAGGAGACAGAGGAAGGCCTCCTGTCAGTAAACACCACCGTGGACAACCTGAGTGGGGGCAACAGGGCTCCCCAGAGGCTTCTGGAAGATGAGGGACCTGTGAGGTTTCCAGTCGCTCCAGGCCTGGTTCGGACTCGATGTGGTCAGTCTTCCTACGCGTTCGGCGGCCCAGGGAGTGTGAGGAGGTTCTCTCAGCGAACACGGTTTGCATTTCCCCGGTGACTCAGGAGTCTTGCTTCACTTCTATTGTCTGGTTTGTTCCCACAGCTTCCTTGTGAGGTCGGGGGTTCGTCCCGTTTCGTTTGGCAAAGAGGAACTTGGATCGGAGCCCTCGAGGAACTTGCCTGAGGTGACCCAGCTGGCGAGGGGCAGAACCGGAGTCGTCCCTCGCTCGAGCTCTTACTCCCGGAGCTGGCAAACGCTCCGGGACCCCATTAACTCGGAGCGGCTGCTGGGCCTCACTTGGGCTGAGAGCCCACGACGAGCTTCTGGAAAGGGATGTGTCTGAGGTGGAGAAAAGTCAGCCGGGCCTTCCCCTCAGCTCCAGCCCACAGGCCCCGGTCCTCAAAGGCAACACCCACGTCAGCACTTAGCATAGCACCTGGCAGCTGCCTCTTTCGTGATGTCGAACCCACCTCTGGCCGCTCCCTGGGAGAGCCGCCTCCACCTGGGGTTTTCCCGAGTCTCTGCCCAGGAAGTGCTGCCTCTGTGCCTGGAGCTCTGGCCGTGGAGAATCTCTTGACACTGTGGGCAAACAGGCCTGTTGACCCCTCGGGGGGGTCCAGGTCTCCTGGGGGCGGGGTTCCGGATCTGGCTTTGTCCACCTCAGACATACCTCAGATTCGGCTGCTGGACGAAGCTCCTCTGAGTCGGGGGGAGGCCACCTGGGGGGACGATGAAAGGAGAGACAGCTCCAGTGGTCCCTTGGACACCCCCACCCTGCCACAGCACACATACACACGCACACGTGCGTGCACACACACACACACACCCAACAAGACTAGTCTTCTCAGAGCACAGTTATCTTCTCTGGGATAAACTATCCCCCCAAAAGTCATGGGGGCCAAAATCTAATATAAGAAGTTTCCAGGCCCACCAACAGGACTGTCCCAACGATGGTCTTTCATGAAACTGCCTCCTCTTTCTCCCTACCTGTCCTTGACTCATACCACCCCACCCTGGCCCAGGGCCCAGGCCACCCGTGAACAGGTCTCCTCGGCTCCCTGGCAGGAGACCCCTCGAGAGTGTACGCTCAGGGCCAAGAACACAGCTGGAGCTCAGTAAATGCTGAGGACCGTGGGCTCCTGGAGCTTTGGCGTTACGTTCACCTGAGTTTCCTTTTCAGCTAAAAGCTCCGTCAACATCCAATGGTCAGTTTTGTGCCCTTGGCAATCAGGGTCGGAGGGCCAGGCCTGCGAGGAGTTCTCAGCCATCCCTCCCGTCCCGTGCCTGAGTGATCTCTCCCCACTTCTCTCTCCGTCTTAGGTCGCATCTCACTAGGTTGAGGAGGGAGGGATGCGTCCAGGAGCCTTGGAATCAGCTGGGCCTGCATTCTGGGTTTGAACGCTGTTTCCCGTGGGCTCCTGGCCAGCTACCTAGCCCATGAGTCAGGTTTTCTGGATAACAAGCCTAAGAAAGCCTGCCTGAAAATCTGGCCTGATGAATACATTTTAAGAGCAACAGTGTATTTAGAGCCTATCTGGAACCTACGAGATGGAGTTATCTACAGATTTTGTCCCCCACTCGGCCCGCTTCCTTGTGTCCCACCCCTGCCCCAATGCGGTTCTGGAAAAGTCATTCTCAGCAGAGGCAGTGCCCTGAGCCAACAAGGAGGCTGAGGGCGGTGATCGGGGAAGCTGTGCCTGGGGTGAGCCCCAAATAGTGGGGCGGCCTCAAATGCCGTGCCAGGAGTCCCACCTTCAGGCGGCCAAAGCTGGGGTAAATGGGCAGAGAAGAGCTCCAGGGGTCCTGGGTCCCATCCCTCCTCTACTCCTGTTAGAAGGGGCGGGGTGGGGGGCCGGGAAGCCGACCGCTGTTTGACAATCGTCAATCGGAGAAGGGTTCAGGCAAGTGTTCAAATGTTGAAACAGCTGACCTGCTCTAGGAATTCTGTAGCTGCTTTGACCAAAAGCAGGGTCACACCCCAGGCCCCACCGCACCCCAGAGCAGGGCACTGAGGCCACGCCCAGCCGCAAAGTCAGAACCCAAACCCTCAACCACACAGCCCTCCCGCTGCCCTGCTCAGCTCTTTGAAGGGAGTGATGTGGGCAGAACCCGGAGGGATAGGGCTGGGGGTGGGGGCCGGGGAGGGGGAGGGCCAGGAACTCCCTCCCTCCCCTCCCCAAACACTGAAAAGGACTGTATCAGGAAGTAACCAGAACAAAACCATCGTCTTTCTTATCTGGATGTTTCCATTTCACATACAAAACAAAACACCTCTGATTTTCTCTCTTGGAATTCTTCCTTCTAAAACACTCATCCATTCCACACCTAGTTAGTAGGCACCGACTACATACAGACAGGAGCGGCACTAGCCGCATGGTTCCACTCACTTAACCTCAACCCTGGTTCCTTGCCAGGGCCGCAGGATTCTCCCCACTTTACAGAAGAGCAAGCGGAGGCCAGTTAGGTAGGTTGCCCAAGGACTCCCAGGGGGTAAGTAACTGGCAAACCTGGGATTTGAGCCCACGTACTGGGGCTCCAGAGCCTGAAGCTGCACCTTTACCTTCCGTTGCCCTTTCTTTTCTAGAATCTTCAGTGTGGTTGGCCACTTGGAAAGGAGGAAGAAAATGTGCCCGCTGCTGGTATTATTGCCTGCTGTAAACAGATGTGACACTTCCCCATGGGTGAGGCAGGCCCTCAGCATTCATCTGAGCCGCGGCAGTCACTGCCTAGCCAGCTTTCCTGTCCCCAGTCTGCTGTCACATAAATCCTCTGCCACTTCCCAATCCATTTCTTAAACTGAAACTCATTATAGCGTTTCTCCTTCTCTAGAACCTTTCATGGCTCCCCAGTAACCCACTGGGACGAGTGTAAACTGTGCAGCCTGGCCACGGGGCTCAAACAACCTTCCATTCCAGGCCACCAGCCTTCTCTGGCTGGCCCCCCTTAACCCCCCACCGGTCCAGCCTGACCTCCTCATTGCCCCCAGCCCTGATGCCCAGCCCCCCAGCTTTCTTTCTACCTCCCTGAGTATGAATCTGTCCCTGCCCATCTCAAGACTTCTTAGACCACCCTAGAGGAGAGCAGTCGTTTGCTTTGAATTTCTGAGGCCCCTTCTGTCGACGACAGTAATGGGTCACCCTTGCTATACCTGCCTTATCTGACGCCCAAACAGCCCTGAGTCCCACCCAAGGTCACCCTAGTGGTGAAAACACCCGAGGTCACCTGGCGCAAAGTCAGTGAGGACAGTGTTGCTTTGGGGTCAAGTCCTAGCTCTGTCGCTTACAAACAGGATTACCTGGCATCCGTCCCTTCACGGCCCGAGCCTCAGTTTCCTCAAATGTTAAATGGGGATAGGAACCACCTCCCAGACTTGCCAAGAGGATTAAATGGGGAGATGCACGTACATGCTCAGCAAATGGCCTCCCCCCGCCCAGTGCAGAGGGGTCCTCTTGGTAGGTGGGGGAAGCCCACCTCCACCACATCGAGCCCCTGAGGCTGTCACCTGCCCGGCCCAGCTCAGCAAAAGAAAAGCAAACGACAACAAATCCATTTCCGGGATGAACGTGGTTGAGATCGCAAGCCCATTCCTGTCCCACTGGCGGTGGAGGAGTAACTGGGAGCCGATGGGGAGACTCATCTTCTGGTCCCCTTCCTCTTGGCCTTCCTGTGCCACAAACCCCTCAGGGGGTGACCGCCAATGATATTTTCGAAGGAATAAAATACAACACATAGGCTCACAGAGGAAACCAATGAGACTGAGCAAAGCTGGCAGAATGTAAGGATGTGCCTGTAGGAGTACAGGAGCCTCTCTCTGACTGTCAGATGTACCGGGACCAGCCACGGCTCTGACCTTGGTGCTCCTGTGATTATGGAACAACAGACTACAGGAGCTTTTGAGATGTGACGACTGTCATATGATGTGATCATATCTGCGACCAGCACGGGGGATGCGATGCTGGTCGTGCACAGAAGTCCTTCTGTTGGTGGCCTACGCATATAATGGAAAGGAAGTTCCTATTTTGGTTTGAGATGGGGAAAGCCACAGTTGTTGATTCTCAGGCAGGGCCTAGGGTGCTGATCGGCGTTCCTCCTTCCCTTCTCGGAGGGGAGAGCTTCTGTTTCGGGGTGGGGGCCGTGGCTCTCCGCATCCCTGCTGAGCCCCCAGCACCAAACACGGCACTTGGTGCGAGGAGATGCTTCATGAATGTTCGTGGGGTGAACGCGAAGGCCAGACACTTGGACTACAGCTTGGATGTCCTGGCTCCCTGCCACCTCTAATTTTTCTAGAAAATCTTAGATGGGGAGGAGGACTTTGATACTCCACATAAGCTGTCTTTTCCCTAATTTAACCATGTCTACAGGACTCAGGAAGGAAGGGCCCCTGAACCTTTTTACACACACACACACACACACACACACATCCAAGGAGTCTATTGGAAAAGAACTCACTTATGGGAAGAGAGAATTGAAATTAGATAGGGAATCAGGTTGTCCTTAAGCCTGATGCTGGTATTTATGTCTGAAATGGGGATTTTCGTCTGAGTTATAGAATGAGAGGCCATATTTAAAACTAAATGAGAATTAACACACGCTAGGGCGCCTGGGTGACTAGGTCTTTTAAAAAAATAAATAGGTCTTTTAAAAAAAATCGATAAGTGGTTTCATAAAAGTCTGAGACCCCAGGACATGAAGGAGACTTGCCGTGGCCCACGCAACAGTGAGTGTACAAGGGAAGAGAGAGAAGTGTCCCTGCAGACACTTTGATCCATGGGCAGCATCTTCACAATGGATGGGGACATCAGATGTCACAGGACGTCACAAGACAAACACTCAGCCCATGGAACACAGACACAAATCTACTGTAACACACCATTACCATGACAGGCCTGCCCTGTGTGTCATGCACGCTGTGGACAGTCACACTGGACCCCATGCTTCCAAGTGTCTTGCCCTTGCGTTAATTTCCACTGTCGCTACCTTGAAATTCTTAATAACTTTTAAACAAGGGGTCCCATATTTCTTTTGCTGGGCCCTCAAATTCTTTAGCCTGGTCTTGACGGTATGACAGGAGGTTTGCCCCGTGGGTCCCACAAGGAATGCTATGCCTTCTGGAATCCCTGGGCTGGGTAGGGACAGGGGAGGTAGGCATGAGGATGGGTAATCGGCCATACCTCTCAGACCATGAGTCCACAAAGGCACTGAGGGACAGCTGCCTGGATTTATTTGGCACTGTCCAAGGCAAAGGCTGGGCAGCTCGAGAGTAGACAAGTGCCCAGAGTGGAGAACAATTCCCCAGGCTGCCACAGATTGAGAGAAATGTCATTTGAGAATGTCCAGCCCCAACAGACACATGAAAAAAATGCTCAACATCACTTATCAGGGAAATGTAAATCAAAACCACGATGAGATCCCAACTGGCACCAGTGAGCGTGACTGAAATTAACAAGTCAGGAAACAGCAAATGTTGGGCGAGGGTGTGGAGAAAGGGGAACCCTCTCACCCTGGATGCAAACTGGTGTGGCCACTCTGGAAAACAGTAGGGAGCCTCCTCAAAAAGTTAAAAATAGAGCTACCCTACGACCCAGCAATTGCACTACGAGGTATTTATGCAAAGGATACAAACATAGTGATTCAAAGGGGCACGTGCACCCTAATGTCTACAGCAGCGATGTCCGCAATAGCCCAACTATGGAAAGAGCCCAGACGTCCATCGACGGAGGAATGGATAAAGAAGATGTGTTATATATCCACAACGGAATATTACTCAGCCATCAGAAAGAATGAAATCTTGCCATTTGCAATGACATAGACGGGACTAGAGGGTATTATGTTAAGCGAAATAAGTCAGTCAGAGAAAGACAAATACCATACGATTTCACATGTATGTAGAATTTAAGAAACAGAACAGTTGAACATAGGAGAAGGGAAGGAGAAATGAAATAAGATGAAAACCGAAACAGAGACAAACCTTAAGAGACTTGTAACTATAGGGAAAAAACTGAGGGTTGCTGGAGGGGAGGTGGGTCGAGGATTAGGTAACTTGGGGGATGGGCATTAAGGAGGGTATTTGATGGAATGAGCAGTGGGTATTATATGCAACTGAAGAATCACTAAATTCTACCCCCGAAACTAATAATACACTATATGTTAACTAACTTGAATTCAAATAAAATCTTAAAAAAAAAAAAAAAAGAATGCCCAGCCCCTCTGCTGGGATTCTATGCTTATAGCCAGTGTTCAGGGGTACAAAGGGTACCAGAATGCCTTGCACCCCTAAACAGTCCAGGTCTGGCTACTCACTGCTGACCAAACTCCAAGGCAGAGAAGCGAGCGGTGATGCAACAAAGGAGGAATTTATTTTAGTGAGGCCGACACCAGGAAGGCAGCAGACTAACATCTCAAAGACTGTCTCCCAAATGGGAAAAACACTTCCAGGTTTATATAAGGAAAATGCGGGGCAAAGGACGGTGGGTCCGTGCAGGTAGGCAGTGAAGGTTAAACCCGTCTCTGTCTTGGAGTTCATCTTGCTGGCTCAGGGCAGTCCTTGTTGCTTGAGGGGGTAGTTTTGGCTCCCATCAGGGGATGCTTTGCCCTCAGGGTCTTCCGCCTGAGCCAAGAGCCAAGCTGGAAAGAAGAACCCAACTGGAAAGCCTGAGGTCAAAATGGCAGCAGACGAAGTCTTTCTTCGTGCTCAGCGGCCATGGGAGCCAGGCTCCAAGATGGCGCCCAGTGATTTTGCCTCCCAATGGAACTCCTGTCCTTGAGGGGGGACTAGATCTAGTGAGTACAGCAGAAGAGATGCTCTGTCACTCCTGAGGGTAGGTGAGAACATAAAAGACACTGTAGCTTCCATTTGGGCAGTGCTCTCTCTCTCTCCCTTGGTGTCTCTGTCCGTCCACGTCCATCTCTGTCTCTCCGATTACTGACTCTGAGGGAGCCTGTTGCCCCCGGAGGGACCCAGGTGGAGTCTGCAGGTGTCCAGGGAGTAACCTGGAGGCCCTCCGTCGACAGACAGTGAGGAACGAAAGACTCCAGCCAATAACCATGTGGGTGAGCTCTTGGAAGCAACCCCTCCAGCCCTTTCAAGCTCTCGATGATGCACATCTGGCCAACAGCTGGCCTGTGACTTCACAAGAGATCCTCGTGTCATGCCCAGCTAAGCCAATCTCAGACCCCCGACCCTCAGAAACTGTAGGAGAGAAAAAATGCTTGTTGTTTTAAGCTCCTAGGTTTTGGGGTACTGGGTGTACATCAGCAGATAATACCTCAAGATTCCGATTTCTTGCTGCCCATCCCCGGGGGCCCGGAGCACCCCAGAGAGCCAAGGCACCCTCCCTGTCTGTGCCCCACGGCACCCCGGCACATGCAGACATCTGTAAGGACTTCCGGTAGTCATTGGGGACGGCTGTCCTTGAAGGGTGCCGAGCCTCCCAGCGAACACCATTTGCTCCAGGAGATTGTGATCATTTTCTTCTCCTTCCGGTGCTCGGCCCGGGGAATATGTGAATTTCACGTCCGCTGAGTGCACTTCTCAGTGTAAGTCCTCCCCAAAGTAAATATTATAAACTTTTAACACGACGCAGTTTCATCTAATATTTACGAAGCACTTACTAAGTACCGGGCACCTGATCCTGCTGAAAGCCCGGGGAGCCGGAATTATACATCTCATTTTCGGATGCAATAGTGTGAGACGTAAAGGCATTTGCCTCAAGTCTAAAAGCTAGTGACAGGCAGAAGAGGAAATGAGCCCCGATGTCCTGTGATTCTAAGTTCTCCTGTCTTTCTACTGCTTCCCCCCGGGTAGGGGGACAGAGAGAGGGTGGGCAGTCCGGAGGGGGAGGTGTTTCTGGATTCATGAGGACATCCATTAGCTAAATCTGGAATCCGTTCTTCTCCTTGGTCCCTGGTGGGGCTGAGGGAGTAACTGTAAAGATCACAGCAGGGAGAAGAGTGGGACCGAGGAGGGAGGGTGGGACCCTCAGGTGTGTGAGAGGAAGCAGAGTGAGACGCAACGTGACTTCAGGCTTTCCAACAGCCAGAGCGGACTGCCCAGCGGCTGCCTCCGAGGACGGCGGGGTGGGGGTGGGGCGCTGTCACCCCCCAGTAAGACCGGCCCCCGACATTTTGAGGGTACTCTTACAGTACGTTTCGTAACACTGCTTTATGGCAAAGCCCCACATGCTGGTAGGTTTGCTTTTAGTATCCCTCAACTGAGAACGTGGGCAAGGATGAAATGTCCTGATAAATTTAGTGATGCCTTTAAAAGGTTATATTTTATTAAACACGACAGCTTCTACAGATGAGTTTAAAATAATCCTAAGGGCAGAGCAAAGCTTAGAAACAGGCGGGCCCCTCCATGGGGCTGAGGGCCTGGGGGCAAACCTGTCACCGGCCGCCCCCCAACCAGGTGCCATCAGACCGGAAGTCAAGCATCTCGGTGCCCACGTCCTGCGGGGGTCCTGAGGCGGGTCCAGACCCACTTCAGTTCCTCTCCCAGTGCCGAAGGGTCTCCCCATGGGGCGCTAATCCTGTAGAAAGTTTCAGGTTCCCGGGAGCCCCCAACTCACGCAGGTCCCCGTGGATACCCCCACTCAGCCTGCCCAGCTGGAAAGAAGCCCATGGCCCGTGGGACTGGCCACGCCCATCCGTGGCCCTGACACCCCGGTTCACTGGGGCAGTGGCCCTGTGGGCCTCCTCCGATGCTCACAGGGACTCCAGAGAGGCCCCTGACAGGGCGGGGCACACTAACCTCTCCCGAGAGCTCAGAAGCAGGTGCACGAGTCCCACAGGTATGGGGGTAATCTGACTGGCCCTGGAAAGATTTAAGAAATGCTAGAAAGGCAGAGCCCCTCCTTAAAAATAATGGCCCCTGCGTCCCTTTGGCATGGTGCCAGAGAGACCCCCACTAACTTGCCCCCATTTGGGGATTCCTTTTCAAGAGACCCCAGCTTGAGCACAAACAGATGCCCACAGCGAGGTTAGAACCTTGAACACGCATTGGTTTGAGGTGTCTGGGGGTTGGTACTGGGCTCCCGTGCCCGCCCCGCAGCCGGGGCTCCGTGGGCTCCAATGAGTGGACCAAGGAATGAGCGCGTGGACCAGTGAGAGTGAAAAATACACGAGTAGCGGGAAGAGGAAAGTCAAGGTCTGTGTCCTTGTCTGTTTCTGAGAAAGAAGCACATTGTTCCTGACCCACCGCCCTGTTTGTGCCTGGGCGGGGGGGTCCCAGGACCTTCCCAACGGTTCATGACCCCACAGGTCGGACCAGAGGTCGGGGGAACGCCTGGCTGCCTCAGCCTCCCGAACACCCACCTCGCCTCGGGAGTGTGCCCACCGGGCTTGCAAATGGCCGAGATCACGGCTCTGAGCCCAGCGAAGGGAGAGGGAGTAGGAAGTCAGAGACCTGGGGCACCAAGTCACACCTTCCCTTGTCCTAGTGGGAGAGCGGGCCCCTGCTTTCAGGAGGAGGGGGCGTCCGGCTCAGTGAGGGGGGCTGATTCCTTCTGGGGGCTCAGGAAATCGAAAGGGCCAACATTCCTAAGGGAAGTACAAACAGAGGCAGGAGAAGCCCAGGTCCGTGGGACCCGCCTCTCCGCAGGAACATTCTGGAATGGGACCCAGGATCCCAGTGCAGAAGCACCTCTGATCAACGGAAATGAGAGAAAACCCTGCCCTAGGGCCCTGCCTTCCCGACCACAGCCCCCTGGAAAGGGAGGCCAGAGAGCCATGTTGCCCCTGCCACACCGCTGGGGGCCTCCCCTTGCCTTGCAGGGAGAGGAACCACTGCGTGAGCGTCTCCCCAGCCGGTAAACCATCGTCGGGACATGCAGTCGCCCGAAGGGGATGGCGAGAGCCACCTGACAGGACCATGAATCTTCCGACACCATCAGCCTGAGACAGGCGGAGAGAGGCCTTAACTTCCAGACTTGCAAGGCTGCCTGGGGCTGGGGATGCGGACTATTCGTCGCTATTAGCTGAGCTTGGCCAAGGAACTCCTTGTCTTTGTCTTAGTTTTCTTATTTATGGAATGATAAGAGCCTCTCTGCTGTAAGGTCACAGGTCACGGGGGGCTGGCAGGCCCGCACCCTTTCTGGCTGCCCTTCCCTGCCAACAAGCCAGAAGCTGGTTTTATTCAGGTTCTCGGGCAGCCCTAGGCTTCAGGAGAAGCAGCGACCCTTCCCAGGCCCCCAGGGGTAGGTCTTCATGGGTCTAAGCCAGTTATGGCGCCCCCATTCTTCTCAGTTTATGAACAAGTGTGTCACTTCATTCTGGCTAAGGGAACATAAGGGCAAGTCTCGGGGGGAATTGGGGGCTTCCCTAATCTTAATAAGAACCATAAAGAAGGGACTTTCTTTTACTGGCCTTTGGGGGTTGCTGGATGACAATGTGATACTTGGAGCTGCTGCAGCCCTATTGTGACATGGAGGGATATGCTGCACACAGAAGCAAAGAGGCTAAGGATTGGCAGGGCATAAAGTTCATGAAAAGAACCCCAGCCCTTGGTGATGAGGGTATTGCCCTTGACCTGTCCTCACCTTGGGACATCTTGTTAAATGAAAGAATCCTAATCTCTGGTTAAATTCATCGTATGGTGGCAGTCAAGAGCAAAGTCTCTGGAGCTAGACTGGCAAATCCAGGCTCCACCACTAACGCCTTTTGGCAGGTTCGTTACACCTCTCTCTTCTTAGTCTCCACATCTGTAAAATGGGCATGGAGATAACACCTCGGTCCACTTTATGAGATTGTTGCTGGGATTAAAATGTGGATGCATGGAAAGTATTTCAGACAGTCTCTGGCACCCTGTAGTGTCCTATACTTGAAACCAGGTACAGTGAGTTGAGGAAATATTCTGACTTCCTTGGGAAGACCGTCCTGATGGATGTGAAAGCCCAGCAGTGCCTCTTGTGGATTGGAAATTGCCCAATGGCGAACAGAAAATTTCAGATATTCTGGAATTTTCAGACCACGCTGTTCCTCTGAGTCATCTAGTTTGATACCTTCGCCTGCCAGGAGGGCAAAGAGAGAAGAGGAGTTTTTCAGTGAACCTGAGTTATTTGGGGGGCATTTAGCCCTACCTTCTCATCTTACAATCAAGGAAACTGAGGCCCAGCCAACGTAAATGACTGGCTTCAAGCCGCTTGGCAGCCTGCGTGAGTATGACCCAGTCTCCACATCTGATTCCCTTTCTTCCTCCTTATTTTCCCATCCCCAAACTACTGACCTGCCTGTATCACTGGGAAACCAACCCGCAAGTGCCTGTGTTGCCTTCTCTGTCCTATCCAGACGGTGTTCCGGACTGTCACAACCTAGCATGACAACCCCCCAGTTCCCGGAATAAATTTTTCCATGTTTCCAAAACTCGCCTTGATGCGACGGTTTCACAACAGCAGAATTATATGTTTTCAAGTGCAGCTCTTGTAAAACATGCAATTTTGAAAAGAACATTGGTCGCGAGCTTTAACAATTATTCCCTACTCAATTAGGAAAGCCGAGTTCGGCTCCAGAGCAAGTCAAGAGTTTTAAACGTTCGTGACAAATCTGCATAAACACTCATTTCAAGTGAAAAAGAAAACCCAGGCCTCGGATGACAGGCTTTGCTTGAACACAAACTTCCTTGAATTTTGGCTCTAATTTAATTGTTTCTCTTTGGAAACACAGGTTTCTAGGGTCCTTTCGGCTATACCAGCTCCTTGCGGAGATAAGGAGGCGGATTTTTGGAGCCAGAGCTGGCTGTGGACCAGAAACAAATCTCAGATTCCGTCTAACACGGCGCCTGGAACGACCCGGGTCAGTGGATTCTGGGCAAGGAAGAGCGAGGGCCACCGAAGACTCTCCCTGAGCTTCCCCGGGGTAGGATTCGGGGCGCAGTGACCAGCAATGAAGTGGCAAAAGACAGGAGATAGAGCATGTTCTCTGCCTTTATGCAGACCTAAGCTCAATGATTGACCCTGGACAAGTCACTTATCCTCCCTGAGACCTCTTTTAGCTCACCTGTTCGGTGGCTCGCACCATGGATACGACAAACATATTGTAATAACGAGATGATAGAGAGCTTGCCCCGGGAGGGGAGAGGACAACATGATTAGGGGAAAGTGGGGCGACTAAAACCCTCAAAGCCTGGAAATGAGTGAATTCTGCTATGGTGACACCAGAATTTTAAACTTTCTTGTTACTTGACCTGAGTTGCTCTCCACATTCCCTGCCAGGCTGGGCACCACTTTGATGTGGACCAGATATAAGGCTCTTTCCAAGGGTCTGGAGGTGGGCACAGGGTATAGCGGTGTATTGGATTAGAAAGAGCACTGAATGCGGATGTGAGGTCCACTCTGGTCTTAATAACTATGACAACTCAGACATTTCCATCTCTGGGGCTCATTCCCATCTCTCCGGCCAGAGCAGTGGGCGTCAACCCTGGCTGCATTTAGAGTCACTTCGGGAACTTTAAAAGAATATCAGTGCCCTGGCCTTCCCCAGAAATTCTGGTTTATCTGGTCTGGGTTGGGGCCCACACATGGGGATCTCTGGGTGATTCAAATGGGCAACAAGATAGAGAACCCCCAGACCAAACACCCTTTAAGGGCTGTGCCTTCCAGGAGGCACCTTCCTGGTGCCAGGAAAGGTATGACGTAGAGCACAGGGGAGCAGGCCCACCGGGGAGTCAGGAGGCTTCAATTTCATTGTCTTGCTGTGTGGCCTTGGGGAATACATCCTCCCTTTCTGGCCGTCAGCAGCAGAGTGGAGAAAGGGGAAGACTGGGTGGGTGCTGATTTCAAATTTTGTGGGTCTAGGAGACCCAGACACCCTCTACTAAGCAGATCCACCAGGAGAACTGAACTCAGGAGGTTCTAGCTCCGTTTTCCCTGGAAACTCAGGCCTGAGAGGTCTGGTGGACCGCACGCCCTGTGACTTCCAGGGACTTGAATCAGAACTCCCATCGTTTTTCCTCGAGTCCAAGAGGACACTGTCTGGCTCTCCCATTTGGGGATCTTGCATAGTAAGCAATTTAAGGTAGAGATTCCCCTGTATTTGCCAGCATTTCTTGATGAAGAAACCCAGTATTAAGGATCTCTCCATATGCACGCAGAGGAGACCAATAAAAGAGAAAGCAAACCCTGCTGGTTCCCCACCTTGGGCCCTTGGAGAGTTCACCTGCCCCAGTGTCCCCCATGGAACCACAGGGAGAGTCTCTAGCTACCTCCAAGCCTGGAAGGAGGTAACATGGGTAAAGCACTTAGCACATAGCAAGTGCTCAACGGATCTTAGCCATCGTGATTTTGGGAAGACTCCCATCTTCCTTGCAGCAGGCACCCTCCAACACATGCACAGGTGTGAACTCGGCTAATTCTCATAAAGTCCCATCAGGGAAGTGCTGCCATGATCCCCATTTTCCAGATAAGGAAGCAAGCACAGAGAGGTTCCGTAGCTTACCCAAGATCACACAGCAGGAAAGAAAGGGAGCTGGGATTCAGGCTCAAGAGTTGGATTCAGGGCTTGCTTAGCTCTATTGCCTTCTTAGGCGGTTGAGAAAGTACACTCAGCTCTGGAGGGAGCCAAGAGGAAAGGCCGGGAGGCAGGGCTGGGCACCTCTCCTGACGGCGCCTGGGCCCTCTGTGGGACTCTGGGTGAGATTCAAAAGGAGGTGCTCGAGTGACTCGAAGTTAAATCATGAATGCTGCTGCTAGAAACCTTCCTGTACGTGTCTTTGGGTGAACAGATGAGATGTATGAATATGTGCCCGATCGAGCTTGTATCCAGAAGCAGAACAGCTGGGGCATGCGGGATGCTTATACTCAGCTTTAGAGCTGGTCAGGAAAGCCTCCAGGAGGAGGTAGCTTGTGAGTCAGGGATGGGGGCGCGGGGAGCGCAGCCCTGCGCCGTCCTCCAAAGATGGGCTCAGAGAGGAGAAGCCAGTGCAGGACCCAGGCTTGTGAGACTAGGAACGGGCAGGTGGCCGGTGCCTTGGGGTGGGGGGAAGGTAGAGGGGGCGGGTGGAGGAGGGGCCCAGGAGACTCCAGGCTGCTGGTCTGAGAGGAGCCGGGCAGGAGCCATTGTGCGGGTCTTAAGGACACTGTGAGCCTGGAGTTCAGGGAAGGGGCTGTAAGGGGATCTTGAGTGTAGATCCAAAAAAAAAAAAAAAAAAAAGTGCATGTCCACACTAGGGGGAATAACCCCCCGGAGGGAAAGCCCACGCAGGAGGGAGGCGCTAGGTGGGGTTGTATGCCCTGAGAAGGGCTATGGACAGTTCATGAAATAAGGCTGGGGGATGAGCTGCCGGAGTTTTGGAGGGACGACAAGGTCTGAGATGGTTACCAGGAGCGAGAAGGAACAACGGTGAGTCGCCATTCGAGTCTGGCGGTTGTGGACCACCTCTGTGATCACCCGGAGTCGCTGTCACCACTGGTGACAAGGTTGGTCTGATGGCTACATTGGATCCTCTGACTTATTTAACCCGACACCCATGGACGCTGAAGCTGTCCCCACCCGTCTGTAGACCAGCAGGGCTCCGGGGCTGTGATGAGCGCCTCCGGCAGGCACGTGCCTTCTGCAGGTGCGGGCGCAGCCGGAGGGCGGACCCGCGGGGGGGCCTGGCGGGTCCAAGGGCTATGCACTCGAGGTGTGATGGGTGTGCCCCACTGATCTTCTCCGGTGTGGGATCCGTTCACACACTCACCAGAAACCCAGGAGCTGGCAAATCTGGCCCCTCTCTCTGCATGGTGCTCTGAAACCGTTTGCTCCCCATCTGTCTGCCCCGCATCCGTCTGGTAGCTGAGAAATGGTGTCCCCCGTAGCCTGACTCTCCGTTTCTCTCACCATCAGTGAACTGGCGTCTTCTCATCCATTTGTGGGCAGCCCTTACCTAGTTTTGTGCTGGTTGTTAAGTCTTTTTTAAAGTGATTCGTACGTACTCTTTATTTATTCATTATGGCACATTTTTAGTTACTACTTAAGCCTTTTTTGCTGTAAATAATAAAAACGGTGTCCTTCCTTTTAAAAGTTCTGCCTGCTGTGCTTTCTTTTTCTTATTTCTTTAGAGAGGGAGGGAGTGCGAGCAAGGGGAGGAGCAGAGGGAGAGGGAGAGAAAGAATCCCAAGCAGACTCCTTGTGGAGAGCAGAGCCATCCGTGGGGCTCGATCTCCTGACCCTGGGATCCTGACCCTGAGCCAAAACCAAGAGTCAGACGGTTAATGTACTGTTCCATCCACGTGTCCCCATTTGATGTGATGTGCCCATTTGTACGACAAGGACAGGAGGATGGCTCCTGTCCCGCCCGGGGGCACCACACCTTACTAGCCTCTGGACAACAATCCTTTTCTTTCCTTGGCTCCTCCAACTGCTCCCTTTCCCTTCTGTTCTTCTAACCCTTCTGACACCTTCGTATCCAAAACCCTATATTCAAGTCCCTCTGAAGTACAATGGTTCCTGTTTCCCCAGACCCTGGACTTGACACTGACCGTCTTCAGTTCAGTTCTACAACAGTCTTCAGTTCTACAACAGTTCAGCTGTTGTAACAAAACACCGCACACTGGGGGACTCACGAAACAGAAATTCACCACCCACAGCTCTGGGGGCTGCATGTCCGAGCTCAGGGGCCGGCCAGTCGAGTTCTGGTGAGGCCATCCTCCTGGCCTGTAGACAGCCACCTTCTTGCCGTGTTCTCCCATGACGAAGAGCCAGTGAGCTCTGGTCAGGCACTAATCCCATCCTGAGGACTCCTCCCTCATGACCTCATCTAGACCCCATTACCTCCCAAACACCTTACCTCCGAATACTATCGCCTTACAGATTAAGGCTCCAACCTGGGAACTGCAGAGAGCACAAACGTTCAGCCCGCAGCACTGACCGACACACCTGCCGTGACCTAAAGGTTCTTCGTGTCTTCCTCCCAAATTCACCTATTGCCACTCTCCTCCCCACTCATTCTACTCCAGTCATATGGGTCTCCTTTTCCTTCCTTGACCGTGCACACTTTTCCTGCCCCAGTGCCTTTGCACGTGCAATTCCTACTGCCTAAGGTGCCCTTGTCCCTGTGCCTTGCCCAGGGGACTCACTGTAAGCCTTCACCTGCTCTGAGAGAGGCCTGTCCCCACCATACCATCTCCGTAGGTGTAGCCCACAGACATGCTAATCTCTCACTCGGTACCCTGTGTGTTTCCTTCACAATACTGGTTAAAATTTGTAATTATTTTATTTTCTGTCTGAACATCATGGACAGTTCTGATGTTGCTTTTATGGTGATTATTGTTGGCCTTGTATTATTTCTTTCCACTCCTGCCATGGCGTCCTGGGCCCCCCACCGGACCTCATTTTCACGTGGGCACAGCCCTCCGCACTGAGCTGGAGGGGGAGGTGGTGGCTGCGAGGTTGCCATGACAATGGCTTGATGGTGAGAAGGGTAATTAGAGCCCCCTCCGTGGCCCACCTGCTGTCTGTGGCAGAGGCAAGGGCAGCTCTTGGGTACCGGGGGGCCTTGTTCACGGACTTCATGGAGAGCCCACAAGGGGGCTGCAAGGTCCCCAGGAGAGTGAGACCCGGGCCTGTGGTCTCCACAGCTGGGTGGCCAGGTTGCTGACAAACAAGGACAAAACACCTGTGCTTAGTAATCAGGGAGTGATGAGCAAACAGACGGAAGCTGGCGACCTGCGGTCAAGTGACCTAAGAGGCAGACTTTTCCAGCAGAAAGTCGGGAGTCCGAGAACTCCCCTGGCCAAATCTCACCCTGGCCTGTTTTTGTAAATAAAGTTTTATTAGAAGAAACTGTAACTTTTTGTTATGTACTGCCTCTGGTTGCCTTTGAGCTTTAGTAGCAGAGCTGGGTCATTGGGACCGAGACTGTGTAGGCCCCGTAAAGCCTGAAATATTTACTGATCTGGACCTTTAAGGAAAAGTTGACCAAGCCCTGGGTAGGAAGGGTTCGAAGGTTGGGGAGAAGGCCAGAGATCGTGTATACAGCCTCCTACGGAAGTCTGCGTTTTCATCGTTAACACTCATTGAAAGCTATTTTATTCTTCAATGTGTTACTACCATCCCTCTTCACAACAGCCCCACTTTGGCCTTTTCCCTTTTTTAATTCAAAGAATAATTACAGTCGTCAGGTCTCTTATTCTGCTCTGGCTGCTACTGCAAAATGCTAGAGGCGGGGCAGCTTAGAAACAGCAGAAATGTATGCCTCCCAGCTCCCAAGGCTGGACGTCCGAGATCAGGTGGCCCGCAGCTTGGAGTCTGGTGAGACCCACGTCTCGGGTCACAGAGGGTTGGTGGCTGGTACAAGGGTGCTCATCTCATTCATGGGGGCTCTGCCTTCCCGACCTGATGCAAAGGCCCCACCTCCCAGTCCCGTCACCTTGAGGGGTAGGATTTCGGCACTCGGTCTATAGTACCAGACTTAGCAAACATTGCCTGGGACATACTTATACTAAAAAACTATTTGTTGTTGGGGCACCTGGGTGACTCAGTCAGTTAAGCATCTGCCTTGGGCTCAGGTCATGATCTCAGGGTCCTGGGATTGAGCCCCCTGTCTGGCTCCCCACTCAGTGGGGAGTCTGCTTCTCCCTCTCCCCCTCCCCCACCATTTGTGCTCTCCCATGTGCATTCTTTCTCTCTCTCTCTCTCTCAAATAAGTGGATAGAATCTTTAAAAAAAAAACAAAACTGTTGTTTATCTGAAACTCAAATTTAACTAGGTAGTCTACATTTTATCTGGACACCCTATTAATAATAAATGCTCTAGCTCACACAGCCAGTAAGTGGAAAAGATGGTTTTTCACCCAAGACTTAAAGCCCTTGCTTAAAAATATCATCGCAGGCAGGAGCAGGCTGGGAAAGTCCCCCGGCTTAGAAGGCAGAACTGGAGTTCTGGTCTACCACGAGCAAGCTATGCCCGCAGGCAAGTCATCTACCTCTCCGTGCCTCCAGCTATTAGACACATAGAATGAAATAAGCTCCTTTTCCCTATCTTGTTGATTAAACAAACTAAATAATAGAATTCTCATGGCAGTGCAACTGTGTAGAAGAGAAAACACCCGGGAGCCCACCGAGGGTTTAATGAGGAAGTCTCTTGTCTTTCCGAGGTGGCTCCTGTTCTCCAGAAACATCAGGAAAAAACCTTTCCCAGAGAGAATTCTCCCTCTTCCAGATCCGCGGGGCTCAGCGAGGCTCCCGCTAACCGCGCAGGTGCTGGCTTCACCCCTCTTCCCCGGCCACGGTTGGGTTCCTAAGTGGAGAAGGGGCAGGCTGAGATGACCCCTGACCCTGAAGTCACCACAGCGCTGACTCGGGACCTGAGAACAGTCAGATGCCGTGTGCCCTCCCTCCTGCCCCTCCGCTCAGCCGGGAGCGTGCTCTCTCCAGCGGAAATCCTTCAGGCTCTGCTCGCCACCTGCCGCTGAGACCCCAGTGAACCCGGTGGGCGGGATGAATCCCTTGGGATTCTGCTTGGCAAAATCACCTCCATGTACATGAACCAGAGTTTCTTAGTTTGGCATTCAAGGCTTACACAGGATAGAAACCACTGTTTCCATTCTGAAACCGGAGAAACTGAGACTCAGTGAGACAAACGGGCTCGTCTTTGGGTGGTCTCCCAGCTGGTGAGAGCCACAGGCAGGGCAGGCCAAAAGTTCCCACCCACAGCTCAGCCCCACAGAGGACCTACAGCCCCGAAGAGTCGCGTATACCAAACTACAGCTCCCAAGGCCTGGGTAGCTCTGAATTGTTGGAAGGTAGGCTGCTTCCTCCGGGAAGGCCTCCGGGACACACAGAGCTCCTGCAGGGGGATGTGTCTGATGGATTCTGATGAGCCTGGTTTAAAGTGGAGAGCCAGAGACATGCCAAAGACCCTCATTGACACTTGCTCCATGCCTGGCAGAGAAGCATCTAGAAGCTCCATTCTCTAGGAACCAGAGAGAATACCCCATTCCCAAGCGTACACTGCTCCCCGCCAGCCAGTCAGGAGCACACAGTGGGTGCAAACGGCACTGGCTTTGAGAGTGAGAAGCCTGAGTGTGCAGCCCGGCCACGGCACTCTTGGGATAACCTGACCTCTCCGTTGCTTCCACGAGGATCAGAAAAAGGCAGGTAGAGAGGCCACGCCACCAATGAGAGCGTTCACAAACTTGCACTGATTTTATATATTTTACATATTTATGCAGATAAAGTACAGAAATAAAGATAAGGGGGAAAAAACCATAAAAATCACCCATAATCTCACCACCTGGAGATAATCCACATAACACGCTCTCACCCACCCCACTGGAATGGGGTGGGGGGTCCTGTCTTCAGGTCAGATTAAATAGATTTCATTTGATTTTATTATTATTATTTTTTGGATTTAACAGATTTTAAAAGGCAAATACAAAATGAGACAAAACTCACTCTACCATGCATGCTGGTTATTAGGTTTAATCATACAGTGGTGTTTGCTTTTCCCCAATTTTTTTTTTCTTTTTAAATCACATTTTTACTGGTTGCACACTTTAGGTTTCCTGGTCTTTCATCTAATTTGCAGACCTCAGATAAAAATATAAAATAAAATCTGCATATGAGAGAAACCTTAATGATTTATGAAAGCTTTTCATATATATTCTTTATTTTTTTTTTCTGGAGAGACAGAGCGCACAGCAGGGGGAGGCAGGGAGAGAGAGAAACTCAAGCAGACTCCCCGCTGAACACAGAGCCTGACACAGGGCTCGATCCCACGACTCTGAGATCATGACCTGAGCTGAAACCAAGATTCAGTCCTTAAAAGACTGTGCACCCTCCCATATATATAGTCTTTCTTGTCAGAACATGGTAGTGAAGTAACCTGGAAGGAAACTGTTTGTCCCCATTTGATGTGAGTACCGAGTCTTCAGGGAGAGAAGTATGACACCAAGTTCCCCAAGGGGTAGAAACCACACTCGAAGCCAGATATCCAGACTCTCGAGTCCAGAATATTCTCCATGAGCCAACAGTGGCTCATGACCCATGTGCAGAGCAGGAGGTCAGAAACTCTGCCTTTAGAGCCCAGGTGATTGAGTTCTTCGGCTCTGGGTCTCAGTTTCCCATCTGTGTGTCCCTGCAGCATTAGCCATGAGAGACCCACGTGGACATAAGGGATCGATGACATGTCACTGCATCTGGCTCCGTGTGCCCATGGCAGTCGCCGTCGTCAGCAGGGCGGGGAATTGCCTGTTCTTGAGCCGATGTGGCCAACATCCCCGGCCCTCAGCTTCCCAGAGGCCCCCCATCGATTCTCATCCCCACGGCCCCTCTCCACGGGGACAGTGCTCTCCTCTTCCCCATGTCGCTGCACTTCCGTCACTGTGGGTTTGTCAGCAAGTGGCTGAGTCTTGGTTCATCCATCAAAACGTTCTTGAACCTTCCCTGTGCCAAGCATTTTGCAGGCTGCTGGGGACAGAGGCCAGGAAGATGGTGAGATTCCTGTTCTTTGGAATCCTTCCACCCCAAGAAAGACCCTTATGAACAGGACCCCTGGAGGGATCCCGAGGGAAACACAGAGGAGGTGGCAGGGGGCCGGCTCGGCTTCACGGAGGGAGGTGACGTGGGACCGGGGCATGGCAAAGCCAGGAGGAGCTGGGCAGAGGGAGGGGGAGGGAAAGGCTGGAACAGCACAGCCCCAGGAGCGGGGCTCGGGATGACGGGGAGAAGTGCGTCAGACTGCGAGGGAAAGTGGGGTGCGCAGGGTGCAAAGAGCCTCGGGAGCCGGGCCGGGAAGCTGGTGTCACCCTGTCCTCCCGGCCACTTGAGCAGGGTTGGCAGTCAGATATGCCCGAGCCCCTACCTCTGGAAAACACCAAGCAGAAGGGAGAGGAAGAGCCAACTCCCAGAATCCTTGCAGGGGACTGGCATCCATGCAGAGCCCCACTCAGGGCTGGGGCGGGGGGCAGGGCGCCGTGGGGGTGGTGATGCCCAGCCCAAGCCACCCAACCACGCAGCTGATTTCCATTTCCCTGGGCCTTCAAGGTCACAGGCAGAAGGTGCCCACTACACAAACTGGAGGGCTTCCCCTATGGGTTGGAAACTCCTCTCCTCTGCTTTGGAGTTGAATTTTTCCTGCTAGCTTGTCGTCTTACTGCTGCACAAGTCCTGTAAAGCACTTTCCTGCCCTAGTTCAGGCTACATTGGACAGTGCTTGGCATTCACGCCCCTGCCGAAATGACCTCAGTAGTAACAGTAACAGCCACCATGTACCAAGGGCAGCCGACGCGCCAGGCACCGCCCAAAACCCATTCGCCTTGGCTCCCTTGACCATGAAGCTGCCTGCTTGTCCATTCCCTTCTTCCCTTGCCTCCCTCCACACTGGGACGCCTCCACACTGATGTGGCTTTAAATGAGGCCCTTTAAAGTGCAGAGTTTTGCCAATTAAGCCCAGATTCGAATCTGAGTCGGCTGGGCAACCGTGTAGGTGTGGCAGCCAGTGCTCAAAGCAGCAGTGATTGAAACTGGAAGCGAGTCTTTCCCTCCCACGTGTGAGTCCCAGCAGACCTGCTGCTCAGCTGGGCTCCGCAAAGCCTTCGGGGGTCCAGGTTCTTTCCGTCCTACTGCTCTGCTCCCCCTAAGGTGTCACCTGCTTCAGAGGACGTGTGATGGACTTCCCTTTAAGGACACAGCGCAGACGTCCCTGGAACCCCCTGCACTCAGATCCTAGAGGCCAGACCCTGGCGGGGGGCTAGCACGGCAGCGAGGTAGCATGGAAGGCTAGCGCTGGTTCAACCAGCAGGCATGTTTTTAGCTGTGCGCCTTCGTTCCAGTCTCCACACAGCAGTCACCATGCAAGACTAGCCGTGCTAGAGATTTCTCAGGGCGATGCTGGTGAGGAAAAACGGAGCGGGATTAAGGGAGGCTGGGTGAGCTGTCAGACCATGAGGCAGGGGTGAGTGGGGTAAGGGAGGGACGCCGATGGGGGAGGAAGGGTCTCGGATGCGTTCTGATGGGGTCCGGCAGGGGCCAGGGATTCGGAGCCAGAGGCGTCCAGCGAAGGAAACCCGCCTCCCCCGGTGTGCCCCATCCCTGGTCAGCTGGTGGGGAGCAGCCCCGGGCAGCCCAGCTCACGGAAGCAGGTCTAGGGGCGGCAGCGGGCTGTTGGCACAAAGCTCCCTGCTTTGGAGAGCTGAGAAGTGCATGTGCGTGGCCCCTCCAGTACGTAACTCTGGGCAAGCAGCTTAATCCGCAGATCCCCGTGTCCCCAACTCTAAAATGGGGATACGGGCTCTCACATGGGGTGGGCGTGAGGACGAGAGATCGAATCTGTGACGAGCTTATCCCTGTGCCTGGCACTCGGGAGGCTCCCACTGTCGTTGTTGTCAGTGCGGATGTCGTCGTAATTCTTGATTCCAGGCTTCCAGGCCCAGGGCAGACGTGAGCAAGAGCTGTGCCTTAGAAAGTTTCGGGTAGCACAACGCTGCTGCGCCCGCTCCCCAAGGGCCGTTGGGAATGTCGCTAAACACTTGCAAGGAGGCATCCCCCTCCTTTCTGAAATGACCGAGTTGACAGGCCAGAGAGGGCCCATGCGGAGGAGGCACAGAGCAGACCTGGAAATGGGGGCCTTGGGGCGGTGCAGCGGTGGCGGGGGGAGCAGCGAGCAGGAGCTCTGGGCAGCCTGGTGGCCATGCCCCTGTGGCTCCGTGTGCTCCGTGTGCTCCGTGGCCCGTGCCCCGTGGCCCCATGACTCCGTGGTCCTGAGCAGCAGCCCGGCCTCCCGAGGGCCGCCTCCTGCCTCAAGTCGGGTGGGAGGGTCACATGCTTCTGCGGGACTGTTTCTCTTTCCAAAGCTGCTGACTAATAAGGCACTTTTAAAATAAGAAGCCTGTTTCTTAAATATCCAATTCAACTATATTTGGGAAGTATTTGCCCTTGGCTCTTTGGCTCTTTGCCCTTGGCCCAGGGAATCAGGGTGAGCAAAATAGAGTCCGGCCCTGGAGGGACCCCCAGGCAAGACAAGCGGCAGCAACAAACATGGGACAGCAGTGCCTTGTGCTGATGGGCCTAAGGGACAGGGACATACAGGGGACGAGGAGTCCCAGCCGGGTGGTTAGAGAGCTAGCGGTCAGTAGGGGCAGAGCCAACAGGCTGTGAAAACACAGAGGGCGTATACCAGAGGCAAGGCCCTGCCGGAGGGTGGGCAGCTGGGAGGAAGCAGACATAGGGTGTGGTCTGCAGGGCCCAGGGAGCCAGCACCAAGGGCCTGAGGTCAGCAAGGGCTTTCCGGTGAGGCACTGGGGAGCCACTCGGAACACAAAGAAGAGTGGTGGGGTCAGATCTGCATTTCAGGACTGTCGTACCAAGGAGCGAGGTGGGCTGGGCAGGAGGCACTTGCTTCATCTTACCCCCTACCAAACCTCGAGCCCCCTGAAGCTGCCTTTCCTGGTTCCCCACTGCCAGTTCACTGACGAATTCACGTGTGGATGCGGAAGAACACGTTCAGGCCAACGCTTTCAAAAACATTCCCAAACCGAAACAGTACTCGCTGACAAATGTCTCAAAGGAGGGACCAACATGCCTGTTACCTACTGCCTGTTACCTACTTCCCGCTACTCCGGGCCAGGCCCTCACCTACCAGATCTTGTCCGTTCAGCACTGACCACAGCCCTGCCCTCCCACGAGGTCACCGCAAACGCCGAGTCTCTGAGTCTGCTTTCATGTGAACTGGGGCCGGCGGAGACAAAATCTGAAATTAGCTCTTCTTGTATTAAGTTCAATGTTCTTTCTACCAGAGGGTATGCACCTGCACGAGAATAAGCACAGATTCAGGCTTTCCAGAAACGCAAGTTCTGTCTCTTCAGTGAGTGCGTGCGTGTGTGTGCACATGTGTGCATGCACACGTGTGTGTAAGTGCATGTGCGTGTGCGTGCGTGCGTCTGCCAGCCATCCTCTGAGATTCTCCATTGAATTACCGTGTGAAGGGAGGCCCCCGCTCGGGACAGCCCTGCTAGGTTCCCGGAAAACCCCGCCCGAGCTGCCCATGGAGATTTCTGGAAACCCCGGGCCGGCCGGGTCAGCTAACCCAAAGGCTGTGCAGCTGAAGGGAGAATGGAGGCCCCTAGGGCTGTTTACAACTGCGTTCCAGCAGGAATGTTGTCTGTGCAATGATTTGCCTTCTAAAGCCTGACTCTCGGATTAATCCCCCTTCCCAGCAGAATGAGTGCCCTGCCGGGATGACAGACCACAGCCAAATCCAAGGGATGGCCTTGCTCTGGCCCCTCCCAGCCGCTCTCAGGGGCTGTCCCGTTAGGGAGGCCGGAGGCTGGGGTCGGATGGTGACCCGGTTCCGGTCAGCACTGCGGGGACAGGGTGGTGACCAGAGCAGCCCTCTGCTGCAGGGAGCAGGCCTTTGTCTGCCAGGGAGACAAAGCTCCTGGGCAGCCTGAGGCCAGGTTTGTAGCCTCATTGCTTGCTATCTGCCCGGGTTCTCAGAGCACTTTCCACAGAGCTCCCCCACCATAGTGGTGTTGTCAGGGCCCAAGTGAGGAAACTGAGGTAAGCCGACCCAAGAGCAGCCTCTGGCTCTCGATATTGTCGCCAATCCCCGCCACAGCCCCAAAATGGCTGTGGTCACTGCCTTTTCCACAGGAAGAAACCAAACACTGCAAGATTTGATTACTTGCCCCACGTCATGCGAGCAGGAAGTGACAGAGCCAAGACTTGAACCAGGCTTATCTGGATCCAAAACCATGGCTTCTGGAAGCCGAATTAGAGGGTTAGGCCTGTGAGATCCAGTGCTGAGTTCACCTGCGGGATAATCACACTTTGTGGACATGTGTGGTGTGTGGTGTGTGTGTGTGTGTGTGTGTATGTGTGCGCGTGCGCATGGTATGTGGTATGTGGTGTGTAGTGCAGTGTGCAGTGTGTGGTATGCACGTGTGTGTGGTGTAGCATGTGTGCTTTGTGTGTTGTGAAGTGTGTGTGTAGTGTGGGGTACATGTGTGTGGTGTGGCATATGTGTTTCGTGTGTTGTGAAGTGTGTGTGTGTGGTGTGAAGTGTGCGTGTTGTGTGGTACATGCGTGTTGTGTGGCATGTGTGTTTCATGCGGTGCAAAGTGTGTGTGTGGTGTGTGGTACATGTGTATGGTCCGGCATGTGCATTTTGTGTGGTGTGAAATGTGTGTGTGTTGTGTGGTACATGTGTGTGGTGTGGCCTGTGTGTTTCGTGTGGTGTGAAGTGTGTGTTGTGTGGTACATGTGTGTTGTGTGGCATGTGTGTTTCATGTGGTGCGAGGTGTGTGTGTGTTGTGTGGTACATGTGTGTGGTGTGGCCTGTGTGTTTCGTGTGGGGAAGTGTGTGGTATGGTGTGTGTGTGTATGTGTGTGTGTGTCACACGTGTCTTATGGACAGGCTTTAATGTGACACCCGCGTAGGACGCACAAGCTGGAGGGCCTCCCAGGACGCGCTTGGCCCCCCTAGAGTAATTAGGTGCACGAGAGTCGCTCTCTGGCTCTCTGCTGTATCCCGAGAACCTAGAAACATTCCTGGCACTTGCAGGCCCTCGATACAGATTTACTGAATGAATAGCTCAGTAGACAGTCATCATGTTTATGGCTGTTCTTGTCACGAGGTGAAGAGCGTGGGAAGAGTCTAGGTGGAAGGCGCTTGGTTTTCCGAAATCCCAGGGCAGACGAGGGAAAGTGGGGAGCACACATCGGGGTCTCGTATTATCACCTCATCCCTGGGACTCTGATTCACGCCCTCCTGAGTAATAAGGACCTCCTTCCCCCAGAGAGAACCGGAGGCCCCTTTTCTCAGCCCTGCACACTCTTCTCGGCCTCGTCCCCTGAGCAAGCCCTTGGGCTCCCACCACCCAAATCTCACCAGCCTCTGAAGACAGCCCCCCGTTCCCCCCCCACCCTAGTTTCCCCTCTCCTATACCTGAAGGAAGCTTCTGCTTCAGAGTCCCCATGACCACCCACTCCCCGCACAGGTGCCTCCAAGGCCCTGGCACAGGCAAGCAATGTGTTCACAAGTTCAAGGGTGTCTGTAAAACCGGCAAAAGTAAGCTGTTTTAACCCTGGTGGGCTCAGGCCACTGTTTCTTTCCGCTCTGGCTTACCCTGTGTCCTGGGTTGAAGAGTGTCTGTGTTAGTCAAGATATAAAGGGTGTCTGTGGATTTATCAGAAGGGGAGATGTATTGTAGGAATTTTCTCACGCAGTTATGGAGGCTGAGAATTCTCACCACCTCTCATTGGCAAGCTGGAAACCCCAGAAAGCTGCCAGTGTCACTCAATCCATGGCCAAGGCCTGAGAACAGTGGTCCTGATCTGAGTCTAAAAGCCAGCGACAGGAAATGACAGATGCTGGCGAGGATGCGGAGAAAGGGGAACCCTCCTACGCTGTTGGTGGGAATGCAAGCTGGTGCAGCCACTCTGGAAAACAGCATGGAGGTTCCTCAAAGAGTTGAAAATAGAGCTACCCTATGACCCAGCAATTGCACTACTGGGTATTTACCCTAAAGATACAAACGTAGTGATCCGAAGGGGCACGTGCACCCGAATGTTTATAGCAATGTCTACAATAGCCAAACTATGGAAAGAACCTAGATGTCCATCAACAGATGAATGGATAAAGAAGATGTGGTATATATACACGATGGAATACTATGCAGCCATCAAAAGAAATGAAATCTTGCCATTTGCGACGACATGGATGGAACTAGAGGGTATCAGGCTTAGTGAAATAAGTCAGTTGGAGAAAGACAACTATCATATGATCTCCCTGATATGAGGAAGTGGAGATGCAACATGGGGGGTTGGGGGGGGTAGGAGAAGAATAAATGAAACAAGATGGGATCGGGAGGGAGACAAACCATAAGTGACTCTTAATCTCACAAAACAAACTGAGGGTGGCTGGGGGAGGGGGGTCGGGAGAGGGGGGTGAGGTTATGGACATTGGGGAGGGTATGTGCTATGGTGAGTGCTGTGAAGTGTGTAAGCCTGGCGATTCACAGACCTGTACCCCTGGGGATAAAAATACATTATATGTTTATAAAAAAATTTTTTTAAAGTTAAAGTGTAAAAGCCAGCAAACTGGGAGCACCGATATCCAAGGGCAGGAGATGGTGGGTGTCCCCACTCGAGCAGAGGGTGAGCTCACTCCCTCTGTCTTCTTGTTCTGTTCAAACTCTCGGTGGACTGGATGACGTCCACTCACACTGGAGAGAGCATCTTCTTAGTGCATTGCTTCAAATGCTCCTCTTTTCCAGAAACACCCTCGTAGACATACCCAGAAATGTTTTACAAGACAGCTGGGCATCCCTGAGCCCTGTGAAGCTGACACACAAAATTAAGCATCCCGGTGTTCCCTTCTCCCCCCAGATTTCATGTTCTTCCTTGAACTTCAGAATATGACCTTATTTGGAAATAGGTTATTTGTAGATGTAACTAGCTAAAGTAAAATGAGGTCACACTGAGGTAGGTGGCCCCTTAATCCAGGATGACCGGTGTCCCCATAAGAAGAGAGGAGACACAGAGACACAGGAGAGAACACTGGGACAGAAGCAGAGATTATAGTGATGGGTCTACAAGCCAGGGAACACCAGAGGTTAGAAGAAACGAAGGATCCTCCCTTAGAGCACTCGGAGAGGGAGCCCGTCCCTGCTGACACGTTGATTTCAGACTTCCAGCCTCCAGAACCAGGAGAAAATGTTACGCGAAGGCACCCAGCTCGTGGCAATTTGTTACGGCAGCCCCAGCATCAGGTGACATTAGAATGGCCACGTGGGATCCAGCTAAGAGGAAGTGGAGTGGGGGACACTTTCAGCTCGGATTCAGTGGGACACCTTTACATGATTCATAGCCGCTTCCTTATAAAGTTAGGCTTGGGAACAACATCCCATTGTACAAACTCACCCAGCTTGCAGCATGGAAGTGAAGGACATGAGGTCGTATCCTGAGGTCTGCAAGATTACTGGGCACCGGAAGTGGGCGGCGGTGGAAGGAAAACAGCATAGGAAATGTGCAGAGCTGGAAGAGAAGCCCTCCAGTGATCTCATGTGTCAAATCCCTAAATGGGAAATTCTGTTCTCATGAAAACCCAGCCAAAACAGAAATTCTCTGCCATCGAGAGCAGAGTCCGGGATGCACCATTCACACATATAAACATGCCATATTTTTTTTTCTCTGTTGGTGGGAATTGCACAAAATAAAGTTTATCCAAATTTTTTGCCTTTGTAGAGCACAGACTGTAGTGGTTCTATAAATAGTGAGTATGACTTGGCGTGAAGTCACATGCTTATTCCAAGCCAATTACGTACGCATCACCATCTCTCTAGAAAACAATACAAAACCATCGTCCTATGAAGAGGCATTCAAAGAGAACAGGGCTTAAAAATGATGCAGGAAAAGTATTATGGAAACGGGCAAGGAATTAATAGAAATACATTATTTTTCTGGATGTTGTGTTATTTGTGATATTTATCAGCTTTTAAAATTTTGTAATTCTAAATATTACTTTCACACCCAAATTTTGTGTTTCTATTTTGTTCTTTTCTTCATAGAGGGCCTCCCAAGCCTGGACCCACCACAGCTTACCCCCATTTGGAAACACAATCTCCGAATCCAGCTTGAACACCGAGTGCCTTTGGACGCTATGTCCATCAGGATCTGAGCAGCTGTGAAATCACTTAATGGCAAGGAACTGAGAGTCAAAGGACCCCTGTTACTGTCACAGCTCCCTGTCTCTGTGACAAGTCACTTAACTTCACTCTGCCTCTGAAAATGGGAATGTTGGTGCTTTGTCCTCTCTATTTATCAAAGCAGAGGTGGAAAATGAATAGTGTGTCCGTCCCAGTGTGGAGAGTGCTCAGAAAACTAGAAAACGGGACAAAGTAGGAGAGATGTTTAAAACCTCTTGTTTAGTCTAGGAAAATGAAGGAAAGTCAAGGGGGAAGCCCACCTGTAATTCTAACACTGAATGAAACCACTGTTAACATGTCGACATATTCCCCTTGAGTTTTTTCTATGTGGTCTTTCTCTGTATGGATCATGCTGGTTACACAATTTCATATCCTATTTTGCCCTTGAACACGGCATTGTAATCATCTTCGCATGCCACTGGACATGCCTTGGGACCCATGAATATCCCTGTGATGCTTAACTTCTGGGTGCCTGAGTTCCTCCATCAGTAAAATGGACACGCCAGGCAGCTAAGCCAAGTAAGGGCAGTCCCTGCTCTGTCTTCAGTCCTTGGATGGAGAGCCTTCTGGGGGTTCGGAGTAAGCTGGGCACTGGTGAAGTCCTTGAGGTCTCAGTTTCAAGGACACTAACATTGGCAATGGAGAGGAGGACCCAAGGGTGTTTCCGGGCAGGCGAAGGATGAAGAGGCTGCACCCACTAAACCCAGCTCCTTGAGAGATTGAACCTGTTCCTCTTTGTAGACGCACAACAGGGCCCAGTGATGGACAGACCAACAGACAGATGGATGACCAACCTAAGGGACCTACGTGGCAGACCTCATGGGAGTTGGCTGGATAAGCCACCCAAGCAAGGCTGTCTTATGGGCTCAAGGCAAGGCTTTGGTCTCCCACTGAAAGCCCTGCAGTGCGGGCCTGGTTCTGGGAAGAGAAAGACTTTCCCTCAAGACCCCTCTGGCCCCACATGGGCGTCCAAACAAGGGGCTGAGAAAGGGAGACCCTTAGCAGGAAAAATAGACATGCCCCCTCCGGGCTGAGGGGAGACTCAGGGGACCCGCCAGCCTGAGGAAGGGGGGAACCCACGACAGTCACTGAAGCTCTCACACAAGGGCTTTTTCTTTCTGTCAAGAAAGAAGGCGCTGCGGTGTTCCTACAGCTCACCCCCAACGCCCTCCCTAAAGGGGACGTATCCTCACAGGATGTGGCCCACCAGCTACAGGACGACTGGGGTCAAGGCCGCTTCGGGAGGTTCTGGGAACAGCACAGCCAGGTCCTGCTGGCCTGATACCCCCGCATGAGCTCCGTGCCCCAGGCAGTGTGAGGCTCACTGTCCTCCCACGCATCCGCCATGAGGGGGAGATGCTCCAGGATGCCTGACCTTCCAGAAAAGTTTGCTTCTGCTCCAACAGGAAAACAGAAACAGGGGGAGACCCTGCCTCCAGCGAGCACGAAGGGAGCGCAGACAGAGTGTAGGGGCACCCTGAGTCTCAGGGCTCCTTCAACATGGGATTTTTATTACCCGCCTCGCAGACGAGGAGCCCGTGGGGCAGGAGGGTGGGGAGCGGACGCTGGCCCGGCCCCGAGTGGGAGCATCAGGGTCCAGCCAGACCCGAGACAGTGGCAGCCCGAGGGTGTCCCTCCCGGTGTGAGGGTGTTAACACCCCCATAAAACTGTGGGCTCAATGAGAGGAGGAATCAGGTCTCATCCGGGCCTCCCCACCGCTCGCCCAGCGCCCGGCACAAAGCAGGTGCTTCGTAAATGTTTGATGAATGAATGAATGACCAAGGACTCGGTTTCAAAGGCGGGAAAGGTTTGACAGGGTCAAATCTACAAGCAAGTCGGGGAAACGTAAACTAGAAAAAATTACCGCCCGAAAACACTTCCGCAAACACTGATGCTGATGCCCCCACGGAGTGGCCCGTTGTCGGGAGTCCGCTGAGCCCCTGCCGCGTCCCCTGCCTCTCCCCTCCCTGCCGGGCCCCTGCCAGCAGCCTCCCCCCAACCCCGGCCTTGAGGCTCGTCTGGCTGAGCCTCACCTGGCGTCTGGCCCAGGCAGGCCACTTGGCCGCGGTCATACCGAGTGCCTGCACCTGCCACCTGCGAGATGGGAGTCCTTCAGGAATCCCACTCCCGGTTTGCGGGGACGCAGTGAACTCGCCGCAGGGGGGCTCCGAGAAGAAGGCGGCTCCCGGCCGTATTTGGGTCAGTGGGGTGTTGGGTCGGGCGTCGGGGAGACGGCAGGAGATGAAACGGAGCTCACGGGGTCCATGGAGGAAAGATCCAACCCAGCCCGAAGTCCCAGACCGCGAGCCTCATCCTGGTCCCCCTGGCCACTGAGGTGTCCCCCCGTGGGCCCCGGGGACAGCGCCCCACGCGGTGCTCAAGGCCTCTGCCCGGGGCTTGGCTGTCCCTCCGTGCGCTGCCCTGTGCAGAGACTGACACCCTCGCCCACCCGTCCTGCAAACGGTGCCTCTCGCTTTTCCGGCTCTGGTCACTCTGTTCTGTCCTCTGCTTCTCACCCGCCTAGTGAACTCCTACCCACCACTCCGGGCCCAGCTCAAATGTCCTCCTCTCTGCCACGCTTTCTGTCCTGCAGTCAGTCGGTAGCGGTGCGTCCCTCTGTCCCAGTCCGAATCCCGCAGCATCGCGGCTGTTTCCTCCTGTGTCCCCTATGCAGCCTCATCTGTCCCTTGACCACTGAGCTCAGACTCAGCAAGCGGCTACTGAACGGCAGGGAGGAAAGGTAACTGGATTTGGGATTCATTACCCAGGAGAGGGGAGCCCAACGGGGAGTTTGTGCTGAAGACTTTCCTTCCTGTCACTGTCCACACCCCCCCCCCCCGCACGAACCCCCCGCTTGGCTGATCTTCACTTGCTCCCAGAGCCCGGCAGGAAGCAGTGTGGGGGTTACACTCCAAAGAGCCCTTCTAGGAGCCCAAGGCCACAAAGGCTGTTGGCAGGGGGGCCAGGACTCAGACCCAGGACTCCCCGGCCTGGCTCCTTTGGCTGCCCTGGCCTTGACTGTGGGCGGCTGTGGTCTCCCCAAAAGTCCAGTGCGTGGAGCCCAGTGGGGGTGGAGGAGAGTGGGGGGCGCCTGCTCTGGGGGTCCGCTGCTATTTACACTTCCCAGCGCAGGCAGGCAGGCTGTGGTCTGTGGCCCCGGTGGGGAGACGGCGCCAGTGCAAACAAAGGGCAGGAAGGGGAGCTGGGGGGCCCTGACACCTGAGCGTCGACTATCAGCCATCCACATCTTCCCTGGACCAGGCTGCCCACAGCTCAGAGCCAAGAGACCTGGCGGCGGGGGGGGGGGGGGCGGGCAGGGGAGGTGACCCTCAGGAAGCAGAGCTCATGTCCTCGGGCCCCAGCAGCACCCCCACTCAGGGCAGAAGAGCTGGCGTGCTTGTGACTCTGGCAGAAAGGGCCGACTGCAGCCTCGGTGCCGGGTGTGGCCGGAGTGGTGGTGACGGGCTGCCTCGTTTCCCCGGCAACACAGTGGGGACCGTTCCACAAATACCAGCCGGTGGGCGCCCCGCGGGGCGGCCCGGAGGACTGAGGTCTCAGATCTGAGTCTGCCCGGCTACTGCCAGAAGCCTACGTCCTCGGAGCCCCTCTGGCCCCGGCCCCCTCCCCGGGGGATGCCTTCTGCCGTAGGTTCTGCGGGGATTTATCCTCTCATCCGGCACATTCCCGCCATCCACCCACGAACCTCCCCGCCGGGAGTGTCCTTTCTCCTCCGGTGAGCTCCTCCCCCAGCCTCAACGTCTGCTTCCAAGAGCCCCTGGCGTGGTCACATGACCGCCTGGACGTCAGCTCAGAACAATCAGTGGAAAAGATAAGCCTTAGGGAAAAGGCTTGGAGGAACCGTAGACGGGCAGATCGGGACAGAGAGCTTGGGTGAGGTTAAGGATCAGACTCCCAGGGTGAGGAAACCCTCCGTCTCCATCAGCCATCTTCAGAGGCATCACAGAAGGAACTGTGTCTTTCTCTGACTGGCCTGCGACAAGCCCCTTTACCTCTTTGAGCCCCAGGATCCCCTGCCCTGACATGGGGGCATTGAAAGGGATGGTTTTCAAGGTCCTCCCGGTCTGACAACTTCAGGTCCCCTCTCCCCTCTCTCAGACGGTTATCTCTTTTCCCAAGGAGCTTACATGGCTCCCATCGGACTCCCGGGCTGGCCTTGTCCTGTTGGGCTCAGCCCAAGGCGGAGTTCGCTCTGCTTGGCTTTTTAGCATGGGCTCCTCAGGCTGGGGGGTTCCCTAGAGAACCCCACAAGTGTCCCCAACCTATCTGGGACTCTCTGCCACTCCCATCTGCACCCTGCCAGGATTTTCCCAAGGACCTACAACAGCACGTCACTTGTTTTCTTCTCGGTTTCTCTCCAAACACTGACCCCCTGGCCTGAAGAAGTTCTCACCAGCTCTGCGATAGGAAAAACACTGTGTATTGATGGTGTGCACGGAGGCTCGGAGGCCTCTGGACTTCGCTCATAATGTTTAAACCAGGCTTCTGGAACATACGGCAGACTGAACATCTAGATTGAATCCCTTGCAAAACCCTCCTAGAGGTACAGTAAAGAGGTTCATGTGTGTGCATATGTACACACACACACACACACACACACGCACACATACACACACACACACACACACACACACACAGAGCAAAACAGATCATAACAGTGTTTCAGAGATTGGAAAGCAGATGCAAGTAGAGGAATGGGCTTAGAAGATCCAAGAAAGGAAACGCTCAAACCCACAGGAAAGAAGAGTGAGAACCAACCGTGGACACCTCAGAATTCTCAAGGAAGCTCTGGGACTCGGGGCAATTAAGGAGGGTTCGTTTAAAGTAGGCAAAGAAGAAGTTGGGTCTCTTGGTCCCTTCTGTCCCCCGCCTCATGGGCACCTGTCCTTTCCCATCCTGGGAGAACACTGGAGATTTACACCCTGGAAAGGGGTGGAAAGTAGCTCTTGGGATGCCAGAATGCCAGGCAGAGCTGAGGGCCTACATTCTCCCCACAAACAGTGGGACTCAGTAAACGTGGGACCTCCGAAGGCCAGGACAGCTGCCCCCACGCCCTGCCCGAGACCAAAAAGCTATGTCTTCGCTGACTGGGACCTCTAGGGAAAATTCAGACCCCATCAGGGCTCATCACTCTGGTATTTCAGAATACTGTGGACCAAGGGAGGGTCCTGTAAGCTTCCAGGGCGGGAAACAAGTCACATTCAAAAAGCTAGGCATGGGGACGCCAGGTGGCTCAGCTGGTTAAGCACCTGCTTCTTGATCTCAGCTCAGGTCTTGATCTCAGGGTCGTGAGTTCAAGCCCCATATTGGCTCCATTCTGGGTGTGGCGCCTACTTAAAATATGAACATAGATTCCGTGACCCGGCACAGAAGAGCAGCAGAGGTAGGTCCCCAGATGAAGCAAAGACAGACGCCAGGTGACAGCTGAGCCCCAGACGCAGAATGATGGGTCCAGAAGGTAAGAAGGAGCCGGAGAGATGGACTTCAGGAAGACAAAACCGAAAGAGCCCCTGACGCTTCTGAAGGTGTTCAGAAGCCTTTTCGACAAGTGCAAGCCTGCGTGGATTTAGTGATAAATACACAGAAAATCAGACTGTGAAACTGAGATGATAATTAACCTCAGGGCTAACGAAGTCCGTAGAGCAGGAAAAGGATTTGTAATTCACTCTATTTTTTTTAAGCGTAGAAAGTGTTTCCCTGGCTTACTATCATAGACTTACTCGATCTAACTGAAGTTGCACCCTGATTCAACAGGGAGGAAGGGCGGTCCTCACGTCTGGGAAGAGCAGGGATGGAAAATGCGCCCAATTTCCATCTTCCTATTGGGAAATCAGTAGATAGCGTCCACACCGAAAAACTGAAGAGTGCCCATGCAAGCGTGTTATCTAGGGATGTGGAGGTCACACCAGGTCATCGGGGGGAAAGCGAGAACGGCTACTTCAGGGAGGGAAGGATGGGTGAGAGGGGCAGGGCAGTCCCGTCGTGCTTTCACACAGACCTTCTAGAACTATTTGACTCCTTAATAGGTCCTAGTCCACAAAAGTAAAAGCAAAGGAGAAAAATGAGTGGTGGGACTTATTCCTGTCTTTGCTCTAGCAAGCAGTGGCGTTCCCGTGTGGAAACGTGGGGCAACATTGAGGGGCAACGGGCGGTTGACTAGAGTCTGCTCTTTTTTAAATTTAAATTTTAGGTCGCTAATGTACAGTGCAATATTTGTTTCTGGAGTAGAATTCAGTGATTCATCATCTACATACAACACCCAGTGCTCATCGTAAGTGTCCTCTTTAATCCCCATCACCCGTCTAGACCATGCCCCCCGCCTCCCTCCAGCATCCCTGTTTGTTCTCTGTCATTAAGAGTCTCTTATGGTGGGGCGCCTGGGTGGCTCAGTGGATTAAAGCCTTTGCCTTTGGCTCAGGTCATGATCTCAGGGTCCTGGGATCAAGTCCCGCCATCAGGCTCTCTGCTCAGAGGGGAGCCTGCTTCCTCCTCTCTCTGCCTGACTCTCTGCCTACTTGTGATCTCTGTCTGTCAAATAAATAAATAAATAATTTTTTAAAAAAAGAAAAAGAGTCTCTTATGGCTTGTTTCTGTCTCTCCTTTTTTTCTTTCCCTCTTCCCCTCTGTTCATTTGTTTTAAATTCTACATCTGTGTGAGATCATATGGTATTTGTCGTTCTCTGACTGACTTATTTCATTTAGTATGATACTCTCTAGCTCCAATCATGTTACAAATGGCAAGAGTTCATTCTTTTTGATGGCAGAGTAATATTCCATTGTCTACATCACATCTTTATTCATTCACCAGTTTATGGACATCTGGGCTCTCTCCACAGTTTGGCTATTGTAGATAATGCTGCAAACATCAGGGTGCATATATCCCCTCGAATCACTATTTTTCTATCTTTTGGGTAAATACCCAGTCGTGCAATTGCTGGATTGTAGGGTAGTTCTATTTTTTTTTTTAAAGATTTTATTTTATTTATTTGTCAGAGAGAGTGAACACAGGCAGACAGAGTGGCAGGCAGAGGCAGAGGGAGAAGCAGGCTCCCCGCCGAGCAAGGAGCCCGATGCGGGACTCGATCCCAGGACGCTGGGATCACGACCTGAGCCGAAGGCAGCCGCCCAACCAACTGAGCCACCCAGGCATGCCTAGGGTAGTTCTATTTTTAACATTTTAGAGAGATTTATTTATTTACAAATAAATAAATTTATAATATATATATATTTTTATATATTATATATATATAATTTATAATAAAGCGAGCACGAGCAAGAGGGGCAGAGGGAAAAGGAAAGAGCATCTCAAGGAGACTCAGCACTGAGCACAGAGCCTGACGTGGGGCTCGATCTCACAACCCTGAGAACACGACCTGGGCCAAAACCGAGAGTCAGACCCTTAACCAACTACACCATCCAGGTGACCCTATTTTTAACATTTTAAGGAACTTCCATACTGTTCTCTGGAGTGGCTGCCCCGGCTTGTATTCCCACCCACAGCGTAAGAGGGTTCCCCTTTCTCCACATACTTGCGAACACCTGTTGTTTCTTGTGTTGTTAATTTCAGCCATTCTGACAGGTGTGAGGTGGTAGCTCAGCATGGTTTTGATGAAATCCCACCGCATCACTTTTAACGAGTGATGCTGAGCATCTTTTCATGTGTCTGTTGGCCGTCTAGCTAACCCTTTATCAGATACATCATTTGCAAATCTCTTTTCCTATTCCATAGGCTGCCTTTTAGTTGTGTTGGTCATTTCCTCTGCTGTGCAGAAGATGTTATCTTGATGAAGTCCCAGCAGTTCATTTTCACTTTTGTTTCCCTTGCCTTTGGAGACATATCTATCTAGAAGTTGCTGGGCCAAGGTCAAAGAGGTTGCTGCCCGTGTTCTCCTCTAGGATTTTGATGGTTTCCTGTCTCACATGGAGGTCCTTCATCCATTTTGAGTCTATATTTGGTGTGAGAAAATGGTCCAGTTTCATTCTCCTGCATGTGCTGCCCCGTGTTCCCAACTCCATTTATTGAAGACAACAGCTCTTTTCCACCGGACATTCTTTCCTGTTTTGTCAAATATTAGTTGACCATAGAGTTGAGGGTCCATTTCTGGGCTCTCTGTTCTGCTCCACTGTTTTTGTGCCAGTACCCTGCTGTCTTGATGACTACAGCTTTGTAGGGCTTTTGTTTTTGTTTTTGTTTTTGTTTTGTTTTGTTTTGTTGTTTTGTTTTTTAATTTAGTTATTTTCTCAGTGTTCCAAGATTCATTGTTTATGCACCACACCCAATGCTCCATGCAATCCGTGCCCTCCTTAATTCCCAACACCAGGTTCCCCCAACCCCCCACCCTCCTCAAAATCTGGAATCGTGATGCCTCCAGTTATGTTTTTCTTTTTCAGAATTGCTTGGGCTGTTCGGGGTCTTTTGCGGGTCCATTCAAACTTTGGGATTGTTTGTCGCAGCTCTGTGAAAAACGCTGGTGGTGTTTTGAGAGGATCTGCACCAAATGTGTAGATTGCTTTGGGTAGCACAAAGCCTGAGCTTCCCGGAGACAGCCAGCGGCGCAGAGGCCCGGAGCCAGTGGGAAGACGTAAGCCTCTTGAGTCAAGCCAGCCCTTGACCGTGATGAACGCGTGAGGTGGACGTTCGGCCTCAGCGCCGAGCGGCGGTGGAAGGCGGTCACCACACCGTCTAATGCCGCTCTGCCTTCCGCCCCTCCCGCAGCCGGGCACCCAGTGGGCGCTCGGATGTTTGTGGAATTCTTGTCATGGACAAAACATTGAGCTAAATCTGATCTCCAATCTGGTGTGGGTGCACACTCAAGTCTTTTAAAGACTGTCTTCGGGCTATAAAAAACAAAACAAATGCATACATATATATATTATGCTCCCAGAGACTTACCTCTTCTGACTCTCACATCCTCCCAGGAGGTCTAAGGGAGGTGTTTTGAGTTTTCTCTTTGGGGAGGAGACAAAACAGAGAGTCTGAGAAGTCAAACCAGGTCAAGGTCAAGGGGTTCCCTGTGGTAGCGGCTGACTCTCACCTGTGGATGGAGCATCGGATTTTTACTCTTTTATCCTCCGCTTCCAGCCAGCCTCATGGAAAGAGGGAGGTGGGAGGTAGGAGGCCTGGAGCTCGTCACCCCACGGCCCTGACCTAGGACAGAGCGGTGAAATGTTCGGACAGACGGCCCGTGAGCGCCTTCTTCCCTGCAGTGACCACGCATGGTTCATTAATGACTACCCCAGGAAGCAACGTGGGGAAGGGCTTTCCTTCCGCAGCCCGCGTCGGATTCGGAGGGGAGGGAGGAGCAGCAGGAGCACGGGGGCTGTGGAGAACCAGCAGACAGGAAGGGTCTGGGAAGGTAGGAACAGACATGGCCTGAGCCCCTAGTCTGGGTTATGCAATCTCATCGACTCCTTCCAATGACATTATACCTGGGAATAATTATCCCCAATTTCCAGATGAGGAGACTGAGGCTCAGCGGCTCCTGACACGCCCAATTCAGCGGCGGGGAAAAGCGACAGAGCAGGAGCGGGCCTCTCCCCCCTGACCGCACTGACGAAGCAGGTGGGGTTGCTGCGAGTCAACACGGCCAAGTGTGGCTTGTCCCAGGCCCTCATGTGTGGCACCTAAAACTGGAAAATGAAGTGATTCAAGGCAGGGCATCAGCCTGGTGTCGGGCCCGCAGGAGCCTGGTATTTTTAGTCATTGTGTCATTCAGACCAGGATGGAAAGATGTGAAACCACAGGGGCTGGCACGGGCCTTGGGATGAACTCATGAGCCCTGCACAGGGGGAGCCGAGGCCCTCAGATGCCGGTCGCTGCCCAGCGTTGCTGCGGCTTCTTCCTTGCTTTCCTCGGAGCTCCGGGTTCTCTTAAGTCAAAGGCTGTGTGAGCTAGCAGCTGCCTTAAAGATTAAAGAGTCGAATCCCTCTCCACACTAGAGGGGGAACTGTGGCCAAGAGAAGGGAAGTTGCGTGGAAGCGAGTGGCAGAGCCGTGACCCCATCCAGGTCCCCTGGCCACATCCTCCCCCCCCCCACCCTGCTGCCTCGCCCACCAGCCCCCACCCCCCCCAGCTGCCATCCATTCTTGGGGTGTGGGATGAAACGGGGCGTGGGGATCAGAGCTCCACACCGGGGGTTAGAAAGCACTGGGCTGATTCAAGCCTGTCGCTTACAAGCTTGGCGACCACAGATCTGCTGCCTCACTTTTGCGGGGATACCCATTTCCCAAATCAGGATGTCATGGCCTCTTGGGGAAGTCCAAAGAGACAGCGTGTGGATGTGACTTCCTGCCCCACCAGCTTCAGGGAATTTCTGGAAGGAAGGGGGTGGGCAGCTGGTGCGGGAGACCCTGTCGACAGCTTCCCAGCAGCTCATTCCTCCTTCCTCCCTTCTAGAAGGACCACAGTGTGTCTGGTACCCACTCTGTGGCCAAGCGCTCCAGGGCAGGGGCAGCCCCCGGCACCAGGGCATTGGGACAATTGTAGTGACTTCATTCTCTGGCCACTAACGGTCCTTCCGGCACAGGCTGTGACACAGTTCTGGCCAATACAAGGGATAAGGAGCCTGCTGCGGGTTTCCAGGGAAGCTCCCTTCCTGGTTAAAAGGGGGGAAAGGCACACGGGAGGAGATAGTCACTGTGCACGGTCCTGGAATGTGGCAGCTGGGTCTGTTTGGGCTTTATCACCACCGGGGCTTTACCTGAGGGCAAAGGACAGCAGAGCAGAAGGACGAAAAGAATCTGGGCCCCCCCCCCCCGAGCGGCCCGCCCTCTGACAGCTGGCCCTGGGCACGCACAGATTCACGGATCATGGAGGCTTTTGGTATTTGAAGATCATTCTAGCTGCCATGGTGGGTCCCAACGGACGTACATGGTGATTGTTCTTTTAATGCCAAGCCTGACTCAGGACTTGACTCTCCTCGAGGCCCTTTCAAAAGGCGTGCAAGCTCATTAATCCAACAAAATCTCCCTCTTCTATGTGAACTTCCTGACACAGCCCTTCGTCTCCTCGCCTGCTCCCAGGGCCTGCGTGTCCTGGTCGAGGCGGGTCCCACCGAGAGCATGAGGTCAGGGGTCACCACGATGCCAGAAGACACGGCGGGTGCTTGCACGGACGGCTGCTAACCCAGGGCGGCTGTTCATCCTCGGCGGAGCTTGGCACCAGCACATCCCAGGGCAACTCACAAGGTGGGGCAGATCTGTCTTCTGGGTCCCTGCCGGCGAGGTCCCCTCCCCTGGAGCTCCCCTTCTACCCTGCACATCCGACATCCTCCTTGCCTCCTCTCTCCGTTCCTTACCTAGCGCCTGCCCTCAGACGGTGAGCAGGGTCAGACTCTGGGTGGCCATTGCCAGAAAGTTCCTAGGGAAGGGCCAAGTCTCCAATGCGATCCTCAGTTTCCTTCCCTAAACAAAAGCTGGATGATAGCAAGTCCTGCTTCAGCCAAAACAGTTCTGCTGTCGCCTAGCTCTGGGTTAGATCTTCTTCCGGTCAAAAAAATTAAAACCCAGGGGACAAGATCACCTGTAAGGGTCCTTCCAGATCTATGTCCTTTCCTTCCCCCGGTGGGCGACTGGAAACTGTCAGGCAAGGTCTGCAATGCAAATATCCATGGGGCAGGACATGGGGCAGGATGACTATCCATCGATGGGAACAACGGAAGGGGCCCAAGGCAGGCAATAGGGTTTGGTGTGGACTATGGCCAAGTGGAATACACTCGTACCTCCATAAAGACCTGCTGTGTTTTAGCTATTGCCTTGAGGGAATTCGCTATCAGGGCTCTCAGAGGTTCTGATTTTTTTAAGAGAAGCCAGGAATCTGGAAATCTATTAGAAATACTGGGAAATAAGGCAAACAAAGCAAATCCAGCCTGTGGGCTGCCAATTTGCAATCCCCCCTCTGAGCGATTCCCACACAGAAGGGCTCTAGGGCTGGGAGAATGAATCAAAGCATAAATGGAGGGATAGTCAAGAGTCTCTCGAATGCCAGGCCCTGTACTAGGAGCACCATGGTTCCATGCCATTCATTCTCTCCACCCCCCTGGCAACTTTGGGGGACACCATCAGCCCTCCCTTGTGGAGCCTGGTTTGTCTGTCCCTCCTGGAGGAGGCCAGCCCTGTGCTTGCCTCTCAAACAGCCTCCCCTGCCCTCTGCCCTTGCAAACAGAACCAGGGAGTTAAATTCGGGAGACCACAGGAGAGAGGCGCAGGAAGAGGGTGCCTGGCCCAGGGGCGTGGGGCCGTGCTAGCAGGGAGAAAGAGCTGTAACCAGACTGTCAGTTCCTGCTAGCCGTGACTCTATTCTCTGCCCTCAAGGCCCAGGTGAGTAGTGTAGTTTGGAGACAAGAAACCAGGAGAGGAGAAAATCAATAGTTACGGAGCAACCACTGCGTCCCGGGCCCTGTCTTCTGTGCATGGTACTTCGCTTCGTCCTCACAACTGAAGGAGGCTGATGTCCCCATTCTACAGATGAGAAGACTGAGCTCAGAAGGTGGAAAGCATGGCATGGAGGCCAGGAGTCTGGTCTGTGTAGCTCCAATGCCTGTACTTCTGACAGCGTCCATGGCTCTTGATACCACATCGAGGACAGGCAGTGCAGTTGGCCGGGTTAATTAGCGACAGCTCCCGTGCTAGAGAAATTGGACTGCACTTGGCTCTTCAGAAAAAATAAACGTGCTTATTCCGGAGGTCTGGTCCCTAGGAAGAGCGAGGCTGCCGGCTGCAGCTCAGAGCCCCTGCTTTTCTGGATGCACTGGGAAAGTGTGTTTCTTTCCTCCGTTCTTGACCTCCAGTGTCCCCAGTCCTTGTCTGCCGGTGTCATTCCCAGCCGGTTTCCCACGATCAAACCAGGAGTGGCAGGTGCTCAGAAGAGCAGAAGAGCGTGTGCTCAAGTAACTCCGGATGTGCCTGTCTGTCTGTCTGTCTGCATGTAGGTAACACCTGACTAGGTGGGAGGTGAAACTAAAATGTGAGTGTGTGTGTATTTACATGGTTAAGTCCCGAGTGAGTGTGTGTGTGTGTGTGTGTGTGTGTGCGTGCGTGCAGGCGCGTTTGAAACCCAAGTTTGTTTGCGTCCGTGTTTCTGTGTGTGTGTGTGTGTGTGTGTGTGGGCGTGAGGCTGGGTTTCCGCCAGGCCCCTGTCGCAGAAGCAGCCGGCCCCTCGCAGCCAACACCGGGAGGGCTGGCAGCCCCACGGGATTCCTGGCGGAATGTGCCAGATTCGCCGTGAAGCTACACAGCTTTCCTCCCGGATGGGTCTGGACAGGTCTGGATGAATCACAAATTCTGAATCCCCCGCGGGCCGCCTTTCCTTCTTAAAATTCCTTTCCGTCTGCTGGAATGAGCGGAGGAGAAGCGGATGGAGGCCGCATGGGTAGGAGCTTCCTGAAATGAAGTGACCTGAAGCCACCCCAGAGCCTGCTGCGTTCCTGGGGTGTCGGGGCCGCCAGAAGGCACCCACGCTCTTCCTGGAAGGTGGCTAAGGTCGGAGCTTCACCTCCTCACACTCCTCTCTCCTGCGGCCCCAGCCGGGAAAGACACCACTGCACAAGCGCGCAAAAGGCACCGAGGGCCACCAAGGGGCCACACAACCCTCTGTCTTCCTATTTCTCTCTCCCAGCGGTCTTTGCCAAGGGACTGTGGAGCTGGTGCCCACCTCACTCTTGCCTTCCTTTTATTTAATTTTATTTTATCTTATTTTATTTTACTTTATTTTATTTGGCCTTCCCTTTTAAAGACCCTCCCCTCCCACCCACCCCAAGCTCTACCTGTCACTGGAGCCCAGACATCCACCTTCTCAGTGGATTTCCAGCCCCTCCCCCACCCCAGGAACCCCCACACCTGCTCCTTCTCAGGCCTCGTAAAGCACCATGGCCTGTGGAGGGGGTAGTCCTCTGGGTGTTGGGACCCTGACCTGGAGTCCAGACTCTGCCCCTCACCAGTGGGGGGGTGGGGGGGGGCGCGGGGGACCCTGAGCCAATCAGCTTCCAGAGCTGCCTTTCCTCATTTGTAAGTGGGGTAAGGGCTCCTCCTGTCTCGGGTGAGATCAGCACCTCCATTATCTATTTTCCACATTCCTAAATCTTTATGTTTTTGATATAAATAGCATAAAGTGAGATTTTGTTTCGTATCCAGTCTTACAATTTTTGTCTTTAACAAGACTATTTAGGGACACCTGAGTGGCTCAGTCAGTTAAGTGTCTGCCTTCGGCTTAGGTCATGATCCCTGGGGTTCTGGGATCAAGTCCCAAATCAGACTCCCTGCTCAGTGGAGAATCTTCTCCTCCCTCTCCCTCTGTGCCACCTACCCCACTCATGCCCTCTCTCTTTTAAATAAATAAATAAAATCTTAAAAAAATAATCCATTTACATGTAACATAATTTCTGATATATTTCTATTTAGCTGTGCCACTTTTGTGAGAACAGTATTGTGGTGCCATATTTTTAAGTCCTTATCTGATAAAGACACATATTAGGATTTTATGAATGAAATGATGTGGTGTCTAAGATTTGTCTTATTTTTATTTATTTTATTTTTTAAAGATTTTATTTATCTATTTGACAGAGAGAGAGCACAAGTAGGTAGAGTGGCAGGCAGAAGGAGAGGGAGAGACAGGTTCACCATTGAGCAGGGAGCCCAATGCAGGGCTCGATCCCAGGACTCCGGGATCATGACCTGAGCCGAAGTCAGATGCTTAATCACCCAACTGCCCTAAGATTTGTTTTAAATTATGCTAGGAAAAAAAAAAAAAATGAAAGAGGGAAATGTAGCTAGAGTACTAAGTGTTAGGATGATGGGGGCATGAGTTCTATTATACTAGTCTGTTCATTTTTGTACATTATCTAAATTTTCTATAATAGAAAGTTTTAAGGGGTGCCTGGGTGGCTCAGTCAGTTAAGCATCTGCCTTTGGCTCAGGTCATGATCCCAGGGTCCTGGGATTGAGCCCCACAGTGGGCTCCCTGCTCAGCAGGTAGTCTGTTTCTCCCTCTCCCTCTGCCTCTCTTCCCCACCCCCAACTCGTATTCCCACTTGCTCCCTCTGCTCTCTGTCTCAAATAAATAAATAAATAATATATATATTTTTTAAATAAATAATATATTTTTGTTCTGCCCATTTTGTTTCTTCTTGTCTCATATCTTGCCTTCCTTTAGACTGATTATCTTTTAGCATTCAACTCCCCCTCCCCATTCATTTAGGAGTTACACATTCTGTTTGAATATATTCAGACTTTACTTTGAAGTGACAACATGCATTCTTAGCCTAACCAAGTCTAAGTTCAGTGAATATTCTTTCCTTTAACCTCATTGCCTCCACCCTCAATTTCTATGCAGTTGTCACCTATTTTATTTTATTTTTTAAGTTTTTTTCGTTTTTGTTTTTGTTTTTGTTTTTGTTTTTTTTTAGTAATCTCTACACCCAACCCGGGGCTTGAAATCAGGACCCCAAGATGGAGTTGCCTGCTCTTCCAGGAGCCCCGGTTGTCACCTATTTTAATTCTTATTTTTCAAATCCTACAGGACATTATTAACATTGCCTAATATAGTCCATGTTACATTTAAATTTATTCATACATTTTCCAGTTTCTTTGTTCCTCATTTCTTCTTGCACCTCAGTCTTTCCAACTGGGGTTCTCTTTCTTCTACCTGAAGTACATCTTTTAGAATTTCCTTCAGTAGAGGGCTTTGTGTGACAGATTCTCTTGACTGTCCTTGATGTGAAACTGTCTTTATTTTTACTTTGATCTTGAAAGATGTTTCTATTTGAGTGTAGGAGTCGCAGTTACAATTATTTTCAGCATATGGGATTCTATTGTCTTCCGGCTTCTATTGCTGCGTTGAGATGTCAACTCTCAGTCCAGCTGTGGCTCACGTGACGTTTCCTTCTGACTGCTTTTAAGATGATCACTGTTGGTGGTTTTTCTGAAACTTCACAACAATATACCTCAGAGTAGATCCAGCATGAGATTTATTGCGATTCTAAAATTTGTGAATCAGTATCTTTTATTTGTTCCAGAAAATTCTCGACCATTATCTCTTCAAATATCACTGCTGCCACATTATCTTACTCTTCTCTCTCTAGGTCTCCAATTATATACATTTTATATATATTTTATACATCTATACACACACTGGACTTTTTCATTCTTTGCCTCTTGTCTTTTCAACCTGAAATTTTCATCTTTCTGTCTTTCCATATTGTACTCCAGAAGAATTTCTTCTTACTTATCTTACAATTCACAAATATTCTGTTTAGCTCTGTGCAGTCTGTGGAGCCCATCCTTTTAGTTCTTTTCTTCTTTTTTTTAATTCCAATATAGTTAACATAAACATTACATTTGTTTCAGGTGTACAATATAGTGATTCAACTATATATTCAAGTATATATTCAACTATATATATTCAAGCTCATCTCTCTATACATTACTCAGTGCTCATCACGATAAGTGTACTCTTAACCCCCTTCAACTATGTCCACCACCACCCTCCCACCTCCCCTCAGTAACCACCAGTTTGCTCTCTATAGTTTAAAGAATCTGTTTGTTTGTTGTGTTTCTTAAAGTTCACATAGAAGCAAAATCATACAGTATTTGTCTTCCTCTGGCTGACTTATTTCACTTGGCATTATACCCTCCAGATCCATCCATGTTGCTGCAAATGGCAAGATTTCATTCTTTTTTATGGCTGAGTAATATTCCGCATTATAGACATACCACCTCTTCTTCATCCAGTCATCTATTGATGGACACTTGGGTTGCTGCTTAGTTCGACTATTGTAAATAATTCTGCAATAAACATAGGGTGCTTATATCTTCCTGAATTTTTTTTTTATTCTTTGGATAGCCCTTTAGTTTTTATTTCAATTACTGAATATTTTTGTTTCTACAAGTTCTATTCGGTTCTTTTTCAAATTGGCCCTATGATTCTTGTTAGATTTCTATTCTCTGAGGACATTTCCAAGCCTGCCTTTATTTTGTTAAACATAACATAGTTCTCTTATAGTCTCGTTCTTGTTCATGGAGCCAAGTTTCCTTGGGAGCCTATCTGTGACTGTTCCAATCGTTGTATTTAAAAAACCACTTGTGGGAATAATTTGTCACCCATGCTAAAGATACCTTCCTCAGAGAGGATTTCCATTTGTTTTTCCAGGCACCTGGGAACATTACCAAGTTCAAGGCTTGAGCGTTTCTGACTCAGGGGCTTTTCCACTTTTGGGTTTTAATTCTCTATCTCTCACCCTGAGAATCTGTCAAAACTCGAGTTCTAATTTTCTGGGTTTACCAAACCACTTCGGGGCAAAAACTTCTTTAGTTCAAGCTCACCTCTCTGAATGAACGTGCCCTTCATTTTGAGTATGGTAGTTTCTTGCTGTTTTGAAATCTTTTCAATGCTTTAATGAAGATAACACCTTACCCATATTTTAGTTTCTCTCAGTAGGAGAATTAATCTAAGTAACTTGGCAACCATACTGGAAACTGGGAGTCCTTTTGAATTTTAGACTCTGATTCTAAAGTGCTTACCCTAGAGCTGGGCCTCACGAACTTTAATGTGCTTACAAATTACTAGGGAATCTTCTCAAAATGTGTATTTTGACTTAGTAGTCTAGAATGGGGATGATGAATTTGCATCTTTAATAAGCCACAGAAAATGCTGAGGCTGCTCTTCTGGTCCATGGACCACTACTCGGAGTAGCAAGTCTGTAGAAAACATTTTCCCAAAAATAAAGCAAGATGAAATTAGAGATGGAGAGAGACTGGAGGAGACTCTTAATCCTAGGAAACAAACTGAGGGTTGCTGGAGGGGCGGTGGGGTGGAATGGGGTAACTGGGTGATGGACATTAAGGAGGGCACGTGATGGAATGAGCACTGGGTGTTACATGCGACTGATGAATCACTGAATTCCAGCTCTGAAATTAGTAATACAGCATATGTTAATTAATTGAATTTAAAATTTTTTTAAAAAAGAAAACATTCTCCCGGAAAACACTGGGAATCTATACATTCCTAAACCAGGGTTTGTGAGTTTCCTAAATGGGTGTTATAAAATTGAGAACCTAAGTGAGAAGAGAAAAAAAAAAAAAGAGGGTCTTTACTCTCTCTTCTTGCTTAATAGAACCTATTGATTCAAATTTATACTTAAGTTTAACAAACCTGAAAACCAGAAGTGTGTATGTGCGTGTGTTGGGTGTTGAGACTGCCAGATATGGGGATAGAGATCATTTACACAATGGATCTTTGGTTCTTGAATGACCTTGAGCTTCCTGTGTTGTCCAAAGTAGGTCAAGTATAACAACAAGGCTCCAGGTCTGAGAACTCATTATCTAGAGCAGCGATCTCCCAATGTTTTAGTCTCAGGACATCTTTACGTTCTTAAAAATTATCGAAGAACCTGGGCTGCCTGGGTGGTGCAGTCAGTTGAGCACCTGGTGCAGGTCGTGATCTCAGGGTTGTGAGATCCAGCCCCATGCCCAGCTCTGTGCTGAGCACAGAGTCTGCTAGAGTTTCTCTCTCCCTCTGCCCCTCCCTGCCTCACTCTCTCTCTCTCTCTCAAATAAATAAATAAATCTTTTAAAAAAATTATCAAAGAACCCCAAAAGCTTAAAATTCTGTGGGCAGGGAACCTGGGTGGCTCAGTGGGTTAAAGCCTCTGCTTTCGGCTCAGGTCATGATCCCGGGGTCCTGGAATCGAGCCCCGCATCGGGCTCTCTGCTCAGCAGGGAGCCTGCTTCCTCCTCTCTCTCTGCCTGTCTCTCTGCCTACTTGTGATCTCTGCCTGTCAAATAAATAAATAAAATCTTTAAAAAAAAAAATTCTGTGGGCAGATTTATCAATAGGGACTATATTGGAAAGTAAAACTGATTAAATTTTAAAATACCTATTAATGAATTTAAAATAATAATTACCCATCACATGGAAACACAAATAATATATGTTTATGAAAAATAATTGTACATTTTAAACACATAAAAAACTTAGGAGAGGGGCGCCTGAGTGGCTCAGTGGGTTGAAGCCTCTGCCTTCGGCTCAGGGCATGGTCCCAGGGTCCTGGGATCGAGCCCTGCATCAGGTTCTCTGCTCATCAGGGAACCTGCTTCCCCCTCTCTCTCTGCCTGCCTCTCTGCCTACTCGAGATCTCTGTCTGTCAAATAAATAAATAAAATCTTAAAAAAAAAAATACCTTAGGAGAGCGACACTGTCCTAGACTCACAGCTGGAGTCCTACACCACATGCTTTCAATCCATCGGGATATATGGGTTTGTTTGAAGAACAGCTGCGCTTACAGACAATGTAGTTTAAAAAGGGAACAGTATCGAAATAGCCTTTTTCAGACTATTGTAAATATTCTTCTTCGACAGTATTTCTCAGTAGTTTCTCGAAGATAGTTGCAACATGGACTCTGAATCCATATCAATACTCTTTTTATACTGTTACATTAAAATCTGTCGTTCTGTCTTGAACTTCGAATGGATCTTTTATCCATGCATGATTTTGTAACATAATGCATTTGTTGTTTGGAAAATATTGGTTCTCTGAGTTATACAGCTTCCAACTGTTGACACATTTCATCACACAATATTAAAAAACATACACACACTCATTAATTTTTAACCACGTCTCATCAGTCTTTAAGTCCTGGGACGCTACCGAGCATACGGTGGCGGATAGAAGGTTTCCAAAGTCTAATTTTTTGCTTGAAAACTAGAATCCTCTCATTGGCAACAAACGCTGTCAGTTGTTTTGCTTGAAGAGACAGTTCACGTCTTTCATTCCATGGAAATATTTGCCAAACATCAAGTCAGAGTCATCCTCTTCTGCCTATCAGCTGTGCTTTTTGAGTCAAAACGATGTTCTATGGAAAATGCAGGTAGTTCTGCTTGCAAGCTGGTCCCGCCGTGCCTTTCTTCCCCCACCATGTTTCAGGAGGTGTAGACGTGCTTTATGATCGTTTTCCAGTTCCTGACACAGAAGATTGAAAGGCTGTGTATTTAAAATTTGAGATTTAATAACATTAGTAATTTCTACTGCTTCATCAAAGACATTCTCAAGTGAGACTGGACAGTTTTTCCGTTGTGGGGTGTGGGGTGGTGAAGACCTCTGTGGCCACTGGAGCACCACGGGGGTCCCTGCCCTGATGCCTCGCTGGGGCACCAACCCTTTGCCCACCGTGTTCTCGAACGACCCACGGAACTGTCAGCACAGTGGCAAAGGCAGAGCGGCTTAGCGTCGGTATGAAAATAGCCTTGATTTCAAGGACTCCCCGAGGATTCCGGATTTCCTGAGGGGTTTAAGGACTATGATAACTTGAGAAGGTTTCATGTAACATTTTTAAAGTAATGGTTAACCCTACTGCCAAGGGGCACCTGAGTAGGGCAGTCAGTTAAGTGTCTGGTTCTTGGTTTCGGCTCAGGTCGAGATCTCCGGGTCGTGAGATCGAGCCCCATGTCAGGCTCCACGCTAAGGGGGTGTCTGCTTCTCTCCCTCTCCTTCTGCCCCCCCCAAATAAACAAATAAATCTTTCAAAAATATCCTACTGGGGCACCTGGGTGGCTCAGTTGGTTAAGTGTCTGCCTCTGGCTCAGGTCACGATCCCCAGGGTCCTGGGTTAGAGCCCCACATCAGGCTCCCTGCTCTGCTGGAAGTCTGCTTCTCCCTCTGCCTGCTCATGAGATATCTCTCAAGTAAATAAACAAACAAACAAATAAACAAATCTTTAAAAAATAAAATAAAAAATACCCTACTCTTAAATATGCCATAACTTTGAGGAACAATGAAATAGAACTGTGTATTTCCATATGGAATTTTTTTCCAAATCAAATGCAATACGCCAAAAATGTTTTTAAAAATCATGGAACAGTAGAATTTTGTTTTATGTAGTATAACATCATCACGTTTACATTTATACATGTATGTGTGTGATATTTACACAATACACACTGTCCCATCAATTTCTTCTGAGGACCTTCAAGTTTTTTAGGATGTCTATAGTTAAATTGATTCTGATAATATTCTCATATGTTGTCTCGTTCAATGACTAAACAATTTTTAAAGATGTTCTAAGAGGGGAAGAAAGAGCCCATTATCTCAGCTCAATGCCTCCCTCCGTCAGTCCTTGAGTCCCTGGCAGGCTGCACAACAACACTAACCAGATTTCTTCCCAGGAATATCACGGCATGTGTTCCTTGGGGAGGAACAAGGTGGCCTGGGGCCGGGCGAGGGGTACGGGGCTGGTCTCTGGCCAGCACCATGCTGGGAGGAGGGCCTCCAGTCTGCCGGGGGGAGTAACCCTCCTTGCTGTCAAGATTTACAAATAGCCTGGCTTTTCGCAGTGTTGGGGGGATGAGGGGGAACTGGATGCTTTTTCCCCTTGTTGTTTAGACATTTGTAAAACCTGTAGGGACAGGCAAAACAAAACAAGACACCCTCTTGTGCATCAGGATGGCTACAGGTGGCTGGGGATGGCCCGGGAAAGGCTGGACTGACTCCCTGCCTCTCGGGGGTGGGGGGCACTATGTGCTAGGGGACAAGCCCACAGCAGGGCCTGGAAGGAAATGCCACTCGGCAGGTGGCGTGTGATGCCCGAAGGGGCCTCAAGGACTCCAGGTGCGGAAAGAGACGGTTGGAGTCCTGACCCCACTCCCCCAAGATTCCGAAATCTCAGACACCTGACGTCGCTCCCTGACTCTCAGCTTCCTGAGTGGCAGATGGACCTATGACAGCACTCTCAAGACTTTGCTGGTGCAGGATAAAGGAGACAGTATGTGTCAAGCCTCAAGCAGAGTCAGGCACACAGACACTCAATAGATGGTCGTTTAATCGGACGAAGAATATGTACTAACCAAGTAAATTGTGGGAGGAGTGTCCCACTAGTCCCACGTCCCTTTAGGGAAAAGCCGGACCAAAGGCAGGCAGGCCGGAGGGGGAGGGGTGATGCTGGCAGGTGCTGGGGCTCGGGCATAAGTCTGAGGTCCAGACCCAGAACAACCACACCTGTGGGCATGGAAGGGGGAATGGCTGCAGGGAGGCAGGTGGTCAGGAAAGAGCCCAAGCCCGGGAGACAAGGAGAACCAGTGGGCACCCCTCTTGGAAGCAGCCAGACCCGTGCAGAGCGCCCGCTGTGTGTACCCCAACCACAGCGTCACCATTGTTGGCCTGAAGGCAGGAAGGCAGCAGCGGCCCCTCAACCCCAGGCCAGCAAGGAATTCGAGAAGGAGGCGTCAGTGAAGGCTGACCACCTGCCCGCCTCCTCCCATGTCAGCCCCACCACCTGCTGAGACCCAGGCATGGGGGCCCCCTGCTGCTCAGACTCTCCCAGCCTGGGGCTCAGAGGGGTCCTAGCCTGGGCTGGGCTTCTCCCTGCTGCTCAGATGCCTCCCCATGCATGGAGGGAGGAGGCCAGAGCTGGTGCCCAGCGGGGCTGGGCCCTCGCGGTGTGTGAGCCAGAGAGCGGGGCCTTGGGGCCTGCGTGGTATCAGAGCAAAACCTAAGCACTTAGCGTTAGTGCCTCGGGCGCTGTGGGGGACGGAGAAGCAGCGACAGCGAGTCTAGCTTTCGATGTAGTTGGAGACATAACGTCACACATGAGAAAATAATAATATAAGCGTGTAAATTCTAAAATGTGGCACAGGCACCCCAGGAACTTGTTTATTCTTCCATTTATTTACTTCTGTGTGATAAGCCCACGTTCCCAGAAGCCCCAAGAACGTTGATAGAGTTAACTACTGATATAAGAGTTGTGTGTGGTGGGGCACCTGGGTGGCTCAGTGGGTTAAAGCCTCTGCCTTCGCTCAGGCATGATCTCAGGGTTGTGGGATCGAGCCCCGCATCGGGCTCTCTGCTCAGGAGGGAGCCTGCTTCCTCCTCTCTCTCTCTCTGCCTGCCTCTCTGCCTACTTGTGATCTCTGTCTGTCAAATAAATAAATAAATTCTTTAAAAAAAAAAAAAGACTTTGGTGTATCAAAAATAAGCAAGAAGAAAGAAAATTAAACAAAAACTAAATAAAAATCACTACATATATGAAAACAGACTAATGTCCTTGAAGTATGAAGGACTTCTACAAATCAGTAGGAAGGTGAGAAATAACCAAATATGACAATGGACAAAGGACATCGTAATAACACATTTCGTAAAAGAGAAGTGGACATGGATAAAGTGCCCGGAAAGTCAACCTCCCTCATCAATAAATGAGTGTGGGTGGGGACGGTGAGTTACATTTTTCAGACTGATAAAAATTACAGTTTGATCAGGCATTCCAATGGTCAGGGTTTCTAGAAAAAGCCACGCATACTCCATACCCAGGAATTTAATTGGTTGCCGTGTTTCTGCAGAGCATTGAGAAATTCCAAATATCTTTTTTATGCCTTGGCAGTTTGATTTCTAGAAACGCATCTGATGACTATCCCTGCACAGGGGCAGAAAGGTACATAAAAAAAAGAGAGACCCTCCATACGGCATTGTTTTATACATGAAGGGAAAATGTAACTTCCATATTCATGAATACGGGATCATGTAAATACATTTCTTTACGCTTACGTTATGGTGTATTATGCTGTCTATAGAAAGAATGAGGCTGATCTAGCCATACTGACATGGGAGTTATCTAGGATACACTGATAAAAAACAAAATGGGAAACAGCGAACCGCGTGTGTCATGTGACCTGCGGGGTGCACGTTGGCTCATGTGGTCTGCTTGTCCATACAGCAAACACCCAGAAATGCCTCTGAGGAGTGCGACGGAGACCGGACAGGAAACAGGATTTATTGTTTTATTTATTATTTATTTTGGACCCTTCCGCAATACTGGAATTACTTTTCAAACCAGTTGGAAGTAGGTGCTGAGCGCCCTTCTGTACCTAGCACTCTGTCAGGCCCTGGGAGAACAGAGAGGAAGGTCACATGTGCTGACCTTGAGCAGCCCCACAGTTAAGACAGGAATATAAACAGACGGGGTGGGGGCCACCTTTTGGGAGTGACAGAGTGGGGCAGGGTCTGCAGGGAGGAAGGGGAGGGGGCAGAAGGGGGAGAAGCCTGCCTTTGGAGGAGCCCATGTGTGAGTGAGAGCTGAAGACTCAGTGGGGGCAGGTAGCGGATCCTAGGCTGGGAAGGAGAGTGTGCACAAGGGCATAGTGACCTGCCTGCAAGCGGGGTGCTTGGGGAGTACTGTGGCTTGTGACGGCAGGTGGCCATGAGCACGTGGGGAGAGGCATGGCTGTGGAAGGGGGCCAGAGCACATGGGCCTGGGACCTCCTGCAGGCGGTGGTCAGCTGCTCACACCCCAGGAGTTCTGAGTATGGAATCATTTGGGACTGCAGCAAAAATGGAGGCCACTTGGAGGAAGAAGCTTCTGGAAGCTTCTAGAAACTTTTAGGATTGTCTGAGCAAGATCCCAAATGCCATCTCCTTTGTGGTTGGTTTTTTAACATCTTGCTGTGATGGGGAGAGTGTGAAGGGTCGAGCAAAAATGGAGGCCACTTGGAGGAAGAAGCTTCTGGCAGCTTCTAGAAACTTCTAGGATTGTCTGAGCAAGATCCCAAATGCCATCTCCTTTGTGGTTGGTTTTTTAAAATCTTGCTGTAATGGGGAGAGTGTGAGAGAGTGAGAGGGCTGAGCAAAAATGGAGGCCACTTGGAGGAAGAAGCTTCTAGAAACTTCTAGGATTGTCTGAGCAAGATCCCAAATGCTATCTCCTTTGTGGTTGGTTTTTTAAAATCTTGCTGTGATGGGGAGAGTGTGAAGGGCTGAGCAGAGAGAAGTCAGAAGCTGGGATCAGGTCGTCTGAATCACTCCTTTGTAGAGGATGTGTTTCCCCAACTGACTCTGGGCTGCCGTAAGTGAAAATTGTGGAGAGAGTTTGCAGGTGGGTGTGCACAGTTCCCCCAGGGTCCTGGCTGTGAAGATGGCTGAGGTCCTTCTTCACAGCTGTCCAGGATGTCCAGGGCTGTGTGGCTTCCTGAGGCCACCTCTGTGACCTCTCAGCTGTGGAGGAAGGATGGGGGAAGAAGAGCAGGTGACACGTTTGTAAACGTGTGGTTCCTTTTTGTTCATCTCTGCCTGCGTTTATATGCAGACTCTCTGAGGGAATCAACTGTGGATGACAGCAGCAAGCCCAAGGAGTTTGACTCCTGAGTCATCCTCAAGGGAACATGGTATCTGGTTAATTGAATTCTATGGCTCCAACTGAGTTACCACAGTGACAAAGGATGACAGACGTGCTAGAGCTGAGAGCGTTAAGACATTAAAAGAGTGAATTCAATGCTCCTGCCCCACGATGGGAATTCAGTCTTGCTTTGGGAGTTCAAGGAACCCCAGCGGTTCACAAGGCCTGACTCATGGTCATGGGCATCAGCTTTCATTGCCCAAGATTCTAGACCTAAGAGGTTCTGGAGTTTGGACTGAATCAACAGTTTCATGTATGTCTTGGCTCAGACCCCTTCACTGGCTCCCCAGTTAGGATGGCCAGACTTAGCAAACAGAAATGCAGAATGCCTGGTTCAGTTTGAATGTCAGATACTAAATGAATAATTTTCTAGCGTCGTTATGTCCATGCAAATGTTAGTTGCTGTTTATCTGAAGCTCAGATTTAACCAAGCATCCTGTATTTTATCTGGCAATACTATTCCCAATGGCTACAAACTAAAGCCCAAATTCTGGCATCCAGTTCTCCAGGATTTAGCCCCGACCTGATTTGGCAACCTCATTTCCCGCGCACTGTTCCCTTTCTGGTCTCCAGTTTAGTTTCTAGAGAAAGCTTACTACCTCCTATGTGATGCTTTGCCTTTTGTTTCCTGCCTCTCTAACTTTGCCAACACTTCTCCCTTTGTTTTCCATCTTAAAGGTCATGTCTCGTCTGCCATCCCTAATCCCCGATGTGGCAGAACCTCTCTCCTCTTTAAACATCCTTGGTATCCTTTTGAGCGAGCATCTACAATCGTAGAGGACACTTATGGCTTTATTGGACTGGTACCTCTTCCTTCACCTGGAAAAAAAAAAAATCCCTACTTTTGACAACTGTTCCTCTGACTCCAACCACTTGATTCTGACAGGAGTTTCCATACTCTTCTTGACTCCGTCCTCTGGCCACAGATGATTGGCCCAAAAGTCGAAACCTGATCCAAGCTGGGCCAATGAGATCCTTCCCTAGGCAATTTTTATAGCTCATCTTGTCAGGCACTCAGCCCAGACCCCACTCCAACATCTGAACTGAGCACTGAGCCAGGATCCCCTCTGATGTCAAGGATGTCATCATTTCACCTGTAATGATCTATAGTCCTAGCTGCCCTGTCATCTAAGGACACTCACCCCCATGTGACCCTGGTGATGGAAGAGGATGTAATGGGATAGGCACTGCCCCAGGAGTCCAGAGGGAGACCTGGACTCTAGTCAGACCTTGGCTACTAACTCCCTGCAAGACCCATCATTGCAACAGTTGGCAAACCCTTCAAGGGAAAGACCGCACCTTACTCTTTGTAGCGTCAGCTACGTACACTCAGCAGGTGTTAGACAGATGGTAGAGGATGGTGGCGATGATAGTGATGGTCACAACGACATAGCAAGCCACTGCCTCCCTCTGGGACTCTGCTTTCCTGACTATCAAAATGAGGAATTGGATTTGATGAGTTTTAAGAGCACCTCCATTTCAAAGAGTCTTATCACCACCACCACCAGTCCTGGGAGACCCTGATGACTGCCTCACAACACCTATAGGCCACCGACCCACGATTGACGTTGCTGTCAAAGACAGAGCCATCTTGGGGCGCCTGGGTGGCTCAGTCTGTTATGCATCTGCCTTCGACTCAGGTTACGATCCCAGGGTCCTGGTATCGAGCCCGGCGCCGGGCTCCCTGCTCGGCCAGGAGTCGGCTTCTCCCTCTTCCTCTCCCCCTGCCAGTTACTCTGCCTATTTGTGTGCGTTCTCTCTCTCTCTCTCTCTCTCTCTCTCAATCTCTCTCTCTGTGTCAAATAAATAAATAAATAAAATCTTTAAAAATAAATAAATAAAATAAAACCCGCACATCTTAGCAAAGTTGCACTTCAATTGAACTTCTGCTAAGCCCAGACGTGTAGTGGTGTTTATTATTCGCCGGACGGCCACAGTGGCATTTAGTTCTTTAAAAAAAATAAAAAATGACAGGGCCTGTGAGAAACCCATCAGCCACTTTGTGTCATAGTCAGAGAGTCACTGATGGCTCTGTTCCCTGGCTATGGCTGCCCAGAGGGTATTGAGAAGGATTAAAAGGTACCAAGGGAGTAATTCTAAGTTGAGACTTCAAATGCCTTTAATATGTCACGGTGAGAAAATGAGAGAGTTTGTACATCTCTGTGCTGACCAGAGGGCTTTGAGCCACATTGTCAGGAAAAGCCAGAAATCCCAGGTCGGGGCCGGGAAGCTGAAGTAGGAGCCAGGCTGAGGCTGGGGGTGGGGAAGCTGCCTGTGGGAGGGGGCGTTGCCCACAGCAGGTGCAGCGAACGCCGGAATGTCCAGAAAACTTGGGCAGAGGAGGCTCCGAGGCATGAGTAGGGGCTCATGGTTCCTTCTGGAAAATAAGATCATGCAACTGAATAGTCTTCCGGGCAATCCCAAGAGTCGGGAATGTTCTGTCAGTGGTCCGCTGCCTAAAACGGTTTACTTTGTAAGTAGAGTAAATATCTACTCTTCATTCAAGGAAACAAAGCTTAGAGAGTCCAAGGCAGCAGAGTGTAAACTTGCTGACCGTGGTTTCAAATCTACACATTGCAAGCCGAGAGCCGTCTCCAGGTGGCTGTCTCGTCCTCAGGCTCAAGTCACCAGGACCTGGACGCAGTCCCGCCAGGCACTGCCTCAGCTCCTCTACCGAAGCCTCGGGGTCTCCAGACAGCCCCCGAGAAGGACCTGCCGGGCAGCAAACCAAATCCTCCCATAGGGTCTGGCCCCAGCCCAAGGAGAGCAAACGCAGGCCAGGCGTGAGCAAGGACAGACAGAGCCCATCCCAACAGACTTCACCCTTCCCAGGCTCCCCTCCAGAGAGGGAAGCAGCGGCCACGACACGTATTCTCCCAGTCAATCCCTGCAGAGGGTCTCGTATTTCGTACCTCGAGAGCGGAGAGGGTAGCTGCAGAGAATCGTCCCCACGCTATAGAATGGACGGGTCAGGTGCGTCTCTTTACGCACCGTGTGTTTCTGATGACTCAGACGCAGGAACATCCACAGAGAAATGCAAGGTCACGCCTTTTGCCTCGTTGTGTCTGAGACAGCAAGATGGGTCCCCGGCGGCTCTACTCGGGAGCCATCCAGGGAAATCTGGCCAGGGTTCTCCTTCTTGCCAGGTCTGCTCTAACCAGCTCAGTCTGATCCAGTAACGAGGATCACAAAAGGCGCCACTGGTATTTCCATCAGGACGCAGAAGACACAGGCTGTGTTAGGTTGGATTAAACGAATTTTCTTGAATGGGGTCATCCAGGGTCCCTGCCCTTCATGCTGATTCATTGTACATAAAATAAAAATACTTAAAAAAAATATTTTAAAAATTATGATTGTTTTAATGTGAAAAAATTAAATTTAATTTAGAGGTGGCTCCAGATATAAACGTACATATAAACACAAAAGCAGAATAAAAGTATGAGCGCAGAGGGAGTCTGGCATTACCAGCCAAGATCACCCCATTGGGTGTTGCTTAAACCCCCAGTTGGGGCACTGGGTACAGTCTCCCGGTTCCAGCCCAGGTCAGTTTTTCTCATCACCGTCTTGGTGTTTGATCCATTCCAGCCCCCCAAAACCATGGCGAAACAGGATCTGTTGGTGTCCATGAACTCTACAGAGAGGTCTCGTTCTTTCTGTCTGCCAAATTCCATCTCAATGGCCCGGGCTTTATCCGCCATCCTCCTGCCTGGATGTTTCCGTTTGTCCCTGCAGGATTTGTGTGGGGATCCGAAACTGATGTGGGGGTGGGGGCTCTCTCCAGGCACTTCTTTCCGGGGGGAACAATTCTGAAAATCTTCCTCTGTATATGTCGGTCACAGCAGCAAGGCCTGGGGGATGTTTTGTAGACCACCTTTCTTTAAGCAGGAAGACACGTTCTAGAACTGAATGGAAGACCTCCCTCACCCATGGCTGCTTCTTGCGTTCCCTTGTTATGCGGTCCTTTAGTGGGAACAGTCAGGGTTCAGCACTGTCCCCGTTCTAGTCCCTCCTCTCTAGGGCTTTGCAATATGGCTATCTCAGGCCCGGATCACCTACGGTATCCTCCCGGCAGTGATCCCTTAGTCCCTGCAAAACAGAAGACCCTAATTTAAAGTTCCCTGTGGAAGTCTCGTCCAGAACCCCAAACCCACCAGGGCATATGTGGACAGAGAAAGACAGAGACACAGAGAGCAGGGGGGCAGGAGGGAGAGGCAGAGGGAGAGAGAGAATCTTGAGTAGGCTCCATGCCCAGTGCAGAGCCTGATGCAGCGCTCGAATCCCATGACCCTGAGATCACGATCTGAGCCAAAATCAAGAGTCAGACGCTTAACCGACTGAGCCACTCAGACAACCCATGGAGTCCCTTCATTTTCACTCAGTTGAGCCATTTCTGCCAAATACAATGGTTCCTAAAGTTGTACCCAAGTAAAATTTGTATAAATTGAAATTTTAACAGCAACCCTGCAAATAATCTATTATTTTCGATTTAGTGTACTTTGTTGTACAATTGCTTAATCCCTCTATATTTTAGGTTTTGTGAATTGTGTTTTTCTGAGAGTGTGTGGTTTTAAAGAAGAAACTGTCTCTAGAGACAAGGTTTCATTAAACAGTAATCAAGATAGAAAGGGTTAACAGCAGAAAAATGAAGTAATAGAAGAGCATTGCGTCTTGTCCCCTGGAAGCAAGGCCAGGTCCCAGGTGGAGGAGGCAGCCTCAGTCTGAGAGAAAGGGAATGAGAGTTGGAGCAAATGTCTGCATGAGAGAAGGGGTGCACTCCCAGACAGAGAGTGGGGGCGTGCGGGAGCCTGCCAACAGCCCGAGTTACATAGACAACATGAGGTGGCCTGTCCATGGCCTGAGGGGCGCATCCTACACGATGGGAATGTGTCCTGGCCAAATTTCCTCCATGGTTCTTTGGTCTTGAATTCTCTGAGCCACTTTGGGTCCCTGGCTGGAGACTGTTTACTCATCTGTGCACTTCTGCTGGGATGCAAAGTGCCCCGTGAGCATTGTTAAATGGAGTTCCTCCAGCTTGCCCAATAATTTTCTCTCTCGCTGGGTCACATCCATGAGGACACACACAGTCATTCTAAGGCCCACACTTTGTCTTTGTAGGTCTTACCTCCGGACCAAATTGTCCATTGCTACTGCTGTTTCGGGACTTCAGCAAGTTCCTTTTCCCGGGGAGGCAGCTTCTAAGGTCTGTTCAGCAACTATTTCCTGGGTGCCTATAATCGAATGCAAGGGCATGGGACACCTGCTACAAAGGCACACACCAGTAACAGGTACACTTCCTGCCCTAAACAACCTAGAACTATTACAAAAACAAGACGGGTGCTGTATTTTGTTGCAGATATCTTCCCGGGGCAAGCTGACCACAGCCCACACAAAGCCCCCAGCGGACATGATATCGACATGGTCACCGCATTCGGTGTCTGATCTCAGGCAAACACTTGAAACTGGTTCACACAACCAAGCTCCAGAGACTGGCAAATTAGCTGGTCACCCGTGTGTGAGCTAAAGACCCAAAGATGGCTGTCTAGCATCCCAGAATGTTTGGATCAACTCGCCAGCACCCCTGAGGGTGTCTACAGAGGAGGCAAATGCCAGAGAAAGGTGGAAGGGTGAGAGACTGGGCTAGTGTCATCAGCAATGTTTGTCACACACCTTCACTTTCGCTGCAGGGACAGGCTGCCGTGGGGACACCGAGCTCATGTCACCTGGTCAGGGCCAAAGACACACTGCCAGTGATGGCCGCTCTCACCCCTGCTTTTCTATGGTCCGTGTTCACGTCCATTGACACATTTTTTTTCATCCATTAATTCCATTGAATGGATTATGGTCAAGTCATGAAATCATGCTCGTCCTGCTCCTTTCCTGAGAGATGTTCTGCCTGGGAGATGATTCCGTCTCTCAATTGCTGCTTTAACCAGCTGACTCTGGGACTCTGACATGCTTCCCTGTCGCCAATAACCACCTCCATGGTACAGACTCCATTGTGCCAACTCAATGAAGCAGGCCGGGTTAAGTGTCCAGCAGGAGAGCTATGGAAGGACAGAAGGGAGGGGATCACCGAAATGCTCTGAAGACCATCACGGAGGCGATGGTATTGGCAGAGGGCTTTGGGATATGTTGGGATTTTAATAGGCAGAAGTGGGGAGGATGTTTAGATGAGCAGAGACTTGGAAGAAAGCAAGCAAAAAGTGTCGGTGGTATTGCTAAAGAGACAGTAATAAAGGAGAGTCTGGGGAGACGGAGGTAGGGAGGGGTGGAGCCCAAGGAGTTGGTTCCAAGGCAAGGAGAAGCCGTTGAAGGGTTTTGTACAGGACAGTGACACGATCAAAGTAGAACTTTAAGAAAATGAAGTCAGCAATGGGAGAGGAAAAGCCCAGTTTTAGACAGACTGAGCGCCGAGTAAAGGATTCCCAAAATAGAATTATGGTGTTTTCACAAGTACAAAGACCTTTGCCCGGAGGGAGGTTAGAGTTTGTCACAAATGGAACCAAAAAATGGGTAATAAAGTAATACTATATCCAAAAATAACCTCTGGCAGCAGGAAATTGTTTTGCAAGTCAGGCTGTTATCGAAAGAAAAGATTTTCCAAATTCCTTTATTCCTTTGGCGTATCAAATATGGGAGCTTGGAGGCCTCCCCTGTGGTCTGCAGAGTCCCCATGAGGCTTGTAGGAGAGTTCTAGTTCGTCGCTGAAGTTTAGCTGGAGGGTGGATGAGACAGATATGAGGTAGGGGAAGGACAGGAAAAGTCCACCCTTTCCCTGGCTTCATGGATAGAAGAAAGAGAGGGAAGATGGTGAGGAGAAAAAGCAGATGACGTGCGACTCCCAAAATCCACTATCCAAGCTCAGACATGGACAGGGAAAGAGAGCGCCCAACCAGTTCAAGGTGATATCAGAGGCAGAAGGCCTTGCCTAAGGAGGTTGTCGTGACAGGAGGAGAAGAACCATGGCAGAACTTGGGGAGGGCAGCTCCCCTGTCCCCAGACAGGGCAAACACTCAGGGATCTGCAGCCAGGGTGTCCGGGTAGCAAGCTGCATTAGCTTCAGACTTCGGCAAGCGGGAGGAGTCCAGGTAGACCAAACCTATAAGCCAGGGACAGAGGGGAGAGGACACCATCATTGGGCACCCCAAGTCCCCACTGTTGCTATAAACAAAGGTACACTCTTCTCCATACACCCAGACACCATCTCAGAGCCCGAGAGGCAAAAGGAGAAGAGTCTTAGCGATTGACCATCTTTATCCAAACGGAAGTTCCCTGACAGGTCCAGTTAAATGGACAGATCAGACCATGTTTAAACAGGATTCAATAGTAAATGAATTGTTGCCATTAATCAGCAAGTGGAGGGTGGAGGAGAGAGGATGCTAGGAGGAAGACCATATTAATTATGGAAAATCTAAAAATTGCACTTACTTTTCTCTGCACGTCTAAGTGAGTGATACCGAGTTACATTTTCCACCTCTCAAGGTCATGGACGAAACAGGAGAGGTGGCCGCGATGGGGCTGAATAGAACTTCGAGACAGAGACAGAGAGCTTACATACAGCCAAGAGAAGACTGAGGGCCACCTCTTGGAAATGCCCTCTGACCGTATCTAGCAAACCCCGTGATCTTGACTTTAGTGATCCTGGGCATGTAGTTGTTTCTACAAAAGCCACTGTTAATCGAAGCCTCTGCCAGTCCAGCCTATGGGAAGTGGGCTTCCATGTGGCAAATTCCCATAAGCGACTAGCACTTGGCAATAATCAGATTACCGCCCGGAAGGCCAACTGTACGTATTGCATGCCTTGTCTGTCAAAGAAACAAGCCCGTAAGCTGGGGGCAGCTCGGCACTTCACAGCCTGCGTTATTTTGAAGTTCTTACGTCAAGAAGACAGCATCTATTTTTCTCCTGCTGAAGTCAGGTCTGTTGGCTGGTGGGCTCAGAGGCAGGATGAGTGCTGAATCACGGTCTCAAGAGAAACAGGAGTGGACAAATTAGAAATAAGCCTGTTTCCAGCCAAGAGCGCAGTGTTCTCCTCCCAGACTGAGGACAATTCACACAAATATGATCAGGGATGGGGCACTGGATGAGGAGACTCATGTTGTAAAATCCGGTAGAAAAGGGGTAAAGGAGTCCTAGCAGCAAAGAAACATTGCACAGGCTTTAGCAATGGGCCACTTGCTAGAGTCTTGGGAATCAACTTTTCTGAAGGGGGGGGGCAGGTGTCCACATTACCAGCACCTCTGACCTGCGTTTGCTTCTCCCACTTTGCAACTGGATCGTTCTGAGTGTAGCACAGGGATGCTGGTCGGGTTGTGGGTACTGTAATAGCATTCCCCAAGGAGTTCTTATATTGCCTTTAAGTATGTATCTCAGAATCCTTGCTGCATTTCTTAAATTTATAAATAAAAATAAAGTTGATAAGTAAAAATCACCTATAATCCCAACCCCAAATATTTCTTTTCTATTTGGCACATTAGCTCCCGTACACACACTTCTCTTAAACGCTTATAATCAACTATGGATACAAGTTAGCCTGCTCCTTCGCTTCTCATTAGCATATATCAAAAGCATCTTCCCACATTTTCATAAGGACTGTTAGTAATGGCTACAAATGACTTCACTCTGGGGCATTCCATTGTTGACATGATTTCTGTTTTAAAGCAGAAATGACCTATGTCAGGGCACCTGTGTGGCTCAGTTGTTAAGCATCTGCCTTTGGCTCAGGTCCTGATCCCGGGGTCCTGGGATGCAGTCCCGAGTCGGGCTCCCTGCTCAGTGGGGAGCCTGCTTCTGCCTCTCCCTCTGGCCCTCCCCCTGCTTGTATTCCCTCTCTTGCTATCTCTCTCTCTGTCAAATAAATAAATAAAACCTTAAAAAAAGAAAAAAGAAATGACCTACGTCCTGTCTATTATCTGGCCGCCGTGATACTCAGCCACTGTCGTTCCTCGACAAGTATCTGTCAGGAAGTCTTGGTCAATAATCAATAGTACGACAGCATCAGTGTTTATTTTGGCCTCCATCAGCCTCCCACCCCACCCCACTGCTGCCCCTGCTTACTGATCTGGGATCTCCTCCCTCAGTGTTTCCCACCATGGCGATGGAGACACCAGTGGCCCACAGACCCAGCCTCCCACAAGGGGGCACAGACAGTGACTGGGCCCCTCAGCGGCCCACCCAGATGCTGGCAAAGGATCAGGGCCCACAGAGAACCATCTGGTAGCAAAAGGTACCAACCGCCCCAGGACACAGACCTTTCATTCCGGAGCAAGCTGCACCGTCCCGAGCTCACAAGTGGCCATGCCAGTGTCCCAAGTCCATAGCGCGGTCTTGGCCGTGCCTGTGGTCATTGCCCAGAGCTCCTCCTTCCTGATCCTCAAACGCACCTGCCAGGTCTGAAAACCACTCGATATACTGTCGAAAAGTGTCTTGTCTCCTTCTCTTAGGCTGAGTCTGTTCCTGTTGTTTGCAACTAAGCACCCCGTCTGGTTTGATCTCCTTTCTTTATTCCTATCAAAACCTGTCCAAGGAAATCTTGAAAATCTATCCCCACTGAGACATGAACATATCCCCATTTGTTCATACAAGCTTTTACTATTGACAGTATTCTTTTTTTCATAATGCACTCTCATTTGCTTTAAGTCAAAGTGTTCTAACACACAGTTTTATTATATCCAACTTAAAGGGAAAAAAATGAAGCCCATAGTGGTTCGGCGACTGCCCAGGGTCACGCAGTGAACCATCAGATCGTCTAACTCAAAATCCCATATGCTGTCTTCACTACGGCGCTACCTTCTATCTTACCGTATTCCATTTCAGGCAGCTTGCGCAGCGAGGGGGTGGATACTTGGGACTAATGAGTGGAATAAGGAGGGGGAAGACTTTTCAGAAGGAAGAACTATACTAAGTAGGGAGTGATCTGTACCACCCAAGGGGAAAGAGGTCTTGTGTGCACATGCACACACACGTGCACATACACGCACTCACACGCCCACACTCACGCGCTTGCCCAGCCAACGTAGTCCCCCCTCTGCTTTTCCATTACAAGGTGCTAAGCCTACCATGAATTGGTTAACAGCCAGCCAGCTGAGCAAAACACACCTTGGATGAGCTTCTATTTTTGTGATACCGAGTGTTCCATCCATGGGGACTTGAAAACACACAGACCCCCCAGCAGAAATGACTCACACATGGAGGCTCTGTGGAGGGGAGGGGAACCAAAGGCTGTTGCTTTGAGAGACACATGAGGGGGTCCGGACACATCACCTCCCGTTGAACAGAAGGCACGCTACCTACAGGCAGAAAGCATCTCTCAGCAGTGGAAGAGCTTAGCTACAAATGCAGGGGGAATCCGTCCAAAATAGTTGCAAGGTAAGATTAGAGGAAGGCTCTTGAAGCTTCCCGCTGGATCCCTGATATTCTAAAGCACAAATACTAGCAGGACCCGTCCAACACGCTGCCGGTGGTGGTAAGGGACAACAGAAAGCACACCACAGCACCTGAGACACCAAACTACCAAAAAGAGAAAAAGAAAAGGAACCTAAATCTGGCCAACCCTCTAGAATCACCAGAGGAAGGGCTTGAGACAAGGGTTTGGGGGCAGAGGGTTTCATTTGGGAGATGGTCCCTGGGAGAAGTGAGGGAATGAGGAAAGTAAAACCTGGGGGAACAGAAAACGAAGCAGGTGGTCACCCTTTATTAATACATTAATAACAAGGCCAATCAGGGATGGTTACCGCTGGATGACTGGGCTCGGTCCTGCTGGGAACCCTCTGAAGAAGCATCTAGAACAAAGCACACAGAAGGTGGGGATGCTCGGGGATTGATCTGTCCCTGGTGAAGGGTTCGCAGGAGTTAGTCCTCCCTGCTTCAACGTGGGGCCACAACTTTTGTCATTGAAGCTACTCTGAAACAAGGCAGGCCCGCACCAGGAGGCCCAGGGCAGCACAGACATCTGCCATCCTGGGACGGGGGACCTGCCAAATGTTACCGTGCAGGTGCAACTGGCCAAACCCGAACCGTGGGAAATATCCGTGGACCGATGACCCGGCTTCTCCTACCAAAATGGCATCTTAAAAAAAAAAAGGGGAGAGAGAGAAACTTAGAGATGAAAACAGACGTAGAGACATACCAATCCAGTGTCACACGCACTCTTTTAAAGGTCCTAATTGGAACAAAACAACTGTAAAAAGAATCTTTTCAGACAGTTGAGGAAAACTGCATCTGGCCCAAGTATTAAGAGGATATTAAGAAGGATGCCTGGGTGGCTCATTCAGTTGGGCGTCTGACATGATCACGGGGTCCTGGGATAGAGTCCTGCATTGGGCTCCTTACTCAGCGGGAAGTCTGCTTCTCCCTCTGCCCCTCCCCCATGCATGCACGTGTGCGCGCGCTCTCTCTTTCTCTCTCTCATAAATAAATAAAGTATTTTTTTAAAATCCTATCCTATTAGAAGTCTATCCTGAAGTCTTAACATTCCATGATGACTAAGATTTGCTTTAAACTACTCCAGCAAAAAACAAAACAAAACAAAACAAAAACTGTTGCTGGGTGTGTTGATGAAACCAGAATAATGAAAAAATGATCATTGCAGAAAGGGGGTGATAGATTTTGGTGGTCCATATACAATTCTCTCTACTTCTATGTAGAGAAAACGTCTATAAACAGAAGTGAATTTGGAAAGAAAAGCAGAAAGTGGTAATAGACTCAGGGAAGCAATGATCCCTCTGCTGCTTTTCTATTGGGCAGCTGTTCTGTCCCAAACTGACGGAAGGAATCTCTACCCTGTGTGAGTTTAAGAAAGGGAAGTATTCAGAGGCACCTCCATGGCTCAGTCGGTGAAGCGCCCAACTCTCAGTTTCGTCTCAGGTCATGATCACAGGGTTGTGGGATCGAGCCCCGTGTCTGGCTCTGCACTCAGTGGGGATTCTGCTTGAGATCCTCTCTCTCCCTCTGCCCCTCCCCCTACTCACAGGCTCTCTCTCTCTCTCTAAAATAAAAATCAATAAATTTTATAAAAGAAAGTAAAGTACTCAAACGTCACATGGGCATTCAGTAGTTAAATGACAATACTAGGCAACGATAGACGGTCACTTCACATTTGCGATTCATTAACTTCTCTCGGAGTAACTGTGCAATAAGAAACATATATGTATATCGTCCCCGGTTCCTGACACAGAGCTACTAAATCCCTTGGGATTTCCTGCGCGAGGGGAGCATCTCTTGTTCTGATGAGACGACTCTCCCTGGGCTCCACGGTGGCTTCAGGAATGGTCCGCTCACCAGGAAGAGCCAAACCATGATTAGAAGTGTGGAACTTTCGGCCGCAGCCCCCACCCTTCATGGAGGAAAGAGGGGCTTGGATTGAGTTAATAATGGATTATTCCTACATGACGAAGCAGCCATAAAAATCCCTACATTAGGGACGCCTGGGTGGCTCAGTGGGTTAAGCGGCTGCCTTCGGCTGGGGTCATGATCCCAGCGTCCTGGGATCGAGTTCCACATCGGGCTCCTTGCTCGGCGGGGAGCCTGCTTCTCTCTCTGTCTCTGCCTGCCACTCTGTCTGCCTGTGCTCTCTCTCTCTCTCTCTCTCTAACAAACAAATAAATAAATTAAAAAATATATATTTAAAAAAATTTTTTTTAAAAATCCCTACATTATGCAGGTCAGAGAGCTCCCCGTTGGGTGAACACACCCACGTGTGGGAGGGCAGAATGCCCCAAGGCCATAGGGACAGAAGCCTCTGCACTGGGGGCCCTTCCGGACCTTGCCCTGTGTACCCCTTCGCCTGTCTGTTCCACCTGTATCCTTCCGTATCTAGTAGACTGGCGAGTAGTGTGGGTAATATTTCCCCGAGTTCTGCGAGCCATGAGAACTGATTATCGAACCTGAGGGCGGGTATGGGAACCCTCAGCTTGTAGCAATGTTAGACAGAAGTAGAGGCGAAGCTGGGGCTCCACTCCTTGCTGTTGGCATCTGAAATGAAGGCAGTCTTGTGGTACCCACCCTTCATCTCTGCGATCTGCACTAACCACAGGGAGTCCGTATCCAAACTGAATTAACTGTAGGAACCCAGCTGGTGCCGAGTGTTGGGAGAATTAGTTAGTGTGGGGTAAAACCCACACATTTTGCATCAGAAGTGTAGGTGTGAGTGTGAGCAGAAGAAACAGGGGTTTTTCTTGTAGTAGCACCGGCAGTAAGTGCTAGAGCCAGGCCAGGCTGAGACAGAGAGGAAAGGCGTGGGACCTCATGTCTTCCCCCCGTCAGGACCTGTGACTTAGTTGCCCGTATTGAAACCTTCCTTCTAAAGTCACGTTTTAAAAAGATCCCGACCAATTTCTGATTTTTAAGAGACCTGTGCATTCTCTTAGCTGATATACTCAAGTGGTGTTGTTTAATGTCTTTAGATCTCCTGGGAAAAGCAGAATTGGGCGGTGGTCAGGGGTTGAGAAGAGAGACAGGAGATGATGGGGAAGCTGGAAGTGGGTAGCTTGGTCAGAATTCCACAGGGTTCATTCAGGACAGGGCCCACACCTACTGGGAAAAGAGGGACCCGACTTGCAGGTTGGGAATGGAGTCCTGTTAGGTTGTGTCTCTGTAGCCCACAGACTGAAAGGGAAGTTAACACCACTAAATTCCACCCAATGGCTTTGAGACCTGCTCTGTGTTTGGCCCCTTAGCGTACCCGGGGGCACAAAGACGAAGAGGGCACCATCTTTGGTTGGGTTCTTTGACTGTAAGAGACAGAAGCGCCCTCCGGCTGGGTACCTCACAGTGTTGATGGAAGAGCTGAAGAGCCATCTTCTCGGAGGAGAAAACCCAAGGAGCCAGAGGACGGGCTCTTCAAAACCTGGTTCCAGGCGTTTCCATCTTTTTGTCACCAAGGACCAAGGAAGGACAAGGCCCTTTGATCACAGTTCCACCCAACAAAACCCAGAGGCCGTCTCAGAGGAGGGAACCGAGGCAGAACCGGCAAACAGCAAGGTCTGACTCACATCCTAACACACAGGGCCTGCCTTCACGGAGCTTGAGCCAGTGGGGAGTTGGATGCGCCGAGGAAAACGGCGCTGGGTAACAGGTGGGCAGTGACAGGAAGGAGCCCAGGACCCGCACCAGGGGAAGGCGATCAGCACTGTGCTTCCTGGCGGATGTGTTCCGCCCCAATAAAAAAGTCTTGAAAAGGGAAAGGTCTGAGCACCCCTTGGCTGCTGCGTCCCTGGGTTCTGGAGGGCGTGGGGCGCTGAGCAGGGGTGGGGGGGCAGCTGAGTATGGGGGTGGCGAGGGGGTGCTGGGGTGTGCGGGTGTGAGCCATGCTTCGCATCACTCACCGAGGCTGTGGTTTCTGTTTACAGTCAGCTGTAGGTGAACTGGGGTCAGGCCTGCGGTTCTCACTTCAAAGTCTGAGATAATCTGTAAATGGTTTTCTCCCTGGTTTCCTTTCCCAGCAGTAGTTAACCAAAAAAAATAAAAATAAAAATTTTTTTGGCAGGAAGGGGGGCTCAAAACTTGATCATTGATTTTGCTTCGTTTTAGAGGTTTCTAAACAATGTTTAGAATCGTGCAGCAGATCCCAGCCCACCGAGGGGGCTGCCCGTTGTATCTGTAGGGCCCCGTGGCAGGAAGCATTGTGAGATGAAAGAGGAAAGTGGGCAGAGGAGGGAGGAGGGAAGGAAGAAAACGAAGAGGAGAGAAGAAGCAAGGAGAGAGGGCCGATGACCTTCAACCCACACTTCTGGTCGGGTAGGTTCAGCTGGAGCCGTGCCTACCCCACCCCCACCCCTGGGCTGGGCTGGGCTGGGGTGGGCTGGGCTGTCCTGGGCCCATCACCCCCCCACCCCTGTCACTGTGCCCCCACTTGCAGGCTATTGGAAAGCCTGGTTCTTGATGGAATCCACAACTCCTCAGCTAAAGCTGCCCGGGAATGGGGCCCCAGGGAGAGGGCAGTGCACACAGATGACTAGGGGAGACTGAGGCAGCTCAGACGTGGGGCTGGGGCCCAAGGACAGTGTCTCTGGAAGCAGCTGGCCCAATGCAGTCGGTGGCCGCTGTGCTGCCAGTAGGAGGACACACGTCTGAACTCCTCCAGGGACTTGCACACCTCATGCTGGAGCCAAGAGAGAACAGATGCATGATGAGTAGAGCAAGGACCAGACGCCATTTTAATTAACAAAGCACTTTTGTACTCATTCTTTGGTCAGTTCGTTGGGACTTGTATTTCCCCATTTCACATATGCACCAACTGAGGCTCTGAGAGACTTGCTCGGGGTCCATCACTGCATCACACAGGGAGCGTCGTGCTCTAGTCGTACACAGACCACACGCTTTAAGGGCCAAAGCCCAGGCTGTGTCTCCCGTAACTTCTCTCCCCAGCCCAGTAAGAGGGATGCTCCCGTGCCAACTTTAGCAGAGAATTAGGTGAGGGACCCAGGGTCACACAACGAATGAGTGACAGACTCCGGATTCTCCACCAACTCTGTGTCTACTTGATTTATTGGGAGGTTTCCTCCCATGCAGATAGCACACCCTATTTAGATAACAATACAAATAATCTGCATGAAAAGTCTGTTCTGTTCTGCTCTAGTGCTAACTCCCGAACTCCCGAGTCTGTAGAGCTCCAGAAAACAAAGCGTTTCACAGACACCCAATGCAAGCAATGAGAATGTCCCCATTGTCTTTTCAGTGACGTGCTCCTAAGAGGAAAACTGATGGGCCAACAAAGATTGGCCCCAAGCACAGAATCTATATGAAAGAACAAATGGTTTAAAAAAAAAAAAAAAGGCTTTGTAAGCAGAATGCAAAATGGTATGCTCGGTGTGATTACCACTGAGTGTAAAAAGTGCACGCATACAGACAAAGGCTGGAAGGGAAATGCAAAGATTGAATCGGTTCTATGGTAAAGAGATGGTATGCTTTTCCTTCCTTAAAAAATATATACAATGTTTTTATCCTATTGGTGCCGTAGCAAAAAGACTGCTATCGAGTGTGGAGATTCGTTATGTGAAATATGAAAGATCTTCACACGGTGCTATAAAACCCAAGATACAGCCACTGGAGTTCCTGGGAGGACTGATGCTAGGTTGACCACATTGGACCTTGACCAGTCCCAGTAATGGTCACCATAGAGATAGACAGGAAGAGAGAGGGGAGGGAGCTGCCTTTCCACCCAGCTGTTTTGCTGATTGCCTGTTAGGGTAACATTTTGAATGCAGGCTGTTCCCCATGTATCCATTTCTGTAGAGCTTCATGGCCAGGTCAGAATCAACTCAATGCTGTCAAGTGCACGGAGCACCTACTGGGTGCTGAGCCCCGGGCGGGTACAGACAACATAGGACAGGATCTCTGCCTTATGAGAGCTCACACCCAATTCAATTCCCTGTAGTTTTTGGAGCCCGTGGAGGGGGACCTGTTTGGTCATCGTATACCCCTTCCACCCACAGCCTACCTCTCCCTCGCCCCCAAGCAGAAGCCCTCCAGAGTTCGAGGCTCTCTCTCTGCATCTCATCCGTTGTGTCGAACACTCAGACAATGCCAGGCACATGGTAGACACTCGGTACATATTTATCAAACAAATCTCACCGCTACCTCACGGCTAACACCTGCCCACTGGATGCATGACCTAGGCAAATCTCCCGAACCCCTAGTGCATCATTCTCAATACAGGTAAGTTATGAAGCGGGCGCCTGGGTGGTTCGGTTGGTTAAGCAACTGCCTTCAGCTCAGGTCATGATCCCGGAGTGCTGGGATGGAGTCTGCATCGGGCTCCCTGCTCGGCGGGGTGTCTGCTTCTTCCTCTGACCTTCTCCCCTCTCGTGAGCTCTCTCACTCTCTCTCTGTCAAAAAAAAAAAAAAAAAGAAAAAGAAAGAAAGAAAAGGTCACGAAGCCACCGGGGGCAGCTAGTGTATTATCCATGTGCAGCCAGGTCTGGCATGGTAAATTGCTATCTGCAGGGCTCCGCCAAGACCCACAGAGTTGATGCAACTTGACTCAACCTTGGAGGGGGCGCAGCTCCTCAGTGGGCTTCTGCGAACCTGTCCTACCTCCTCAGCCCCTTGAAGATTACCCAGGCACTGTTCAAAGAAGCCATTGCTAGGGCTGTGCCAAGAATCCGAATGGCCTCCGGCTTGCCTCCCTTTCCCTGATCTCATGTTTGATCTTAGAACTTGCCTCCCTTCTGGGGGGACCAGAGAATGATGGAGGCCTGGCTCAGGGCGCCGAGGAAGAGCCATCCTCCCAGGATATAGTAGGTGGCAGCTGGCCATCAGGGAACCTTTTTCAGAGGGAGACCTTGATTCTTTAATCTGGTCTCTTGGAAGACAAACAAAACATTTTAGAGCCAAATTACTTCAAAATTAAAAAAAAAACAGAGCCCAGAAAGTACCTCCTAATTCCTCTCCAAATTGTGCTGAGTAATTCCCCAGGTTTTTCTTTTGTTCTGCCACTGGATACAGAGAACTATCAGGAAATGGAGTGGATATATTTTACTCTTGTCTGTGGACTATAACACCAGCTTCTGGAGAATAAGCATTGTGTATTATTTGCTACATTCTTGGCACAGGACCTAAAGCTGGCCACAGCCAGAACCACAGTGCTTAGTGTTTGCTGAGGTTTGAGCATCTACAGTGAACTCTGCATGTGCAGAGCAGAAGGGTAAGGGAAGGGAGGTTGGATGGATGGATGGATGGTTGGATCATGAGTGAACAGGTACATGGATGGGTAAACAGATGGTTGGATGAAGAGTGGATGGGTGGGTGGACAGGTGGATGGATGGAATCGTGGGTGAATGGGTGGACAGATGGATGGATGGACAGAGAGGTGGATGGTGGGTGGACAGGTGCATGGATGGATGAATGGATAGCTGACGGGGGGATGGGTGGGTGGAAAGGTAAATGGATAGTAAGGCACATCAAGAAACAGATGCACAAATCGGGAAACTGGAGAGAGTTTAATCAAGAGCTATTTACAAATAGGTGCACAAGCGTTTAGGGAAATCAACAAGATAGGGACACAGTTCCAGAGCAAATGGGAAAAGTAATTACCAGAACCCAGAAAGAGTAGCTGACGGGCGAGGAAGCTGTGGCTGCTAGGAGCGGAGAGCGGTGAGATTGGGGAGAAGGCAAGAGACCCTGATTTCAGCTCCTCCTGAGGTACAACATGTTGAATTACATCCCCCAGAAGGAGATACTGAAAACCTGACCCAAGTACCTCAGAATGTGACCTTCTTTGGAAATAGAGTCCCTGCAGATGTAATTAATTAAAGTGGGGTCGTACTGAAGTAGAAAAGCCCCTTAATCCAATAGGGCTAGAGTCCTGGTAAGAAAGGAAAATGCCACACAAGACAAAGACACAGAGGGAGAGGATCATTTCCACCGAACGATGCACCTACAGGCCAAGGAGCATCTAGTGGCAAAACAAAAAGCAAAACAAACAAAACAAAGCCTAAAAACCAAATAGCACCTGGGGAATGACTCAGCACCAGGGACCTGGCCATTCGAGAGACAAAGAAGTTTAGGTTTGGAAAGAAGTAGCAACTGTCTCAAGTCACCCAGACTGTCGTGGCAAAGCCAACGCCAGAAGATCCTGCTGGATCCACAGTCTACACCCCAGTGCTCCCCCGGCGTGGGGCGCGGGGGCCCGGGCCAGGTGCGGGAAGATGGCATGCTCTCTCCGTGGCACGCCACCGACAGCCCATCCAGCCGTGTCTCCAGTCCCCGTTGGAGCCGGCAGGGGAGGGAATCGAGTGTGCTTTGAGTTCCAGCTCCCGGTCAGGACTAGCCACACCTCGAGGCCTGAGTAGCCACCTGTGGTTCGTGGTTACCATAGCAGACAGCACTGGTCTACACCTATTTCAAAAATAAAGGCCCAGAGAAGACAGGTAAACTTTCGCAGTCACACAGCAAGTAGAGCTGAGATATGCGCTTTGTCTATCTGACCCCAAACCGGGGCATCGCCCACCACCCCGCACAGCCAGGACGCCTCAGGGCGCACACCCGCAACCGGTCCTGAGCATCCCACACGGGTTGGGCAGAGGTGCTCCCCACTGCCTACCAGTTTAGGAGATGGCCCTTGAGATGGGGTGGGGGGCCCAGAGGAAGGAACCAGGGGCAGAAGTTGCAGTCCCACACCTGGGCTGCAGGGAGGAATGGTATTAAAGCATCCCGGGAGAGTTTAAGGAATGAAGCTCTCAGCCAGAGACGACTCCCCCAGGCAAGGCCTCCGCAGGCCCTCAGCCCAAGCGCCAGCCCCTGCCTCCCGCTTACTTCTGTCCCTGCAAACCCGACTTGGTTGCAGGGCCTGGAGCCCTCCAGAAAAACCAGGAGCACACAGCTTCGACTCTCCCAGTATTTGCTGTCTCCGCAAACCAGCAAGGCTGCTGTCAGCAGAGAATGCCGACGGGGAGAATGGCATGGGAGGGTGACTTTGGGAAAGAGCTGGCAGGAGCCTAAGAGCACAGCCACAGGTCACGACGTCAGTGGGGGACCTGGGAGAGGCCCCACACCGTGCAGGTGGACCGCGTGCAGGCCACCAACAGGCCGATCGACTGGCCAGCCTCCAAAGTGGGCTTCTAAGGGAATCTGGAAGGAGGCCTCGGCGCTTGCAAGCACGTGGTCTTTCAAATTCAGAAAGATGCTGATGAAATGGGCGTCTGCTCAACAAGTCACGGACTTCAGATTCCTGAACCTCAGATGAGAGTCTGGACTTCTTTGCCCTGAATGTCATTTCATGGCTCCTTTCGATTCCTAAAGAAATAAGCAGTTTCAGCTCTGAGGGGCTTGCTTTGTCCACCAACTATAGGGCACTGGGAAATCTGGAGATCTAGCTAGCGGTCTTGGTTCTGGCACTAAGCCATTGGGAGCTCTCAGATGTCACACTCCCTAGTTGGAGTTCAGTTTCCCCATCTGTAGAATGGGTCTGGACTGTGTGGCGTCTCAGACATCCCTAGGAATTAGCGACAGAGGTCAATGAGGACAGAGGAGAAGGTCAGAAGACAAGCAGCTTGCATACAGGAGCTCAAGAAATGACAGCAAACTGATGAGTGTGGCGTGTAACTCACAGATCTCTCTGCAAACATGAAATCTGTTTACGGTCTGTCTGGCTCTCCCTCCCGCCTCCATCTCCAGTCCTGCGCCTCATCTCCCTGCCCTGTACGTGAGGCCCCCACACCTTCATGCTTTCCCCGGCCCACGGCTTCCAGGGCATGAGCATGCTTCGGGGTGATCGATCAACAGGGCCGCTGTGTCCTACCAGGCCGAGGCTGAGGGGGGACGGGGGAATGGCCTCCCAGATGACCTGCACAATGGGTAGACCGGTCGGGGCTGCATCGGCAGGGTCTCTTCGCAGGCTGTGTCTTCCTGAACCTTGCAGAAACACCATCAGGTGCGTGATGGCCCTGGGCTCAGGGCAATTTGGAGAAGAGTCCAGGTGAGTTTGAAAGAGGAGAATATGGGCTTTAGAGGATGAATGGATCCTCACTGGTCACAAAGGCGGCAGGACGCTGGAAGTGGAGGAAAGGGACAAGTGCAGGGAGGCAGGCGGGCAGGAGGGAGGCCAGGAGCAGGAGGAGGGCTTTGAGGGAGGCAAGAACCAAGAGTGGGGGCTGGTGCCTCACCTATATACGGACATATCCTGTATCCTGTGTGTGAAACCTCAGAGAGGTTTCCGCTGGGGAGGGTCCTCATCCTGTCCTTTCTCCAGTCTCTGTCTGTAATCACTTCTCGGCAGTGCCATCGCTTCTCAAGGACGCCAGCCGAGTAAGGGTCAGCGCGTAAGTCCCCAACCACCTGCTGTCGCATCATGAGGTACAAGTCCCTTGCAGCTACTGACATCCCACTCCTGAAATGCTCATGGGCGTGGCTCCCTGGTGCATCGGTTCCAAGCCCACGGCCCAGCGGTGATCGCCAAAATATTTAACCACCCAACGCATCTGCCACCAAATGATACACTTAAAAATGGTTAAAATGGTCAATCTTAGGTTCTATCTATTTTACCACAATAAAAATAAATAAATAAAAATAGGGATGCCTGGTTGGCTCAGTCGGTAGAGCACGTGACTCTTGATCTTGGCGTCATGAGTTGAAGCCCCACATTGGGCGTAGAGCTTCTTAAAAAATTTAATAAAGAAAGAAAATAAAGAGAATCTGGTGATTCCTAGTGGTCTCGGGATGCAACACCCATTCTTCAGAAAGACAGGCAAGGCTCCTCAGAATGTGGCCCCACCCTTCATTAGCAACCCAATCTCCCACTTCCTTGCAGGGGGCCACACCCTCACACAACGTCCCACCCATTCTATTACCCAGACGCATTGTGCTTTGTCATTACTCCTTGCCTCTGTCTACGCTTTCCTCCTCTCTAGAGTGTACTTCTAACCCCTGCCCCCAATGATCAAGATCATCTTACTCTTCAAGACTCATTTAAACCAGGTCACCTCCTCTGGGAAGCCTTCCCACCTTGACATACCTGGCACAGATAGGACCTTCTTCTCTCAGGCACAGGCCCTGCCTTTGTCCCCTCAGTCTCCCCAAGGCCTAGCAGACACTCAATAAATGTTTGTTAACTGTTTAATGAATAAGATTTTTGTCTCCGTCCTGGGGGAGCTTTGCAAGACATACATAAATGAAGTGATTCATTTCTTAAAAGTATGATGCAATCTAAATGTGGAATAGCATCTTCTGAGAGAGAGAGAGAGAGAGAGAGGGAGATCTTTGTGGATCTGGGAGGAGGTCAAGTTTAAGTGGGGACAAGCCTTCCAGGTAGAGATGTCAATGACAGCATAGCCCAGTCTCCTTCTTCCGGAGAAAGATGGGATCCAAGCTAAGTCTTTCCCCAGACTCCAACTTTCATGTGCCCCCAGGCTTTTGCCCAGTATAACTTTTGCCCAGTATAAATGGGCCATTTCCAGGCTCCCTGGCATTTGAAACCCCTTCTGCTCTTTGAGGAATTCCTCACTTTATGAGTTTTAGTGGGATACAAAGGCCATTTTCCTCCCTGGAAGGTCTATATTCCTGACACCTCCTTCCCCACCTCGGTCTTACACAGAGTTGTGGTGCATGACTCTGGCTTGGCCAGACACCCTGCCCAGGTCATTCTAGAATGAATGACCCAAAGAAATGGGGATGGTGGCGAACAATCTGTTCTGGGGGCAGCAGCGAGGCTGCCTTGGATTTCAAACGAGGACGGAGCCAATGCAGGGTCTAAGGCCCAGGGTCTTATGCCCATGTCTTGTTCCAATAGCAGGGACGGGTGTCTGGGGTCCAAGGGCTGGAACAGCAGGAGTCTCTGAGCAAGGTCTGCAATGTGATTTGGGCTGTGGTTCCAGCTCTGTACCCGCCCCAGTGCCCGGCCATCTCAGACGCCTGGTTTGCCAGCCTTTCTCGTGATCAGTAAGAAGTAATGGTCTCATATGTAAGTCAATGAGAGTCAGTTTCTAAGACTTGCCGCTAAGGCCTCTGATGTAATAATTAACCTTGTCCAAGCTGGGTCCCAGGTCTTCCGGAAGGGGAAGGGAAACCTGCATTTTCTGAGCACCTCCTAGCTCATGTGGCTACAGATGCTTTTCTCATTGAGGCTTTAAGGGTCCTTTGGACCCTCTGATGCTCTGGTCTGGGCCGGCCTGAGCGTCAGCAGGAGGCCTCCCAACCCCTCAACACAGGCAGCCAGAACCTTCCATCAAAGCCCCAACCCAAAGCTTCTGCCTGCCGTTGGTGAGCAAAGTCTCATTTCACTGACTTGCTGGAGGCTGGGGTTTTTTTTTAAACCTCTCTTATTTTGTTTTCGTGTTCTAAATCCATTGGGTCAAGAAACGACAAGTTGCTGCCTTTCCCCCTTTATTTCCAGAAGCTGTGGGGCGGCTGTTACAGCACTGAGCACACTGGGGCTGGCTGGCCGGTCTCCGAACTTTAGGACCAGGAGCAGGGAGAGGGGCTGGGCATCCTGCGTCCGTTGGCATTGATTAGAGCGATCGCGTTCCCCGGGCACCTCGTGGCATATTCAGAGCGGAGCGGGGTGGCGTGGGCTCCTTTCTTCCAGGGGCTGCTGTTGATGGAACACGCTTTCCTGTGTTTCGTTTCCATGTATGGAAACAAATTTCTTACCTGGGCTTATACTGGCTTTCAGGAAATCCAGAAGAGAAACTGTCCAAATTAATCAGGGAGTTATTACATTCAGAAGAATTCCTTGTTCTGCCAAAGGCTGCTTGCCTGGGTTTTCTTCCTAGGCCGGGCCGGGGCGGTTGGGAGTCAGTTTACAGAGCTGGAAGGGACTGCGGGGAAGGAGCGCCCTACGGGGCTGCTTGGAGCTTCCAGCCCCTCCTGGCTGGAGTCATGGGTGCCTCCGGCTGGGGGCTGGACCCAGGCAAGCCTCGAAGCCTTCCTGAGCAAGCAGCCTCAGCTCCCCCTGTCCTGTGGCCTTGACTCCTCCCACTGTCCATCGTTGGTGCATGTGTCCACTTGGCCGTCGGTGTCTCGGCACCCGGTGTATCCACCGAGTCCTCTGCCGAGCGCTGGGCCAGGCACCGGGGCTTCTTAAGCAAATCGCGGAGGCATAATCCTGCCTTCCTGGTGCCTCAGCCTGTCAGGGGGTCGGACCAGGAGAAGGGATGTTGTGCGCTTCACGCTCAGGGAGCTCACCCAGCTGGGAGGGGAGAGGAGGGTCATTTCTGCTGAGACCCTGGAAATGGGAAGGTGAAGATGTAGGAAAGAGGGGATCGCAAGGGCAAAGCTCGGAGGGAGCAGAGGCCCAAGAGGAAGAGGGGAAAGCCAAGATATAAGGAGAGGGGCTCTAGAAAGATCCCCTGGGGGCTCGTGAGTCCCCGGAAGGATTCTGAGTTGATTCTGTTTATCTCAGGAGCACGTAAATGGCACTGTGCAAAGCGCTTGATCGATATGAACTCATCAAATCCTCCTATTGGCCCATTCAAAAAGGTATTAATGTTATCATCATCCCCATTTCACAGATGAGGAAACTGAGGCACGGACTCGTTCGGGGACCTTGCCCAAGATCACACATCTAGTGAGTATCGGAGTTAGGACTCAAACCCACGCCGTCCCAACTAGGAGCTGCTGCTAAGTGCTGCTGAAGGATTTTAAGCAGGAAAGTAATGCAAAGGTCTGACTCGCATTTTTTACAAGATCCTTCCTGGGAAGAGGCCAGGAGGTAAGGGTCCCCGCCTCCCCAGTGTGGCTGAGCTGGTTATGGCCGAAGGAGGTAAAGAGGCAGAAGAGATTCTAGCTCTGGATACTGAGCTCCCCTGGGTGGTCTGCCTTCCAACACGCAGTCCAGAGCTACCTTCTTGGGGTCGGCCCTGTCCAAAGCTGACTCCCACACAAGGTGGAGCAAGGGTAGCCTTTCTGACCTTCCAGAGGCATCCACTGGGGCAGCAGACAGGCAGGAAACAGACCTGCTGCCTCTCCGTGGCTCTCCCCTTTTCCTACCAGGACCCCTTTTCTTCCCAAGCTTTTTGATGCCTGACATCTGTCGCCACAATCTCTCCAGCCCACGCTCGAGTCTCCCTTCTCTTGACTCGCACAGCACTTACTGTGAGAGCCACACAATCGACGCCTGTGTGCATTGTTCTCAAACTGTTCTGTGTTCGTTCTGCCGTTCAACTGTCCTGAATTGTCTGCTGATGAGTCATAATTTGGGAGACGGTGAAGATTTGTTGCTTTGTGGACCAAAACTCAAATACATAGATATAGATAGAGCGTACATAATGGACTTCTTCAACAGCAACAACACGAGAACATTATGAACATTTTTGTGTGATGATGAAGGCCCATGGCTATACCCCTCAGCCCTGTCCAAGATCTCTTTGCCCTGTGCCCTTCGACTAATGGGCACCAACCTCTTGAGCTTTTTGATGTCTCCACCCTGACCCCGAGTCAGCTCCCGGGGACAGGACTTCTAAAGCCTCAGCTGTCACTCCACTCTGAATCATCAGGTGAGAAGGTCAAATGGATTCAGAGGGACTCCCAGGCATAGTTCTACTTCTGCCTTCTAAACAGCCATCTCTAGACCCCACAGGCTTGAAGCCAGGTAGGCGAGCACGTGAGAACCAGAAAAGGGAGGGTGAGCCTCCCAGCTCCTCCCTGAGCTCCAGGTTTGGCACCCACATTTGGGCTCTCCTCCAAGGTCATCGTAGGCACAGGCTGTGTCTTAATCATTTTGGGAATCCCAGCCTCTAGGACAGTATCTGGCACGTGAGAGCCCCTTCAATACTTTGTTGAATGACTTAGCAAGAAACTGATCCCGAGTTAGGAGTGTAGGGCGTACGCGTGTTCGTGCAGGAAGTTAAGGAAGGATTTCTGACTGCTCAGCGACCTTCCGTGCTAACTTCAAAGTTCTTCACGTGCTCTTCATAGCACATGCAATCCTGTGTTTACGGCCTTTGTGAATTTCCTACCATTCTAGTGATTTCATATATGGTTGGGTGCAAACAATAGCTGTTATTGGAAATGCCCCCTTGATGGCCTTGATTCACTCACAAAACAAAACTTCGCTAAATGCCTTCTATGGGTCCGTCAGACACCAGGGACGTGGAAGGCAGAGGAAGGCCTGCCCACTGGAAGGCCATGGGCTAAACGGAGAGATGGACATGTAATTAACTAAAGAGAACAGACAATGACCGAGAAGGTGCCCTTTCCCTGCAGACGTGTTGAGTGTAAAAACAGAGACTTCCACCCACCAGCGTCAAATGACTAAACATTATTCCTGGGCTGCAAACATCGGAGCTTCTGTCTTCCATCACAGGTGGCTCAGAGTCTAGTTTACTGTGGCGGAAGAAGATGGAAATCAGACAGGCCTGTTTTTGAATCTTAACTCTACTGCTTACCAATTTGGACAGGTAATGTAGCCTCCCCGAGGATCAATTTGTTCAACCACACAGTGGGGATTATAATACCTGTCTTTGGTTGAGAGGGTAGTAGACATACAAGATCAAAAAAGAACTCTTGGGGCGCCTGGATGGTTCAGTCCTTAAGCGTCTGCCTTCGGCTCAGGTCATGATCCCAGGGGCCTGGGATCAAGTCCCACATCGGGCTCCCTGCTCAGCAGGAAGCCTGCTTCTTCCTCTCCCACTCCCCATGCTCGTGTTCCCTCTCTCGCTGTCTTTCTCTGTCAAATAAATAAATAAAATCTTAAAAGAAAAAAAGAAGAGGAAGAAGAAGAGGAAAATTCTTGGGTGCCTCGCTGGCTGGCTGAGTTGGTAGAGCATATGAGTCTTGATCTTGGGGTCGTGAGTTCAAACCCTACATTGGGCATAGAGCTTATATTAAAAATTTAAAAAGTGGGGCGCCTGGGTGGCTCAGTCGGTTGAGTATCTGACTCTGGATTTTGCCTCAGGTCATGATCTCAGGGTTCCGGGATCAAGCCCCAGGTTGGGCTCTGCTCTCAGCAAGGAGTCTGCTTTAGTATTCTCTCTCTCCCTCTCCCTCTCCCCTGTTTGGGTATTATCTCTCTCTTTCTTTAAAATAAATAAATAAATCTTAAAAATGAAAGGAAGGAAGAAGGAAAAAAGGGAAGGAAGGAGGGAAGGAAAATTCTTACCCTCAGGAAGCTCATAGTCTTCTTATTGACAGAGATCGATATGTCATAGACATATGCTTAAAGGTATTTAAAAATATCATATCATTTGTTGGGTAAAAAAAGAAAGTTACTGGTTGTATTAGTCAAGATTCTCCAGAGAAAGAAAATCGATAGGATGTGTATATACACAGAAAGATAGTTATTGCAAGGAATCAGCAAATCCAAAATCTGCAGGGTGCTTTATGGGCCGGAGACCCAGCAGAACCAATATTTCTGTTTGAGTCTGAAGGCTGTCTGCTGTAAACTGAAGAAGAGCTGATATTTCAGATGAAGTTCAAAGACCATCTGCTGGAGAAGTCTCTCTTGCTCAAGCGAAACTACTCTTTTGTTGTTTTCAGGCCTTCGACTGATTGGATGTGGCCCACCCACAGTACACAGAGCACAATCTGCTTACTCAAAGCCCACCAACTTAAATGTTAATCTCTCCCCAAAACACCGTCACAGAATAATGTTTGATCAAATATCTGGGCACCCCATGGCTCAACCAAGTTGAGCCATTAAATTAGCCATCACACTGAACAAAGTGAAGAATGCCCTCTCATTAATGTAAAACCACATACATGTATCCACACAAAAAGAGAGCTACCTAGAAGGCGATCACCAAAACGCTAGCAGCAGTCACCTCTCAGAGTCAGGCTCTCATGGTCTTTGGATTCTCCCTTGAACATTTATGCATTGTTTCCTTTTTTGGTAGAATGAATGCTATTTCATTTTCAGTTAACATTATCATCACTATCATCATTACAAAAGCGATCAAATATTTTAAAAAATACTCTGTTGCCTGGCACGTAGGAAATGCTGGGGAAATGGCAGAGTACCGGGACCCTTCCGCAAGAGGCCAGCTGACCAAAAGCTGCTTCAGGATGGCTGATATTCTACCGGTGAAGTTCCGTTCTTCAAATGGAAGAGCTTATTCTCCTCTTAAAACACAAGTCGTGACAGAAGAAATATCGTTTGAAGACTTACATGTTTGTTTGTTTTTATGTAGGCTCCACACTGCACTCAATGCAGGACTCGAACTTAAGACCCTGAGATCGTAACCTGAGCTGAGGTCAAGAGTCAGATGCTTAACCAACTGAGCCACCCAGGCACCCTTAGACGTACATGGTTAGGCCTGACCCGGCCTTACTGGGGAAAGTCTGGAAGACTTCCCTGACCAAGCTCCCTTGATTTCTCTACCTGTCCGGGCTCTATGTGGATCTCATTAAATGCCTCCAGCTAGAGTGAACAGAGGGGGCAGCTCTTCAACGAGTCACCAAACAGAAGTATTGATAATAATTACGCAGGGATTCAGGTGAAGAGTCCTACTCAAATGTTTGTTTGTCAGTAAAATATCCGCCATATGGCGGGAGAGAAAGAAGTTCCTCTGAAATGACCCACTGCTCTGTGCAAATAAACCACCGAAACAATTTACGAGTAAACTCAACTGGGAGGACTCATTCATTCTGAAGTGTACACCGACAGTGGCCATTCTGCAAGCCATTAACTCCACTAATTAGGCAGTGATTCAAGAGATAAGGCTCCTTGCTGCGGACCGGAGTCTCCCTCCCTCCTCTGTGTCCCATCCCCAGAGGGAAGGAAGGAAGAAAACTAGCATTTACTGAACATTTGCGATACGCCCAACATCTTCCTATGTGATAGCTCTACGACAATTGCGTGATGCACGATGATTTTCGCGGGTTAGGGAACTGAAGTCTGGAGGGGATCACGGCGACCAAGGTCAAACTGGAAATAAATAGCGGGGCTGGTATGTCGGATCTTCAGGCTTCAGAATCAGTATGCTTCCTCTGGATCCAGCAGCTTCTTCTCACCAAGGAATTTAGTGAAAATAACAAGAACATCAGACGAGTAAGTAGTAACTTGTCAGTACTTTCTTTGCGAGCGGTCTGTTCCCTAGAGTGCTTGCCAGCACGTTGGATGTGAAGGTTTAACGTATTTTATCTTTACAGGAGGTGAAACTCCTGGAGGGCGGAGACTAGTCTGATCTTTCCTCGAGTCCCTACAGCACTGAGCAAAGATCTGGCAGACTGGAAACAGAAATGGGCTTGGGGGCCCAGACCACCTGCAAAGGTCCACATCCAGCTAGGAGTTCTGCACATAATATTTAATTTCTCTGAGCTTCAGATTCCTCATCTGTGAGACAGAGGGGATGATCATAGTAGTACAGACTTCACAGTGCCATTAAGGAGATTAAATGAGTTAATACAAACGACTTAAAATGGTGTTTGACGCATGTATTTACTCAGTGAGTGTTAGCTTTTTATGTGTCAGGGAACCTGAAGTGCCCAGGGCTTTAATTTTCTCTCCCCAAGTTCTGTCGGTGTAGAGGTGTTCAGATATGCCCGTGTCCCTCAAGACCCCCATAAAATACTTTGTAATTTCATAGTGTGCCATTATTTTGAAGTAGATTTCACCCATGATTACAGATGATTGTAACTGTATGAGCTGGTGCCCAATGAATATTTGATGATTGAAGGAAAGCAGACATTTTAGAGACTGAGTTACAGAGAACAGCAAAAACTTGCCCAAGGTCACCCAGGGAGATGGCAGCACAGGCCAGACTTTCCGACAAAGAATTAGTGTGCTTGCCCCTTCCCTCCCTGCCTACCTCAGAGGGCCAGTCCCCTGACGATCACCTTCAAGGGTCTCCGTCCCCTGTCCACCTCCACCGGTATGTCCCCTTGCTTGGGCTGTCGCTAATTTCTAAGCTTGAAGTTCACTGGTTATACAGAAAGCATTTCATCTGACCTTCCACATGCCATGCAAATTCTTTCTATTGGGATTTCTTGGTGTCCGGCTCCATCCCAGCCCACATGGCCATAAACACTGTGTGTCTGCAGCTTGGCCCCAGGGATTCCAGAAATAACAGCAGGGCCCGACGTTACAACACTAGGACATAGGGAGGCATTTTTGCATGGACACAGGCCCCTTCCAACCCAGGCCTCTCCTGTCCATCAAAGCACAAAGCAACCTTTACAAGTTAGGACAGGGAGGGGCACGTAGGAGGGAGTTTACATTTCTGGAGAGTCTGTACCTTCTCCTGCCATCTGTGTGAACTCTCAGATCATCCATTCTAGAGATTCTCCAGATCTACTCCAGCCGCCCCGCCACCATTGGATCTGAAATTCTTTCTCTGCTGGGGCATTCTTTGGCTTTCAAAGATCCACTCCCTTGGACTTGCTGGGAACTGGAATCACAGCAGTGTGAGCCCAGATGGCAATTTTCATCTTAAGATGGCACAGAGGCCTCTTCCCGGATATGGGGGACAGGCACCTGATTTGTCAGGCCAGGAGAGAAGGGAGTGGCTGGAGGGGTGTGCCTAGTGTAAGGAGAAAAGAAAGTGCTAGTGATGACCCCAATAAAAGGCATCTGGGGCAAACTTTCTCACTTCAGAAGGGTCTGAACAGGAAAAGTCTAGGAGAAGTCAAAAGGGAGCATCTAGAAGTCTAGGTTTTCTAGTGTCCTCTCAAAAATAACATCAGAAAATAAAACCCATTTACACATAAAACGATGTGAAAAAAATATGTATTTAGACAATAATCTGGAAAGACTAGACGGAGATATAAGGACAGAGGCTTTGGGCGGGCAGGGGTGTTTAATGCATGCTTTACTCCAGATTATCCCGAGTGTCAGAATAAAATCAGAATACCTGGCCATTGCGGGAGAGAACTGCCTGGAGTTTCTTGGGAATTTTACAAGGGAATTTTTGGCTTTAGGTGCCCGTCTGAAAACTTGAGCTGATCCTAAAAAGTCGTTCTTAAGCGACTTTCTCCAGGGACGAATTCCTCTTCAATGGGGATGGGATTATTTCTAATTCGGAGCTCCGATCGCAACGTCATTCAAGGCTGGGTTCAGGGTATGGAGCTCCAAACCTTTGTCACGAACGGGAAGGTGGAGGAAAGAACGGAGCTCGTGCGACCCACAGCCCCTTCTGTCACCATCCCGGGCCCTGCTCCGCGGAGCCGAGGAGAGCCGCAGCGGCATTAGCCCGCAAGATGCAATGCACCATCTGCAGCGGTGCCGCAGCAGGGGACGCGGCCACCGCGGGAGAGGTGGGGCGAGAGTCCCGCTCCCGTGCCGCACCCACAAGTGCTGGGGGTGGCGGGGAGGATGAGGGGAGTTGGTAACAGCATCGCCATGGCAACAGTGACGTCCTTTTACCCTGGATCTAATTGGAGGAAACCCCGTGGCCGAAGCCGCAGCCTGCCGGCCAACCGAACTTGCCCAAGCCGACCCACCCTCCTAGCCTCCGCTTCCCCTCCCGCCCCGCCCTCTTTGCCCCCTTCCGCGCGCTCAGTCTTCATTGGCCAGCCGCGGAGCTGGAGGCGGGACTCTCGGGAGCAGCTCGGCGCGTCATTGGGCGGCAGGAGCGAGGGCCGCGGCGCGGCGGCCCGCCTCTCGGCTCCGGGGTAGGCTGAGACGGGAGGGTCCTCGGCTAAAGCCAAAAGCGGATCAAAGTGGTGGGACTCGCGCCGCGGCCGCGGAGACGTGAAGGTGAGCGCCGCCGTCGCCCCTGGCCCTTCCTGGGCCTGGCCGAGCCTGAGGGCAGGGCGGGACGCCGGACCCCGGGAGCGGCCGGCCTCGACGCCGCGCTCCTCAGGGACGGCTCTGGCGGCAAGGTGTGGGCCAACGGCCGCTTCCATCTTGGGCCGGGCGGGCGCGGGAGCGGCCCTTCCTCCTCCCCTGCCGCGGGCCGCCTCCGCGGGGCGCCCCTCGGCCTCCCGGGCGCCGGCGGGGAGCGTGGGCGGGGGAGGGAAATTCAACTGGGCTGCGCGTGCGGGGACGGACAAAAGGGGCGGCTGGCGGGCGGCGGGCGGCCCGGGGCGGCGGGCGCATTGTCTGACGGCGCCGCCCCCGCCTTTCTGTCTGCGCCCCCGCCCGCCCGCAGGCCGTCCGCACGCCTCCTCCCGATCCGGGTCGGTGCTCGCCCTCGCTCTCCTCTCCGCGTCCCCATGGAGAAGACGGAGCTGATCCAGAAGGCGAAGCTGGCCGAACAGGCCGAGCGCTACGACGACATGGCCACCTGCATGAAGGCCGTGACCGAGCAGGGCGCCGAGCTGTCCAACGAGGAGCGCAACCTGCTCTCGGTGGCCTACAAGAACGTGGTCGGCGGCCGCAGGTCCGCCTGGAGGGTCATCTCGAGCATCGAGCAGAAAACCGACACTTCGGACAAGAAGTTGCAGCTGATTAAGGACTATCGGGAGAAAGTGGAGTCCGAGCTGAGGTCCATCTGCACCACGGTGCTGGTGAGTCTGCTGCACTGGTCCGGGCTGGGGAGAGACGGGGCTGCGGGAGCCCGGGAATTGTGCGACTGGGGCGCCAAGGCCCTTTTGTGTGTGAAGCCTTTCATTGAGAATTTCACGGGAATGGGAAAGAGACGTGCGCCGGGGCTTGCCTAGTCGTCTGCCGACGTGGGGAAGGTTTGTCAAGGTTAGCCTTGGCCCTCCTGGATGTGTTCTTTCAGTTCTTAACACTCAAAAAGCTGCTTTTCCAAACTGTGTAACTTTGAAACATCCAAGTAGGTTTGTGCAGACTGAAAATCCTTTTCTCAAGCGTACTGAGGCGATCTGGGAACCCCTTTAAACGAACGGAATCAACTCACAGGCTCCAGCCTATTTGAAAGAAGGTGCAGGCACCTTTTCGATAGAGACAGTGTGTGTGTAGTAGGTTTTCGTCCCAAACCTAGTAATGGAAATTTACTTCGAAAATCTGAACAGATACTTCATTTTTCAAGTAACAGTTATCTGTTGAGCTTTTCCGTGCTAAAAGGAGTGGAGGGGGTGGGGAAGTTCGGTAACTGTGAAGAAGGTACAGATAAATCCAAAGGACAAAATGTCCTGATAAATTTCAGTATTTGGTAACATTGTCTTGCTGTTAGTTAGTTACACTTAAATACTAATGTGTCGAATCAAATTCATTTCTGTGTGGAGCAGGCAAGGAAAGCTTTCCAGGTTTTGAACTGTCCAGTCTTAACAAGGGCGGCTATTGGGTGGAGTAGGTGACCGTTCTGATTCACTCTTACTAGTGGGAGAGAATATTTTTAGCTTTGTCATGGCATTGGAGCTTTTGATCAGTAATGTAAGTTTTTAAATTTTAAATGCCAGCCTTATATCCTGGAGTGTTTTATTTTTTAAGTACCATTTTTACAAAAGGCCTACTGATTCTTGGCATTTTAGGTGGGCTTTGAAAGGCAAGCATGATAGATTGGTGATTATTCGGGAAGCAATAGCAGAGAAAATGCCTCTTTCCTTCCCAGCTCTCTCTTTCTTGCCCCATCAGATAACATGTGGCAGGAAATTTTCTTTTTTACTTCTTCAACCTCGTTTTTTTAATACACATAATGGGTGATCTGGTCAAAATTATGGCTAACGGAGCTAGCAGGTAAAGGGGCAATGCACAGAGTGTACTTTATGTTATATTTATAGGTCTTAGCTCCACTCTGGGGCTGGCATGGGAGAGGCACTTTAAAAGCTTTTCAAACTGAATTGCTGCAACTTGTCTTCAAGAAATTTGTCAACTTGAAAGTAATGGCAGACTTCACTAGCGTATGGTAATGGTTATTGACAACACTGACTCTGTTAGCAAGGGAATACTCCTGCAGATTCCATTATGTTAAGGAGAGGCTTCTCTCTGTATGTCCTACTTTGGTGGCTCTCACAGCGTGTTTCAGTCTCTTTCTCTTGAGTTTTATTACTTCGCATTTTATTACTTACCTTGCCCCCATTCAGAATTACCACAGAGCTTTTCCTGTTCTCCGGCAAGTGAACTCTGGGCCGAAGGAATATCTTTATTTTGTGGTTCTTGGAAATTTAGTTTTTATGATGGCATGAGTAGAGAAGAGTTGTGTTTAGTTGACAAGTGACTTGAAAGAGAGGCCAGGTATAGGAGAGAACCCCTGAAATGAGGACAATTTTTTTCTGCCAAGTGAAATAGAATTTAGTTTGATTAGAGATGCCAAGGGTATAAGTAAAATATTTTTACTAACAAAATGTGGCTTCAGAAACTAGTTGCTACTTGATGTGCAGCCTATAAAGAAATCCCGGGAAAGCCCATCTTCAAGTTGGCAACTGTATTTGAGAGCTTGGCGTATGTGCAAGGCACTTTGCTAAGCAGTATGGGGAAGAACAAAACTAAGAACCGTAGATTTTGTCCTCTAATAATGGATAATACGGAGTGCCTGCGAAAAATCTCAGATATATAATTCCCATAGGGTGCTAATGAACAAAATGCTACATAGTTCAAAGGAAATTGAAACCCTCAGCAAAGGCTTCACAAAGGGTGGTTTTTGGAGTGAGCTTTGATGGAGGAGAATCAGGAAAGGGAGGTGGGAACCATATAAGAGAAGGTCAAGAGTGAGATGTCTTCATTTGGTTGACAGTGAGGGAGGTGAAGATTTTTGAATGGAATACATGTTGCAGTATCTAGAATTCATGGTTTGAGTGCTAATTACCTGCTTGTAACCTTAACTGACAGACAAGGAGGAAGTGATAGACTAGTGAGCAAGAGTTTGATGATCGATAAGTTAGTAATTTAATGCAAAGTCTACCAAAATAATGAGGAAAGAAGAGTGAGATTTCTGAACCTGGGTGCTAAAATGAGATTTTCTCTTTTTTCTTTGGTGAGCAGGAAGATGAATCTCGTGAAGAGAAAGTGAGTACAACTGACTTGTTACAGAAGACCAGTAAAGAGTAACCTGAAGGATGGGCAAAATTTCGGTCCTAAAGGCCAGAGATTCTCAGCCTCTTTCTCTGTTAACAGAGCAGTGGGTTGGGAGTGGGGTTATTTGGACTGTTTACTCAAAATGACCGTAGCGGATCGTCACTGTACTGAGAGAGGATACTGAACGGTAGAGGCAGTGGAAAATGTTAAAATCCAAATGAGTAAGCAGAAGAGCAAAGCAGATTAAGAGGGCCCAAATGGCCAAGACCAAACTCTTTATCTCTAAGAGTTATCTTAGGTTAGAGATTTCACCCAGTTACCTGTGTCTCAGTGTTGTTTGTGAAACCAGAAGGTTGAGCTAAATTTCTGGGTCACTTTTTATTCTCATTTTGGAGGACCAGAAAGTTCTACATACAGGTCCTAGCCATTTGACCCCTCTTCTGACTTTCTCCCAACTCTAAAATGAGTAATTTTTAAAAGTCCAGGTTGAAGAACATGTCATTGACAGTGTTACGTAATGTTGGAAAACTAACAACCATAATGAAACGGTTTCAGGAGAAGGAGGGGATGCACCAGTTGTTGGTTTATGGGGAGGAGCAAAGTTTAAGCAAGAAAGATTAATAAGTTATATGACAGCCAGCAAGTGTACATAGCATGTGTGGCGTGTTTGGGAGTCGTTAAGGACTTAGGTGTAAGATAAGGGCAAATCAAAGAAACCCAGAGTTTCATCAGAGCCTTCTGGGACTTGGGAACAAAATCTGTCATTTACAAAGTCAGTGACCTTGGAATAAGAACAGGACACTTAGTGAATGTATACAAGATAATCTCTGTCTCAGACAACCCTGTGTTATCCTTGGGTGTTGATGGTCTTTTAGTAGACTAATTTTAATAAGCTGCTTTGGTATAACATATAAATAATGTCTGAAACTAAGGTGCATATAAATAAGAACCATTTAAGGTGGGATAACAAAACTGAATGTTGTCTATGTTGCTGTGTAAAAGCAGTGTGACCTTAATTCAGTAATACACTAGAATTTAGTTAAGGGTTCTAAATTAATCTTTAAATTAGTCTTATGTTGGTTATTTTGAAGTAAGACTGATGTTGATAGTTAATGAATCTTAATGTCATTTTATTGACATAATGGAAAAATTATGGACCCTGGAATCATATGGACTGTTTTTGAATCATTGCACCATAGCCTTAGAGTTTTGTGACCACAGGCAAATTTCTTAATCTCTTCGCCTTTTTCTTCATCTATAAATTGGTGATCATGGTGCCTGCCTTAATGGGCTTCTAGTTAAAATAATACCAAATCACTGATATTTATTGGGCACTTACGAAACACTAAGCACTATTTTAAGCATTTTATATTCACCTTGTTCCTATAAGTTAAGTTGATTGTATTACTTCTGTTTTAAACTTGAGAGATCTGAGGCATAAGGAAGTTAAGTAACTTGGTCAACATCATGGAGTTAATAAATGGTAGAGCAGGGAGTTGAACCCAAGTGGTATGACTAGATGAAATTAAGTGAAATCCATTTGGCCCTAAATATAGGGTAGCTGACTGAAGATTACAGTGTGAATCTCTGTTTCAAGGAATTTGTTCAGTTTAATATAAGCCATTATATTATGTCTCTAAGTTGTGAAGGAGGGAAGTTAGGTCTGTGGTGGGCAAAACTCCCAGAGTCTTTAATTTTGAAGTCCTCCTTATATACAGGATATTGCAATAAAGTTCTAAAACTTCTTGACTCTAGCATCTTTTGCCTTTAGATTATTAGCTCTTTGAAGCCAAGAGTTGTTTTTTGAAGAGTGAGATGGAATGGAATGTTGTGCATACAGACATACAAGTGTAAAAGTTAGATCAGTGGTTCTCAGCCAGGGTGATTTTACCCTCAGCAGACATTTAGTTTTGGAAACATTTTTTCCTTGTCAAGAATGGGAGGGCTACTACTAACATAGGATGAGTTAGAGGCCTGAATGCCTCTAAGCATCATCTTATGCACGGGAAAAGCCACAGCAGTAAAGAATTAGCCCAAAGTGTCCGTGATGCCAAGCTTGAGAGGCTCTGGGCTGGATCATGGATAAAGTGAGCAGTATTAAGTTGTACTAGATTGTGTAATGCTTCCTTCAGGTTCTTCTTCTTCTTCTTTTTTTCTTCTTCTTCTTTTAAGATTTTATTAGAGAGAGAACAGGAGTAGGAAGGAGAGAGAGAGAGAGGGGAGCCCAAGGCAGACCTTTAACCGACTGAGCTACCCAGGCGCCCCTCCCTTTGAGTTCTTATTAACATGCTGGCACCTTGTCAGAACGCTTTGTCTAGATTTCATTTTTTTTCTTGTTACTATTGTGTGTATGCTATTTTAATTCTAGAGTTCACTTTTCTGGAACTTAATCATTGAGTCCTGCATTTTCAAGGATGTGTATCATGTGTATCCAAAGCTCTAAGCTTTGCTCTTTGAAAAACCTGGCACAGATTAAGAAGATGCAGCTGAAATTATAATGAAATTTATTAGGAAGAGGTGATTAAAATTGATGAACAGCAAGTGTTCCCCTCTCATTTGTAACGTATATGCTATTTTTATGTGCATATGCATATGTGATTTTAGGCTTTTAAACCCTTGGTGTGTGTTTATTTGGATGTTACTTAATTATAGTAATGCTCTGTTGAACATTTAGGTTGTAAACAGTTTTTCTCCATTATAAACAACACTGGGAAGAACATCCTTGCTGCATGCTTTATGCTGGGATTTACTTAGGTTAAGTTCTTGGAAGTGAAATTTCCAGATCAAAAGATGGGCTTTTCTTTTTTCCACACGGCCCTCTGAGAAGATGGCGTGCATTTCCACTGTCAGCAGCAGTCGTGGAGAATGACCACTTCTCCTTATTTCCAGCACAGATAAGTTTTTAAGGCTAACAAAAATCTAGTGACTGAAAGGGTTCAAATTTTACCTCCTTGTTCAGTATTGGAGGTAATGAGAACTACCTTTGTTCTTAGAAAGGGCTAGTTAGCAGACTTTTTTTTAAGTCTTGTGTACAGTTTCACTTATAAAATGGTACCATAGCATGGGATTAGTTAATTCAGGGTGCTTAACAGTTGGGAGATCAGCTTGATCATACTGATATTTTTATGTGATATTTCTCAATACCAGGTTTTGTGTTTAGCTCTAGTTGTTTCAGAGTAAGAACAGAATGTATCTTTGTACCATTGATCCTCTAGGTATTAAGGAGGGGTGATAGAGAAGGCATCATTTAAAAGATATGAAGAGAAGAAAAATTATAGTTTATCCATTGATACTTTAAACTGTTTTTTTTTTTTTAAGATTTTATTTATTTATTTGTCAGAGAGAGAGTGTGAGCACTTGGAGACGGAGGCAGAGGGAGAAGCAGGCTCCCTGTTGAGCAAGGAGCACGATGTGGGACTCGATCCCAGGACGCTGGGATCATGACCTGAGCCGAAGGCAGCTGCTTAACCAACTGAGCCACCCAGGCGTCCCGATACTTTAAACTCTTAATCCATATAGGTAAATCAATGATGAAAGTTTCTTGAATATTTCATGATAAATAATCTGACCAGATTTGCAAACATTGTTTGCATGTTGAGGTATTTAAAGAAAAAATGCTGATGATGCTATCTAGGACCTCCAAATAATGGGTGGGGGCATAAATGAAACAAGAGAGTTTCTGAATCAGTACAGGGGGAGCTGGCCTCAATGGGAATCCATTATACTATTCTCTCTCGAGCGTATGTTTGAAATTCTCCATAATTAAGAAGGTTTTTCCCTCCTAGAAATTTCACTCCTAAGTATTTGCACAAGAGGGATGAAGGGACAGGTCCAGGAAAAGACCTGGACAAGAATGTTTATGACAGCTTTATTTTAAGAACAAAAACTGGTGACAGTCCATTAATAGTAAAGTGGGTAAACTGTGGTATATTCATACGCTGGAATACTACTCAGCAATAAAAAGGAATGGACTTGATATACACTATGATATAGATGAATTTCAAAAACATGATAATAAGTAAAGGCAGCTGCGCAGAAAAGTACATCATGGGGGCGCCTGGGTGTCTCAGTCGCTTAATTGTCTGCCTTCAGCTCAGGTCATGATCTCAGGGTCCTGGGATCAAGCCCCCCATCGGGCTCCCTGCTCAGCAGGGTGTCTGCTTGTCTGCTTCTGACTCACTCTGACTCGTCCCCCTCTCCCCTGTCACTCCTGTGCGAGTGCACTTTCTCTGAAATAAATTTTTTTTTAAGTACATTATGGGGATGCCTGGGTGGCTCAGTTGTTAAGCATCTGCCTTTGGTTTGGGTCATGATCCTAGGATCCTGGTATCCACCCTGCATCTGGCTCCCTGCTCAGCTGGGGGACTGCTTCTCCCTTTCCCACTCCCCCTGTTTGTGTTCCCTCTCTGGATGTGTCTGTCAAATAAATAAATAAAATCTTTAACAACAACAATGAAAAGATTAAAAGTACGTTGTGTAATTTCATTTATATGAAATTCTAGAACAAGCAGAAGTAGTCCATGAGTGAAAAGTCAGAAGAATGGTGGCCTCTCTGGGGATGGAGGCAGAGATTGACTTGACTGGAGGGAACTTTTTGTGGTGACTGTAATGTTCTTTATGTTGATACGGGTTTGAGTGCCACCGGTGTATGCATTTGTGAAAACTCACCAAATGTACATCTAACGTTTATGCCTTTCATTTTATTTAAATTCTGCTTCAGGAGGGGAAAAAAGAACAGTGATGCACATACTGGTATGTTCAGTTTACATGAACACTCACAGATGGTTGGGTGTGTGATAAAGCAAGTGTGGCAAAAGGTTAATAGTAAAGTCTGGGTGGTGGTTATAGGGGTGTTCACTGTAGCTGGTGGTTGCCGTGAATTAGGGATTTGACATTTTACACTGCTGTGATTGACTGTCTTTAAAACCTATGGCAAGATAAACAGTGAAACTTAGGTCTTACTGATGTCAAGATAAAAGCATGTATATAGAAAGGTATCAGTATCCACCTCAGAGAAAGGACTGATTTGGCACCAAAGCTTTTGTTTTATTTGGTGATGAATGTTAATTAGATTGATGCAGTTATGGGTTACAGTGCAAGACTTACCTAATTGAGTATTGGTCAATGTTTTTTGTGACAGTGTCTTTTTGTCTTTGTTTTGTTCTTAGTAAACTGTGTGCCCAATGTGGTGCTCGAACTTACCACCCCAAGATCAAAAGTCCCGTGCTGGCTGAGCCAGCCAACCCTACCTCCAGGGCAGTGGTTTTCAAACTTAATGGACTCGAGACATCTTTACAAACCTAAAAATATTGTGGAGCCCAAAAGCTTTTGTTTGTATAGATTATACCTGTAGATGTTTACATTAGTAGAAATGAAAAGTGAGAATTTCATAATCCATTTAGAATGCATTTGGAGTAATAAACTCATTAGAAATTAACATACTGTGTGGCTTTGAAAATTGTGGTGAAATAGGGGAGCCTGGGTGGCTCAGTTGGTTAAAACCTCTGCCTTCAGCTCGGCTTATGATCTCAGGGTCCTGGGATCGAGCCCCGCATTGGGCTCTCTGCTCAGCCGGGAGCATGCTTCCCCTTCTCTCTCTGCCTGTCTCTCTGCCTACTTGTGACCTGTCTGTCAAATAAATAAAATCTTTTTAAAAAATTGTGGTGAAATATACATAACCTAAAAATTTACTATTTTAAGTGTACAGTTCTGGGGTATGAAGTACATTTACTTTGTGCAGCCATCACCACCGTCCATCTCCAGAACTTTTTCATCTTCTCCAACTGAACTCCTTATTCTCCCCTTCTGTCAACCACCATTCTCCTTTCCATCTCTAAATTTGACTACTCTAGATACTTCATATAAGTGGAATAATAACTTTGAAGAGAAAAGTAAATAGTGGTGGTGCTTCACGTTGTGTCTATAGCAGTATCCCATCTCTTAAAGCTTCTGGGAAACTCCACTCATCTAACAGTGACCATAAAAGAGCAAATAGCATCTTAATATTGTGAAAATGGTTTGACTTCGTGCCCCTTCCCCAAAGAGTGCAAGAGAGACTCCTAAACGTCCCTACACCACACTTTGAAAATTGCTACTCTGTGGGGATTCTGCATTGAAACTTGCTAATCATCACCTATCATCACCAGGTGTTGGAGCAGTTTTCTGAGTAGTTGTCATTCATGATGTGGTGAAAATGAAATTTGTAAAGCCTCCTCCCTTCTCATTGCCCCATCCCTTCATCCCTTAAATTATTTTAAGAATATAGGTTTGGGGACCAGGAAAAGTCACAGACTTATAAGTCACAGCACAAGCAGGGGGAGCAGCAGGCAGAAGGGGAAGCAGGCGTCCCACTGAGCAAGGAGCTTGAAGCAGGACTCTGTGATCATGACCTGAGCCACCTGGGCACCCTGACTATAAGGGCTAATATAAATTTAACGTAAATGCTTTTTTCTTAAAGGACAGTCTTAGATCACTGTTTATAAATGTCTGGGTAACCATGCGAAACAAGTGGGGAAGTAAGTGAAAATGCTTTAAAACTAATGATACTGATGTTAGATTAGACTTTTTACCAGCCAAGATGCTCTTACTGGCGTTACTCAACTCGTATTAGTACTCCCACTTTATGTATTGTTTTGCTCATTCATCAAGCAGCCATTACTTGAATACGCTCAGAAAAGTTTTGTTTTTTAAGGACTACAGTATTAGACACCTGCTGATATATATGTGTGTGTGTGTGTACAGACACACACACACACAGACACACACACACATATAGCGTTCTGATCTTTCAGCTTGGTACTATTTCCAAGTATTTAACAATATATTTATTTATATATTTATTTATTCAAGGATTGTTTTTAAAAAGTACTCTGCACCCAGCGTGGGGCTTGAGCCACAACCCCAAGATTAAGAGTCACACACTCCGTCGACTGAGCCAGCCAGGCACCCCTAGCAATATATTTTTTAGATCGTCCATGCATGTGTTCCCCTGTCATAATTTGATAGACTAGGGATGAGGTTAGAAAGGTTACGGTTAAGGGTTTATGCATCCTTCAATCAGAAAATACTTTAGATTATTCAAAGGCTCATTACAGAGACCAGGTATTGGTTCTTGGTGATGTCATAAACTTAGTTTGGCATGATTGAGTGTCCAGTTAATATAATCATGCTATATGAAAGTTATTAATGTAATTTAGTTTTTACTGTATTTAATTTTTAAATAATAATTAAACATCCAGGGACTGACTTTTGAAGTGGGAAGTGGTGCTATGTTGAAGTGACTTCAAATGGAGATGGCACCCTTTATCAGATGCTGATTTTCCCTGGGAAGTTTTTGTATCTTCCTCCTTCCCCATACCTGCCAAGATATTTGAGGTAGAAGAAAACTTGGGAACCATTTAATTAGAGACATGATCAGGAGAATAACAACTTCAGTTGATGGGGGAAGGAAGTAAAGGAGTGTGCATTGGCTGTGTTCAGTGGCAAAGTTGAAGAGTAAGAAAGTACTTAAATAGTAGTGTTTATTTGTTTGGCAAATATCTTTCCTATATCCAAGTTTGCATTTCTTTTATTTTGCACAAAGATGAGCTTTGTCAAGAAAATGGCATTTATTTTTGTATTCTTTCTTGTTACAATTTTTTATCTTTAATTATTACTATGTTTAAATATGCTGAACAAGTGCCTGGTTGGCTCAGTTGGAGGGGTGGCAACCCTTGATCTGGGGCTTTAGTTCGAACCCCATGCTGGATATAGAGATTACTTAAAAATAAAATCTTTTTAAAAATAGATTAATATATAGTGTGTGCAGAGTAACTTGGTACAGTTTGAATAACTAAGCAGGCTGTACCTCTGTTTTATTTATAACCAGCTGTACATTCTTGGGAAGAAAAAAGGTGATCCTCTTTATGTAGATATCAAAAAAAAAAACCACTTTGTGATTCATTTTTGTCTGACACAGACTTCTGAGAATTTCTGCTTTTAATGTAAATGGCCTGGCAGATGTTTATAAAAGTTATTTCAGCTATTGATGGAAATAGTTTCCTTTCAGTTTTCTTTGAAGATACCAAAGCAGCATATCCCCGAATCTTGAGTCTTTGGAGGACCTACTAAGAATTGTTTTAAAATATTTTTTTATAGGAGGGTCCTGGGATGCAGTCCCATATTGGGCTCCCGGTAGCAGGGAGTCAGCTTCTACCTCTGCTCCCTCCCCGTACCTGCACGCATGTGCGCGCGCACTTATTGCGCGCATGCGCAAAAATAAGTTTTTTTTTTTTTTAAACAAAATAAAACACAGTTTTCCATAAGATATAATACTGTCTTCCCTGCGGTAGAATTTATGATTAGAGAGTTTATGGGGAAAACAGGATTGAAGGGATGGATGGAAGTTAAAAATTAATCTCTAAAACTCTGAACAGTTTTCATTTAACAAGTGTTCTCTGATCATCTGATCTTGTGTGCTACTATTGTTTGTTCTGTTTTTAAATTTTTCCTAAAATAAGACAAAGACAATGCACTCAAAATTGTAGTGATATTTTACTTATATTTTAAAGTCATAATAGTGAGTGCTATACAAGTAATTTCCTTTTTTTTCCTGTTCTTCCTCTAAAGAAACTTAATGATCTTCCTCTAGTTTCAAAGAAATGCTTGCAAAATAGTTTGTCTTAGTTGCAGATGCTCTTTATATTAGAGAAGTTTCTTTCTCCACCGTCTTTATTTATTGACTTGGGAGTATCCATTCATATTTATCTTTTTTTTTTTTTTTAATTAAACTCCATGCCCAGCATGGGGCTTGAACTCTTGAAGCCAAGAGGTCAAGAGTCTTATATACTCTATTGACTGAGCTAGCCAGTTGTTTTAATTAAATATAACTCAAATACTCTAAAATTCACCTAAAGTATATGATTCAGGGGTTTTTAGCATATTCACAAAATTGTGCAGCACCACTGTTATCTAATTTATTTTCATCATCACAAAAGTCCTATGCCCATTAGCAGTTATCCCCCCTCTCCACTTCCCCCAGCCCCTGACAACTACTAATTTACTTCATTCTCTGTAGATTTGCCCATTCTGGACATTTCATCTTAAAAATGTAATCATACACTCTATTATCTGTTTTGACTTAAAGATTCATCCATGTTGGGATGCCTGGGTGGCTCAGTGGGTTAAGCTTCTGCCTTTGGCTTGGGTCATGAACTCAGGGTCCTGGGATGGAGCCCTGCATCGGGCACCCTGCTCAGCGGGGAGCCTGCTTCCTTGCCTCTTTGCCTACTTGTAATCTCTCTCTGTCAAATAAATAAAATCTTTAAAAAAAAAAAAAAAGATTCATCATGCCTTTTTATGCCTGAATAATACTCCATTGTATGGATGTACCACATTTTTTATCTAGTCATCTATCTTTGGACATTTGGGTTGCTTCCATCTTTTGACTATTTGAAATAATGCTACTATGAGCATTTATGTACCCTTTTTTTTTTTTTGAAAATTTTTAAAAGATTTTATTTATTTTAGAGAAAGTGAGTGCATGAGTGGGGGGAAGGGTAGAGAGAAGCAGAGAGGGAGAGAGAGATGATCTCCAGCAGACTCATCACCAAGCACAGAGCCTGACATGGGGCTTGATCGCATGACCCATGAGATCATGACCTGAGTCAAAACCAAGGCTTAACTCACTGGGCCACCTAGGCGCCCCTGAGATTTTATTTTTAAGTAATCTCTGTACCCAACGTTGGACTCGAGCTCACAACCCTGAGATCAGGAGTCACATGCTTCACCAACTGAGCCAGCCAGGGGCCCCCCAGGTACATGTTCTTGTATGGGCATCTTTTCGTTCTCTTGGTCCTATCCCTGGGTCATATGATAACACTGTTTAGCCACTTGAGAAATTGCCATAGTGCCAGAGTGCCTGCACCATTTTAAATTTCCACTAGAGTTGCAGTATCTCTGCATCCTCACCAGCAGTCATAGTGGATATGAAGTGCTTGTGATTTGCATTTTCTAGATGATTAATGGATGTTATGCATATTTTCCTTTGCTCACTGGCCATTTGTCAACCTTTGTAGAATTGTCGATTCAAATCCTTGATCATTTTTTAATTTGGGTTGTCTTTGTTGGGTTGTAATAGTACTTTATATATTCTGGATACCATACATTTATCAGTTACATAATTTACAAATATATTCTCCCATTCTGTAGGTTGTCTTTCAGTTGCTTGATAGTGACTTTTGAAACACGAAAGTTAATTTTGATGAAGTCCGCTTACTTGTTTTCTTCAGTTGCTTGTGCTCTTGGTTTAATATGTACGGAACCATTGTCTAATCCAAAGTCACAAAGATTTACATTTACGTTTTCATCTAATATTTATAACGTCTTAGGTTATACATTTAGGTTTTTGGTCCATTTTGAGTCAGTTTTTGTATATGGTGGGAAGAAAGGGATCCAACCTTCGTTCTTTCCATGTGGCTATTCAGTTGCCTTGCACCAGTTGTTGAAATGTTAATTAGTATATCCTTGATCTGCAATTCTCAGCTTATGGAAAAAATAATCAAATGGTTTGGCATAAAAATTCACTTAAGGAAAACTTGTGGCTATGCCATCCTAATGCTCCAGCCAGTTGTTTGCCCAAAACACTCTGGAGCTTGTTTCCATCCCTCTGCTTACTGCTATTCTCACGTGTACAGCTTTCCGTCTACCGTTTCTGTGTGTTAAAATCACACGTGTCCTGCAAGATAATTTAGGTGCCCCTGCACTCGTTCCGTAGTCAGTTACAAGTTATAGCTTATTAATACTTTCACATCTGTTCTCTTACACTATTCTGTGTGCAGTTATGGATAAATGAGATGTGTTTACTTGTATGAGAACTGAGGCCAGTTAGCTGTGAACTCAAATTCAACTTGTCTAGAAAAGTGCTCTTTGGGGCGCCTGGGTGGCTCAGTGGGTTAAAGCCTCTGCCTTTGGCTCAGGTCATGATCTCAGGGTCCTGGGATCGAGCCCCGCATCGGGCTCTCTGCTTGGCAGGGAGCCTGCTTCCTCCTCTCTCTCTGCCTGCCTCTCTGCCTACTTGTGATCTCTGTCAAATAAATAAATAAAATCTTAAAAAGAAAAAAAAAGAAAGAAAAGTGCTCTTTCCGTTTCCACTGCCTTTGTTGTAAAGCCTCCTTCTACAGACCCCGTTCTTCGGAAATCCTCTCTCCTTTCTCTGGATTCTCTTGTGTGGAAATAGGGGCAAACTGGGGCCTTATATAACCATGTTCTTCAGCTAGAGCAGCTGCCTTTTATCTCTTTCGATATATGCTTCTATTGCTTTAAAAGACTTGGGGGAGGAAATAATCACTGACTGTTAGAATTTTGTAACTATTACCATGTCAGAAGGAGTCCAGGTTCCTGAATGGGACTTAGGCGACTCTTCAGCCTCTTTTCTCAGTCTTCCTTCCCTCTGCTCCAGCCACAAGGAACTACTTCCTGTTCTATATTGTGAACTTTCTTACCTTTGTAATTCTTCCCCTGTGTAAGAATGTGTTGTTCTATTAATGTAACATTTTCTTTCTCACCAAGCCTTGTCGTGAGGCAAAATTCCGTACGGACGTATGTCCTGAGTTCCTCTTGTGGCTGCCCCCAAAATAAATTGTAACCAATTCAGATCAGTATTGGTAAGCCTTAAAGGTATGTGAGAATCAGGACTTCATCTTTCTTTTCTCCTCTCTATACTATAAGCACTACTTTATTTTTCAAGGTTATTTTTTGTGCTGTACCCAGTAGTTCAGTTGAATGCAATCAGTCAACCATATAAATTTAGTTCCAAACGCAGAATCATTTTCTTACCACAGTTTCTTTTTCTTTTTAAGATTTTATTTATTTATTTGACAGAGATCACAAGTAGGCAGAGGTGGGGGGTGGGGGGGCAGGCTCCCTGCTGAACAGAGAGCTGATGGGCAGGACCCTGGGATCATGATCTGAGCTGACGGCAGAGGCTTTAACCCACTGAGCCACCCCGTGCCCCCTTACCACAGTTTCTTAAATTCCTTTTGACTCTGTTCTTCCCTTTGTGCCCTGTAACAGGGCTGGTAGACTAGAGCACTGTGTATGCGCGCGTGTGTGTGTGTGCTTATGTATATATTGCAGAGATAATTGTATGTGGTATAGCTTAGCCACAGATGGAAAAATTAGTCTGCAAATAATTACATAATTTCTGTAATGTAGAAATGGCTTAATCCAATTTGTCATAGACTTAACAAAAGACAAAGTTCATATGAAAGTATACTGGTGTTTTGCTAGTGTAAGCTATTACCTTTTTTTTGTAGTTTTCCTAGGATATCTCAAACCTTGACCCATACACCAAGTTAGCAAGGCAGTTTTAACCTGTTTTTAATTACTAGAACAGCTTTCTATTAGGTATCAGGATGTCTGTCAGTACTAAACTTACAATTTGACTTCCTGTTTTGTTTTGTTTCCTTTTAAGGAAAACTTGTTTTCTCACTATCATTTTTCTTTTTCTTCGCAAATCAGTGGCTAGTTTCTGGATACCAGTAAATTGCGAGTTCTCTAAGGGGAAGGAAGTAAAGACACTGGTATTGGCCTTGGTTCTTTTGGTAGCACTGATCTGTAAATGTTGGTATCTTGTGGTTGTGTATGTGTAATTGTTTTTTTGTACAGATTGACAGATTTAGAAAGTAGTGTTGGTACTACCAGTTGGGTGTATTAAACTGTCATTCCAAACCTGCATATCTTGGCCAGAGAGCTGAGAATCTTTGAACAGAGAGTCTAACATCCCTGTCTTGCTGTTAAGACCACTTAATATCCACCTGCTAAAATGTGAGGACATACAGCAGACAGGTCAGAGATAAAGGACTGGGCATTACATTTGTTTCTCATATCTGGAATTGGGTCAGCTGCTTTGTGTAAAGTGAGGGTACAGGGACAGTGATTTTCTTTGATATTGGCACATGGGAGTTCATAAACACCCCTATATGTGTTAGAGTCTTAAACTCTTTTTGGTATGTGTCTTCAACACCGTAGTCATAACAGCTCTGTAGCTGAGTTGGAAGATAGGATGAACATTCTTATACAAGAGCATTTTATTCGTTTTGGGTTTTGTGAAGTACTAATTGTTGAGGGGAGCAGAGGGAGTGCTCTGTGTCATAGAAAGGCCATCCTAGCCTAATGTGCTCAATAAACTTTACTTTGCTGCCCAGCCCTACCCCCCTGCCCAACTGGGGAGGAGGCAGAGAAATAGATAAAGCTTTTTCTCTCTTACTGAATATTGAGAGCCCTGGATTTTTTTTTTTCTGCTTTTCCTCTCTGCTTGTTTATCGTGTGATTTTTTTTTTTAAGCTCTTTACTTTCTTTTGCCCACAAAAATAATTAACCACTTGATTGTATGAACTAATCTGGCTACTTTTTTACTTTCATTATAACTAGAGTAGCACATACCTCTTTGGGTCTGAAGAATCCATATTTATTCTCTAACCATGATGACAATTTATCATGACACAGTAGTCATATTGATTTGTAAATCTGACAAATATCCTAGCCAGTGTTGAATTTTAGGTCTTTGTTACCTTTAGAATTACGTTTCAAAAGTTTGAACATAAATGGTGGGTTTTAGTCTAACACTAACACTAACAATTCTTTCTCCCAAGAATGCACATGCATATTCATGAGTACCCTGGAGTTGTATGAATTTTAATAAATAGCAACTATTGCTGTAATGGCCTAATAACACTTTTTCAAGGATTCCCCCACTGCCACCAATGTCAGGATAAGGAAGAATTCGTTTGTTTGGCAGGGGTGCCAGATCACTAAAACAATAGTAGTGTACAGTTACGGTCCAGGATTTGTCCCCTTAGATGGGCTCCACATCTAATTTGTTGGTCCAGTGAGAGTGGAACTGAGAGTATGATGGTCTAGTCATGTTTATTGCCTACGGATACATTTACAGGAGGAATCGAATTTAGCATTTGGAAATTGGTGAGCATAGAAATCCAACAAAAGGCAATAGTTGGATAATCTTAATGACTTGTTACTCTGACACCTGCTGCATTCGGCCTCTGTAGAGGTAATCTGCTGTTACTGTGTTCGTGGACTGTGTTCATGGACCTAAGTACTGTCTCCTCAGAATAGTGCTAGAGATTACTCCGTGTTTGCTTTCACACTCCCCCCGAGTACCTGCTGTTGCCAGCTTCTACTGCACCACTCGCTGGTACGCTTCCCTTCTAGCATTTGGGAGGCACCTCATTGTTGCTCTGTGCTCTCCTTGTTGTGGAAGGAATGGTAAAGGTCAGGCATCAGTCAAGGCAGTGCTACCCAGTATATATGGTACACTGGGGAAGGTGGATTTTTCTCCCAGCTTCACCCTGCTGGTGCGATGGCAGAGGGGATGAATATCTCTTTACCATTTATGTGAGTTGGAGGCTAGAGGTTAGAGTCTGATTCTGGCGGATGATGAGTGCGAGCCTAGAAATTTATTTATTTTTTTTTTTTAAGATTTTATTTATTTATTTATTTGACAGAGAGATCACAAGTAGGCAGAGAGGCAGGCAGAGAGAGAAGAGGAAGCAGGCTCCCTGCCAGGCAGAGAACCCGACGTGGGGCTCGATCCCAGTACCCTGGGATCATGACCTGAGCCGAAGGCAGAGGCTTTAACCCACTGAGCCACCCAGGCGCCCCAAATTTATTCTTTCTTTAACCAGGCCTTGGGATTTTTGAACAGGGGATTATTAATAAAGCCAGAATGGAATTTAAGGTTAATCTGGCAGCAGGGTATAAAATGGATTAGAAAGAGAAGACCGCTAAAGCCTGGTAGATCAGTTAGGTGATTGGATTAGTTGAGGTGAAATGATACGCTTAACTTGGGTAATAGAAATAGGAATGAGACTGAGAAGATAGATTAACAGACTGTTACAGAGGCAGAATCAGTAGGGCTTGACATCAGGTGGTGGGATGGGGAAAGGATAGTCAAAGTCAAAGGCATTGCGGATGGCTTCGGGTAGCCAGAAGAGGGAAGAGGATGGTGGAATAATAAATAGAAATAAGGAATGTAAGTATAGAAACAGGTTTGGAAATAAATTTATTTCTGTTGAAGGCGTATTGAGATCTAGTAGAAAATCATTTACAAATGTACGAGGATACTGAACTATGTAACGCTACAGAGAAGTTGGGAGTGTGAATGGATTGCTGGAGTTTCCTGCACTTCAGAGTATGACCTTTATCCTTGTGGATTCAAACACACTGTGTGTTGGTGGGGGGGTTCAGGGGTAGATCCCAAACAGTAAAGATCATGTGACTGGTATATAAAACCAAGAACGTTATTCGTTTACAGAAAGGAATAACCAGCACAAAACTTGGCAGTACCTGTGTTGGCATGACCGATATGTTCTCTTTCAGTAGGCAGGTAGACTCACACAGAAATCAAGTCATCATCAGGAAGTTGTTTAGTAAATGTGGCCTCACAATGAGGAATTCTGTGGCTGTTCAATGTGTAACGGCCATGATGTCCACAGCAGGGCATGCATTTGCCAGTGGGTTGATGGACTGTGGTTCACACTCCTTGGGCTATATATGGGATTGTTTTCTTCATCCTCTTCTGTTCCATGTCTCTTTCTGTTCTTTCTGATTGATAAATCCTTATTTTTAAAGTATACTTATTTTCCATTATGTCAGATTATAGTCAAGTCTTGCATTTTTATTAATTTGCTATACAAATTGTCATATATCAAAACTAGACAAAGTCTTTTTCTTTAGTGGTTTACAGTTCAGGAGAGGAAGATGCTTGTTCCCAAAGTATACCAGGCTTATTCGTCTGAGGTTTCCAAGTGAAATCTGGACTTGGATAAAATTACATCCATGGGTTTGGGTCGCTGAATATCAGAGGGCTTAGGGCAGTAAGACCAGAGGAAACATCAGGGTGATGCCCAGCTCTCTAACCTAAGACCACTGAGTGTTTTTTCTAAGAAAAATTGAGTAGGGGAGGAGAGTCAACAGATTGTATTCACAAGGCAGATTTTATTTTTTAATGAGTAAAGTTTAAAGTCCCAGTGGCTCATCCAGGGTGTTCTGTGTGTGTGTATGCACAAGTGCATGTGTTGAGGAGCCCTCAATCTAGTGTGTGAGAGAAAGATGTGTGTGTTGGTATATGTTCTTTGAGGTTTATGTACCAAGCAGTATTCTGAGTAATTTGAATTAATTCACTTAATCTTCACGACAGCCCAGTGAAGTAATAGTGATTGGCATTAACTCTGTTTTGTAGATGAATAAACTGAGGTACAGAACTGTAAATTGCCCAAATAAGCAAGGGGCAAATTTATGACTCATTAACATATAGATACTGGTTAAAGTCATGCCAATAAATATCTCAAATTAACCTACACCTTGTCAGTTACTTTAAAATGGATGTGAACTATTGAAATATTTGAGATTCTAGATTATTCTAATGAAACATTTCTTCCTGATAGCAAATTTTCATAGTCCTCAGATTTTTGAAAGTGTAGTCATAAAGGCAGACACCTGTTTAAAAAAATTACTATACTTAAAAATGTAGATAATCCTCTAAAAGAGGGTTGGGAGACACACGTCCCTTTTTTTTTTTTTCCAAGATTTTATTTATTTATCTGACAGAGAGAGATCACAAGTAGGCAGAGAGGCAGGCAAAGAGAGAGAGAGAGAGGGAAGCAGGCTCTCTGCTGAGCAGAGAGCCCGATGCGGGACTCGATCCCAGGACCCTGAGATCATGACCTGAGCCGAAGGTAGCGGCTTAACCCACTGAGCCACCCAGGCGCCCGACACACGTCCTTTTATAGCCAACTCAGTTCTTTGCACATACTACGTTTGAGAGAATTTCTGTTTCTAGGTAATCTGAAATACTACCCACTACAAACATTATGTATCACACATGTGTTGTTATTCAGAATCTTAACAATAATTCTGTGTTGTTACAGTTTTAGGAGTGTGGAAACTTCACAGATTAAGACCGGGAATTTTTCAGTTACTTGAAATTTTAGTTACTGTAATTATTCTAATTGGTGCCTTCTCTTATTCCATTACTTCTTCCTTCCCACTCTAAAAGGGTTCTTTCAGTATAGGTCTGAGTGGGAACTTCTGTCTTTGGATAGATAATTTATTTTGCACCTGATTTTATGTGGTACTTTTATTGGTTAAAGAATTGCAGCTGACAGTTGCTTTTCTCAGTGCTTTGAAGATACTTGTTTTCTGATGAAAAATCAGTCGTCAGTCATACTGTTGTTTCTTCCTTTATAGGTAATGTGTCATTTCTCTGGTTGCTTTTAAGAATTTTCTTGTCTTTGGCATTCTTCAGTTTTACCATGATGGTCTAGGTATGAATTTATTTTTATTTTCTCTTTCTTGGGATTCATTGTGTGTTTCTACTCTGAAGATTATTGTCTTCTATACTATTACTGGGAGAGCCTCAGCCTTACTCCTGCATTCATGAATAGTATTTCTTCCTCATTCTTTCTCTTCTCTCTAGAATTCCTATCACATATTATCTTAAACATCTTTTTTTTTTTTTTCTTGAGAGAGTGAGACAGAGAGTGCGAGGGGATGAGGGAGAGAGAATCTTAAGCAGACTCCATGCCCAGCTCAGAGCCTGACACAGGGCTCGATCTCATGACCCCAAGACTGTTACCTGAGCCAAAATCAAGAGTCAACGCTTAACAGATGGAGTCACCCAGGCGCTCCTAAACATCATATTTTAGACCTCTATTTGCATCTTTAGACTTATCCATAATTTTTTCATCTTGTTAGTTATTTGTTCTGTGTTCTGATTAGTTTCTTAAAATGGGCCTTCTATTTTACTAATTTTCTCTTTTAATTCTAAAAACCTTTTCCCCTCCCCCCTCACTTCCAGACTGCCCTTTTAAAAAAAATTTATTGTATCATGTACTTCCCCCTAGCTTCTTATTCCTTTTTTTTTTTTAATCTTTTTTGGTTATTTTAATCAAATAAAAGTGTCAGACTTCTACAAAAACAAAGAGAATGTTCTAATAACTCATAACCCAGCTTCAGCAATTATGAATTGTGTTTTCTTTATATCCCCACCAGAAATACTCCTTCCCATCCACCCCTCTTTTGAAGCTAGTCCTGGGCAGCAGCATCTATTTAATCCATAACTACTAAAATGTGTATCTTTAATCATGTTTAACATGCTTATTTTATGTTTTGTTACACACTCATTTTCTGAGTTCTTGGGTACTAACCTCTTGTGTGCGTGGTGATCCCTCATTATGGTGGGTTTGTTATTTTTAATAGCAGGGATGTAGTTTTTTCCATGGAACTTGTGTCTTGGATTGTGGAAGCATCTTTGCGGTGGTTTGGCGATTCGTTTCTGCAGGCACACTATGCTTTGGCCCATTTCTGCGTACATGTTTAGCTTGTGGACTCACATGTCATGTATGGAATAAAACCTGCACGGGACACGGGTTTGGGTTTCAGTTTGTTATGGGAGACCCTGCCCACCGGCCACAAAGCCCAGGAAATCGTTTTCTTGCTATTTCTCAGCAGAGACAGACGAAGTTTTTCTAGGCCCCTACTCCCTGCACACACCACTGTCATTGTTATAAACTGGCACTTTTAGCTCTTTGTTTTGTCTTCCTGTCCAGCACCTCAAGATCTCCCTCTCCTTTTGGAGCTCTGTTACAGTTTTTCTGTTTTATTTGCTTCTATTTGGCATTTTGTTTATTTTTTTTTTAATTTTATTTATTTATTTGACAGAGAGAGAGAGATCACAAGTAGGCAGAGAGACAGGCAGAGAGAGAGAGGGGGAAGTAGGCTCCCCGCTGAGCAGAGAGCCCGATGCGGGGCTCGATCCCAGGACCCTGAGATCATGACCTGAGCCAAAGGCAGAGTCTTAACCCACTGAGCCACCCAGGCGCCCCGGCATTTTGTTTATTTTTAGAAGGGAAGGTCTGCTCAGTCTCCCTGTATTGCCAGAATCAGAAAGTCTTGTTTTTGCCCATCTATTTTTAGGTAATGAGTCACAGATTTCTGAAGTACTCTATATTAAATTGATCAAGGTATGTTCTGTCTCTGTGTGTGGAGGTATTTTTTTCTGAATGCACTGCCATTTGGGTAGCAGTTAAAATATGTTACCGTTTGGTAAGGTCAGGTGGACAGCACAGTAAACCTGCATTCAGACTTGTATTTTAGTTAGAAGTCTTCTGTTCGTGAATTTTATTTGTGCTCACATTGAATAAGTCCCATTAATTTGTGCTTCTCATATTGGTCAGAAATGTTGGTAATATGATATATGACTTAATGTAATAGAAGATATTAATAAATGCCGTTTAATTGCCAGTCTTTAAAATACATGAAATTTATATAAGATACATCTGGGAACTGAACTCATATCACTAACTTATAAAGAGTTCCTACAAATCAGTTTAGGAAAATAGCAAATGATGTAGATACAGTGTTAACAGAAAAGGACATACAACTGGTTTGACTTCATTTATAATAAAACTACAAACAAAACTCTAATGATATATTTTTCCCTTACAGACTGGAAAAAAAAAGAATGTTTTTTTTCTGAGTTCAGAAGATGTTGAGAACTAGGAACATTCAGAACATTGCTAGGGGGATTGTAAATTGAGAACGGCCTCCAGAGAGGACAGTTTATCCTTAGCATAAAGTGTACATTTGGTACATTGTTGGAAATACCAAAAGTTGCCTGTTTGGTGGACTGCTATGCAGTCGTCTGTGTACAAAGAGGCAGTTATATGGATATGGAATGATCTCACAGGGGTTATTATATGGGAAAAGCAAGGTATAGAACAGTGTATAGTATGGTGACATGAGGGAGGGAGAACATGGATTTTTAAATGTATAAAATAAAAAAAAATAAATGTATAAAATATCTGGGGAAATGTACAAGAAAGTAGTCCTGATGGTTTCCTTGAGGGAGGGGAAGAACTGGATGGCTAAGAACCCAGGGAGAGGAGAGAAGCTTTATCACTTTCGAATTTTCTGTGATGTCCATGTATTATGCATTATTTTAATAGAAACCAGAGTCTTACTGTGCATCAAGAGAAGATACAGATAAGGAAGGAGGAATCCTTCCCCTAAAACTAAAGATTTTATTTCTTTGAGAGAGAGTGTGAGCGCACTGGGGACATGTGGAGCAGAGGAAGAGGGGTGTTCAGACTCTCTGCTGAGCACGGAGCCCGATGCAGGGTTTCCCTGTTCAATTATTCTCTCAAATAACCCCATCTATAACTAGTATTTTCTGTGTCCTTAACTAAATTAAAATGAAATTAGTAAGTAATATACCTACACATAATATAATATACATTAAGACTAATGGGAGAAATAAAAGTAATTTGTAGTAAAACAATATGTATTTCCATACGTAAGTGTACACATGTCTAAAGTGTAAAGCATAACAAAGTCAGATGTTTGCCCCTAAGAATCACGGTGAGTGCAAGAACCTTCAAATACAGATTCCAGTCTGTACTAGAGTCTCTCCCTCTGCTCCTCTCCGCCCCCCCCCCCCGCCGCCACCCCGCTTGCATGCATGCGCTCTCCCACTCTCTCGTAAGTAAATCTTTAAAAAATAAAAATAAAAGCTGTTTAGGGGTGCCTGGGTGGCTCGGTCAGTTGAGTGTCTGATTTTTATTTTCAGCTCAGGTCATGATCCTCAGGGTTGTGAGATTGAGGCCCAAGTCAGACTCCTTACTCAGCCAAGCATCCACTTGAGATTCTCTTTCTCCCTCTCCCTCTGCGCTCTCCCCCCAATAAATAAATCTTTTTTAAAAAATAATAAACAAAAATTTAAAAATGTTCAGAGAAAGAACTGTTACTATTAACATGACTTCACCTTCCGTTCTTAGCACATGCCTAAAAATTTTAGCATCTTCTATGTGAATGTTAAGTGGTACAGCAAGAGATTTAGTTCCTTACTTTTTAGTATTGAAATAATGCTCTGAATTATGACTGATGCCTTATCTTGAGAATGAGTATGTATCTTCCGAAGTGGGGTACTTATTAAGAATGAAAGATTTAGCATTAGTACTACACTGGGACAGTACTACACTGGGCTAACCAGGACATACTACTCCTGTGGTACAGTTTACTGTTGAAATTTTGTTGTTTGTTTGTTTGTAGAGGTTTGGTATTTGATACAAACTTAAGTAAAGGAAGTAAGGACCAGAATAGGCTTTGCAACTTGAGTTTGAACTGTAACTGATCTCATCTGCCATGTGATGTCAGCTAAATCACACAGCCCTTGGGATCTCTCACGTTGGTCATTGGCCTCTTATTTCTGAAAAGCTTTTACTTCATTCTTTCATTTTTTTAGTTGTGCACCAGAGTTGGAGTTTGAGACTTGGATTCCAAGACTTGGCAGTTCTAAATCAGTACAATTTTTAAATAGTGCAAGAGCAATTAATTGTTCAAGGCATTCATTTTATTAAGGGTAGAAAATATTTCCATGGATTAATTGATGCTGTGAAATCTGATCAACTTGGATCATGTTTTGTGTGTTTTGTTGCCTTAAGGCAACAAATCCTTTATGAGACTCAGCTCTGGCTCCTGTACTTAAAATGGTAATTTCTGAGAATGGAAGGCCTTTGGATCTTAATACTCATTATATATAAACAGAGTTTTGAGAAGCTGTGATTTGTCACAAGATCAAAAGCTAATGACAGAAGTCACTTTCATGAATGATAATCTAATTTCTAAAATCATACATTCTAAAATAACCCAAAATTACTCTTGTCCTTTATCTTCATCTGTCTTGGATCCACCCTGTAATTCCAACCTATCACGTGCAGCTTCTGAAGGATCCCCTCGGCCCCCCCAGATCGGGGTGGTTATATTTGCATAATTTCTTTCTGGATGAAATACGATCTCCTTCTTGAGTCTTGAGTTTTACTTTGATTTCAGTGTCTTGCATTAATCAACCTGAGTAAGAGACAGTTACTGTCTAGAGACTGTTCTTTGTACCTACCATGTCAGTGGCTCTTTGTACCGTATATAATACTTGAAGTTGGAGTGTTAGAAGTTTAGCTCTTACCACTCAGTAAATGTTCCAGTTGTTAAATAATTTTATTGCCCTCTGCACCATATTCTTTTGTTTGGTTTTGTTTTACTAATTATGTATCTAACATATAGCCAAATGCTCTTTTTGCATTGTATTTTTGGCTATATTAATCCTTATTTTATAGGGTAGTAATTAGAAATACTGCTCTAGTTTCAGATTCTGGCTCCATTTAATTAATTTTATGATTTTGGACCTATTTCTGGACTCTAGTATTTGTTTTTTTTTAATTGTCAGTGGTTGTTTATATATAAGTGATACAAAAAGCGCTCAGGATGGGACTTGGCACATGAAGGACTCTGGGATCTTGCTGAGTGAATAGATACAGTGAGTTTTTATATGGTAATGTGTGCTGATTAAGCTGATAAAAATATACAGATGATGATTGGTATATATGCCCTAAAGTCAGAGATCCAATGTGTTTAATAGTGTTTTATTAATGAATTTCAGTAAGTTACTAATAGGAAAAAGAATATTTTTTGTTTCCTTTGATTATTTTGTTTGTATTTTAAGGCTTTTCATCAGTTACCTACTCTTCTCAGTAAATCAGTTTATTAAGCTATATAATGAGGGACAGAAGCCAGTTTATTTTGTATGTAAAACAGAAACCACTTAAATGAATTTAAGGTAAAGATACTGTTTTAGTTTGTTGAATGCCGGGGAATATTACCATCAAAGCCTGATGAATTGTTCAGCAAAACTGTTGATACTGGGCGCCTGGGTGGCCCAGTCCCTTGGGCCTCTGCCTTGGCTTAGGTCATGAGCCCCGGATCGCGCTCCCTGCTCAGCGGGGAAGCCTGCTTCTGCCTCTCCAACTCCCCCTGCTTGTGTCCTTTCTCTCGCTGTGTCTCTCTCTGTCAAGTAAATAAAATCTTTAAAAACAAAGACCAAAGTCCAAAAATCTGTTGATGTGATGGTAGGATTATTATATGCCAAAATAATTCACTCTTAGAGAGAGTATGAGTGAAGTTTTGTTTTCTTCTAGCCTTTTCTCCAAGACATGGGGTTGAAGAGGAATGGTTACTGTGACTAAATCTGCGTCAATATTAGTGCTTGACATTTTCATTTCTTATATAGTTCTTCACAGTTTTTCTGATACAATTCTCTCTCTCTCTTTTTTTTTTTTTTTTGCCATCCTATCTGTATGAGATTAAGCTTATTCCAAGGTCCTTTAGCACCTCTTAAAATGAGCTGTATAGGCACTGATATTTTTTCCTCTGACTTTGCTCTGGCTTGAGTTTCTGTGGTCTAGAACTCAATTATTAGTCCATCTTGTAATTTGGGCAGTGAGTACACTGAAAATCTCAGATTTTCAGGCACCTGGGTGGCTCAGTCAGTTTTGTCTGACTCTTGGTTTCATCTCAGGTCATGATCTCGGGGATCATGGGATTGTGCCCTGTGTCGGGCTCCATGCCCAGTGGAGAGTCGCCTTGAGATTCTTGAGCTTTCTCTCAAATAAATAAATAAATCTTTAAAAATCTTTAAAAAATCTACGGGGCACCTGGGTGGCTCAGTGGGTTAAAGCCTCTGCCTTCGGCTGAGGTCATGATCCCAGAGTCCTGAGGTTGAGCCCCGCATTGTATCTGGCTTTCTGCTCAGTGGAGAGCCTGCTTCCTCCTCACTCTGCCTGCTTCTCTGCCTACTTGTGATCTCTGTCAAAGAAATAAATAAAATATTTTTAAAAAATCTTTTAAAAATCTAAAAAAAAGAATGCATCATTTGCCCTCTACCCAAGTCATTGTCTGTGTTGGAGGGAACTACAATCTTAGCTCCCCAAACCTCCCAGGGTCATAAAATCTGTGGGTTGAAGATTTACAAAAGGGATCTCATGCTTAATCGACAAGAGTAACACACAGGAGAAATTAGCAGGGGAGCTTTTAACTGTGTAGATGTGGTTAACAGATTCCCTTTCTCGTGACTTCTTACAAGTGACCTTATGTGGAAAGATTTCTTACCCATATTTTTTTTAATGATTTTTTTTCTGAAGTTGTATACTTAGGCTATATATATATAGCGCCTTTATTCTGTCTGGCATAATAATTAATACTGGTATTGATACTACTTGATAACAGCCATGAGCAGTTTGGTAAGACATGAAGCAGAATCCAGTCTTTGGGGGCTAAAATACACACCTGCGCCACTGATCGCGTGTGGGAAGACAGAAGTGTTCTGTAGCTGTTGTCTTCCTTCACAGCGAACTGGTGGCGGCTGATGACTGGCTGACCCTCCAGGAGGGAAGTGATGTAAACTCACTTTACAAAAGCCGGTGTTGTCAGTCGTATGTAAATGGGGAAAGGAAGAGTTTAAGCTCGAAAGTGGCGGTAGTTACTAGTGCAATAGCAGTTAAGCAGCTTTCCAAAAATCTTTGCCAGGCCAGGAAGCCGTCCTCAGGAGCCCGCACACGTCTGGCTGTGGGACCGAGGGCAGCAGATAGTGCCAGAATCACATCTCTCCTCTCACCCCTTGTCCTCACTCCACTCGGGCTTTCTCAGCCTCTTCTCCCACGTTTAATCACAAAGTGCTATAGCGTGTTAAAGGTACCGAGTAGCCTTTTTGTGTGACTAAATGTCTTCACCAGAGTTGGCACCTTTTTGGAGATCCTGAGATCTTGTCTTAACAGACTGACTCACTTGGGAGAAAAAGAAAAGTGAGAGGCACTTTGTTTTATGTTATAGTTTCTCAGTTTGGGTACAAGCAGAGGTGGTGATTACCACAGAATAAATACTGTGTTTGCATTATTTAATACAACTTCTCAGAATCCACTCTTGTTTGATTTTTCTTTTAAGAGAGGGGTGACTGGGTAAAAAAAAAAAGATAGGGGTGACTGGGGCTCCTGGGTGGCTCAGTTGGTTAAGTGTCTGCCTTGGGCTCAGGTCATGGTCCCAGGGTCGTGGGATCAAGCCCCACGTTGGCTTTCTGCTCATTTGCTCTCTCGCTCACTCACCAATCTCTCAAATAAATAAATCTTTAGAAAGAAAAGATAGGAGACTGTGAGTCAGTTTGAGGTTTGAGAACAAGTAAACTTTTTGTGGCAGTCTCACTGTTGCCCACCCTCCCTATAAAAATCCTAACTTCAGGTGTTCCCCAAAGTAGTTTTTTAACTGAAGATCATCCATGATAGATAAAAATGGTATTCGAGTAAAAAGTTAAAGTTGTACGAAATTCTAAGATTCTGAGAAAGAGTTTCTCCGGTTCCTTTTTTTTTTTTTTTTTTTTTTAAGATTATTTATTTATTTATTTGACAAACAGAGATCACAAGTAGGCAGAGAGGCAAGCAAAGAGAGAGAGAGGAGGAAGCAGGCTCCCTCCGGAGAAGAGAGTCTGATGTGGGGCTCGATCCTAGGACCCTGGGAACATGACCTGAGCCGAAGGCAGAGGCTTTAACCCACTGAGCCACCCAGGCGCCCCTCATTTTAATAACTATTAAAATTGGTGATGTTGAGCAGAAGAAATTCTTACAACCCAATCCTTTGAATCTTGTCTCAGTTAAGAGGATGGTGCTTTGGAGGCACTAGTTTTTACACTTGCCTTTCTTGTTTGGCTGTGGCCCTTACTGACCTCTATTGCTGCGTTCCTGGTCCAGCAGCTTTCCAGACTGAAGCCACAATTTTGATAAGAGTTTGCCAATTTTATAATATATAGCCTTCAGGGGCTTTGTTAGCTAATTTTAAAATTAAGAATTTTGCCTGAGCTTTAGACTCTTCTAAAATATCTTTATGTAAATTGTAAAAATTAAGAATTTAAAATATGGTGTTTTTTTTTAACATTTTTGCTTATTTTCTTCAAAATAACTTATGGATGTAACCACTGCATTTTGTTTAGGCCATTTTTAGATAAACAACAGGAAAGTTCTTGAGTTAGAACTACATTTTCTAAATTTTTCCTTAGCCTTTTTTAAAAGTCTGTAAACAGTCTTCTTTTACTTCTTTGGTGATATACTTAAGTGAATTTGAAAGTCTTACCTGAGTTCCTCCAAACTTGTAATTCTATATTGTAGTTGGTATTTTTATGTAATGTTTAGTTGATAATATCGGGGGCTATTTTTCCAGAACACAAACATGACTGTGTCACTTCCTTGCTTATATTTTGTAACTAGTGTCGCATTGCCTAGATCAGTGCTTCTCAAACTTTGCACCTAGGCAGAAGAGTGGGAGCACCTGGCTGGTTAATCACTAACATTGAGTACTTAACATGTGGAAACTATACCGTGCTTTCACATCCATTTATTGGTTTTATTCCCCAAACAAACCTATGAGGTACAGGTATTAGTATCTTAAAATTTCTATGAGAATTTTATTTCCTTCCATAATATTTTTCATTACAAAACAATTTTTACTTACCATCAAGTAAAATCGATAGTCCAAAAAGATCTCTATCATATTTGACTTCTGTGACTTTTTTTTTTTTAAGTAGTCTCTACGCCCAGTGCAGGGCTCGAACTCAAAACCCTGAGATCAAGGTTGCATGCCACACTGACTGAGCCAGCCAGGGACCCCTCTTCTGCAACTTTTTATTCTTCTGCACACCTTGTACAAATCCCTCAGTTTGAGAGGCACTAGCTCACTGGTTCAAGGGTACGTTTCTTTGAATAAAATAGAGAATGAAGACGTACTTAATTGCTAACCCAATTTTTTCAAATAATTCATTTGACATGACTGTCAGATTGCTCTGTGTGTTTCTAGACTGCTTTCTCTTGATCCTGGTACTTACCCTTATTTTGGATGAGCATTGCTCTGCAGAAGACACTGAAAATAGCCGGTCCTGCTTTGGGCCATGCTGGCTGACTTGTTCTGTGACTATACTGTTCCTCATATTTGATGTCTTTCCCCAATCTGAAGTGCCAGGCTGGCTCAGTCAATAGAGCAGGTGACTTGATGTTGGGGGTTATGAGTTCAAACCCCATGTTAGGCCTAGAGTTTTTTTATACACACACACCCTAAAAAAAAGACTGCACATCCCCACTTTCAAACTGCTACAATCCTGCTCTCTCTCCTTAACAAGTCCAATATCCCTTCGGGGACTGCCTGTCTGCGGCAGCCATCACCAGCACAGCCAGATGCTCTCTCTGCCGCCATTGTCCCTTAGTCACATAATGCCTGGCATGTGGTAATGGTGTACTTACCGCTTTTCTTACTGGACTGTGGGCTCTTTGAGGGCAAGAACTTTGTGTTTTCTTTATATCCCCTCTGGCCAAATACAGCACCTGGCCCCCAGCCAGTACCAAGAAATGCTTGAATGGATGGGTGAGTAGACTGACTCTTTCTGTTTAGTGTTTGATGCAACCCGGCTCTACTGTTGGAAACTGTGCCTTGCTATGGGCCAGAGCATTCAACTCATGACAGCCACATGGCCCCTGCTCTCAGCCCATGCTTCAAGTCCAAGGTGGTATGGTTGTAGTTACTGTGCTGGTTAATGATTCAAATGCATATCGTTGTTCTTGTCTGTAATAAAATAGCTTTTTATTGGTACCTGATATTTTATCTTCTTTCTTTCAGGAATTGTTGGATAAGTATTTAATAGCCAATGCAACTAATCCAGAGAGTAAGGTCTTCTATCTGAAAATGAAGGGAGATTACTTCCGGTACCTTGCTGAAGTTGCATGTGGTGATGATCGAAAGCGTAAGTATGTTTGGTTTATGGGTAAAGTTGAAAATAAAAAAGGAAGGGAGGATAAGTGGGACACTGTAACAGTAATCTCTGTGTAATCTCCGGGCCCTCTGTAACTTTTTAAATATCTTGAAATCCTAAAAAAAAAAATCTTGGAATCTTCGTAAAAGAAAATTAATAATGTTACCTTAATGTTCTGAAAAATAAAAACAGTCTCAATTTACATTATGTGCTGTTTTTGAAAAACTCAAAAGCTCTTTGATGATAATCTGCTAAGATTTTTTTTTTTTTTAAGATTTTATTTATTTGACAGATCACAAGTAGGTAGAGAGGCAGGCAGAGAGAGAGAGAGAGAAGGAAGCAGGCTCCCTGTTCAGCAGAGAGCCCGATGTGGGGCTCGATCCCAGTACCCTGGGATCATGACCTGAGCCGAAGGCAGAGGCTTCAACCCACTGAGCCATCCAGGTGCCCCTGCTAAGATATTATTTAAAAGAGGCTTAATCTTGGCGGCCTGGGTGGCTCAGTTGGTTAAGCACCCTTAAGCATCCTACTCTTGATCTCAGCTCAGGTCGCAGTCCTGAATTCAGGCCCTGCGATGGGCTCCACACTGGCATGGAACCTACTTAAAAAATAAAAGAGGTTTAATCTTTTTATACCTTAGAATTTGGTTCAGCTTCTTTTTTTTTTTTTTTTGGTTCAGCATATTTTTGACCCCCTAGTCATTTACATATGATTTGAGAGATTGTATTATAACATGGCCCTTTGTATCATTGTACCTTGAAACTTTTTTTTTTTTTTAATTTTGTTTATTTGACAGAGAGCGAGTACAAGTAAGGGGAGCAGTAGGCAGAGGGAGAGGGAGAAACAGTCTCCCCACCGAGCAGGGAGCCTGACACGGGGCTCGATCCCAGGACCCTGGGATCATGACCTGAGCTGAGGGCAGACACTGAATGACTGAGCCACCCAGGCACCCGTGTACCTTGAAACTTAATTGGAAGTTACAATCAGAATAAAGAAACAGGATGTTGTACTTCTTCTGTTTGACACTGTTATTTATTAACTACTACCTACCTATTTCGAAGGATCGTTACATTTACTGCGAATTTTATATAACCAAATTTCTGAGGAAGAGAGGTGAGATGAGAGTATTGCTGGTATATAATTTGTCATAGAAAATATAGACACAGGGAAGAGAATAACTTAATTGCTGGACTTGATTGTAAAAAGAAAATCAAAGTGATTTATTAGCAGTGGACTCCATCTCCTGGAGTTAGCAGTAGCTGAGGTCCTATTAAATTTTGTGTATGTGCCTGCTCATACTTACCAAGTTCTAGGTAGAAGTTGCACCTAATTCCTTATTTCCAGTAAGCTCATTATTCTTGTTTTTAATTTTGCCCCATCCAAAAAGAGTGTGTACTCTCAAGGAGTTACCATAGCTTCCTGCCCTCCTGTAATAAAATTTGTATTCTTAACTTACTGATGCATAATTTCTGTTGCCCTAAAGATAGCAAAGATAGCAAAGCTGAAAGTGACAGATATTTGCAAGTCATAGGGATGTCTTTGGAATACTGGGACCATAGTTCCAGCATTAATCTGATTTAACCTTCTCTGGCTCATTGGCATTTCTGTTCCTATCCATAGAATACTCCAATAGTCTGGGACTCATAGATAGTCTATATTTATAGCCCAGGAGCTGAGACACCTTACTATTACTCATTGTAGTATTTCCTTCTATGCGAAACAGCAAGAACTCCTTACTATGTGAGGGCTGTACCCGCTATATTTAGATCAATAAATATGCTATTTCGAGGGAAGAAAATGCACATATTCACACCATAAAAGGCTAACTTTACATTTCTGTTTGGTCATTATTTCTAAAGCTGTAATGGGCCAGTGGTCTCATTGAGAAAACCTACTTACCCTTTTGAAAGCATGGGTACAATCAAAATAGTATTGGTCATACTTATTGAACAGTTTTTTCAGGAAGGTGACATTTTTATTAGGCCAGTAATCAACCTCTGGTCAGAGTAGATTTTGTTCTTTATACTGACACTTTTATATGGCCTTTCACATAATACATCTTGATAGCAAGGATCAGTATTGTTTTCACAAATCACAAAAATAGAGATTTTGGTGGTGGTGATCTTTGTAAAGTGTTTCCATTATTTTGAGAAGAGGTATTAGAGCCAAAATTTTTTTCCTAACGTTATTGAGATATTATTGACATGTATCAGTCAAATTATTTTTAAATTGATGCATTTCCAGTTAGTAAAATTAAAAGATACCAAAAAAGAAAATTGTTTTAGTCACAGATTTAGAAAAATCCGATTGAACTGTCTCATGTTGTTAGGGTTTTTTAAAAAGCTGAAGCAAGCAACTTGTTAAACTAGTTTCTCAGTAACCCAGTACGAGGTAATGTTTTGGTTTACTGCTATGCTTTTAAAAGAAGGCCACAGAAAAATCTAGCTCTGCATGAGTTAGTAGCATACTTTAAAGGTTAATATGCTCTATATATACTTGACGGATATTTTTAGTATTGTGCTTTTATTTCCCCCCTTCGCAGAAACGATAGATAATTCCCAAGGAGCCTACCAAGAGGCTTTTGATATAAGCAAGAAAGAGATGCAGCCCACACACCCAATCCGCCTGGGGCTGGCTCTTAACTTTTCTGTATTTTACTATGAGATCCTTAATAACCCAGAGCTTGCCTGCACACTGGCTAAAACGGTAAGTTTCAGGTCATTCTCATAAGTTCTTTCTCATACTAATAAGATCATTATCATAAACTGAGAATCTGTGAAAATGATTCCATTGAATTTTGTTTTTAATTGATAGTAGAACGTAAAGTGGATGTTTAGCTATTTTATAAAAATGGTTTGTAATTGTAATCAGTTTGTGTTGACACAGATACTGTTTACCACGGGTATTACTATTTTTCCCAGGCTTTTGATGAGGCCATCGCAGAACTTGACACACTGAATGAAGATTCATACAAAGACAGCACCCTCATCATGCAGTTGCTTAGAGACAACCTAACAGTGAGTGGTTCATTCTTTTTAATTTTATTTTCTTTTTAAGAAAAAAGGTATTTACATTTTACTTCAGCCTCCCTGTCTTTTGAGGTGGATTGTGTAAGAGCTACACTCTCTCTTAGAAAATGAGTATAGAGATACGCAAGCAAAAGTATCCAGTGCTTGTTAGTATATTGTATTGGCCAGCTGTTCTTCATTTTCAAGTTGAATGGGCATTTTATCAGACCTAGCCCTTCCTGAGAAGGTACTAAGATTATAGGAACTCCTAATATTCCTCACTATATCATTGGAATGAAGATGTTGATAAATTATGTTAATATAGAAAGTTGTTGTGGTTGTAGTATTTTCTTCCTTTGGGTAAATTAGCTACAGCAAGTTAGGCACTATAAGCTTTCCTAAAATCACGTTGAAGTGCCTGGTTTTAATAAACATTTATCTTGTGAAATCTACCTGATGTCTTATGGGCATTTGACCGGGAGTAACCCTTAACCTCCATTTACTGCACCTGTGCCTCTAGGAAAAAACCTGTTCCATTTAATTGTCTTTCTTTTCTTTTGTTTCTCTCCCTACTTCTTAAATGGGCAGATAATGAAGGGAAAAGTAATGGAGAAAAAAAATAGGATTTCAACTTTACTTAGCTTCTTTTATAGATTGAAATAAATTTGATATGTCAAAAATTTTAGACAACATGTGGCAGAGGGGACTGTGCCTTTTAATGTGAGTGCGATTCTCCACGGCCTCAGTTTGGACCTTTATCTTTCGCTGGAAAGGATTTTTTTTTTCTTAAGTTAGTATCGTATCTTGTTCAACTTTGCTAAACAAGGAAATTGTGACACTTCATTCCCAGCCATTAGAATTCCCTGTGCTTGTGGGGTGACAGTAGAACGATGGGCATAAACCACTTCCATAGAAGAAAAGCACTGAGCCAGTACCCCTCGGGAATACCGTGGAGCTGCTGTCTCTCTTAACTGGCTTTGTTTTATTTTCTCTCTTACAGAGACAGCTCTTTAGAGATACTTGTTTTTGTTTTTGTTTTTAAATTTATTTTAGTACTTTAACAATAACTTAAAGATATATAAGAGTCTAGCTTTTCTAGAATGCTGGAAATACCACTAGCCTCCGGGTGTTGCTGTTGACTGTAGTCAGTAACTATTGATGATTCCCTTCTTTTGCTTCATTGTTCCATCCTCCATCTCCATCTCCATACAGCTGGAGAGTTCCTTGGAGATCAAATCTGTCTTAACATCCTGGCTAATTCAGGAATGCTTTGTGCATCTTCACGCCCACTGCTACTTTCTTCTAACTTCCGTCACCTGCTGCCACTTAACCCTCGGCCAGAGGTGCAGCAGGTCTGCCCCTTTTTCCATACGGTGGCCTTTCAAATATTTGGAAACTGTTATCATGACTGTGGTTCACCTCCCCCCTTAAAAATTTTTTTTGCCTTATTCATCTCATAAATTATATTTCAGTAGTGCTTTCAGAAGAGCATTGGACTGCTGCGAATGGAGAAAACGTTAAATTCTAAGGATACTGCCTTTTTTGTTGTTTTGAAATTACACTTTTAAGAGAGAGAAAGCTTCAAAAACGTACTCAATAGTGTATGTTTGTGTGTCATTTGTAAATACATAGTGAAAGGTTTACAGATATACACTTTAGAGGAGGAGTTGGTGGTGGTTGAGATTTTGAGAAATCTTAACATCCGTTCTTAGTCACAGTCTCTGTTGTCTGGATAACATTATGATTTTTTTTTTCCTAGTTATGGACATCAGACAGTGCAGGAGAAGAATGTGATGCGGCAGAAGGGGCAGAAAACTAAATGCATACAGGGTGGTCATCCTTCTTCCCCTCAAGAAACCTTTTTACTCATCTCCATTCCTTATTCCATTTGGATTTCCTATAGCAAAAGAACCCACTCATGTGTATGGAATCAACTGTTTATAGTCTTTTCACACTGCAGCTTTGGGAAAAACTCCATTCCTTGATTTTGTGTTTGTCTTGGCCTTCCTGGTGTGCAGTTACTGCTGTAGAAAAGTATTAATAGCTTCATTTCATATAAACACAAGTAACTTCCAAACACTTCTGTAGAGAACTAAAAATGTATCTGGTATTGAAGTAATCTGAACCAGTTCTGCAAGTGACTGTGTTTTGTATTACTGGGAAGATTTGAAAATGTAGTCATTACAATTTACAAAGTGTTCTGCATAACTTCTAATTTCTACATTCCCCCCCTCCCTCCCTCTTCAGGGGTTTCCTTTCCGTAAGCAACTTTTCCATGCTCTTAATGTATTCCTTTTTGGTAGGAATCCAGAAGTATTCGATTGAATGGAAAAGCATTTGGCATTTCTGCGCTGGGGGTCACAAATTAAAATGCCTCCTGTATCATATATGATGGAGGTCTTGTGTATCTGTGACAACAGGAAGTTTCCGTATTCATTCTTCATTTGCTGCTGTTTAAGTTGACAACTTCCCTTCCCAATAAAAATTCACTTACACCTCCTGCCTTTGTAGTTCTGGTGTTCACTTTACTGTGTAATAGAAGTAGCACGTTGCTGCAAGAATACAAGCATTGCTTTTGGCAAATGAAAGTGCATGTCATTTCTTACTTCCCTAGAAAGGGGAAATAAGTACACAAGTCCAGGTCTAAAATGTTAGTACTTTTCCAAGCAGATTTATGCACATATGAGAGGGTGTCTGGTTTGTCTAGTGCCTGTCGTGTAGAGAGTTGGACCACAATTGTGTGTTGCTGATCATTGACTGTAGTCCCAAAAAGGCCTTGTGAAAATGTTATGCCCTATGTAACAGCAGAGTAACGTAAAATAAAACTACATTTTATAAACCATTCACTATGGCTTTGTAACACTTGCACACTCATTTTAAGGGGCAGATGAATTTACTACTTTCTGAAGTTTATTGATAACTTCCCCTTTATCTTATGTAAAATGTAGTAATGATTTGTACCTGCATTGTGATCCACTTGTCTAGGGATGCCTGGAAATGTATAAAATTGGACTACATGTCTTAAGAGTTAGTGTTTTACCGTAGATCAGTAGTGCGGGCCATCTCTTCCTCAGATGTAAATGACGCCTAGTTACATGTTATAGGGAATAAAGTGGACATTTTGAAACTAGAAAAGTTAATTATGTGAGTGTGAGTGCTTTGGCTGGTGTTAGAAGTATGTTTCAGTGGGTATTCAAGCAGAATGCCAAAATTTGAGAGTATATTGTTTAGTTTTCAAGTAATTCAGTTTTTGTAAACATTGAGTTGTACCATTAGTGAGTTTCAGATGATTTTGGTTTTATAATATTACATGGGCTGTTACGCTAACCTTTCTTAAGTATTGTTCTGAGAATTTAAAGTCACAGCTTTATGTAAAGATGTATAGCTTTATCTCCTAAAATGTGACCATGAAGAGAATTTAATGGGACTTGGGGGACTATCCATTTAAATATGGACTTTGGTCCCCAGAAATATAAATCAGTAAGACTACTTTTTAAGTAAAAATTTCAGTGAACATAAGAAGAACATTGTGAATTAGAAGAAAGAATTATCACATCTTAACAAGTACTGGTAAGTACTGTGTAATCACTGAGTTACCAAAGTAGGCTTCCTTCTTCGATTTTTGTTTTTGTTTCTCTTTTTTTAAGATTTTATTTATGTATTTGAGAGAGCAAACATGAGCAGGGGGGAGAGAAAAGCAGACTCCCCACTGAAGAGGGAGCCCGATGCAGGACTCCATCCCAGGACCCTGGGGTCATGACCTGAGCCAGAGGCAGATGCTTAACCAGTTGAGCCACCCAGGCGCCCCCAAAGTAGACTGCCTTCTTAAAAAGCAGATTATTCTCAGCATTTAGTTTCATTTAAATCTCTCCTTGCTTTAGGAGAAAGTGGCATTTTTAAAAAGTGCAGCCTTGTGGTATCTCCTTTGACCCTCTGATTCTGGGACTTGCCTGCACTAGATGTAGAGGATATTTGTAGATCACTGCTGAAAACTGAGTAGGGGAGAAAACACCTTTTCACAGGGGAAGGAAATACATGAATAAAGTTTCTGGTGGAGGGAAAGTTCAAAGTCGTGCTTGTATTTGAACTTTTTAAATTACTTTCAGACATCAGAAATGTGAAATGTTAACACCTATTTTGTAGTTCGAGTTTAATTGTCAGGGTGGTTTTTTTTAATGTCCTTTCGGTTTTAATAACAAAATAATTTGGGGGGGGTGGATTGCATTCTGACGTTGACTATCCAAAATAGAAGCATTTGGGGTTTCTGTTCCAACATACAGTGTGAGCTATGATTTGTTGATTTTAGATTGGAAAAGAAAAACTTTTTGGTTATGGGGGCAGAATTGGCCAAACAGATGTAGGTATATAACTTTAAATATTTATCAGTAGAGATTGTTAGTTTGGTTTTTTAAAATCATGAAAAACCCTCGAAAGGAGCTGTGTAAAAATTCTGGTAGAAGAGCAAAATAATTTGAGAAAATCGGAACTGTAATTTTTAAACACACTGATTTTTATGGAGTTGAGCCAAACATTGAAAAACATTTGAGGCCTATGACAGGTATGGATATGTGATTGTTACTGTCACATTGTGAGCTTGATTTTATTTGGACTGATTATGGGTGAGTGCCATCTGAATATATTAAAACTAACACTTAACCTTATCATCATTCTTTACATGGTTTAGGAAGATTTTCACTTTGAAGTGGTGAAGGCAGTTACGCTGTATGTTTTCTTCTGACATTCATCTGTTGTCTTCTCTTCTCAATTTGTATTTGATGAGCTTTGCAAGAGGTCAGTTGCCATGTATGTATGCCATGTGTAGTACTATGGAATATTGAGGACATTGCCGCTAAGTTCCAATATAAACCACAGTGAACTTTTTTGGATCCCTTCAGCGGGAGCTAAGGGAACCCACAGTACCTGAAGACACGGAGATCATTATCATCATCGTGAAATCCAGTTTGAAGCAGACTTGCCATTTACTGCTTATCCACATTTTACTTGTCAGTGACTGTATGCCTTCATAACTGAGGTTTTGAAGGGAGTAAGTAGTAATAAATACCCAGAGAAGAAAGCTGGAGGATTCCTCTTCACTTTAAAATTGTAACTCCTGGAGCATGTCTGTAAATGTGCCAGCCCTTTGGCCTTACAGGGAACCAGTATCGGCTGAGTAGATTCCAGCAGCTGCTCAAGTGCCGTGCACGTTCATATTTAATCCTGTCAACCGCCCTGCCAAGTGCATTTCCCCTTGACTGATGGGACATTTGATCAGAAAGAAATGAAATTATTTGTCCAAAATTATGTGTCTTTATTAAGTGGTAGACCTAGAGTTTGAACTCAGATGCCTACCAGGTTCGTTTCTATGCCACTGTTCTGCTCTAGGTGCTTCGGTTTGCAGAGTGAATAAATACAGTTAGTGTTTACCCTCCTACCATAACTGGAAGGTTGGGGATTTTTTGTTTTTGTTTTACCTCTTTCTCAACTCCCCCCAGCCCCCTTAATTTAATCTGTCAGTTTTGCCCTTTGAGTAAAACCTCAGAAGCAGCTCGAGAAATTGTAGCATATGTTAGACCTAACTCATGGTATGGAAACATCCAGAAAGACCAACTGACTTACTGAGGGCCCGGCAACTAGCTAATGTTTGGCCTAAAACTAGACAGAAGAACTAGGTGCAAATAAGCAAATTCTCCGTGATTCTGTACTGGCTAGGTTGAAAAGGATTTTCAATGAAAATTACTGTCTTCTGGTCACTCAGATTTAGAAAATGAAGGCTTTAATGTACGTTTCTCTGATTTATTTTTTAAGGTGTGAGCCCTTTGACAATCTTCAGAAAAGTAAGGAAATAACATTCCTTGCCAAGCATTATTTGTCAGACTTATGGTTTACATATGTTTGTTGTGTATGCTTCCCGTTGAAGGCCCTTGAATAATCAGTCTTCGTCATTATTTGGTGCTTACGGTGGGGGGGCGTCAGGCCATCCAGCCCAGGCTTCCGCTCATGCTGCTACATGTGGTCTGGGGCCAGCATCTTGAGGCCTGACTTTCCCATCTCAACAGTTTCCGTTTCTTAAGCATCTTAACAGATAAAACTCTATTTCATGAAATTTGGAGGTAAGATTTTTCTCCTGATTTACGGAGGAGAAAATTGAAGCACAGACGCCAGGTGAGGTGGTGGTGTCAGGATTGAAATTGAGTAGCCTACTTTCAAGTTGGTACTCAGCTCGTGCACTACCTTGCCCTTTTTGGAGTTTAAACCAATGATAGTAGATTACTACTTATACCATGTTTTAGATGATATCCAGGTGGTGGATCGTGGGAACTTTGTCACTGCTGAGTTTTGTTGTTTTTTTGTTGTTTTTTTTTAGGGTGGCAAATAGGGTGCCTGGTTGTCTCAGTTGGTAGATCGTTGGACTTTTGATGTTGGGGTTTTAAATTAAAACCCGCCTTGGGGCACCTGGGTGGCTCAGTGGGTTAATCCTCTGCCTTTGGCTCAGGTCATGATCCCAGGATCCTGGGATCAAGCCCACATCGGGCTCTCTGCTCAGCGGGGAGCCTGCTTCCCCCTCTCTCTCTGCCTGCCTCTCTGCCTATTTGTGACCCCTCTCTCTCTGTGTCAAATAAATAAATAAAATCTTTAAAAATAATAATAAATTCAAGTCCACCACTGGGTGTAGAGATTACTTAAAAAAAAAAAAAATCTTTGGGAGGCGCCGGGGTGGCTCAGTCAGTTAAGCATCTGCCTTTGGCTCAGGTTGTTATCCCAGGACTCTGGGATCCAGCCCTAAGTCTAGTTCCCTGCTCAGCAGAGAGTCTGCTTCTCCCTCCCTCTCTATTCTCTGCCTCCCAAGTCATGCTCGCACGCATGCATGCCTGTGCGCACTTGCACACTCTCAAATAAAATCTTACTTAAAATCGTTGGGATGCCTAGTTGGCTCAGTTGGTACAGCATGTGACTCTTCAGTGACTCTTGATCTTGGGGTCGTGAGTTCAAACCTCATGCTGGGTATAGAGCTTACACTAAATAGGATAGAAAATACATGACATGTTAATAAGGGTAACAGTTTGTAAAATCAGTTTATGTAAACAGTGGATTATGTAAAATTGACTTCAAATGAGTTTGGAAACATTTCTTTTAGGTGATCTTACAGGGGTTTTTTTGCAATCCATGCCCTTGGACTATAAATTCATAATTTTCCTGTAGTGAATAATACCAGGTTTTGTTTGTTTGTTTGTTTTGTTTGTTTTAGATTTTATTTATTTATTTGACAGAGAGATCACAAGTAGGCAGAGAGTCAGGCAGAGAGTGGGGGGAGAAGCAGGCTCCCTGCTGAGCTGAGGACCCTGAGATCATGACCTGAGCTGAAGGCAGTGGCTTAATCCACTGAGCCACCCAGGCGCCCCAATAATACCAGTTTTTAATAGTTGGGCCCCTTCCATTTACAGCATTGTGATCACGGCAACAGTTTCTACTTTAGAATGTGCTGAGCAATGAGTCCCTTAATGCCCTTTAGAAAAAAGAGGATACCCCCTCTTTTGAAAGTGATGCTTTTATTCCACATTACATGAATGATTATGGAAAGCTTAATTCTTCTATCTTTCCTTTGTCCTCAGACACTGTTTCTGCAGCATGTCACAGCCTTGGCCTGAGATTCCCAAGGAGGTACTTAGCCGCTGGAAGGAGGGCAGAGTTAGCATTCACTCCACTAGCAAAGAGGCTTATCCAGGGCTTTCCTGCGATACGAATTACTAAGTGCAATCCCTTCGAAACTCCGGGTTGAGCTCTGAGTTAAAAAAAAAAAAAAGTCCAAGAGGCCTTACAACTCTAGGCCCTTCATTTCTTTTGTGTGAGCTGGAATACAGCTGTTTAGGGATATCTGGGGTTCTTACTCAAATGCTTATCAAAAGGATAAGTACTATAATTTGAACTAAAGGTTTAGTAATTTCCTTGCTAATTCAGACATAAAATTACATGCTCTAGGCTCATCTGTTTGAGATGCTGGGCTGTGGGAGGCTGGCTTCGTTCTCTGCTTTGCTAGGGCATTTGCTCTGCTTTTGCTTGTGATAATGTGGATAGCTGTCACTGTCACCTCGGCTATTTAGAAACGCCCTGTTGTTATTAATAGATACTTGACTATATAGACAAAAACCTGGGTCGCCTGGGTGGCTCAGTGGGTTAAAACCACTGCCTTCGGCTCAGGTCATGATCTCAGGGTCCTGGAATCGAGCCCCGCATCGGGCTCTCTGCTCAGTGGGGAGCCTGCTTCTTCCCTCTCTCTCTGCCTGCCTCTCTGCCTACTTGTGATCTTTCTCTCTGTCAAATAAATAAATAAAATCTTTGGGGAAAAAAATCAGTTTTGGGGCGCCTGGGTAGCTCAGTGGGTTAGGGCCTCTGCCTTTGGCTCAGGTCGTGATCCCAGGGTCCTGGGATCGAGCCCCACATTGGGCTCTCTGCTTGGCAGGGAGCCTGCTTCCTCCCCTCTCTGCCTGCCTCTCTGCCTACTTGTGATCTCTCTCTGTCAAATAAATAAAATCTTAAAAAGAAAAATCTTTAAAAAAAAAAAATCAGTTTTCTTTCTGTGACAGCCTACTGTTGTTTCCTAGATGTCATTGGTGAAAACGTGAAGAGGTTTGTTTAAAGCCAACTGAAATTTAACTTAGAGGGCAACCTCGACGCCGATGTAAAAGAAATAAGGAATTAAGCCGATTCAGTGAAGCTCATGTTAACCTCATTTCTGAGTATGTGTGGTTGTGTATCCTGGAAGTTGGCGTTTATTGTAAAAATAAACCTGTCATTCAGGGGGCCTGGGTGGCTCAGATGGTTAAGCATCTGCCTTCAGCTCAGGTCATGATCCCAGTATCCTGGGATCGAGTCCCACATCATGCCCTCTGCTCCCTGGAGAGCCTGCTTCTCCCCTCTGCCTCCCTCTCTCTCTGTCTCTCATGAATAAATAATAAAATCTTAAAAAAAAAAAAAACAACGTGCCATTCATTCAATAATACTCTCTGACTTGAAGAACTCAGATGCCTGGCAGAGACTAGACCTCGTGTTTCTCATTTTCAGCCGACATCACAAGGGTGTTTTTTAACCGTCTGGACTTAGTACTTCACTCTCTTTCTCCATCCTAGACCTGAGGGTCTTCGGAGAAGACCCTGTGCTTTAGCCATTTTGTCCTTGACAGATGGGTGTTCTTTCAGCTCCTCGGAAGCTTGGTAAGGACCTTGGAGGATTTCACCGCGAAGATCTCTGAAGACTTGTGTTCTCCGGTTGCTGGCAGCACGGCAACTTCAGAGCTGGGACAATGAATGGGACCAGATCATTAGCTCCTCCAAGACTTGTCTGTTCCCACAGTTGCATGATATGAAAGACCTAAGCGGAAAGAGTAGCAGCCTGGAAGTCAAACGGTCTAACTAACATGTTGATTCAGTCGTTCGTTCATTCACTATTGAATACCTACTATGAGCCAAGGACTGTACTGGGTCCTAGAACTTGCAGGTCTGCCACCCTCCGGTTGTAGGCTTAATCTCGCTCACCTTCAGTTTTCTTACCAATGAAGGGTAGACACCTGTTCTGCCCGTGAGCCTATATGTGTATTTCCAAGGGTAAAGGGTTGTGGAATATATGTGCAACGCTTACGTGGGACAGAAGCCTAATTTCAGAATTGGAAAGATCTAATAAAATGAAAACAGTCTTGTGGTTCAGAAAATCAACCACACTTTGAACAGACCTATTGCCCTAGATTTTCAAGGACATAGACACAAAAAGAAAATGACAGTGTAACTTGGGAATGCAAAGTTTAAAAAAAAATTAAGCAATAGTTTTGCTTCTAATTAGCATTCTCTGGTGGAATAAAATGGGGAGAGGTCATTGTGTTAAAATTAGAAAAATCAAGACCCAGAGAGTAGGCATATATAGAAATGCCTTCCTTTCTCAAGAGTTAACTGATAAGTGATTGATGGTGCCTCCAGGCCATAATTATCAACTTCGGGCATCCAGAGTACCTGGAGGGCGTGCTCAAACAGTTTTTGATTCAGTAGGTGTGGGGGAAATAACGTGCATTTGTAAAAAATTCCAAAGTGGTGCTGATGCTGGTCAGGACTTGGTAATTCTGAACCATTGCTTTAAGGAAGCTCGAACAATTATTTAACACCAGGGAAGTACAAAGTTAACAGGATTCTGGGCGGAGCAGGACACTGTTAAGATCTGTGCCCCCCTGAAGCTGATGAATGAGAGGGTCGTCCTTTCAGCAACTGAAATCGATTGGGTTGTATATGCAGAAGAGCACCAGAGACTGGATAATTCTGTCTCAGCCCCCAGTCATTGCGGAGGTCAACAGTTTTTTATTAAAAATAAAAATAAAATGCAACTTTACTCTTACACTGACCAAGCAGGTTTCATGATACGACAATATGCTGAAAAGTCTAAAGGATAAAGTGACTTTATCCTTGAGAACACAGGTAAGGAAGCCAGGGATCTGGGTACTGGGTGAGGCCAGAGGTCTGTATTAGGTGTTAGTGGGAGATCAGTGTGGATGGGAGATTGCCCCCAAGCTTGAGGCAAGAAGCCAGGGATGTATTTCAGCGATGGGCAGGAGGCCTAGAAACTTGTTAGGGCATCGTGCAAGCTGACTAATGGTTCTGTGGGTCACCAGGGTCAAACTGGGGGGCCCAATATTCCTGTTAGAAGTAGAGCACTTGAGTTCCTCTATATGTGTTCACCAATCCCCCCTGCTTCTCTTTTCAAAAGATCTCAAAGAAGAACTAATATGTAGGCATATAGTGTTGTGTTCACATATTTCATTTGCTTTTTAAGGTGCAGGGCTATAGTAAAAGGATTAGAAAGCTCAGGCTGGACCACAAGTGTTTCCTGTAGGGGGACAGAGATCCCAAAGTGAGCTCTGCAAGTTTTACTTAAGTTTCTGATAGATGAAATAATGAGAATGTTGCTTACCTGGTATGTTTCCAGTCCTGTGTTTGGCAATGGGATTTGATGATCTAAAAGGGCTGGCTTCACTTCTCAAGTGTGTGGTCTGAGGGGATGTGTGTAATGAACACCTGGGACACCAAAAACCCAAAACAATGTCGCACATAGTGGCTCAGTAGGTCTCCGTAAATGGAATGTGTGGAGTGTGCTAACAGAAATGGCTTGAGGGGCGCCTGGGTGGCTCAGTGGGTTAAAGCCTCTGCCTTCGGCTCAGGTCGTGATCCCAGAGTCCTGGGATCGAGCCCCACATTGGGCTCTGCTCAGCGGGGAGCCTGCTTCCCCCCTCTCTCTCTGCCTGCCTGTCTGCCTACTTGTGATCTCTGTCTGTCAAATAAATAAATAAAATCTAAAAAAAAAAAAAAAAGAAGAAGAAGAAGAAATGGCTTGAGTTTGGGCGGGGGACATGAGTGCAGCCTGCAGAAGTGTGGAAAAGTAGGCTGATCTCCCTATTACAGGATGCTGGTTAGAATGTTTTACCACCTGCTAATAGAGGTCCCGAACTTATGCCATATTCTTCAGGTGTTTGTTATGAAGGTGGAGTCAAATGGCTCTGGATTTCAATCTTGCGACCTTGGGTGAGTCACTACCTCATATGTAAGATAGGGATAATGCTTCAAAGGATTGCTAGAGGATTAGATGCAGTAATTTATGTATCTTGCATGCAATCAGTATTTGATTATGACATGCCAGATGTTTTCCCAGATGAACAAAACAAGGACCTGGTTTAGGCAATAGGCAATAGTAGGAATCTGGTAGATGTCTCCATAACATACTGTGTTTCATGCCACAATATCATTTTGCTTTAATTCTCTCTTTTTTAAAAAAGATTATTTATTTATTTATTTATTTGACAGACAGAGATCCCAAGTAGGCAGAGAGGTAGGCAGAGAGAGAGGAAGGGAAGCAGGCTCCTCGCTGAGCAGAGAGCCCAATGCGGGGCTCAATCCCAGGACCCTGGGATCATGACCTGAGCTGAAGGCAGAGGCTTTAACCCACTGAGCCACCCAGGCGCCCCTATTTTTAAATAATTTATTATTCTTTGCTGAAGTATTTTAAAGCAAACAGGCATTCTGTATTTTTACTACTGCATAATTCAGTGTGCATCTCTTAAGAAATACAGCATTTTCTGTTAATAACAGCCATTTTCACACCCAACAATATCACATTCATTCTTTGGCATTGTCTAGTCAGTTCATAGTCATGCTTCCCCAGTTGTCTCAAAAATACGTTTCTAGTGGTTTGTTGGAATCTGGATGCAGAAAGGGACCACATGTTGTGTTTGTTGGCAATGTTCTCATCTCTTAATCCAGAGCATGCCTCTTTTTTTGGGAGGGGGCATAGGTTTGCTGCAGAAGCGGGGTAGGTCCCCTTAGAATGTCTCCCATTTTAGATTTGTCTCTTGCTTCCTCGTGGTTTTATTTAGTAGTTCCTGTATCCCCCATCCATGTCTCCTGTAAGTGGAAGTTAGCTCAAGAGGCTTTATTAAATTCAGGTTCAGCTTTTACGGCAAGAAATCTTGAGCTGTACTGTGTGCCTCACTGTGACCATCAAGATGTGCCCTGTGCTTGTGGATCTTTATCACTGCTGTTCCCTTTGTCTAGAATGTCCTTCCTTTCCCTTTCTACCTAGCAAACTCGCTCATCCTTCAAAACCTTGTTTCGTTGGAGTAAAGCTAGAGAAAACCCATTGTAAGTTATTCAAAGTGAAGAAGGGTCCTGATGGTTCTGGGGAGATGTTACTTCTTAGGTAGAAATGGGATACTAACCACTTTCTCCTCAATTCTTCAGGGGTTAAACCAGAGTAAGAGAGATTACAAACCCAAATTAGGCTGCCCTCCCTAACTTTCTCTTCTTCTTCTTTTTTTTTTTTTTTTAAGATTTTATTTATTTATCTGACAGAGATCACAAGGAGGCAGAGAGGCAGGAAGGGAAGCAGGCTCCTCGCTGAGCAGAGAGCCCAATGCGGGGCTCGATCCCAGGACCCTGGGATCATGACCTGAGCTGAAGGCAGAGGCTTTAACCCACTGAGCCACCCAGGTGCCCCTAACTTTCTCTTCTTAAGAAGAATCTTAAGGGCAAATATCCCCCTACCTCTCCAGGAGCTGAGAGCTTCTAACTGTATAAAGAGAACATTGTACCCTCTTGCATCTCCCAAAACTCATTTTAATTTTGCATTAAGCACTCAACTTTGCCTTGTTGCTAAGGCATCAGAGGTGACAACTGGTGAATAATTGGCCTTCCAGATGTTCTTTTTGCATATATTGTGCTGTGTGGATGTCCCCGTTACTACTAATGTTGGGCTGCATGCTCGTCCTACAGTTGGCAATCAAAACCCAGCCCATCTCAGCTGGGGCCCAACTTTAGGAATCATCTAAAGAGTTAACCACTATTTAAACGACAGAGCCCCCAGACTGGAGATCAGAGGCCTGGCCTATCATTCCTGCTATTAACTTTCTGGGGACTTTGAGAAAATCCCTGGATTTTCTCTTGCTGGAGCCTCTTTCTGGAAGTTTCAGGAAGGTTTAGGGATTCTATGAAGATGTTTCATGAGTATTTCAGATCCACAGGCTCTGCTTTGGTCTATATAAAATGGATTTTTGCATTGTTTCTGCAAAATATTCCTTTTGGGGAAAGAGTGCTATAGCTAAAAGTAACAACAATCCAAAAAAAGAGGGGGGGCTTGAAAACATCACTGAACTAGATGACAACCACAGCCCCTTGTATATTTAAAAATCACATCCATGTTATTATCTGGAGGTTTGTTTTTTTAGTTTTCTGTTTGCTTGTTTTTTAAGTACTCTCCACTCCCAACATGTGGCCAGGTGCCCCATTACCTGGAATTTTTTTTAATAGAGAAGACAGAATCTTTTTTTTTTTTTTTTAAGATTTATTTTAGAGAGAGCAGTGGGAGGGGCAGAGGGAGAATGAGAATCCTGAAGAAGATTTCTCACTGAGCATAGAGCCTGACACAGAGCTGGATCCCAAGACCATGACCTGAGCCAAAATCAAGAGTCAGATACTCAACTGATTGAGCCACCTGGGCGCCCCTACCTAGAATTTTTAATGGATATCTGCTTTGAAATTATTTTTAGAATAATGCAGAATGTAAATAAGTCAATATATAACTAGATTGTGATACTGATGAAGTATTAAGGGCTATACATGATGCCAGAAATAAGCCAGTGTTGTAATGCAGAATGAATTTACTTATCTGGTCTACACTGCTTCTGAGTAAGCCAATAAATAAAAGGTAATGTTCACCTACCCATCCACCCCTGCAAGTCTGTTAATGTTCTGGCTCTTTGGTGTGATCTGTCCCTCAGAAGCAAAGTACAGGACTGCGCAGTGACCACGTAGATCAGAATTAAGGAATTCCCACACTGGGGATTCCTGGGTGGCTCAGTTGGTTAAGCATCTGCCTTTGGCTCAGCACATGATCCTGGGGTCCTGGGAGTGAGTCCCGCATCATGCTTCCAGGAGCCTGCTTCTCCCTCTGCTTGTGCTCTGTCTCTCTCGCTGTCTCAAATAAAAATAAAATCTTAAAACAAAAATAGAAAAGGAATTCCCACACTGGAGAGATACCAACCAGACCAACAGTTCTCGCTGGTTTTCATGGACAATCTGAACGGCATGAAAGCAAGAGTGCTGCTTTCTGTTATCTAGATTCTACAATGGTTCTATAAGCATAGCTCGCTGATAAAGATCCCAGACCCTGACCTCTTGGCTCCCTGCAGTGATGCCATGGTCAGATGTGTGCACTGTGCACTGCCCAACTCAGGACGCCATTCACATGGAGTGTTACCACCTTAGAGCAATCAGCAGCACAGACCCCCCAGCTCTGTGACCTCTTTCTCCTAAACCACATGTTGGGTAAAAAATCTGCTTTTGTATAAAAAGGACAGACTCATTCCTAATCAGCCAGGACTCACCGAGCCTAAATTTGTTTCTCTCTTTAATAAACTTTAATTGAGCACCAACTGTGCATGGGGCTCCACTCCTCTGACCCTCAGCTGACACGGTTTATGGAAAATCATTGAGTTATTTTAAAGGTGTAAAAAGCACTCGCCTAAGATCCTGACACTTCTCGTTCAGGACCTACTTACCTCCAGCTTTGCTGCTTTCCTCTTAGTCTCCTGCTGCCTGATGTCTGGGTTATCTTATGACTCACAAGTCACTCTCTGCCAGCAAGCCAGCCAGGGGGAGGGAAGAGGCAGGAGGCCAGGCACACAGCTACTTCTTAGGACCTTTGGCAAGTGGGTGAGGAGATTAAATTGCTGGGCTAGGTCAAAAAATGTGGGATTTTCTTGTGAATTGTATTGTTTACCCTCGAGCAAGAATAAACTGGAATTTTCCCAAAAGCAAAGAACAAATCATTCAAGACTGTTAACCAGCTATTTTAGTTTCTGGGAACAGATTCATGAACCAAGTTTCCTTAAATGGAGTCAGTCCCCATGCCCACTAAACACGTTTTCTCTGAACGGTGTATAGACAAGGACAGGGACAGCTTTCCCCCAACTGGGAACAGAAGCAAAGAGCTTGGGTCCATATGGCCCAGGTGACCTGGCCTCAGGGATTCTTAGCCTGGAATCAGTTAAACAATGATGATTAAGTCACAAGAGCTTTACTGTTAAAATTTAGAAGAAGACAGGGAGGAGTAGAAGAAAATGTAAATTTATTCTCTTCTCTGCGGCTACCTGTCATCCTCATCATCCTTCTGTCCAAATGGCTTTGAAAGACCAAATATTTGCATTATGTATGGCTTTTTTGTTTCTCCTTGGATCATGCTGCCACTCCAACAAACTGCTTCCAAATGCTATGGTTATTTTCCTGTATCCCTACCAGACAGCACTGACCTCTCATTTAAACCCTATGAGGCTGGTTCTCTTAACTCCCTGTTTTATATTTTTTTAAAGATTTTTATTTATTTGAGAGAGAGAGAGAGTACATGTGCACACGAGAGAGAGAGAGAAGCAGCCTCCCCGCTGAGCAGGGAGCCCCACATGGGCTCGATCCTAGGACCCCTGGATCATGACCTGAGCCAAAGGCAGATGCTTAACCCACTGAGCCACCCAGGCACCCCTTAACTCCCTGTTTTAAACACGAGGTGACTTGTCCAATTGCCAAGTGTTCAAGCCCAGACTGTGTGGCTGCAGAGTGCATACCCTCCTTTCTTAGCCATAATGAAATCGTCAAAGAACAGAGCAGAAACTAGAGGTAAAGTGTAAATTATGGTATAACAAAGGATGAGACATAGATCCTGGACCAGACAACATTGGTCCTTCTGCACCTTTTGCTAGGAGGGCTGCCATGGTTGGAAATGACACAGTATTTAGAAGAACCCTGGGGGGAAATACTGAATAATATTGAAATTAATTAAATCTGCATGAAAGCTTCACTTGGGTTTGGATTAGGGGACTGACTAATTCTCATGGTTTGGTAGATACTTCGTGTCCCGCAGAAAAATGTCTCCTAAACTCCCCTGGTTAACTGTTCTCTGCCTACTCTTTTTCAGTTACCATGGAATCTTCCAAAGGTGAAAAGTACTGAAAAATGGTCAAGGAGACCTGGAATCCACAGCAGTATCTTATGTTGGCCACTGAACATAGTGGTTAAGTTTTGTTTTTTAAGTAGTTAAGTTTTTTTAAGTAGTTAAGTTTTTTTTAAGTAGTTAAGTTTTTTTTTTTTTTTAAGATTTTATTTATTTATTTATTTGACACAAAGAGAGATCACAAGTAGGCAGAGAGGCAGGCAGAGAGAGAGGCAGGGAAGCAGGCTCCCCGCTGAGCAGAGATCCTGAGGCGAGGCTCGATCCCAGGACCCTGAGACCATGACCCAAGGTGAAGGCAGAGGCTTAATCCTCTAAGCCACCCAGGCGCCCCAAGGGTTGTTAAGGTTTTGATGGCTAGAAATATGTTCTGGGCAAGAGGAATTTCAGAAGAAAAGGTAAAAGGGGAGAAGACATCCCACCCCAACCCCCGCTGTTCCATGGAGGTCTGTGTGACAAATAATCACAAACTGGGTGGCTCAAAACAACAGAAATTTATTCTCTCACAGTCCAGTAGGCCAGAAGTCCAAAATCAAGGTGCCGGCAGAGCCATTTTCCCTCTGAAGGCTCTAGAAGAGAATCTTTCCCTGCCCCTTCCTGGCCTCTGGTAGCTTTGGGCAACCCTTGACACTCTTGGGGCTGCATTACTCCAACTCTTTTTTTTTTTTTTTTAAAGTAAGCTCTGCTCAACATGGGGCTCAAACTCAAGACCCCAAGATCAAGAACTGCATGTTCCAACTCCCAACTCTGCCTCTCCATCATCATATGGTGTGTGTGTCTCTCTGTGTGTGTGCATGTGTGTGTGGCTTCTCTTTCACATGAGCTCTAGTCATGGGACTTGGGACCCACCCTAATCCAGCATGACCTCATCTCAGCTTGATTACATCTGCAAAGATGTTATTTACAAATAAGGTTACCATTTGTAAATTCTGGGGGTTAGGACTTGAACATATCTTTTTGGGAGGACACAGTACTACCCACTACAAGCATTAAATTACTTAATTTGTTTGATTAAAATGGGGAAATTGAGACATCTGGCTGTATGTCAGTAACTTATTTATTTAATAAACACTGTTGACTTCCTTATGCATAGCAGTGTTACTTGCTATGGAAGGCAGCAGGGTCCTTCCCTTTGGAGCTTTCGCTCTGATGGAGAAAAGTGAGATACTGTCAGCAGACAACAAGACAGTTAAAACAAATGGACACTAAGGGCACCTGGGTGGCTCAGTCGATTAAGCCTCCAACAGTTCAGCTCAGGTTTTGATCTCAAAGTCATGAGTTCCAGTCCCATGTTGGGCCATTGCTGGACCTGGAGCCTACTTAAAAAAAAAGAAAAAAACAAATGGATGATGAAAGAAGCAAGAAACAGGCCACGAGGAGAAGACATTTAGCCAGCCCAACCTAGTTAAGTTGGGGTGTCGGTAGGGAGCAAGCGGAGGCAAAAAAGTCACATCAAAAGCTATTAGAGCAGTGCAGAGGGGAGGTAGTGAGGGATCACACCGGACAATTTCCTTGAAAACCAATTAAGCAAATTAAGTCGTGCTTTTTCTACAGAATGAACTATTTAGAAATAGTTTATGAAACCTAAAGAGTAAAACAGTGTTACTGGGACACCGGGGGTACCTGGCTGGCTCAGTTGGAAGAGCATGGGACTCTTGATTGATCTCAGGATCACGAGTTCGAGATTACTGAAAAAAAAAAAAAAAGTCAATGTAACTAAATGCAGCGTGGTATCCTGAGTTGGACTGGGAAACACAGAAAGATTATGAGTAGCCAAACTGTGTGATGCAGTTAGGCTTGCCGGGTCCTTGGAGGGGGTAACGGAGAGTGATTTGGGTATGGAATTTTCCTTTGAGGTGATTAAAATGTTCTAAAACCAGATAGTGGTGAAGGTTGGACAAACACTATGAATGTACTGTCACTAATGGTAAATTTTGTTATGTGTTTGATCACTGTTTTGAAAGGCCACAAAAAGACACAATATCTTAAAAATTATGAAATCTGGCATTAATTGTTAGTTTCGACAAATACTATGATTATGTTAGATGTGAACATTAGGGGAGGCTGGGTGATGATTGTGTGTGGGAACTGTGTATGAACTTTGCTACTTCTCTGTAAATCTAAAATTATTCCAAAATGAAAATTCTGTTTTAAAAAATATGAAAAATATGCATGTGTCCAGGTTTTTTTTTTTAAGGTATCACATTGTATGTGTTTATGTTTCTATGCACCTTTCATCTTCTGAAATATAAGTCCTTTTGAGGGCAAATGTACAATGTGGGTCTCTTTGGTATCATTTTCCCCCCAGCTTTACTGAGGTGTAATTGACAAATAAAAATTGTGTATATTTAAGATGTACAATGTGATGATTTGATATACCTATACATTGTGAAATAATTTGCACAATCAAGCTATTTAACACGTCTGCTACCTCGCATAGTTACCATTTGTGTGTGTATAGTAAGAACACTTACTCTCAGCAAATTTCAAGTATAGAATACAGTATCATTAACTATAGTCACCATACGGTACATTAGATCCCCAGAACTTACTCAGGGTGGCTCAGTTGGTTGAGCGTCTGGCCCTGGATTTTGGCTCAGGTCACGATCTTAGGGTCCTGAGACTGGGCCTGTGTTGGGCTCTGTGCTCAGTGGGAAGTCTGCTGGATATTCTCTCTCCGTTTCCCTCTGCCCCGCCTCCTGTTCATGTGCTCTCTCTCTCTCTCTCTCTCTGTCTCTCTAAATAAATCTTAAAAAAACAACAAAACCTGAAAGTTTGTGCCTTTGATCAACATGTCCCATTCCCACCCCTCCCACCCCAGCACCTGGCAATCACCATTCCTACTCTCTGCTTCTTTGAATTTACCTCTTTAAAATTACATATCTTGGGATGCCAGCATGGCTCAGTCAGTTAAGCATCTGCCTTTGGCTCAGGTCATGTTCTCAGGGACTAAGTCCACTAAGATGTGGAACTAAGCCCCACATCGGGCTCCCACTCAGCGGGGAGCCTGATTCTCCCTCTGCCTGCTGTTCCCCCTGCTTGTTCTCTCTCTCTCTCTGACAAATAAATAAATAAAATCTTAAAAAGCTTTTTAAAAGGTAAAATAAAAATTATACAACTGAGTGACTTTATACATATACAGTATCTGTCTGTGTCTGATTTATTTCACCTAGCTTAATGGTCTCCAATTTCATTCATGTTGTTGCAAATGGCAGGATTTCCTTTTTTAAGGCTGAATAATATTCCATTGTAGGTCTGTACCACATTTTCTTTATCCATCTCTCCATGAACATGTTGTTTCTGTATCTTGGCTATTGTAAACAATGCTGCGATGAGCCTGACGATCTTCGAAATAATGATTTCATTATCTTTGGGGAATATTATTCTTAAAATACTAGTAGAATTGCCAGAGTTTAAACATTCAACAAATGGAGTTCTGCTCAAAAGTGCTAAATAGAACAGGTTTTCAGTGAGGGTCACTGGCCACTGTAGAACCTGAGGGAACTCAATAGCCTCCTCTCTGGGGCCTGTCAAACCAAGAGTGATGACTTGCGGCCACTTTAGACCTGAGGTCACTTCAAACCAGCATGAGTTTCTGTTTTTTTCTCTTTATCCAGTCTACTGGCTATGTTCAGTTATTCATGTGGCTTAATTACTCTGAGATCTTAAGGGAGGAGGAAGGGATTGAAGAACAAAAAGAACCAACCCAGCTTCATATTTTCGGCGGCATGCGATACACAGGAGGTGTGATTCCTCTGCTCACCATGTCCAGGGAGTGGCTGCAAAGAATCCTGTGATAAAGATGCCTGATAAGAAAAAGGCATTAAGGGACGCCTGGGTGGCTCAGTGGGTTAAGCCTCTGCCTTCGGCTCAGGTCATGATCTCAGGGTCCTGGGATCGAGTCCTGCATCGGGCTCCCAGCTCAGCAGGAAGCCTGCTTCCTCCTCTCTCTCTCTCTCTGCCTGCTTCTCTGCCTACTTGTGATCTCTGTCTGTCAAATAAATAAATAAAATCTTAAAAAAAAAGGCATTAAAAAAGTGTGTGTGTGTGTGAGAGAGAGAGAGAGAGAAACAGTTACTAAAACTTTATAAGTGAATCTCCTTGAAATATATTTTCAATGAAATGGCTGGGTTCCTTCTCTCTTTGAACTTGGCAGGGGGGATATTATTCCATTTTCAACTAGGCCTGGTTATTTCCTTCCCCAGTTAAAAAATTTGCAAAAGAGTCATCTGTTGATTGGTGAGGACCCTCCCATATTATGCTTTGCCCCACGCATGATTTATTTTTCACTTTTCTTTCTAATAGAATCTGAAATAGGTTACCATTTCTGAACTGAAATCTTGGAAACTAGAGTTCTGGGTCGATGATTTTGTAGATAGTTGTATTTCAGCAGTGCGGTTTGTTATCGGATGGAGATTTATGAATGGGCTCATGTTTCTTTTTTCTTTTTTGGGGGGGGTCATGTTTCTTGAAGTGCTAGCTTCACACAGACTTGTTCACTGGCAAAACAACAACAACAACAACAAACCCAAAAAACAAAAACAAAAAACAACAACATACAGATGCAGGAATAATCTGCATTTTATTTTATTTTTTTAAAAATTTTTAAAAGATTAAAAAAAAATTTTTTTAAAGATTTTATTATTCATTTGACACAGAGAGAGAGAGATTACAAGTAGGCAGAGAAGCAGGCAGAGAGAGAGAGGAGGAAGCAGGCTCCCTGCTGAGCAGAGAGGCCGATGCGGGGCTGGATCCCAGTACCTTGAGATCATGACCTGAGCCGAAGGCACAGGCCCAACCCACTGAGTCACCCAGGCGCCCCAATAATCCACATTTTAGAAATGGAGGGAGAAAGGCAGTATTCATCTAGAAGTCGTGCTAGGATTAGAATAGGACAGAGAGCGGCTAATAAGAGAAATAGAGCTAGTATGCAAACTCAGCCAGAACCCAATAGCTATTTCTCTGATCATTTACACCATCTTATCAATACTTGTGCAGATCTGGTAGTTAACTCTGCAACCATATGTGGTGATAGGTGTTTAATAATTGTAAATATTTTACTCTTTGTAAAATTGACTTTACTCTTAAGTTCACTTGTAATAAGTATATAAAGAATTCATTTTTTAGCATGAGATGGGTGAATCTCAAGAATCTTTTAATTACCTTTATTGAATCCTAAATTAAAAGAACAACTTCTGATGTTAAGAAGAGGAACCTAGGGGGCGCCTGGGTAGCTCAGTGGGTTGAGCCTCTGCCTTCAGCTCAGGTCATGATCTCAGGGTCCTGGGATCCGTCTCCACATCAGGCCCTCTGCTCAGCGGGGAGCCTGCTTCTCCCTCTCTCTCTCTCTGCCTACTTGTGATCTCTGTCAAATAAATAAATAAATAAAATCTTCAAAAGAAAAAAAAAAAGAAGAGGAACCTAGGATCCAGCCAACCGGCTCATGTTTTTTTTTTTTTTTTTTTTTTAAGTAGGTGGTATGCCCAACATGGGGCTTGAACTCATGACCCTGAGATCAAGAGTTGCATGCTCTATGGACTGAGCCAAGCAGGTGTCCCTCAATGTGTTTTTTTAAGCAGATGATAGTGGCTGTGTAACAAATTACTTCTAACGTAGGAGCTTAAAACAGCATTTATTCTCTCCTACAGTTTCTGAGAGTCAGGAATCAGGAAATGGCTTAGGGTACCCAGAGGTTGCTGTCAAGCTGTTGGGTTGGGGGACTGATGTCACCTCGAAGCTTGCCTAAGGCTGAAGAATTCACTTCCAAGCTCACTCGTGTAGTCTTCTGCAAGTCTCAGTATTTGCTGGCTGTGGGACGGTAATCTCCATTCCTGTGGGCCTCTCTGGAGGCTTCCTGAATGTTCCACCAAGTGACCTGAGAAAGCAAACAAGAGAGCACCGCAGATGGAAAAAGTAGTCTCTTAAAATATTGGAAGTGAAATATGATCACTTCTGCTCTATGCTATTGGTCCGATGTGTTAGGGGACTGACTATACGAGAGAACGAATATCAAGAAGCAGGGATCATTGGGGGGTTATGTGGGGGCTGGTGACCACTGTGGCTACCGAATCTCTCAGATATTAATATCCTATTTCGTAAATTTAAACTAACAACCTCTAATAATTTCAATTTTAAATGTACTTACATTTTACATTATGCTGCAAATTTCATCCTGGATCAATTCTTTTGGGGATAAGAGAATAACTGTTTAAAGATCACTGGACTAGTAGTTCTTTCCAGTGTGTCCCTCGTATGTCCCTCTGGTTCTTTATCTTTCCCACGTGGTGTTAATTTATCTTAAAGATAGGGACTGCTGATAAATGAAAAGACAAATCTCAAATCGGAAATCCTAATTTGATTATGTATTTGTAAATGGGAGAGATTGCTTCATATTGGACTATCCCTGAAAATCTAGGACTTCTGGATATAAATAAGAAAATGGATCAAGAACGTCACTTTTTTTTTTTTTTTAATTTCACAGACAGAGATCACAAGTAGGCAGAGAGGCAGGCTGAGAGAGAGAGAGGGGGAAGCAGGCTCCCTGCCAAGCAGAGAGCCTGATGCGGGGCTCAATCCCAGGACCCTGAGATCATGGCCTGAGCTGAAGGCTGAGGCTTTAACCCACTGAGCCACCCAGGCGCCCCAAGAACATTACTTTTAAATAAACAGCATTTACTGGGTCTTCTGGCTGGCTCAGTCGGTAGAGCATGTGACTCTAGATCTCAGGGCCATGAGTTCAAGCCCCACGTTGGGCATGGAGCCTACTTAAAAAAAAATTAAAAATGGCATTTATTGAACAGCTAAGTGCCTCCTATGAGCAAGACACCTTAGAGCTGTGAAAGACACCAAAAGAATATAATCTAGGATCTACTAAAGTTACAAGCTGCAGAGTATGGTGCCTGGATGTTCAGGAGATGATATTCTAATTGTGTTTAAAAATTGTATACAATGGTCACATTTTTATGGGATACAATTGATACAATTTTTAAATCTTCTATCTTATTTTTTTTTTAGGTGGGCTCCACACCCAGCTTGGAGCCCAAAGTGGAGCTTGAACTCACAACCCCAAGATGAAGACCTGAGCTGAGGGGAAGGGAGAAAAAAAAAAAAGATGAAATCAGAGAGGGAGACAAACCATAAGATACTTTTTTTTTTTAAATTTTATTTATTAGAGAGAGGGAAGAGGGAGAGAGGGCATGGCGGGGGAGGGGCAGAGAGAGAGGGAGAAGCAGACTTCGTGCTGAGCAGGGAGTTCAATGTGGGGCTCTATCTCAGGACCCCGAGATCATGATCCAAACTGAAGGCAGACACTTAACCCACACAGCCACCCAGGCACCCCTCATGAGACTCTTAATCATACCTCAAACTGAGGGTTGATGGAGAGTATGTGGGTGGAGGGATGGGGTAACTGGGTGATATGCCCTCCTTAATGCCCATGATATAATGAGCACTGGGTGTTATATGCAACTGACGAATAACTGAATTCTACCTCTGAAACTAATACACTGTATGTTAGTTAGTTGAAATCATAAAAAAAAAAAACTTCTACAAAAAACCCCCAAAACAAAACAACAATAACAAAACTGAGCTGAGATCAAGAGCCAGAAGCCTAACTGAACCATCCAGGCACCCCAAGGGATACATTTTTTTTTTTTAAAGCTGCGTGCAATTTACAGAGATGAAATTCTGCTTACGTTTTCATTAGGTATGCCACGTGTTTATATTTAATGAAGGCATAGCTCAGATGAACGTACCAGGTTCACTTAAGCCAAAAATGCAAAGCCAGTAACTATGGGTAACAACTGTTGGAAAGATGCTGAGATTTTACTGAGGCAAAAACCACAATGAACCTGTTTAAACCACAGTTTGTGTATTTTATTAGGAACTAGCCTCGAAAGTTCACCGAGCAAGGCTACATCCTATTCCTAACAATTTACTACTTCATAGTGGGGAAAAGGCTGTTGCACTCACTTTTAAGTGGAAAATGTGCTATGTCCTACTTGTATAAATTTTAGTTGAACCAAAAGAGCAATAAGCATCCAATGCCGTTAGAATGTTTTCTTCAGTACTATAAACACTCTCACTCAACTACACGAGCTAAAATTATGGAAAGGATTGCAAAACAAAACACAAACTGCTTTGGGAAATCTCCAGTCGAAGCTACACGAAGCAAGCAGAACTTTGTAAAAAGCCGGCTGAAGAGCCTAGCTCCCGCGCTCACCGGAGGAGCAGTTAGGGCTGGGGTTCTGGAATCTTTGTGGAGTTTGCAGACCCCCTGCCTACAGCGGGGCCGACAAGAAAACGCGCGTTCAGACAGCTCGCGATCATTCCCTCCGCCGAGCCGGGCTCGCTACGACGGACGCCGCCGGTGGCCGCACGCTGGGCGCGGACAGCCGGGCTGGACACTCCACTTGGGTCCGGGAGGCTGGCGCGTGCGAGGGGCTTCTCCGGGGTCAGGCGCAGGGCCTCGGCCGTCCTGCGTCCCATGAACTTCGTGGCTGGGTCGTTTCCCCGAGCAAAACGGGCCAGGCGCCCCTCCCCGTCCCCCCTCGGGCGCAAGGTGGTAGGATAACGGGGATCCTAACCAGAAGGAGGACCCAGACACGCGCCTCTGAGGGCCTACTCCCGAGCTCCCGCCTCCTTCGCGGCGGTCACCCGGGGACACAGGCGAAGCCGCGATGGGTCGAGTCAGGACGTTCCGGGCCGCGTCCGAGCAGGCGCCGGCCGCACCCCGGGGGGAAGAAAGGGGAAGGCGGAGGGGCGGTGAGAGGGCGGGGGGCCGGCACGGGGCGGGGCGAGCGAGGGGCTCCCGGCATGCCGCGCGGCGCCCGGCTTCCGGCTGTGGGCGGTGCGGGGGTCGGCGGCTGCCGGAAGCGGGCTGAGCCGCTTTCTCGGAGCGCTCCCTGCACTTCCGGGGGCCTAGAGCCGGGCTCTAGAGTCTTCCGGTAGGCGGCGCGGGAGGAAAAAGGCTTGAGGGGCAGGGCCGGGCGGATCCCCTTCTCTCCCAATGTGAGCAGTGTCCCGAGCCCCCGTCAGGCGAAAGGCTGCCCGGAGAGGTGGAGCCGGTGGCCGGGCCGGGAACATGAGGCAGTGTCTCCTCTTCTTGACCAGCGTGGTTCCTTTCGTGCTGGCGCCACGACCTCCGGACGATTCCCCGGAGCGACTCGGTAAAGACCCGGGAAGAGTTGGCTTAGGGCCGGCCGGGCGCCTGGAGCGCGCTGCTTTCGGGAAAGAGCGGGGGAGCAGAACTTTCAGGTGTTTAGGGGCGGGGTATTGGACGGTGGCGCGTCCCAAAGTTTTCGGTGCAGAAAGGGGGTGTGGCTCTCGGAGTTAGGGAAGGGAGGGAGAAGGGCTTGTCCTTCTGAATGGGAAAGGGATACTGGAAGGGCCCCCCGGTGGGGACTGAGGGCCTGGGAGGGGTCTGCCTCCAGAGTTGGTGTTCGGAGAGTGTGTTTTGGAAAGCGGTAAGGGGGGTGGTGTTGCCTGGTATTTGGGGAGGGAGATGTGGTCCAGGTCCCTGCCCTACCAAGGTGTTCTGCCAAAGCCAGGACTTGGTGTGTGTGTGGGGTGTGTGTGTGTGGGGGGGGGGTGCGGATAGGAAGGGCCCAAAGCTCCACAGCTCTTTCTGGCTCTGCAAGGAGCGAACTAGAATTTCTGCTGTAGGAGGTTCTTTATAACCTGGTTGTAAGGCGGTGACTGGAGAACTCATCTTGGACTTGGGTTTTGCGACCTTTGTAAGCGTGTACTTACTTAAATTGTAGTTTATGGGGGTGCTGGGAGGGGGCGCTTGAACCTACCAGGCGAACTCTTTTGATACTGCTTGAATGACTTCCTTGCCATTTTAAACAAAAAAATTACCAGGGATGACCAATTTGAATAGTTTTGAGCCCAGGAAGTAGAGGGTTCTTAGGTTTTCTTTCTTTTTTTTTTTTTTCAACTGACACTTTTTAAAAAAAATTTAAATTCAATTTAGTTAATATATACTGTATTATTAGTTTCAGGGGTAGAATTTAGTGATTCATCGGTTGCGTATAACATCCAGTGCTCATTACATCACGTACCCTCCTTAATGCCCATCACCCAATTATGCCTCCCCCCCCTTAGATTTTCTGAAGAGATTGGATTTTAGGATGGACATACATTAAAAGATGTGCAATTTGTGTAAGCTTACGAAGTCTTAAGATTCTTTGCCTTACAGAAGTTGACATATAAGACATATAAGACAGTTGACATATAAGACAGCTGACATATAAGACAGTCTTAAGATTCTTTGCCTTACAGAAGTTGACATATAAGACAGTTTAGTAATTAAGTACGAATCACAGTATATTTTCCCAGTGTGCAAAGTTGATTTTTCACGGTTGTATTGGTCTCCAGATCCCACCATGATTCTGTGAGTCGTGTTGTGTTGGTTGAGACACCATGTGGGTTTTCTTTGTAGCTAATTAAAACTTTCACATTAGTTTACCTGGCAGTTTTTTAATTTAATGGACAGAAATGGTAAGTGACTGAGGGTATTAAAGCTGTTGAGTGTTCTCACCTGAACAACTGCTTTGTGGTTATCTCGAACTGAAATGGATTACAGGTGACTAGTGTAATGAAAGGCAAGGGAGCTTGTTAGGAAGGGCTGAGATGTGAGAAGTCAGAACATACTGAAGGGAAATTTTGAGGTAGTGATGGTCAAGATGGAGGGATAGAGTAAGGATCTATTTCATAAGAATAAATGTTAATAAAAACAAACATGTACTTTGAGATACTAAAATTGTATTTTTACTGTAGCACAGCTGTATCATTTTTATCATCATGCTCTTGTTCACAGGTGGGAAAATAGGTAGCAGGAACCCTAAGGAAGCACATAGTATAAAGGAAAACCTTACTTTCTAGATGAATCCTCCACAACATTCACAGATCATAGAGGTTTTTTGTTTTGTTTTTTGGCTGTGTTTTTAATTTGCAAAGTGCTGACCACAAGTGCCAGAAGAATGCATAGACTTCTCCATGTATTCACATAACGTTAGGAGAGCACATACTGTATGGAAGGATTATGTGTGCATTGGAAATAGATCATGCAGTATACATCCTAAAACAGCATTTGCATAGTGGTACGGAGAGATCTAAACAGACAATTCCACAGCAACATGGAGGCGAGTGATACAGTACAATACGATGAGTATTGTTAGCATGAAGAGGCACTGAACCTAGCCTCGGAAGGTTATCGAAGGCTCCCTGAAGGAGGCGGCACTCAAAGCCAGACTTTAACTTTAGGTAGGTGAAGAGGGAAAATAAGGACACTCCTGGCGGGGGCACTGTGATGCTGTAGTGTTGAATAAATCTTATAGATCATGTTTTAGTTTTTAAAATAAAACAGTAGGAAAAGAGTCTCAGGTGTACTGAGTTGTCGTATTCTCACAGTGATAAATATATGCCTTATGAGTAATTTTTTTCTTTTGAAGAGTGACTCTGTGTGTGTGTTTAATGGCTCCAGATGTGATTAGTTGCTTAACTTAACCTTACCATTATTTAGATGGTCAAGATCAAAAAACAGTTTTATAGTTAAAGAGCATAGTTTATTATAGCCTACTGGTCTTAAAATGTTACTATAATTTCAGTATTAAATTTTTTTTAAAGTAAACACTACCCACCATGTGGGGCTCAAACTCACAACCTTGAGATCAAGAGCTGCATGCTCTACCAGTTGAGCCGGCCAGGTGCCCCTCAGTACTAAATATTGATTAGGGATTTGATAACTTTTAAAAATATTTTACTTATTTATTTGAGAGAGAGACAGAGAGAACGAGCAGGTTTAGGTGCATAGGGAAAGAGAGAAGTAGATTCCCTGCTGAGCAGGGAGCCTGCGTTGGGGGGTGGGGGGGCTCAATCCCAGGATCCTGAGGTCATGACCTGAGCTGAAGGCAGATGCTTAACTGACTGAGCCACCCAGGCCTTCCCCCCACAACATTTTTCTGAAGGATAGAAATATATACTAGAATCCTGGCTTCTGGAGTACTCCACAGGACACCCAAGATGATTTCAATTGAACTGTTATGAATTGCATAATTCAGGAAAGTTATGAGTCATGTGAACTTAGTCATGATGATATCTTCTCGAAGTTGCAGCTGGGGGTGTATAAGTCTCACTCTGATTTCAAAAGTGTTTTCCCTTTGTGTTACTTTTAATAAAAGAGGATGTAGTGGGTGGAGGGAAAAAATATAGGTCATAGATGAGGGATGAAGGTTTGCATCTGAAACATATTTTGAAATTTACCTTGAGGTTATTGGTGTGGGGATTCTCCACATTGCAGTGCTTGTTTTTCATTATTGACAGCCCCATTTTGCTCAGTATTTTGACATCTGGCTTCCTCTTTTGATGTTAATTTTGCTTACAGGCTGCATTCTTTTGAAACTGAAACACTTAATCACCCTAACTGTTCCAAGGGAGATTTCATGCCAGTCTGCTTGGAACTAGTCAAAGAGAAGACTGTAGTTCTAGAATAGAATGGAGAGTTAAGCAGAGAGCCATGGTGGAGACATTGGGAGAAATCCTATAACTTTTACAGAGTTTCGAGAATATTAAGTGTAGGTGTCCTTTGAGGCCAAGTGTCATTGATTTTTGGGTTCTTTACCATTTTGTATTTGTGAGGGATGGTGTTCTCAGTTGAAAATGTAATTTAAAGAAAATCTGAAAAAGATTGAGAGGAAAGGAGGGAGTGGGGTAGGAAATGGGTTTTACTGAGGTAGGGAAGTGAAATCAAGTGCTTTTTCATATATCCCTTACCTTAGCCCTGAAATCAACCAAGGGCATTGGTATCTACCTGCCCATACCGCATCTTTCTCTCTTCCTTTCTTTTCTTTTAACATGAGTTGTAGGCCTTGACAAGTCTCATCTGCTGCCCTGGTTTCACTCACATTTGATTGTATTCTGATAACTACTAAATATATACTCTGATCTAGACTTGTTCTCTGAAGCTCCAAACTCATGTATCCAACTGTCCACTTGATATTTCCATCTCTATTCCCAGGCACTTCAAATATATGTGCAAAATTACTTCCTGTCTACTTGTTTGATGAGAAGGAAGTATAGGATACAGTGTTTAGTCTAGGAAGAGACAAAGGTGCTGGAAATTGTAGAAGTAACCTCAGTGCCTAACTGGGATTTGTGTATGGACCAGTCTGTTTCTTTAGAGGTTCCCTTGGGCTATGCTGACTTTTCTTGGGCTCAGCATTTCCATGTGATTGGTCTTGCTGGGGAATCTTGTCCCTGCTGAAGAGTTCTTGGTGGGGAATTATTGAGGCAGCTCATCCTCCACCCCCCACTAACTGGTGTAAACCCAGAAAATTAAGTTTTTAATTCCCAAGCTCTGGGTCCACTGCCTAGCAGAGAGCACTGCTCTCCTTTTTCTCATCCTTTAGACACAGGGAGGGATTCACCTACATCTAGGGCCTACTTCACGGTAACCTGTCCAGGTCACGTCTTCTCTTGCATAATTTGGGGAGTCCTGAAGGACATTCAGGTCCCATGGGTTCTACTGCACAAGCATACTGAACACTTCACAGCAGTCCTGACTTTTTCTTTTCCATTTCTGATGCCAGAAGTGGGAGCACGGCACTGATAGTGTCATCTTGGGAAACTCTACGTCACACAGCAGAGCAGTCGAGAATGAGAGGAGGGCTACAGGGTTTCTGCATCATACTTGCAAGTTGTATTCCAAGGATATTCAATTTATTGCAAAAAGAAAAGAGAAATTAAGTAAAAAGTCCACAAATGTTCCTGGACTCATTTTGTACAACAATTGACTGTTTTTATCCTGGGACACCTAGCTCAGTGGGTTAAGTGTCTGCCTTTGGCTCAGGTCATGATTGCAGGGTCCTGGGATCAAGTCCGGCATCGGTTCCCTGGTCAGCGGGGAGCCTGCTTCTCCCTCTGCATGCTGCTCCCCCTGCTTGTGTGTGCTCACTCTCTTTCTGACAAATAAATACAATCTTAAAAAATTTTTTTAAAAAACCCTTTAAAATACTGGTTTTTATCTTAAAAGTGTTAACTCTGAGCTTGACAAAAGAAATATGGGTATAGTTTGTCATTATAGAAGTCAGTGGCCATAAAAGCATATCCAGCAATAAAACAATTTGGGTGTGAAAGTAGGGTGGAGTGGTAGGTTTATCAAATCTATAGGCCACTTCACACCTACCTGGAGTAAGCCAGTTTATTGCAGGCCTGAAGCTCCAGCTTTCTCCTTATTCTTTGAGAACATACAGAAGGAATGAAGTAGCAGCTGCTTTTTACTGCTCATGTCAGTGTTAAGAATCGTACAAAGCACATTTGATTTCTTCCTGCTTAAAATCACTGTGCGACTTATCAGTAACATAACTGCAAATATATGATGACGTAATGCAGAAAAATCCTTTGTAAATGAATAGTGTAATTGCACACTATATAAAGAACAAGATGTAGTTGGGAACTCCAGAATCTTTCAGCATCCAGCTGTCCCCTTCTGTCAGCTCCTCCCTCAAAACTGTTCCTACTCATGTTTTTTTTTTTTTTTATCTCAGTGAACGTGGTGCCACTATCTACCCACATACCCATGCCAGAAACCTTGGGGGTCTTTGGGTAATCTCCGCCTTCATTGCTTGGCTGCCTACGAGCTGATTTCCCAGACTCTGGCCTTGTTCCCCTCTTGCCCACGCTCCACACTGCAGTCCCAGTGAAATTCCTTACAGCCGTTGCCTTATCCACAATCCAAAATCCTTAACTTAGTTCCCTGGCCCGTTACGACCGAATTCTGCCTGCCTCCAGTCTCACACCTCTTCCCATCTGTGTGCCATTGCCGCCTCCAGCTTCAGTGAGTTGCATTTTTCTTTGAAAATTATGCTCTGTTTCTTGGGAACCTCAGTGAATGTGTTATGCCCTCTACTTAGAACCTTGTCCTTTCTTTTTTTATTTTTTTTTTAAAGATTTTATTTATTTATTTGACAGACAGAGATCACAAGTAGGCAGAGAGGCAGGCAGAGAGAGAGGAGGAAGCAGGCTCCCTGCTGAGCAGAGAGCCTGATGCGGGGCTCGATCCTAGGACCCTGGGATCATGACCTGAGCTGAAGGCAGAGGCTCAACCCACTGAGCCACCCAGGCGCCCCGTACCCTGTCCTTTCTTTGTCTTGGCAGTCTCCTCATCCTCCTGGTCTTTTTTTTTTTTTTTTTTAAGTTCAACTTTCTTTTTTTTTTTTTTTTTAAACATTTTATTTATTTATTTGCCAGACAGAGCTCGCAAGTAGTCAGGCAGAGAGAGAGGAGGGGAAGCAAGCTCCCTGCTGAGCAGAGAGCCCGATGCGGGGCTCAATCCCAGGATCCTGGGACCATGACCTGAGCCAAAGGCAGAGGCTTTAACCCACTGAGCCACCCAGGCGCCCCGTCATCCTTCTGGTCTTAACTTCAATACTGTTTCCCTGGAAAAGCGTCCTTGGCTCGCCAGGCAGGAGCCATCCTCCTGCTCTGTCTTTCCATAACTTCTTGCAGCTTCCTTTCTCTTGGTACTTTACATACTTTATGATTTTTTTGTGTGGCGGTCTTTCCTCCGGTGTCATAATATCAGAAATACATTTCTCTTTCTTTTCCATTATATCCCTGGTGCCTCGAAGGTGGAACACTTCCAGTACATGTTGAAGAAATGACTAGGTGGGGTGTGCTGGAAGGGAGGAAACAAGTGCAGGATGTGTGTGCAGAAAGGGAGCGGTGGGGTGGCAAATTTACAAGAGCGGTAAGGGAGGGCAGGGTCTCTAAGACCAGAGGAGGCCAAGGGAGGGAAACCATGGCATGTGGCAGAGAAGAGCGGGGAGGGTTGGGCAGGGTATACCTAAATAAAGGAGTACTCTAGTCTAGCCTGACCTTTTGAATTGTGTCCATTGTTTTCTAATTTTGTTTTGGTAGCCAGCTAAAATGAGAAAACTCAGTTGTTTACAGGACTCCTGGGACAACTTGGAGAAAGCTCGGAAGGTGTTCTCGTTCTAGAGAGTGCTGGGCAGCCATTGTGGAGTGCTAAGAGAGATAATGAAGTGGCTTATACTTAAGTTTATTGAGAGATTTGGATACAGATAAAAGATAAACTCTTGGGAAGTGTTTCACATTCTGTTGAAACAGCTGTAGAAAGTTGAGATTACCAGTGGTTGGAATTTGGAGGCAAAGTACAGTGAGGTAGCTGAGAGGTAGTGAGAGCGGGCTCTCTGCTTCTTGCAGAAGGGAGCGCCTGTACCGTGTTGTCTGCGATGGCTCCAGGGCATCCAATGTGCGATATCTAGTTATTATAAGAGGACAAATTACAGTTGAAACACATTAGTTAGGTATTTTGAAGTGCTTTAGCAAGCTACATTTTCAAAGTGCTTATTATGGAAAATATACCTAAAGATAACCAGTGATGTTACTATCGTGCTCTTTCTTTTTTCTAGACCTATTTTTATACGTAGTTAAGATCATGCAATACAAATAGTTTTTTTAATCTACGCTTGTTTGCTTAATATGATAGTGTAAGTATTTTCCCATGTTCTTAAAAGTCTGTTACCAGCATTTTTAATGACTGTAGATTTTTTTTTTTTTTTGGTCATTTGGAAGTGGCATATAATTTATCTGTTTCTCCGTTATTAATTTACCTTCTTTTTGATTTTTGTTCTTGAAAATAAGGCAAGGCTGAACAAGGACCGTCTTTGTGCCTAAAGCTTTTATCTTCACTTTGAGCTGCTTCCTTGAGCCTAGTTCAGTGGTTCTCAAACCTGAGTGCATCAGCATCACCTGGAAGGCATGTTAAACACAGATGGCTAGGCCTCAACCCAAGGATTTCTGACTGAGTAGGACTGAGGAGACCTGAAAACTGACCTTTTTTAAAAAAGTCATTTTTTAAATTATTATTTTTTTAAAAGATTTTATTCATTTATTTGACAGAGAGAGAGAGATCACAAGTAGGCAGAGAAGCAGGCAGAGAGAGAGAGAGAGAGGGAGAAGCAGGCTCCCTGCTGAACAGAGAGCCCGATTCGGGGCTTGATCCCAGGAACCTGAGATCATGACCTGAGCTGAAGGCAGAGGCTTAACCCACTGAGCCACCCAGGTGCCCCAAAACTGGCTTTTCTAACAAGTTCCCAGGTGATGTTGCTGTGTGGGGACCACACTTCAAGAACAACTGGCCTATGTTATTGACAATGACACTACAGTATTGAGGTTAAGTTTCTCAGGCAGTAGGAGTGATTATGATCTTGAATGAAACTGAATTCATGTACCAACCTGTATCAGGGAAGTTGAAGAGCTGTAAAGGGTTGTATCAGCATCTCAGCCTTGAGGATTTGTGCAGTTTGTACACACGGCAGTGCTGTTTTTTGCAAGGTGCTGTGCTGGGTTTTGTGAGATAAGGGTACTGTGAATAATGCAACCCAGCTCCCTTTTGGCTGTTTTAAAGTCTGTGAAATAAGACAAATATAACAGAAAGCCAGAAAAAAAGGTATTAACAAAGGGCTACAGAATTCAGAGGGAGATGAGGTCATGTTTGGTTGGCACATCAAAAAGTAGGAGGCCAAGAAGTAGAAGGTTCAAAAAGAGCTAGGATTTTTTTTTTTTTTTAAGATTCCATTTGTTTATTTGACACACAGAGAGAGAAAGTGAGAGAGAGCAAGAGCGCAAGCAGGGGGAACGGCAGGGAGAGGGAGAAGCAGGCTCCCCGCTGAGTGAGGAGCCTGATTTGGGGCTTGATCCCAGGACCTTGGGATCATGACCTGAGCCGAAGGCAGACACTTAACTGACTCAGCCACCCAGCTGCCCCTAGAATATTATATATATTTCTTTAACTTTTAAAAAATTTTATTTAAAAAAGGCTCCACACCCAGTGTGGGACTTGAACTCACGACCCTGAGATCAAGAGTCACATAGTGTACCGACTGAGCCTTCCAGGCACCCCAGAGCTAGGATATTTTTAAGGAATTTCACAAGTATGATGTAAGTGAAGCTTGGGGTTTTCAGCCAGAGAAGCCCAAGTTCAAATCTTGGTTCTGTGCTAAATTAGCTTTGTGATATATTTCTCCTTGAACTTGTTTCTTCATCTGTAAAAAGGGGTTACTACACCAGGTATGTTGGTGTAGATTATGTAATCAAACACACACTCAAAAATTGTTGAATAGGGGCACCTGGCTGGCTCAGTTCGTAGAGCATGTGAATCTTGATTTTGGGTCCATGAGTTTAAGCCCCATGTTGGGCGTGGAGCCTACATTTAAAAAAAAAAAAAAAAAAAAGTTGAATAAATGGTAAGTTTCTTGAAGGTTTTTCATTAGTGCTGCTAAGCATTGTAATTAACAAGGCCAAGTCACCAAGGCCCATCTTTTGGCATAAAAGTGATTGATGCCTTTTGAAACAGCTTTTCTATGGATTGTATTTTTTTTTTAAGATTTTATTTATTTATTTTACAGAGATCACAGGTGGGCAGAGAGGCAGGCAGAGAAAGAGGAGGAAGCGGTCTCCCTGCCGAGCAGAGAGCCCTATGCGGGGCTTGATCCCAGGACCCTGAGATCATGACCTGAGTCGAAGGCAAAGGCTTTAACCCACTGAGCCACCCAGGCGCCCCAGGATTGTATTTTAAAGGAAATTTTATTGATGAAAAACGAGTGGTAGCCAAGAAGTGTGAACTTGCTATCATTTTATTTAATATTATCTTGAGTTAGAGACTTGGATGGACTTTTTTTTTTTTTTAAAGATTTTATGCATTTATTTTAGAGCGAGCACGAGCACACTGGCGGAGAGGAAAGGGAGAAAAATAGACTCACCACTGAACAAAGAGCCCCACACAGTTCGATCTCATGAGCCTGAGATCATGACCTGAGCCAAAATCAAGAGTCAGTCGCTTATCCAACTGAGCCACTCAGGTGCCCCGACTTGGATGGACTTTGATGAAATTTACTTTTATCATATAACCGCATGCTTACCTGTTGTTTTCCTCAGGTTTGCCCAAATATTGTGTAACAGCAAAACATCTTTCTTTTGACCACTCTTTATAAACTGGCCCTGCCTAGTCCCTGTCTTTGCTGTTCTGCTTTAATGTCCACGGCACTGACCTATATTGTGTATCGCCTGTCTTTGCTACACTGACGTGAGTGCTGCAGGAAACAAGGACTTTGCTGTATTTAATGCTGTATCCAGACTGAATTAATGATTGGGTGAATGAACCAATTGAGGGTCATATTTAGGAGAAGAGGGAAGAGAAGAGTATTGGGTCAGTTCTTTGTGTGTGTGTGTGTGTGTGTGTGTGTGCCCGGTCAGTTCTTTTAAAAGTGGTTTTATGGGGATATTTAACCTCAGTAACAATATACTTGTATTTTAAGCTCCTGGTGTTATATATATATATTTTTAAATATTTTATTTATTTATTTGACAGAGATCACAAGTAGGCAGAGAGGCAGGCAGAGAGAGAGGAGGAAGCAGGCTCCCCGTGGAGCAGAGAGCCCGATGTGGGGCTTGATCCCAGGACCCTGGGATCATGACCCGAGCTGAAGGCAGAGGCTTTAACCCACTGAGCCACCCAGGTGCCCCTAGTGTTATATTTTTAAGGCCATTCTAAGTCCGGTGGAATGATTTTGAATACCATTCCCTCTGTAGTGATATTTGTTGAGAGAAACGGAAAGCATCAGCTCACATATTTTTAGACAGTTTGTACAGAGACTCCAGTCACCAAAATTGTCTTCCAAAAACCCTGGTTTTGGAAGAGGCAGCAGAGTTGCTGATGAGAAGTGACTTACATTGGTATCATATACTTTATGGTGTTTACTTTTGTTCTGTACCAAATAAAAACATTTTGTTTTATCTTTGGGGCAGCACATCTTTGCTTTTCTTGGGTTCCAAGTCAGTCGGGTAAAATAATTAATGTTGGTTTTTATTCAGGGATTAGTTTGGTCATATCACTTCTACTTTCTGATGTCTGGTGGATTGCTTGTTTTGCTGTGTCTGTTGAAGGCAGCAATGATTGGGATATTACCACTTTTTTGCTCTTTAATTTGGAAAACGTAATTTTTCTGTAAAGATTTTACCTTTGGTTTGCTGAGGTCATTAATACATTTGTTGCTGTTGCCTACTACACGTTAATTGATAAGGAATTGATACAGCCCCAAGTTAGCAGTGGTCAGGTCAAGTTGGTCACCTTCATCTTAGAAATTTTAAGCAGGCAAGCCAGAAATGCCTTTAATTTAGAATTTAGCTGAAAGTATAATATGATGTAATGTGATACTCAGAGATGTCAAAATTATTAGCATCTGGTATGGATATGAACTCATGATTCCCTAATTGTCAGTATCTTTCCTCATTGATTTGTTTGATCTAGGATCTAGGTTCACACATTGTGTTCTTGTCTGTAGTAGTCCCTGCTTACCTGTGGGGGATGCGTCCCAAGACCCCCAGTGGATGCCTGAAGCTGTGGATAGTACTGAACCCTAAGATAGAATGTTTTTCCTTTACATACAAACCTATGGTAAAGTTTCATTTATAAATTAGGCATAGTAAGAGATTAACAACAGTAATAATAAAATAGAACAATTGTAACAATAGACCATAATAAAAGTTATATGAATGTGGTCTCTCCGAAAGTCCTTTTTTTTTTTTTAAAGTGAGCTCTCTGCCCAGTGTGGGGCTTGAACTCACAACTCCAAGATCAAGAGTTGCATGCTGTATCATCCGAGCCAGCCAGGCAGGCGCCCCTCCTAAGATCTTACTTTACTATACTTACCCTTCTTGTGATGATGTGAGATGATAAACTGCATAAATGTTGAGATGAAGTGAGGTGAGTGATACAGGCATTTTGACCTAGTGTTAGGCTCACGTACTGACCTTCTGATAGACCACAGCTGACTTCTGGGAACTGAAACCTCGCAACTGGAAACCGCAGATAAGGGAGGACCATTGTATTATGTCTTTGCTTGTCTCTTCTTTCCCATACCATTTATTTCCTGAAGAAATTGGGTCATTTATTTTGTAGGGATTCTGGATGCAGTTGATTGTTTTCTAAGGTTGTTAGTTAGTTTGGCAATCTAATCCCTTTATGTCTTAAAAACTAGAAGTTAGGTCTTGATTAAATTCAGCTTAATTTGTATTTTTTTGCTTTTTATTTATCTACTTTGGCAAGAATGCTTCATAGGTTGTGCTTAGCACTTCAAAATGCATTATGTCAGAAAGTTTCTTGTCAGACTTTATCATTTTAGTGATATTACAATTAATTAGTAAGTTTAGGTGTTAATAACCTTTTTAACTTTGTTTCAGAAAAGCTTGATTCTTTACTCTCAGACTACGATATCCTCTCTTTATCCAATATCCAACAGCATTCAGTAAGAAAAAGGGATCTACAGGCCTCAACACATTTAGAAACACTACTGACTTTTTCAGCTTTGAAAAGGTAATTTGGATTATTTATAGAAAACTATTGGGGCAATGGGGGGCTTAGTTTGGCAAAAGTAGAATAAGGGTATTTACTGGAGTCTTAGGAAGTTACATTTTAAAAAATTTGTAATATAATTACAGTCAGTAATAATTGTTATATTGCTTATTGCTTATTCCAAAATTCATAGTGATGATTATTAAAAATAAACAAATGGGTATTCCAAAGGTATTAATGATGGTAATGATGTTTATGGGATTCTAAAAAAGGATTTTAATTAATTGAATGATTTATAATACCCTAAAATATTTTTTTCTACTTTAGAACCATCAGCTGTGTACTAAATAATATCTTTATTTTATATATGAAGACACTGAGGTTTAGAAATCAAGGATTTGTTCAGGACCCCACAGCCTTGTGGTAATAAATAAATGTAGTGCCATAAATTGATACAGTCTCTCTGGGCAGTAATTTTTCTTTCTCTTAGTTTTGCAGATGTAAATCTGTTAGATAATTGCAGGTCTTGTTCTAAAGTATTTTTAGGGAGCTTTACTAATATCAAAAGACACACTGAGAGAATGCAAATGGACTGAATCATTCTGTATTTGAAGGTGAGGCTACTTCCCCAACAAATGATGAAGGCCTGTTTTTACTTAAAAAAAATTTTTTTTTTCAAGATTTTATTTATTTATTTGAGAGAGAGAGACAGAGAATGAGCAGAGGGAGGGGCAAAGGGAGAAGCAGACTCTGCTGAGCAGGAAGCCGGATGTGGGGCCCAGTCCCAGGACCCTGGGATCCTGACCTGAGCTGAAAGCAGTTGCTTAACTGACTGAGCCACCCAGGCTTCCCACAGCAAATATTTTTAAAAAAGAAAGTAGTACATGCACTTGGTTTAAAAAGCGAACTACGGTGGGTATAAGAAATTTTCAGGTCCTCCTCAAACTTTGCAAATGCAGAAGTTTCCCAAATAAATTTCTAAAAGATTTTAATGCATATTTTTTGCATATAGATCTGTGTACGTGTAGGTAATACAGGTAAGTAGATTTACCTCCTTTTTAACAGCTGCATAAATATTCCTATTTCGTAGAATTGTAATGGTTTGTTCACTAATAACCCATAGATACATATTGTTTAACAAGTGATTTTTGTTTTCTGTAGCAAACAGTGCTCTGATAACTATCCTTGTGACTATACCTTGTTTAGGTATTTTTATAGGCTACATTCCTGAAAGGAGAATGAGTCAAGGGTATACATACTGTAAATGTTTACTGATGTTACCATATTTCTTCCTAAAGACATTAGCCCAGTTTGTTCTTCTAGCAGCAGTGTGTGAGCTTACCTATAACCTGTTATCCTTGATAATACTAGTTTTTATCAGCCCTTAATTTTTGTCTCTGTGAAAAGGGATAGAGTCTCATAGTTGTCTTGATTTTCATTTTGTGTGAAATTGAGCATCTTTTCATGTGTATGTAAGTCATTTATTTTTCTGTGTCTACCTTTTTGTATCCTTTTATCATTCTTCTGATTGGTTTATTTTGTCATGCTTAGTATATTTATCATATGTGTAACTGATATTTCATGCAAATATATTTTATAATATCTTTTTGGCTTTTTTAAGTTTTTGCCATTATCCTTAGATTATTTCTGAATAATTTCTTTCTATCAGAGTTCATGTCAAATTGTTGTGTTGATTATCCAGCTTCCAGACCTATAGCAAGTTTGAGCTTGATGATATTAATCATAGTCCTAGTTTATCCACTACTTTGTGAAATTCACTTTGCTCATGCTATCTCTAATTCTCACTGTGCTCCACAAAGAAGTTTTCGTTCCTCTGCTTTTGGGGGGAAAAAAAATTGAGACTCAGAGAAGTTGGGTAACTTACTCAAGGTCACTCAGCTAGTAAGTGGAAGATAAAGGATTTGAATTCAAGTCTGTGCTATTTTAGCTGTGCTGATTGGGATTTTGGTGAAGGAGCAGGTATAGTAGTAAGAGATAAATAGGAGCAAAGGATAAGGGGAAAACTGCAAAATAACTCAAAATTTAGCTTTCTAAGTTTCTTTTATCAATTTAGGTTTGAGGTGGCTTGTAAAGTCTTTTTTTTTTTTTTAAAGATTTTATTTATTTATTTGACAGACTGAGATCACAAGTAGGCAAAGATGCAGGCAGAGAAAGAGAGAGGGGGAAGCAGGCTCCCTGTTGAGCAGAGAGCCCGATGCGGGGCTCGATCCCAGGACCCTGGAATCATGACCTGAGCCGAAGGCAAAGGCTTTAACACACTGAGCTACCCAGGCGCCCCTGTAAAGTCTTTTCTATGGGGGAAATACTCCCATAACCTCACACATTCCTTTCTTCCGGGTTTCATAGATGACACTGATTTTTTTTTTTTTCAATTTTATTTATTTGACGGGGAACACAAGCAGGGGGGAGTGGGAGAAGTGGGAGCCCAACTCAGGGCTTGATCCCGGGACCCTGGGATCATAATCTGAGCTGAAGGTAGACGCTTAATGCCTGAGCCACCCAGGCACACCAGATGACATTGATTCTTTAAGAGAATGTTCAATAATATCTGTGTATTATCTCTCTGTGTAAGGAGGCAGGGAGGTTTGTAATTTATCTTACAGAGTTTCCATCTTAAGTTTTTGTGTTTGTTTTTTTTTTTTTAAGGTTCATTTATTTATTTGACAGAGAGAGGCTCAGCAAGAGTGGGAACACAAGTAGGGGGAGCGGGAGAGGGAGAGGCAGGCTTTCTGCCAAGGAGAGAGCCCGATGCGGGGCTCGATCCCAGGAGTCTGGGATCATGACCCGAGCCAAAGCGAGGTGCTTAACCACTGAGCCACCCAATCACCTCATCTGAAGTGTTTAAATGGAAATGTATCTAACCGTGTAGGAAAACTTTGGACCAGGTACTTTAAAATAGTTTATTTCATTTAACCCCCAAAAACTGTTCAGTTAGTAGGTGGTATTATTTATTATTTTCATTCGTAGATGAAGATACTTAGGTTCAGAGGTAAAGGCCAAGATCAAGCACTAAGTGGTGGAGACGGGATTTGAGCTAGGTTAGTCAGACTCCAAAGCCCTTTCTGTTACACTGTGTTGTTAAAAGAAAACAAAGTGGGATATTTGAAATGATCAGTTTATACAGGGCCGAACTTACCAATGTGAAGCTTCTCAGTACTAGATGGTAGTTGTAAATGATCAGATTTTCTGGTTTCTGAAACTGAATAATGCATTTAGAATAGGCTTGCCTTTTTTTTTTTTTTTTTTTTTTTTTTTTACAAAGTCATCAGTGTAACGGAAAAAATCGTGGCTGTGAATGTGTGGGAAGATATGTTTTAGGAGAACAGGAGAAGATGGTCTAAGGATTTTTGAAATAATGTTCTATTGTCTCTCTTTCCCTCTGACCATTAAAAAACCACAAGCGAACTAAAATTACCTTGTTTTGCTCAAAAAGTTAAAAATACTTGTTGCTATGGAGACAGTCCCAGTCTAGATTCTTTCTGGCAGTGTAGACTTAGGCAAACCCATGGGAAGTAACATTTCATAGTTTCAGCCCCACAGTTGACAAAATTTGTTCCTGTGGTTGAGATGAAAAACATACCTTTATCTTCGGTATTCATGGGCACATTGAAAGGGTAAATAATAATTGAAAAATTCTTGCTCACCACACCCAGATTTTATGTCAGAACTGAAACTGGTAGAAAACAAAAGAATATTAAGCTGACTAAATAACTAAGTATGTATTTTAATGTCTGTGTTGGATATCTTATATTTATTTTCCTTGTAGGAATTGTGGATTAATTTTTTTCAAGAGGAGTTCTCTTTAGAAGGAGAAAAAAAGCATGAGTGCTTTTAAATATAGAAAGTAGCAGTGGTTAATTTTGCAGAGCAATAAAACCGGCTTGATTGCTAGAGGCAGCACAGTATAGGCTTTTGAAATACAGCACTTTGGTTTCCAGGTTCATCATTTACTAGCTGTGTAACCTTGAGTATGTTGATTGACCTTCAACCAGCGATATTTACTGTGTGAAGTGGAGACAGTGTAAGCAGAGCATGTAGCGCTGAGTAGGTATTCAGTAAGTCATACCTAACACCAGGCATTGGTAAATTTTTTAGACAAGCAGGATTTGAACTTAAACTGTCCATGTGTATTTCCTTATTCTTCACAGTCCCAAGAAAATATGAACCCATAAGCTGTTTGAATCTTTTCCCCCTAATTCTAGTCTTTTGTTTTGCAGAATTCTTAACAGCTAAAGAAATTTGTCAAAAAAAATTTTGTCTATTCGTCTTTGTAGGTGACATAATGCTAAGTACCTAGTAAAACAGTCATAACTTGCATGGTGTTTTATTAATGTCAGCTCTCAACTTATTTTTAAGGAAGCTTAATTTTATGTGCTTTGAGTAAAATTTTATGTGAAAATTTTATGTGCAGTAAAATTTTATGTGAAAATTTTATGTGCTTACAGTAAAATGTGAATGCATGTTTTTCTTCAGGCATTTTAAATTATACCTGACTTCAAGTACTGAACACTTTTCCCAAAATTTCAAAGTCGTGGTGGTAGATGGTAAAGATGAAAGTGAGTACACTGTCAAATGGCAGGACTTCTTCAGGGGACACGTAGTTGGTTAGTATGAAGCTTGTTTGTTTGCCCTTGTGTCTGGGGGTATTAGGTGTCCAGATCTAGTTTGATTTCATATTCTTTTTTGGTGGGAGGAAGAAGGGGTGTCAAAGGAGTGCTCTTTGTTGTATCTAAGTTATGTAAGTTTGAAAGGAGGAACGTTCAAACAGGAGGAAATGACGATTATCTTAGCATGGATACTGATCGTTTATTTTAATGATTACAATGAATTTCCTCCCATTTTTTTTTTAAGATTTTGTTTATTTATTTGCAAGAGAGAGATCACAAGTAGGCAGAGAGGCAGGCGCGGTGGGGGTGGGGTGGTGTGGGGGGAAGCAGGCTCCCTGCTGAGCAGAGGGTCTGGTGCAGGGCTCGATCCCAGGACCCTGAAATCATGACCTGAGCCGAAGGCAGAGGCTTAACCCACTGAGCCAACCCGGTGCGGTATTTCCTCCCATTTGATAAGAATTTAACCTCTTGTCTCCAGGGAAGGATCGTAGGCTTCCCTTATGAGATTTTAAACAGGGAAGCTAGGAGGTAAAATAATTTGACTTTATGATTCTGTTAAGTACTTATCTAAGATGGTGTATCAAATGAGCAATTGTGGCTTACTTCTGGAACTTCCTCTGCAGAAAAAGAAATGGCATTAAAATCTGCAAATAGGGCGCCTGGGTGGCTCAGTTGTTAAGCGTCTGCCTTTGGCTCAGGTCATGATCCCAGGGTCCTGGGATCGAGGCCCACATTGGGCTCCATACTTGGTGGGAAACCTGCTTCTCCCTCTCCCACTCCCCCTGCTGTGTTCCCACTCTCTCTGTGTCTCTGTCAAATAAATAAATAAAATCTTAAAAAAATAAAAATCTGGGGCGCCTGGGTGGCTCAGTGGGTTAAAGCCTCTGCCTTTGGCTCGGGTCATGATCCCAGGATCCTGGGATCGAGCCCCGCATCGGGCTGTCTGCTCAGCGGGGAGCCTGCTTCCCTTCCTCTCTCTCTGTCTGCCTCTCTGCCTGCTTGTGATCTCTGTCAAATAAATAAATAGAATCTTTAAAAAAAAAAAAATCTGCAAATAGAGCAAGCCCTATGTGCTCCAGATCATGCTTTCTGCCTTCCTCTTAGTTTATTCGTTGTCTCTCTCTCTCTCTCTTTTTTTTTTTTTTTTTTTTTGAGGAGGGGGTGGAGGGGGCAGAGGCAGAGGGGGAGAGAGAATCCTAAGCAGGCTCCACACCGAGCGCAGAGCCTGTGGGGGCTTGATCTCACAACCCTTAGATCATGACCCAGCTAAAATCAAGAATTGGATGCTTAATCAACTGAGCCACCCAGGCGCCCTTCTCTTAGTTCTTTCTTAACCATATGTAGTAAGTGATGTTATTTCAGAAGAACATCTACACGTTTGTTTTTGTTTTTGTTCTATAACACACTAGGTAATTTTTACAAGAAGACTGAGGGAAAGAGAAAGGTTTCAGATGAGTTGAGGCTACTCTTTGGAAATGTGACTATCTTGCTGCTTACTGGGGCATCTGTTTCTTTGTGGCAGATTTCTACAGTACCTAGGCACATTCCACTCTGATGAAGGACTCTTGATTTTTATTGACACTAGTGCATAGTTTATTTTTTGATATAAGTATTTCTTAATGATGGATTTTTCTTTTTCTCTTAAGGTGAGCCTGACTCTAGAGTTCTAGCCCACATAGGAGATGATGATATCACAATAAGAATCAACACAGATGGGGCAGAATATAATATAGAGGTAAATCTATATGTACATTTTTGGGGTGGGGGGAGCTGTTAAAAAAGCCATTTCCCAGTTGTTTCAAGAAGACAAAGGTCTTTAATTATACTTTTTTCCTTGTGTTTGAAGTTTTTGCCGTTGAATTAGATGATTTTTTAAATAATTTTTAAAATTTTTTATAAACATATAATGTATTATTAGCCCCAGGGGTACAGGTCTGTGAATCGCTAGGTTTACACACTTCACAGCACTCACCATAGCACATATCCTCCCCAGTGTCCATAACCCCACTAACCTCTCCCTACCACCCCGCCCGGCAACCCTCAGTTTGTTTTGTGAGATTAAGAGTCTCTTATGGTTTGTCTCCCTCTGGATCCCATCTTGTTTCATTTATTCTTTGCCTAACCCCCAAACCCTCCACGTTGCATCTCCACTTCCTCATATCAGGGAGATCATATGATAGTTGTCTTTCTCCGACTGACTTATTTCGCTCAACTTAATATCCTCTAGTTCTAGCCACGTCATCGCAAATGGCAAGATTTCATTTCTTTTGATGGCTGCATAGTATTCCATTGTATATATATACCACATCCTCTTTATCCATTCATCTGTTGATGGACATCTAGGTTCTTTCTATAGTTTGGCTATTGTAGACATTGCTGCTATAAACATTCAGGTGCACGTGCCCCTTCGGATCACTACGTTTGTATCTTTAGGGTAAATACCCAGTAGTGCAATTGCTAGGTCATAGGGTAGCTCTATATTCAACTTTTTGAGGAACCTCCATGCTGTTTTCCAGAGTGGCTGCGCCAGCTTGCATTCCCACCAACAGTGTAGGAGGGTTCCCCTTTCTCTGCATCCTCGCCAGCATCTGTCATTTCCTGACTTGTTAATTTTAGCCATGCTGACTGGTGTGAGGTGGTATCTCATGGTAGTTTTGATTTGTATTTCCCTGATGCCGAGTGATGTGGAGCACTTTTTCATGTGTCTGTTGGCCATCTAGATGTCTTCTTTGCAGAAATGTCTGTTCATGTCCTCTGCCCATTTCTTTTTTTTTTTTTTTTAAGATTTTATTTATTTATTTGACGGGCAGAGATCACAAGTAGACAGAGAGGCAGACAGAGAGAGAGGGGGAAGCAGGCTCCCTGCTAAGCAGAGAGCCCGATGTGGGGCTCGATCCCAGGACGCTGAGATCATGACCTGAGCCGAAGGCAGAGGCTTTAACCCACTGAGCCACCCAGGCGCCCCTGTAAATTTTTTTTTGAAGATTTTTTTTTTTTTTTTTTTTAAAGATTTTATTTATTTATTTGACAGACAGATCACAAGTAGGCAGAGAGGCAGGCAGAGAGAGAAGGGAGGAAGCAGGCTCCCTGCTGAGCAGAGAGCCCGATGCGGGGCTCGATCCCAGGACGCTGGGATCATGACCTGAGCCGAAGGCAGCGGCTTTAACCACTGAGCCACCCAGGCGCCCCTTGAAGATTTTATTTTTTGACAGAGCACAAGCAGGGGGAGGGGCAGAGGGTAAGGGAGAAGCAGGTTCCCTGCCGAGCAGGGAGCCCCATGTGGGGCTTGATCCCAGGACCGTGGGATCATGACCTGAGCCGAAGGCAGACGCTTAACGATGGAGCCACCTAGGCGTCCCAATACTATAAATTTTAATAACATCCAGTTTGCATGGCCACTAGTTATTTGTCCATCCTTGTGAAAGAGAAGTCTGTCTCTGGCCTTGCGGTCTATTTTGGTCTGCTAGTATGTAGACCATCTAATGTCAGTGTTGTGGGGAGTCTAGCTTACCAGAAAGAGTCAGAAAATTAGCATAAATTAAATGAGCATTTACTTCAAAATAGGCGAATTAGTTAAGTCTTAAATTTACTTATTCTTTTAGTTAGTCCATTTTTTAAATGTACCTTTATTTTAAAAAGTACTCCCAGAAATTTTCAGAAAATATATCTGAAATCTTACTGAGAGATAGAACTACTGTTAACATTTTGATGAGTATCCTTCCAAATTTTTTTCTGTACATGTATGCACACTTAGGTGTTTATACTTTTTCCTATAACATTAGGACCATACAGTATGTACAGTTTGTTGTCATGCAGTTTTTTAAAAAGATTATTTGAAGGGGGAGGAGAGAGAGAGAGTGAGCACAAGCGAGGGGGAGGGGCAGGGAGAGAGGGTGAAGTAAGATCCTCACTGAACAGGGAGCCCGACACAGGACTTGATCCCAGGAGTGCATGATCATGACCTCAGCAGAAGGCAGCTGCTTAAGCAACTGAGCCACCCAGACACCCCTGTTGTCACATTTTTTCTAAATTTTTTTAAAAATTCAGTTTAGTTAACATATACTGTCATGCATTTTTTAAAATTGAAGTATAATTGTGAACATTTTTCCATATTAATAAATGAAGATCTAAATTAGGGTCGTTAAAAATATTTTATTTATTTATGTGACAGCAGACAAGCCGGCAGAGCAGCAAGCAGAGGGAGAGGGAGAAGCAGGCTCACCGCTGAGCAAGGAGCCTGAGGTGGGCCTTGATCCCAGGACCCTGAGATCATGACCTGAGCCAAAGGCAGATGTTTAACGGACTGAGTCACCCAGGCGCCCCTAAAGTTTTTAATAAATGCTGCCTGTTGGTTCCTTGAAACATGGTACTGTTTATTCAACCAATCTCCCATTGATGTTCTTTTTTTTTTTTTAGTTTCTAATTTTTTGAAATAAAAAATGCTTCAGGGGCGCCTGGGTGACTCATCGGCTAAGTGCCCGCCTTTGGCTCAGGTCATGATCCCGGAGTCCTGGGATTGGGCCCAGGGTCAGGATCCCGAGCCTGCTTCTCCCTCTCCCCCTGCCACTCTCCCTGCTTGTGCGCATGCATGCGCACGTGTTCTCTCTGTCAAATAAATAAAATGTTAAAGTGCTATAGCAAACAGCTTGGGCATGCCTTTCGGTGCATGCATTTAGTTAGGACAGTCTCGGTGATCGGAAATCCTGTGGGTTTGGGGAGGACACCGTGTCAGCTGAGCCAGGGTTCCGCATTAGCCGCTCTCGCAGCTAGGCAGCTGCAGAGCTTTCTTCCGTCCCCTCACCGAGGTGGATGTGGGTCAGGTCGTCCTTCTCCAGCTTGTAGCTCTGATGTCTGGACACATCCTTCAAGGTTGCCACAGATGGGAAACGAAGCTAGAGAATCCCGCAGGGGCTTTTAAGGGCCAGACCTGTAAGTGGCGACATCACTTCCACCCAGGTGGGACTGGAACTCTTGTCTCTGACTTGTCTGCAAAGGAGCCTGGGAAATACCCTCTTGTCTTGTGCTCAGAAAGAAAACAGTGTAGGGAATGCTCAGCATTGTTTCTGCCACTGTGCATGTGTCTGCTTATTTCCTTAGAAGAATCTATTCCTTTTTAATTCAAAATGTGTACATGTAGGATCCAAGTTAAATTTGCTCAGATTCCTCACTTTTCCAAATAATTTCTTGGGGAGAATTAACAATTCTGTTTCTATCCATATCTCCTTGTCTCACTAAATAAAAAAATGGATATAATTAATATTTTATTGTGTGATGTTTACTCAAAAGTAAACTCAGCAGGTTTATTGAAGGACTTCTACATGAGATTAATAATCTTTTAATAGAAAAAGTGGTTTACTGCAATGGCAGTTTTTATATCCTTTATTGCATAATTCTTACCTGCATTTAGCCTGATACAAAAATGATAAAATCTTAGACATAAGAGTCAACAGGAAAATGTATATATCTTATTTTTAACATTTCACTATTAAACATTTTAAGCCTTTACTGATTTTATCACCAAAGTTTGCTATTTATATAAATAAGCCTAGGTTAAACTTTAATCATAAGTTTATTTTCTCCTCCCTTTTTGCTTTGAAAATGTTCAGATTTATAGAAGAATTATAGAATACCCTATAACCCTTCATTAACTAATAACACAATATCATGTTTGCTTTATTGTCCGCCCCCACCACCAATCCTTTGAAAATAAGTTATAGACATCATGACACTTCACCCCTGAATGCGTTAGTGTGCATCTCCTAACAGTAGATATTCTTCTACATGGCCACAAAAACAATAACACACCTAAGTAAACAAACATAATCTAAAAATACATAGAACATCCAGTCATCCTCCAAATCTCCCTCATAGATATTTCCCCCTCAGTTTAGGATCCAGGAGGTTCTTGCTCTTACTTAGTTATGCATCAGATGACTTTTTCTGGCAAATTGTTAATAGTGGTGAAAATAGGATTTGCTTTTATTAGCAGTAATAGTAGCTACTTTTATCTTGAAATCTTAGTAAATAACTGCATTCATGATTTTACATTATCTTCGAGATAGGTGTGTTAGTACTTTACCCAGTGAGAAGAGTTATCTTCAGATAAGTTACTTGTTGAAGATACACAGTAGGGGTATGGTTGAGGTTTAAACCTGGGTATCTCTGATCCTAAATCCTGATTTTTTTTCTGTGTTATACTGACTATATCAGGAAACTTAATATGAATTTAGAAATGTTTGTCCAAAAAAACCATTTTTGTCTTTTCCTATTTGTAGGCCAGACGAAGGTCCCTACAGCCAAGGTGTTGGTTAGGTAATTTTCTGAGGTTTCTGCTAGCTCTGCCGCTCATTGTTTCTTAAATCTACCTCATGTGGATTATGAAAGAAGATCCACACACATACCCTTGACCTTTGAACAACATGGATTTGAACTACATGGGTCCACTTATATACAGATTTTTTTCAGTAAATGTATTGAAAGATTTGTGGAGATTTGCAACAATTTGAAAAAACTTGCAGATGAACCATGTAGCCTAGAAATAATGAAAAAATTAAGTTAGGTATTATTGTAAGAATATAGTGTATAATACATCTAATGTACAAAATATGTGAATTGACTGTTTATGTTGTTGGTAAGGCTTCTGATTAACAGTAGGCTATTAGTATTTGTTTTGGGGACATCAAAGTTCCATATGATGGATTTTCAACTGCATGGGGGGGGTGTCAGTTCCCCTAACCCTGGCATTGTGGAAGAGTCAACTATATTTAACAGCTTTATTGAGATAAAATTCACATACTATACAGGGGCACCTGGGTGGCTCAGTGGGTTAAGGCCTCTGCCTTCGGCTTGGGTCATGATCCCAGGGTCCTGGGATTGAGCCCCGCATCGGGCTCTCTGCTCAGCAGGGAGCCTGCTTCCTTCTCTCTCTGCCTGCCTCTCTGCCTACTTGTGATCTCTGTCTGTCAAATAAATACATAAATAAATCTTTAAAAAAAAAATTCACATACTATACAGTTCACTCACTGAAAGTATGAAATTCATTGACTTAGTATATCCTAGAGTCACGGACGTCATCACCACCATCCATTTTAGAACACTGTCCTCGCCCCCCGGAGCAGTACCGGACCCTTTAGCAGCCCACCGCTCTTTGCCCCCACATCTCCAGCCCTAGGAAACCACTGATCATGGTCTCTTCAGATTCGCTTGGTCATTCACAGAAATGGAATCGCACTATGTGGTCTTTTATCACTGGCTTCTTAGAATGCTTTTAAGGTCCAGGTCCATTGTAGCCTGTGCCAGTGCCTCATTTCTTTTTCCTGCTGAACGCTGGTTTGCTTTGTGGGGATGCCACGTTGTGCTTGCTCATCAGTCGGACGTTTGCGTTGTTTCCCTTTTGACTGTTACGAAGAATGCTGCTGTGAACATTTGTGAGCAGGTTTCTGTGTGAGCAGGCATTTTCAGTTCTCTTGGGTTTATACCAGGAGTGGAATTCCTGGGTCATATGGTAACTCTATTTTTAACCTTTTTTTTTTTTTTTTTTAAACCTTTTGAGGAACTGCCAGACTGTTTTCCGTGGTGGCTGCACTGCACATTCTCACCATTTTACATTCCCTAGTGTGTGAGGCTTCTGACTTCTCCGCATCCCCACCAATACCTGCCATTACTTGTCTTTGACTCCAGCCATCCTGGTGGATGTGAAGTCACATCCTTGTGGTTTAGATTTTCATCTCCATGATGGATATGGAGGGAGATTGCATATATCCATGTATATATAAAATACAGGGGTGTTTGTATGTGTGTGTACATATGATGTCTTTTTTGTACTTTCCTCACAAGCTGCCTGGTTGGATGGGACCAGCATCCTTATAGGAACTTGGTTCTTGACTTGGTTATCCTTTCGAATACGTTAGTTCTGATTTACTGTGACCTTGCAGTAGGGGAAGTGAAGATTTTTTTTAAAGTGCTTTCCCTGAAAGAGGTGCGTTTTAGGCACATTGCTGCAAGTTTTCAGTCTTCTCTCCTATGTATAAAACCTATATGGCAAGAAGATACTAAGGACACCAGAATGAGAAGCATGCAGGGACAGAAGGCTCATCTCCCGTTTGTTGCTATAGGTCGTCACCTGGAGTGGGGTTGGTGTGCAGCAGGTGTTACCTAAATGTTTTTGAGTGAAAGGAAAAGGTTATGTATTTCTTTTTCTGGATCTTTTAAAAGATTTCCTAATTTGTACACAATGATGCTTTTTTTGTATACAGATATAATCAAAGGGTGAGTAACCCGTGTATTTATCAGCATAGAAACTTAAGAGAAATTGAAATGATTTATTTATTTTTAAGATTTTATTTGAGACAGAGTGTAAGAGAGAGTGTGGGGGTCAGGGGAAGCACGATCCCTGGATGCTGGGATCATGACCTGAGCTGAAGCAGATGCTTAACTGGCTGAGCCACCCAGGGGCTCCTGAAATGATTCATTTTTGATAAAATGACTAGTTAGTTTACTTAACCTGGAAATGAGTGTTATTTAAAAGCAAAGGATGTTGTAAGAATTGAGTATTTAGGAATTCTTCTATTTTGCATCTCAATTATGTATATTTTCTGTTTTAGCCACTTTGGAGACTAATTAATGATACTAAAGACAAAAGAATATTAGTTTATAAATCTGAAGATATTAAGAATGTTTCACGTCTACAGTCTCCAAAAGTATGTGGTTATATAAAGGCGGATAATGAAGAGTTGCTTCCAAAAGGGCTGGTAGACAGAGAGCCACCTGACGGTAAGACTTAAAAATATATATCAAATAAGACACAAGAATTATGGCTGTCTTCAATAGGGGTGGTTCTTAATTGATTCATAATTACAGTATTTGACTTGAAAATAAGAGTATTATTCAGAAATTTCTTTTAATTTTGCCTATAATGTAAGAACTGAAAATACTAGAAAATAATGGTAACAGTAAAGATTGGAAAAAGTCTACAGAAAAAGGAAATTGAATAATCTGAGGGAAATTTTCTTTTTTGGTAAATAGATGTTAAAGAAGGATTGATAATATATAGTGCTTAAGTGGGTGTGGAGAGGAGGGAAAAATATTTTACTTGGTATTTAGAAATGACATAATAATACTGTTGAAAGACAATCTTTAGGTAAGTTTATAAGAAATTAGTTGGTACAAGGAAAGGTCTGTACTGTTTAGAAAGGTTTTCAGTCTTGGGACAGATCGCTCTATATATTTGTATGAATATATGTTTTTAAGATTTTTTTATTTTTAAGATTTTATGTATGTATTTGAGAGAGAGAGAAAGCATGCGCATATGTGTGCACGCATGTGTTGGAGGAGGGGGAAAGGGAGGGAGAGGGACAAGCAGAGTTTACACAATGCAGGGCTCCAACCCAGGACTCTGAGATCATGACCTGAGCCAAAGTCAGACGATTAACTGACTGAGCCACCCAGACACTCCCAAGTTTTATTTTTAAAATAATCTCCACACCCAACGTCAAGCTTGAACTCACAACCCTGAGATCAAGAGTCACCCACTCTACCAACTCTGCCAGTCCAGCACCCCAGGGTCATTAAAAAACTAACCATCTTGGAGAAGTACTCTACTGTCCTGATTTTTGAGGACTTAGAAAATATGACTGACATTTTTGTATATAAATAAATTCTCAATTGAATATTTGATAAGAAAAAGGACCTGTTACCATAAACTAATTTTAATGTCTGATTATCTTGATAGTTTTACCATTTTGCATAAATTGAAAACTTCTAGAAGAAAATGATTATTTCATAGTCCAACAATAAATTAGATGATTGTTTAACTTTAAGTACTTTTTAAGTTTCCTTATTTTAAAAATTAAGGAGGGCCTTTTCCTTGGTTTTGAGTTCTATCATTTTAAAACCTCCTATTACTTTTTACTTTTCTGTCTTCTTCCATATGGTTTTTTGGTTGAAGACAATCTTTAAGGATACTAAGCTCAAATAATGTTTATTTCAAAAGTATGCTAGATTTAAAGTGTTACTATAAAAAAACTCCTTGTTTTGATGAATTTTGATTTAATAGTGCATACAAATTCATATTAGAGCTTGTTCATCGGGTGAAGAGAAGAGCCGAGCCCAATCCCATGAAGAACACGTGTAAACTGTTGGTGGTAGCAGATCATCGCTTTTACAGATACATGGGCAGAGGGGAAGAGAGTACAACCACGAATTACTTAGTAAGTATCAGATATTGGATCAGGTCACTGGACACAAAATCGAGGTAGGTAGGCATATTCCATTTAAGAGAAGACTTCTGTATTGTGAAATGTAATGAAATGAGATCTGTTTCAGTTGCTCTGTTATTTCCTAAGATAATGGGGAGCTCTCTGAGGTTCTTACACTACTCTGTAGAGAGTCTACTTTCAAATTTTTGAAAATCCACATTACCTTTGAACTAGTATTTTCCGCACAATAGAATTTTCATGCATATTAAGGTTTAACATTTTTTATTCAAGTGAACTCTTCGAAAACATCACTGCTGTAGTAATGGCCATGACACATGGATGAATGTATGCTCCAGAGCGAAAAAAAGTATTAGTCTGGACTTGTGTGTGTTCTCTGCTTATAAGTATATTTCAGAGAAGGTGGTCAGTTTGGTGTTTATCGTATAAAATAGCTAATTGTTGGACTATAACTTCATGGAGTAGATGGGACTCTTGTGGTCATAACCAACTATAGGGCAAAGATTCAAAGGAAGGGCTCCAGACGTACTGATGCTGGGTGTTTGTGCCTTTGCTATTACAATTTGAAAAGCCAGGGAATCCCATTTCATTGACCTTTTTTGTTAGTATGATCTCATTCGTCATTATATCTTGGCACTGACAAAATGTTGTTGTTGAGGGAATAAAAGAATGCAGCTGTTCATGAACCAAAAGCATAGGCCCCCAAAGACGTCTTTCTCATTGCCTTGCTTTTTCCACTCCCTGTGTTTTATTCATACCCTCCCTCCCCCTGCTCTCCCTCCCCTTCCAATGTCAAGTGAAGGAATTTCTTATGAGGGTAGTAGGAGTAGTGTGTGAAATCACTGTTCTTGTTCCTAAGTAGGAGAGATTCTTTCTTGAAAATGTTCCTTTCTTAATACGGGCTTTGTATTAATGGGTCTTAATTTACTTTTTTGTTCATTACCCCACAAATATGAATATAACGAGAGGCCTAGTCTTAAAAATTGCATTTCTTAGTTTTACACTTACTATAAGTAAAGAACAATTTTTAGATCGCTAATATGCTTCACGGTTGCTAGAACAAGCCTCATGCAGCCAGTTTGTGAACAGTGAACTAGTCTGTTTGAGGAAAAGATGGGTAATGAGCATTTTGTTCTTATGTAGTTGGGGTCACCCTTGTTCCTCCTCCCTCAGTATTCTGTCTACCTTACCTCCCATCTGAAAGCAGAGGACAGAAGTAAGGGGGACCAGTGGAAGCTCACTCCTCTCCTTCTCTCTGCCCAGGCCTTGGTGCTGGACTTTGCCCAGTGAGGGCCAGGGGTAGGTTGAGCAGCATCCGTCCGTGCCCCTCACCTCTTTCTGAGGAAGGCATCTGAGGTTCTTGGCGAGAGATGGAGTGGCGATGGACTGCTTCTTAGAAGGGCAAATTTAAACAAACAAAAAAAAAGGGGCAAATTTTAGGTATACTGGTTGACTTTTTTTTTTTCTTTTTTAGATTTTGTTTATTTATTGGCAGAGAGAGAGAGAGAGATCACAAGTAGGCAGAGAGACAGGCAGAGAGAGAGAGGGGAAGCAGGCTCCCCGCTGAGCAGAGAGCCCGATGCGGGACTCGATCCCAGAACCCTGAGATCATGACCTGAGCCGAAGGCAGAGGCTTAACCCACTGAGCCACCCAGGCGCCCCTGGTTGACTTTTAAATTTCATTTTTATAGTTGAATGGAATGGCAGTTTTTTAGAAGCCTGTTATTGATATTTTGGTTCATATGCAATTGATATCCTAAAATTTGAAACGAACTGTACCATTTCTTGATTCTGGTAGTAATACTCTAAGCTTGAGGCGGGGAATAATTCTTTTGTTAGTGTCATCAGTGATGAAGATTACCATCTTAATGCTAGTTTTGTGAATCAGTGGAAACTTTTTACAGTGGTGTTTTCTCTAAACTGACCATTTTAATCCCTGCAGAATTTATTTCATGTTGCAGAGCGGTAAACATACACATCTTTCTCTCATTTTCTCTTCTAAACACAGATAGAACTCATTGACCGAGTGGATGACATCTATCGGAACACTTCATGGGACAACGCGGGTTTTAAAGGTTATGGGATACAGATAGAGCAGGTATTTACCAATGGATGTGGCTGTGGCTGTATAATTCCGCTGAGTGATTCGATGCAAATATGTGTCACTTGTATTCAGAACCCAAAAACTTATCTTCAACTCTAATCTTACAAATTTTCAAATGCCAGTGATTTTCATCTGATTTGTATAGTGTTTTTGAATTATTTACAGATTGTGAAGTTGTTTGTTCTTAGGCTTGTTGAGACAGGAAGGCTTTTTAGGCTGCTGTGATCTCTCTTTTTTTTTTTTTTTAGATTTTTTATTTATTTATTTGACAGAGAGAGATCACAAGTAGGCAGAGAGGCAGGCAGAGAGAGAGAGAGGGAAGCAGGCTCCCTGCTGAGCAGAGAGCCTGATGCGGGGCTCGATCCCAGGACCCTGAGACCATGATCTGAGCCAAAGGCAGATGCCCAATCCACTGAGCCATCCAGGTGTCCCTGCTGTGATCTCTTCTTTCTCTGAATTTATGTTTTTATCCCCCTTCACTGTTTTACTTTTTTGATTATGCTTAATGTCTTTAGTTAGAATGTTGGCACGTATTGTTGAATCCTTAGAAATTTACTCAGAAATACTGTGTGTACATTTGCAAGGAATTTATGCATATAGAACCAGTAGATCTCTTTTCCTCAGAATTTTCTGGTTTCTTCTAACCTGTGAATAGAGCGCATCCAGTAATGGTGTATTGATGTCATTTTAATTATATCTCATAGTAAACATTGTTCGAAAATGATAAGACTAATTTAAAAAAATTCTGAAGTTGGGTATTGCTTTGGACAGATATTTAATATACAAATTATTATCTCTTGTTTTTTCCAGGCTCTGTGCTAAATTAGCCATGTTCTTAAAGGTTCTATAGTATAGAACTTAGAGATTAAGAAACAAAATTTTTGAAATCATGCATATTATATAAATGTTAAACTTTTATAGTACTTGTATAAAACTAAGAGAATTATTTTTCCCTTTTCCATTCTCTTTTACTGTTTTGCATTTTCTTTTAAGTTATTATTTGACTAGGTAATATATACACATGGTACAAAAGCCAGTGAAAAGTAAGTCTCTTCAACCTCTACTATTGTCAAACCAGTCCCTTTCCCCAGAGACATCCATGTCACAATCTCCTAAGTATCGTCCCGGAGAGATTTGGTGCATGTGTAGCATGTGTATGTGTATGTGTATATTTGACACATGGTGGTGTGCTCTACTCTTTGCACCTTGCTTTTTCATTTTGCGTATATGTTGATGGTTGTTCCATTGTGGTACATAGAAAGCTGCCTCACTTGTCTAAAACAGCAGCATCATGTTCAGGCTTTAGGAGACCAATAAATAAAACTCCGTTTTGCCATAAGAAGTTGGAGACACTTGGAAAAATGGTGCAGTGTAGATTTGAAATGCCAGCTTTGGCATTGTAATAATGATAATAGGTGGGTTGGAGGGTGTGATTTAGATGTGCAATCACAGTGGGGTTCCATCTGTTTCATCCCAGAATTGGTCTTGACCACCCACCACCAAAGCTGCAAAGCCCCCCGCTGTGAGCTTGCCACGTGGTGGCCGAGCGGACCAGATTACACCCCCTCCAGGCAGGCACATCCAGAAGAGAGGCCAGAAATGGCTGAGTGGAGCATGGCTTTGTTCTTTTCCTTAAACACACTCACTGGTCGATACGTTTCAACTCCTTTGGAGGAAAGCCTTTCTTCCTTTTTTTATTAAAGCAGGATTAACATGAATTTTTACTGTATGTCCAAGGAAAAGCCCCTGTTCTTTATCATCTTTTATTTCTGTGGGGTGCAGTGACAGACATCTAGTTCTTTGTCTCTGAATTATTGACTGTGGTTGGAGTAAATATTTTAGGCTTAGGAACCCAGGTTCTCATTTTATCAAACTAAATATAGAAGACATAAGAGTTTAGGAATACATTTATAAATTGATAAGTAATATAAAAATAAATAATAAGCCATTGACATACATGTTTACCATATCATAGCATACCAAGCATATCATATGCTTCTCAGGGGTTTTTTAAATGAATATTAGAGCTGAAGAATTTTATGGAATTTTAGTTTCAAAACATTTTTTCTAGAATGGTGGATGATCTTATTTTGAATAGCTGAAACGGTGCAGTATTGTGTTAGTCTTGTGACTTTTTCCTGAAGTGTTCTAAGTATATTGTCTCTTTAAGTATAGATCCGCATTCTCAAGTCTCCACAAGAGGTGAAACCCGGTGAAAGGCACTATAACATGGCAAAAAGTTACCCAAATGAAGAAAAGGATGCTTGGGATGTGAAGATGTTGCTAGAGGTAGGTGGTGGAGTCCCGGATGTGGTGCTGCTGTTAGCACCCTTGGTGGTTTCTCTAGCACATGGGGCGTGTCTGCATCAACGAAGGGGCGTGCTGAGAAAGGTCACTGAGAACCAGGAGCAGCGCATCCTAGTAACCCAGCAGTGACCCTTTAGCGGGGCAGACAGCAAGACGGGCCAAAAGGTTGTCAAAATGAAAAATGCTAGAAGGCGGTTCTTCTTGACCTTAATATCTTCAAAATCCGGTTGAAGTATTGAGACTTTAGAAAATGTATAGTCAATATAAACGTTTTTTGCACACCATTCTGTTCAGGTTTCTTTGAAACTTATCAGTAGATCTGCTAGGTCAGTAATTGCCAAACAGTATGAAGATGAATCAGTAGAAATACAACTTGAAGATGTGAAAGTTTTCTACAGGATTTAAAAATCTTCGTGATTATATTCTAGTTAGAAATCTGAAGATAGCCTAAACGTTCTGTGCCTTATGAGTCTTGCCTTGACGGGTATGATTGATCCTTTTTGCCACATATTTCAGCGTCTTGAGTTTGTGTATGCAATTGCTTTGTCGTAGAATTGCCTTCCGGGAAGTGCTAGTGATCTTCTGATATGTTCGTGCGTGTGTTGGTTTCCTCTGGCTGCTCTAACAAGTTACCGCAGATTTGCAGCTCGTGTAACAAACGCGACTTACCAAGTCGTCTCTGTGGGTTAGTCCACGTACAGCGTGGCTTATGTCTCACAAGGCAGAAATTAAGTTTTCAGAGCTTGGCGTTAAAGGATATTGGCAGCTCTTCATCCGGGTCGAGATGCACAGAGTGCTGCCCGTGTTGCCTACTCTCTGTGTCTTCTCGGCTGGGACCCGCTGCCCTGCCAGGTTACTTCTCGAGAGGCTCGGCGAGGGGAGCGGGCCATCAGGACTGCCGGTAACGAAGCGCTGCACACTGGCAGCTTAAACAACGGAAATTTATTTCTCACGGTTCTGGAGGTTGGAAAACCAGAGCAAACTTAAAACGAACAAAAACCCTGGGCGCTTGGCTGGCTCAGTCGGAGGAGCACGCGAGTCTTGATGTTAGGGTTGTGATATCGAGCCCCACGTTGGGTGTAGAGATTACTGAAAATAAAAAACAAAAACAAAACCACCACATACAAAACCAGTGGAGTCCTTGAAATACTTTAGGGGGATCTGTTTGGTACTCGGTGCTGACATCCTGTGGACGGAGCATCCAGGCTCTGAGACTTACGGAATTGGAATGTCTCCAGGGCCGGGCTGTATGGCTTCACACCGGCCCTCTTGGTTTTGAACTGCTCTAAAAAGCCCCCAAGTTCTTTCCTGTCCTGTCCCCCTCCCCGACTAGATGGTACTCCACTTACTTCCTGTACCGGTGGGTGAAAATTGTACGCAAGCGTTGTGCTGCGGGTTTGTGTTCTGATGGAGAGCTGCAGTCGGTCACATGGCAGCGTTCTCCAGGGTCTGGTTGAAACGTGTCTGATGTAATTGTTAATCTAATTAGGAATACTTTTTTTCTTAAAGCAATTTAGCTTTGATATAGCCGAAGAAGCATCTAAGGTCTGCCTCGCACATCTTTTCACCTACCAAGATTTTGATATGGGAACCCTTGGGTTAGCTTATGTCGGTTCTCCCAGAGCCAACAGTCATGGAGGTGTTTGCCCAAAGGGTAAGTTTCCCATTTGTTGTGCGGATGTGTGAGAATGGCAGGCTGATTAGATTATATTGTTATCCTGTGGTAGATAAGCAATTTGTCTCTGTTTCCTTTGTCCTCTAGCTTATTATAGTCCAATTGGAAAGAAGAATATCTATTTGAATAGTGGCTTGACCAGTACAAAAAATTATGGTAAAACCATCCTTACAAAGGTATGTTCTCTTATTTATTTTTTTTTTTAAAGATTTTATTTATTTATCTGACAGACAGAGATCACAAGCAGGCAGAGAGGAGAAAGCAGGCTCCCCGCTGAGCAGAAAGCCCGATCCTCACAGGACCCTGGGATCATGACCTGAGCTGAAGGCAGAGGCTTTAACCCACTGAGCCACCCAGGCGCCCCTGTTCTCTTATTTTTTAAAAGGATAGAGTTTGAGTTTGTTTTAGTAGAACCTCAGCTGTACATATTTATGTAGGTATCTTTTAAAAAAGTAGTACATACTTCTGTTTGCTTCTGCCTAAAAAAATACATGTTTTTTTGGTGGGAAATGCGAAAATAAAAAATATAAAGAAAAATAAAAAGCTACCTGTGAGATTTCTTTTGAGGCTGGTCAGGGTCCTTGTTTTTCCTGAAGACACCCCTCCTGGAGCCCTTCATCTTGTGGATTCTCTGCAGGCTGCTCGGTTCCCAGTCCTGCAGTGTAGCTGTCGTTAAAAGACTTCCCAAACCCTCTCGTTTCCCGGACTTCATGTTCTTTCTCTTTCTTTTTTTTTTTTTTTTTCTTAAGATTTTATTTATTTATTTGAGAGATCGAGAGGGAGGTAGCATGAAGACTGGGGGAGAGAGGAGGGGCAGAGGGAGAAGCAGACTCCCCACCAAGCAGGGAGCCGACGCGGGGCTTGATGCTGGGACTTCTGGACCCAGACCTGGGCGGAAGGCAGATGCTTCACTGACTGAGCCACGCATGCGCCCCTGCTCATGCTCTTTCTTGATTTATACCATCATTTTGGTATAGCATATCTTCCAGGAGTTTCCTAAGAAAAGGGTACATGAGAGGCAAATTGAGATTTTTACATATCTGAAATGTCTTTTTACCCTACACTTAAATTTGATTGGTAAGTAAATTTTCTCAGCATTTGCAGGCATTGCTCCATTATTGTCTTCTAGTGTTTTGTGTTACCCTTAGAATCTGAAATCATTCTAATTTTTTTATCCTTTGTATGTGACCTGTTTTTTCCTTTAGAAGATTTTAGGATCTTGTTTTTGCCCAGATACATCCATTAGGAATGTGTTAGGCACATTTCAGCAAATTCATAAACTGAAAGTCCAACAAACAGTGACTTCTAAGAGGTGTATTTGCTTCAGTCAACCACAGGGTCATGGGCGGCGTCCTGTGGATGCTGAAGCAGCTTAGTGATGCTCCCTCAGGGAACCAGGATCTTCCCGGTTTTCACCCAGCCCCTCTGAGCACAGGCCTTTGTCCTCATGTGTATCCTCTGCTCACAAGATGCCTCTCTTCTGTGTTGCAAAAAGGAGGACAGAGCCTCGTCTGTCCCTTGTAAAAGAAAAACAACTCTGGAAGTCCCACCCCCTGGCTTCTGTTTATATCTCACTGGACAGCCTGACCTACCTTCAAAGAAATACGGGAAGGGGCTATTTTAATAGCGTACACTGCCAACTTGAGCAGGATTAGGATTTTTTAAAGAAGGAAGAAGGGGAGAATGGGCATTGCTGGGAAATACTAGTTTCTGACACACTGGTAGTTTGGCTCCAACGTTAACACGTGGTGTAGTTTTTTTATCCCACTGTGTTGGGCCCTTCAGTCTGGACACACCGAACTCCCACAGGCCTGCTGCTGTTCTGTTGTTGATCTCGTTCACCAGGACCCCGTTTAAGAAAAGCAGGGCCTAACTGGCCAAAGCAGCTGACGGTTGGATATTAAGTCATAGCGTTTTCTTTGCATGATTCTTTAAGGAAGCCGACCTGGTAACAACTCATGAATTGGGACACAATTTTGGAGCAGAGCATGATCCGGATGGCCTAGCAGAATGTGCCCCAAATGAGGACCAGGGAGGAAAATACGTTATGTATCCCATTGCCGTGAGTGGAGATCATGAGAACAATAAGGTATGTATCTTTTGGAGTTTTTTGGGATTAGGAAGGAAAGAGGCTATTATGTTTAATTATAATGAGAGCTCAGAAGAGCCTTCCATTCCAGGGATGGAACTGTGAATTACTAAGTACCCTCAAACTTGGTTGTGTGTTTTAGAGTGAGGTGTGGTGCATCGAATCTGGTTTAAGTTCTTATTTGGACTGTTATCAAAGTTAATTGTGTTGATGGGGACTATATGGAAAATTAGTGATAGTAATGGCTCATGTTGGAGGTATAGATGACAGGCTCTGGTGCAAGTTAAAAATTTCATGTCCTCTCTCTCTCTTTTTTTTTTAATTTAATTTTTTTTATTTTAATAAACATATAATGTATTTTTATCCCCAGGGGTACAGGTCTGTGAATCGTCTGGTTTACACATTTCACAGCACTCATCATAGCACATACCCTCCCCAATGTCCATTTCCCCACCACCCTCTCCCATCCCCCTTCCCCCCCGCAACCCTCAGTCTGTTTCTTGAGATTGAGTCTTTTATGGTTTGTCTCCCTCCCAATCCCATCTTTTCATTTTTTCTTTTCCTACCTCCCCCCAAACCCCCCCACCTTGCATCTCCACTTCCTCATATCAAAGAGATCATATGATAGTTATATTTCTCCGATTGACTTATTTCGCTAAGCATGATACCCTCTAGTTCCATCCACGTCGTTGCAAATGGCAAGATTTCATGTCTTTTGATGGCTGCATAGTATTCCATTGTGTATATATACCACATCTTCTTTATCCATTCATCTGTTGATGGACATCTAGGCGCTTTCCACAGCAAACGACATATCAGATAAAGGGCTCGTATCCAAAATCTATAAAGAGCTTATCAAACTCAATACCCAAAGAACAAATAATCCAGTCAAGAAATGGGCAGAGGACATGAACAGACATTTCTGCAAGGAAGACATCCAGATGGCCAACAGACACATGAAAAAATGCTCCACATCACTCGGCATCAGGGAAATACAAATCAAAACCACAATGAGATACCACCTCACACCAGTCAGAATGGCTAAAATTAACAAGTCAAGAAATGACAGATGCTGGCGAGGATGCGGAGAGAGGGGAACCCTCCTACACTGTTGGTGGGAATGCAAGCTGGTGCAACCACTCTGGAAAACAGTGTGGAGGTTCCTCAAAAAACTGAAAATAGAGCTACCCTACGACCCAGCAATTGCACTCCTGGGTATATATCCTAAAGATACAAACGTGGTGCTCCGAAGGGGCACGTGCACCCGAATGTTTATAGCAGCAATGTCCACAATAGCCAAACTGTGGAAAGCGTCTCTCTTTTTTTTTTAAAGATTTTATTTATTTGACAGAGCGAGAAAGCACAAGCAGAGGGAGCACCAGGGGTGGAGGGAGAAATAGTCTCCCTGCTGAGTCCCCGGACCCCAGGATGATGACCTAAGCCAGAGGCAGACACTTAATCAACTGAGCCATCCAGGCACCCCAAAAGTTTCATGTCATTTCTTATACAAGCTGTTGCTCCTTTTAACTCTACTTAATTTGCATGTTTTCATCAACTTTTGCAACAAAATACATAATTTGCCAGATTATAAACCCCTGTGGGAAAGGCCCATGCTTGTCTTGTTCACAGCTCTGTCTCTAGTGCCTAGCAGGGGTACCTGGCATGTAGTAATTTGTTGAATAAATAAATGAAGTTTACTGCCAGGGATTTCTGAGAGTACACTGATCCCGTGGGAGAAAGTAAGCCTGGCTACGACTGACTCTCAGAGTCTGGCCTGCAAGTGTTCACAGGTGTCTGTTTTGTGCATTTCACTTAAGCGGCACAAAGCGTCAGGAGGAGAACACGCTGGTGGTGGTGCCGAGTTAGAGAGGGCTGGCTCTAACTGGGAAAGATGGTGAAGTATTTCTCCTGGTTCCTTTTTGGAGCCAGGCCCTGGCTCTAATTTAAAGCCTGGCAGGGAGCTATAGGAAGGGATTATTTTTGTGTTTCCCTGGCCTTGACCCTGCTTTTGGAGGTTTCTTTCTTCTGTTCTTTTTGTCATCTTTTTCCTTGGCTCTTAAGTATACACTGTCTTCCTCTCTTGTTTTGCACCTTAAGCTTTATATTTCCTCTGCTTGGCAGCTTGTGCCCCAGGCGCTCTGCCCTCCGACTTGCCACATGCTCTGTTTCTCAGAGTTGTCTCTGCATTTTATTTTCTTTTAATGATTGATTTATTTTTTTAATTTTAATATTTTTAAAAGATTTTATTTATTTATCAGAGAGAGTGAGCACAAGCAGGGGGAACAGCAGTCAGAGTAGGCAGAGGGAGAAGCAGACTCCCCGTTGAGCAAGGCACCCGATGTGGGACTCAGTCCTAGGACCCTGGGATTATGACCTAAGCTGAAGGCAGCTGCTTAACCAACTGAGCCACCGAGGTTTCCCTGATTTACTTATTTTTAAAGAGAGAATGTGTGCTCGACGGGGACGAGGGACAGAGGCAGAGGGAGAGAGAGAATCTCAAGCAGACTCCCTGTGGAGCCCAGCACAGGGCCCGATCTCATGACCCTGACATCACAACCTGAGCCGAAGCAAGACGAGAGATGCTCAACTGAGCCAGCCAGCCGCCCTCTCTGCATTTCTAATCGTGTACATTGTAGCTTAGCGCTATTCAGTAGAAGGTTCTGGGATGACGAAACATTCTGTGTTAATACAGCAGCACTACCATAGGTGGCCGTTGAGCACTCCAGATGTGACCAGAGAGACCAAGTAACTGAATTTTAAATTCTGTTTATTTTATTATTCCTTCTAAATTCTGTTTTATTTAAATTCAATAATGATTGCCTAGGGCTGGAGCTGGGAATGGGAATTAACTGTAAAAGGACATGAGGGACCTTCCTGGGACAAGAACATGTCCACAAGCTGATTTATGGTGATGGCTGCCCTACTTGGTAAAGTTATTGGAAATCACTGACTTGGACACTTGAAATGGGTAAATTTTGTGATATATAAAATATGCCTTAAATAAAGCTATTAAGAAACAAACAACAACAACCACCACCCAGCGTGAGGGGAAGTGGTGAGGGCACAGAGGAGGGGGAAGCTGTAAGGATCGCTGTTGAAGCTGGGGAGGGGCATGTGGGCGTTCACAGTCCCATTGTGTCTACTGTGCAGCTGTGTGAACAATTTCTATAATAAAAAGTCGGAAGTATGTGGTGAGGAAGAAGAAATTGAAATAGCCACATTTGGCTCCTGCCTGTAGTCGAGACGGTACACTCCCTAGTCACTTGCTCCTTTGCTCCTTTGTTATTGAGGATGGTTTGAGTACTTTGGGGGAAATTGTCTTACTTTGTAGACTTGTCCTCTACAAGTTCTCCTTGTGAAATTTCCCTGTGAGCTCTTCCATGGCCTTGTAATGACTTCTAAGGAGAATAGTGCCTGGACAGAGCATTTTTTTTTTTTTTTTTTTAAATTTAGGGAAGTGGGGGCACCTGGGTGGCTCAGTCAGTTAAGCATCTGCTTTTGGCTCAGGTCATGATCCCCTGGAGTCCTGGGATTGAGCCCCATATTGGGCTCCCTGCTCAGTGAAGATTGTGCTTCTCTCTCTGCGCCTCCCCTGCTTATGCTCTCTCTCTCTCTAACTCACTCTCTCAAGTAGATAAATAAAATGTTAAAAAAAAAAAAAATTCAAGAAGCGCTAGTCATCCACATTGGGCATAGAGCTTTTTTTAAAAAAAACAAAACAAAACACGGGCAACTTTCGGGGCACGTGGCTGGTTCGGTCAGTAGAGCACGTGACTCTTGATCTCAGGGAGTCCAAGCCCCCTTGGGACAAGAAAAGGAGGTGCTAGTTTATCAAATAAGAGCAATTTGTCCATTTATTTATTTTGTCCTAAGCACATCATGTTTAGTGTATTTCCTATTTTCCCAAGTAGTGATCCTCTTATAAAAAGATACTGGGTGGGACGTCTGGGTGACTCAGTGTGTTAAAGCCTCTGCCTTCAGCTCAGGTCATGATCCCAGGGTCCTGGGATTGAGTCCCTCATGGGGCTCTCTGCTCAGCAGGGAGCCTGCTTCCTGTCCCCGCCCCCCACCACCACCTGCCTCTCTGTCTACTTGTGATCTCTGTCTGTCAAATAAATAAAATCTTTAAAAAAAAAAAAGATTTAAAAAAAGGAAAAAAGATACTGGGTGTCTTCTGATCTACATTTGAAATGAATTTCTTAATAAAAATGTTTGTAACTAGGTAAAAAGTGCTCCGTTTCCTTGACCTCAAAAGACAGGGCCTGGCACCTCCCACAGGCAAGCTGCTGAGGCCTCAGGCCTCACTGTGCTCACGTGGCACGAGGGGGGTGAGCTCGTGGGAGGGTTTGTGGGCACAGGTGGAGAGGGTGTGGGAAGGGCGCAGACAGAGGCCAGAGGTCTTCAGGAAGCTCTGCCCCAGGGCCCCGGCCCTCGGACTGTAGCCGTGGCGGGTTAGTGAGGAGGCTGCTTATTGCTTCAGTGTGGATTCTGATTTCCTAGCATCTGGTCTTACATGAGCGCGCTGCTAAGACTGAGTCCGCGCATCTGCAGTGCTTGTGAGTAAACCCAGCAAGTTCTAACTGCCCGAGGCCTAGACTGAAATAACAGACCCCTTAAATATCTTCACCGTAGAATAAATGGGAAGATCCTTAAAAAAAAAAAAAAAAAAAAAAAAAAGCAAAGACCTGGTTAATAATTCTGTTTAGGGTGATAAGGTCTTGGATATCATTGTAAAAGTAATCCTTTCAGTATCTGATTCAGCGATCACTGTTCCCTTTGGAGGGTCCTGTGCCCTCCGCTCTTCAGGGGCTCCGTGGCTCTCATCTGGGGCGAAAGGGAAGCCATTTTAGCAACTGTGCAATAGCTGTGGAGACGCCGTCTTGCGGAATCACTGCACAGGTTTTCCTTCAGTCTCTTACTCCCTTTGTTGCTAATTTCAGATGGTTTGGGAAATGGACTTCATTTCAGAGCTCCTGGTAAAAATACTAAATTTATAAGGAAGCCATTTCCCTGGTTCTGTATTGCAAGTGGAGAAGCGAGGGCAGAGGCTTCCTGTGGGACATTGGTCACCTGTAGAAATCTCAAACTTAAAATCCTGGAGACCCATGTGAATGTTTTGGTAACAATTTGGATTTTTATCATTTAATAGACTATATGTAATATCCTACCTCTTACTATGCTCATCTGTTTAAAGACCTGAAACATGGGTCATTGGTACACACGGCCCGGAAAAAGGAGGTAAATCAGACACAGACTCCGTTTTGCACCGGAGTCATCCTGTCCGGGAAGATGGCGGCGTGTGCCGTGCTCTCACGGTCACTGCCGCGGCGCTGGGTGCCAGCGGACAGTCTGAGGGGGGCCAGAGCCTCGGCCCTCTGGCTGGGACTGGCTGGGACGCGCGCGCTCCGTCTTCGTACGGCCTGCCTGGGGAGAAGTTTGGCCCCTAACCAGACGCACGCCAGCTTTTGTGCGCCCAGCTGAGGGGGACAGCTTGATTCCATGTAGCCGGCTTTGTGAGGTGACAGTGGTGGAATTTGACAGACCTTCGAGGTGGCTGTGCTTGTGGCTGTTACAGTGAGAGTTTGTCTCTAGAGAAGAAACACAGACACTGCTTGGGAACGACGTGGTGTCATTTTGGTTCCTTGGTGCCCTTCCTCTTGTCAGATGTTCTCAAACTGCAGTAAGCAGTCCATCTACAAGACCATCGAGAGTAAGTCCCAGGAGTGTTTTCAAGAGCGGAGCAACAAAGTGTGTGGGAACTCCAGGGTGGACGAAGGAGAGGAGTGCGACCCCGGCATCATGTACCTGAACAACGACACGTGCTGTAGCAGCGACTGCATGCTGAGGGCCGGCGTGCAGTGCAGGTGAGCGCGGGCAGCGGCCACCCGGGCGGGGGGGAGGCTCACAGGCGTGTTTGTCTCCTTTTGTCCTTAACAGCAAGGAAACAGCTTTCTGGGAAGCAGTGTGACTTTATGTCACAAAATCTCTAATCTTGTAGGCTTTTTGATTCAGGATCCCACAGCTCAGAGTCTTTTTTTAAGGAAACGAAAGAGGTGATTCAATGAGGATGTTCACAGCTGCATTCTTCTTCTTTTTTTTTTTTCCTGAGATTTTATTTATTTGACAGAGACACCGTGAGAGAGGGAACACAAGCAAGGGGGAGTGGGAGAGGGAGAAGCAGGCTTCCCGCGAGCAGGGAGCCCGATGCAGGGCTTGATCCCAGGACCCTGGGATCATGACCTGAGCCAAAGGCAGACGCTTAACAACTGAGCCACCCAGGGGCCCTGCTGCATTCTTTTAGAGTAACAAGATATTAGACCCCGGTGACAGTCCTGAGATCTAAATTGTTGTGTTTCTGTGCAATAAAACCGTGTCGAAGAATATGTTCAGTGGCATACACTCAATGCAGAGGAAGCAGGTTACAAATTACAAGGTACTTGTGTTTGCATGTTGCGGACTGGTGCCTGGCTTGGCATAGAGGAGGAAACCTCGAGTTTATGGTGAGCAGCAGATGTGAACGATGTATGGTGCTTACTGTCGGCGGAAATCTTGATGGAACTAGGACTCCGGCTGCCTCATTTTCTCACTGTCGATGGCCTTGCTGGCATAGGTCTTCCTTTTTTTTTTTTTTTTAAATTACTGTATCAAGTTAATGCAAACCAAGGACCCCAAGATGTTCCAAGGATGAGTCCCCTTGGGCCTCTCTGCGCTCCTGCTCGATGCCACCGTAGGAAGGGAGAGGAGTGTGTGCGGGTGGGCCAGTGCCCGGGAAGGCTGACTTTGCAGGATCGGGTGGCCCAGCCGAGAGGCCTTCCCCGCCATCTGCAGGGCCCTCTGACATGACAGTAGTGTTTGCTGTGGGGCTGACATTTGACTGGAACTGTTCCTGTCTGCTCTGCCTCTGCAGTGATAGGAACAGTCCTTGCTGTAAAAACTGTCAGTTCGAGACTGCCCAGAAGAAGTGCCAAGAGGCGATCAATGCTACTTGCAAAGGCGTGTCTTACTGCACAGGTGAGTCCTTCTGCTGGTTCTCTTGGGATGCTTTTGCTCGGGTGAGTTTGTGTATGTTTGAAACAACACTGTATTTTGTTCAGATGAAAACAACCTTCAGAATCGTACTCCTTCATTTGAGATGCACTTACCAGTGGTCGGTGCCAGACCCGTTCTGCTTGCTTTCTTATTTTGCTTCATTCCCATCACCTCCTTCTTCTCACGGGCAGTGCTGTAATGTGTTTAATAGTTGCCTGGGTATGTGTATTTCCTTGGAAGATAGTATTGTGTTAGTTTGTGTATATATGTGTTTTTAACATGCCAGGATAATACTCCGCATTAGATCTTTTTTTAAACTCAGTGTCAGTTTTTATGAAGTATCTCTGTCATGCCGTCTGTGGTGTGTGTCTGTGTGTCTGTACCTGGTTCATTGTTCGGACCCTGCTGAGTTTGCTCGTGTGCTGTAGTGTATGGTCCTCACCTGTTCACTAAGTGATGGCTTGGACTGCCTTCACCTTCGGGGTACCGCAGCTGGGAGTTCGACAGATGTCTCCCATGCTCCCTCCAGGTGTTGTAAGGGTTTCCTGGTTGCACGTGGAGGAGCAGAGTTGCTTGGTCATGGGAAGTGGCCCCGTGTCGATCTCTCTAGAACAGTCACGATGCACCTGTAGCGTGTGTGGATTCCTGCGTCCCAGTGTCCTCATCGGCCCTTGCTGTTATTCAGATGGTCTGGTTTTTGCCAGTCTGATGAGTATAAAGTGATCTCTCATCCATATTTGCATGTTTCTTGAAGGTACCCGTGTCTCCTTTTATCTGTTAGCCACGCAAAGTTTTCCTTTTGTCAATAGCCAATTCATATATTTGGTCCTTTTTAAAATTTTTTTGAAGTATTCTTCATGCCCAACATGGGGCTTGAACTCACAACCCTGAGGTTAAGAGTTGCATGTTCTGGGGCACTTAAGCGGTCCAGCTCTTGGTTTTGGCTCAGGTCATAGTCTCTGGGTTGTGGAATCAAGCCCCACATTGGGCTCTGTGCTCAGCGGGAATTCTGAGATTCTCTCCCTCTCCCTCTGCCCCTTTCCCTGATCATGCACACTCTTGTGAGCTCTTGCTCTCTCTTTCTATTAAATAAACTTAAAAAGTCGCATGCTCTAATAACTGAGACATCAGCGTGCCCCTATATGGTTCATTTTTTAAAATTTGGGTTTCATGTCTTTTTGATATTGTTGACTTAGAGACATTGTATGATAATTTGCTTGGTTTATAAGTTGCATATACCTTCCTCCTATCTGTTGTCCATCTTGGAACAGAAACTTTAATTTTTCTATTTAAAGATTTTATTTTTATATATTTGTCAGAATAAGTAGAAGGAGCGGTAGGCAGAGGGAGAAGCAGACTCCCTGCCAAGCAGGGAGCCCGACGTGGGGCTCCATCCCAGGACCCTGGGATCATGACCTGAGCCAAAGGCAGATGCTTAACCCACTAAGCCCCCCAGGTGCCCTGTTCACCCATTTAAAGTGTACAGTTAGTGGTTTTTAAGGTGTTCGTATTTGTGCAACTGCCAGCAGTCAGTGTCAGAATGTTTCCATCACCTTAAAGAGAAACCTGTGTCCCGTAGCCATCACTGAACGTCCTCGTTCCCCGCCAGCCCCAGAAAACCAGTGATCTTTTTGTCTCTACGTATTTGCCTGTTCTGGACATTTCACATAAACAGAATCCTACAATACATGGCCCTTTGCGGCTGTCTTCTTTCATTCGGAATCAGGTTTTTGGGACTCCTCGTGTCATAGCATGAAGCCGTCGTCGTCTGTCCTTGTCGCTGAGGGATCGCCTGTTGTTTCGTCTGTGCCGCGTTTTGTTTCATTCGTTCATCAGTTGATGCGCTTTGGGATTATTTCCACTTTCTGATGATGACTAACACTGCTATGGATATTTCTGTACAAGATTTTGTGTGGTCGTGTGTCTGTCGGTCCCTAGTCGAGACTCTGGAGCAGAATCGCTGGGTCGGATGGTAGCTGTTCCCTCGTTTGAGGAGCCTCGGGGCTGTCGCGCTAGCGGTGTGCGGTGTCACGTTCCCACCCGTGGCGTCGGAGGCTTCCTGCGCGTCCACGGCCTCAGCTCCACTGGTTATCTTTTTGGTTATCACCTTCCTAGCGAATCTCTGTGTCAGTTTGGTTTTTCCTTTTCCTTTCCTTTTTTTTTTTTTTTAAGATTTTATTTATTTGATAGAGAGGGAACACAAGCAGGGGCAGTGGGAGAGGGAGAAGCAGGCTTCCCATTGGGTGGGGAGCCCGATGCGGGGCTCGATCCCAGGAACCCAGGATCATGACCCGAGCCGAAGGCAGACGCTTAACAGCTGAGCCACTCAGGCACCCCTCCTTTGCCTTTTCAACGTGCATTTTATGAGACGCCACTCGTGCCTCCTACGTTCTGAGACCTGTCAGCACGACTGCAGTTTGCCAGTTGTCAGGAGCTGGAACGGCTCAGGCAAGCTTCTCACGAACATTCTCTAGCTGTGCTCAGTGTGTCAGCCTTGGTTTTAGTAATAAAGCAGATTCAGAAAAATTCTTTTTAAATAAGCATTATCAGAGCAATTTGAAAAAATTTATTCCTTCTTATTGAATAGCCTTTTGTTCCCTTGCTATTTTCTATGAAGGAGCAGCTCGCAGAATATTAACTCCTTATAAGGACCCTGCGTTCACCACCAGCAGCGTCCGCATCACCTGGGACCTTGCTCGAAGTGGACATTGTTGGTCCCTCCACCGCATTCCCCCAGGCCCAGGGCCCCAGCAGCTCTGAGGACAGGCGCAGTGACCTGTGCCACCTGCTCTGTCTACCCGCAGGGTCCGACGCACCCAGAGCCTCGGGAGCCCTGGGACTAGGTGGCTCTGTGTGCTTAATGCTTGTCCTGTGCGTCTGGTGCCCTGATGTTAGTCTGCTGAGAACACATGTGCAGTGGATGCTTATGGGGCATTTTGCACGTGTGTATTCAGGGCAGCAGCACACACTGAAAATACCTGGGAGTACGGTCTCCCCGTCGCTGACATGCTGCCCTGTCCCCATGGCCTGCGTTCAGCAGCCGTACACTTGTTATATGCCCGTCCTGTTGACCCCGAGTGCCCAGCAGCATGAATGGTTTCGTCAGACCAGAGGCACAGGTGACGTGCCCGCGTCAGTGCGTATTGGGTACTTTGTGGAGGGCTTCTTTTGTTTGAGACGGGACAGGCTCCTCTAAACTTCCTGTCACAGCTCCACTGACTTGCAAGTCCTGAGTTCTTTCGGACTCCGGGCTTTGGTTCCATTTGTCAGGGGCAAGGCCAGGCCTCCGGCTCTGGCCACCGTCCGCCGTCCGCATGCAGTAGTTGTCTTCTTGCGGTCATGTTCAACTGCGTGTGCTGCTCTCGCTTTCCAGAAGGAGCCCCTCACTCCATCCTCTCACTTGACTTTAACATCCTTCTGTGGCTTATCTTTTGTCTGGAAGAATCATTGATTCATTTAAGAAATACTTGTGGGGGACGCCTGGGTGGCTCAGTTGGTTAAGCGGCTGCCTTCGGCTCAGGTCATGATCCCAGCGTCCTGGGATCGAGTCCCGCATCGGGCTCCTTGCTCGGCAGGGAGCCTGCTTCTCCCTCTGACTCTGCCTGCCACTCTGTCTCCCTGTGCTCTCTCGCTCTTTCTCTCTCTGACAAATAAATAAATAAAATCTTTAAAAAAAAAAAAAAAAAAAAAAAAAAGAAATACTTGTGGGGTACTTATGGCGTGTGATAGGGATGAGACGTAAGTTGATTTATTCCTAGTTTTGATCTTTGCTGTCGTGGAACTCACCAGTCTGAACCGAAACCACATCCTCACACAGACATAAATTGAGGGGTGCCTGGGTGGCTCAGTCAGTTGAGTGCCTGACTCTTGATCTCAGCTCAGGTCTTTTTTTTTTATGATTTTATTTCTTTATTATTTATTTGACAGAGAGAGAGAGAGCGAGCGAGCAAACACACAAGCAGGGGAGTGAGAGAGGGAGAAGCAGGCTCCCCCGCTGAGCAAGGAGCCCAGTGCGGTGCTTGATCTCAGGACTCTGGGACCATGACCTGAGCTGAAGGTAGACGCTTAGCCCACTGAACCACCCTGGTGTGCCCTTCAGCTCAGGTCTTGATCTCAGGGTCGTGGGTTCAAGCCCTACTTCGGGTTCCCCACTGGGTGTGGCACCTACTTAAAAAAAAAAAGCCATAAATTGCAAAATGTGTGCTTGAAGGAGAGAAGTAGCTATAGGGAAGGCGCACAGTGGGTGAAAGTAGGGCTGTGGGAGGTCTGAGGGAGGTCTTGGAGCCAGATCTAAGGGTGAGAAAAAGCCAGCCAGTGCCCTCCAGGGCAGAAACGAGAACATTCCGGGTAGACTGAAAGGCAGATGTTACGGTTCCGAGGGAGAGACCTTGGAGAGGTGAAGGCACTGGAGGCCGGCTGAGGGCTCAGGAGTGGCCGCCGGTGAGGTCGGAGGGGCCCGGCGGGCCGCTGCCCTGAGCCTTCCCTCGGAGCTTGCTTCTCGGGCGGTGGCGGCCGTGACGTCTGCTTCGCAGTGCGTCTGTGCTCCTGTGTGTGTGTCCTGTTATACGTAGTTACGTTTTACAAAGGAAAGGTAAAAGCAAGATGTTAAATAGTGGCTGAGGGGCGGGGCGGGAGCGCGGGGATGCGGGGTGGGCGCGTGGGGCGGCGGGCGCACCGCCCGGGGCCGGGCACACAGCCGGGCACTCGCTGTTGTCGGCCGGCTGGGTGCGGGCCGCTGGAGTCCTGCCCCCGGGCCACTTTGTGCCCTTTGTGAAGTGTGGTGCCAGCTTCTGTGGGCACCCGAGGCCTGCTGCTGCCACGTGACTCAGGCGACCTGAGTGCTTCCCGCGTGCTTGCAGGTAACAGCAGTGAGTGCCCCCCTCCCGGCAACGCCGCGGACGACACGGTGTGCTTGGACCTCGGCAAGTGTAAAGATGGGAAGTGCGTCCCCTTCTGTGAGCGGGAGCAGCGGCGGGAATCCTGCGCGTGTAACGGTGAGCACACGTCCGGGCTGGTGGTGAGAGCCCAGCCGCGGGCGGGGCAGGGCAGCGGGGTCTGGGGGCGCCCTCCGGCTCCGCATCCGGTCTGCTGACTTGTCCGTGAAAGCCCGCCTGGCCTGTCGGTTGTCCTTCCTGCTCCGCGTTCGGACCAGTGGCAGGCTTAGGGGTGGGAGAGGAGGGAGCGGTGTGGGGGAGCGGGAGGGTGGAGGAGTGTCCTCGCTGCGCCCCGCTGCCACGCGGTACCCCGCGTGAGCGCGGCAGGAGCTGGCTGCGGCCACCGGCCGGGGACTCCTGCTCCTCGGGACTCAGCCAGAGGGAGCTGGTCCCAGGGTCTGACCCTGCCCGTTAGGGTGTTTGCTCTCGTCACCAGGGCTGAGCCTGCTGCCTTCTGCTCCCTGCCCGATGTCTGGGGCAGGGGCCTCGCTTAGCGACGGTTGGCGACATCACGCTGGCTTCTCAGATGCTTGTCCTCAGGTTTCCACCTTCTATTTTTGGAACTCCCGAGTCTGAGAAGGGACTGACCGGGCTCCAGCCCTGCCCTGCCTCACCTCAGGAGGCTTCTGTTGCTTTCAAAACCATGCAGAAGTCGGAGCCAGTGGGTTGGGAACCCCAGGCACACAGTGCGGGGAGCGGCTCTTCTGGGGGAGCAGCAATAAATACGGGAGATGACAGACGGCGGATTCCAAGCCATTCATTTCCCGAGGGAACGGCAGGGGGCCTGGGATGCCCTGGAGAGACCCACAGTAAGCGCCCAGGAAATGCTTGACCACTGGATGAATGATGGAAAGGTCTCTTCTCCCATTCGAGTGCTGGGTTTTGTGTTCTAGTTGATCCCAGGTTCTCCCACTAAGTGACCAGGGATTTCTCTGGGTCACATACTGTCCTGAGTTGCGTTGCCAGTTGACATTTTGGCCATTTCTGCTGTTGGTGTGTGTGCCACCTGGCCTGTGTGGTGCCTAGTTGGTTCCGTGACCCACGTGCTATGGGCGGTAGGTGTAGACGGAGGTTCAGCCCCTGCGCTCACGTCACCCAGCGGCTCCCTGAGGCCCGCACCCGGCTGTTGTGTCGCAGCCGTACTGGCTCTCGCTAGAGCCTTGGTGCTCCTGGAGTGTATTTGAAACGGCGATACCAAGGGTTGAAGTCAGCAGTGTAACAAGAATGTTGGGATGAAGAGAAACGTTGAGAATCATAAAGGATCTGAAGGAGAATCATTCGGCTTTTACTCTGTTAAGGGAAGCTGTTTGGTGTAAATTGTTCTTGTTTTGTGGCCTGAGGACTGAGGAGCCTGAACTCAGAAGTTAGTCTTGGGGGCACGAGGGCTAGTTCGCTCTTGAAAAATAAAGGCAATTCCCTCCCCATGGGGAGCGGGGTGGGGAAGAGAGGAGGGAAGGAGGAACGAGTCTGCAGTGCGGCTGTCCATATGCTCCCTGGTTCTGTTCCAGAAACTGACAACTCGTGCAAGGTGTGCTGCAGGGACCCTTCGGGCCGCTGTGTGCCCTATGTTGACGCCGAACAGAAGAATTTATTCTTGAGGAAAGGGAAGCCCTGTACGGTGGGCTTCTGTGACATGAATGTGAGTATTTACTTCCATACAGCTTTCTCTGTGAGAGCCAGACGGGCAGTTTTGATACTGGGAGGACTTGATTTTGCCAGGGGAGAGAGTCCTGCCGTGCCTTTGTCACCCACTTGCCTGCTCTTGGCTGTCTGGGGCAGGTTGTGGGGATGGCGCGAGGTGAGGCGCCAGGTGCTCTCAGGGAACTGGAGCGCCCTCTGTCCCGAGCAGGGGACCCTGAATCCAGTGACTGTGGGGGAGGGAGCTTTTCTAGTAAAGTCGGCTCGTTTTAGGCAGTGTGTGTTAATGACTTGGTTTTCTAGATGAATTATAAAATTGACTAAGATTGTGAAATTGCAAGTTTTGATTTAAAACCAGTGCTGATAGCCACCCAGAGGTGGCTCGACGCACCTGCATCAGGCCCTCTTACCCTCCAGTGAAACACATTTCATTCCCATGGAGTCACAGGCGTGGATTTAAAGGGGTTAGGCCGGCTTCCCAGGCGGTCTGGTTAGGTTCCTCCTCGTGTGTGTGTGCATGCGCGTGTGTGTGGTTAGTGCAACCCTTGCTAGAGGGCCCTGTCTTAAACAAAATTGGTTTTCTCAAGTTTCGTTTCCTGGGAATTCTAAATTCACTTATAAAAATGGGCTGATTGTGCAAGCGGAAGCGACAAGTGTCTCCTGCTGCGTTAGGTCCCTGTGTCCAAAACCGGGCCCCTGCAGCTATGATTTCCTGAGGCCTTTCACGTCCGTCCCTTGTACCCAGCCGCGCCGCTCCTGACGAAGTCCTTTTCGGGCACTGCTGTGTTCTTTGTTCACAGGGCAAGTGTGAGAAGCGAGTACAGGACGTCATCGAGCGGTTTTGGGACTTTATTGACCAGCTGAGCATCAACACTTTTGGTAGGTGCTTTCCCCGGCGGCTGTTTGCTTGGAAGTGAGCAGAGTTTGGTGATGACATGAGGAGAGCGTGCTTGGATCCTGCAGCAGATGGAAATATTCACGCCGTTCGTTGACGCAGCTTTGTCAGCTGAGGTGAAGCACACACCCGGCTCTTCCGCCGTGTCGTGTGGATGTGCAGGTTTTCAGACAAGGGAAGTCCACACGTTGTCAAAGTTCTGGCTTCTTTAAAAAGTGGACAGTGGAACCGTAAACCTGATTCAGTCCTGTACGTCGTAAAACTGAATCTGGTTTCATGTGAGCCTCAAGACAGACAAAAAGCAGGCCTCGGGTTTTGCAGAAGCAGCAATGTATTCTGTCTTGCAGGGTCAGAATTCATTGTCAGAAAAATAGTACCCGGATGACAGTGACTTTGTCCTGTCACGCATCGTCGCAAGCAGTAGCCTTCTGTGTGCTTGGTCCCTGACACCGTCTCTCAGGGATCATGTTGAGCACTGTGTGGTGCGGTCTGTCCTGCACGAGGGTCTCAGGGCTCTGTCTGGAGGAGTGTCCGTAGCTTGGGGGATGGTGCGGGCTGGCACAGGGGACACTGATGCTGCTTGGGCTGCCTCAGTTGTACCACCTGGCCGGCAGTCTGTCTCATTTGACACCGTGGTAATATACTAAGAGCATTTAATTTGTGTCTGAAGTACTTGATCAGAACACTGACTGTTTGGAATTGTTCACAGGGAAGTTTTTAGCGGACAACATCGTGGGTTCCGTCCTGGTTTTCTCCTTGATATTTTGGATCCCCTTCAGCATTCTTGTCCATTGTGTGGTAAGTCACCAACTTGTAAAAAAATGAGACATTTTATTAGAATTTTGAGCAATTGCAATCTTACAACTTTTGGAAAAGATAAAATTGGTTCTTAGCAAGATCTGACCTGATGTTTCCAGTGACATTTTTTGGTGTTACTCCCTGGGAAAGCTTATTTTGTGAGAAGTTTAGCTAATTGTTTTTTAAAAAGAATTATGCTTTTTGTATGTGGATATATGTTCTTGTGTATAATTGGAGGAATGCTATACTTCTGAGCCCGGGAGACTGTTTCACTGGACTTGCCTAGGGCCTCTGAGTGAAGCTTTGAAACAGCGTTTCAGGCTTTGTTAGAACAAATATCAAACCTCAGCATGCCGCAGATGGTGCCCCTCTACCAAGTAGTTTCCTGTTTGCTTTATTGCTTCGGGTGTTCACATCCCCCCCGTCTGGTAAGAGGGAGCAATCTTTATTACCTTCCTTCGAAACGAGTAACAGCTAACGAGGTGCATTGGGCTTTCCGCCGTGAACTCCATGTGATTCATCAACTTGGAGACCTTAAACAGCTCTTACAACTTCATTCACCTTGCTTCTGTGGGAAAAAGATGATTTGTCTGCTGTCGAGACGAGAAATCAGATCCAGGCTTGCAGACTTGTGCTCCGGACCTCTCGGGCATGCCTCCTCATGTGAGCGCTTGGAACATTCGAGCACAGCTGTGTCATGAGGCGTTACTCCTCTGCTCCGCTCTGGTCTTGCCGGGGCCCTCACTGAGCAGCTCTTCCTCGGTGGTGCGCGTGGTGGGCGTGGGGAGGGAGAGCTTGGGAGCGGCCGAGAGTGCCCCCCCAACCCCCCATTACCGTTGTTTTACCGCGAGGCCAGTCTGCTTTGTTTGCCTTGACATTGCCGCTGTGCACTGAGGCCTGACCCTGGGTCTTGGAGCAAAGCCACTAGATAGGCGGGGGGCAGGTGCCTGGTCGCTGGCCACGGAATGTGTGGGGGCAGCTTGGCTGGAAGCCAGGCCTAGATTTTCAGGCTCCGCATCCTGCCTCGCCCGCTGTCACCTGTTCCTCGCTGGGCAGGGGCTGGGGCAGCGGCTGGAGCCATGTGTGATGCGGGCGCTTCGGGCTCAGTTCCTCTAAGCATTTGGGCCATAGTGAACTCTGCAAACAGCTGAGTGTTGAGGCGGGGCGGGCTGGGGCATTTGGAGGCCAGTACCAGGTGGGCGAGCCCGCAGCGTCCCTAACCCCCGGCAGCTGGCCCCGCGGTCAGCAGTGCCCTGGTGTGACCCCTGCACTCAGGGACCCGCCTCTGGGGAACTCTCCCAGAAGAACCATACTTAAGCGTTTCTTGACTAGTTGCTTATTTGACATCAAAACACCGATGGCCTCAGGGGCAAAGGAAGCACTTCCGGGCTGGTGGCAGAACTCACAAAGTTGATGTAAGATATTCTCATCCTTGGGGCGCCTGAGTGGCTCAGTGGGTTAAGCATCTGCCTTTGGCTCAGGTCAGGATCCCGGGGTCCCAGGATCGAGTCCCGCATCGGGCTCCCTGCTCAGCGGGGAGCCTGCTTCTCCCCCTGCCCCTCCCCCTGCTCGTGCTCGCTCTCGTTGGCGCTCACTCTTTCAAATAAGTAAGTCTTAAAAAAAATTCTTCTCATCTACCGGCCCTGCTGACGCTCGGCACACTCGTGTTCTGAGGCAGTTCATCGCTTAAGGATGACCTTTCCCTGCTCATTTTCCTTCTAGGATAAGAAACTGGACAAGCAGTACGAGTCCCTGTCCCTGTTCCACCCCAGTGTAAGTACCGAGGGCCAGTCCCGCAGGCGCTCGGGGCCCTGCTGGAGCCAGGGCTGCCCGCTGGCCGCCCCAGCGAGGGCCCTCGGCCTCTGCAGCCGCGCGTCTGCCCATGGCAGGTCCTGCGGTGGCGGGAAGGGTCCAGGCTGGAGCTGCCCTTAGTGGCGGGAGGGAGGCTGAGCCCGGAGGGAGGCTGCACCCACCCCTGGCCCGGACTTAGCTGTTCAGCACTGACCTGGTTTAACGTTTTGACTTTTCCTGTCCTGGGACCCTGACTTGAGGATCGTTTCTTGTGAGCGCTCTTTTGGGACTCAGATGGCCAGTTGTAGGATACGTGGAAGGTGGGGGAGCCTCACCTCTGGCTTTGCTTAGCAGGAGGGGTCACAGTGCCCGGGGGACAGCCACGTGTGGGGGGCGGGGGGCGGGGGGGGCAGGAGGTGTTGCTGCGGGACGTGGGTCGGTCTCTGACTCCGGCTCTTCGGCTCTTCGCAGAACGTGGAGATGCTGAGCAGCATGGACTCCGCCTCGGTGCGCATCATCAAGCCCTTCCCTGCGCCCCAGACCCCCGGCCGCCCGCAGCCCCTGCAGGCCCTGCAGCCCGGCCCCGCGCCGCCGCCGCCCCCCGCCGCCCCCAAACTGGAGCCCCAGCGAATGGACACGATCCAGGAGGACCCCAGCACGGACTCGCACGTGGACGAGGACGGCTTCGAGAAGGACCCCTTCCCCAACAGCGGCACCGCCGCCAAGTCCTTCGAGGACCTCACCGGCCGTCCGGTGACGAGAAGCGAGAAGGCCGCCTCGTTCAAGCTGCAGCGGCAGAACCGCGTGGGCAGCAAGGAGACCGAGTGCTAGGCCGCGGCTCCGGCGCGGGGCTGCGGCCGGCGGACTGGGGAGCCCCGCGTCCACGCTGCGAGGGTCGGGGGGACGAAGGGACCGCGCAGCGGAGGCCGGTCGCGGGTCTGGACCCCGTCACACACGGGAACTGCTTGTGTGCCGAGGCCCCTGTCCTTTGGAAGAGGTGAGGTGAATCTGGCTTATTTTGAGGCTTTCAGGTTTTAGTTTTTTTTTTTTTTTTTGGTTTTTAAAATACCCTTCAACCTGTGGTGCAGAAGCAGAAAATACAGCTGGATTAGGTTATGAATATTTACATTTTTGTAAATTTACCTTTGTATTGAGAACGGCACTGATTTAAGGAGATCAGTTTTGTTTTTTTTTGTTTGTTTGTTTTTTGTTTTTAAATACACTGTAATGATCCGCTGACTCTTGGGAGGCATTCAGCAGTTACTTGTGAGGACAACTGGAACACAGATTTTATTTTTTGCCTTCAGGTAAAGACAAAGGAGAGAAAACGGAGTTATACGTTCTTTCTAAACCGTGGGTTCTGTTTTTAGGCGTTCCCCAGAGCTTTTAGCAGCAGGGAGAACCACCCAGCTTCTTCCTAAAGATAGATGTGTGAACATGGTTTTCCAAATTCCGAGGTTAGCACTTTCTAGAATTAAAACAGTCTAGCTTACAAGTAGCCAAACTGAACATACAGACTCCTGCCAACTGTCCAGGGCCCCCGTTCGCCGGGAAGTTCGTGTTTTCTGTCTAGTACCGCTGCCGCACTCAACGTGAGCGCCATTCACGAAACCCAAACGACTTCAAAACGAGAGCGTGGTTTCCTCTTTGCAAACATGAGTGGCCACGAGGTACGGGAGCTGGTTCTCATCAGAGAACAGTGGTCATGGAAGGCCGAGTTGCTGCGCTGAGCAGGGAGGGCCCGCGGCTTTCTGCCACCACAGCTGGCTCCCGCACAGCCCCGGTGGGGACCGCAGGGGACCCCGCGTTACTTCCGGCTTTAGTGCTTCAGGGCTGTGTGCGTTTATCTTGTGAAGGATAAAACTCATCAAATTGAACTCTGATTTCCTTAAAATTAAGAGTTAAAATCTCCCCCTCCCCCAGTACTGAAATGTGCTCGCAGCCAACACATCCTAACAGAGATAATTTGTAAATTTTGAGGGCAATTAACTGAACCTGTGACAAATCAAATCTTTTCTTCTAAGGACGTTCATTACGCAGATGCCTGTTACACTAATACTTGAACTGATACCTTGTGGTGTTTGCTGTCTTAACTAGTCGTGATACAGTTTAGTTACGCTCCTGGAATCTGATAGGTGAGTGGGTGTATGTGAGAGTGAACGGTTCCCAGCTCCGTGTAAGAAAATCGTTTTTTATAAAATTAAGACTTTTTAAATGAATTTTGTCTTTACTTTTTTTCCATGTATACAGTTAGCAGGCCGCGCAGGGTTGCTTCCAAGTAGCTGGTGCACTGAGGACACCTGCCTCAGGCAGCTGTCCCCACAACACAGCACACCGGGGGGCAGAGCTTCCCTAAAAACTCTAAGGCTTTTATTGATCTTGGTGGCAGAGGTTCCGTATTCCAAGGTCACGAGCAAAGGGCTGATCCCTCATCCTGGGATCTTTGTGGCACTGTCCGCTTCTGTAAGCTAACGGGCAGACTGGCTTTTCTGCGGCTAATGGTCCCCGTCTCCCAGGAGACTCCGTTCCGGCTGGGCTTCCGCGATGTCTCGCCAGTACGGGAGCAGCAGGGGCAAAGAGGAGACTCTCTGCTCTATGAGAGGCCAGAGGTGAGAGAACAGAAACTCATTTCCCTTTGGTGACAAGTGCAGCCCGTCGGACAGATAGGATGAGAAGTCCTGCGAGGGAAGAGGCAAGTTAAGCGCGGGGGGCCCACGGCTCCCCAGCCCTTCGTGGGGTGCAAGCTCGCTGTCCTGTGCACACTGAGCTCCGTGACCGCGGGCTGTGCAGTGCCCCCCCCCCCCCGCCCCAGCCATTGTTCCAGCTCCTCAGACAGAAGAGGCTGAACGAGCCAACGCGGTGCCTTAATGTCAAAAACACGACCTGCTGTTAGGAGAGCTCGGGGCCCGGGGCCACAGTTTCTGACTCCCCTAGTCCGGGCATGAGGTGGACAGGCAGGTTTCTAGGCAGAAGGAACTTGTACCCCCAGGCCCGAGCAGGAGCCGCTGCTCCAGGGGAGCAGCCTTCGCCCCAAGCCCCCCCCCGTCCCTGCCGGCCGGCTGGGCCACAGCTCCTCCTGACCAGCGCTGCCCCAGGCCTCGGTGCCCCCCTACATTTCGGAGGTCTCAGGAAAGCCCACCTCCCACCCCACTCTAGAAAATCTCGAAGGACTTCGTAAGAGCCCCTCCCAGCAGCGCGCGGTTCCCGTCCTGGAGCGGAACAGCCCTCCCAGACCTCCTGGATGGACGTTTAGCCCAGACGAAGCCAGGACTGCGATGCCGCAAGCGGGCCGGGCCCAGTCGAGGTCTGGGAGGAGGCCTGAAGGCCAAGTGCTGGGCTCCTAAGGGAAACGCCCAGCGCAGCGGCTGCTGGGTCCCGGGGACACCGGATACGGGACGCGTCCGACTGCGCTCCTGGGGCTGTTCTGCTCTGTGGGGCCAGCTTTCACCTTTGATGGCTGCAGGTGGGCTTTCCGGCTTCAAACAAAAGATTCAGAACCACCTACCTCCAGCTGTGAATTCTAGCACCCCTCCCCCGGCCTGCTTAAATGAATCATGTTACTTTTTAATGAGTTTTATAATAGGGGGTGGGGGTGTTACAATAATTTGGCCTGCATGTCCTTAAATGTGAACCACTTTTGGCTCCTTTATTTCACTCTCTGCTCACTCCTGACTGTCCCGGAGAAGGATGCCAGCTGCTGGGTGCAGCCGAGGGACCGGGCTGGGCAAGGGGTCCCCCCCACAACCCCGGCTTTTTGGTTTAAGTGGTGAGAGCGACAAGTGGTGCCTACTCAGAGCGGGGTCCCGTCTGTGGGCTGGTGCTCACCCCGAGGCCCGAGCCAGCCACGCACCTGAGTGTCCTTCTGCATCAGGGTCCACAGGTCCAGCACGTCGACCCCGCAGTCCTGGGCTACCTGTACGCAGGCAGCCGCGTATTCGCCAACAACCGAGTTCAGACGATTTAATTTGCAGCCTGTTGAGAGCGAGCGTGTGGGTGGCAGCTGGCCCTGTGCCAGTCCCGCTGACCCGGATGCCTCTCTGGGCACGGCCGCGGGCACGCACCGATGGCCCCGACTGGGGGAGGATGGTCCCCGCGTGCTGTGCTACCCGGCGCGGGACCACGGACCGTGGGGACGAGGGAGCCATGGCTGGTCCCCGCAGGGGACGCGGACGGGAAGTCAGAGGCAGGAGAGCCCTGCGGCGGCCGTCTGCTTGGCTGGAACACGGGCCAGAGGCGGCCAGAGGGGGGCCAGAGGCCAGCGAGGGGGACGCCGGGCCGAGACCCTAAGTTTGCGTATGCGAGAGACCCCGGCACTGGTGTGAAGCTTGCTGGGGTTCAGCCAGAGAAGGGCAGAGTGGGGAGGGGCTGTGGACACGTCTGCAGAGGGCCGGGCTGTGACCGCTGGGGACCGTACAGGCGGTTCCCACCCGCCCTCGCTCAGAGGCCACTGTGGCCAGGACGACTCCTACGGGCCTGTCTTCGGGAGAACTTGCTCGTAGCCTGTGGCTCAAAACCCAGCTGGTGACCCTCTGCGGTCCTCCCAGGCCTCCAGCCGCATCCGCGGGAGTGGAACGGGTCTCACAGAGTGAGGCCTACTATGTCCCAGATGCGGACTTTTTTCTGTTCTGCTCAAAAAATGTCACTCGCCTGGTTTTGGGACCCACGAGTGGGTTGCGACCGGCAGTCTGAGAAGCGCTGACGTAGCTCTAACCGGCGGCCTGCTCGTCTGGGCTTCGCACGAACTGCCTGCAGGACGGACTCTCCGGCTCCCAAGCCATCGAGGACGGCTGCTGGGGGTCCCCACTTCGCCCTCCAGAGCGAACGGCAGGGTGACTCAGCCCCTTCCTGTGGCCGCCCTTCAGACGTCGGCTGACAGCGGGCCTGGCCCCTTCCTCCCTGTCTGTCCCCTCCTTAGAGTCAACTTGCCCTATTTATCTCCTTTGGGGAACTTTCTGGACAGCTCTAGAGTCTGCTTCCACACTTTGAACAGACGGTTCAATCCGTCCGTGAGACCCCCACTCACACCACCGCCCTCCCCACTGCAACAGGCAGGAACCGGATTCCGGTCCCTTCTGTGTCCTGAGCACCTGGCCAGGCCCTGGCTTAGCACCTAGACGTACCAAGACGAGCAGCGGTGGGGACAAAAGCGCCTCCGAGTGCAGCAGGAGAGCCATACACGGTCCCCCCTACCCTGGGAGGACAGCAGCGCCCTGCCCGTGCCCACGAGCGCGCAGAGCCGCCTTGGTCCGGGCACAGGAGCGGTCCCGCTGCCAAGGGCGGTGGCACAGGCGAGGTGGCAGAAGGGCCCACGTTTACACACAAATGAGCAAAGCAGCGGCTGCGAAGTCTGGAGGCCACCCCGCGTGGGGACGTCGGGGTTCAGCGCCGCTGCAGGCTCTTGGCCGCACGTGCACGCGGGCTCCGGCGGGACCAGCTCGGGCCCCGCAGCCCCGGCGACGAGGCCTCAGCGACAGACCCGCGGCAGCTGCGGCCTGAGCCGGGGACCCCCCACCCCCCGCCGCCACCCCGGCCACGGCGCTCACCCTGCAGCAGGCACTCCTGCTCCCACGTGGCCTCACAGAGCGGGGGCGGCGTGACGAGGACGACACGGCTCCCGGGCACGCCGGCGGCAGACAGGTGTCGCACCATGGTGTGCAGGTTCGCCGCGTACTCGGCCAGCGGGACGTGCTGCTTGGGGTTCTCGTCTGTTGGGGGCGGGGGGGACACACGGACACTGCACACGCGCACCTGCTCCAAGTGACCGCAGTGAAGGTGGAGATGGGGTCACAGATCCTGGGACTCCTGACGTTGCTGGTTTGGCACAAGGACAGAAACCGGGCCGGGGCGGGGGGGGGGGCAGCTCTTCACGCCGTGGACCCCCGGACCCCCAAGGCCCTGGCTGGGGGCCCTGCTCAGCCTCTCCGTGCTCGCATCTCACGGGTCACACGAGGGGGAGAACTGGGTCCCCCCGACGGGGCCGTGGAAACGACCTCCGCGAAGCACGTGGCGCGCCGGAGCAGGGGCCGCGCGCTCACTGGACACACGGCCGCTGTCGCTGTCGCGTCCGCTGTTTGGGCCGCTCGGGCTCACTGCCGACCCGGCTCCGTGCAGTGCGCGGGGACTCTCGCGGGCCCGCTGCAGGCCACACGTGGGTATAGTGACAGGAGCAAATCCAAGCACCCGTGGTTCCCCCGCGCAGAGCTCCCCGGGCGGCCGCCGGACGCTGCGAAGCGCTTCGTGTTGACCCGAGCGCCTCCAAACACGGAGAGGACACGGAGCGCGCGGAGCCACGCTGTTCTCCCCTCACGGAACACTGGGGCGCTCCTGTGCCCGTGAGTGACCCTCCAACACGGTCGGCTGCCGGGGGACCAGCTCGTGGCGGCCACGTCACCACGCGGCCCCCCGCCGTTCACTGCTGTGGATGGCACCACGGGCGTCGCGGCCGCCCGAGTGTCAGGCTGCATTTCTAGGTGGCGGAAGTCCTTTGACGCGTGCCGCCAAGTATCTTTCCAGAAAGATCCCAAGTTTCCCCACCAGTTCCGTAAGCGTGTGCCCATCTCACTCCACACTCGGCAGCTCCGAGTACGAGAGCTTCAGAAATCCCTTCCAGGGCGCCTGGGGGACCCAGTCGGTTAAGCATCTGCCTTCGGCTCAGGTCATGATTCCGGGGTCCCGCGATCAAGCCCCAGATCGGGCTCCCTGCTTCATGAAAAGCCTGCTTTCCCCTCTGCCCCTCACCCTGCTTGTGCTCTCTCCCAAATAAATTAAATATTAAAAAAAAAAATTCTCCCTCCCTCTCTGCCCCCGCCCCCACAGACGTGTGTGCTCACACGCACGCGCTCTTTCTCAACACAAAACAGCTAAAGATGAATTAGAAAAACATAAGAATGCCTTTACCTTTCAGCGCACTGTCATTGGCACCAAAGAAAATTGTAACTGCTGCTGGGCTGTCCAGACTGTTCCCTTTCGTGACTAATCTTGGAAGAATGATTTTGGCCCATCGGGTATTATAACCTGAAAATCCGCGATTCAGAACATCACATTTTCTGAAATGAAGAATTTAAAAAATGAACTGTGGGCAAAGAACAGTTTCCCAGTCCCTCAGCAGCGAGCCCCCAGCGTGCACCCTCCAGGCCGTGGCACCTGCTGATGTCACGTGGCTCTGAGCGGCTTTCACTTTTTAAAACTTTAAGTCCCCTCTACACCCAACGCGGGCTCAAACTCATGACCCCGCGATCAAGAGTTGCAGGCTCTCTTCACTCTGGGAAGAGCAGTCACGTCGTTGAACGTGGTGTCCTTAAGTCTTTCCAAGATCTAGGTTGTCTTTCCTTGACGAGAGGGGTGATGAGTAACAGCAAAGGGGCCAAGCATCTTGTCTGCCGACTCGCGGACTCGTGTGGTGGGGTGGGGAGGGGAGGGAGGTCCTGTCACCGGGAGGTCACAGCAGACTGGTGTCAATCCGAGCAAGCCTGGGCAGAAAGTCACAAGCTGGGGCTCGAGGCTAACAGTAGTTCTTTGGGGATATCATATATAGAATATTTCTGGGACTTTTTTATGGACTATTTTTTGAGAGGCATTTTAGGGGTGCAGCAAATGCAAAGGAACAGAGAGTTCCTGCACACTCCTGCCCCCCAAAACCACAGCCCCCCCCCAGTGGCACAGTTGTTGAAAGTGATAGACCTACACGGACACATCATCATCAGTGTCCCCCCCCACCCCGTGGTCTTCAGTCAATAAGTTTAATATATATACTTATATGTACATGTCTGTAGAGTTTGTTTTGCTTCCTTAAAGATACATGCTTTGATTCGCAGTACTGTACGGTACAAGGGAGAGACCATGGATCTTGAGCTAGTCGCCTGGGTTTGTGTCCCTGTTCCTTTACTTAGTGGCCAGGAACCTGGGTATGTTTGTAGACACTTAAAGTTGTCCACAATGAAAATTAAAAAACCCTCAGAGTATAGGTTACGGTCAGCAAACCAACGTGGTTTACCCTGGTGCGTAGTTCCAATTCCTACATCTCAGCAGAGAACACGGGGCTACAAGGCCGGGAACAGATGCTGAGACAACAGGAGGGGACTTGGTTTGCCACTTCTCGAAAAGCTCTCAAATGTTATATACGTCTTGGGGACAAAATAACAAAATTCAGCTGCATTTATTTCTAAGTGTGAGTCTTGGTGTTTTTCATGCATAATGATTACAAAAAGCTGACGAGCCATTTTAAAGACTCAGTTAATTTAAAACGGAATATTCCTGGGGCGCCCGGGTGGCTCAGTTAATCATCCAACTCTTGATCATGGGTTCAAGCCCGTACTGGGCTCCAAAAAAACAAACACACACACACACACACACACACACACACACACACACACACACACATACACACAAAGAATACTCTAAATTTTTAACAAGATGAATCTGTTTCATACCCCTCCAATGGTTTAGTCACTGCAATGCTTACAAAACCAGAAGGCAAGGCAGCTTCCTCCCTTCAGGCCTGTGTGACGTGGCAGGAAAAGCTGAAAGTCTGGAATCCGAGCGGCCAGGTCTGGACCTCCCTGCCCTGGACCAGCAGATCAGGCCTTGGCCATTTACCTCATTTTTCTGAGCTTCAGGCTCCCCAGCTGCAAGAGGACCCTAATACCTAATCTGCTAGGCAGCGTGAAGATTAAAAGTAGCCAGACACACAGAGGGAGCTCAATAAATGGCAGGCATTACATATTGAAAAAAAAATTAGGCTGTGAACCAGGGAAAAAAGTGCAAGTGGGTGAGGCCCAGACCTGATACTGCTGAGGCTCCCCTCTGAAAGGGCAAGGCCACGTGAATTTCTCCGGACTGAACAGTACCAGCAGTAGTGCCCACCTTACTCCGAAGGCTATGGAAACTGGCAACTTCAAGACTTTTACTTAAATTCACAGCTAATAACAAGCACTTAAGTTCAGATGCAGAGGGAAAGGGTGAGAACGGAAAGATTCCTTACCAAACATCCAGCTCCAGGAGGCTGCCTTCCAGAAACAATGTAGATTAAGCCATTTTATAAACCAAGCAGGGCCAATCTTTAAAAGTAGACAGCAGGGGCGCCTGAGTGGTTCAGTGGGTTAAGCCTCTGCCTTTGGCTCAGGTCATGATCCCAGGGTCCTAGGATCGAGCCCCGCATCGGGCTCTCTGCTCAGCGGGGAGCCTGCTTTTCCCTCTCTCTGCCTGCCTCTCTGCCTACTTGTGATCTCTGTCAGTTAAATAAATAAAATCTTAAAAAAAAAAAAGCAAACAGCAGGAGCTTTTAAAAACTGAAAAAGCTGAGTTTATTCTAACTCCTCCAAACCCTTCAAGTATTTTTGGTTAAAGAAATACTGAGGTACGGCTAAAGAACCCAATGAAAATGTATCAATAAATTTTAAAAGGACTTAAACAGATTTCAGAATTATTAGAATGCTTTCATAATGCTAAAACACAGAAGAGGTCCCTGTGGGACACGATGATGTACTTGAGAGTTCCTGCTCTCCACGCAGGCAGCGCACGGAAGGGCACTCACAGTAAGGCGCCTTATTTAACTGTACAGCTTGGAAACTGGGTTACATTTAACACTGAATCAGTCCACCTGAAACTAACATAACACTGTATGTTAATTACACTTCAAAAAACCCCCAAACCAGCTGTGAATCAGTTCGGGGCTGTGCAAGCGGCTGAAGCAGACACTGAAAATTCACCCCAGGTGCCTGGGAGGCTCAGTGGGTGGAGCTTCTGACTCTCGGTTTCCACTCAGGTCCGGATCTTGGGGTTGTGAGATCCACCTCCCCTCCTCCCTCCCCTGCACTCCGCACTCGGCGGGGAGTCTGCCTGTGCCCCTCTGCCCCTCCCCCACCCACGAATGTTCTCTCTCCCTCTGAAATCCTTAAAAAGAAAATTCACCCTAACTGCTCGCATAGCTGAAGATGAAAACGCCCACCTAAGGGCCAGTGGTTTGGGTAGACCAGAAAGAACGCGGCTCTGACGCTAAAAAGGGACGGTGGAGTGCAATTGCCTGGCTTCTCAGCCCCCGTAGCCCCCCATGCCAGTCAGTACCAGCCATAGCCCCCCGGTTCCCCCAGTGAAAGTAGAGAGGCCCCCGACGCCCGGGTTCTGCCGCCCCACTGCGGCATTTTAGTTCCTAATACTCCAGTGAACGTGGCCGGGGTGCGCATGCCCAGCAGAGGAGGGCACTCCGGGGTTGGGGGTGGGGGGGGGTGGAGCCCAAAGGGGTAAGAGTTCACTGAGGTGCAGCCTCTCCGTGGGCTCAGCCAGCAGCCACTCTGCCCTGCGGGCCTCAACAGGATGCTTGTCAGGAGTCGGAGACCGGAGGCAACAGACCAGACCACACACGGTCTGCGACTGTCTTTTCTTGTAATTGCTCTCAATTCTGAAAAATAACTCTAATTGAGTGGTCTTCTAGCAAGCATATGTGTAAACTACCAATTCTCGCAGGATTTTAGTACTAAAATTATTCACTAGGAAACATTTGGTAAAAATTATGTGTTGGTAAAACATTTGAGATGCGGCTTTCCAGGCCACTTGAGTTATTTAGCTTTTCAGAAAAGGTTAATAGGCCAATTAAACAGTTATGGGATTACTAAATGTAAAAGCTACTATTTAGTGAGCACGGCCAAGTCCCAGGTGCCCAAGCAAGCTCACTTTAGCATTTCCAAGCCTCCCAATATGAAAGCAGGTGACCTTATCTCGGAGGCTCAGGGACCTCGGGCTCTGGAGCCGCACCACCCGCCACTTCTTAGCTGTGAGTGACCGTGTTAAAACCCCTCTCCACCTTATTCTTCTCATCTATAAAATTATAGATAAAGGTTATAAAGGTTAAATGAGTCAATGCACATGAAACATTTTAGTTTCTGGCACCTGGTAAGCACTCAGTCAAACTTAGCAATTCTAATTCTCCCATTTTACAGAAGGGAAAACTGAGTGATACTTCCGTGCTTCTAGATTAAGTCCACTTAAATAGGGAAAGCATTTGGGAACAGAAAAAGTTGGAAGGTCAATTTTTTCATTTCTTGTTTAGGGGATAAAAATGAAGGAGAAAGTGAAGACATTTTAAAACACATTTCACATTTGGAAATAAAATACATTTTCTTGGTATGTTAATTATACTGGTGAAGAATTTTTCAAATATTAATAACCTGGTAGTACATCCTGCTTATTTCTTCTAAAGGAGAAGACAAAACTCCTGATCAGTGGACCGATATTCTAAATACTTGTGTTTAGTGTTTTAAATGTGGAAAATATTTCTAAGTATTTTTTAACCTCCTGAATTGGGGCAGTGTTCCCCTTTTGATGACTTCCTTAGCATATGCTTACATTAAGTCTGGCAAACAGAATGCCAAAATCATTACTATTTCTGACATATTTTATAAAGAGAATCTGGGGGGACAAAAACCTCTACCCAAAAATGACTCTAACTTTGGTTTATGAATATACTTTGCTTTCTTTCAGTTGAATTCCTTACCACTTGTTTAAATCATACCCCACCCACAGTAATAACTGAAAAAGAGCCTGTCTTCTTCAGATGGTGAGTAACTGTGCTTGGCTCCAAACCCAGTATCTTTTCTACAACTTTTAGGGTTTGATTTCATATCCGCACAACTTCTGCTGACCCCCGAGCGCTTCCTTCCCTTCCCCAGCCCTGCATATACTAACCAGGAAAGGCCGGCAAACACGAAGGAGGGATTTACTGTTTGAAACTCTATCATCCATGCTCTCTCCTGGGATGCAGTTACAGCTTTCCATCAATAAACACTCGAGTACCAATCTAGAAACTATTCTCACCTGACCAGCTTGTCAGCCAGTGATGCTCCCCATCCACCCTGCTGGAAAGAAAACTGAGAAAGGAAAAGTCCGTTACCACTTATCGATGTAATCAGCACATTTTAGAAAGGGATATTCTATTCAGCAACTCCTTTTGTTTTCCTCTCCTCCTCCCAGACTTTTTGGCCACTGTTAGCCCCGCGCAGACGTAGGCATTTCAGCTACACCTCAGCAGCACTCTGGAAATTAGGGGGAGTTTTCTTCCCTATCAACTGGATTTGAGACAGTCGTCTGCATTTTATTGAGAACTAGTATTGGTCATTTTTACCTAGAAAAGCTAATTAAAATTATGTATGAGAGAAAAAAGTCGATTGTACATTCAGTTAAGAAAGAGGGCCCGGGCATTTCTGTAATTGAAAAGAATAAGGAAGTTAAGCACAGAACTCGGGTGAACCTTTTAAAAACATACAATCTTATAAATCTGGAGAACGTTATTGTTCTATTTGCCTAAAAATCGGTACATACACAGAAAAGTGGTTGAGGAAGTCATGTTTGAAGAGACAAATAAGGAAAAAAAAAAAAAAAGCCGCCGCGGGAGTAATTTTTGAAAGCGTACTTCCTCCCCGAAGTAGAACCTGTATTTTTCCTTAATGGGATTGTGTGAAAATGGGATCTGCTACGTTATTCCTGGACACTGTATTCATGACCAGCTTGTTCCACCAGAGGAAGCAGAGGCCAAACTGGTTCCAAGTGTTTTTCTGCGTGGAACGGGCTGCACGAAACCTCAGCAGGTGACACAGGCGCCACCGCGCTCCCGCAGGGGACCCCTCCGGAAGCTCCGCGAGGGACACAAAGCGCGGTCCGGAAAAGACAGACTCTAAGTTGAGAACAAGGCGCCCCTCCTCGGACCGGGTCTCCTGATTATCCCGAAACCTGACGCAAAGCAGCGAACTCAGGCTTTGACACTCCGAGGCGCGGCCCGGGCGAGTCCCCGCACCTCCCCGCACCTCTCCCGCCCGTAGAAGAGGCTCAACGAAACGGCCGTGCAAGTCCCGCGCCACCCACCCCGGTATCTCGAAGGCGGGGGCAACTGGAAACGGGGCCCCTTGCGGGGGGTCCGAAGGCGCGCTGGAGGCGGCTGCAGGCATCCCCGAGCAGACCCCGGGCCGGGGGCGCTCAGCCTTCCGGGCAGCCCGTGCGGGGGAAGCGGGGTGCAGGGAGGCGGCCTCGCTACCCGCGGGGCAGACGGGAGGACCGGGGCCCGGTGCGGAGCTGCCCGGCCCGCCACTCTCAGCGGGGCAGGGCGCGGCCGTGGGCGCCCGAGTGACCCGCCACGTGAGGACCGAGCGGCGGTACCTGGGTGATGGAGTCTCCGAAGAGCAACACCCGCGGCCAGGCCAGAGAAGCCCCGCCGCCCGCCGCCTCGCACAGCGCCATATTGCCGCCAGCCGAGAGGCGGGGCCAGGCCGGATATCCGGGGCGGGGCGAGAGGCCGGGGGCGGGGCCTCCCGCGGGGCTGGGGGTTGGCTCCGTCGCCGTCGCGTCGCCTGCGGGGTGACTGCCCGCCGCGCTCCCGGGGCTGCGCGGGCTGAACCCCTTTGGCGACCAGCCGTGCGCTAGCCGCTGCCCCTTGGAACGCTCGCTTTTGTCCGTTTCCAAGTCGGACTCGCTGCTCGTCGTTCGTCCTGTCAGGTGCGGGGCGCCCGCAGCCCCCTGTCCCCGGGAGCGCGCAGACCCTCCGGGTGGGGCGGCCTGGCCCCGCATCTCCCCGCGCCCCGGCGGGGTGCCCGATGGGGGAGTGGTCTGGCGCCGGCCCCCACGCGGGGCCAGGGGTTTCCGCCAAAGGCCCGCGTGTGGAGACCGTGGGGACGTGCTTCCGAGGGGCTCGGTCACCGCACGGCCGCCTCTCGTTCAGTAAACGGACTCAAGCATTTATCGAAGGTTTTGACCTTAAAGAGCACCTTGAGACGTCTGCAGAAGGCAGACTGTTCAAGGACGAAGATGGGGTTTGCAGGAGCGGGGGGAAATGAGGGAAGGTGGGGATCCACAGCCGACGAGCAGGGTGAAGGGTAGAAGCATCTACGACCACCAGGAACCGGGTTCTTGCTGAAGGCGGGCCGGGGTAAGATGGGGGGAGGGGGGATTTGAGCAGGCACCCGGCAGGGCGCCAGAGGGGCCAAGGACAGAGCCATGGGGCGGCTACTTCGAAGACCCCCGGGCTCAAGTTTGCTCAGAGTCCTTGTCGCCCCAGCTGTGCCCCGCAGTATGATGGCCGCCGCGAAAAAACGAGCCGGAAGGATGTTCTGAAACACCTGAGCATGGAAAACCCGGCTGGCGAGGGCAGCGGCGCCCCGCAGACCCACCGCGCTGCGGCTGGGGCGTCGGGGCGGGGCTGGCGGGAGAAGGGCTGGAGCCAGAGAGGCGGGAGGCGCGACGCAGAGCCTCAAGTCCCTGCGCCAGCAGCTCCCCATCTTCAACTAGAATCGTGGGGGAGCTTCAGAATGTGCTCGGAAAGGATCCTCACTCCGGACCAACGAACTTGACGTCTGATGCCAAGATGTGGGCCTCGGTCTGTTCTTACTGCCCCCAGGTGATTCCCGCCTGTAGCCAAGGGTGAGAACAGCGGCTTAGCTAAGGCGTTTGGACTTGACCCTAATTACAGCGAAGCTCTGACAGACCTTCAGCAGGGAGGGCTTGAGAGCAGGTGTGTGTTTCCGGAGTCAACTGGGGGGGGGGTGGGGGGCTGTGGCAGGAACCAGAGGGGCCAGGCTGACCGGGACTCAGAGCCACCGTGAGAAGACAAGGGGAGACTTGATCAGTTTGGAATCCTTAAATCGGTCACCTCAGGGAGAGGGACTAGGGGAAAAGGCACTTTCCCTTTTTACTGTACATATTCTGTCTTATCAAGATACATAGTTTTTGTAACTTAAAAATGTTTTAAATCTCTCAAAACGGGGGCGCTGGGGTTGCTCTGTCAACCGGTTGAGCCCCTGACTCTGGATTTCGGCTCAGGTCATGAGATCGAGCCCCGCTTTGGGCTCCATGGTGGGCAGCAGTCTGCTTGGGATTCTCTCTCTCTCCCTCTGCCCCTCCCGCTGGTTCTCTTGCTTTCTCTAAACTAAAATCTTTTTTAAAAGTCTATCATAACAAAATCTTAAGATGACACAAAAGGTGACCCTTAGAGCTTTGGTTTGGGCCAGAGACAAAAGTAGGGTATCTTACAGAAATCAATAATTCATTTCAAGTAAAACTTCAGATTTGTGCACTCAAGCTTGTCACAGCAATGCAGAGAAAGAGCGCTTGGTGGCTGCAAGTCACCAAGAGGTGAGGCAAGGAGAGGACTAACAGGGTCAGTGGCATTTAGAGACTGTGGTTGGCGAACACCTTCAGCTCGAGATGGCGAGTGTGACCAACTCTCGAGCTGGGTGTGAAGGTGAGGGCGAGCTTCTGCTCGTGCTCGCTCCCCCACGCGGGGCAGTCGGACCTGTGCGTGGAAGTGGACCCCAAGGAACACCCCGGCTGACCTGCTCCCGCAGCACACCGCCCCCCAAACTCCTGTGTCCGGTTATCACAAGTCTGAATTACAGGCGCTTCAGGAAACTGGCCTAGTGATTTAATTTATACACAGAGCGATTCAACAACTCACACCTGAATCCCCTGGAGCTTGAGGCATAAAAATAACAGCCTGAGTATCTCTGAATTGCACGTGTAGATACTACACAAAGAAAGTATCACTGAATCCCAAAGGTCATAATTTTACAAATGTAAAAATTAAGGAATTTGCCAAGTGTATCAGGAGGGAAGAAACAGAAAAGGCACTTGAGGTGATAATCTCTATTCCCATTCAGAATATGGAATTGAAAATACAAACCATCGTGCGTTTTCTTTAAAAGGACACCAAGATATCCTGATTCGGTTGCTATAAGCAGATCTGGGAGGTTTCACTGGCAGCAGCACACGTGCCTAGAAGCAGAATCAAATTCTAAAATAATAGTTTATTCAGTAGTTCTGGAATAGCGGACAAATTAGTTGCTAATTTAGTAGCACTCCAGCTGCTGGAATTGAGGCCATTTGAGATCACAGGTAACTAGGCTACTCCCGAGAAACTAATGTATTTTAAGTAACAGAAGGTGAGTCAAGCGTAAGAAAAAGCGTTCACAGATCCGGAGGCGTCCCGACGTCAGTGAACGGGGGTGAGGGCCTCGTACAGCCTCTGCGCGGCCAGCTCCACCATTTCCCGCAGAGACTCGTCGTCCTCGCTTCCTTCTTCGCATTCCACCGTCTGAAAGTGAAAGCGCAAACAGGCCTTTTGCCCTAAGTGTCAACCAGTGCTACGTGGAAGACAGGCTGATCCTCTTCAAGAATCATCTCCCCACAGGGTGGGGGTCACAGAAGCCTAGCCCCGGGGGACCCCAAGCTGCGGCCCTCAGGCCTGCGCCACACACATATCCCCGACAGCACCATCACCGGGTCTAACTAGAGACTCACTTTGGGAAAAGGAATCAATGAAAAATCTAGTGAACTATATTTACTTCCAAGCCCATATTCTGACCCAGTAAATGACACTAAATAGGAACTCAGTCTATGTAACACAAATTACTTAGCAAGCGATGGGTGTCCTCGGGCACTCAACATTTGCTATTAAATCTGATTTAGACCAATAATCTAGTTATTTCCCAGCTACAAAACACTATATGCTGTTTAAAAAATTTTTCTTATCATACTGTAAATACTGCTCATATAACAACTTAGGGAAGAAAAAATAACACCCTTAATTCTAGAACCTACTAACTCCTGTGAACATGTCCGTGTATAACCTTCTAGACTTTGAGCTACACATACGTATTTCTTTAAAACCAAAATAGAGCAATTTATCGTACTTGCAATCTTCTAGCTTTTCTTGGCCCTCACTAATGCCAGGGGACAACTGACAATGCCCGTCAGTGATGCACACTGCCGCCTTCCCGACCGCTGGCCGTATGGGCCTCTGTGTCGAGGTGTACAACATACACATAATCTGTTTATTCAGTGGATTAGTCACTGTCTCATACTCTTGCACAATCCGGTCTCTTGCAGTTTTGTCGATATTATAATCAATGCTAGAGTAGAAATCCATGTACATGTATCTTGGCTCCAATTATTTTATCATTAACTTGTCTATTTTCTTTGATTCAATCCAGTGAGTGGAAGTGTGGGTAAAGGTATTTACTTTTCTGAGCTTTTCCAGGCATTTCACCAAACTCCCCTGCAGAAAGAACACGCCCCCTCATTTGCAATCCCCTCCCCGCCCCCAAACGCCCTGAGAATAAATGGGCCGGTTATCCCCCCCCCCCGCCCCCCGCGGGTATCCCCCCGGGCCAGGCCCCAGCACTCTGGCTCATCTGGGCCCGCGTGACAAGCAGACAGTGAGGTGCTGTACTTTCGATCTGTATTTCCTCTAATTATCAGTGGACTGGAGCTGAACGTGGGCTTCGTGTGCTTGCTGGCTGTCCAGATATCATCCCTAGTGAACCACTTGGTTATGTTCTTAGCGTATTTGTCTAGTGGGATAAAATCAACTAGTGTCTCCTCAAAGAATATAAAAAGAAATTTAAAACCTATGTTATTTACTAGAACTGTTCTAATCTTCAAAAACAAGCCTGGAAGATACACGTATTCATTTATGCTTAAATAATGATGCAGGGTTTGTAGTGTGAGACCAGGGCAGGCCCCACGATCCTGAACCCTGCTGTCTGGAAAAGCCACTTGGACCTTGCTGGTAAAGCCAGGAACAGCTTTTCTGAAAAAATCTGGAATCAACCAGATGCCAACCAAGAGAAATGCCGCGGTGGACTGAGGCCTCTCGTGGAAAAGGGAAACGATGGGAAGTGCACACGGGAAACGTGTGCTGTGCAGATGGGGAAGAAGCAAGAACGTGGGGCGCCCGGCGGGCTCAGCCGGCAGAGCATCCGACTCCTGATCTCGGGGTCATGAATTCGAGTCCCACACTGGGTGTAGAGATTACTAAATAAAGAAGCTTAAAAAGAGCAGAATTTGGGGCGCCCCGTTAAGCCTCTGCCTTCAGCTCAGGTCACGACCCCAGGGTCCTGGGACTGAGCCCCCACATCAGGCTCTCTGCTCAGTGGGGAGCCTGCTTCCTCCTCCCTCTGTCTACTTGTGATCTCTGTCAAATAAATCAATTTTTTTAAAAAAGCAGGATTGTGTAACTTCACATATAATAACAGCCTGTAAGGAGCAAATGTAGGGGAAAAAAACAAAACCGGAAGGAAATGTCAAAATGCTAAAGTGAGCTGTCGGGTGGGAGACCAGAGATTACTTCTGTTTTCACTTTCTCTTCCAAGTGTCTTGAAATGTGGGAAGAAGCGGCTACATACCCGTGTCTCCAAGTTGATATTTGCAGTTTTCCCATCCACTGTGACACTGAGGACAGAACCATCTTTCACACTTACACAGTCTTCTCCAAATATGTCCCTTAAGGTAAACAAAGATGCCAGATTAGTGCAGATGCATGAACACGTAAGTCAAGTACATTTTTACATACTGGGGGAAAAGTGATATTGAAGACTGCCCTTGATCTGAAGTAGAACACGTCTACCGTTCCTGAGATGTACTGTACTTAACTTTGCATGTTAATTTTATAAAATGGGTAAAATACACAGCTATCAGTTATTAAGACTGCCTTCTTCAGGGGCACCTGGCTGGCTCAGTCGGTAGAGCACGTGATTCTTGATCTCAGGGCCATGAGTTCGAGCCCCACGCTGGGCCAAGAGCTTACTTTAAAAAAAAAAAAAAAAGACAAAAAAACTTTGTTCAGCTGACACTGTGTATGCACTTTATACAAATGATCTTAACATACAGTAATCTTACAGAGAAGCCCCTTCCACACAGGAGGAAAACAAGACGCAGGGAGCCCCCGAAAACGGCTAGAAGGCCGTGGGGCTGGTACTGAAATCCAGGTATCGCCACTGAACGGACTTAGGCCACCGCTGTCTGCTCCCCTGGATGGATTTCAAATGCCTCTTTTGAGTTAAACTCTTTTCACTGAGCATCTGCTATGTGCCGTCTTCTCAGGGACGGACGTCACTAAGACCCTGCGCCTGTCACCGAGGAGCTAGAGTTTAAGCACTAATTTCCACACCCGTCCACGTCAGGTACCCAGGCACCTGCCACCGGCGTCCAGGCAGCAGGCTGGGCACAGGCCGGGAAGGGCAGTCCGCAAAGCCGACAAGCCAGCCGGTCAGCCCCCGATGGGCCCACGCTGTCCACGCAGAGGTCCGCTGGGCCTCGGGGAGGACCGGCCAGCCTCCTGCTCTCTCAGGTAATCAATAACGGTAATCAGTTAACGGCAACCAATATGTTTGAGTAAACTGACTGGGGAACCTAGTTACTAAGGAAAAATGCTGTATTTTAACCAGAACTATATTCAAAAGGTAGGGAAAAATATTTCTTGTTCATGTAATCAATTATTGGTTTGTTTAAAGAAACCAATAAACGTATTCCTACACAATCCTAAATCCTAAGGATTTAAACAACTGGAGTTTTAATTTTATTTTTTAATTTTTTGAAGTTTTATTTATTTATTTGACAGAGAGAGAGAGATCATAAGCAGGCCGAGAGGCAGGGGGAAGCAGGCTCCCCGCGGAGCAGAGAGCCCGATGCGGGGCTCGATCCCAGGACCCTGAGATCATGACCTGAGCCGAAGGCAGAGGCTTAGCCCACTGAGCCACCCAGGCGCCCCTAACGAGCTAGAGTTTTTAGATTATGATCGACTTGGGAGATTAAACGCTCCGGTATGGCACGTTCACGAGGTCAATGTAAGCTTTGGCTCTTTAGTTCACATTTCCGTTTCTCACAGTTCGAGGCTGTGAGTGGAAGTGTTAGGAAGACGGCCAGGGCGGTGGGTCTGGGCGAGCAAGCCCTGTGAGCTGCTTTCCGGTCCGAACGACAGAGACGCTTTTTAAAATCAAAATGGCAGCACCAACAACATTTTCCTGAAGCCGTGTGGTAGCTTCTTCTAGCAAGGTCACCCCTGAAAGCCTATCCATTTTTTAAAAGCTGCTAACTGGCTGCCTTAAAAGATTGTTGGTGAGGAATCTGGCGGAAAGGAACAGAAATGTTAACGCCAAACCTCCAAACATGCGGAGCACCTTCTTTTGTTAAGATGTTCAGTCAAGTAACTCTCAATTTAAAAAATAGAGGCAGTTTGTAAAAGTGGAAAAAAAAAGTAGAAGTCACTTATTCAGTAAGAATTTGAGAGATACTATGTTCAAGGCACTGTGCTAGATGTGGAAATTATAAACAAAAATTATAAAATTATAAATTTAATTATAAAATTAAAGTCAGATCTTTTAATTTTCCTTTTCTTGGCATATCCCCTATGATGCTTCCCTTATTTTACCTGGGGAAAAACCCCCAAATCAGTATTTAAAAATTTTTTTATTTTAAGGAGGCTCCACACCCATTGTGGGGTTTGAACTCATGACCTGATTGAGCCAGCCAGGAGCCCCCCAAAATCAGTCTTAAAGGTTACTAAATATCTGGTATTTAGAAAAATACTGAGTTTAAAGGTAATTCATAGTTTACAGACTTATTATCTGAGAAGAGTGCAGAAGAAAACCACTCTTCACGCAGAACTGACACTTAAGGAGAATATAGATATAGTAATTCTTAAGGGCACAGTAACACCAGGTGAAGAGTTTAGTACTTGTCCTTAGTAAAGATGGGTGAATTGTGGTCGACTATGCCAGAAATGGCTAACCAAGGTCACAGGTATTTGGAACTAGCTAGAGTGTTAGCTGGAAGGATGCGGTTCAAACCACTTTACGGACACAGACACAGACCCCCAGAGCAGGTAAGTGACTGTCTGAGCTTTACCACCATCGGTGAGCCAGAACCCAGTCCCGGACTGCCCCCCTGCCCCCGCCCTCCCCACCCCTGGGGGACAATAATGGGGACAACACTTACTGCAGCATGATCTCCAGCCTCTTGCTGTAAACGTGCATTTCTAATTTTTTGGAAACCTTCTGCACCACACCTGGGGTAAAGAAAGCAACAGAGTTCAATTTCCAAATTCTTACTTAGATTAGTTCCCGAGTCAATAATCAGAAGAGACCGCCGCTGAGAAGGTAAGGTGTCAGCTATGGAATCCTTCCAGTGACAAACACACCACCTTCCTACTGAGGCAAACTGCTGTTTTCTTCGCTTCATCTTTTGCTCTCGTTAAATACAGAACCACAAGATGACACTTATTTTTGTAATGTGACATTTTACAATTTATTTGCAATGTTCCTCAAAACTTCTGCATCTCATTTTTGAGTGGAAGTGAACTTGTAACACAGGATTCCCAGGGGCACGTCTCGGCTCTCCGGAGCTTCTGCCTTACCTACAAAACGGTTTAACTTTTGCATTCTCCTATATGTAACGCACCTATAGTGATTTTAATAAGAGTACTATTAAACACCATGCCCCAGTTAGATTACTTAGCTTCCCACCCCAAAATACAGGAACCTGATAGTTCAGGAAGGGGATGTGGAGTTTCAAGTGTGCCCCCAGGACATCAGGAAGTGCCTCCCCGCCCATCACCAGCAGCAAAATTGTGCAGAACTGTCTGGCAGGTCCTCGAAAAGCGAACATTCCGTTAGCATGTGACCTAGCATCTCTACTCCCACGTGCAGACTAAAAGAACTGAAAACACATTGACACAAAAACACATATGCGAATGCTGAGAGCAACGTTATCCATGACAGCCACATGGGAGAAACAAGCCGCATGTCTATCAACTAAGGAAAGGAGAAACAAACTGTGGTATGTCTACACAATGGAAAATTACGTTGCCACGAAAAGGAATGAAGTCCTGAGTCATGCTACAACATGGATGAAATTTGGAAGCATTATGCAAAGTGAAAGATGCCAGTCATAAAACCCCATGTATTACAATTCCATTTTTATGGAAGGTCCAAAAGAGATAAATTCATAGAGAAAGTAGGAGGAAAAAAAAAAGTAAGCAGATTGGTCGCTGTCTTGACTGGGGGCTTATAGCTAAAGAACACGACGTTACTTTGTGGAGTGATGTGTTTCAGGTTGATCGCAACGAACCTACCCTGTGGAAAAGAGCCAAGATGTCATTTCTCCTCAATTATTCTGTTGACTACAGATACTCTGATTGCTTTTATTGATTTATTTTTTTAAAAAGATTTTATTTATTTGACAGACAGAGATCACAAGTAGGCAGAGAGGCAAGCAGGGGAAGGGGGGAAAGCAGGCTCACTGCTGAGCAGAGAGCCTGATGCGGGGCTTGATCCCAGGACCCTGGGATCATGACCTGAGCCGAAGGCAGAGGCTTTAACCCACTGAGCCACCCAGGCACCCCTCTGATTGCTTTTAATTCATGATGTTTTTCCTTCTTTTTTAAAAATGCAGATCTTACTGGCATACGACATATCAATTTCAGGTATACAACATAATGATCTGATATTTGCATAAACAGCAAAATGATCACACGTGCAGTTAACCATCCATCACAACACACAGTGTTGCGGCAGAAAGTTTTTTTTCGTTCTGTTGAAATAGTCTGAGTTTTAACTGAATATACAATGAACCAGATGCCAGCCAAGAAAGCTACATAATACAACTTAATGCTTTAACTGCAATCATTAATTCTATTAAGTATTAAACAAGCATTTAACTGATGTGTAAAATCTCCTAAAATACACTAAAAACATCTAAGCTATGAAACTACTGAAAGAAACTTTCCAAACTCAGTGCTCATGCCTGCCTGTCTGCTTATTTATCACTAATCTTTACGACACACTCCTGAGATCCGCACAATCGGAAGCGAACCGGGTAGAATCATACAGTTGCTATGCATGCCTGCCCAGCGGGGGTGTGGGTCAGCACCCGGACGTGCTGAAAACAGGAGCAGGGCCAAACAGAAGGACGTCATGCAATAGAAGAGCATAAAAGAACACATTCTGAAACTGCTTCAGCTTGGCTGTGTGTCCTCGATGAGAACAAGGGGATACGGAAATTGAAATTGGGGCTAGACACACACACAGGTACAAACACAACTTGTGTTTTCAGAGTCTGGACCCAAGTCTCGGCAGGATGCGAAATAAAAGGGGAAGGGATGCTAGCAAAGTGGACTTGGCCCGGTCGCAGAGGGCGTCTCTCGAACAGACCCAGCCGAGCTCCGAATGCAGCCCGATCGCATCTGAGGCCGGTGAGCCCCGCGGTCTCTGCTGTAAGCAGCCGGAACGCAGACATCGCCGTCTTCCCATAAAACTTTACAAAAATGGGGAAGGCTGGCCTCGGCTTGTGGGCCCTGGCTGCTGACTCTGTTCTAGGAGTTCACATGCCGAGTCTGAACAGGAGGACGTCCGTGCGTTACACAACAAATGTGTGCGATGAACGTCCTCCACTCGCTCACGTGCAGCAAAAGGAACGGGAGCGTGTCAGCCTCGTGCTGTTTTTCATCTTCTGCAGAAGCACGTTCTGCTTATTAAAAACCCTATCACTTCGCCCCACGGGTGACAGCTTTCCAGGCTAATGTAGCGCAAACCCTCCTCGGGTCACTGTCTTCTCTCTTTAAAATTCATCTTGTCCGCTCTCTCTCACCCTCTGTATCTAACCCAGCAGGAAAGACTGCGGGCTTGACCTTCAACGTATCTCCAGAACCCAAACACTTTCTGGCAGCCCCTTCCCCGCACCGCCCACCTCCCACCCGGACCACCACAAAAGACCCAGAATGAAACGCCTGCCTTCTTTCTTGCCCTCCCGGTCTCTCAACGAGCACCAGCCTAATGCTTTAAAAACCTTACAAGGCAACCCACTTCGCTCAGACTACAAGTCCAAAGTCCTTAAAGTGGTCCATAAAACCCCACACTTCTGCCCCTGCTCCAAACCCTATGAAGCTGCCCCAGCGCTCACTAGAGTACCAGCTCCCCAAGGGCAGCCACCTGCTGTGTCCACTGCCGTGCCCTAAGCACCTAGAAATACCCCTGCCGAACAGAAGGTGCTCGATAAATAATCGTCAAATGAATGTTAGCTCTGCAAGCACCTCGTTACTCCAGAAGAACAGACTCTCCTTTGCTGAATACAGCACAAAGCGGAGAAGAACTAGGAAACCCAGGGCGGCCTGCTCAGGGACCAACCCTCCTCTAACCTGTCTGCACTAAGTCTCTGGGAAGTGCCCAGAGGCTAACCTTAGGAAGCCATGTCTGCATTGTTGCTACTGTTATTAAAAATGATCACTAAGGATAGAACGGCCGTTGTTAGCCGGCGCAGATCAGAGTGAAGGCACACTCCACGCGCACCGGAGCAGGGAGAGAAAGGCAGGCAGGCCGCTCCCCGGCAGCTCCACGCTCCTTCTGTTCCGCCCGGACACACACATTTGCTGATGTCTGTTTCCGCTTCCCAGCACAGTCCCTAAGCGGCGGCGTCATCAAGGCTGCAGGTGGCATCAGGACAACACAGCGGACAGTCTCGGGCCCAACACGCCCCGTGGTCCCTGGCCCCCCTCACGGCGTGGAACGGGCTCAGGGTGGCTAAGACGTGACTCGGCCCAAAGACTCCCCAGCATCCCAACCGGCCTAGAAACACACCATTTTTGCACAGACGTCTCATTTTTCGGAGGAGTACCCAAGTATCTGCCAAGAATACTGACATCAGGTGGTTATATCACAAGACAGAGTTCATCTTACAAAAGGGTTATCAAAACGCAACGAACAGGAAGGAGCCGGGGAGGTTAAAGCGATTCAGTTCCGAGCGATCTGGTCTGAGCGGACCGCATCTGCGGTGGGAGGGAAGGCTGTGCTCTCAGGGAAGTGGGCGTCCGTCCTGAAGGGCGCGCCCCGCCCCGCAAAGCTCTGGGCTTGAGCCTTTTCTTGTTCTCTGCCCTTCGCTCTGTCCCTCACGGCGCCACCACTCACGGGCTGGGACATCCGCACAAGGAAAGTCCTCCTTCCCACACACCCCCACCTGGCGCTCTGCCTGTTATATTTTTATCACCTAAGAAAAATGTAAAATAGTAAAATACGAAAGACCTGACAACCGCCTTTGGAGCTGTTCTGTCACGCATGTACTTTTGTGCTCGGCACAGACTGTGACACTGAGTGAGACTCGTGGAGACGCACCGCTCCCTCCGCCACGCGACACGCACATGGGGGCGTCCGTTCCCCAAGAGCCAATTCAACGAACACAACTCATCAGCGGTGTCCACATGAACGTTTTCACCATGTTTTACTATTCCTCAAAACAAATTCAAATGCTTACCAGCACCTCAGATGAATAATTTAGATCTGTCTACGTATTTATTCATTTCGTTATACAGACGCAGTCACTTACAAGACGATGGATCGTGAAGTATCCAGCGAAACGTTTTTTCCTCCTGCAATCAAACACTACCTACTTCTTTATTTTTTGTAATTTCAGGACAGAGAACTGTTCTCTCAGAGGACAAGACCTGGTACCAGGAGAAGGGTAAAGGCTGGGAGGCTTCCCCAAACTCTTCAAGGGTTACCTTCCATGCCAGTGAAGCGTTACCCTGAATTATGCGTAAAATAGACACAGCTGTAAAGAAATCACACACCTGTCTTCGCTAGTGTCTTCTGTGATTGAATATGGCGACTTAAAAAAGGAAACATAAAGTGACTGCGAAACTGCCCTAAAGGGAGATTCCATTCTCTTCCATAGGTTTCACCAAACCCCAAGACGGCTGCAGATTCTCTTACTAGACACGCTAGCTCTGTTCAGCAGTAGTTTGGAATTTCTGATTAAATTGGTTTTGAGGGGCGCCTGGGTGGCTCAGTGGGTTAAAGCCTCTGCCTTCGGCTCAGGTCACGATCCCAGGGTCCTGGGATCGGGCCCCGCATCGGGCTCTCTGCTCGGCAGGGAGCCTGCTTCCCCCTCTCTCTCTGCCTGCCTCTCTGCCTCTTGTAATCTCTGTCTGACTTGTGATCTCTGTCTGTGAAATAAATAAATTTAAAAAAAAAATTGGTTTTGAGAGGACCGTGACTAAGGAATTTTATCCTAGTGTTCAGGGCAACCAGACTTCAGGCAACAGCACAAATAAAGACCCACGATAAGAAGTAAAATGTAAGTGACATGCAGTGTTACATACATATTGTACCTTGAAGGCTACAGGAGGAGAACAAGCAGATTTCAAGTTCTAGGATTCTGTCTTCTGCTTTTTAATTCGCAGACCATGGGAGACATGAAAGAATCAACTGATCAAAATGCAATCATTCCGTACCTTTCCTTATTTTCGGGTTGGACTGGACTTCCAGTATCACGGTTGTCACTGTATCTGCGTACATGTCATTGGAAGGGTTTGCCAGCCACTGCGAAGCAAAAGGCAGAATTAGGAAGGCGTGAATAGGGCTGACCACAAAAGCCGTGAGAGCTCCCCGCTCATCCACGGACTGTACATACCTGTTTGTGCATTTTCTCTGACTGTGAAACTAACTGAAATTAACAACGCTGGGCTTTTCTAAGATGTGCTGAGCACAGCCTTCCCGGCAAGGGCTTTGTGGGCATTCCCTCACCTGACCCTCGGAACACCTTCCTTTTTCAGAGGTCACCTGCATGGGCTAACCCAGCAGTAACTCCGGTGCTGGGACTCAAAAGCAGATCCCTGAGCACTGGGCCTCATAAGCACACAGCAGTAGTTCTAAACACTTTCTTTGGATTCCCACACGAAGCTTAGGACCCTTTGCTCCTGCACACGCCCAGGGCTCCAAGACCGTTTTCCTCGGGTGGGACCAGGTGAATTACTTCAGGAACAAATGCCTTCCTTAATGTGTAAGGGTACCCGGGGACTCAGTTGGCTGAGGGTCCAACTCTTGATTTCAGTTCAGGTCGTGGTCTTGGGGTCGTGAGTTCGAGCCCTGCACGTGGGCTCTACACACAGGAGGGAGTCTGCTTTAAGATTTTTTTCCTTTGTCCCTCTCCCAGTTTGCACATGTGTGCTTTCTCTCTCCCTCTCTCTAAAAGAAATGGTTAAAATATTTAAAAAAAATGTGTAAGAACAGAACAGTGGACCATCTGGATGGGGAAGTTACATCAGATTCTACCCCAAAGCAGAGGAACAGAAGAGGTATCTCCCTGGATCATTTAGTCCCAGGATTCACTCTGAAAGTCCTTCTCCAAACTTAACAGGTGCCAAGTTATCAAAATCAACCATCAAATTAATTTGGTGTCTGGGTTCCAAATTCTACCAGTGGGAATTTAAAATTCTAATAGTAGGAACCATACTCAACGGTTTCTAGCCTTTGTGTATTTGGGTGACCTTACTTTTGCTTATTTGAATTTTTAAAATTCCACTCTCTAAAGAGTGCTGCATGACCAGTCTATTTGTTTCAATGTAATAGAATTTGATTTTTATCTTGAGAACGTGGGCTCTTTTGATATAACTGAAGATATCCTGGGCGATCTCAGAATTAGTTGAAACTTCTCACATGAGACCTATATTCACTACATATACTAAATATTAAGCCTTAATTTAATATTAGTTTCCTTTCTTTTCTTTACAACCAGGTTCCACACCCAGTGTGGAGCCCAACGTGGGGCTTGAACTCATGACCCTGAGATCAAAACCCGAGCCGAGATCTAGAGTTGGATGCTCAACGAACTGAGCCACCCAAGGTGCCCCTGATATTAGTTTCTGTTATTGGAACTCATAGAAAATGCCCAGCTGTGTCATATTTTAAGCTGATTTGGGCAAGAAAAATATGCACATACATTATATATTTTTCCTGATTGAGAAGAAACAAATTTTCTGTACAATTATATGTGAAGTCTTAAAAAATTTTCCCCCTCCTGGTTAAGGTAAATAATCTTATCTTACTTCTAACACCACCATTCCTGGCTCCTGTATGACAGTAATATTCTTGAACACTTTCAGAGCAGGCTTTTCTTGAATTTCTAATTCTTCCACGTCACCTGAGAAAAAGAAATAACATCAAGATGTATATAATTTTCTGATAATCTTCCAGAGGCATCATTATTTCGTTTATAGACAGTTGAAATAAATTTGATACATAATAAAAAAGTTAATTTACTCATTTATGTGGTCAGATTTCAAATAACTAAGCTTTATGTGAATGTTTGTAGCAACTGAAATATCTCAACATGTATTAAAAAAATAACAAAGCAGGATTTACCTCGGACCTTCAACATTTTATCAGTCACTAACTTTGGTGACTGTCAAACATCTGTGTTTATATAAGAGATTTACCCACTAGCACCTTAAAATTTAATATGAGACTAGTCAGCTACTACCAACTAGTCACTTCTGCCTTCATCACTCTATAGGAATATTCTGCTATGAGGAGACTTTTCTGGTCCCCCCAGGAACCTTTTAATTAAGGGTTAATTCAGACATATTTTATTAACTTTCTGTGTTAAGACCTATAAATTCTGACATGAGGATGTGAAGTTAAAAAAAGATTTTCTTTCTACTGGTTTATTTTATGGTGGTATTTTGCTATCTGAATTATGAAGACCATATTAATAGAAAATGTAACTTGTTACTCACAGTTCCCGCTTATTAGAGGGAACCCACACCCTTTAACTTAGTTATTGCCCCTCATAATGTTCATGCACAAAAATCTCTAACTCAGAATAGTCTAATATGAAAACAGAACAGGTTTACTGTTCTACTGGCCTTTGGCCAGTGGTCATGTGTTCTTTTAAAACCTGCTGTATAGACTGATACTTGATGGAACCAGAAAACTTATTTTCTGAAAAAGAAAGAGATGAAATTTAGCAATAGTTTACAACAGCAGATTTTAAACACACGGAGCAAAGATTACGGATGTTCTTAGAATTTTCAGTGAATCAAGGATAAAAAGTATAACATAATTAAAAAAATTTATGAGTACATTTTCAAAAATTCACCTAAAGCTGATAACATGTCCAAGCAAAGTGCAAATAAAATTTGTACAAATTCCTGGACCATTACCCAAATTAATAACATCCTTTCCCAAATATACACGTATCTTACTCAAAAGCAGAAAACAATTTGGTGCATTTTAACAAATATACACACCTGTCAATTTCTGTAGCTGATAACAGAGCAAATTAAAAGGGCCGGTATAGGGAATGGCTTGGGTCTGTTTCACAGTGCTCATGGCCAAGTCAGTATAATCTGAAGAGGAAATGAGAATAAATACACTTTAAGTAACACTACGAGTTGCACAAAATGCAATCTGCAACCTACAATCTGCATGTACAGGGACAGAGGGGAGTTAAAGCAAGGTAAATACGAACATGTTTTTCTGGAAGCGCGTAGATGCTCCTTAATTTGTTCCCACCCCTACATTCCCCCCCTTAACTCCCTATGCCCACCCCTGCTCCCTGACTAGTTAGCTTATGCTTCAGCTGTACGACAGCAGTCTCACTGCCCTGGAAACATCAGGTCCCTGAAGGTGTCCAAGCCAGTATGCCAGCTGTCCTCCACTGTCTTCTGGGCTTGGCTACTCCTGACAATCCTTCACTGCAAGGTACAAATGTTGCCTGGTCTGCAAAACCTTTCTCGACTCTTCTAGACCAGTTCTCTCCTCATATATTTAGGCACTTCTCTGTGTCACTCATCAGCACGGTGACCAGCTCTGGACAAGAATGCTTCTCTCATGAGGCAGCTTTCCAGGGGATGGGGCTGGGCTTTGTAACGCATCTCTGGTCCTCCAGCACCCGGCACCCTCCAGCACCCAAGGCTCAGAATAAGACTGCTCTCACTGCTGGAGAGGGGAACAAGTATACCGCACCGCATCATGCGCTAAAGCTGATGGCTGGCCCAGCTCACAGAGGACGACCTAAACGCTGCTATTCCTTGTCCTTCTGCAGGCCCGGTCCAAGATGGTGGAGGAGCAGGAAGTCTAAATTTCACCTGGTCCCAGAATTTCAGCGAGACAGTTATCAAACCATTCTGAACACCTATGACCTCCACAGGAGACAGAAGAAAATAGCAGCAATTCTAGGAACAGAAAGGCCCCCACTTTCTGGAAGGCAAAATGTGCAGAGAGGTGAATCCGAGGAGATATATGGGAAGACAGACCGTGGGGCCGGCGGGGAGAGCCTCCGTCAGGGGGCTGCCGGCAAGTGAGAGAGGAGCGGAGCACAAAATCGGAACTTTTAAAAGTCCGCTCCGTGGAGGGATGCTGCTCTAGAGGCTAGGCAGGCCGTGGAACCCTTGCTGGGACAGTGTGGTCTCAGGACCCTTAGGGTGACAGGAAGACCTGGGGTGTCTGAGGGTGGCAGAGCCCCCAGGTATCGGAGCAGGGAAGCTGGTTGCAGAGGTGGAGCCGAGGGGGGCTCTCAGCTCGGGGCTGCCATAAACCATGATCCGATGCACACTCGGGCCACTACTCTTTGAGCAGGGACCCCACAAGCGGCCGATCCGGGAGACCCACCTTCCTCCTCCGGGAGGAGCAGCATAGCATGGGAGCACGGCAGGAATGTGCTGGGTTTGGAGACTCCAAACGGGGTCGGGCGCCAGAGACAGAAAGGCTTGGTCACAGGCCGGGTGGGCTCAGAGAGCAGCCAGAGACCAGGGAGACCGGGGGGATTGACTGCTTTTCTCTGAGGGCGCACTGAGGAGTAGGACCCTGAGCTCTCGGCTCTGGGGCTCTGGGACAGAGATTGGGAGGCTGCCCATTCCCGGCCTCCAAAGCCGGACAGAAAGCGAAAAGCATTCAGGGAACAAAAGCTCCCAAGAGCGAACCCCAGCAGATTGCTTAGCCTGGACCCTGGCAAGGGTGGGGCAATTCTGCCTGCGGCAAAGACACTTGAGAATCACAACAGGCCCCTCCCCCAGAAGATCGGCAAGAACATCCAGCCAAGACCAAGGTCACCGATCAATGAGACCCAGAGAACTTCAGAGCTAGGGACATACAGCACAGAGAATTCATGGCTTTTCCCCATGATTCTTTAGTCTTCCAAAGTTGAATTTTTTCTTTATTATTTTCTTTCTCTTTTTTCTGAATTTTTCTTCTTTTCCTTTTTCAATCAACTTCTTATCAATTCCCTTTTTAAAAAATCTTTTTTAATTTTCATTTTTACAGTCAGGTTCTATCCCTTCATTGTCTTTAACCTTAGTTTTTATATACATATAAGTTTTTCTTTCTTTAAAATTTTGGGATGTAGGTTCTTCTAACAGACCAAAATACACCCTAAATCTAGTGTATGACTTTGTTCTATTCACCTGCCTCATCACATTCTCTTTCTTTAAATTTTTGTTTATTTTTAAATTTTTCATCTTTCTTTTTTCTTCTCCTTTCATAAAGCACTCATACTCTATTAGCGCTATATGCATAAAATGGAGCACAGTTATTTAACCTAATCCCATACGTACTGCAAAAGTAATGGCCCCCAGCATTTACACAGGCACACAACATAGAGGCCCAGCAAGCGATGTGAAAGTCTAGGTCTTAAGGATCAAAATGGACACGTGGGGAGTCCAGTTACTTCAGAAAATAAAAGTATGACGATTCCATTGTGAAAGGTGGAAAACAGGCTTGTCAAGGGTCAGCAGGAGTGGTTAACCTTGGAGGTGAACTTATGCTCCCAGTTAAGAAAAAAGGTCACCAAGAATTCAAACACTATGTGGATTAGTAATTCAATTTTTATTACGTGGCTGTTACTTAAAATCTGGCCACTAGGAAGAGAAGTGTTCATAGATTTTCTTTCAATGTAAAAATCAATTTATATTTGACATTTAATGGTATACTTACTGGAGAGGTCACACGGAGAAAGTATGTGATAATTAAAGTTTCTTTTAACAAGTATTCCCGAGACCCGCTGGCCTTGTTCTGGTTTTTTGTCTGCTAAAAAGCCCATGACCTATTTAAAAAAAAAAAAAAGAAGGAGGAGGAGGAAATAGAATTTTGGAAAATGCAATTATTCAGATTACTCAATCATAATGATGACATTCAGGCATTTGAAAAGTTGGACACTTAACCAACTGTGCCTCCCAGGTGCCCCTCTAGTTAAAAAATTGTTAAATGCTGCTTAATATGTTTCTCGAAGGTTTATAATGCATAATGGCCTAATAAAAACTCTGGGGGACGCCTCGGTGGCTCAGTCAAGCATCTGCCTTCAGCTCAGCTCATGATTCCAGGGTCCTGAGAACGAGCCCTGCATCAGGCTCTGCTCTGTGGGGAGCCTGCTTCCCCTCTGCCTGCTGCTCCCCCTGCCTGCATGCATGCTCTGTCAAATAAATAAATGAAATCTTAAAAAAAAAAAAATTAAAAAACAAAAACTCTGAAAAGTCCTGCTGTAAAGAAATCAGCTTAATTTTGTTCAACTCCACCTCTCCTAAATTGTCTGACTATAAAATAGTCCTTCCTCCCCAGATCTCAACCAGCAGAGTTTGGGAAATTCAATTCTTAGATTCGTAACTAAATACATTTTTCTATAGGTACAAGGTCACTTCCATTAAACTGGATGCTGGAAAGTTTTGTGAATAGGAGTTAATTGAGGAGGAGACACAATCATCTGTCCTTCTTTGGCAACAAAAGCCTCACATCTTAGCTTTTGCTGACTTTTTTCCCTCATGAACTCAACTGCAAGGAAGGATATTCGTCCTTTAGCCTTCTCACATCTGGCTCACTATATATTACAAGAATTGCTATAAAGTTGCTCATTAATACATGTCTGATCTTTAAAACTTCAGATAAATCATGAAACTTTTCCTTAGACGTATCTTTAAAAAAAAGTCTTAACAGGAAGGACAAATACAGAAACTTTACAGCATCCCTCTAAAATCTCAGGTAAGACTTTTTTTTAAAAAAAGATTTTATTTATTTATTTGAGAGAGAGAATAACAGAGAGAGAGAGAGAGACAGAGAGAGAGCGCATGAGGGGGAGGGTCAAAAGAAGAAGCAGATTCCCCGCCAAGCAGGGAGCCTGATGCGGAACTCGATCCTGGCACTCCAGGATCATGACCTGAGCCGAAAGCAGTGGCTTAACCAACTGTGAGCCACCCAGGAGCCCTCAGGTAAGTTTTTTAACTATTTTATTTTTAAATCCTGAAAACACTATATTTTGCATCACAAATGGACAAATTTTTTAAGGTTTTTTTATATGTTCCATCATTCCACATTTATGTTTAAACACATGAGCCATCTTTGGATTCTTCTGGAGAACCAGCAGTGCACAGAACACTGTATTAGATATAGTAATAAGTATTTGTTTATTCTCAGACACAGGGAAGAAAAGGAAGTGGAGATGAGGATTACGAAGCTATCAAATTCAGGGGCACCTGGGTGACTCAGCTGGTTAAGCATCTGCCTTTGGCTCACGTCATAATCTCAGGGTCCTGGGATCAAGTCCCACATTGAGTTCTCTGCTCAGCAGAGAGGCTCCTTCTCCCTCTCCACACATTCTCTCTCTCCACTCTCAAAAAGTCAATAAAATCTTAAAAAATAAACAAAAAGCTAGAAAAAAAAGCTATCAAATTCAACTGCACTAAGATCTAAAATACTTGAAAACTTTCTGTGTGAAGAAATGAATTAGTAGGACCAGAAGACCTAAAAAAGTATATGGATAAAATTCTTATACTATACTAAGTAGACAGAAATCATCATTAAGGACAATATCTTGCTTTGATGAAAAGAAGTCTTATTATTTTTAAGAAGCATACATTTCCTTTTAGAAAGGCCTGGATAAGATTAGAAACTACAACCTTGTTACCTTGGCTAGTTTTTCTCCTCTGAAATTCAAGGTCACAGCTTCTGTATTCCGAGGATTATGAACCTCTATGTGAACTTCATCGTTGTCCTCATATTCTCGAATCAGGGCTGCTTTCAATCTGGCCATTTCGTTTTGTTCTCCATGGACTAAAATCTACACAAAATGAATGTAAGAGACCACAGGGAAACATCCTGAGTGCGGCTTCACGATGGCCCCCACCTGACTTCAGTATGTGAAACAGACATATACTTGACGTTATTAAACTTAACAACTTTGAAGTACACTTATTTTCATTCTGTTTGGCTTTAAAAATCCTGAAGCGGAACTATTTTAAGAGAGAGTAAAGACCCTTCTACTTCAGGTGTTCCCACTAGTGAGATACACGACTTTAGAGAAGCTGGACTTTTTCCAGACTTCTATGCTCGACTGTAAAGGACTGCGCCCATGACGTCTGTAACCCCCGCCAGCTTCAGATGCAGGATTCTTGCACGAAACCATTGCTACTCTTACTAATGCAGAGTTTCCTTTAGGTCTCTTAATACAAGACATTCAAAAGAAGTTTCTTATGGGGGAAGAAAAAGACTTCTGGTATTTTCTTCCATTTATTATAGTAATACCAAATAAGATATTTCTGAACCAAATGAAATTACCTTTGAGGGGTATTTACAATAACTGTATTAGATACCGGCCTCTTTCCATTCACTTCTATAATCTGTATTTTACAAGACAGATCATTCTTAACCTACAGACTCCTGGTAGATGATTTCTCGCCTGGGCTCACAGAATCCTACCCGGCAATCACTACCGGGCAGAGGCGTATGGCCGAGTAAGGAGCCCCGACCTTGAGGTCTGGCACTCAAACACAAATCCTGGCTCCTTAAGCATTTCTGAGCTATGTCGACTTGGGCAAGTCACTTAACATCTACAAACAGTTGTTGGTTGTAAGGGGTAAGCAAGTTGATGCACGTAAACCAGAGTACAGGGTGCCGTGCTGGCTCAGTCGGTAAAGCATGTAACTCTTGAGCTCAGGGTTGTGAGTTCGAGCCCCATGTCAGGTGGAGAGATTACTTAAAACATGGGTACAGTACCTGGCACACGGTAAGTAATAAACACTAGCTGTTACTTGTCATTACCCCTAACACTATTGTTACTCTATCATGCAGATCATACTTTTGCTGACCTGGTTATTGAAGGAAAGCAAGCATCGAGTTCAATCCAGGAATTTAAACTGTCAGCAGAGAGCGAGCCTGGAGAGCAATGAAATGGGACTGAGGAAGAGGCGATGGAGACAGCAAAAAGGGCAATACGGTCCCTCCTCGCCGGCGGGCGCTTCCATGACCCACACACACAGGGGGCCTGGGAGGGGCCCACACGTCACGAAATCCGACAGTTCGCAAAGCCAAAGAGGAGGCGAGAGATCCTTCTCCACCCAAGACTCTGCTTACTGAGTAAGGGCCACTGGGAAAGCCCTGCGAGGACTCCCGGGCCAGAAAGAACTCAAAAATGAACAGAAGAGCACACGAAAGGATGCTCCATACCACGAGTCATTAGGAAAGTGAGAACCAAAATCACAACGAGATGCCGCTTCACGCTCACTAGGAGCAGCTGTGATTACAAAAGGCAAACGGCAAGTGTTGGCGAAGATGCGGAGAAATGGGAACGCTTGTGCCCTGCCTGGGGAGGGGGGACGGGGGGACGCAGAATGGCACAGCCACCTCGCGAAGCCGAACGAGCCCCCGAGCCGGCGAGCCCACTCCTCGGTTCATATGCTGAAGGAGGGAGAACAGGGCCTCACACAGATGCTCACAGGCCAGGGTTCACCGGGGCGTGTGTACACAGCGTGCCTGCGTGTGGTCTATACAGACAGCGGAACGTTGTTCACCCGCGCAGAGGAAGGGAGTCTGATTCGTGCGACTATATGGACGGACCTTGAACGCATTCCCTTAAGTGCTGTAGGATTTCACTGACATGCACTGTCTAGGCCAGGCAAATCCAGAGAGACAGAAAGTGAACTTGAGGTTACCTGGGGCTGGGGAGGAGGAAATGGGGAATTTTTGCTGAGTAGGCAGTTTCTGTTTGGGGCGATGAAAAAGTTTGGGAATAGGGGACGGTGACGGTTGCACAACACTGTGATTGTGATGCACACCATGGAATTGTACAGATAAAAATGGCGACTTCCATGTCACATATATTTTACCACAATGAAAAAATTTAAGGAGAAAAAGACTAGCAAAAGGCTATTTCCTCTAAACTACTTTTCAATAAATCTAGAAAGGGCACCTCATCTGATCCTCCCTGCCCAAAATTCCCCAAGTGTTCTGTTGATTAAAAATACTCAAAAAAAAAAATACTTTTTTTTTTAGCTTTCCCCTTATCCCTCCCCAATCCCACCAAAACAGAATTGTTACTTTTGTATTACATGAAACTTACAAATATAAACAAATCACATCAGTAAGGAGCTATGTGATTTCATATCTATTTGGATCTTTAATTTTTACTATTATAGGATCTTTCTCTTCTTTCCATTTTATTAAGCATTTTACTTCCTGCCAGGCACCATATTACATGCTTTAGATCTATGTTCTCTCATGCCTTCTTCACAATTACCTTATGAGGTATTCTTATCCCTAATTACTAATAGGGCACAGAGAGGTTAAGTAACTTGCTCAAGGTTACCCAGCATGTAAGAGATGGAGCTGAGATTCAAAACAAGCAGCACAAGCAAAGCCTGTGCTCCCAGGTTGCGGGAGAGGCTGCAGAAAATGACAGAAAGAGCACTGGAGTTGGGATTAGGGGATCTGATGAGGGACTTCGGGTAAATGGAGACAGAGTGCACAGCTTGCCTAACTCAGAAGGGAACGGCAAAGGCCAGGTCCAAGTGCTCCCAGAAACGCTTTGTGAAAAAGGCCACCTTAATGACAGGCAGTGTTTGATTTGAAAACCAGCTGCGGTTTCTGGGGTATGTTTTCTTCCTCTTTAATGTTATAAGTCAAAGTCATAGACTAACCACATGAGGCGGTTTCAAAGCACGAATAAATTCACTGGTTTGCTGGTAATCTGTGTGAGCAGAGAAAGAAATGTAATCAACAGACATTTTCAGTGGTAACTTCTGTCCAGACATGGTAGTGATTTCTTCTGGCTCAGACATGATATGCTGTTAAAAAACAAAACAAAACAAAAATAAAAGAAACAAAGCAAATAAACTACCCAATCAGAAAAGAAAAGTACATTTTCTATTTGTTAATGCAGCCACAAACTCTTACGTTAAATTTGGGACCTTTAGCACGAAAAGCATTCTAACCATTGACTTAGTAAATATCAAATACTTATTTTCTTGGTCAAGCAAATATTTAATTAGGAAAGTAAGTAGATTAACTAAAATTCAATGTACTTGGAGTACTGGAAGTGGCAATTGTAACTTATGGCCAGAAAGGCAAACTTGGATTCCCAGCTATTGTCCTGCTATAAAAGTCACTTTTCAGACAGATGTGTTTCTGTTCTGGAAATCTATTTTAAACACATGATCAACACTGTGTGACTTGAGAATACCCTAAAGTAATAAAAAACGGTCAAAATGGGGAATCAAAAGGTATTTTAAAAAATAAGGCAAGTTCTACAAAGAGAAGATAAGAGGATGCGAGGCTTGGATGTTCAGAAACGGCCTCTAGAGCTCTGCACGCATTTCCTACCATGTGCACATCCCCGAGCTAGCATCGACTGTGTGTATCAGTAGGAAGATAGGCAATCGACCCAGACACCTCCTGTGACTTTTTTCAAGAGGACACATTGGCAAACTTCTTCTTCAGTGAATGAAGGCATCCATGTTTTTGCATTTGTCTCAAATCAGTTCCTTTCCATAGTTTTTACTGAGACCGGATGGGCGCTTCTCAGGCTTTAATGTGCCACCTTGGCAATTCTGATTAGGAATAACACAGTGGTCTAAGACCATGGCTGACCTTGGCAAGTGTCCCTTCCACACAGTACCCTGCTATAATGACGCCGTTCCTCTTATCCGTGCACCAGCTTTCAAAGAGCTCCCTGGATAGGCCACTCTGCATCATGCCTGGGGAGGCCATGACAACGCTGGGACCAATGTCATCGAAATGATCCATGCTCTAGGAGGGGAAAAAGGAACGGTAGAGGCATGCTGAGTACCAGGGTTCGGCAAGGCATTCCTCGTTTTTAAAGAATAACAAAAAGCTAGGTAAAAAGATTAATCACACTACTGAAAGGGTCTCGATGAAACTAGTAAATATTTTAAGTCCAGTTTCTAAGATCCTAAACAATTTAGGCTAGGAATGAAAGAGGATCAAAGTGATAAAAGGCAGTTAGTTCACAGTGACCTTTTAAGTCTCCTGCTGGTATTAATGGGCAGTAATAGGATCATTTTCATTGTAGATCTGCGGGCAGGAAAAAGCAAGAGTCAAACGGCTTTCTATCTGCCCAAGACAGAACTCGGAAAGAATTTTCCCCACTCACAATGGCCTTGTGTGCTTCATGAGTATTTTGAGCTGGCCTAGAAATCCAACCAAAAAGTCCAATGTTGTTTCTAGGGAAAACTTGGCTCTAATTCTTAAAAATTAACTTAAAAAACAGCATTTTATGAATAGAGCCTATTTATAACTAGAAGATGACTTATAACCTCAATTATTTGGGGCATCATTTGTAAGATTAAAGCATTAGTTTTAACAAAACAGTATTTTTCTAAAACTATTTTTTAAAAAAGATTTTATTTACTCATTTGAGACAGAGAAAGAGAGAGAGAGAGCAAGAGCAGGGGGAGAGGCAGAGCGAGAGGGAGAAGCAGACTCTTCCCTGAATTGAGAGCCCAACGTGGGGCTTGATCCCAAGACCTGGAGATCATGACTTGAGCCGAAGGCAGACGCCCAACAATCTGAGCCACCCAAGAGCCCCTAAAACTATTTTTTTAACGAAAGAAAATAAGATTTTGTTGTTTATTGGATGCTCTACAAAAGTAAACACGGAATTTTTCATACATGGAAGGTGCAAAGGGAATCAAAAAGATGATTAGGTTAGAGTAAGAATAGAAAAACTTAATATATAATGTAACATATTTTTCTCATCAGGACTTTCTGTTTCTACGGCAGAGAGACCCAACTTAATCAGCATGGTAAATACTGAGAATGTATGCAGACTTGGAACAAGGGGCAAAAGCTGTTGAAGCGGGAAAGAATGCCAATTGCTAAGTTTTTGTCTTCCCGCAGAAAAACGTGCCGGCTAGAGACAGCAAGACCCCAGCAAGGACTGGGCCCCAGAACGGATGGCAGGCAGCTGTGAGTGCTGCTGACTCACTTATGATCCCGGGTCCCTCTCCAGCACTCACCTTGAGGTTACTAATGTGCTTGAAAACAAAGGGATTATTGATGTTGATCTGTTTGCGGATTTTGTCATTCATGGCATTTACGTACGTCTGGTACACGGCCATGCACTTCTTGGCCAAAGAGGATGCGTAGTATATGGGAATGTCATGGAGTTCTGGGTGATTCTGCCAGTACTCATCTAGACAGATTTTATAAGAAACAAATTGCATTTTGTTATGTGGGGTAAAAAGTTCAAATAATAAATGAATTTTAAGAAATTCAGACAACCAAGAAATAAAGCATAGAATTATGTATATACGGATTTACAAAACTATATATATAAATACTTACACATTTACACAACTACGTATATCTATCTCCCTCTCTCGCAATTTCTACAAATGACTAATTCATGTGTTAACAGCAAAGATAATCAAGGTTTGGAACCCCCTGGAGTGTTAGAAATACAATTTGTAATTACGAGCTCACAATTTGTTCAACATGGCCGCTACGTCTGCAGTAATTATCACCCTGGTTAAGGGTAAGCCACATTTAAGAGACTGACGTGCACAGGGATGGAAAGGGGGGGATGGGGGTACTGGTGTTGCAACTTGGTTGTTTCCCTTGAGGCCACCTCCTTTCTCCGGTCCCTTCTGGGCCTTTCAGCAAGAGGCCTCGTCCTTGTGGCTGTGCACCTGGTAGGCCTCTCACAGGGCCTGGCCCTTGGCCCTGCCTGTGGATACCCAGGTAACAGTAAGTGGGGGGTCCTTCCTGGGACACATTCCTAGCGGATCTTGCCTCCTGCCCACAGGAGAGGCCCTGTTCCATGCTGGATGGTCTGGGGACACGAATACCTTCCAGTACACTCAGTCTCGCTTCAGTCAGTCAGCTTGCTGTAGGCTGCTTGTAATCCGGGCTCTACCTCCTGCCCCTTGGTTTCCCTAGTGGCTCTGCAGCTCGGAGGCAGGGATGGCGAGCAGCACCGGCAGCGGCTGCCGTCTACTGGGCATGCTGAGCAGGGTTCCCAGAGTGTCGGCACCCACAGACCACACCGTACAGAAGGAACAGAGGCTCAGAGATACAAATCCCTTGCCCAAGATGCACACACCAGAATGTGGGCAGCTAAGATTTGATACCCACGGGTGGTCCAAGGCTCTGGGATGCAGCCTCTGATTCGAAAGGGTGCTTCTTGCATTCAACACATGTTGGCCTCTCTTGTGCTCTAGCTCTGGGACAAGGGGCAGAGGCTATCATGGAGCCTCGGGAGGGATTTCCAGGCTCTGAAGGCTTCCTACGTGCCCAGCCCTGGCTAGGCTAACATTTTTTTTTTCAAATTGAAGTACACTTGACATATGATATCCTATTAGTTTCAGGTGTATTTCACAGCAATTCAGTATTTATTATACACTACAAAATGATCCCCATGGTAAGTCTAGCTATCACCAGTCACCAGTTATTATAATACCACTAACTATATTCCCTATGCCGTAGATCACATTTCCGAAACATCTTTATCGTCTAAGTGGAAGTCTGTACATCTTTTTTTTTTTTTCAAGTTTTTTTTTGTTTTGTTTTTTTTTTTTTTTTTAAGATTTTATTTATTTATTTGTCAGAGAGAGAGAGAGGGAGAGAGAGCGAACGAGCACAGGCAGGCAGAGTGGCAGGCAGAGGCAGAGGGAGAAGCAGGCTTCCTGCTGAGCAAGGAGCCCGATGCGGGACTCGATCCCAGGACCCTGGGATCATGACCTGAGCCGAAGGCAGCTGCTTAACCAACTGAGCCACCCAGGCGTCCCAAGTCTGTACATCTTAATCCCCTTTACCTATTTTGCTTGACCCCTAAGCCCTCCCTCGTCTGGTTAACTAACAGTCTGTTTCCTGTATCCAAGAGCCTCTTTCTGTTTGGTTTGTTTGTTCATTTTTTTTTTTAGATTCCACATGTTAAGTGAAGTCATACGGTCTTTCTCTCTGACTAATTTCGCTGCTTAATACCCTCTAGGTCCACATGTGTTGCAAATGGCAAGACAGTTCTTCTTTATGGCGGAGAAACACTGTCCATTGTCTCTATATACCACATCTTCTTTATCGTTCATTCATCAGTGAACACTTAGGTCATTTCATGTCTTGGCTATTGTAAACAATGTTGCAATGAACTATGTCTTTACATTGGTGTTTTCATTTTCTCTGATAAAAACCCAGAAGTAGGGCTGCTGGATTGTATGGCCTTTCTAGTTTTTATTTTATGAGGAGCCTCCAAACTGTTTTCCAGTGGCTGTACCAATTTACATTCCCACCAACAGTGCACAATGGTTCCCTTTTCTCCATATGCTCACCAACATCTTTTTTTTTTTTTCTCGGTCTTTTTGGAAATAGCCATAGCCAATCTAGCAGGTGTGAGGTGGTATCTCACTGTGGTTCTGATTTGCAGTTCCCCTGATGACGAGTGATGTTGGACATCTTTTCATGGGCCTGTTGGCCATCAGGATGTCTTCTGTGGAAAACGTTTCTTCCAGTCCTCTGCCCTTTTTTAAAATCAGGTTGTTTTTTGATTTTAAGTTGTGCAGGTTCTTTATATATTTTGGTCATTAACCCTTTATCAGATGTATGATTTGTAAATATCTTCTCCCATTCAGTAGGTTGCCTTTTCATTTTGTTAAACATATTTTAGAGTTCAAGAAAATTAGCCTGGCTCTAAATTAAGCTTACAAAATCAAAACTTATTTCCTGAAAAGAATATTGTGATCACATGGAAGCTTTTAAAAACAATTCAATAGAAGTTTATGGTGAGTAACAAACCGTAACTTATTACCTTAGAGGGACACTAAATTCTGGCATAGCTTTAAATAGAAATGTACTCTCAATATTTCAAAGACTTATCAAAATTAGGATTTTTGTAGTCAGACTTTGTTAGTTACAAAATAGGACTGCCAGAGTTAAAATTGTTACTGAACACTCAAAAACAGGGTAGTCAGGGTGCCTGGGTGGCTCAGTGGGTTAAGCCTCTGCCTTTGGCTCAGGTCATGATCTCAGGGTCCTGGGATCGAGTCCCAAGTCAGGCTCTCTGCTCAGCGGGGAGCCTGCTCCCCCACCCCGCCCCCCCACCCCACCTGCCTCTCTGCCTACTTGGGATATCTCTCTGTCAAATACATAGATAGAATCTTTAAAAACAACAAAAACCAAAAACAGGATAGTCACATTATTGTTTGACTATATTTTTTAAAAAGCTGCCAGTTTCTGATAAAAAAGGAAAACTGTGTGGGCAATACACCTTTAAAGGACGTCTCATTTTGGACAAAAACTCTCATGAAATTCCAAAATATTGTAAGAGTAGAATGGCCAAAAGATATCATTTATTCTCCTAGGCACACCTGCATTTAGGAAATGTATTAAATGCCTAGTATCCAATTTACATTTATTATTTCCTTTTTTTAAAAAAGATTTTATTTATTTAATTGACAGAGAGAGACACAGCGAGAGAGGGAACACAAGTAGGGGGAGTGGGAGAGGGAGAAGCAGGCTCCCCACTGAGCAGGGAGCCCCATGTGGGGCTCAATCCCAGGATGCTGGGATCATGACCCGAGCCGAAGGCAGATACTCAACGACTGAGCCACCCAGATACCCTACATATTATTTCTAATTTTTAAAAACAACCTTATGAAGATTCATCTCCATCCTGCAGATTTTAGGAAACAGGCTTAAAAAAAGGTTGAAGAGTTGGGAATGTTATTTTTTCTACTTGTCTTATTAGTGAAAACTCTGTAGAAGGATAGGGACTTTTCCTGTCATGCACGTGACAAATCTATTTCCTGCTTTGCCCTCTGGTTTATTCTGCTCATGTTTTTACAGATGTAATTAAAGTTAATAGTGTCAAAGTTTTCTATACACTTTTATTTATTTCTCAAATACCTTGCAATGCATACTACATCCCAAGGTCATATCACTTCTCCTATTTTTTTGTATTTTTATGGACAAATTTCAAATGTCAAAGAAAAGTTAAATAACTTGGCCTCAAGATCACATGGCTAGAACACAGAAGAGGTTTGAAACCACTCGTCCCAATGACCATCCTGTCCGTTATGCTACATCGAAAGGGAGAATTTAGGGGGAAAGGAATAAGCAACCGAGTAGAGCAGTCCTGGTTCAGAAAAGGAATCAGAACACACGCCCTGATGGTAGACTCTCCAGAGAAAAATGCTGAATGCCAAGTTAAACTTGAATTTCATATAAAAGAAAAAAACGTTTTCAGGGTAGGAATATGTATTAAATATCCGAGACACTTCTGCTAAAATATTATTTGTTATTTATCTGAAATGCAAGTTTAGCTGGCTGTCCCATATTTTTATGTGCTGAATCTGGCAACCCAATGTGATGGTAACAACATGGTTTCCCCTTCCCAGTTTCCTCTGTTCTTTAAATTACTTTGTTATGGAGACTTTTCTTTTATGTATTTACCTTATTTTATTGGGGTAATGAGAGAGGGAGAAGCAGGCTCGATCCCAGGACGCTGAGATCATGACCTGAACCCAAGGCAGGCGCTTAATGACTGAGCCACCCAGGTGCCCCTATTTTATTTTAAAGATTTTACTTATTTATTTTTGAGAGAGCAGGAGCCAAGGGAGGGGGAGAGGGAGAGAGAGAATCTCAAGCAGGTCCCCCACTGAGCACAGAGCCCCACGCACGGCTCGATCTCACAATCAACACTTCTAAGGATGAGTTTGACGTGCAGTGAGGAAAAAAGACCGGGAGAAACCTGGACTGGCTAAGGATGCCAGGAATGCTGCTCCTACTATGTCCTATTGCTCACAGATGATCTTCTCCATTTTTCCTTTCCAGTGTAATAGGGATAGACTTATCCTTATCATCCTACAGATGGAGGTCAGGGCAAGAGCTTGATGTCACCATTTCTAGCTCTTCACACTGAAGCTGCAAACACAGTCTTTAAGAGGAGTGCTTTCCCCAAACAGCGTCACAGAATGTTCGAGTTAGAAGGATCATTAAGTATAAATATACACAGAAAGTGACACCTATTGTCCTCTGGTTACAAACAGTTACAGATGCTCATTGAAGCATTTGGAAAATAGAGAAAATCAGGAAAAAGAAATCACCCCCTTTCTCGCTGTCCAGATTTAACATCTTTCCAGTCATCTGTGTATTTTTATTTTTTATTTTTTATTTTTTTTCATCTGTGTATTTTTAACTAGGACTGGAGCATATACTGTTTTGAACCCTAATTTTTTTGTTCAATTGATATCTTATGTGAAAGTATACAATTACTCAACTGTGGTAAGACTTTTTTCCTACAAGGTGATATTTACTGACATGATAGTTCTTTAAAAATACTAAAATGATGGGGCGCCTGGGTGGCTCAGATGAGCATCTGACTCTTGGTTTCGGCTCAGGTCGTGATCTCATGGGTCATGGGATTGAGCCCTGTATCGGGCTCCTCGCTCCATGGAGTCTATTTGAGATTTTCTCCCTCTGCTCCTGCCCCCCAACCCATCTCTCTCCCTCTCTAAAATAAATAAATACATCTTTTTAAAAACTACTAAAATGATGAATACCCTTACTGATAAAATTTTCTTTGTATCATTTACTCCCACCCGCGGTACTGCTGGGTCAAAGGGTGACATATTTTTAGGACTCAGCTCACTGCAGAGTTCTGAGGCTGTTGGCAACTTCCAGAAAAGGGCACCACTTATATTCCCAGTAGAGGTGCCCAAGGGTCGCTGTTCCTCTGGGCTTTTGCAGCACTACGTATTTTTAGATGCAGAAAGGCAGAATGACCTATCCGAGGCCAGGCAATTACCTTGATAGAAAGGCAGTCCAAGATTTTGAGAATCCCCCTGCAAAAGGAAAAGGCGTACCTAAAATCAAGAGCAGCTCCTGAGCCCTTCCGAGAGCAAAGACGGGAATGAGACCTCGGCCCCCTCTGTTCACAATGTCGTGGACAGTGTTACAGAATCTTGCTTCTCGCTCTTCACGCTTCTCATGGATATGGGTCCCATAAGTAGATTCCTAAATGACACGTTGGAAGTATGAGACCAAGAATGACGATTCCCAAAGAACACGAAAGTTAAACATCAATAAAATGCAGCGGCAAAGTGATTCATTTCTCCATTAACGTGCCATTTACTTGAACACGCTGTGATAATACCAGCCGGAAAGGAGAGCAGCTAAAAATGTTAGAATTCAGATCTGCCTCTGCAGTAAGAAATTTTTAGAAAGAGGAATCGGGAAAAAATTTGAAACTGAATCTTCCCTGTTCAAGAGAATTCTTTTTTAAATCATTTTGCTTTGCATGGATGGGAAAAAGGGTATTTCTCCCATCTTTGATAAATCAGAACCTGTAAAACAGAAATAGATATTGTTTCTAATAGTTCTGTTTAAGAATATCCCTTAAACCTGACTAGGTCTGGCCCACTGGCCAGCAGCATGGGCGTCCCCGGGTGCTTGTTAGACGCGCTTAATCTTAGGCCCCAGCCCAGACCTACTGAATCCAACTCTGTATTTTAACAGTATGACCAGATGATTCATATGCAACATCAAAATTTGAGAGGTACTGCTCTAAAGTACCAGATATAATGAAAATAACTTTTTTCTGATGGTTAAAAAAAGCAACGAAAAACTTCCCTTAAATGAACATCAATTTATATGTGGGGTACCATTAGCTGAGTGAAAATGAATGCCTTTATGTGTTGCTTAGGGACAGCAATATGCCGGGGTCTCTCATACTTGGGCGTTGGGGGATGTTACAGGTGGTGAGGGAGAGACAGACAGTTCTTCCATCTTATTAAATATATATGGTATTTTTATATATATATACACACCATAGGCCCGAAAGATCTCTCTCCTAATCCCTGACCTCACTGTCACCAATACACATTTTTTAATTTGTTTTTCGTCAGCCACCACCCTAACCCTCACCAAAAGCTCTGGACAGTGACTTGCAAACTAGCAGGCAGCTAGACCACACACACACATCAAGTTAGCGGGAGCGATGAGCTGAAAAGACAGTGGGGTCACACCATTTCTATAAAACCCCCTTAAGATGTTCTATGAATTTGGGGTAATTCTCTTAGACAAAAATACTTAGTGTTTAGAGGAGGTGGCCTATCATCTCTGATAGGAGACCAGAGTTAACACATTGAACAGCAAGAAGGTGGAGCTGTGCTAAGAGAAGCAAAAAAAAAAAAAAAAAAAAAAAAAGAATTAATACTAGTAGGGGCACCTGGGTGGCTTAGTTGGTTAAGTGCCTGCCTTTGGCTCAGGTCATGATCCCAGTGGAGTCCTGGGATCGAGCCCTGCATTAGGGTCCCTGCTCAGCAGGAAACCTGCTTTTCCCTCTCCCTGCACCCCTCTCCCTGCTTGTGCTTTCTCTTGCTCTCTCTCTCAAATAAAATCTTAAAAAATAAATAAAAATAAATTAAAAAAAAACTAGTTCATTTACATCTGATAACTAATATTATGAAAATGATATCATGGTATTTTTTCCCCCACTGGAAAAAATCCTGCTTCCATTACACTAATTAAAACAAATAGCACAAATACTTACAATAATAAGAATATCAGGTTTAATATTGGGAATTTCAGCTGCCATTAAGTGTCTGTCTTCTTGTCTTGAGAAATCACCTGTGTACAAAAGCTGTGAAAAAAATAAAGCTAGACAGGATTTTGGAAGGTTTTGTTTTACTAGTGAAGACATTAAGCTCATAAAATCTAAAGGTGAAGTTCAGTAGAAAAAACAGCCTACAACTGATGAAATTTAGATGCAGTACTTAATTATGTGTAATTCAAAGTGTGTATCTCAGTTCAGTTACATAAACCATCCAGTGTTTCCATTATTCACTCTAACTTGGGGGAATGATAGACTCCCAGACGCACCCAGCACAGACAACCCGTGCATTAATAAACCCAAGAAGTGCTCTGAACACCAGGTACAAAAAGGGCATGATGAGGAAAGAAATCTACTGAGGTATATGGAAAAACCATCTAAAGTGTAAGACAAAAACACAGGGTATGCATCAAATTTCACATGGGAGTTCAGATCTGCATTTGGGCTTTCTGCTTATTTTTTTGTGCCTCTGAGCAAATGGTAAGAATAAATGATTTAGTAGTACTTAGTACAACTGGATGTGTAAACAGTTCAAATCAATGAGCAGCTGCTAACAATTCAAGGCAATATTACTCCAGAGCATTGACTCTCAGCTCTACCTACACAGAGGAATCACCTAGAAAACTTAAAAAGGAAGGAAAAAAAAAGGCCAAGGCCACACCCTCAGAGTCTGATTTGATGAGGTTTTTTTTTTTTTTTTTAAGATTTTATTCATTTATTTAACAGAGAGAGAGAGATCACAAGTAGGCAGAGAGGCAGGCAAAGGCAGAGAGGGAAGCAGGCTCCCCACTGAGCAGAGAGCCCGATGCGGGGCGCGATCCTAGGACCCTGGGATCATGACCTAAGCCGAAGGCAGAGGCTTTACCCACTGAGCCACCTAGGTGCCCCTTATGAGTATTTTTAAACAGGGTCCCTAAGTGACTCCAACATGCAGCAGACGTAAAAGCTGGTGCTGTCATCCAACTACGTTTTACAAGGATGGTGGCAAGATCCATTCTGATGAACACCTGTCAATCATGCAACGCCCTGCCCCTTTCCGGGGCTTCCCGGTGAATCCCAGAACATCAAGGTCACAGGAATGCCCAACCAGGGTTGAACTCGAAACAGGTACAGCCATAAAGAAAGCTCTGCCCTCATCATTTTTCTAAAGGACCCTGGAAAGAATCAATCCTATGGCACTGTGAAGGAACTTTAGTCTTTTGAGAATCTTACTTTACTCTTTCTAATTTTGATACAGGAAGTCTCACTGTGGGGGTATGAACTGTGATACCCCCTGGGCGCCTGGGTGGCTCAGTGGGTTAAAGCCTCTGCCTTCGGCTCAGGTCATGGTCCCAGGATCCTGGGATCGAGCCCCATGTCGGGCTCTCTGCTCAGCGGGGAGCCTGCTTCTTCCTCTCTCTCTGCCTGCCTCTCTGCTTGCTTGTGATCTCTGTCTGTTAAATAAATAAATAAAATCTTTAAAAAAAATAAATAAAAATAAAAGGAAAAAGCATCAACTAAATTTTATCATATGTTCAGTGTTTGACACCTCGCAGTCCTAGGGAATTTCCTTCAGTGTCACTCGGGGGCACAAAGCTCTCTCAGATTTCTCTTGGGGACGAAGCCGTAAGAGCGAGAGTACCTTCACACCCGCAATCTCAATCATGAACATGGCAGCTCCGAGGACGTGGCCCGCGTGGTAACACCAAAACTTGATTCCTGCAACTTCTTTAACTTCATGGAAGTTGATGGTTTCAATTTTGTCCATACTCTCTTCCAGATCTGTCTCTGTATACAGCATGTCGTCTGCTGATATATTACTAAATATTTAAAAAGGCCAATACAAACAATTAAGGGCAAGATTTTTCAAACTCTTTGAACTCGAAGAGATTGTCTGTGAATGGAAGAGCCACAAAAGTTCTTTCATTGTATGGATTATGCTACTTAGAATCTCTTGGACATTTTGGGTATTTTTTGACTCGGTAGTTATAATAATAAAAAGGTTTGGTGTGTAGAGCTATAAAGCGTGATTTTAAGCAAAGTGCATAGTACTCTTATGATAGTATTTCTCAATGTTTTTATCTGCCCCAACACTCCTGAGAGATAAACTCGATCAGACACTCACACATACTGAACCACAGCAGAGTTTCCCATCAGGATATGAAAAGACTTCTCTACAAAATGTAGTATAAGTTTTCTCCTGGAAATTATGCTAATGTACTTCTAAAAAAGCAAAAGGGAGTGGTGGTTAAGGCCACAGACTCTGGTGCCAGATTGCCTGGGTCCAAATCCCAGCTTTGTCTCTTACTGTGACCATCACAGGCAAATCACCTAACCTCTATGTGTCTCAGTTTCATCATCTGTAAAATGGGATTCATAACAGAACCTACAGCATGAAGGCAAGATGAAGATGAGTTAACATATGTTGAGAAGTGAGGACTACGTCTGCACCTGGTTAGCATTATTTAAGTTGTGAGCAGTATAATTACTAAGGGTAACTCTTCCATTCTTTTATATGTGAAGAATAACAAATTGCCTCTGAGCTACTTTTGGAATATACAGATGTAAACTTTTGAAGGCTAATAATTTATGCTGTAGGTATCATAAAAATGCTTCTAACTTTTCTGATTATCCTCTTATAACTAGGAAAAAAAGTCCTCAGGAATCTTTTTCATTTAAGATAGTAATCTGCTTTGATCAAATACTCTAAAATAAGATTTCGGTCTCTATCAGTGTATCATGTGCTTGATCTTAAATTTTAATAAAATCATAAAATTCTGTTTACAAAAATTGTTAGCATACCTTATAATTCACCTAAATTACAAAGATTTAAGGATGTAAAAACTTCATAAAGACTTTATGGTCAGGAAGGTGCTGCATACATGATAGGTATTCAAGGAGTTGATATTGAATGACAAATTAATGACAGCCTTGTGAATAAAAAAGAGTGTCTCACTTCCAAACACAAAACGGTCCATATCTTGAATTTTATGTATTCAGTAGAAGCAAATTCCTGTATGAATCTAATAAAGCAATTTACCTGACTTTGACATAATCTGAAAGAAGCCATCTATAAATAGCTTTTGTGGCATGAGTCATAAACGTTCTTCCTTTGAAACTTGTCTTCTGTAGAAACCAGGGCAAAGCTCCACAGTGATCCAAATGGAAACTTAAAGAGAAACAGAAAGAGTCTGTCAATTCTTAAAATACTATCCATCATATACCATATGAAATGAAACTGTGGCTCATTGTACAGACAAGTCCTATGTAACAGCTGCATATGAATAGTTTTAGACCATCAAGGGGAGGTTATGTGTAGAGGGAAGGAATGGAGCGCCCAGTTCTGCAGGGCTGCTAGCAAAGAGATCCCAAGACCCAGGTCACCACCCCAGCTGAAACTAAGAGCCAGAAGCTCAACTGACTGTTCTTTTGATTTCTATTTCATTGATTTCTGCTCTGATTTTATTAAATCACTTCTCTTGCTGGGTTTAGGCTTTATTTGCTGTTCTTCTCCAGCTCCTTTAGGTGTAAGGTTGGGTTGTGTATTTGAGACCTTTCTTGTGTCTTGAGAAAGGCTCGTAGTGCTATGTACTTCCCTCCTAGGACCACCTTTGCTGCATCCCCAAGGTTTTGAACAGTTGTGTTTTCATTTTCATTTCCTTCCCTGAATTTTGAATTCTTTTTAATTTCCTCGTTGACCCACTCATTCTTTAGTAGGATGCTCTTTAGCCTCCATGTATTTGAGTTCTTTCCAAGTTTCCTCTTGTGATTGAGATCCAGTTTCAAAGCACTGCGGTCTGAAAATATTCAGGGAATGATTCTAATCTTTTGATACTGGTTGAGACATGATCTGTGACCCAGTATGGGATCTATTCTGGACAATGTTCCCTGTGCACTCGAGAAGAATGGGTATTCTGTTGCTTTAGGATGGAATGCTCTGAATATATCTGTGATGTCCATCTGGTCCAGTGTGTCCTTCAAAGCCCATTTCCTTGTTGATCTGTTTCGATGATCTGCCCATTGCAGTTGAGTGGGGTTTTAAAGTCCCCTACTATTACTGTATTATTATTGATGTGTTCCTTTAATTTTGTTGTTAATTGGTTTATATAATTGGCTGCTCCCACATTAGGGGCATTAATATTTACAACTGTTAGATCTTCTTGCTGGATAGACCCTTTAATTATGATATAGTGTCCTTCCTCATCTCTTATTACAGTCTTTGGTTTAAAATCTAACTTGTCTGAAATAAGGATTGCCACCCTAGCTTAGAACAGATCAATAAAACTAGGAGCTGGTTCTTTGAAAGAATTAATAAGATCGATAAACCACTGGCCAGACTTATCAAAAAGAAAAGAGAAAGGACCCAAATAAATAAAATCATGAATGAAAGAGAGATTATAACCAATGCCAAAGAAATACAATTATAAGAACATATTAAGAGCAACTATATGCCAACAAATTAGGCAATTTGGAAGAAATGGATGCATTCCTAGAGATGTATACATTACCAAAACTGAAACAGAAAGAAACAGAAAACCCGAACAGACCCATAACCAGCAAGGAAATTGAAGCAGTAACCCAAAATCTCCAAACAAACAAGAGTCCAGGGCCAGAGAGCTTCCCAGAGGAATTCTACCAAACATTTAAAGAAGAATGAATACCTATTCTTCTGAAGGTGTTTCAAAAAAATAGAAATGGAAGGAAAACTTGTAAACTCTTTTTAGGAGGCCAGCATTACCTAGATCCCAAAACCAGGCAAAGACCCCACCAAAAGGGAGAATTACAGACCAATGTTCCTGATGAACATGGATGGAAAATTCTTGCCAAGACACTAGCCAGTAGAATCCAATAGTACGCTAAAAGGATTATTCACCACGACCAAGTGGGATTTATTCCTGGGCTGCAACAGTGGTTCAACATCCACAAATCAATCAACGTGATACACCACATTAATAAAATAAAGGACAAGAATCATATGATTCTTTCAACAGATACAGGAAAAGCATCTGAAAAAGTACAACATTCTTTCTTGACTAAAACTCTACAGTGTATGGCTACAGGGAACACATGTCAATATCGTAAAAGTCATCTATGAAAAGTCCACAGCGAATATTACTCTCAATGGGGAAAAACTGAGAGCTTTCCCCCCAAGGTCAGGAACACAGCAGGGATGTTCTCTCTCACCACTGTTATTTAACATAGGACTAGAAGTCCTAGCCTCAGCAATCAGACGACAAAAAGAAATAAACAGCATCCAAATCGGCAAGGAAGAAGTCAAACTCTCACTCTAAGCAGATGACATACTTTACGTGGAACACCCAGAAGACTCCACCCCAAAATTGCTAGAATCATACAGGAACTCAGCAATGTGGCAGGATATAAATCAATGCAAAGAAGTCAGTTGCATTTCTATACACTAACAATGAGACAGAAGAAAGAGAAATTAAGGAGTCCATCCCATTTATAATTGCACCCAAAATTTTAAGATGCCAAATAAACCTAACCAAATACGCAAAGAATCTGTACTCAGAAAACTATAAAGTACTCATGAAAGAAATTGAGGAAGACACAAAGAGATGGATAAACATTCCATGCTTATGGACTGGAAGAACAAATGTTAAAATGTCTATGCTACCTAGAGCAACCCATACATTCAATACAATCTCTATCAAAATACCATCAACTTTTTTCACACAGCTGCAACAAATAATCCTAAAATTTGTATGGAACCAGAAAAGACCCCAAATAGCCCAAGGAATATTGAAAAGGAAAACCAAAACTGGCGGCATCACAATTCCAAACTTTAAGCTCTATTACAAAGTTGTAATCATCAAGACAGGATGGTACTGGCACAAAAACAGACACACAGATCAATGGAATAGAATAAGGAGCCCAAAAATGGACCCTCAATTCTATGGTCAACTAATCCTCAACAAAGCAGAAAAGAACATCCAACAGAAAAAGGACAGTGTCTTCAACAAATGGTGTTGGACAGCCACATGCAGAAGAATGAGACTAGACCGTTTCCTTACACCACACACAAAAATAGACTCAAAATGGATGAAAGACCTAAATGTGAGACAGGACACCATCAAAATCCTAGAGGAGAACACAGGCAGCAACCTCTTTGACCTCTGATGCAGCAACTTCTTACTACATACATCTCCAAGGCAAGGGAAACAAAGGCAAAAATGAACTACTGAGACTTCATCGAGATAAAAAGCTTTTGCACAACAAAGGAAACTGTCAACAAAACCAAAAGACAACTGACAGAATGGGAGAAGATATTTGCAAATGTCTTGTATCCAAAAATCTATAAAGAACTTACCAAACTCAACATCCAAAGAGTAATCCAGTCAAGAAAAGGGCAAAAGACATGAACAGACATTTCTCCAAAGAAGACACACAAATGGCTAACAGAAACATGAAAAAATGCTGAACATCACTTGGCATCAGGAAGTGATCAAGATCAAAATGAGATACCACCTTACACTAGTCACAATGGCTGAAATTAATACGTCAGAAAGGACAGGTGCTGGTGAGGATGAGGGGAAAGAGGATCCCTACTACACTGTTTACACTGTTGGTAGGAATGTAAGCTGGCGCAGCCACTCTGGAAAACAGTATGGAGGTTCCTCAAAAAGTTGAAAATAGAGCTACCCTATGACCCAGCAATTGTACTACTAGGGATTTATCCCAAAGATACAAATGTATGATCCAAAGGGGCACCCACACCCCAATGTTTATAGCAGCAATGTCCACAACAGCCAAACTATGAAAAGAGTCCAGCCGTCCATCAACAGATGAATGGATAAAGAAGATGTGGTTCATATACACAATGGAATACTACTCAGCCATCAAAAAGATGAAATCTTGCCATTTACAATGACATGGATGGAGACAGAGAGTATCATGCTAAGTAAGTCGATCAGAGAAAAATAATTATCATACGATCTCACTCATTTGTGGAATTTAAGAAACAAAACAGAAGAGCATAGGGGAAGGAAGGAAAAAAATGAGATAAAATCAGAGAGGGAGACAAACCATAAGAGACTCTTATCATAGGAAATAAACTGAGGGTTGCTGGAGGGGAGGTGGGGGGATGGGGTCACTGGGTGATGGACATTAAGGAGGGCATGTGATATAATGAGCACTGGGTGTTATATGACTGATGAATCACTGACCTCTACCTCTGAAACTAATAATATATTATATATTAATTAATTGAATTTAAATCAATTTTTTTTTAAAAAGCTCTACTGATATGAATAATGTTGAAGAAATAGGTACTGGTTCATCTGACACTGCATTATCTTAATGGATATATGTTTATATTTTCTGAGGAAGATGAATTCCATTTAATTGGAAATTGTTATTGCTTCAAAATAATCAGTGTAATGCAATACACTTCAATTTTAATAACTGGGTTTTTTTTTTTAAGATTTTATTTACTTATTTGAGAGAGAGAGAGAGAGAGAGCACAGAGGGGGAAGGATCAGAGGGAGAAGCAGACTCCCTGATGAGCAGGGAGCCCAATGTGGGGCTCAATCTCAGGACCTGGGATCATGACCCGAGTCAAAGGCAGTTGCTTAACCAAATGAGCCATCCAGGTGTCCTTTAGTAACTGCTTTAACACAGTTTTTAACACAGTTCTTGAAATATGAAAGAAACAGACAACAGTGTGTAACACTGTCTTTTTACAATAAAGTGTTACCAAGTGTCTACTCAAACTGAGGAAAATGTTGCAGTGAAAGAATACGTTGCAAGAAAAAAAAAAAAAAACCCTAAAGCCTTACCTTTGGAAAATAAGTGCTGGAAAATGGCCCAATTAAAAAAAAAAAGTTGTTCAACCAACTGAGCCACCCTGGTGCTCCTTAAATTCTTTTTTTTTTTTTTTAAAGATTTTATTTATTTGACAGACAGATTTCACAAGTAGGCAGAGAAGCAGGCAGAGAAGGAGGAGGAAGCAGGCTCCCCACCGAGCAGAGAGCCCGACGTGGGGCTTAATCCCAGGACTCTGGGATCGCGACCCGAGCCGAAGGCAGAGGCTTTAACCCACTGAGCCACCCAGGTGCCCCTAAAATTCTTTTTATTAAGCATCCAACTCTTGGTTTTGGCACAGGACATGATCTCTTGGCGTTGTGGGACCAGCCCACAATGTCAGGCTCCGTGCTCTGTGGGGGAGCCTGCTGGAGAGTCTCCCCATCTCTCTCTGCCCCTACCTCCCACCACTGTCATGTGCTCTCTCTAAATAAATAAATCCTCTAAAAATTTTTTTAAATGAAGTAAACTCTACCCTCAAAGTGGGACTTAAACTCACGACCCTGAAATCAACAGCCACATGCTCTGCTGACTGAGCACGCCAGGGGTCCCAGAAAACACTCTTCTAAAACACCAGAATCGGGTGCCTGAGTGGTTCAGTCAGTTAAGCGTCTGCTTTCGGCTTGGGTCATGATCAAGGCCGCACGGGGCTCCCTGCTCAGCTGGGAAGCCTGCTTCTCCCCCTCCCTCTGCTGGCTGCTCGCTCTGCTTGTGCTCACTCTCTTGTCAAATAAATAAATAAAATCTTAAAAAATAAAACAAACACCAGAATCTTAAAATCTGATAACGATCTTTACAGTAATAGTTCTTGAAAAACAGAGTCGTTAATAAAGAAAACAACTTACTGACTAATTAACAGGAGATCAATCTCAGCTGGGTCAATTAAGTCGATATAAGGAAGAGCGTCCATTCCTTCTAGGCCGGGGTGGATCCCGCAGTCCAGCTGAAAGAGCAGAGAGAAGGATCACAATCCCCTACACGTTTTATTAACACTTACTTAACAGCCAGCATTTATAACAAATCCATCAACACAATAATCAAGAGGGACTGTATACAGTAACATCTGCGATGCAATTCTTATTAAACATCTCAAATATGCCATTAACAATTCTCAATTTCCAAAACAAATAGAAAATACAGCTCACAGTTAAGCCACAAGATACAAGATAAAAGACACCTTCTCTTCAGCTAGTTTTTGTGGTCGCTCTAATAATGCGTGAACTCTCGTTCAAAAACTTTGGTATCAGAAGACGGTGAGCATTTTAAGTTTATGGACTCACTACTCCCAGACCTGGCTCTAGTGAGAAGACAGTAATCAGAAATGGGAAACTTACCAGAAGAGGGCAACTGAAGTATTTTAAGGCGTTGGGGAAGGAATTCTTAAAGTCAGCCATTCATGACTTACCTGTTCATTCTGGGGACATTACTAGCACAGTAATACAATAAATGACTAAAAAACCGACAATACCTGACACCTGCCTGTTCTCGAATGATTCAGAGAAGCACAGAGGTGGGACCACGGGAACATGACGAGCCAAGGAAGTACCCATCTAGTGAGGACTATGTCGTCATCTCTTTTAATCCCGTCTTTCAGGGAAGGAAATGGGCTTAGAGCCAGACTGCCTTGCCCAAGGTCAGGGGCCCTGATGCAAACTTAGGTATCTAAGCTGCCAAACCAGGGCTCTGTCGCTCCAGGCTGTATGGGGGTAGCTGGAGCTCCGTGTGGGTGTGGGCACCCAGTTCCTTGGCACTCTTCCACTGGGGGTGGGGGGACCCGGAAGGGCAGACAGGTTGGCTCGACCCTCCAAGAGTAGAAGAGGGACCTCGAAGAAGCAATAGTTCAGGAGACCTGATTGACAATTTTACAATCTTAGACTACATCTTCGCAGTTTAATGCTCTGTCAAATTACTAAGTCGAAGTGTATATTACTTATTCACATTCACATTACACAGCACAGACTACATATACTAACTATGACATTTTTCTGGGAGCTAAACAGAGAACTACAGTGCTGGAAAAGATCGAACACCCAACCAGAAAGAGCTGGATCATTATCCCGACTAGAACATAATTACCATTATTTTTCTTCCTTTGAACTCCAGGATAATACATGATCTTCCTACTTCCTGCCCAGCTCCACTGCAAACATTCAAGGGGAGAAGAAAAGATGATTAAAAACAATGAAAATCAAGCACAATAAATCCAAACATTTTTACAATGTAAATTATGCCCCATTTGATGATAGCACTTATCTGAGGCAGCTAAGAGTTTGAGAAACTTACTACAAAGACAGGGAAGAACAGTGTCTAAATGGGAAAAGATGGAAAGTGACCCTTGGGAGTTGAGGGATTTTTGCAGCTGCTAAGATGGTGAGAGGAGATGGTACAGATACAAGACACCCAAGGTTAAGTTCAATCTTCTGAAGGTTAAGGTTAAATCATGATGTAACGGAAATCTGGCAGTTACATCATGATGTCATGGAAATCTGGCAGTTACGCAGTTGATGGGCTCATACTTCCAGGATTAGCACTTAAATGTAAACCTGTAAGCACTTCAAAATTCTTTCGTTGCCTTTAAGAGCATAATATGTATTTATGTTTTACATTATAGCTTAAATTTAAACAGACATTTTATTCGTAGCCGTGCATCTCAGTCCCTTTGCCCTCTAACTTCTTATTTCAAGATACTGGATGCCAAGTACTTCGACAATTTTCTTTTCTTCTTAAATGAGTACAACAGCCTTAAATTCCAGTTATCACAAGATGCACCTGAAGTTCAACCTCACCTGTTTTTCTAGTCCCTCACCTTCTCTGATGTCTTTCCCCACCCACCTAGGCAACATTTCACTCACTCATTCAATACCACGGTGCCTAGCATATGGAAATGCCATGATCTCAAGGAACCTGGTCCACTTCCTGGGAGACACACACGAGGTGGCTCCCCAAGCGGAGACCCTAGCGCGGGGCGCGATGTTGATACGGAAAATCAAACAACCGTGCTGCTACCCTGAATCCCTGGCCTCCTGCTCTCACTGGCCCACGAGGCAACCTCTTAAGCATCCCTAGCTCAGTTTCCTCTTCTGGTTTCCATAGCAACTATTTCAAACTTTGTCCCCGTTCTCCATTCTATCTTCCACTTCCTCTTCACTCGAGGCAAGGGCCTTCTACAGTTCATCTTTGCCTGTTTCCTCGACTTCACTTACCAACCCACCAGCACTGTGTCTCCCTCCATTTCTCCCGGAGCGATACAGCAGCGCTCGCTTACTGTCCCGAAGCCCATCTGGCTGCCACGTTCTCCACTCTACACACTCCGTCCTCCTGAGGCCCCGGACACCGCTGCTTCACCGACTCTGCCCCTCCCATCTACTTTCGCCTCACACGGACATGTGCTACTGCATTCTCGCCCGAAAATTAAAATCCTTCCACTCTGACTTCGTTTAGTCTCGTTATTCCTTTCCCCAGCCCCCTAAGAGCTGTGCTCGCTCCCGCTGCTGGTTCCTCACCTCCGGCCACTCAGTTCCCTGCAAGCTAACCACTCCTCTGGATCTGTACTTGCAACTTGACTCTTTGTTGCCAAGTGCAAATAGCCTTTCGCGCCCTTCTCTTGTTCTCTGCGCGGCCCGTCACCCCTTGCCGTCATCCCTCTTTGAGCGCTTCTCCCTTGACATTTCTGAGTCGTGCTCTCATCGGGGACCCTGGTTTTCCTCTGGAGTTTCCTTCATACTCAGACGCCCCTGCCCACACTTCAAATGTTAGTACTGTGAGGGGCTCTCCGTGGCCCACTGCTCAGGCTTTGTGATCTTTGGTCTCGGGTTCTTGACATGCTGACGACTTCCAAGTCCGTATCTATAGCCCAGATAGATTCCTGAATTCCAGACCTCTGAAATACACCTGGCATTTAGCTCTTTCTCCTGGGCTATCACACAGGCACCTTATATTCAAATGTGCCAAACTAGTTTTCACAAGTCCCTTGCACTTGCTTTCTTCCTGGAATATCCCTCAGATATTGACATGGTTGGCTCCTTATTTGGGTCTCAGTCCAAATGTCACCTTCTGAGCCTCCTCTTGACTACCCTCTCGTTTGCCCTTCACACAACTCTATCATAACATAACTACATGAAGTTACTCTATCTACGTATTAAACGGTTTGTTCCTCACTATGAAAATGAAGATGCCGTACGAGCAGAGACATCGTCTATGTTGTTAACTACTATTCAGCTGCAGCACCTGGTATGGAAAAAATCTCAAGAAATACTTACTGACTAAAAACTCCCAAATTATAAACCTTGGAAACATTATGCTAAGTGGGAGAAGCTGAAGCCAGTCATAAAAGGTTACATATTATATAATTTCATTTCAGGGAAATGTCCAGAATAGGCAAATCTGTAGAGAAGGAAAGTGGATCAGTGGTGGCCAGGGACTGGGGAAGTTGGGGGGAAATGGGAGTGACTGCTGACGGGTTCAGGCTTTCTTTCTGGAATGATAAAAATGTTCTGGAATTAGATAGCGGTGATGGTTGTACAAGTCAGTGAATATAGCAGAAATCACTGAATTGTACACGTCTACGGAGTTATATGATATGCAAAGTATATTTCAGTAAGGCTGTTACAAAACAACAGAACTCCCAAATTTATTCCAGACCTGCCCCAGCTCCCGTACTCGAGTGAATAACACAACCTTTTACCAGTTGCCCAACCCAGGAATCCAAGGCATCCTAACATTCCTCTCCATAAGTACCCCTTCCAATATATCTGATGAGCTACAGAACTATAAAGATTTCACTTCCTTAGTCTCTGAAACCTACTTCTTTCCAACTCACCGATGTTCGTTTCATTCATTCCAAGCTCTCCCTGCTTTTCTCCGGCATTATTTCAATTACATCCTCCTGGATTCCCACCACCAAATCCACTCTTTTTCATCTGCTACACTGCTGATAGCAGTGATCTTCCTAAGCACAGTTCCTACTATATCTCTTCGATGCTTAAACCCTTCATTGGCTCCCTAGAACTGACATGATAAATGCCCAGACTCCTCAGTATATATACAAGCTGGTCCCTGACAGCCTCTCCTACTTCATCTGCTAATCTTTCAGCCACGAGGAAACCAGCCACAAACTGTGACCACTCTCATTTTCACCTGTGCCACTTTTGCTGCCTGGAACATCCTTGCCCAGCACTTGACCTGTCGTCAATTCCTACTTGTTCTTTAAGGCTCAGGTCACGCACTGTGTTTTCCAGGATGCAGGAACTAGCCTTCTCTTCTCAATTTGTGAGAAATCCCTTTTCCATAACTCTCCCAGCACTCAGTGCATGCCGATGTGTACATACACTCAGAATACACCATTTACTGAGCACCTACTATGATCCTCACAATAAGTGAAGCCATATTAATTTCACGTGAGAAAAATAGGTTTGGGGAAGTTGCTGTCCTAGCAAGTGAGAGAGTAGGGACTGAATTCCAAGTCTGATCCCAAAGTAAGGGTCTCCTATTATGCCAAACTGTCCCTCCGGAACTTTTCATTTTGCACTGCAATTCTTTCTGAAAGGGTGAATTCAGTTAACTCGGCGCTGTCTTATTCGCATCTCCAGTGCTTAGTGCGGTGCTGGACACTTGCTCAGTGTCTGCTGAACACAGGAAGAGAGGGCAGGTGTGAACTAGGCAGTGGGAAACTTGCCGTACGTTCCCAGGAGGTGCTCAACTAGCCCTTACGAATGGATGAGCAGACACAGTCTACCTTCTGAAAAATGCACAAGTGAATGAGAAGCTAACTTGTATCTAATTATATGTCTGTGAATTCAAATTGCTTGTCTACGGGGAAAGGTTCTCTGCAGCTGCTTCCCCCTCTTAGCCGCATTCCAGATCTGCAAAGTGTTTCCCGGGCAGAAGGCCATCGCCACCGAAAGACGAGCCTTCTCATAGACAACCAAGAGCTGAGTTTTTGTCCTTAACATCTCTGCTCTTTCCCTCTCCTTCTGTCTTTCTTATGCTGCTAGGGTCTGAAGTCAGAACGCCAAAACTCACAGCTAACTGATTCCCTCTTTCACATCTTGCTTGGCAAACGTCAAGTCCTGGAGGAAATAATGAACAGATTTAGTTCTTCACACCGCCACAGCCTAACCCAGGTCCTCCTCTCATCCTGCCGCCACCAGCATCACCGCTTTCCCAGGCTTGCCACTCTTCAGCGCCCCGGGGGCCCCGACATTTTTTCCCGCCCCCACAACATCTTCTCCCGAGACTGAAGAATAAAGCCAAGTCCCATTCCACCTAGCCGGCCCGTTCTGGTCCACCGCTCTCCAACCCCTTCAGCCTGAGAGGCCTGGCCGGCAACTGCGGACCAAGGGGCCGGCTCCACAGGCCTGCCGGCGAGGGGGCGACCTAGAAGGCCAACCACAAGGCCACCCCGCCTCGCCTCTCACAGCCCGTGGCTTCGTTCCCTCTCTCGCTGGGCCCTTACAGGGGTCGGATCAGCAGCTGGTCACTTTCCTCAGCAGGAATCGCAGACATCTCGGAAGTCTGAAGGGGAAGCGGGGCTGAGGAACAGGTGGCGGGAGTCTCCTAAATAGAAAGCGGAGCCACGGGGAACCAATGGTAGAAAAACCCCATCCACCAAGGGCACAGCTTCCGGCACTCCGGCGCCCGCGACACTAGGCCCCTCCCCTCGACTTCCGGTCGCCGACGCTTGGGCGCGAGGTTCCTCCCCCCGCGGAGTCCGGAGATCCGAGGGGGCTGGCCGCGCCTGCGCGACGTCTCGGAGGCGGGGCTCGGCGGGCGGGGCCGGGGGCGCCGGAAAAGCTGGCGCTGGAATTAGAACTGGAGCGGCTGCCCGGGCGTCGGTTCCCCCGGCGGTGGGTGTCTGACCCCGACCACAGGCGGCCCCGGCGACGCGCCGGCGGCTGTGAGGTGAGAGCCGGGCCCTGGCCGAACAGGGGCTGAGCCTGGCCGGGAACGCAGGCCCCGAAGGCGGCGCGGGCGGGGAGGCCCGCTGTGGGGCGGATGGGTGGGGCCGCGGGGGCCGCGGTCTCCCCCGGGACCCGCCTTCCCGGGGTCCGGGACCCGGGCTTGGAGGCGGCGCGGCGCGGGCCTGCGGGAGGAGGCGGTGCCCCCGGTGCGCGGTTCCTGTCTGGGGTGGGCGGGCAGCTCCTGCGACGACAGGTGTCGTGTGTGGTTCTGCCCTGTGAGACTCGGCGGCGGGAGTGGGAGCTTCCGCGGGGCTGTTTCCCGAGTCAGGCTGGCCCTGTGGGGCGTGAGGAGCACTGCCTTTTCGTGCTGGCTCCTGTTGGTTTCTGCACCCTCCACCCCCTCCCCCCTTCCCTCCTCTACCCCCGCTGCACCCGCGAAGGGCCCGGGTGGAGTGGGTCTTGTTTGCTGTCACCGTGCGCACCTGCACGTGGCAGGCACAACAGAACAGTGCGGACCAGGTGGGAAGCAGGATGGGGTCTCTCTAGGTGCCGAACTTGGCCCCATCCATGAGTAGCCTGGCGACCTTGGCCAAGTCCCTTGGAGTTTTGGCTTCTTCGTTTTAAAGGGACTGTGCCACTGCACCCTTGTCGGTCTTTAGCGAGGGTCACAGGTATATGGAGCACCTCGCACTGGGCGGTACACGGTAGGTGTTCAAGACAGGAAGTTCTTTGGATGTCATCTTCCCAGAAGGTTCTTCAGGTCATTAAGCATGTCCTCTGCCAGCCTGTGCCAGGCATTGGGGTCACAGAGGTGAATTACCTCGCCCCCATCTTTGAGAGCTTACAGTGAGATAGTTCGAAGGTAGTTCTAAGTAGGCAACAGCAGGCTAATGCTGGGGTCCGGGTATATGCTCGAGGTGTGGAGTACCAGTCCCTTAGCCCAACCTGGAGGTCCAGCCAAAGCTTTCTAGTTAAGAAGCAGCCTGAACTGAGTCTTGAAAAGTGAGTAGCTGACTGGATAAAAGGTGCAAGGGCATTCCTTCCAGGCAGTCGGCATGGCAGGAGCAAAGCATGGAAACAGAGCAGAGTGCATGCTCGGAACCTGGAAACGCTTTGCATTCCTTAGAGAATAAGGTATGAAGCTGGTTGTGGAAGATGAAACTAGAGAGGTAGATAGGAGCCCCATCATGCAGGACCTTGTGGGTCCTGGCAGGGCGCTTTGACTTTGATCTCTAATGTTGGTGAGCCAGCGAAAGATTTTAAGCCCGATAAGGACATCAGATTTGAGTTTGAAAGAAATCATTTTAGCTGGAGCTTGGTGGTAGATTTAAAGTGGCAGGGAGTCCCGTTGGGACATGAATTCCTTAAATGGCACGTCAAACTGTGTATCTGTGCGTTGTTACGGGTTCAGGATCCAGCCACTGCTATCAGCAGCACTGCTGTCAGCAGCTGATACACAGCAGTGGTCTAGTGATGGCAATGGCCTGTTAGAGGTGTGGATGAGCGAACTGTTCAGGTGATAGAGTCAGTGGATCTTAGTATTTTATTTGATGTGGGGCCTGGAGGACTTTGCACAGTTGGTGATTTCCTGGCTTCTACCAGAAATGCTAGAATTTCCTGAAAGGGAGAGAGGAGAGGTGGAGCAGATACTGAAGGGGAGATGAAGAGTTGGCTTCAGGCATTTTTGCATTTGACAAGTTTGGAACATCCAAGTGACAATCAGTATCTTTGGCCTCATTTTCATGCATGAATAGTTTAGAGACAAGAATGATTTGCTTAAGAACATGCATCAGAATAGCAGCAGATCTCAAAGACTTTAATAAAATGCCTTTCCCTTCCTCAGCTCCTAGACTGGTGATGGAAAGTCTTAAGGACTTGCAAAGACGTGATAATACCAATGGGGTGATTTTCAAAGCATTCTGGTATTCTGGGGGCTTAAAGGGATGCTTCAGGATTTCACTAGCAATAGAATAAAATTTTATTTTAAAATTGCATTTAAAATTATTATATATATTAAAACATATATATTGAAACATACGTATATCGAAACACACACTTAAGATATCATGTCCTTAAATATAATACATACCAAGATTCTGACCAGAGAGTGCTAACATGTCACTTTATGCTGCTAGGTTAACCCAGTTTGTGTAGATCTGGGAATAAGGCTCTCTTGCCATCTCGTCCGTCTGAAGAGTGTCCTTTGAAGGCTAGGTGATTGATGGCAGCAAGTGATCCCCAGTATAACCTGATAATTCATCTTCCTCTTTTTACTTGTATCCTATGCAGCTAGTTCTCTACCTGCAGCTTATCATCTTCCTGAAACAGAAGTCTCATCCTATGACTTAACTGCTTTTTTTTTTTTTAAAGATTTTATTTATTTATTTGACAGACAGATCACAAGTAGGCAAAGAGGCAGGCAGAGAGAGAGAAGGGAGGAAGCAGGCTCCCTGCTGAGCAGAGAGCCCGATGCGGGGCTCTATCCCAGGACCCTGGGATCATGACCTGAGCCGAAGGCAGAGGCTTTAACCCACTGAGCCACCCAGGCACCCCGACTTAACTGCTCTTTAACTGTACCTTTCTGCTAAACGCAAAATAAACCCCAGACTTTTGTTGTGGTTTCCAAGGCCTCCTGTGGATCTTTCCCTCCCGTGGCTCTGTCCCTCTCCCTCCTTCCTGCTCCAGCGAAAGCCACATTGGCCTGTCGCTGTTCCTTGCAGCTGGCGTGTGCCCTCAGGACCTTTGCACTTGCCCTACTCTCTGTCAGAATGCTTTTCCTCCGCACTTACGTGGCCACCCTCCCTTCTTCAGGTCTCCTTACTGTTCACTTCTTCAGAGCATCTTTTTCTGTCTAAAATGCTCACCCTTCCTTGCATCAGTTGCAAATCCTGAACTTGCTTCTCCTGAACTCGCTTTTGCTTTCCTTGTATCGGTTGTTTCTAGCCATGTGTTTGGTTTTCTTGTTGGGCTGTCTCATCCCTCTGAGAATGGGCTCCCTGAGGTCAGGTCAGGGGCGTTATTTCCCCCAGCACCTAAGAGATGCTCACTCAGGAATGAGTGAACAAATCAGATTTTCTTGCTACTTCACAAATCAAGCAAAAACCTAGAAATAAGTTGTATGATGGAGCTAATGAAAAAGAAGAAGCTTGGGCTTGGGGAGTCAGTCTCGGGCGAGTGGCCTAAGGTCAGACCCTGGTGACTGGACTGAGAATGGGGTTTCCAGATAGGGTGGGAAAAACTTCTGATGGGATCAGGGACACTCAGTGACTGCCCCATGATTGACTCATTCTTTTTCCTTCATCAGGTACCCGTTTTCCTGAAAAGAATTGACCATGTCAGAATGAGAGGAGGTTCTCTGTGCGCACTGCCAGCTGTGGGACCCTTGAAGACAATAAAGTAGTACTCTTTTTACCGTAAGCTGATTTCCCTCGTTCCCCTCTGTAGGATCTGATCTTCGGTAAAAATTTGTGAGGTTATCTTACTCATGATGCCTCCTGAAAAATGGGTGACAGCTCCGTCATCTATACAAGGCAGATTAGAACCTACCTTCTGTAGGCCCCCTGAGGCTAGCGGCTGGGAGCCCCCAGCATAATATGCAGCACAGGCGAGGGAAAGCCTTAAAAAAAAAGAAAAACATCTGGAGCACCTGAATGTGTCACCAGGTTGTTGTGGGGATAAATGTGACACAATGTCTTTGGAAGCATTTGAACTATGTACTGTTAGGAAGGTTAGTCAGTAATTTTTCAAGTATATTAGATGTGCTCCTGTGAAATGCGCAAGGATAAATTTTGTGTCCAGGACATTAACAATGACTTAGAAAGGGATACGTGTAAGACTGACTCCGGACAACTTAAGGTCGCCTCCCTCCCTGGTTTTGTGGGAGAGAGGTGGCGCCTGGGAACATTCTGGTGTCAACTTTTACTTAAAGATCGCTCAGGACATCGAGAAAAATGCCCATTTCTGAGAGGCATAATGTCCTCTGTGCTAAGCGCTACGATTCACAGGATGCCAGCCCGAGAGAGCAGCTGAATGTCAGGATCTCGGTTGGTTAATGAGTGCGGCACCTCTTTTGCTCATTCTTGAGTTGATTAAAGAGACGAAAGGCGCTTGAGTGTTCTGAGTGTGTCTGTCGCTTCCGACAACAATGCCTTTCACAGCCCCAAGTACGACAGGAAGGTTGCTGTCCTTTTGGTGCATTGGGTTAGATTTTTGAAATCTAAAAGGAAAGAAAGAATGAACCAGTAGCGTCCAGATTTGGTGGTCAGAGGAAAAGATTTCCTTATCCAGTAGGAGGAATACACCGCGGCCAGGGAAGGAACTGATGATTTTTATTCCTGTTGCACATAAAGTGATCTCAAGTTGGTTTTCTTGCTCTGACTAACCACCATTTGTTCTTCTAGGGGAGCGCATTGGGATCCAGCTATGGTGAAAAATGTTTCGGAAAGGCAAAAAGCGACACAGTAGCAGCAGTTCCCAGAGTAGTGAAATCAGTTCTAAGAGCAAGGTAGGGGGTGAAACCAGGACCGGAATCGTAACGCAGTGAGCATTTGGGTTCGTGTGACTGATTCTGCACAAAGCATCCTAACCACCTCGGACTAGGTGTGTTTTGACCTTCATTTTCGGCACTAGAGACACAGTCTGTGCTTAATTTAATTTTTCTTTTGTTCTGGAGAGTTCCCGAGGTGATTAAATTCACGAACCCGGATGGCACAGGGCGAATGAATGGTCTCGCTGAAACACTGATTTTTTAATGTTCTGCATGATCGAAACTGTAGGCCCGTGCAGGGGCCAGAGCTCTTGAATTCCAAGGTGTGGGGTGTGTGCCCACCACTAGAATTCTGTTTACTTAATAGCGAGCGAGTTGGATCGTGAGGAAAATGCCATGTTTAGGATGCTAAAGAAGTGTGGGGTCTGTGACTGCGAAGGGACCGTCGAGGCCTGCGTCCTCCTCCCTGGCCCCGGTCCGTGGTTCTCAGTTTCCACCCTGAGAGCATGCGAGTGCCAGGACGCCATGAGGCCGGGCAGGAGCCCGTGGGCACCACCCCGGGTACCAGCGGCCACACCGCAGGGAGTGGAGACGCACATGACCGCCACTCGGGACTTTCACTGAGCAGAGATGCTCCTAGCCAGAACCACAGAAACTTGACGCTTTAGGGATCCTGCCTTCGAGTGGGAAGACGGAGTTTTCTTGAAGGGTTTTGAACTGAAGGTAGTCACGGCCCTCCCTGCTGTTGGCTCTGTAGCCCTGGCGCGAGGCCCCAGCCTGTTTTCCAGACCAGAGAAAGGATGAAGGGAGACTCGATGGCTTGCTGTCGGCGGAGTAGGTTTTTGGATTCCCGGGGGAACTTGCTGGTAGCTTGAGATGGTAGCTCCAAGCCCTGGGTTCTCCGACGTGGCTGGGGGGGGGGGTGGGGGCCGGAGAGGGGCAGAAGGGGCCCCCTGCGCGGGAGGACTTCCCCCCGAAGACGGTGGAGCCCCCCGTGTGGTCTCCAAGCCAAGTTGTGCTTTAGGTTGATGGAAGCTCTCCCTGCGGTCTGTTCTGGACGCGGGAACAGCAGACCGGTTTCTCCCTTCCCGCTGTGCTCGAGCGGAGAGAGGTTCGCTGGGGACTGGTGGTGTCCAGGGTGGGCCCGTAGTTCCGAGCACGGAAGCTCACTGTTACTCAGTCCGCAGGGCGAGCTCATCCCGGAAGTCCGTGTCAGGTTGTAACAGCATCTTAGTTCCGGTTCCCTTCCCCTCTCCCGTGGAGTATGTGCGGTGTTTCCAGTGTTCGGTCCCACATGTAGCATTACGGGGAACGTCTCTGTGCCTGCAGCTCTATTCTCGCTTTACATTGTACTCTAAGAAGGGCAGTTACCGTAAAAGGGAAAAGACGTATTTATAAGACCTGATGCATTTTCGCCTTCACCTCGATTCACTTCTTGAACATGGAAAAAATCTGAGTATATTGCTTGTCTAATATCTAATTTTGACTTGAGGTGCAAAGAAGTGAGTGACCGTGAAATCCAAAGTTTTCACAGAATGTCGTTTCTAAAGAAACAAAGCCTACCCGGAGCACAGTTATGTAGAAGCTGCGCCAGCATGTATGAGCCTCCGTGTTTTACTTAACAACCGTGTTGGTTTTCCTTTGCATCTCACCCTGGTAGTTGTGCTCCGTCTGCCAGGTGGCCTGCACGTGGTGACCGAGCGGGCCAGGTACCCGTGGGACCAATGGCCAAGGCCCATGGGTGGGGAGCAGGTGACCTTGAGGGGGGCTGGGCGAGTTCCCTGATGTAACCTCGGGTAAATCGTTCACCCGCTGGCTAGCTCTGCTCATTTTATCGTGTAGAATCATACTCGCTGCCTGCATGCCACGTGGGGTTCCTTTTGGGCATCACGTGGAAGCAAAGTGTAGGTTTTCACACCCGGCCCAAATACCAGGGGCCTCACGAGGAGGCAGGGGGCATGGCTTTGCTCATGCTGGGAGTGTCCACACCGCAGTTACCTGATGCTGTCTTCTGGCAAGGGCAGGTGGGGCTACCTGGGTTTTGAAGTTTGCTGTAGAATTCATCTTTAGAAAAATCTGCCCCAGTCCGTCAGTCTGCCCTGCTTTTGTCGACGTTGATTCAGCTGTCCCCGATGAGTAATGCAAATGTTTGGCAGAGAACTCGCGAGAAGACGGTGTCTAATTCTGTTTGCCTTTGTGTGTGTCTGCTGCCTCTCAGTCCGTGGACTCCAGCCTCGGGGGGCTCTCCCGATCCAGCACCGTGGCCAGCCTCGATACGGACTCGACCAAGAGCTCAGGTGCGGAGAAGCTGGGACGGCTCCGCGAGGCTCACGTCCTTTCTCCGAGCGGCGCGGTCAATCCCCACGCACTTGAGGTTTCTCGGTCTCTGCCGCGTCGGGCGAGAGTTTACAAATGGCCCAAGATCTGGTGGGACGTGGGTTGGCGGGAGGGGGTCGGCCGCTCGCTGCACGGGGGCAACCGGCTCTTCACCGCGCCCGGAGCACGAACGTGTGTGGCTGACGTCGTGGTGACAGCTCAGAGGTTTCAGACCAGCTTTTTAGGATATGGGGTGGCAAAGTGTGGGTTCTACTGGAATTGCATGGCTCGTGGGGTGCAGGGAAAGCCTCTTGCGGAGACCCAGCCACTGGTCACGGTCATTAGGGTGGCCCCTGTCACGGACCCTTGCGAACGTGTGTGCAGCCACCTGAGATTAGTAGCTCCTTACAAATCAAAAGGTGGCTTCTAACCCAGGCCAGAGAACAGCTAGCGTCTAATTGGAAATACAAAAAAAATATTCCTTTTCTTGTCTACAAGAAAGTGTCTTTATACTTTTCCCTTTAGAATCCTAGACTTGACAGTCTGTGGAAAGTGGGGACAACAGAGGGTGGGATGAAGATAGGAACCGTATCACGTACCAGAGAACACAGTAGCGTCAGGTCTAGATGCCTTAAAAATATTAAAAATGTGGGCATCTTTTTTTTTTTTTTTTTAACCATAAGCATAACCTAGAAGTAACCACGCAGTATCGCCTTAACGTGGCAGATGCGGGGACACGTGGTGGCCGCGTTGGCCCTGGCTCGATTTTCTGGCACACAGTTCTTCAGCCTGTTGCCTGTGTCATGTACCCTAACATCTGTTCGTGTGAAGGAACTTCCTGTCTGGCATTATTCTGCAGGAAAAAACCTGTTATTATTATGTAGACCAGGTTTGCTGAGTCAGGAAAACAAGTTAACAGTGAACATAGTGAAGAGGGACAAAAAACCAAAAAAAGCTTAAATATCTTCACGTATCGTGAAGGTACTCAATCATTATCTAGTCGACATTTTAGTTTTCTCCTGTTTTAATTTACTCTTTTTTAAAAAAAAGATTTTATTTATTTATTTGACAGACAGAAATCACAAGTAGGCAGAGACGCAGGCAGAGAAGGGGAGGGGGAGGCAGGCTCCCCGCTGAGCAGAGAGCCCGATGCGAGGCTCGATCCCAGGACCCTGAGATCATGACTCGAGCCGAAGGCAAAGGCTTTAGCCCACTGAGCCACCTAGACGCCCCTCTCCTGTTTTAATTTACTCTTATTGAGATTTTTTTTTAAAGATTTTATTTATTTATTTGAGAGAGAGAGAGACAGAGTGAGAGAGCATGAGAGGGGAGGTCAGAGGGAGAAGCAGACTCCCCACGGAGCTGGAAGCCCGATGTGGGACCTGATCCCAAGACTCGGGGACCATGACCTGAGCCGAAGGCAGTCCAACCAACTGAGCCACCCAGGCGCCCCTCTTATTGAGATTTTTATACGTTTAGTGTATTGTGAGTCACGGAGGAGGAGGTTAAATTCCAAGTTCTTTCCTATTACTTCAAGTAATCCTGCATTAGAATTTTTCTTTTATTTTCATTAAAGGTTAAGTTCTGATAACACAGTGTTTTTTATTTGTGAAGGGATTGAGGACACTCTCTAATGTAGATATTTCTTTTGAAGTCTTACTGCTAACGGTTTTTCTTTCACCTTTAGGACAAAGCAACAACAATTCAGATACCTGTGCGGAATTTCGAATAAAATATGTTGGTGCCATTGAGAAACTGAAATTCTCTGAAGGAAAAAGTCTTGAAGGGCCTCTAGACCTCATCAATTACATAGATGTTGCCCAGGTAAAAAAAAAAAAAAAAAGTTTAAATTTTTGAACATTCTAGAGAATCGCTTTTATCACTGTTAAATATTTACTGAGCACTGTGCTCATAGGTGGTACATGGTGCCTAGAGATGGGGAGTCCCCTGGGAACGGAGAGTTCTTTCCTTCAAAGATAGGGGCTCACTGCCTCGTTTAAATGAGTTGCTGAGCGCGGTGACGGGTTATATACACCGTAGGTCTGTCTTTGAAAACTTCTGCCGGCCTTTCCAGATCTGCCCCCCAACTAGCCACCGCCCCTCCAGTAACGTGTCTCCCAGCGGAGGTGACGTGTCCGGGCCCTCACACCGTTAGCAACCAGAGTTGAGGGGAGGTGGGCTTCTAGACATATCCCGGTCAAGAAGTTCAAAAAAAAGAAATGATTGTGAAGGAAAATTCAGAATGAAGGCGGCGACCAAGCCAAGGTGTGAAGTCAGGGCCGCAGATACCGTATGATCTGTACCCCCGCCGGTGTGGGAGTGGATGGGCCGAAGACAGTCAGTGCTTCCTGAGTTTCCAGAAAATGCCATCGCAGGTCTTTGTGTTTGTTTAAGCAAAGGGTCATCACCACAAGGGGAAGATTCCCTCGCCCGTTCTTAGAGCGCTGGTTACTCTTCGGGCTGTGTGGCTGGTGACTGGTGGAGGACGGGTCACTAAATTCGCGGCTTCGTGCCCTCGTAAAGCACAGGGGGTCTCTCCCGTCTGAGGGGAAGCAGCCGGCGAATGTGCGTCCCACGAGACCTCTCGCTGGTCCGGATGCAGGCAGTGTCCCGGCGTTTGGTTTGGCATCTGTCATCCCAACGAGTGCAAGCCAGCCCTCCCCGAAGTATGACCCCGAAAGGGTCGCTGATGACATCGGCCCCCCAGCAGCGCGCGAGGATTAGCTTCCTGCTGTCAGCACTGCTGAGCTGCTCGGGGCCCGTAGACTTGGGGCCTGTCAAAATTCCATCAACACAGTCGCGTTGGTGGTATCCCAGCTCTTGATTCTTGGAGCGCTCGAGCCCTCCTGGGAGACACCACGGGCCAGAAGTTACCGTAGCCGCGTGAGGCCCCGGCAGTCGGGGCGTGTGGACACGGCTGCTTTACTAGAATTTCTTCAACGCGGGCAGGTGGTTCCAGAGTCAGTTCAGCAGGGGCATCGACTGATGGCCCGCTCTCGCCGCCCTGTTGTGGATTAGGCAAGTTAGGGCGGCGTTCTGGTTTAGGGGATAAGCCTGGATAATCTGCTAGGGAAGCCATCAGCTGTCACCTGCCACTTTGTTTCCCAGTAACTGCGCATCAGGCTCACAGCCCCGGGATGTGGGGCCGAGCAGACATGCCTGCCATCTGGGACGGATGTAAAATGGCTTTCAGGAGTGGGTCCTGCAGCCCTCTTTCCTGATGGTTTCCTGTGCTGACGGCAGCACAAACCTTGAGTATTTTGACAGCTAAATACCTTTCTTTTTCTAATGTAAATATTTAAGCCTTGCTGGGATCTGAGAGAGGGATCTCCATTTGCAATTAGGGATAACGTCAAGACAAATGGATGGGAAATTTGCTCAGGTCTGTGGACCGTGAAAACAAAACGAAACCAAACCCTGGTGAGAGGTTTTCTGCCTCTTTGAGGAAAAGTTTTTGCTGGGCTGCTGCGTACCCACGTTCTTGAAAGGGTTTGGATTTGTGATGGCCAGATGTTAAACTTGACTACTCAGATTTACGGAATGTAATGTACTTTTTAACGTAGCTCACGTGATTTATTTTTACTTTAAAGCAAGATGGAAAGTTGCCTTTCGTTCCTCTGGAGGAAGAGTTCATCATGGGAGTTTCCAAGTATGGTATAAAAGTATCATCATCAGATCAGTATGTGAGTAAGAGAATTTATTTATTTGTTTTCTTTTTTTAAAGGTTTTATTTATTTACTTGAGAGAGGAGAGAGAGAGTGAGAGAGCATGAGAGTGGAGAGGGTCAGAGGGAGGAAGCAGACTCCCTGCCGAGCAGGAAGCCCAACGCGGGGCTCGATCCCAGGACTCCAGGGTCATGACCTGAGCCGAAGGCAGTTGCTTAACCGACTGAGCCACCCAGGTGCCCCAAGAATTTATTTATTTGTTTTTAAAAAGATTTTATTTATTTGACAGGCAGAGGTCACAAATAGGCAGCGAGAAAGGCAGAGAGAGAGGGGGAAGCAGGCTCCCTGCTGAGCAGAGAGCCCGATGTGGGGCTCGATCCCAGGACCCTGAAATCATGACCTGAGCCGAAGGCAGAGGCTTTAACCCACTGAGCCACCCAGGCGCCCAGTAATGGAATTTGTTAGGGGAAAAGTGGGTTCCAGGCTGGGAGTCAGGCTGCTAAGGGCCCACTTGTTCTCTCTGCTTGTTTGCAGAACTGTTGGTTGGTAAACAGTCCTGGCAGCTGGTCTTAAAAAATGATCGATTTCTTAGGGTGACTGAAGAGAGGCCTCCTTGTGCTTCTCCCGGATGGTGGGGCCCCCCAGCCAACACCCCCCACTGTGGGCCCCTGATGCGGTTTTGGCTTGGGAGCCTGTTCTGGCTCAGGGCAGCTGTCAGCTTGGATCCAAGGCACAAAGAACAGGACCGTGAACTCAGATCTTACTCCTGTCTTTCTGGAATCTTAAGTAGGAAGGGATAACCCTGAAGGCAACGGCCCCATAACTGACCATTCTGGAATATCCCTTTGAGGGGAAGGAAACCTCTACCACTGCTTTCTGCCAGATGCAGAGATACACTCTGCTCAGAGCCTCACAGTAAATTCTGCTCCGAAGATGCCCATATGTCATGCTTTCCTTCCCTGACTTCCCAGGATGTCTTACACCGGCACGCTCTGTATTTAATCATCCGCATGGTATGTTACGACGATGGCCTGGGGGCAGGAAAAAGCTTACTGGCCCTGAAGACCACCGATGCCAGCAACAAGGAGTACAGCCTCTGGGTCTATCAGTGCAGCAGCCTGGTGAGGTGTCCCGCCGCCTCGCTTGGTCCCACTCATGGGGGGTGGGTAGGGCCAGAGGGGACCGCCAGCGTTCTCAGCAGCTGGAGACGTGGCAGCCACGGGCCGGCTGATGCTCGGCGGTCAGCCAGCTGCCTGGACCTGTCGCGCGCACGGGCAGTTGGGCCAGGATTAGCACTCACCTGTGTGGGTATCTCAGGGGCAGGGCAGCCCCTCCTGGTTCTGTTGCCGTTGTCCCCAGAGGCCCAGTTCCTACACGTTGCCTGCAGGGGCTTCTCCCAGAGGGAGCGCAGGAGGCAGTCCGGGGGACGTGGTGCCCAGCCCTCCCAAAGCTGTTGGTGTGCAGGCGGAGGGGAGGCGCTGAGAGGGGCACACTTAGACATTTGCTGGCTACGCTAGTTCAGGAAGAGGTCGGTGAGGTCTCTTACTGTGTGTTTGTCACTTACTGCAGGAACAGGCACAAGCCATCTGCAAAGTTTTATCCACCGCTTTTGACTCCGTGTTAACATCTGAGAAAGCTTGAATTCTGCAGCCCAGCGGAAGCCAGCCTCGTGCGGACGGGCAGTGGGTTTCCGTCTGCAGCGCTCAGCTACTCTGGAAATCGCAAGTGATCCCTTGCTTGAGATTTTCTGAAGAAACGCAGCGTATAAAATAGTGGTCATTTGCTTTTCTATTAAAATGTGTCTTATTACACTTAAGTCTCAATGAGGTTGTCTACTTTCTGGGACTAAAAAAGAAACTTCATCTGTCACTTTTATTTATGAGAGAGAGAGAGAGCAAGAGAGCGCACAAGCCGGGGTGGGGGCAGAGGGAGAAGCAGGCTCCCCGCTGAGCAGGGAGCCCGACGCGGGGCTCGATCGCAGGACCCCGAGATCATGACCTGAGCCGAAGGCAGACGCTTAACTGACTGCGCCCCCCAGGTGCCCCTCCTCTGTCACTTTTAAACCCAAATGAGCCTAACATCTAAGTGTGCTAGACGTGCAGGCAGCGAGTGGGCGAGCCGGGAGGGCTTTCTGAGGAGGCCGCTGCTGTGGGTTGTACAGCACGTGGCTGGGAGCTCTGGTCACCCTGGTTTGGAAAAGCAACACAGCCGACTCAGGTCACAAAAAGTAAAACTTTAAAAGTGTAGGTCAGGATGGCATGCTGGTCAACCAGAGTCTCTACCTCAGAGAAGAAAGGCCACCGCATGCATCAGATAGCGTCGAGAATCTCCTGTACGGAGGGCCGGGGGGGTTTTCTAAAGGACCATTTTCATATGCAGTAGTGCCTGAAGGATTAAAAGCATCACAAATAACACTACGTCCATTTAAAAGTATTTTATTTTTTTCCAGTCAAATGACTAGTGAACAGGAGGCGTCAACTTACTGAACATGCTCTAATTATAAACTAATTATAAATCACCGCATTACGGACAACGAAAATAAGAATTGATTCGGGTTATACAATATATACAGTCGCGCTGCAACTAGTTCGAAGTAATCAAGTGAACGAATGGAGGATCGTACGTCTCACATCGCTCTCCCGGCTGCGCAGGCTGCTCCCCGCCCCGGGGAGCATCACCCGGGACCCGGGAGTCTGCACGCGGGAGCCCTCGCCCCTACGAGTCCGATCTGATGGCAGCACGCAGGATGCCAGAATCCTGCAGCGAAGGTTCATGAAACGTAAACTTTAAATATAAATAGTTATCTACAAGGTTTTCCTTCCTCTCAGTTGTTTTTTAATTTGCAAAGAGCAAATAACTAGGGAAGGATGTTACCAGGGAAGTTAATATAATTTCTCCTCTAGCAAGAGTAGTAGTAATTACTGCACAGTAGCACCACCGAATTGTCAACTGGAGAAAGTTATTTCTGAGATAGTTCTGTACCAGTGAGCCTGCTGGATTAGTCTGGGACCGGTGTGAAAGGGTGCCGGGAATCCACTTTACTTCCTTAGATAGTTGGCGCCAAGTGGCCAAAAGGCTGATTATAAGACACAGATGCAAGAGGACTGTGTTAAAATACACATAAGTGCGCTGTGCAAAATCTATTTACTTTCTTAAATCTGTGAGGGAATTAACTAAATGAAGGGTTCGAGCAACAGAAATTAACAATTAGTGAAAACAGATGTAGTGCTTTAAAAAAACAAACAAACAAACAAACTTTAATTACAGAGCTGACACATTTTTACCCAGAACTCTGAAAGGCTTTAAAAAGCAATTGCCACACAACATCATAAAACATTCCAGTTTGTTCTGTTTTCCTTTATAACAGCAACAAAAAGTACAACGCAATTAAAAAAAAAAAAAAAAAAACTCTGCACTTAGAAGAGTCTTGCCTAGTGAAGACGGGCTGCTCCCATCAAATGTACCATCGTCACCACGGAGGCATCGCTGCCTCGCTTTCCAAGCCCAGACCTACACTTACCCCTTCACTCCTGGTCCAAATCCGAGTGGGCATTCAAGGCCTATTTATTCTCAAAGAGTGCCAAAGTGTCCAATATTCCTGCCATGAATCGTATGCTCACAATTACTCTATTTAGAGGTATGACAGTCAAGTTCGCGAAACTACTGAATTCCGATTTTATGGCACTCAACCCAACCCCCCCACGCCCAGTAGCTTCAGTTTAAGAATGACGTCATGGGACTTCCGCTGTGGAACTGGGATGTCTGTTTGGGAAGATTTTATTACCTGGGACCTACAGATTTCAGCTATGTTCTTGATTACAAACAGATGGACAGATTCTAGTTCAAAACAGTATATCTACCATTCCTGTTGGTATAATATATAAATACAAGACACTAAATTGAGTAAACATTCCCGGGGGCCAGAAAGGGAAGGTGGTGGTATGCTCAGTGGGAAACAGCAGGTGTGTGTGTACAGTGGGGGCTGGCCCACCGTCCTCTAGCTGGGACACGCGGGAGGGTCGAGAAGGCGAATTCCAAAACACCTAAAGCTTATATAAACTAGTTTAAAGAACTGTTTTTGCAATCCATCATCCTTAGTTTTTAACCAAATTCAGGAAATGCAGGTTTCTAGAACAGGAACTGAATTAGCTGCTATTACCATACGCCGTAATAAACCACGGGCGGGTGTGCTAGGTGGGACTGTTCACAACAGGCTACACGCACATGCAGAACACAATGAGAGCTGCGACCTCACAAATTAGGGCCGGAAAGTACGATGCTAAGGTGTAAGTTTTCAAGTTGCTTTAACTAAACCTTGGGTGGATTCCACAGGAAATCTTTTAAGTGTATCTTTTAAAAAAAAAAAAAAAAAGTCTTTAAAGGTGAACTGATAGCATTTTCTCTAGGAAGTCCAGGGCTCGGCTACTTCTAAAGCAAGTTTACCGACTTCCTAAAAAACTGCACTGAGGGTCACCGACTCTAGCAGTGGGCCAGGGAAAGGCTGGAAGAATGTCTAATACTCAGATCCTTCTAGGTTCAGCTAATTCTGTAGACAGACAATCTTGATTACGTAGAGTTAAAATAACTTTTCAGTTCACCTTTTAGGAAATTCAATTTTTCCCTAATAAAAGTATGGCAGTATTTCATGAAAACCACAAATTATAAAAACAATTCATTTATACATACAAGTTGCCTTTGAGCTTGTAAAAGAGAAGAGCAGAGTCAGAGAGAAGTGGGCTACCGGACAATACATTTCATGAAACTGGTCACCTGGCAAGAATTTTGGTACCAATAACAAACAGGAACGTAACAAATGATAAAAGAAGTGTTTTTGTTCAGTAGCAAGTCAGTCAGCGATAAAGTGCACAAATGATACGGGAAATGCTCCTTTGCGACTGGGATCTCCGTCGATGTGGCCAATCTGAAATGAATAAAAGTTTAGGTGGTTATCAACATTCTACACATTAGAGACTTCAAAGAACAATGCTATGGCACTTGGGGGAAAAATGTGCTCAGAAGAATTTCTTCTGAGAAAGAATGACTTGGGTAAGACATTGATAAACTGGTTTCCCTTTTTTCTTTGCCTCATGTTTCAAATACAGTTGACCCCTGACCACACGGAAGTTCAAAGTGCCACCCTCGCCCCTGCAGTTGAAAATCTGCGTCCAGCTTCTGACTCCCCAAAATCTTAACTACGAAAGGCCTCCTGCTGACCAGAAGCCTCACAGGCGGCTAACACACCCCTGGGCGCTACGTGTATTCCACCTCCTGTGTTCTTAAGTAAGCTAGAGAGAGAAACTGAAGAAAATCATAAGAAAAAATACATTTAAGTGCTATCCCGCACTTATCAGAAAATGCCCCCGTGTAAGCGGACACACGCAGCTCACACCCGCGTTGTTCAAGGGTCGAGTGCGGTGCCTGCCGACTGTCGGGGCGCTGGGGCAGGCGGGCCGGGTGTCTGCACGGAAGCGCACGCCCTGGGGTCCTGGCGTCCTTGGGAGGGCCGGACAGGAGCACGGGCAGGACAACTGTCCGACTCCTGCCCCCAGCGTGCCTCTTTTCTTTCCCGAAGAAACCGAGTGTCAGAAGTCTGTGAGGTGCAAAGTCACAGAAAGTGGCCAACGTGTGAGTCGGCTCCTTTAAATGTAGTCAAGCGTTCACCAGAGGCTTCGAGAGTCCCTGAGTTTCACTCTGGGTAAAATATGTCAGTTATACACCGAGTACGATCTCAACCACGTAAAATTACGCAGGTAAGTAAAAGTCTAAAAGAAAATCACTGTCATACAGTTGGTAAGACTGGGGGCGGGGGCTGCTGCTGGGATTACGGGCAGCACTGATTTTCTTCTTTACGCCTTTCTGTATTTCCCAGTTGTGGAAACGAACAGGTACTTTCCAAAAGGCTGAGTCCACTGCCCGGGGAGCCCCGCCCTCATGCCGCGTCGTACACGAGCGTGAGAGCCAGACCTGCTGCGGCTCTTGGGGCGGGGGGCCGGGGGCAGGGGGTGGGGTGGGAGTCGGCCGAGGTCCGGCCACCCAGTGAGGGCTCAGGGAACAGAGGCCGGGCACACTGGCTGGAACCAGGACCACGGGCGGCCGCCCCCTTCCCTGCCTGGCTGCTGGGCGTAGGAAGCCCACAGAAGGCGGGGCTCTGGCCAACGGACCCCTGAGTCCCGTGAGGGGAAAGAGCCAGCAGTACCACAGGACACCGAGGTCACAAAGCCCCTGCCAGGGCCACCACCGGACGTGCCTCGCACTCGACAGAGCAGAGCGACATCCGAGCTCCACCTACGGCGCTGGGCCCTTCGTGTCCCCCGTGGGGCGGACCCCGCCAGCCTCCCACGCAGGGCCCACGGGCCTCATTCTGGACGGCAGCCTCTTACTGGGGCCTGCGGTGTCACCTCTCTGGCGGTGCTGAGGTGACTTCCCTTTCACAGACGAGGGGACCGAGGTTTAGTGACATGACGTCACCAAGTCTGTTAAGCGCTGCGTCTGGATTCTTAGGGTCACACCTGGTGAACACCCGGTGCACGCCGTTCCACTCCCACGTGGACGTTCCGACTCGCTGCAGGACCAAGACCGACACCCACGGACTCTGCCCCCGGGTCAGCTCTCTGCTCGCCTCCCTCCAGCGCGCGGGCCGCATGGGGGGGGGGACCGCGCCTTCTCTAAACTCACAGCCTCATTTCAGACCCTGAAGTGCGCTCTGGGAACGGCGCCCCCACGTGGGAGAGCCCCAGCCCGGGAAAGTGAGGCCCACGCAGAAATGGTGTCAGCGGCAGAGACGCCGGAGGGGCAGAGCGGCCGCCAGTCCTGCGGTCGCACGGGCAGCGGGCCTCACCTGGCGGCGGGCCTCGCGGGCCGGGCGGGCAGGGATTCAGCCCCGCCCCTCCCAGGCAGAGCCCGGGCCCGGGCCCCGACTCACCCACCACTCTTGGTCCTCTTCCCCATCCACGATAATCACGTCCCCCTCGGAGAACGTCAGCTCGTCTGGGTTGTCGGCCACACAGTTGTAGAGAGCTTTGACCCGCTTGGGCTTTAACTTGGTCTGATCGGGAAGAGGAAGGGTCAGAGGTCAGTGTGGCACGGAGGCTTCAGCTCCGGGGGCAGAGGAGGGGGCCGCCTTGTTTCTAACTGGTCCCAGGGGTCCTGACCCCAGGCCCGGGAGCCCACCCGTGTCAGGTTGGGTGGATCGTGTAGCTCGGGGCTGGGGGACTTCTGGGAAGCCCAGGGAAAAGCTAAGCCATCCCAGCGGAGTGCGGAGCGCGCGGAGTCGGGCGGCCTGGTGCCTGGAGCGCATGTGGGGGTCGGTCCTGGAGCCGTGCTGGGGGTGCTGAGCCCACCGGCTGGAGAGCTCTGGGCTTGTGTCCCGCCCAGGTCCAGGGAGAGGCCTCCCATCCGCCCACCGGGGGGAGAGGGAAGCCCCGTTTCTTGGGAGAGTCCTGCTTCCTGCCGCCGAGCAGAGACGCAGGAAAGGAGGGGCCCTTCCACTTGCCGTCTGTGACTTCCTGGGCATGGGGGCTGGGGGCTGCAGGGCCGCCGCGGTGGACAGCGGGCCCAGAGCGTCCGGGCCAGAGAGCTCCACTCCTGCAGGGCCAGGAAGAAGCAAAACGTCACAACATGCCCTCAGGCGTGACCAGGGAGCTGCAAACAATGACTGCAACTGCCTCGCCAGCCCGAAAGGCCGGTTTCCAGAGAGTTCCAGATCTGTGGAGGGGAAAGTCCCTCAAAGGCCCAGGCGCCTGTGACTTCCAGGCAGCCCGTCCCGTGTGCAGGCGGGTGAGTGTCACGGAGCGGGACAGGTGTCGCCAGCTGCTCCACAGACATGCGGGTCCCTGCCCGGGCCTCCCCGCCCGGCGCCCACGCGAAGGGGACAGGAAGGCAGGACCCGGTCCGGAGCGGCGCGGGAGCAGGAGCGGCAGGGGCTCCGGGGAAGGCAGGGCACGGCCACGGCCACGGCCGGGAACCCCTCCCACGCTGTCCCCACGGAAGCAGCAGCAGCCCCGGGTCCAGAGGAAAGAATTACCAGGTCCTCTCGGCTGGCCTTTGTGGATCAGTGGGGTCGACTTGTCAGCCCTAGAGAAAGGGGAAAGTAGATTTACTGATGCCTGAGGCAGCCCAGGCACGTTCTCGACCCCCACCTCAGCCCCTCTCCAAAGGAGCCACTTGTGCCGTCTCGGACCGAGGTGAAGAAAACATAACACCGAGTTGACGCCTATTTTCAAGGAACCGAAAAGACTCACAGGAAAGTCCTGATTCTCGAAGACACCCGTCAGCGAACCTTTTCTCTGAAGGGCCAGACGGTACGTGTTCCAGGCTCCGGGGAGGAAACCCCGCGCTACCACCACGGCACCCGCCACGGAGAACGCGGAAAGCCGCGGGCGGGGCCGCGCTCGCAAATGCTTTATTTGTGGGCACCGGCATCTGAACTCCACGGAACTGTCGTGTGTCATGACAGAGACTTCTTTTGGGTTTTCTCAATCGTTTAAAAAACCGAAAACCATCTTAGCTTGTGGGCCATACAAAAATAGGCGTGGTGGGGGGGCGCCTGGGTGGCTCAATGGGTTAAGCCTCTGCCTTCGGCTCGGGTCATGATCTCAGGGTCTGGGATCCTGCTTCTCCCTCTCTCTCTGCCTGCCTCTCTGTCTACTTGTGATCTGTCAAATAAATAAATAAAATCTTAAAAAAGAAATAGGCGTGGGGCCGATCAGGCCTGCTCTAAGAGGACACGTGTAAAAACCCAGAAGTTCACCCAGGGTGAGATTAGGGTGGAGCTTCCGTCACCAAGCAGCCCCAGCAGCGGCCTGCTTCACAACAGAACCCCCCAGGCAGCGAGGACAGGCCTCCACCCACCCGAAGTGGTCTCGGAGCTACCCTAGCATCACCCACTCTGTCCCCCTCCCCGGCTCTCCCTTTGGTCACACGAGAGAAGCGGCTCCCAAACAGCGGGTAACACCAGGTGAGACACTGGACAGGGAACACTCCCAGCACGGCCGTGCCCAACCGGGCACTGGCAGCCAACACCCCCCGTTGCTGGTGCTTTCGGCCGCCGCCGGGCTCGCATCCAGAACTTCGGCACGGGAGCCGGTGTCTGAGAGAACAGCCCGGCGACAGCAAGTCTGCAGCAACGACGGGGGCAGACGGCAGCAAGCTGAAGCCGACGCAGACCCCAATGCAGGAACCCAGGGAAGCGCGGCCTGTGGGTACGCAGTGCAGACGGTGAGTGTCCCCCACCGTGGAACTCAGCAGCCAAGGAGACCACGGACGTGCTGCTCCCAACAGGGAGGCGAGGATGTACACATTAACGTTGTGGCAACAGATCTTACGAAGGAGCGTTTAAAAAGTTCTGACAGTCTTCTGGTTAAAAAAGGCAGACTGAAATACATTTACTCCCACTTTCTCCCAAGGAAAAGATCAGAAAAAATTGAAACCAAAAGAAGTACAGAGAGAACCTGAAGAGGAAACATTCTGGAAGTGGCCACCGGAGGGACAAATGCTAACCAGGCCAGCTCGCCTGCAGAGGGGGACCCCTTGCACACTAAGGAGGCCCTGAAGGACCCCCATCTGTGCTCTGAGCCCCCAAGGCTTATAAGCTCCGGGGGGCAGGTAGAGCTTGGCAATAAACACAAAGATTGGCCCCAAATCTGCTCAAGGAGGTGCGGAACCCCTGGATTCCCAGCCCAGCCCTGAGTAGCCTCGCAACTACCCTCCCTCAACCCACTGCAGACAGAAGTTTCTGTTCCTGGAGAGGGCAGAACAGAGGGTGTCTGGACTAGGGGGTACACCAGTCCAGTTTTGAGGAGCATCTTTAAAAAAAACGGGGACTAAGGGTGCTGGGGTGGCATCTGACTCCTGATGTCGGTTCAGGTAACGATTTCAGGAACGTGAGCTCGAGCCCCGCATCAGTCTGCTTGAGGTTTTCTCTCTTCCCTCCGCCCCTGCCCCCACCTCTCTCTCTCTTAAAAAAAAAAAAAAAAGAGGGGAATTAAGTAAAAGCTCAACTTTCTTTCTTTATTCGACTCCTAGAAAACCTGATCCCTTCAGGCGAGAGACAAAGACTATTCTCTAAGGAACCTGAGTTGTTCAAGAAAGGCCCCAGTTCGGGGTTCCCCAGTGAAACTGCCTAGTGAGACGATGACGAGCCGAGCTGGCGGCTCTGTGCTGAGGGTGCGGTGTGCGGGCCGTTTTCATGCTGCAGCTGAAGTGGCAACTCTGGGGCAGGGAACGCCGGATTTACAGGAAAGAGCCTCCAACATAGCAGAAGTGGAAACAAGACAATGGACATGGAAGAAACAAATTATTCAGGAAAACAAAAGCTAACATAAATGAAAACACCGCCCCAAACCCATCATTAATAATCTGAGATGAGAGAAAATGACTCTATGAAACAAACAGGATACTATTACCTTGAAAATTATCTGACAGCTGGTATGAAAACTCAGTAAAAGAACGGGAAGATACAGTGAAGAAATCCTCCTAGAAAGCAGACTTAAAAAGCAAGCCAGCCAGCCGGCACTGGCCCAGCGCAGCCCCCTGAGCTGCATGGAGCTGCATTTCCAGCCCCGGCCTCCAGGTGGAGCCCTGGGACTGGCTCTGGTCCCAAGCAGCACCCTTCCCAGCTGCTCCTTAAGGAAGTAAGGGGCAGGGGTGGATAAAGAAAGCGGCACCAGCAGTAGAAGGGCGTCCGGGTCTCCCACTCACCCCTCAGGGCCGCTGCTGTACAAGCACCAGAAAGGGCACTGAGCTTCGTGTAAGAAGTCAACTGCCGTATGTTAAACCACTGAGACTGATACAGGGAAAGCCTGTTAGAGATGTCAGTTTATCAGAATAAAGACAGAAGGGGCGCCTGGGTGGCTCAGTGGGTTAAGCCTCTGCCTTCGTCTCAGGTCATGATCCAAGTGTCCTGGGCTCGAGCCCTGCATGGGGCTCTCTGCTAAAAAAGAATAAAGAGAGAAAAGATGATACCCGTCCAGGAAAGGCCAAGGGAGTCTGACATCTGGATAATACGACTTCAATTAAAAGCAATAAGAGAAAAAAACAGAAATTAAGACATTAAGAAAAAGCAAGGAAATTTCTTAGAACTGAAGGATGTAGTTTCTATCCTGAAAGGCTCCATCATCTACCTAGCGGCCTGGACGAGAAAATACCCGCCCTGGGGAGTGACAGCCTCAGCAGGGACAGGAGGCCTGACCGGGCAGGGAGAGCACCCCACCAGGGTGAAGAAGACCTCCACGGGGGACCGCAGAGCTCAGCAGGGAGAGGGAGAGATGGAGGCAGCTGCGGGAGGCAGATTTCTCACCACGGCAAAAGGTAGTAAGGAGCACACAGAGGGAGAGGATGAGAATGAACCCCGCGGTGCTTCGAAAACACTGCCCCAAATTCTTCTCCGAGATCTGGAGTCTGCGACCACCCTGTGCTCCTGCACCGTCCCCGCCTCAACCGTGAGTCCGGGCTCTGCCGCCGTTTGACCAGGGACACACGGCAGAATTTTCCGGGGCTGTGCCTGTTTCTTGGGACTCGTGCTTGGGCCCAGCCACCATGACTTGAGGAAGCTCTTGCCACATGGAGAAGCCATGTATGGGTAAGTATTTCAACCAAGAGCCCCAGCCAAGAGCCCCAGCTGACAGCCAGCGCAACCACCAGATACGTGGAGCGGAGAGGGGAGTGGGCCCATCGCCTACGAGTCACTTTCTGTGCCAAGCCATGCCCAGCCTCTGAGACTTCTCAGTTAGGGCTCCAGATCCTGTGGAGAAAAGACAAGCTACCCTCACTCTGCTGATCCAAATTCCTGACAGACATCTGGGAGCATCATAAACGGTTGTGTCTTAGGTCAGTAAGTCTTGGGTGTGGTTTGAAATGGGAGACAGTGTGAGCTCATGGACTTCAAGATGAGACAGAAATACAGAGATAAATGTCTTCCTAAGTGTGTATCTACACGGATGGTCACCTTCACATACTCGTGTGTGTGTCCCTGGTTCTGACCACCCAGGGGGCCTGCCTGGGAGCGGCCACCCTCCGAGAGCCATGAGCACAGGAAGCACTCAGATCTTGGCTTCTAAAAATCACTGCCACTAAAAGAAACCATTTCCCACCATCAGGATCCAGCCTGAGACCACGAACTGGATCCCTCCCTGGTAAAGGATGTTCTATGCACAAGTGGCAAACCTGGGGTGGGGGGAGCTGAGAGTCGGAAGGCAGTAATGCGTCTACGCTCATTTTCCGATTGTGCTGGCTGTACTGTGTTGATGCAGGAGAACATCCTAGTTTGTGGGAAATATACGCCCCACACCGCAGAGGAAGCAAGATAACCTTGTGCGTGAGCAATAAGCTGGAAGTAGAGGCCCAGCATCTCGACCTTAATTCCCCAAAACCCAGTGTCTCCTGAACAGAGTCTAAATTCACTATGTGGATATAGGATATACATTTGTGTGAAGTTCTTACAGTAAGTTTAAAAAAATGCTTGGTAAGTTATTTTTAAGACACTCGACCCTGATGAATTCATCAGGTGACACCTGAGCTCAAATGTTATACTGTAGAAGCGCTGGAGATTTCCAATGTTTGCCCAGAAATTTCAGCAGATGAAGTAATGGGGCCAGCGCCACTTGGAAGCTCCCTGAATGCAAGAAGCAAGGATGGCCATTCGGCCAGACCCTGGGGGGGGCTTGAAGGCAGGCGGTTACCCGGGGGCAGGCCTCTTCTGGGGGAGGCGGCTGGGCGGCTGGGGCGGCGGGGGCGGGGGCGGGGCCTTGTTCAGCGGGATCCCGGGCTGGGCCGGCTTGCTCTGCTGGCTCAAGGCTTCTATCACACTGGGCGTTTTTGCTACTGGAGGGGGCGGTGTGGGAGCCAGGGGATCTGTGGAAAGAGAAAAGGAGAGGAATACAGAGGGTCAGGCTTCGTCACATCCCCAGCCTTCTCATCAGAGGCTCTCTGGTAAGGGCTTCCTTTTTTTTTTTCAAAACGGCGATTTCATAAGGGAAAACATCCTCCTTTCACTGTAGATTTTTAGAAAACCGTATTGGCACGGAGTCCTTCTAAGCCTTAGGTTAGGATTAAAATGTTTCTACGAGCCCATGAGGATCTTCCTCTGTGGGGAAGCCACCCTGAGACCTGGAGAGACAGCGGCAGGGTCTTGGCCCGATCCCTCCCCGCACAGGCGAGCTGGCTCCTCAGGGGACCCATGGGTCCTCCCCACTCCGCCAGGCTTCCAGCTGGGCAATCGGAGAGGCCTGTAAAGAACTAACAGTAAAGGCTCCACAGCCTGTGAGGGGAGCAGCACGGCAAAGAGGTAATTGTTTCTCCACAGACTCGGAAACTTAGGGAGTGGGTAAGGCAGGGAGCTGCGCCCTAAGCCCCAGGCTCCTTTCCCCGCTTGCCCCTCTGTGACAAACAGTGCTGCGCCCCAAGATCCAGTGTCCTCACGCCCCATCCTTGCCGAGGCCGCCGCCGTGCTCAGGACAGGACAGGGACCCCAGGAGCCTCGCAGGCCCCCGCACACGCACACTCGGCACTGTCTGCAGCTGCGGCCGGGCTGCCGCTTAGGTTAAAACCCACGGGAACAAGCCGGGTATGACACGCTGCTCTCCGAGCCTTGCCTGAGAGGCCGGCGCTCCTCCTGCCACAGCCCAGCCACGCGGAGCAGGAAGGGGACAGGCTCAGGGCTGGCCCCACGGATCCCGTGAAGACATTCCTCTGCCCCAGCCCCCTCCCCCCCCCGCCCTGGGCCTTTCAGCCACGTGCTGACATCGGAGAAAAACACAAACCAGATCACATCCACATGACTGTGCCCAGATACCAAGAACCACCAAACGGCCAGAGGAAGTGAAGCCCTGGGCTGGCGGGAAAGGACGGAGGGTAGCTCAAGGGCTGGGGAAGACAGAGGAGAGCGTGTAGGCGCCCCCTGGGCGAGGGTGCGGGACAGGCAGCAGGCTGCGGCCGGGGAGGGCGGCTGGAGGGGCTGCCAGGGGCACGCACGGGGCCGGGCTCCGGGCAGCGTCTGCCTGTGGGCGTGCGGCTTCGCGGCTCTCCCCACGTGGCTGCCGAAAGCACCCCCCAGCCATCCAGATCCAAGAGCCCACTGGCAAGAAAGGAAAAAGGCGAGAACGTACTGGTAGATGTCACGCGGAGAGGGGGCAGCGGTGGATGGACAGCTGGCGGATCTGACGAAGATCGCTGCCTGCTTGCACCGTCCACACTTACAGAGTTTGTCTTCCACAGGGCGGTAGCGGAGGAGGCGGTCTGAACTGCACACGCACGCACGTGCACACCACACATGCACACGCACGCATGCACACGCACAGGAAGGCACGCACAAGCACAGAACAAAAACAGAAACAGAACACTGCATTATTGATCCTCTCACTCGCAAAATGGTCAGTACGACCCTTCTAGAACAGCATTAAGACCACAAACAGAATCCTGATTTTTTTAAAAAAATGTCTGTCTCTGGCATCTGGACAATATAGAGGGACCAGACCAAGGATGCTTCTGGGGGAATTACCAGCTGGTTTTCACAGTCTTGATTTTCTTTCTCAAATAGAAATATGGGTTTGGAGAGGGAAACATTCGAATAGCCACAGTGACACGTCCCGAGCACGGGGCTCAGGCTGAAGGCTCCCACGGCTGTGCGCGTCCCTCCCTGGCCCGGGGAGCACGTGTTCTCAGAGCACGAGGACAGAAGGGTGCAGACAGAGACAGGTGAAGGGCTCCCCACCTCCCGCAAACCTTTCTGGCTAAAAGCCAGCATGCACGACACCCAGGAGGCTCAGCTGACACACGGGGGAGACAGCAGCACCGAGGTCGCTGTCCTCCCTCTGCCCCACAGAGCTCCGTGCACAGGGGTGACCTGTGCCTGAGGCTGTACGTAGCCCGCATAGGGGGCCAGGCCTGGGGAGAATGTCGGCACACCCGCATGGGGCGTTTCTGCTGTGCCCAGTGTCTGTCCTGGTGCGGGCGGCGCAATGCTAACTCCCTTTGCCGTTTTGTTGGGCGGGACTCGCTGCAGGGCCAGGTGTGGCCTAGACGGACAACAACTTGGGGACTCTCTGTGGGGCTACTGGGATGAAGGACCATCTACACCATCAAAGGAGGACATGAAGCTAACTACAGAGATAGTAAAAAAGGAAAAAAAGTGAGAAAAAAATCCCAAACCCTCTCATTCTAAGACTTTACAAAACCAAAAGCAAAAGAAAAAAGAAAAAAAAAGGAAAAAAAATGAACAGTTTTCTGTTCCTTTTACGTGACGAACAGAGCAAAATAGAATCTTCCTCCCATGACACACAAGTCAATAGAAGCCACTAACGGGGTGGAGGGGACCACATCACTTCAGCTCTGGCCTTACAGAATTAATCCACGCACACAGGGTATGGGGGAGGCTGCGGAGACAATGAGAGGCCCCACAAGGACCCAACCATGGCTGCTGCCCTCAGCCGCCCTGGGCCCCTCCCAGCCAGTGCAAGGAGGTGACAGGGAGGAGGGCAGCCTTGGAACATGGCGTTGCAGCTTCTCTCCTGCTCAGGAATGGCCCCCTCAAGCCCAGGGGTGGCACTGCCTGGGGTGTGGGCACACAGAGGCCGTGGCCTATATTGGGGAGGTGAGGCAGCTGTTTCTGGGGCTGGCCTGGGCAGCACCTGCTGTCCTCTCAGGGGCTCATTCCTGGGGGTGTGAGTCAGTGACCTCAACAACAGGCCCATCAGCCTTCTCTGGCCTCCCTGAGGGACCTCCCTGGGTACTGGAGGCAGGATCATGTGGGGGGTGAGGCACAGGGCCAGCGGATGGCAGCTGCCATATTCGCTACCCCACCCAAGCTACAACCTTCAGTCACACCCCCTCCCAGAGAGCAGCTGCGGCCCCAGCGCACTGCAGGACCTCTTTCTGGACCAGCAGCAGCCCACAGCAGCCACAGAGCCCGGACACCACACCCTGCGGGCTCTGGCCCTCCCTCTCCTGGGACCAGAGGCCACTGGCCATGAGCTGTGCTGGCCACGAGCTGTGCTGGCCACTTGCTGGACCCGCCTTCGAGGAGCAGAAGGGTCAGTTGGCCCTCAGCCCTGGGAAACTCACTTAACTTTTGGGGGCCTCAGTTTCCATTTTCATAAAAAGAAAAACAAGCATCTGTTGAGTCAAACTCATTCTACTGGGACTGAGCAACTAAGGTGAGTGTAGCTGAGTATCATTCCCCAAATTAGCATCTTTTTATCTTTCATTTCATGGGGATTACAGGTAAAAATTAATCAGAGGCACCACAAGCTGGCTGACTGCAGGCTGGGTGAAAGGAAACAGGAGAGAATGCAGGCAGGGGCGGGGGGTAGTGAGTGGTAAAAGCAGAGAGAAAAGGACCAGAAAGAAAATCTGCAGGAAAACGTCTTGCAGGACCAGCATCATGAGCCGAGCCATCCACCTCAGGCCTGCCCGGGGGAGTCCCCGCACTCCCCACGTGACACGCAGATGCCACACCTCTGCCCAGAACAAGGATCAAGTCAGATGCTCTACTGCATTCAGCACCCTAAGAACGAAGAGCTCCTTTAGGGTACCAACAACATAACTCTAAGACAAATTCAGCACCCTAAGAATGAAGAGCTCCTTTAGGGTACCAACAACATAACTCTAAGACAAAAAATCCCCAAATGTCACCTAGCAGGGGGCACGGCAACTATAAACTTCCAAAGCAAACACCAGACCACACCCTCCGAGCTATGGCTGTGCAGTACCTTTGGCAACGTTTCGTGGGGGCAGCGGGGGGGCGCTGGAGGTGCTGGGGGCCGCAGGCTGGGTGGGAGGTGGGCTGCCGCTGAGGACCGCGCCGTACGTCTCATTCTGCAAGATGCTGGGCACGAAGGGCCTCTGCTTGTCCTTGGCCAGGCTGGTGGCGTCTCTGGCCAAAGACGCCGCGTTGGACTGCAGCTGGCCGGAGCCCAGCTGGTAGAAGCTGACGGGCCGGTCTTCTCGCCGACTGGGGCTGGGCTGCAGAAGGGTGGGAAACGCACATACACCAATCCCTCGTTCACAGCGTCCGGGCCACGGGTGACCGCCTCATGCACACCGTGGCTACCTGGGCAGGTGCGTTTTGGGCTCTCAATTGTAACATGAGAGCTGCGAGATTTGAAAGTTCCTCTTATCGTGTCTCTTCATGGAGACAACCCCCCCCCATCCGCCAGCACTGCAAATGCCATGATTTGTAATTTACAAGTCACCATTCTGGGAAGGATTGAGAACACAGCCCGTTTCACCTTCACTCGCCAGCGTTAGCTTAATCTACATCTGTTTCCACCACACTTCCTGTTTATAAACACACTTCCAACTGAGCACCCCGCTGCAGCCAACCCCCAACAGCTGGGCGCCAATTCCGGGGACATCAGGTGCTCTTCCCAAATGAACTGAAGTCTCAAGATTCCTCTAACTCAGGGATCAGCAAACCATGGCCCGTGGGCCACCATCTGTTTTTATAAATAAAGCTTTATTAGAACACAGTCATGCATGGTCATTTAATATATTGTCTATGGTTGCTTTCAAGCCACTGGCACGTCTGAGTAGTTGCAGTAAAGATGGTGATATTTTAGGCCCACAAGCCTGAAATATTAATTATTTGACCCTTTTGGTTTGCTGACCCTTGCTCCCCATGAAATCAGGACTCCTGTAAACCAGATCTAATTCATTTCCAATATCAGCTTCATTCTAAGAGCTACGATCTTGAGCAAAGACCTTAACCTTGCTGACCCGACCCCTCATCTTTTCAGTGGGTAGAACTGTGCTCCTCTCGAACAGCCCCCGGGGCTTCCAGGAACAGTGCTGGCTGTCATACCACCCTGCCCCTCGCAGGGCCATCTGCCCACTCAAGGCTCTGGCCAACCCAATGGCTCAAACTCAGCTGAGCTACACAGAACCTGATGGCTAGTTCTCTTCACACATATTTTAAATTCAACAAAGACCAAGGCCATATGAACTATAATTCCCTCTGCTGGAAACAGAATGAGTGGGAGGAAGAGTGTGAGCTCTTGCTGTCAGACTTTTAAGTGGACTATGGGACCGGCTGTGTCGGCTCAACCTGGGGCTGATTATTTCCAATCTTTTTTTAGAATCGGTAAGTATAACATTAGTCAGCTCTTCTCACCTGGACACCATTTCATAGCTAACTTAGTGGAGGGGTTTCTTAGTCAAAGAAATAGCAAGTATGAATGTTAACTGAGCCACACACACAAGGACAGTCAAGGTTTTGGAAATGCCATATATGTGTATGATCAGACATCCTTGGTGCACCTCAGGACATTCGAATCCTACAGTAAACAATAGGAAACGCGACACGGCATTCCCCACAAATTTCCTAGCAGCTGGGAGTGGGGGCTCTGGAGTCAGTCTGCCGGGATGTGACTAAGCTCTGAGACCCACGCGAAGATGGTAACCTGCCAGGGGTCCCCCAAGTGTGCCAGGTAGAGTGTCACGAGCAGGGAGCTGGACTCGGAGGCCAGCGTCCTCTGGCCTCAAGCTGGTCTCTAAATATTGGCTTCACCCTGGCTGAGTCAACCTCTCTTGAAGCTTCCACGACCCAATCTGATACAGGAGAATGTTGGACCCAGGGCTCTAATGGTCATTTAATTCTAGTGAAGGTTTTAAAGATCAACTAGTTGAACTTGATCTGTGATACTGGGGACCCCTGGCTCTTTATCATATCCATGGCACGGGGCTTCCTCTAAACCCCACTAGAAACAAAGCCCCCCACCTCCCCAACATCTTTCCCTCAGATCTAAAGCAGCTGACGATGACCCAGGTAACATTGCTGTACATCCACACGCACAGGAGCTGGGAGGCGGGCACAGCTGCGGGGAGGGCAAAACCAGCTACTGAGATCAACTGGGCAAAGAGTTAACTCAGCGTTTTGTACAAAACCACTCTGTGCCCTAAATCTCACTCTGGGGTCCACCCTGCTCGGAGTGAAGCCCATTACAACCTCCCCGACACTCTGTGGCCCGGCACCAACCTGCAATTTCTCGTCCACATCGTCGTCGCTCTCATCTAGGTCTTCGTGGAGCAATCGCCACTCGTATTCGACGTGGACGTGCGAGTTAAACCTCCCAGACAAGGCCTGGGTCAGCTGAAAAGAGGAAGGGCTGTCGGCGCCGCCGCCTGTGAGCTGGGCGCCCATGAGCGGTGGTGGGAGGTGCGGAGAGGGGAGGCAGAGACCCTTCAGCGCAAGGCCTGCCGACTGAGACCCCACTCTCTACCTTCACCGAGGACCTTGAAATGCCCATTTAGCGCTCTGTAAACTGTAAAGCGCTGTGCACAGGCCAAGGCTACTGGAGATCTAAAGGCTAATGGCTGGCCTGCAGGTGCTGACGGGCACACGTGGGAGCAAACTCAACGGAGGACAATGCACATGTCACTAACTGGTAACCAGCGCCCCCGGCCCGCACGAGAGATTAAGGCCCGCAGAGCAAGGATGTGAGTTTTTTCGCCATTCTCTCAAGGAAGGCAGATACCCAATTCCGTGTGAGGTAACAGGAGAGAAATGAATTCGTTAGACTCAGTGGGAGCCTTAGCATGTTAGCCCTTAACTCTCTCCCCCGCCAGAGAGTAGCTGTGTGAGCTTGGGCAAGTTCCTTAACCCTTCTGTGCCTGTTTCCTCATCTGTAAAATACAGCTAACAGAAGAAACCAAGTCAGAAGGGCTATCAAAATTAAATCAGTGGATATCAAATGTTTAGCATATAGCACCCCTCACTCTCCTACCCTTCCACAACAGTCACTGTTAGTTAGATTCACTACACACTTGCTCAGTGTCACAAAGTGCGACGCTAATTCTGAACGCCTAAAGCAGACTCCGCCTTACAAATACGGAACCAGTGGGAGAGTTGGCATCGGCATGACTTCTTCAGCTCCCAGCGGAAGCCCCTACACTGCCTGACCCCGTGGGCTCTGTCCACTGGCCACACTGCTCCTCCTTCTAGAACGGAACAGGAAAAATTGTGCAGAACAATCCAGATGATCTGGGACTGTGGAACGAAATCCACACACCCGCTTTGCATGTTGCCGCAAGGGGAAGGGCTGGCAGCTCAGAGACTCCAGAGAAGGGGCAGAGTGGCAGTGGCCTCCAGATCTCTGCTCCATTTGCCCCAGGCAATGCCATGGCCACCAGCCATGTGTCCAACCAGCAAATTCCAACTTGTGTTCCAAGCATCACTATGATGGGGGTGGTCCCCTCCTCTCAAAGGACTCCCCGAGTACGCTTTCTCCTGCTTGTCCCATCTAGGGTCCAAATGTGGGAAGACCTTCCTCCCAGAGGGCAGGGCCCCTCCCTGGCCCAGGCAGGGCACCTTCACCCCATCCGTGCCGGAGGGAGACTCACCAGCTCCTCGCAGTGCTCGTGCCTGAGGCGTCTGGCAATGTCCAGGGGCGTCTCTCCCGACTCGTTGGCTAAAAGGCAGGACAACACACGGACGGACGTGTTATGGCAAAAGCAAGCAGAGGTCTGACATCAAGAGGCAGTTACAAGAGACACAGGGAGGCAGCACGAAGCGGAAGTGAGCTGCACAGTGTGGGGTGGGGAGGCTTGATCGGTCTCCCCATCCTAACACACCACAGCAGCATACGGTCGGCAAGATTTTAAGACAGTCTGCGCTGACCACAGAAGCAGAACCAAGCCCCTCCTCAGCAGTCTGTGAATCTGAAATTGTGTATTTTCTTCCAAATAAGCATCCATCAGCAAGGTTTGGTTATTTAAAAAAAAAAAGAAAGAAAGAAACTTGGCTCAAACAGGCGTGGGCCGCCTTTCTGTCCTTTGCTCTCTGTTCAACAGTTCAAGAACACCTCCTCATGGCGCAATCACAGCTGCCTGCCCTCGGGTGGCTGCCAGCGCATCAGGGTCCCCTGGTAGAGGGAGGGACGAAGGCCCAGCAGATCAGGGTCCCTTATGGAGGAGACTCGGTGCCAAGAGGGGTAGTGAACAGTGACTCCCCACCGCCCGGTAAACCTCCCACCCAGAGCCAGAAAGGAGTTAAACCTGATCCAGGGTGGGGTTCTGAAGAGGAGAGCGAGATGCCCCAAACCTCGTTCAAGGTCACCTCAGCACAAGGAACTTGTGCTGGGCCCGTGCTCTGCCTCTCGTAATCTCTATGATGCCTGCCCATGACGGAAAGTCTACGTCCCAGATGGAGGGAACCCGCTGACCAATATGGGACCACAGCAGCCCTGGCGAGCATGCAGGCGAGGACCCCCACTTCAGATGGCAGGACTGGGGCCTCCCTGGCTGACAGGAGCCCAGGCTGGCGGCCGCCCGCTCACCGGTCTCGATGGAGGCCTTCCCCCGCAGGAGGAGCTTCAGGCACTCGGCGTTGTCCGTCAGGCAGCAGTAGTGCAGGGCCGTGCTGCCCTTCCCCGTCTGCTTATCCAGGTTCCCGCTGGCCAAGAACAGGGACCGAGAAGAGAAAGATCGGTGAGTCACAGGCCGGGGGACCGGCCCTGCCTGGCCAGGGAGGGGCCTGGGCCCGTGAGCGAGAGAGGCATCGAGCCACCGAATCACTGCACGGCGGAGTTCTCGCAATCCTCCTCCAAGGTGGTGGGACAGGCCTCGGGTCCTGCTTGCGTGGATGGGGGGGGGGGGTCTCGGCGTGAGGCCAGCAGGGAACCAGCAATAAGAGCGTGAAGGCCGGAGCGGGGCACCGTGTTGTTGCTGAGCGGGGGCCGAGGGGGGCTCAGCCTGCTTCTTCCTGGGCACCCAGAGCCTAAAGTGTCTGTCTGGGCCTCAGGAAGCCTGTGGGACTTGCCATCCTGTCCCGCAGAAGGGCAGGGAGAGGTTTTTTTCATTCTATTACTGACATTCTTGCCAGGAAGGGGAAGAGCCACTTTTCCAAAGCCCAGAATGCGCAAACGCCTGTGTGTCTGTGGGCCCCGGGCTGCCCTGCAGACTGCCAGCCGGGCAGTCCTGCGATCTCGAAAGCCCTTCTGGTGAAACACAAGACCGGGTTACCCCAGAAGACACTGCTTCTCTTACAAAGCCACTCAGCCTACTGCGGGAGGCAGCCCTGAAACGTGGCTGTCCTTCTGAGCAGGAGGGACCGTGGGGCTGTGTGGCCCGTGGAAGGGCACGTGGTGGGGGGCACAGTCCCAGGTGATACCCACTGCTCTCGTCAAAACAGAACGTGCTACACTCTCGGGGAAAATGAGCCTCATCTCCTGATCTCTCTCCTCTTCCTGCTGCCCTCCTTCTACTCTAGAAGAAACCAGGATTTCCCTTCTCACACTCCCAAGAGTTTCCGCGGAGGGAGGATGGCGTCACGGGGCTGTTTCATCCACGGTCCGCTGAGCCACCGCGACGCCAGGCGCTGGCGGGCGTCCAGGCTCCACCGAGGGTGGCTTCCACGGAGTCCGGCAAACTGCTGACCTGCCTCCAGCTCCTCTACCCCTGGCCACCTCCTCCCCCCCAGGAGCAGCAGGGAAGGCCAAAATGCAAAATATGACCTTGCTTTTGCAGGGGGAATTTTCCACTCTGTTTGGCACAATTTCAGTGGCTTTTGACCAGCACCTCCCCCTCCACACACCCCATGATCAGGGAGTCAAGATACACCGTGCCGGGCCTCTCTGGTTGGCCTGCTGCCCCAGGTGGGTGCCGTACCCGGGGCGGAATGCACCCGACAGGACTACGGAGCCCGAGTAAGCAGACACACACATTCTTGAAAGGGAACTTCTAATTAAAAAACAGAAACAACTTTTCAAACCAAACAAAATGCCCACAGTCCAGTGATGAGGTTTACAATCCTAGCTTAGGTGGGTGGTCCCAGTATGGATCTGTGTGTCCCTTTTACTATCCCCACGGCTCAGGGCACCTGCCTCGGTCCAGTGAGACACTCTGAGGGCCAAGCATGGGGATGGCTCTGTGCACACCAGGTGGGGGCATGTAGAGGCCACAGATAGTCCCCCAGCGCCCAGAATTCAGATGGACAAGCCTGACAGCTCCTGAGTCCCAGACGCTAGAGGACAGGTCTTTCAGGTACAAAGAAGAGTCTCTGTCTTCACACTCTAGGGCTTTTTTGGGACTATGCGCTAATAGCCCACTCCTGGAAGTTCTTTTCCTGCCCCACAGTTCATGTTCAAGGCTGGGAAAAAAATCCCAGCATCTTGGCCACATAATGAGGCAGGAACCTGATCCTTCCTTGGAAACATCAGGAAATAAAACCAAACGGCTCCCCTAACTTTAGAATACCTACCTGTTCTGAACTAAAAAGTCTACGATGTGGAGAGAAGTCCGGTCCACTGATCTGACTGCAAGATGGAGGGCAGTTTCATCCGGCTCCTGAAGACCAAACAGAAACATTCCAGAATCCCAAGGGGAGCATTCAGTTTTGTGTCCACTGTGAGTGAAATCGTGTATCTCTCTTCCAAAAGCCTTTTATTCTTTCTTTCAAAACATTAATCTCTAAGACATACGGCCCCCTTAGTCTCCAGAGGAAACTCTGCCCTTGGCCCCTGCGATTTCAAGACTGGTCCTCCTTCCTCCACAGTAAATAATAAGAAATTCAGGGTCTTATCTCAGAGTCCTCTCAATCTCTAGGTCCTTATCCCAGAACCAACAACATATAAGGGGGGGACCCTTTTGTTCAAGGACACCAGGAAGGTCCCCCAGGCCTCCTGTACACAGTGTCTGAGACGTGTGTTTGTGTTTTCTATTCCACACGTACAGAGAGGGCTGCCAGCGCTAATGCCCACACTGCCTTCGGTTTAAACTAGGGGACACCTGACCCCAACGCCTTTTCTGAAAGTGAGTTCTGGCAGGTGGGGAGGACAGACCAGACGAGGGGTGTCTCAGGTAGGTGGGTGGGCAAGAGAGCAGGAGGCAAAAGCAATATCCATGCAATGGGGAACAGGGGGCAAAGAGGGGGCTGTCCCCTATCCACCTGCCCGGCCTGCCCAGCCAGCCAGGGCCACCCACTCCCCCCAGCCCCCACGGTGCTCTGGCGGCGGCACAGCTCCCTGCGCCTTTATTACGATGGCAAGGAGCTTTCATGGGGACTCTGTGTCTCTCCAAAGTCACCCATGGAAGAGAATTAGGATACATGCCAACCCAGGACACCGGTAACCAGTTTCCTGTGGACTCGATCCTGACAGTAAGACCCCAGCCCACCCTGAGACCTCCCCTCTCAACAAGGCTCTCCCAGGCAACCGGGTGTCCCTCTTCCGCTGCTCCCTCAGGGAGGAGAGCGCAGGCTTGTGGGGCTCTCCTTCCCAGGGAGGCCCGGCAGCTGCTGCGGAGAGTTTGGATCTCCGCTCACCAGAGACAGAACTTCGCGCGGGTCGCTCGGGTCCCTGAGAAGACGCTCCCTCCCCACCCGGGACTGGCCTCTCCTTCCGAGGCTGGTGTTCTAGTTTTGGTTTAAGAATAAACCGCCCACTGGGAAGTGTGTAAGCCTGAGGATTCACAGACCTGTACCCCTGGGGCTAGGAACACATTATATGTTAAAAAAAAAAAACAAAAAACAGGTAATTAAAAAAAAAGAACCAACCACCCGTTTCTTCCCTAGAACTCGACGCTCCCCTTCTTCAGAGACTGCCCCACTCCGGCAGCGTTTCTGATTCCTGCCTTGCCACGCCCCCCGCTTTCTCCGCTTTCTTGAGAAGGAGCAGGCCGCGCTCTTACGTGTCCGTTGGCCAGCGGGATTTTTTCTGTAAGATCCACGCCGTCAGCATAGGCTTGGAGTAATCCAAAGATATCTCTCGTTTTGACGGCCTCGCAAAGGCTGTGAAGCTTCGCGGCGCTATCGGCGCGCCTTTTCCTTGCGAACCTCCTCTCGATGTACTTGGCAGTGATGTAGTCCTTCCTGGCATTCCTGGGATCAAGCATAATCGCCTTGTCAACGATTGAGGGCCTCTATTCAAACATCTAACCTTCAGTCATCAGGAACAACTTTTAAAAATCCTGCCCAGCCCCTCCTTGAGGGACGAGCCGGCGGGTCAGAAGGGGGCCGCCGTGTGACTGTGGCGGCGCCTACGTCCAGTGACACCTGGCGCCCTTTTAAGAAGCGCTGCCACCTGCCAGTTTCCGACCCAAGAGGCCTCAAGGCCCGGTGCAGGGTGCCTGCGGCTTACTCAGGGGCCAACGGGAGCTGGCCCGGGTAGGCAGACCGGGAGGTCCTCCACAAGGGGACGACGCGATCTCCTCGGTCACGGGCGCCGTGCCTGGCACGAAAGGCACGCACCACAGGTCTCGTGAACCAGAACAAACTGCCAGTCTCCGCAGTCTATATTCTGGCCTTCCCGTGGCACGGCGTTCACAGACTCTACCTCCCCACAGAGAACGGAATGGTAGCAACTCTGGGAAGCCAAGAGCAGCACAGGTTCAGATCCTGCCCCCACCACACCGACGGGACAAGCATCCCACCCCTGGAGGCGTCGTCTTATTTGTGCAAGTGTGTAGCACGCCCCCTCATGGAACTGTGACAAGCACGAGCACTGACACTTCCAGGGCACATGGTAGGTCCTTAGGACCCTGGGACTTGCTCATGAACCTCAAAGACAGGCAGCAAGGAAGACAGTAGCTCCTGGTCAGGAGGACTCCGCATTTTACTGCAAGGACCTTAAGGACTAACAGAACAATAAAAGGCGTGGAGAGGACTTGTGAATAATGCTAACTTTCCTGTGGCCATCAGGGAGCAACCCGGAAATGCACCAGCTGGTGAATGGACAGATAAAATGCAGTCTCTCCACAGAGCCGTGCGGGGCACAGGGTACCGGCAGGCCGCGATGTGGCTGAGCCCGGAAAACACTACTCGGGGTCAGAGGAGCCACACGAGGCCACACACTGTATGATGCTGTGTCCACGGGATGCCAGGAAGAGGCAAGTCTCTGGAGACAGAAGGTGGGTTAGCAGGACCTGCGGTTGGGGGAGGGCGTTGCTGGTTAACAGGTGCAGGGGTTTGGTTTCGGGGGGATGAAAATGTTCTAAAATCGTGGTGATGGGGCGCCTGGGTGGTTCCGTCGGTGAAGTGTCTGCCTGCAGCTCGGGTCATGATCTCAGGGTCCTGGGATCAAGTTCTGCGTTGGGCTCCCTGCTCAGCGGGCAGCCGGCTTCTCCCCCTGCCCCACCCCCTGCTCGTGCTCTCTCTCTCTCTCAAGTAAACAAAATCTTTAAATAAAATTGCCGTGGTGCAGGTACACTCTGTGAACATGCTGAACAGTACTGAACTGACATTTAAACAGCTGAACTGTATGCATGTGAACTGTATTTCAATAAATCTGTTAGAAAAAAGCATGTCAGGACAATGTGGCTGGTGATGGACGTTGGGGAGGTATGTGCTATGGTGAGTGCTGTGAACCGTGTAAGATTGATGATTCACAGACCTGTACCCCTGGGGCAAATAACACATTACATGTTAATAAAAATAATTTAAAAAAATAATTTAAAAAAAAAGAAAAAGAAAAAATCATGTCAGTGAAAACTAAATTCCACCAACACTACAAAACTTAACTTTAGCCAACAGATGTACAGAGACCCAAGGAGAATGGCATGACAGGATCAAGGTCCTGGGCTCCTTTCTAGAAACGACTTTTTCTGGAAAGTGAAGTGCCCTGAAGTTCCGGAAAGTTGGGCGGGGGAGCTGAAGGGAAAGCCAGGGCCTTCCGAGTCGGCTCTGAGAGACGGCACAGCCCAGACTCTCGGCTGGATGGCTGCTCAGGTGGGCTCCATGGCCTCCCATCGAGGTCACCGTGCAAAGCCCTTTCCGTGACAACACATGCTCACAGGGCTGCTGCAGGTTACGTGAGAGAGCACATTTAGGCATGGAGCACAGCATTCTAGAAACACCAGCGTGGAATGAACAGGCTTGTAGTGCCAAGGGGGAACCGGGTCAGCTCTTCTCAGCTCCCAACCTGCCACCATCCTGCCACCAGGGCTGTGCCAACTGCCTCTGCTGTCGCAACCGGTCACCGAGCCCCTCAGGTCAGCACCCAAGGCCCGGGCTGCAATGCCCCAGGGCCAGGAGCGAGCAGGGCCCCTTCAGGGTCCGAGAGCGGAGCTGGGGCGTCACTCCCCACTGCTGACGACCTGACCTAAGGTGTTTGTGAAATGCGGACTGTGAGTATTGTGCTAACTTTATGTGTGTCCCCTCACAGACGTGCACCGCTGTGGGTTTACAGGTCGAGTAGACACGTGTAGTCCCATCGGTCCTCATACCAAGGCTATGAACTCTGTCTCCACCTTACAGAGAAGTCAACTGAAGTCTACAGAGGGACATGAGATTCTGTTTCCTCACGCAGCATGCAAGTTCCCGAGGGGCCCTCCTAGCACAGTGTGGCACGCAGGGAACGGCTCAGTGACCTCCTGAGCCTGACGACAGGCCGTATCTGACAGTGATTCAAATTCTACCGGTCTCTTATGATGAGCGGTTGGTCTAGATGGCCGTCAAGGTTTAGGGAGTTCCAATAATCCTTGTGGGACCATCACCACGGTGACCTCCCCTGCCTCCCTGGGAAGGACCTAGAGAGATACTGGCCCCTTTACTTATTTTTTAATGCGTTACTCAACCGTCCAGAGCTCTGTGTCCCCTGAAGGTCATCCTTCCCCAAGCCCGGGCACAGACCTGCTTTATGCACCACCGCGCTCCACGGCTTTGTGAGGGAAGTTCCCTCCGACAGAGCCGATCCCCTCCCCACCTCTTGCTTTTTGGAAAGGCTCCGACTTTTGGAGAAAAGCAGTGAACTTAGAATAACACCACTTTTGGCCCACGTTCAGGAGAGATTTCTCGTCCTTCTGAAGGATGGGTCTGTGTCAGGGTCCTGAGTCACACAGGAGGAGCAGCGCGGCCTCTGTAAGCAGACACTGACTCGCCTGCTTCCCCCTTTCCACCTCTTTCTCTCTTGGCATACCCCCCCAATCCAAAATCTGGGGATTCACAGGCCACTAGAGGGTCTCTCGCTTCCCTTTTAACAGATTTATCTGCAGATGGCGTGTTCTCCTGAGATAAAGCCAGCAATGGCACACGCCTTCTCACGTGCAAGTGAATGCCAGCCTGTTTAAGTAGCCACAGAGCTGGGACTTCAGCTTTGACTCGGCCATTCACTAAGTATGCACTGAATCCCCACAAGCAACACGTTGGGGCGGGAAATACAAAAGTTAGGAAGATGCAATTTCTCAGAGAACTAGGTTTTTTTTAAAATTATTTTTTAAATTTCTTTTAAGATTTTATTTATTTGACAGAGATCACAAGTAGGCAGAGAGGCAGGCAGACGGTGAGGGGGAAGCAAGCTCCCCGCTGAGCAGGGAGCCTGATGCGGGGCTCGATCCCAGGACCCTGAGATCATGACCTGAGCCGAAGGCAGAGGCTCAACCCACTGAGCCACCCAGGCGCCCTGGATGAAAGGTTTTAAAACAGAGCCAAATGCTATGGGAGCAGAGAGCGCGGCACTCAATTCTGAGCAGGTAGGAAAGCAGGTGGCATTTTGCCATCACACTGGCCATCCACCCTCATTTTGGAGGGAAGAAAGAGGGGGAGGGCTAAACTTCCCTTTCATTTGTGCCACGGTTGGGGGGTGTCTCAGTGCAGACAGAACGCTTATATTGAAGGATTTGAAGCAGATAGTGTTCACTTTTTAGAATCATCTAGCCCCAGAATAAACAAACCGTCCACTTGGTACCCCAGGTACTTGGAGGAAACTACTTTACTTATCATAAACTTTGTTCTCAGTTGATCACTATTACAGCAGTCCAGGAGGCCGGTGCCTTCTCTCTGAGCGCAGGTATCGGCCAGACTAAATGTGAGGTCCCAGACCATGGAGGGTCCTTTACTAAGCTGGGTCTTTGAGCTAGGCCAGGAAGAGCTGGCTCGGCTCTGGGTAACTCTGGGGGAAACCCGAACTGCGAGGACCCTCAGTTTCCGGGGTCTGTGGGATCGGCGTGCAGCACTCATGGTGCCTCCATCGCCCACCCATTGCCAGCAAACAGGCTGCCAACAGGACTGAAGGGCCGGTGTGGCCTCACTCGCACCAATGAGCATCCCGATGGCTCCGGGAACAGAGGGCTTGGTCTCCTGCTCAGGTTAGAGGAGAGGGCTCCGAGAAGCCCGCAAGCCTGCCCAGGTCCTGCCATCGGGGAGCAGCTGTGTCTCCAGGCCCGGGTGAGAAAACAGACTTGCCGCTCAGCTCTTCATCCAGAGAGGACAGCAGCCTCGTGCCTGGAATCCAACCTCACAGAAGTGCTACAGCACGGACAGCAGCTGTAGGACTCCAGCGTGAACCGACTCTAACCCCACACCACCGAGTGCTCGTCTCAGATACCGGAGAGCTGACGGTCGGGGCGGGGTTCGCGCCCTTGGAGGTCGAGGCTGTCTTACTGCACTAAGTTACCTCACCTCAGTGCGAAAGAAGCCAGATCCTACAACCTCAGCTTCCCAAGGACATGTCGCAACAGACGGGTTACAAACACCCAAGTTCTCAGCTTTTGGAACGGGCCTGTGCGCAGCCTCCCGGGTACAGTGGCTCTCTCCAAGCACAGGTCACTGTCCTCGCTCACGTCCCTTAGGAGCACCTGCGCCATCCATGCCCTCTCAAGCTTCTTCCAAGGGCGATGCTGTCTCTGTAAATGAATTTTCCTACTCTCCCTTATAACATTTTTTCTCATTTCCTCCTCTCCTGCTGCAACACCTAGATCCAGGCTCACCACTGGAAGGCGCTTTACTGCCCTGGGGACACCCCCCTCCCTTCCGTCTGCCCCCCTCTGTCGCAACAGAGCCGTAACCTCGCCCCAGCTGCCCAGAGCCGACAGGACAGCCGCTGCCCTGACCTGCTGCTTCTGCCTCCACCTCTCACTCTCAACGACCAGCGTGATCTGGGTGATTATGCTGTTTGCTAAGACTGGCAGGAAAATCTCCTGCTATTGGCTCTGCCCCATCGGGGCCGCGGGATGCAGGGTGAGGCATCAAAAGCTTCTCGGTCGGGTTTTGTGTCAACAGTAAAACAAAACCAAAAACACTCCTGTTGAAGAAAACACTCCACATTTGCAAGGACCCTGAGAAAGAAAGTGATACGTAGTCATGTCTCTATGACAACTAGTCCTCCCAGTGGCTGAGAATTTATGCGGAGAGAAGAGGACAGAGAACTTCCCTGAGGCAGAAGGCGAGGGGGCGACCCGCTCGCTGTTCATCCTCAGACGTACAGCATCGGCCAAAGCTGCCTGCCTGTGGCTTCTTCCTCAGAAAACCAGTCACACCCAAATTGTATTTGCACACCCAAGAAGGTGACTTACAAAAAACCACGCAGGCTGATTTATTCCTTAAAGAAGCAACCGCTGGGATACCCCAGGCTTGTTATTCTCCTGTCTCTCGGGCTCAGGTACAAGCCAGTCTTTGCTCAGAAAATGAGAAGAGCCAGTTTCATACTTACATGTCGCTGCCCGGGTTGGGTTTGACGGAGTCCTCAGCTGGAAGGCAACACTCCATAATCTCATTAAAGCCTGCATTCCCAATATTCTTGGCAAGCTGCAAAAACAGAAGTCTATTTCAGGGTACTCAAGTATTAATCCATTCAACCGCTACACACTACGCACACATCTGATGATTGATTTAATGGCTACTAAGAAATACAGCAATAAAGTGGTTTGCCGTTAATAAAGACAGACAAAACTCACACCCCAAAGGTACCCATAAAACCAGCGATAAGAAGTAGGACGTCTGTTACAGAGGAATGTTCTCATAAATTATCCCCTGGAAAGAGCACCTGGATGGGCAGGAAGAAGGAATAACTTGGTCCAAGGTGAGTTTCCATCCTTATCCACCCCCCAAAAACCTCACTAACCAAGTGAAATGGATCTAGTAAGACCTATTTAGGCCAGCAAGGAGGGGGCTCTGACACAGTGGAGAGGGTGTGGGGCCAGGAAGCCAAGACTCGGGTTTAAATCACAGTTCAATTTTCTGGTTTTGTGACCACACGCAAGTCAGTTCTGAATTTCAATTTTTCATCAGTAAAATGGGGATGATGCTTACCTTGCTGGGTTGTAATAATAAATTGGAACAATTCAGGCGAAAACATTCTATAAACAGAAGCACTAAAAATGTATTTGTTCCAAATATAAGGTCCTCACTCAACAATCAACCTTCTTATTTGTCAAAAATTAAATGAACACATTTCAGTTAACGCTCATTGAACACTCAGCACTGTGCTCGATGCAGCAGATGGGAAGACAAATGTCACGGCCTGTCTTAGAGCAGCGACCAGGACGGCGGCTGGCATCTCCTGACTGGATGCACAGACTCTGGGTGACCAGGATCCTGAAAGGCGGGGGTTTAATCGTCATATCCCAGCACCCAGCCCAGCACCTGACAAAGATGAGCTGCTTCCATGTTTAATGAAACAAAACTGAGGGGGAGCCCTGAGCACAGGGCTTTGGAGAGCAGAGCGATTTTAACTTCCATGTTGACAACGGCACAAGGGGGAGCAGGGACCTGGGCTTCTGCTCTCGAGGAGGGACGTGGACACAGAGTAACCAGGGAGGTTCTGGGAGATTCCTGCTAGAGTAGCCCCTTCTCTCTTCACAGGGACCAGACTGAAGGAGCGGCCAAAGGGACCTGAGTCAGAGGAGGTGGAACTTTCCGGTGGCAGGTAACATGACACAGCGAAATAGGATTGCCAGGGACGCCAAAGTACTGGGGACATGTGTCAGCTTTTAACTTTGTGATGAACCTTCCTAATTTTACCATCCTTGGTAAGTGAACAAAGCATTGTAGGTAGCCTGGAGCACCAAGCACTAACTGACCCCACCTGGCTCCCCAGTCCTGGCTTGGTGGTCTCAAGCCACCGTCAGGTGACAAAACCCCAGGGCCTCGCTGCAGTTTCCCCAAGAAATGAGGCTGATGGGCAACATGTCAGGTGACAGAACTCACGTACCACAGAGTCAACGCCTGCAAAGGATTTCCTGGACTGTGAGTGACAGATCCAGGACTGAACCTCACGATCAGACCCCTGTTTAGACCCAGCTATGCTCTCACGACCCCATCTTTCGATATAACGTGGACGCCGTCCCCTTGCTGAGCGCTGTCATTTTCAGAAGGGAAAGGAGAGAAAAGCCACAGCGCCCCTCTGTGCGCGGGGGGCCCTCATGCCTCCGAGTCTACAGTAAGCAGATGGGAGGGGGCTGTGAGGAGGAGAATTCCCCGGGACTCGGAAAGCCGCTTCCCTTCTGCTTGGACTTGGCCGGTTTCCCGGGGGACAGCCGGTCCAGGGAGCCACCACATCCGTGCGTCACACTCGTCCAATGCGGAGACATGTGCCGCCTCACGGTTCGGCCGAGTTCCAGCGAGTATCTCAGGCTGCAGAGGACGCCTTCAGGAGCCCCGGCAAAAGCAAAGCATCTGCAGATGGAGGCCGCAGGGTCATGCCAAGAAAATGTGGGTCCCCGCGGGCCACGTGGGCAGGGGCCAAGGAAGCAGGAAGGCTGGTGGGAAGCAGCCCCCCACACGCACGCCCTCCACTCCCAGAGGACCCTGCGGGTGACGCTGAGGCAGACACGGGGCCAGCTCGGATCTAGGAGGGTCTGGGGCGTCTGGAGTGCCAGGTCACTCGGCGAAGCAAACGTCAGACCCTCTCGGTCCGCAAACACCCGCCGAGTCCTCGGGTGTGCCGGGCGCCGAGTGTGAGACGCGGCCCTGCGTGGCGAGAGCTCAGTCTAGCGAGAGGGATGCCGGCAGAGAGATGCACGGCGCCGGGGGCAGAAAAGCAGCCCGGGCCGAGCACGACGAGCGCGGAGATGGCAGGTGCACGTCAGCAGGGTGGCTCCCCGGTCCAGATGCCACTTTAGCCTGCTGGCCTTGCGGGGACCCTGCGGGCCTCTCCCGGGGACCAGGGGTCCCACATTCCTGGAGATCTGCAGCCCCTACCTGTGCGGGGTCCACGGAGCCAGGGAGAGGCCTTATGTGTTACCAGAAATTGCGTTTAGAGTTTGGGGTGAGGACGGGCAAAACTCCTGTCTTCATGTTTCCAGGTGGAGGGAGGAGATCTTCCCTGTTTTTATGCCCCCCTCCCCGCCTGGTAAGGGGAGGAGTGGGCAAATGAGAGAAAGAACTTTCTGGGGAGGGGGCCTCAGCCCCGTTGTGCCCACAGGATGCCACACTGGGGGCGGGGGGGCTCCTCCTGCCCGAGCCTAGAGCTATTACCACGCATGTGAGCCCCGTCAACCCATCTGGCTTCTCCCAGTAACAAAGCAGATTTTTCATCTCTCAGCTGCTTCCAGATCCATGCAGGGAAACGGGGTGTTGTTTTCTGGGCCGCTCACATCCCAGCAGTGTGGAAGGCCGGAGAGCACGGCACGCCGTTCCTGCACTGTGGGTAAAGGCCCCGGGAAGTGCGGGCCCTGGACCCCGCATGCAGAGCTAAGAAATGCCATGAGCTCGCGATTTTGACATCCGGAAGAGGGAGCACAAAAAAGATACTCCGGGGAATGTTGGAAGTTATGTTTTCATTAAAAAAAAGTATGTTTTCACCCAAGGCTTTAGATATCCTATTTTTGACATATTTTACAAAGTATATAATATGCTTCTCAGTAATACTGCTGTAATTATAAATTATTACATATATATACACACGCGCGCGCGTGTGTGTGTGTTGTTCAGTTTCTTTTTTTTTCCCAAGTTTACTTTTTCTTTTGAGTAATCTCTAACAATACAGGGCTCGAACTCAAGACCCTAAGATCAGGAGTCGTTAGTTCTTCCAACTGAGCCAGTCAGGCACCCCTTGATTTCTTTCTGACAGTTTGTGGCTAAAAAAAGGTCAAGAGATGTAATCTAAAAAGAAAAAGAGATCACAAGCTCTGGGGCCTGGGGTCTGGAGCATAAATCCTGGCCTCACCTCTCCAGCCCTATCTTGTAAGACAGAGTCCTTGCTTAGGTTAGACATGGTGTGCACAAAGCACCTAGGACAGGCCTGAGCCCAAGTCACTCAGTACATGGGAGATGGTACCACAGGCCTTGCGGCCTCTCCTTTCCTGGGAGTGGCCTTCATTCGGTCCCAGATGAATGTTGGTCTCCACGTGCCTCCCCCTCCACGAGCCTCCTTCACGCCGGCTGTCGGCTGAGCCTCCTCCACACTGCATAGCTTGTTAACAGCCTCTTGAGAAGGGAGGTAGGAGAAAGTCAGGGAACACAGGCTTCTCAGTCACCAATATGTGCTCCTGAGCCGCCATGCCCTGCCCTTCAACTTGACGGAAAAGATTTTAAAATTACTGACCCTAATTCAATTTCATAATATCAAATTTTCCTTTATTAACTTCACGTAGGATGTCAAATGGATCGTATGATACAAGGACCTTAGCACTAGTGGCACCGTTCTACATATGAACAGAAAATCAACCCTGAAATGATGACCTATGTTAGGGAGGAAATTCACCTTCCCCAAAATCTATGTTTACCAGGAGGATTTCGAAAGCAGATTTGCTTTAAAATCTAAGGATACTAAGCAGCTTGCATGCTAGAGTACCAGCTCAAATGACATGGCCTCCCGGAACTAATGAGTACCCTCACATACCCAGCTTCTCTCTGCTGAATAAGCCGTGATTCCAAAAGCAGGTGGAGAGGAGAAAAGATGATGGCTAAGCAGCCACCTTCACGGATGCTGCTGAAACCCATTCAGTTAATATGGAAATCAAGCATGCTTCGAACCCAAAATAATAAAAAAGGAAATGGTGAAATTGCCACAGCATTCCATCCAAGGGAACTGTGTGCAAACCTAAGACCAGAAAATAATTTATAGAATTAAGCAGAAAGGTTTTTATCGTGAAGAACAAGGTGAGGCCATATGGGAGGACAGGAGCGACGTTCTACACAGTGACCGTCTGTTTCAGAGCACCATGCCAGCCAGAGAACGAAAATCCCAGCTCGTCACAGCCCACCACCCTGGGACGTGGGCTCTAGGGCTGATTCACCTGGAGGACAGAGACTCACTGAGCCTGTACAGCAACGTTGCCCAGGACGCTCCCGCAGAGCCGCTGGAAAGTCACTTTCCAGGTCACCCTCTTAAAAGGGTATGGAGCGGTTTGATCAACGTTTGCTGCACAGGAACACACACCAGGACGAACAACTCAACCAAAGGGCCGGGGTCACTGCTCTGTGCCCCCTGAAGGTTCATACGCGCAGCAGACAGCAGAGCAGAATCTCCCCGTGGATTCACATGCTAGGACACGTGGATCGCTCTTCCGACAGGATTTAAAGGCATCTTGGAGAATAAGGAGAGCTCATCCTTCGCGGTTCTTACGATGTGCCAGACGTAATTCTAAATACACACACAGAGACATCTATGTGTCAAGCCTTCGGGACATCCTCTGTGCAAGCATCCGACCATCTACGCAGAACAGAACTTGTGTGCTTTAAAAAGGCTTGGACTCATACGGGTGCCTGGTGGCTCCGTCAATTAAGTGTCCGCCTCACGATTTGGGAGGTCATGATCTCAGTCAGGGTCCTAGGCTCTGTGTTGGAAGCTGCTTGAGATTCTCTCCCTCTCCCTCTGCCCTTCTGCCCGTTTAAGCGTGCGTGCTCTCTCTCTTTCTAAAATAAAACTTTAAAAAATACGTAAATAAAATCTTTTTTTTTTTTAAAGATTTTATTTATTTATTTGACAGACAGAGATCACAAGTAGGCTGAGAGGCAGGCAGAGAGAGAGGAGGAAGCAGGCTCCCCGCCGAGCAGAGAGCCCGATGCGGGGCTCGATCCCAGGACCCTGGGATCATGACCCGAGCCGAAGGCAGAGGCCTTAACCCACTGAGCCACCCAGGCGCCCCCGTAAATAAAACCTTAAGAAGGGCTTGAGCTCATGTTTTATAAATGAAGCCTGAGCCCTGACACACACCGTCCATGCAGCGCCTGACTTAACCGGCCGAGCGGTTAGGGTTTGGGACAGGATGTCGGGCCCACCGTCCTGGCACACAGTGGGTAGGGCTGGGGAGAAGCCCAACTCCCATGAGCAGCCACATGACCACACAGGCAGAGTTGAGGGGCAAGCAGAGGGTGGGAGAGAACCTCACAAGATTCAGGGCCCTTTTCCCTTGGTTTTCTTTCTTTCTTTTTTTTAACACACACACAGAGAGAACACAAGCAGGGGGAGAGACAGAGGCAGAGGGAGAAGCAGACTCCCTGCTGAGCAGGAAGCCCGATGTGGGGCTTGATCCTGGGACCCTGGGACTGTGACCTGAGTCCAAGGCAGGTGCTTAACTGACTGAGCCACCCAGGCACCCCGACCCCTCTGTTTTTCTGTAACCACGAGGGAGGGTCTGGAACTACAGCAGAGGTCAGGCTCTGGAAACTCCTGCAGATACTACATAAGCAGGCTCTGCCTGACGGCTCCCCGGCAGGGCTGACAGCTGCCCAAACGTTAAACTCCTGTGAGCACATGTAGACAGAGGCCCTGGGAGAGAGAAACCGGATTCGAACCCAGCATCAAGCCACCTCATCGTTTCACTGAGATGTGAACATCTTCCCTTCCACCTTTCTTGGCCTTTTCCTGTTTGGTGGGCAAGAGTCTCATGAAGCAGTCAGCTTAGATTCTGGGACACAGTTAAGCAGGTGTAACAGATGTGCTGGTGTCAGGAGCCCACTGGCTCACAAGAGCCATCAGTAAAATTACATCACATAAACTCACCATGACACAAATTATATTAAAAACAAAGTACAGTCAAAACTCATCACTGAATCATTTTACTGCTGTTTCTGAAGTCACTGAGGACCACGGTGTATGAGGGGGACTCCCCTTACGGGGTGCGTCACCGAGCCCCTCTCCCCCACACAGAGCCGAAAACTCATGCTGGTTACTGACAATGGCACAGATTTGACAAAAAGGCCACAGTGGGAGTAGTGACATCATGTGGAGAGGCTGTTCAACACTGGCTGGGCACAGGGATGGGGACAGGGACAGGAGGGATGGCAGTGATGCTTACCACGTGCCAAGACTCGCCTCTGCAAAGGCCATTTAATGTTCCAGGCTGCTCAGAGGTTAAGTGTGAGCTCTGGGATCAGATGAAAGGGTCCCGCCCCCGATCTTACACTTCAATAACTATATAACCTTGGGCACATTGCAACATTCTAAGTCTCAGTTCCCCCTTTGTAAAGTGGGGATAAATACCAAGGTCATTGGGCTGTCGTGAAGGGCAAATGAGCTAATATATATCAATTGCTCTGTGAAGGGCCTTGTACGAAATAAGCAACTCTTATTCCCACTGTTTTGAGAAAACCAGCAATGCTGGTACAGAACTACTGGAGGTGACCAGAGAATTTGTGTTTCTCTGAAAACATATTGTGGGAATCTCAAACCTATGCCACCATCAGCTGCCCAGGATACCACCCTTGGACACACGCGGCTCTAAGACGTAGGTGGAACGCACCATGACCTTAACAATAACCCCACTGTGGAACCAAGGATACACCACTGGAGTCTTGCCAAGTCCAGCTTAGTCCTAACCTTGAAGTCATCAGGGACGTTACTAACCGGGAGACCAGAATTCAGTTGCTTCTCCCAACTTTGTCTTTTAAGACCATCAAGGAATCCTCTGGAAAGACTGCAAGGATTTGACAAGATAGTTCAAAACGCCTTCTGAGTTCAGACACGACGGTTCTAGAGTAGTCATCAATAAAACATACGGTCCCTTGAGAGGTATACTGACCACAGTAATTGATTTCCTGTCAAGACTACGGCTCTTTTCATTACAATCAACGGCGATCTGTAACCACCTAACGTTCACCGTCCAAGGCCCAGCTACACCAAGAGTTCCAACACTGCTTCCAACCAGCAATTACAGACTCTGAAAACAATTCACAAAAGCTCCATTTTAGGTGACCTCAAACACCTCGTGTGATGTGCCTTTTCCTCAGTGCGGCCAGTCTCAAAACTCTGGACGTTACGTGACAGAAAGCGCTTCAGCCGCCCAGTACCGATGTACATTGCACGGCACAGATTATGCACGTCACCGAACCAAGAATGAAAGCCTTCCTTAGAAACAAAGGCAGTAAAAGCAGAGACCAGTATCTCCCCCAAAGGGCGACAGTAAGGGGCCGAGGAAGAGCGCACTGGAGGCTTGAGCCGAGTGATGACCACAGACTTGGCAGGGATCTGTGGAGGGCTCCGGGGGAACGCGTCCTTGACTGTCTCTGGGCTTTGGTCCTGCGTGCGGTTAAGGAACTGGGAAGGGGGTGAGCTATACGCCACCACCACCCTAGTCCACAATCTTACAACTGTCTCGGCCTTCGTTTCACTTCACTTGATTCAGTTAAGAACGAAGTTTTACAACAACGAGTGCCCTCAGCTCCCAGTAGCTGAGAAGGTTCTAATTGCTCAAACCCATCTGGCAAAAATCAGCTACCATCAAGCCCAGTGGAATTTCAAGAAACCAAAATAAAAACTCAGCTTTCAGCTCACTCATTTCCATTTCAAAATCAAGGATTTGAGAATTACCAGCAGCTCAGATGTTCCTAAGACATCTAACGTGAGGGACTGCATCCGGGAATAGTGAACCCCGAGCTCCCGGTGGATTCCAGAACACTCAATGCAGGTCAGGATGCCCAGATTGGTGGAAAGCCATGTAGGATCTGCCAAAGAGAACAGGGAAAATTGGAACTTGCAGTAAGTAGCAGCCCAGGGTCATGACATTTTTCCTGTAGAGTTACTGCATGTGCAGTCTTGGGCATGAGCGTTTTCTTAATCCTTGACCCAGCGGGAGCTCTCAGTCACCATTCACTCTGCACTAGCACCGATTTACACACAAAGCTCACATGTGCACATGTCTGTTCTCCCTCCTCATCCCATCCCTCCATTTCTTTACTCATTCTGTACTCATCTTGCCCACCCTTCCATTTATTAAGAACTTCCCCGGGGACAGGTGTCACGTCGAAGAACACACGGCACACAGCGCCCTCTACTGGACACAGGCCTTTGAGGGCTCTCCTGAACACCGACCACGCCCATCGCCAACCTCTGTCAGACTAGTAAAGGGGAGATTTTAAAAAACACCACAGTCTAATGCTGGAGGGGAACAGATTTAAAATTTCTCTTATCTTCGCAAAATGCTAACAGTAATGATGGAGAACACCTACTACGTGCTGATGCCATACTCTGTGCTCAGCACACTGGGGGCAGCAGGAGGAGTTCTGATCGCAAGAGCTTCAGAAATTACAGATACTGACATAGAATTCATTTAGCAGGTACAAAAGCACCAGCGGGTGACCAGGACAGGTGTCTTCAGAGGGCTCGGCAAGAAGGGACTTGCTAGAGGGTGTGCGGGACCAGACGGCAGCCCTGCCTGTCCCGAGGCCCAAGGCCATGCTGGCCTCTGGTCACTGTGCTTCTCGGAGCAGTTACCTACCCACTGAGGCATCCTACTAAGCGCTGGCTACACGGCAGACACTCAAGATGTGCTCGACAGATGAAAACTAGGTTGTAAATGGGGCATTCAAAATAAAACCTACTCGAGCACATCATCAGAACCCGAAAGTACCATTCTCTTTGGAACGGCCTGCTGCCCTTGGAAACTCACAGCAGGGAAACAGCATAACCTGGGTCACCAGATTATTGTCAAGTTCTGTTTGTAAATGTTCAAGTTATAAAACATTGTATCCATTAGGAAATACTCCTGGGCATCTGAGTTTTTCCTCCTACTCTACCAGCTGTACATCCTCTCGGCAGGTAGGACTGCGTTTCAACTGTTTTATATCAAGTTTCATGTCAGCTGTTTTGTCTCAGCATTTGCAAAGAGAAATGTACAAAGCTTTGACTTCTTTATGGGAGCGTTTTCAATGTCCAAGTGCAGCACTGTCCTCATCTTAAGAAAAAGCACGATTCACTAATTACCAGCCCTGGCCTCATCTCTTGCCAAAACATAATTTTTACTGGGTCTCTGACCCTGAGGGAGGGCCTCAAACTACCCCGAGCTATATGGCCTTTGGGGCAACAGGAACCTCCCGGCAATTCTCAACTGCCCGCTCTATTTTTGTTGTGTTCGTTTTTTGTAAGAACTTTCATAGAATGAGAGGAATGAAAAGGTAACTGACCGTTCCATGATCTTTCTCATTTTGTAAATGTCCAGAAACAGCTATTTCAAAGCTCCCCTGACCTCCCAGCACCATTCCATCTCAATCAGAAGAAATCTACTCCGTAAGCTTTTAAAATGCGAGCTATTAAAATCTATAAGGATGCTCTATGTCGGTTAAAAAAAAAATGAAGCCCCGGAGAGGCTTCATCAAAATGCAGAAAGAAACATCTCATTTCACAGGACGTGGCACCTGGAAGGACCCGAAAACACTCCATGCTGGTTCCGTCATCTTCCATACAGGAAAACCCAGACCTAACAAAGAAAGTGGCTCTCCCGGCGCCACAGACTAGACAGAGGCTCAAAGCTGCTGCACAAGTTCTACAAAGTAGCACAAAGGGAGGAGGGAGTAAATCCCAGGAAAAGCCGCCCCCACATGGCCACGCAGCCAATACAATGAGCGGATGACCTTGGTTTCACCCGCCTTCCGTGCTTCCGTTTTCATTTCTCAAAAAGCTTTCAATCTTTTCAGCTCCATGGGGCCATTTTCACGGGGCCCTGCTGGGGGGCGGTGGCGGAGGCAGGTGTCTTTCCACACACCCCCGCCCCGCCCCGTCTGCACACAGCCCAGGACGCAGCCTCGCGCCCTGTGAAACAGAATGAGATGTGACTATCCTAGAGCTAGAGGGGGGCAGGTGTCACCTGGGGCCCCACAGTCGCAACACACGTCATTGCCCGGCATCCTCTGCACTTCGGAGATGATCTCCTTTGTCAGTTCCTGGACGATGTTATTTTCCCCGGTATTGTCGTCCCCCTTAAATGCATTGTTTAAAGCTTCTTCTTTGCTGTTCTGCAGCACAGACATCCATCTAGAAAAGTAATAGAGATGCTGTGTTAAATCCCCAAGGACTGTGAGGTCCCGGCCCCAAGGCCAGCCTCCGGGGAACTTACATTTGACACTCCTGCTCATCCTCCGCTTGGAAGTGGTACGTCCGGTCATCTGCGCGGCAAGAGGAGTAGGTCAGTTGCGAGCCGCACAGTAATCCGCACACAACTCCCGCAGGAAGCGGCTTATAATTAACCCCGGGAGTAACGGCAGCTCTCGGTGAGCCCTCCCTTGCGTCCTTCCATGCCTTGCTTGCCCTTGCTCCCGGGGATCATGGCTTTGTCATCCCAATTCACAAACCTGCCCTGTCCTCCACTCCAGTTCCCCCCAACCACAGCTATTCAAGGATGGAAACCATCCACAGCTTCTCAAAAGCCTGCTACAAAAGCCGGCCCTCCGGAAGTAACCGTTACAGCCCTTTGAGTAATAAAAGCCTTCCCCCTCCTGAGTATCTGAGAAGTTTTCTGGCCTTCTTAGAAAGTTCAGCAGGCTGTGGGAGGGCTGTGTTACTGGGCCCAGCAGCAGGAGGAACGGCCCCGTGAAGACGGGACACGAGATCTTCAGCTCACACATAGCCGTGTGCAAACACAGCGGTGTCCACACGGCCGGGCCAGACTGCTGACCCCTGTGCACGGAGCAAAGAGGAGGGGCAAGGGATGTGCTATTCCTGCCAGAAAGGCAGAACCTCAGTCCAACTCTGGGCAAGCATCAGGGGAACCCATGTTGAGGGACATTTGACCAAAAAATCCATCAATCTTCTTCAAAACAAGTATCAAGATTATGGAAGGCCAGGGGAGGCTCTGACACTGCTCCAGCCTGTAGCAGACGAAGAAGAGGTGAAAACGGACGGTGGGACCCTCAGGGAGTCCCAGAGCACCCGTGGAAAGGCCAGTGAGACCCCTCGTGAACAGCATCAGCGATGTTAATTTCCGGGTTTCCACAGAGGTAACCATGGCCGGTAACACAAATTGTGTGCTGCTAGACAAGCCGTCGGGGGCTGGTGAGGGCTATACAAGGATTCTGTCTACAGTCAGTCCAAGACAAAAAGGAAAATTAAATTTAAAGCCAAACAGAATGAAAAAAGCGAGGAGACCCAACTTCTCCAGAGAGCAGAGCAGCGACTGTCCTTGGGGACACACAGAACCCTCCGGGCCCCTCTGAATGAGCTCACTCAGTCTCCCAGCAGTGGTCTTCACAGCCCTGGGAGCAGGCTGGTCCTGAGCGCGGCTCGGGGCAAGCTGGCTGGAGGGACACCGAGGCCCACGGAGGGTAAGTGGCAAAGACAAATGCAGCCAGCAGCAGAGGAATCAGGGTTTTGATTGATGGTCCCATTCGCTTCTTCCCACCCAGTTCCACCCTTTTTCTGACACTAAGGGAGAGGGACAGGACTTAACAGATTCGAGTTCAGAAAAATGAACCGAATTTCAGGAGTCAGATGTTAGAGGCTGAGCCACACGGAAGTGCCAGTGCTGGAAAGAGGGGGCAAGGCCCCTTCCACGTCTCCCACCTCCTGCCCTGATGGGGACGGCCTCATCCAGAGGCGGGACCCGGAGGGGCAGAGCCACACCCCACACCGAGTGGGTCTAAGAGTTCTTGGGAAGCTGTGCTGGTGGTGGGTAGGGCCAGGGGCCGTGTCCTCTCACCGAGTCGTCTCCCCGCCAGATGGGCACAGCTCAAGGAGGAGAGTCAAGGAGGCCAGGGAAGCAGCCCATTTCCTCTGACCAATGCTATATTCTGACAAGTGAGGAGCAGGGGAATGGTCTGTGAAAACTCCCAAGTGAGAACTCCCTCCTACAGACACTCTCAAGATGCTCCTGAACTCAAGAACAGTTTCTAGCAGCTTCAACTCTGAGAGAGGAGAAAAGGCAAGTGAAGATGGTAGCTGGGGGCCAGGAAGGGTTGCCTCTTTCCCTGAGGCTCGAGCTCCAACCGGCCACAGACCGACCCAGTGCGTGGACCTGGAAAGACACCGGCTCGCGGTGGGTCCATCCTATTCAGGGCTCTGACCTAGGTCACCTCCAAATTCTCCTGCACCTCCCATCCTGCCAAGGGTGACTGCGTGATTGAAGACAGTGGCACAGGACTTGAATCTGCAAAGCGGGGCGTCGATCTGAGGGCAACGGAGCTGGACAAGCTCCTGAAAGGCCGGCCTTGCCCCAGAAGCGCCCTCCTTGAGGAGCCCAGGCCCAGTCAGAGCTGGCTCCGAGTGGGGAACGCCCGCTGGGGGAAAGCATGGTAACGGAGGGCCCTGCAGGGAACCAACTGAACCCAGCTGTCAGTCCCTTACTCTTCCGGGTCATGGCGTCCCAGGGGGAGGGTGGCTCTGGGGGCCTGAGAGACCACAGCTAAAGTATCTTCCTCACTGCCCAACGTGCCGCTTGACTTTTATTTCCCCAACCACCCGAACGTCTCAAGAGCTCAAACGCATCTTCGTGTTACGTGTCCCACTAGCCTGGCCTGCAGGCAGAGGAGGAACAGAGGGTGACAGCCTCATTTCCCGAGTCAGGCACCATCAGACATGACCCTTAGCCCCAAACTTCTCCGGACGCTCAAGAAATCGTCTTCACCACTTGGCAGTGTCTCCCTGGAGGACTCCTGGCCAGCTTTCAGGCTTCTCTGTGACAACCAAACCCACGCAGCACAGCGACAAAGCATTTTCGCCACAACCACTCCTAGGAGAGTAACACCTTTTGAAAACTAGGATGAAAAATTCGTGGGATTGGGATTCACTCTACCCACTAAAGGACAGTGGGAAGAAGAAGAAACAAGAGATTTTTTTCAAAGAAAGACAACAGACTCTGGCAAATTTACAAAAGCACCTCAAACCCAATCAGGAAGCCCTTCTGCGTGTTAGAGGTAGGAAGCCCTTCCCCAAAGACGTTTATTATGCATTAGGTAGTAGAGCAAAATACTGATGGGATCTTGGCAAATGCTGGCTCACTGGAGCGTTCACACGAAACCAGATTTACACAGGCCCGCCTTCCCACATGTCCAAGGAATGCAATCATTCACGCTTGGTAGGGAGCGAGGCACACTTACCATCTACTGACCCTCCTCAGGGCCTGAGCAGTAGTTAAAAACGTGTAGGCTGGGAGTGCTCTGGGGTTGTTTACGAGAGTGAAATAAATGCATCTCGTGGTGGTGGTGGTGGTGGCGGTGGGGGGGGCCCTCAGGGGCGCTGGACAGACCAGGGCAAGCGGAGGGAAGTGTCCACTTCTGCCTCCCCATGTGCATGCAGCTCGGGCACACTCCGTTAACTCTAAGTGCCCCTGAGGTCTTGAAGGGTGACACGCTGCTTACCATGAGGCACTGCTTCAGAAGAAGAACCGGCCTAAAGCCTCCAAGTGGTCCCCAGTCACTTGCTGACATCAGCTTACGCCATCAAGTTCTCTTCCTTCACATAAAACTCAATTGCTCTCTGGAGGCAGGTAACCCCAGGAGCAACCCCATTTTATTATTTTTTTTAAAAGATCTACTTATTTTAGAGATCGAGCAAGCACAGGGGGGACGGGGAGAGGGAGAGAAAGAATCTTGAGCAGACTCCCCACTGAGTGGAGCCTGAGGCGAGGTTTGATCTCATGACCCTGGGATCATGATCTAAGCCGAGATCAAGAGTCAGACGCTCAACCCACTGAGCCACGCAGGTGCCCCTCGATCCCACTGTAAACTACAGTCAGTCCTGCACGTTTCCACTGTCGCGTGTGGATGTAGGATCTGAGGGCAGAGAGGGGTAAACACATCTGTGGCCCTCACAAGACCGAGGAGGGACGTGGGGTTGAAGTAGGATAAAGTCCATTATTATCTTACAAATTAGTCTAGAATCTGAAGGACGGAACAATGCCCAAACCCCTTCCACACATCATACCGCTCAAGGCTCCACTCCGACTTAGCACAGCGCACACTACAACAGGGACAACAGGGTACGAGGTTGCACGGCCACGGGCCTCCGTCTCCTCACCCAGGGAAGTGGAGGTGGTAACAATTCCCTCCTAAGCTTGCCGTGAGCACTAAGTCATAGAGGAAGTAACTTCCTGGCCCTCAGTAATATAATCCAGCAGACATCTTAAAAAGCAGCCACGTTGTGCTCTGGGTACTGAGGCAATTAAGACCGCGCTCACCTTCCGAAAATACATGGTCTAGACTTTTCCTCTATGAACACAACTCTCGTGCCTAAATCCCTTAAGACCGCCTTTTGAAAGGGGATCTGCCCTCTTCCTTCCCCCAGACTGCAATCCTACCACCTGAAAGTGCCACAAGCAAAGGCCAATCCTGTTTCCATGTGACACACCAGTCCTTTCCTTGCTTCTTACGGATGCTGAGTAGACACTCGTCACAACAGATGGTTCTGTGGTGATTCTTTTGTGTACGCCACGGGGCGGGGGGGGGGAAGCATACAGAAGCAGAAAGACAAATCCTGTGGTGGGGAAGACAAACAATTTCAAAAATGAAAGTTTCCAGGTTTTTCTGAGGACCTGAGCATGTTAGCTGTCCAGCATCTCGAACATCACCCAAACCATGGAAGCCCTGACAACAGAATCGTCCTTTTTGATCGTGAAGTGAGGAGATCCAGTATCATCTCCTAGTTTACGAGACCACGAGGAGAGCGGGGCCGCCCTCCGCGTCAGCTCCTCAACGGGAGGGCCCGGCGAGCAAACAGTGAGGAGTGGGAAGAGGAAGCATGTCTGTCACTTGCAATGAAGGCATTTCTCCTTGACAATTAATTCTCTGAAACGGGACTGATGTCCGAGCAGAGAGCTGAAAATCATTTCTCTGTGGCCTAGCACCTGAGAAACACACTTACGTGAAATAAGGTCAAAACACTTTTTCTCTTCGGGGTTGGTCTTCACTTGGCAGGTTAATAGGTTGAGCTTCGCAGGAGGCCGGTTAGCCTGTTTAAGACAGAGAAACAGGGAGATGTGTGGGAAGGAGGGAAAATCATATGGCATCGTTTCTCATTAAAATGCAGCACGAACACGAGGCGCCTGGGTGGCTCAGTCTGTTAAGGGTCTGCCCTCGGCTCGGGTCATGATCGCACAGTCTTGGGATCGAGCTCCATGTCTGGCTCTGTGCCCAGCTGGGCTTGTCCCTCTGCCCCTCCCCCTGCCCTCTCTCTCTCTCTCTCAAATAAAATCTTAAAAAATATATATATAGCAAGAGGAGAGTTTCCACTAGTTTGCAAAGACAGCTGGCAGAAGGCAGACTACGCAGGAAGGCATAACACAGCATTCCCTTAAATCTCAGCCCCCTGGAAGGCAGCTGCCACTTCTTGTGAGGGACACTTGGTGGCTCCCCCCCCCACCCGGCCAGGGGACAAGTGATGCTGGCTTTGAGGTCGATGGCAGTGGGCTCCCTGAGGTCAAAATGCTCTACGGCTAATGCTCTGAGACATTCTGTCCCAACTCCTACTGATGACACAGATGGTTGGCTGGGTGACCTGGGCACCCAGCTCAATTTCTGGTGATCTTAGAAGTATTTTCCTGAGCATAAACACTCACTTCCAAGGAAAGAAATCTCATAGCACAAAAATGACAGAGAAATTATTTTCCTTACTTTTTGAAGTCACAACGGGTAACAGATTGATAATCCTAAATGCTAACCATTTGTCACCTGAGTTTTAACAAAACCCGTCTAATTCACGGAAGTACCCCAAATCCCCCAACACACTGGCAACAAAAGATCATAATACATTTTTGTCAGAGAGATGTCAAAATGGGAATTTTATTGCAATTTCAAAAACCACCATAATTAGTCCAAAAAAAGCAAAGATCAAAGAATAAGATAATTTTAGGAAAACAAAAAGTGTGAATGGTAAAATGTCTCTCAGAAATCTTGGAGAAATCTCCAAATATGAATGGGCTTATCTCACCTACCTCCCAAGCTGCTGAAGGAAAAGATCAAACAAAATGCCATACATTTCAACCTCTTATTCGCCCTACCGTGGCCACCAGCCGCATTTATAGGATGTGAAAGCTTGGATTTGGGATTTGTTGAGAAACACACATGAGCTCACATTTTGGCAGACCTGTGGGATCTTCATTCATTTATAGATCCCTTTCCAGTAAACTCACAGAGGAGGGGTAAGGGAGTATAGGCTGTTAAAAGAGGACGGATCCTTGCAATGAGAACAGTTTGGGTTTGATAAAAGGAAGGTGGGATAAGCAGAAGTTGGGTAAACAGGGTGGACCAGACTCTCCTGGTCGGTGGCCATTCTGGGCTCATCTCTTACATGAAATTCACTGCATATTTTCTGCAGTCAGCGATGCCTCACAGAACCCTTGGACCTTCAGAAATCAGTATTAAAAGACTTCAAGCTCTATCCAATCCTGCAAGGTTCGACAATTCCGAGTGAAAGTACCATCAATACAATTTTGGATCTTTACCAACAGAATGACCTGGCTCACCCCGGAACCCACACACCGAACGATGTATTTCTCCAGCACCAAGCGGGAGACCAGACCACGATGCAACCACGCACTTCACCACATAAAGCAGGTGTCTACCCATCGCCTCCTGTGATCACACAACTGTGGATATGCATCTAGGGGACGTTCCTGGCCTACTTGCAAACTGCTGGTGTCCACCGAGGCTTGGCACAGGTACTGGTATATACACAGGGCTGGTGACAGACTGGTGAACAGGATGGGCCTTACACAGTCTGGGGGCAGCAAAGCAACACCTGAGCCAAGCAGCCCGGGCTCAGGGCACAAGCTCTTCACTGCAGCTCCTGGCCTTCCGTGGAAAGCAGAGCACGGGCCTGGACATACCTGTGCCCACCTTCCACTGCCGCGAGGCAGCACAGCGCCCTCTAACTTGTCCTCCTTCATGTTCCCTGTGCCCCGGGGAGAGCTGCTCATTCTCACCAAGACACCTACCATGCACGACAGACTGTCCTTCCCAGCGTACAACCACCACAAGGCATGGGGAGATATTCAGTGCCTCTATCTGAATTGGAAGAACTCTAAAGGCATGAAGGTGGCTCCAAGTTCAAAGTAACAGCTGGCAGGGTAGGTCCCCCAAACTCAGAACGGCTGATACTGCTGGATGTCAGTCTGTTTTACATGAATAACGGTTTGCTGTTTGTCCATCCAGGTTAAGGGGTAGCTGACACCAAAGCCGTGAAGAAAAATCTAGGGGAGGAAATTTTTAAGTAGAGAAAACGCTATGCTTTCAATTCCCTCCCCGGCTGCAATTTGGGGGAAATGGTGTCATCACTGAATTCAGCTACAGAACAGTTCTACCTAATGCAGCAGACACCAGAGCTCTTTGAGAACTTAATTTGAAAAGCTCTGGCTTCATAGAAAGGAAGGAGAGGGAAAGATTTTTGTATTTGACTCAAGGCACCGATTATCAGAGCTCCACTCATTTTAATAATGCTATTCAATTTTTTCCCAATTTCTCAAGCTTAAAATAGGAAGTCTGTATTCTTCATGACTGATGATCATTAAAACTAAAAATGAGACTACATAAGAACCAGGGGACGTTTCTTCCAGTTTAAAAAGACCCCAGTCTTTGGCGGTGTGGCAAAGGGATGCACTTGGCAAAGATGATACTCAATTAGTTATTTGGTCCCAAGGATCCCTTCTTCCCAGTGCCAGAAAACACAATTAATCTTGGCTAATGGGGAATACCAACTACGGCTTTCACTGAATTCATCCGGATGTTATCACCGTCCCTCTGCTAGAATGCAGAACACAACAGTCTTTCTTCCCAAAGGCTGCCAGCTTTCTGGGAAGAAACTGGTTTTCCAAACAGCGCAAATCCACCCTGTGCTTCCGCTGCGTCAAGATCTAATTCTCTGCTGGGCACCAGATACTGCTCTCAGGTCTCCATTCACTCAATCAGATCTTTGAACAATTGCCCTTTTCCCCCGATGGTAAATTAGCCAGTCAGGGAGATGCTGGCTACAAAGGTAAGTTACACAAGGAGCCAAATCCAAACCAAATCAAACAAAAAGGCATCTCTCAAACCCCCTTCTCGGCAGAGGTGAATTCACATCGCGGCACGGGAACACCATGTGGGTGCAGTGGCACGCATGTGTGTGCATGTGTGCGGGGGGCGGGGGGCGGGCGGGTGGAGATCCCGCCTTCCAGAGTGTGCAGAATGCACACAGGAGGAGGAGAGGAGGACAGCGCTGTGGCGTGTGCATAGCTCCTGCTCCAGTAACCCTCTGATTTTCCTGGCCAGGCCAAGGGCCAGAGGCAACGGCTGCTCCCGCAGCTCCCAGCCCAGGCTGCGAAGGGCAGGGTGAGTCATATGGGGTGCGCACAGATTCCCGAGAGGGATCCCCCTCCTAAACACACAGCCTTTGTTAAATACTAAAGTTGTGTGACAAGATGAGCTGTGGGCACGCTGGTAAAGCTGGCTATAACCGTATTATCTGCCCAACACGGGAGCGACCCATCGGCATTCAAAGGAAACGGAGCCTCTGAGTCTTCTAGAGAAGCTCAAGTAATGCACGTGCTGTGAGCCCAAGTCCGCACTGTAAGCAAAGGATTCCTAGGCCTGTTTTCACTTCTGTCTCGGAGGGAGAACCACTCACTGCCTGAGGCCGAGGCCCTGGGTCTAGCAGAATGCTTTAATGAGGTAAATATACCAAATGATTTAAGAGCTGTAAACAGACATAAAATGAAACTCGGTCTTAGTCTGTGAAGTTTTCTGCATGGAGGCAATAAACCTGAATTAAAACAAACAACTGAGTAGAAAACCATCATTTGGAAGCAGGGCACAGAATCAGGCACTTGGAGCAGGGAGGGAACCTGGCCATCATCCAGTCTGTGGTCTTAATTTTAAAGCGGCACAGTGACTAGATAAACCGGCCTCCTGTGGCCTGAGCACTCCTCCCCAGCACTCCGGCATACGTCTACACGGAAAGAACGTCACATCAGGATCCAAAGTGCACAGCCTGGGGAGTGATGTCATGACCACGAAGGAGGCCAGTGAAGGCTGGTCTTTAGAAAAGAGACATGATCTCTATTTGCCCAGGCAAGAGACACATTCAATCCCTAGACCACAGGTCCCAAGATGTGCCTACAGACACTGGACATATGCTATGGCCCGGTCTCTCTTCCCCACGCGCAGTCTGTGAAAATGAAGGGGGCCCCCAGTGGGACATAACCCAGGCTGCAGCTCCTGCCTCACGTGGGTTCTCCTCTGTTTCCTCACACAAGTCACGAGAAGAGCTGTTTCTCTGGAACCCACGTTGAGCTGCGACCTGTCTACAGCTATGCTCCTGCCCGGCTCTGCCTATCACCAGGGGAACTGGTGGGAACTGGTAGGAAGAGGGGGTGGGGGAATGACAAAGACTCGGGGTTATCTCCATTCCCTGACAGGTCTGGGGCTGCTCGAATGCACCAAGTATAAGGCCTCCTGCTTGGGGAACAGAAACGCTGGCCACCATCAGTGTTCCCATCAGCGCCAAAACAGCAAGAACGCAGCCTTTAGACCGTTTCAAAAATGTCTCCCAGCCTACGTGGTATTTCTCAGATTCTGTCCGACCAGTAAGGTGAGGACACGGCTGAGCCACTGTGGGAAACAGCACCATGGTATGAACAGCTATGTTTGTGACTGTGGTTAAAATCCCTGGTCTGAAAGATAGATTAGGAAATCATTTTATTCAGACTGACTGGTCTCTCAACAGGCCCTGCAGAGAGGCCTCTGTTTCTTGCAAAGATGCTTACACACAGGATGACAGAAAAAGGTCTTAAGGTTGGGCGCAGCGTGTTAGATTTCTACAGTAACGTGATTGAAATCTCTGTTTCTTAGATTTCGGAGTCTCAGAGAGTACTGACTACTGAAACGCTTCCCCTTTCATGGAAAAGTAGGAATCTTCCCTACTGGGATGTTCCATTTCCAGAGACAAAAACACCTGGGAAGTGGGGGACTGTGTGTTTCTGGAAGCCACCAGCATCTAAACGAAGACCGCCAGACCAGGTCTGGCAGCCAAGGACACAAGGCTCTCCCGGCTGAAGCAGCGTCAGCAGGGGTGAGGTGCACCACGTCAAGAAGGCCCCCGGACATGCTCCCCAAGCAGGGAGGGCTTTAAAAGGCATGGTCAAGGCCAAACCGTGCCCAGGGGCTGGCGTCCCCCCCTCACCTCACTGCAGCAGCCCACGATTAAGAGAGAATACTTACGGTGCCGTGGGATATGGTCAGGAAACCGTTTTTAACCGAACATTTCCTTTTCTGCCACACTTTTCGGATCCTTACAGATAAATGGGGGAGAAAAAAAGAGCTGAGCAATTTCGGACACAGGAGATCCTCACGCACGCAACCTCCAGCCACAGGGTCGCTTACCCGTCACTCTTCTTGTACAGGTTGCCGTTCCGCTCGGTCCCGTGCTCTTTGTTTCCCTGAGGCTGGTGCAAACTATAGGCTGTACTCTGGCGAAGTTGCGAATCCTAAAAATGGTTGAGACGTTGTTTTTAATCCTGTCCAGATTCCAAGTTTTAAAAAAGCTGTCCTTAAGTTTTTGTTTTTTTTTTTTTAAACTAGAGAAATGTCACCTATCGGCACACCAAAAAAAAAAAAAAAAAAAAATGGACCTAAAACTCATACCCAGGAATTCGTTAATGCCACCTGTGAGGCTGGAGAAGGAAATGTCAAACCAGCATCCCCCAACCGGCTGGTGAAGAATGAGCCATTTGGAAGTTACAGATTTTACTTAATTATGAGATTTAAGTCCCTGATAATGGCAAGAAGCTCTTGGTGTAGCAAAAGCAGCCTCCAGAAGAAAGGTAACAGATGTGTTAGAAAAGGCAGCACTTTTAGGCAAGAAAAATCCCCAGTGTTTCTACCTCTTACTTTTAGGAAAGTTATGTAAGCTCCCTGCCTCAGTTTCTTCCTTGGAAAATAGGAAAACGATACCCAGTAAAATGGTAAGTAGAGTAAGGCCTGAGTAAGAGAACACGTGTGAACACCTGGTACATAACAGGTATTGAACCATATTCCCTTCCTGACCCATCGACCCAGCAGAGGGGCCGAAGCACTGAACCCAACAGCCTCAGACTCGGGGTAGACTGTTCCCTTGGCCAGCAGAGAATCTGGCGGAGTCTGCCCCAACTGGAAACTCTAGTCTTCAGCTTCTCAAGGCCAAGGACTGTCAACGAAACCCTGGGTATCCAGTGGGTGCTCAACTATTGAACAGAGGATATCCAAAGCCCTGAGCCAAGTGTGGAAAGGAGCTGTCCATGCTAGCACTGGAAATTCCAGCAGACATAAGGAAGTGGGGGAGCAAAACAGAACAGAGTTCACAGGCCAACTGTTTACTGAGAAGCTTCCACCCACTCCATTTTGTAACACAGGAAAAAGAAACATGATGAACATAAGCGATTGAGTTAAGATGCAGAGCCTGTTAGGGCCAGAGAGGAGAACGGAAGGGAATTCCAACGTCCCCCTCGATGCTCCTTCCATGCGCCCTCACCAGAGGCTCTCCCGAGACACTGTCTCATCTCCACTATCCTTGGGGAAACCAGGCACTGCCGAATGAAGCAAGAATTAATGCACGACAGTCAATGTGATCCAACCAAGAACACAAACACTCTAGAAGTGAAGGGCCAAGTGGAGGAAGCCGCAGGAGTCTGGAGGGAGGGAGTTTTCAAGACGAAAGCAAGATGAGGAGGAGAATAAGGGGAGGGTGTTCAGGGCAGAGCGGACAGCACATGAAGGCATGGAGAGGAGAGCGGCGGCTGCGGTCGTCCTCTAGGAAACCAGGACAGCTAGCGCAGCTAAGATAAAGTGGGCCAAGGGGTGGAAGGGACAGACAGACTTGAGTCAGAGTTCCACCTTTATCTGAAGACAACGGCAAGCCCCCCGGCTTCTTGAGCGTTTTAAAGAGTTTTGAAGCATAGCATTTTAAAATTTTGATGAAATTTATCTATTATTTCTTTCGTCATTTGGACTTTAGATGTCACATCTAAGAAACCATGGCTTACTTGAAGGTCATGAAGATTTATACCTATGTTTTTGTCTAAGAATTTTTCATGGAATGCCTGGGAGGCTCAGTTGGTTAAGTGGCTGCCTTGGGCCCAGGTGATGATCCCAGCATCCTTGGAACGAGTCCCACATCCAGCTCCTTGCTCGGCAGGGAGCCTGCTTCTCCCTCCGCCTCTGCCTGCCATTCTGTCTGCCTGTGCTCACTCTCTCTTGCTCTTGCTTTCTGACAAATAAATAAAATCTTAAAAAAAAAAAAAAGAAAAGAATCTGAGTTTCAGGTCTTATATTTAGGTCTTGGATCATTTTGAGTTAATTTTTGGTTATGGTGTGAGATAGGGATCCACATTCATTCCTTTGCTTGTCTATCCAGTCGTCCCAGCATCACTTGTTTATAAGACTGTTCTTTCCTCACTGAATTGTCTTAGCGCCCATGTTGAAAAATCGACTGGTCATACGTCTAACGGTTTCTTTCTGGACTCCCAATTCTGTTTCACTTATCAGTAAGTCTGTCCTTGCGGCAGTACCACACTGTCCTTTTTTTTTTTTTTAAACTGTGTTATGTTAGTCACCATAATGTACCACATTGTCTTGATTATTATAGCTTTATGGTGAGTTCTGAAATCAGGAAGTGTGAGTCCTCCAACTTGTGTTCATTTTCAAGACTGTTAGGACTATTCTGGGTCCCTTGCATTTCCTTACGGGTTTTAGAATCAGCTTGTCCATTTCTGTAAGAAGGAAGAGGGGATTTTGACAGGGATGGCACTGAATCTGCCAATCAGTCCGGGGGCTGTGGCCATCTGAATGGTATTAAATCCTCCATTCCATGAACATGGTCTGTCTAGCACAGGCTTTTTTTTTTTTTTTTTTTTTTAAAGCACTGACTTTTTAACTGTGAAATATAAATGGGACAACTCTGCAAAATAAGAAAATTAAAAGAAAATCTTTACTTGAGAAAACAGTAATGTGCTCAGGCATCCCATTATTGAACTGAGAACAGAGCCTAAACAAACAGACCCCAAAACAGGAGAAACGTCCTCATTTTTCACATAGAGTTCACACAGCACTCCTGCCTCCAGACAACCAGGGCAAACAACTCATTCATCAGGTGAGGACGGTGCCAGTTCCCACATTCTCTCAAAAGGGCAGAATGTTAGCACTAGAAATCTAGAGCAAACCCAGCTTTAAGCACTACTGGGAATAAAGGTGGCAGAGGAGAAACAGAGAAGTGTTGCTCACCTATACGAATGTCTTTGAAAGACTAAAAATAAACCTGTCAAAAGACTAAATCGCACAACCGAGAAATACGACTATTGATTTAGGGAGGAAAAAAAGCCCTGCACAAAGTGAGTGGGGAGTCATGTGACAACACCGCTGGAAGTACTCACACCAAGCATGTTAATCAGGACGCTCACAGGCCTTGCAAGCAGGATAAAGGGCATTTCTGTCTTCAGCAGAATCAGACCTCTCGCCAGAGACTTTAAGTAAGAAATTATGGTTTTATTCTTTGGAGCAGGCATTTCCTGAATCAATTAAAACGTGGAAGCAAGTCTGCAGCTGTACAATTTAAAATGTGTAAGTAAGAGGAACATAATCCATTTGACATGAAATTGAATCTGCTTTAGAACTAATTATTTCAGCATCTTTAAGGTGACCTCTAGGTGAGCCAACAAAAACGGCCTCTCTTCACCTGCTCATACAGGTATTTTATATAATACCTGACCAGCTAAAGGGGTGACAAATGAAGTCTGTGTTTTCACATAACCAAGACTGCAGCTCAATGAAATGTAATCCAAGAGAAAAGAGCCTGTATTTCTGAGGAAGAGAAGAATCTAACACACAGAGAGGCAAGTGGCTAGGGGCTGGGCTATCCACGTTACCCGGGCTCTGGGAGACTCTCCATCACAATCTGCACTTCCCTAGAAAAGCCAAGGAAGCCTAGGACTTGACTGAGCGAGTCTTACAACATGGAGACTGTCCATATTTCTAAATCACACAGGTTAAGTGGGCATTTTCTGGATGCTCACAAGGCACATATCCTCTATCCTGTGACACCCATCCAAGTTCTCAGACATGGAACCATCCGTGACCCTAAGGGTCACGTGGCCATATGAAGTGTCACACATGGGGTCCTGCCAAGACAGAGAATGCCCAGATTAGCAGCAGATTTAATATTTGAGGAACAGGGGAAAAAAGAGTGATGACGTTGCGTATGTTATACACATAAATGTTTACTCATTACATCAGAAGTAACCCTGGGATTCCCTAAGACCCTAGAACATCGTAAAAACTTACACACTTTAAGGGTGCCTGGCCTGGGTGGTTCAGTCGGTTAAGTGTGTGGTGGTTGAGCCCAGGTCATGATCCCGAGGTCCTGGGATCAAGCCCCACACTGGGCTCCCTGCTCAGTGGGGAGTCTGCTTCTCCCTCTCCCTCTGCCCCTCCCCCCAGTCATGTACACACTCGTGCTCGCTCAAATAAATAAATAAATAAATAATCTAAAAAATGACAACAAACTCACACACTTTACCTTTCCTACCTCTTAGAAAGTCTGTATTCAGATAATTCTTGTGATGAATGGATTGCCAAGGAGTCACCCCTGGATGCTTAAAGTTACTCTACCAAGGGAGAGCGGTAATGTCCAAGTATGTCCCACACACGTCCAGGCACCTTCTCAGGGCACAACAGGTGGCTTACTCTCACGGACACAACCAGGCGCTGGAGGCTTTGCCAGGCAGGCGCCAAGCCACGGTCTAAGAGCAGCACTTTCAAATCTCACTCCCACACGTTCCCCATTCTCTCTGGGTATTTTTTAAGAAGCTTCTGTCTGATACACGGTATTATTAAAGTCACATAACCTGGCTAAAGGGAACAGGCTTGCCGTGGAATAGACCAGGGCTCAAATCCAGGCTCTGACGCTGCTGCGTGGGCTCCAGCAAGTACGCTTTTCTCCCCTCTCAGACTCCCGCTGCACCTGTGGACTGAGCCCAGCTGCCCGCAAGTCTGTTGTCTGGATTCTGGTTGCAGTTATCAAGTGCCTGGAAAAACCCCAGAAATGAGGCAAGCAGGCATGGCTGAACCACAGACAGACCCCGACGCCTCGAGGGGACAGGCGGGGGCGTGTGGAGGCAGGCAGTCGGGGAAGGGGGAGAGCCGGGGATCAGGAGCGGGGGCGGTCACCGGAGGCTGGGCTGGGGTGGCTCCTAAGTCAGCGTGGGGAGGAGGGTCAAGTGGGCCGAAGGACGACCTGTCAGAGACGACACCCCAACATCCATCACTGCGCAACCACCAAGCGGTGGGAATTACGTATTTTCTTGGTCCACTCTGGCTCTTTGGCATCTATAAGCACAGTCTCTGTTAAATGAATGAACGAACTAGAACCTGTTTCTCAAGACAATGTGTGGAGTGCTTTATAGAGACTCTGCTCTAGACCTCGTGACAACTCTCCGAGGTTGTATGGCTCCTAACAGCATCATTCCTGTTGCACGGAAGAAGGGACCAAGGCGTGGGGGGGTCGGGTAGCTTGCTCCACGCCATCCTAGTAGGAAGTGAAGACCTACGGTTAATCCATGCTCTTCTGCTCTGCTGGACAGTTACTCAGGCGAATTTTCCAACGTGGTCAGCACTGGCCCACCTGCCCCACCTGCCCCACCTGCTGGGACTCTGCGGACTCTGAATTCCCTCCAAACCCACACTCCCGACACACGAAGCCGCCCGGCACACACACCCGTCTCCCACACGGGGGAGACGCCCGTCTTGGGAGCTCCCCGCCCCTGGAGCTCTCCCCAAGTTTCTGACCCTACCCCCAGACTGCAAGCCCTTCAAGAGACCAGAACTGTATCTATCACTGTGCGGTGCCTGGCCTAGAGTAAATGCGAAGAAAATGGGGGTTGAGGCGCCTGGGTGGCACAATCAGTTGAGCCTTTTGGCTCGGATCGTGATTTCACGGTCATGAGACGAGGCCCCGCAACAAGCTCTGTGTTCAGCGGAGTCAGCTTCAGATGCTCTCTCCCGCTCCCTCCCCCTCAACTGCTCTCTCTCAAAAATGAGTAAAATCTTAGAGAGAGAGAGAGAGAGAGGAGAGAAGAAAACGGAAGTTGAATGTGTGACCAACGAACGAGTCTTCCATGCAGGGCGAACTGAAGGACAGTCAGGCCACTGGGAGCTTGGCAGAGACACAAGGAAGTGAACACCTGCCCGGAGGGGTGTGCTTAAAGCCAGATTCAGGCATGATAAGATACGCGAGCCTAGACTAGAAAAGCCCGAGCCAGAAGCGAATTCTGGCTGTCACGGACCTCTGCTCCCTGGACAGTACATACTGTTCAAACACATCCCTACCGGACAGGGACACTTGACAAGTGGGAGCACAGGGATGCCTGGGTGGCTCAGTCGGTTAAGCGTATGCCTTCGGCTCAGGTCATGATCTCAAGGTCCTGGGATCGAGCCCCACATTGGGCTCCCTGCTCAGCGGGGAGCCTGCTTCTCTCTGTGTGCCTCCCTCAGTTTGTGCTTGCCCTCTCGCAAATAAATAAATAAAATCTTAAAAAAAAAAAAAAAAAGAGAGAGAGAGAGAAAGAAAAGGGGGAGCCTAAAGCTGACCTAAAGAGAGACCACACCTGAGGTGTCCGGAGTGGGAAAATCATGGTGGTGTCAGCCCTCAGGCCTACCAACACCGGCTCCCAGAGGCCGAGCCCTCCCGCCAGAGGCATAAGTCTGGGTTCTCAACAGCGAACAGCAGAGAAGCCACACGCCACCAGTGAGGTTTTGTCAGAGACCCTGCCGGCACTGCAGTGGAATCTGTCCCACAGGACTGAGATGGGATGGACGTGGATGGGGAAGCAGAAGGCTCATGCAAGAATGAGCAGTACTGGACGGCTTTAACTTTCCCAGGTGGTGAAACTACGATGCATATATAGGTATTTACTGCACAGTTATTTCTTCTATAAGCCTGAAAAATTTCGTAATAAAAGTGCAAAAATCAAACATCACAATCTTCTTTACAGACAGCAGAAATACCAAAAAATACAAATGCCAGGAGGTATGGGGGCACCGGGATCATAACGGCACAGTCTTCTTCCCAAAATGTGACGAAGAGAAGCAGCCCAAAGCCGCCATATACAAGAGCCACGTTCTTCACGAAGACCACATGACTGAGGTCTGAGATCCACAGGAAGGAAACAGGAGAAGGGCTCCCACCAACCATCAGTGCAGTTTCCCTGGGGCACGTTACCTAATTCACGTGAACTGAAATTCTTTAGTCGCTTAACTGACTGAACCACCCAGGCACCCCGTGAACTGAAATCATGTAGCAAGAATTTTTGTAAACGTTAAATCAAAACTATCAACACCTTCAGCTTTCTAAGTCTGAGAGAGAGAATCCCAAAAAAGGGAATGAGAGCTAAATAAGGAGAGAGCCCAATGGTCAATTCTTGCTGTAACGGGAAGAGATGGGACCTCAGTCGTAAAATGTTTTTAATAATATATAAAATTCCACTTATCCATATTTCCTTCTTCCTGGCGCCTGTGTTCAAAGACCATCCAATCTATGGAATACCATCATCAAAAAGCAATGCAGAGATTAATTCAACCAGCACGACACAACCACAGGCAGGAGACTGGAGAGTTCCATCTTTGGGCGAAAGCCGAAGAGGAGCAGTAAAGAAGATTCTTAGGATCCCTCTGTGCAGTTGTGGGCAGCTGGGCTGGTCAACAAAAACACACGAACTCCATAAACCATAAAGACTTCTGGTGTGTGCTGGTGGATTTGCTACACTTTTCTGCAAAGCCATAAATCAGCAGCTGATGACAGCCAGTTTCCTCAAACCTCCTAATTCAGCTCAGCCCAAGTAAACATGGCCTTTGTACTGTGCCCAGAGGACCATTCAACTCCAGCCTCTGCTCTCCTCTATTGTAAACCTGAGCTTGGCTTTGTGGGTTTGATGTTCCTTTTCAGAAGAGAGCGGCTCTCAGCACCCCCAAGAGCTGTGCTGGGGAGCCGGCTGCTCTGACAGCGTTGGGGCTCCCACACCAGCATCAATGCTTCTAGTCACATCTAAGCCACTATTTCCTCCATACTCCAAGATCTTTTTCTCCTTTTCATTTTTCTGCTTATCGCCCACGTTTGGGAACATCAAAGTGTCAGGATCTATATTCTCCAGACTGGGAGGAAACCACCATCCCATGGGTAATTTCGAGCACTCACATACGACCTCGATCTGCCAACCTCACTTAGCTGACCCATGTCTATCGAAAGCCTAGTAAATGAGCAATATGGTCCCACAATGTGATGGCCAGTGAGGCACAGAAGGCAGGAGGGCATCCTCAAGCTGCTCAAGGTCTAGCTAGAGAAAAAGCATCTGTGCACTTGAAGATACAGCCAATAACCCATAAGGAGTCTTTCCTGATTGAAAGAACAGGAACTCAGATCACCGGGGCTGGGGTGAGCAGAGACGGTCTCCAGAGGCAGGGCTGCGGATGGCCGAGAAGCACATGAAGAATTCAGCTAGGCAGCGGAAGGGGAGGGAGGGGGTGAGTCACTCTGCTTCCAGGAAGGGACAACAGCAAATGTATAAACCTCAAACTTGGAAATTTTCCATTCAGTAGTATTCGTGAATCCAAATTCTTTACCCTTTAGTAAAACCCACAGAAAGGGTTAAAATTAAAAATGCTACTGGCAGGGGGTGCCTGGGTGGCTCAGTGGGTTAAAAATGCTACTGGCTATTAATGTATGCATGGAGGAAAGTAATTTAAATTCATGAAGAAAGCATGCAAAACTCTCCAATTGATTAAAATGCTGAACTACTTACTCTCCTAGACTTCGGTCACAAAGGTAAATGCATTTGGGAGAGAAACAACAATATTCAGTTTTAGTACAGGAACTTAAAATTGAGCATACCAAACTGCCGACTGTGAACTTCACACTCTGCTAAGTAGTTTAATCATTATTTATCTGAAATCGACTAGCTATACATTTAGATACATTTCTTTATGTACAAGGAAGGGGATTATGTTAAATTTCATATTATAATATCCACCCTGCAGTAAACAGATCATAGAATTACCTTAAAAATTTACTTTTTAATATGTTTTTAAAAATCCTCCAAAACACTGTCACCGTGAATGTGTCAGCATGCAGGAAAGGGATTATAGGAAAGAAATGATCCCAGAGAAACTGAGGGGTCCTGCTCATGGAAATGCCATTGTAAGAGCGTTTTACAGAGTGGGATCTCAGGGCTGAGGGTGCGGGTGGCTACCCGGTACCTGGTGATGCCACATACACAGGGCCACAGAAATCACAAAGTTTCAGGCAGAAAATCAACAGCATTGATACCGAGTATCTACGTAACAGAGATGTTGAGAGCTACTCATCTAAGACTAGAGAGCAGAGAAGGGGTTATACACTGCCATGAAGGCTGGGTCTCCAGTAAACAAACACTCACCCCATGAAATAAACAGATCTAAAAAGATGGGTTTCAGAAAACCAAACTTAAGGAGTAAACCAAACACTCGGTGCTGGCCCAATAGAGCCCCAGAGTGGACCGTGAGCTCCTGGAGGACCTGAATGTCACATTCGTTTGTCCCAAAGCCTCTGAGACACAGGTATACAAGAGCCATCTTTCAAAATTAAATCCCCTCACCTCTTTCTGTTCAACCTGCAAAGCTGATTTCAGAATATCTCGAAGCTGTATCAGCTGCCTTCTTTCTTCATCCTGGGCCTGTTTGATCTTTAAAAAACAAAACAAAGAGAGAAGCAGGGCTGAGGTGCAGGAAGGTGCTGGAGGTCACAGGGTGTGGCCACAGAAATGCAACAAACGCCTCCCCGCCCCCCCCAGCCAGGACAGAGATGGCCATGGGGACTCCATCGTACAGGGGGCACCACCCAGCTGTCAGCTTGCAAACACGGGATCATACAGAAACAACGTTTAAATCAAAGCATTCATTGCATAAAAACTGTTTCAACACTCATTTATGTGGGAGGGAAGTCGCTTACTGTGTGAAGGTCTGTTGAAAGTGTCTCAATGGAAGGCTTGAGGCTCTCAACTGCTTTCAGTCCATCCTGGAAAAAACTAAGAGGAAAAAAAGAGACAGAGACAGTGTTCCATAAAAGAGGAAACAATTCTACTACATGGAGAAAACACTCCTTTAAAAAGAAAGTGAGTGAACTCATGATGTAATTCCTGGGGGAAAAGACTGTGTGGCCAAACTTCAAAATATCAGGCAAACAAAGAATAAAATGACACTTAAATCTGCAAGAAGTGACAGAAAAAGAACTGTAGTAAGCGTAAATGTTTATAATTGCTCTTGACCCGTATGAAAGGCGCCCTAAATTTTCTGTGTATAATGGGAAGCAGGCATCTACCGACAAAAGGCGGTGAAGGCTCTGGTTTGGGAATGGAAAAGTCTGAGGTCAGAAAAGCATGGGACGTAAGTAAGAACTAGACACCAAGAAACCTTCCCGGACAGTCAATAGCTAAGTGGAAAAGAGAAGGCGGAGGGGGAAAAAAACAAAAAAAAAAACCCCAAAACAAAGCGACTCTGATGCAGGTGAATGGCCACACCCCATCTACAGAGTAGGGAAACGTCGCTGGAGAACTTGAGATCACGTATCAAAAGGAAACTTTTTAAAGCCCGGAACTCCATGCTTGTGAAGTCGTTTATAATAAGTGATGCAGGAAATGTAAGAGGAGCTAGACAAGTTTCTCTGCACCAACAGCGGGTTGATGCTCTCAGCACTGCCTCTGATGCATGCCATAGAACCCTTTTGAGGAGAATGTAGAAAACACTTTCACATAAGCTCAGAGCAAAGTTCAAAACATAACAAGGCCTGTTATGCCTGTATGATTTGGCTTCTGCCAAATCTATGTCCCCAAGCTTCTATGTCCCCAAGCTTCAGGTAGCATCATTTGCCCCTTTCATTCACTAGATTCCAGAGGTAATAGCCTTCTGTCAATGGCCATCAGATCCTTCCTGCCTCAGGCCCTTTGCATATGCTATTTCAGTTTTCTAAAGAGTTCTCCCTGAAGATATCTTTTGTTTTGCCTAGATTATTCCCACCCACTCTTCAAACTTTAAGTTAGCTATCACTTTGTTAGTGAGGGTTCCATGACCTCTTAAAAGAAGTCTCCTTGCTATAATGCCTCAGAGCACTGTCTCTTGCTTCAAAACCCTTAGCACAAGGCACCTGGGTGGCTCAGTTGGTTGGGCAGCTGCCTTCATCTCAGGTCATGATCCCGGAGTCCCGGGATCAAGTCCCACGTCAGGGCCCCGGCTCCCCGGGGAGTCTGCTTCTCCCTCTGACCTTCTCCCCTCTCGTGCTCTCTCTCACTGAATCTCTCTCTCAAATAAATAAATAAGATCTTTAAAACACACACACACACACACACACACACACACACACACACACACACACAAATCCTTCTCACAACTAGCATTATGTAGTCATTAGTGTGATTATTTAAAATGTACCCACCCTCCCTTAGATCCAAAGTTCTAGGAGGGTGAGGACACGGTATCCACAAAGCCTGGCACATTTTAAGCACACGGTATTTGTTGAATGAAAACATAAATTAATGAAGGAAGGAAGGAGTCTCCAACTTCAGCCAGGTAACTGGAAGGAGATGATCTTCAAAATGTGATCTGGGTTTCTCACGTGTCCATGGGAGGTGACGTTCACCAACTCTGAAATTCAGCAAGGGTCCTGAGGGACCTTCCCAGGTGAAGTATGCAAGGAACAGACGGGGCTGTGAGGGTAATGTGGCACGACACTGAATACAGTAATTCCAAGGAGGAAGGAAGAGGGAAATATACACACAGGATGTGGGTTCTGAACCATTACTAGCCAGGCACGAGGAATCACAGAACCTGCATTATGAGAATGTTCGAACCTTCATTTTTAGATATATGCATAACTCTTTACTTTATATTCTCATCCCTACATTTTACCTAATGCTTTTTTCCTGAACATGGAATATGCTTGGGATATGGCAACGGTGACTTCTCCAGGGCTTTGTGTCCACAGTCTTCTGACCTCTGAGACCTTGAGATTATGACCTGAGCCAAAATCAAGAGTCAGACACTTAACTAACTGAGCCATCCAGGCGCCCCATGTACCCTCCTTTTTAAGGCATGTTTTGGCACCTAGGTATGCCCTCACTCAGGGAGGGAGTTTCAGGCCTTATAGAAAGTTTCAAAGAAAGGGGCTCTGTCACTGCTTTGCTGGCTGTTACCACTGTGACACTTCTTTTTTTTTTTTAATTTTATTTTAATTTTACATTTTATTTTTTATTTTAGTTTTAGTTTTAGTTTTTATTTTAAATTTTATTCTTAAATTTTATTCTCTATACCCAACATGGGGCTCAAACTCACAACCTCTACCAACTGAGCCAGTAAGATGCCCCAGCACTCTGACATTTCCTTTTTTCCCCCTTTTTAAAGAAGATTTTCTTTATTAGAGAGAAAGAGAGAACAAGTTGGGGGGAAGGGCAGAGAGAGAGAGAGAGAAGCAGACCCCCCGCCGAGCAGGAAGCCCGATGTGGAGCTTGATTCCAGAACCCTGAGATCATGACCTGAGCCAAAGGCAGACACTTAATCAGCTGAGCACCCCCCGCCCCCGTGGTTGCCCCCACTGTGACATTTCTAAGTATAAACTGGCACATTTTTCTTAGGTTGAACCATTAACACTTTCCCAAGCTTCAATCAAACAATGTTTACCATCAATATTACTAAATATCAATTTTGTTTTTTATTAAATGTTTTCTCCCCAGCCTGACCAAACTCTCAAGCATTTAAAACACGCCCACTGCGATTCAATCTTCAAGCTCCCACCAAGCAGGGTGGCCTCTCCCTCTGGCTATAGGCTTCATGAAAGCACCCCTTCCTCATGGCCCAAGACCCGCCTGCCCTCTGCACCCTCAGCCTGAGTCTCATTCAATAGCGTATCCCAAATACACCAGGCAATAGCTGGTCATCGTGGTTCTCAGCGGGTAACTGCTCAAAGAACAAGTGAACTCAAGATTCGTCACCACTATTTAGAACACGGCTGCTTTTGTTTTACTATCCTTTTAGAGACTGCCCTACTTCTAGATTCCATTAGAGAAGAAAAGCCTCAACCTTCAGCAGCAAAGGCTAAGAAGACAGATTTTAAGGCTATTCCAGGAGCTGGGCAGAGAGGCAGCTTCTTTCTTTAAATGAAATAAAAAACAAAGAACATGAAAATACTTCAAGAACACTGAAAGTGAAAAGCAAAAAAGATAATAGATATGTAGGCGGTTCTAAGGGTGACCACCAAACATGACTCCAGAGTCTAGTCTACACCAAGAGGCCTCTTCATACCTGCAGAGACAGAGGCATGGGGGAACGAGTGGTGGCCACGCAGGCTGTCCCGGGCCATCGGCGCACAGTGCCCACGTGGGGTGAGGACAGGAGATTGGGAACGCTAACTGGGGAACACACAGGAGCTCCCAGAACAAACAATGCACGGCCACATGGTCCTTTGTCCAATGGCTGAGTCACTCCAGCTTTGCATTTTATCCCCCAGACTGGGAATTAGGAAAGTCAAAGTTGTGCAAGTGAGCTAAAGAACAGGCAGTACACACACGTACACACACACACACACACACACACACACACACACACACAGGAAGTAATGGAAGATTCATCGTTTTTAAAGGTTACTGAGCTCATGCCCATAAAAGGCCAACTAGTTCACTTTTCCACAAGTGGTCTGTTGCTACCCAACGGATCAGTGTGGGCAAAATAAAGAGAAAAAAAGGAAATCCCAGAATAGTATCTTAGAAATAAAATATTAACAAGGAAGCGACCCACTTCCTAATCTGCCTCACACGAGGTTACAAGCATGAGAACTGAAGAAGTCATCTGCATGGTAATCACGAAGCTAGGATTTTGAGTCTCTATAAAATAGTTCGTCTCAGAAATTCTACAAATTAGGGGTCTTTCTCCATCCTCCGAGACTCTTCCTCCAAGCCTGGAGCCCTTCCTCTAACCCAGGACGAACCACACGGCACAGCTTCCTTCGCTGCTGGACCTCAACTGCTTCACAGACACAATGCTGTGTCTGTGCACAGTCACCAATGCTGTATCACAAATTCCAAAGTCGGGCTGAGTCCAACAGTATAACTCACTGCTACAACTATGTGCCAGGTACATGTACCACGCACTGAAGATCAAACAGATCAGTGTCAGGGCCTCGTTCCATAGAGAAGACCCAGTTTGGTGGGAGACACGACAGTGTGAAAGATGCCATCCTGGAGATACAGAGCTGGTCTAGCGATAATGTAGAAGGAAGAGAAGTAATTCCAGCAGGGGAAGACCGGGCGACTTCAAAGGAGCAGTAGGTAGGTGACTCAGGGATGACCAGAAGCTAGGGGAAGGCACAAAGGGAGCAGCGGGACATTCTAGCAAAGAGAGCTGTGCGTGCAAAGGTACATCAGTGTGGGACACAGCCTGTTTGGGGACAAGTGACAGGTGGGGCAATTCAACCTCCAAGGACTTCTCAACAGCTGGCTTTGTCAGCAGTCTAGGCCAAGACAGCACTGTTCCCGGATGGTGCCGGGGCAGGACTGTGTCCTTAAGTGATCGCCCGCACCCCTCCTCTTTGTCCCTTATGACAACAGGAATGGAACTGAGAAGTCTTCCCAGATGTTTCCCATTAACTCTGCCCTCTCTCCTCCCATCGCACCTGTTCACAGCCATGCCCACTCCCTAGAACTGTTACATATTTTCTCCCGCGTTTACTGCTTATCCACGCCATCACAACCGAAGGTTCATGTATACAAAGTACCACGAGAACCTCACATAGTGCCTGGTATGTAGTAGGAGCTCAATATTCGCTCAACGAATCCCCTGTTTAAAACTTTTGAGAGCTTCCTAATACACTCAGAATAAAATCTAAAACCTTTCACAAGGCTCCTAAGGCTGTCCACATTTCTTGCCTTTCCGTCTGGTTTCATGTCACACTACGCTCCCCCTCACTCATTATGCTTACGTCACGTTGAGCTTTTTCCTTTCCGAGATCTAGACTTTGCCTGTAATGTTCTTTCCCTACTCCTTATCTGCTAGATCCTTTAGATCTCCAAATACATGTCTCCTCAAAGAGGTATACAGCTAGTTCAAAATGTATTTGAATATCTACTATGTGCTAGGTACTATGTCTGGAGGCTGGAGAACACAGCAGGAAGAGAAAAAAAAAAGAAGAAAAATCCTGTGTCTGCCCTCAATCTTGATCTCAATCAGGTCCTTCTATTCTTTCTTGGATTCTAACACTTTCGAACACGTTTCAAATGTGCAATCATAAACCTATTGCTGAAGCCCATCTACCTACCTGATTCGAGCAGGGACTATGTCTGTGATGTACATTCTTTTATCTCCGGCATCCAGGATGGTGCCGGACACATAGCACCCGCTCAGCAAGCAAGAGGTGAGCCAGGGGCCGGTCTGGGTAATGACTGGCGGTCAGGCAGCAGTGTGGGGAGCAAGCAAGCAAGCGAGCATGGCACGATGAGGGTCAGGTCGGGCCCACGTGCTGGCCAAGCTGAGTACATGAGGTAGCCCCAAACATGAAAACTTCTCCTCTATCATATTCGCCTCTTTAGCTCAGCATTATCACTTGCTTTATAGGTTAAATAATATATCGGGGCGCCTGGGGGGCTCAGTTGCTTAAGCGTCTGCCCTCAGCTCAGGTCATGATCCCAGGGTCCTGGGATTGAGCCCCACCTTGGGCTCCTGCTCAGCCAGGAGTCTGCTTTTCCCTCTCCCTCTGCCCCTCCTCCCTCTCCCTCAAATAAATAAAATCTTTAAAAATACACATATGTGGAAGTATTTCTTTAATATACTGCATTAACCCCATCTAATTTCTTGCAAACAAAAACCATCTGTGAATCATGTGTTAGATCAAATAGCATGTCCCTCTGCAAAAAAGAGCAAAGTAAGTACATCTGATAAGTACTATAGATTTTTATATTATTTACTTTTATTGTTTATTGAGAAAGATTCTTAAACCACAAAATTTGCCCTTTTAAAGTATACCATTCAGTGGTTTTAGTATATATTTTTTTTAATTTTTATTTATTTATTTGACAGAGAGAGAGAGAGATCACAAGTAGGCAGAAGGGCAGGCAGAGAGAGAGGAGGAAGCAGGCTCCCCGCTGAGCAGAGAGCCCGATGCGGGGCTCGATCCCAGAACCCTGAGATCATGACCTGAGCCGAAGGCAGAGGCTTTAACCCACTGAGCCACCCAGGCGCCCCCAGCGGTTTTAGTATATTAACAAAATTGTGCAATCATCAGCACCGTCTCATTCCAGAACATTTTCACTACCCCAATGAGCAGTAATTCCCCACTCCCCCTAAGCTCTGGCAATCACTCATCTGTAGATCTGCTTATTCCTGATCTCCCAAGTAAATAAAAACCTACAGGATATGGCCTTTTGTGTCTGACTTCTTCCGTCTAACATGTTTTTCCAAGAGTCGCCGTGTTAATAGCATGTGTTAGTACTGCATTTTATGAGACTTTTAAAGGAGTATTTATTTTCCCCGATCCAACACTATATTATCTACCAAAAGTGGCCATAAAGACAGAAACAGCTGAAATAACATCACAACAAAGAAAAAGAACTTACTTGCACTGGGCATGAAAATATTTGATCAGATTCTGAAGTAAATCCACTCCCTTTTTAATCTTAATTTCATTGACCTTCAGCAGATACTGTTAAGAAAAACACAAAAGGGTATGTCAGACCCAGAACAGGCTTCTGAGCGGAGATCGGCTTCTCCACTTCTCGGACAGCTTTCACTGTGGGGAGAGGTCACGGCAGGTGGTGAGTATTTTCTGAAACACCAGAAACTACGCATTTTTCTCAGTTTGGTGCCAAATGAAATATCCGATGTCCAGGTAATTAAATATTTAACTAAAGGCACCAAGAACTCCTAATAGTAAGACGCTGGATCTTAACCTGCTAGAGCAAATTTTCTTGGAGCTGCACAGAGAAGGCAGATGGTCAGAGTGAATGGGCTCTTTCTGTCCGCATCCTTCTTCGCCACCCGCCGCCCCTTCTCCGGGCAGGTCATGGTCTGCAACACTAACTGCCACTGTTTAGTAGTTGAGACTCTTGTCACCACGTTACTCTAATCCTGGCATTGAAGAAAATGGGATTGTTATAAAAACGAAATTTTAAATCGAAATGAGCGAAAGCCATTTTTAACTTGGAGAATTCAGGGATGATCACTAAAATATCGGGAAGTCCCAGGAATCTACAAAACCAGCCTCAGGAAATCCATTTGGTCTTTGCTAAAGTTTTACAGAACAAAGGCTCCATAAATTCCCTGGCCCCTCCTCTGTCAGGAAGTGGCATAAAGAACTCTGAGAACATGTCATCCCTGAGACTGGATGCCTCCGGAAGAGCGGCCACCCCTGCTGACCACACACGCTTCGCAGCCATCACCTGCGAAGCTCACGGTCAAGTCGTGGACTCCAGCCGGAGGGAGGAAGCTGCTCCGAGACAGTCAACAACAAAATCTGTTTTTCCTACATCAAGCGCCTTCACGTGTTCTCCTTCCCTCGGTCTGACACTTACTCACTGTTAACTAAATAAGATGCTTGGCAAAGTCTCAAATGCTTAAGTGGTTAATAAGATGGTTCACTTTGACTTATGTTTAAGTCAAAACTTAAAATGTAGACCTTTTGACACAGAAATTCTACTTATGGAACTTATTCTCCAAGAGGATAATTGTAAAAGTTTACAAAGATGATTAGAAAACAAGGTTCAGTGCAGACTTGTTTGTAAAAGTAACAAATGGCAACCCAAATGTAATGAATGGAAAATTAAAGTATGGTTCAGCCACACACAAAAATTGCTATGTAGCCATGAAGCCAATAAAGCAGAGACTTTCCGGCACCGAGAATGCCCATGACATACGAGTGAGTCAAAATAATCAGGTTACAAAGCACCAGTAGAGAACAATCCTGTTTATACAAATTATTTTTATGAAGGTACAGAGGAAAATATGAAAGATGTCAAAGCACTTATCTTCTGGTGAGTAAAATTTGGGGTGATTTTTAACTTCATATATATAGACTAATTTTTAAAAGAGCCTTTTTTTTCCCCTCAAATTTATTTATTTGACTTACAGAGATCACAAGTAAGGAGAGAGGCAGGCAGAGAGAGAGGAAGGGAAGCAGGCTCCCTGTTGAGCAGAGAACCCGATGCGGGGCTCGATCCCAGGACCCTGAGATCATGACCCGAGCCGAAGGCAGAGGCTTTAACCCACTGAGCCACCCAGGCGCCCCTAAAAGAGCCTATTTTTATAATCACAGAAAAACAACAGGATCTCTCATACATTCCCCACACACAGATGCTCTCTCCTACCTATTTATTAGGGCACACTGAATTTCTCTAAAAAACTCGTTTTACATTTAAAATAAACACCTGAAAGCCATCCTTCTAGATTCGATTTTGGGCAACTAAAATTTTAAACACCTAAACGATGGCAAGCATTTATGAACCTTGAGACGTTCCGTGTGAGGAACTGGTTGAACAACTTTACCATGATCAAGTCCGGCCATCTATTCACTCTGAGATGTCAGATTCGGGGAGGGGGGGGTTGCGGGGGCTGCTTCTCAAGTGTTCCTCCTTCCCCCGCGGACAGCACATTCTAGCCCACTTCTGTTTGGCCCGCGTGGCCATCCTTCATGGGACGTGTCCTCCTCTGGTGACTCCAACTCTGCTTCTGCACAAGGCAGGCTAATTGCCAGAGCTCCGAGGCTCAGCACACCTGAGGCCCCAACCTCCCCACCCCCCGCACCCCTGGGGGGGGGGGGTTCGGGCTGGCCCAGCAGGTGTGTGACTGAGAGCCAGCCTCTAGACAGTACCTTTCCAGCACAACAAACTATTTCACCAGTGCACAGGATGCATTCACCTGGACCCGGAGGGGAAAGGTGACTTGTCTGGTGCACAGCACAGCAAACAGTGTGGCACCCCTCACTTCACCCCTTACTTCAAAGACACACTAACTGAGTTTCACAATTCACTAGACGTTTTTCAACAAGCAGTCTTTTGCAGAGTTTAAGCAAATGTGTTTCCTCCTTACCAGCCAAAAAAAGAGAGCATAACCTGAACACAACATACATACACACACCTGTTCCAAACCCATTCTTTGTAAAATACCGCTATGTAATTTTACTGCAATTATACAAAAACAATACCTAGTATCTGTGTAACAGACAGCAATTTCCCATCCCATCTCAGACCTCTGGGCTGATTCCTCTAACACCGTGTGAAATGGGCCAGGCAGGTATTGTTACCTATGAGGTCTGTTTGCAAAACAACGTGGATCTAAAAATATCCACTCTCCTCTCTACAGTAAGACTGGGAGCTTAGTTAACTTTCTAAATATTCACTTAATGAAAAAAAAAAAAAAAAAGCAAAGGAAGAACAAAGGAACAAAGAAGACAAGAGACATAAAACAACAACAGACAACAGACTTACATAAATGCAACCACATCAATAGCAACATCAGATGTGAACGGATGAAACAATCCCATCAAAAGGCAGAGATTGTCAGACTAGATGTAAAAAACACTGTCTACAGGAAACACACTTTAGAGTCACAGATACACACGGGCTGAAAAAGAAATTCCATGCAAACAGAAAAGAAGAGCGCTGGAGAGGCCATCAGGCTAGTAGCCCATCCTCCATCCCGTGACTGGTTCTGCTCCACGGACCAGTTAAGAGATCGCTCTGGGAATAAAAAGTCATTTAAACAGACTCCTAAGATAGACACTTCTAAAAGCTAGACTCCCTCTGCAATCAACAAACGTTCTGAAGTCCAAAAGCGCCATGTGGCTTAGCTCTGCTGCTGCCTGCTCCAGGGGAACTGAGAGCACGCTGGGTCCGTTTCAGGAGCTGTCACGGTCATCCCCACACTGTGCACACGGAAAGCTGAAGTCTGCACGGCCTGACACACGCGCCATCAAGCTCAAGGGGCTTCACCACCACTGCCAGGAGAGCGAACCCTCAGGCAGAGCTGGGCGTGGTTTCCAGAGGCGTTTTTTAGAAAGACCCACAAGCAAGGCATAAAAAGACTGGAAGCAAAGGCCTTCAGGATGGGTTTCTGGTATTTTCCACCCCTCAGCCTCTAGCAGGGACCCGTCCCAGAGCGTCAGTGCTGCCCTATCCCTCCCCCTCCCCAGAGACAAGGGCTCAGGCAGCAGAACAGAGTGGACCAGAGGAGCTCCCAAGGGCCTCCTGCCTTGAGGAGTGAGTCTGGGGGGAAGCACTTTGCAGGCAGGTGGCTCGGCTTCCTGTAGAACGTAGTTCACTCTCTCTCTCTCACTCAGCCCACGAGGGCCCAGCCGCAGGTTTTCCAGCTGCCTTCTCCCTGGCCCTCCTCACGGATTCCATGGTATAATGGGAACCAAGACACCTCATTAAAAACACTAACAGAGAGACTACTGTAGCAACGTACCAGCGCCAGGTGAGTCTGGGTATGTGTAGGAGACCAGACAGGATGTTTCTTTAGATCCTTCCCTACCTTTAATTAATGGCTGGTGTTAGATTCAGCTCAGCCTACCCTCCAGGAGACTCAGGCTCCCCTACTAAGAGAAATTGGACAAATGGAGTCCACTGACGCGTTGGTGGGCCTTCAGAAGGCTCCGGGAGGTGTGCGCTCCCTGAGGAGTTCACAAGCCGGTGAAGGCAGGCTGCCCACAGCCCACCTAGAACTCATAACCTGCTGGAACCTGCACCAGGCCCCTGCCAACCCCGGTACCCTGGGGCTCACCCTGCACATCAGTAGCTGCAGCCCACACCCCCGGGGCTCCCCTCACACATCTGGAGCTGGAGTCCATACCCCTCGGGCTCCCCTCGCACATCTGGAGCTGTAGCCCGCACCCCCGGGGCTCCCCTCACACATCTGGAGCTGGAGTCCATACCCCTCGGGCTCCCCTCGCACATCTGGAGCTGTAGCCCGCACCCCCGGGGCTCCCCTCACACATCTGGAGCTGGAGTCCATACCCCTCGGGCTCCCCTCGCACATCTGGAGCTGTAGCCCGCACCCCCGGGGCTCCCCTCACACATCTGGAGCTGGAGTCCATACCCCTCGGGCTCCCCTCGCACATCTGGAGCTGTAGCCCGCACCCCCGGGGCTCCCCTCACACATCTGGAGCTGGAGTCCATACCCCTCGGGCTCCCCTCGCACATCTGGAGCTGTAGCCCGCACCCCTGGGGCTCCCCTCACACATCTGGAGCTGCAGCCCACACCCCCAGGGCTCCCCTCGCATATCTAGGGCTGCAGACTGTACCCCCAGAGCTCCCCTTGCACATTTGTAGCCAGAGTCCATAACCCCAGGTCTCCCCTCGCACATCTGTAGCTGGAGTCTGCACCCCCCCGGGGCTCCCCTCGCACACTGGAGCCGCAGCTCACACCCCCCACTATCACCTCGCCCATCTGGAGCCAGAGCCCATCCCCTAGCCCATCTGGAGCTGGAGCCCACACCCCCGGCTACCACCTCACACATCTGTAGCTGCAGCCCCCGCTATCACATTACACACCTCGGGCCAGAGCCCACACCCCCCGGGCGCACCCTGCACACGTGGAGCCGCAGCCTGCGCCCCGGGGGGCTCACCTCGCACATCTGGAGCTGGAAAAGCCGCCGCTCCTTCTCCATCTCTTCGGCGATTTCGGCCCCGCTGATTTCGGTGCGAATCATCCCATGCAGCTTGGCGTGCTCCTTCTTCTCCTTCTCAATTTTGGTTCTGCAGGCGGAAAAAGCAAGGATGAGCTGAGATGCCTCAGGCACGGCACTCCGGACTACACAGCCTGCAGGGACCCCGTCACCGGGCCTGCAACACAAGCGGGCGTGAGTCTTTTGGAAATAAGACGGCCTCTTAACTTACTGGAAAGGAAAGTGCGTTTGGTCCTAAGAGTGTCAAATTTGGCCCTTCTTGTTGAGCGCTGGCTCAAAAAATACTTTCCTAAGCACCTACTCTGTGCCGGGCCTGGGTCAGAAGGACAGAAAGCCTGCTCCACCTCAGAGGTTTCCTTTAGGGCGGCACTTTGTCCGTCTGTCCGTGTGTCTGTCCGTGTGTCCGCTGAGCAGCACAAAGGGGGGCTGCGTGGCGCGAGACTCCCTCCCTCCTCCACGTTCTCTCTGCTCCCCTCCACCCGCCTCCTGGCCGAGTGAGGTCTTGCCAGGGCTCTGCCTCGACTAGGACAGTGCTCGTCGTTGCAGAACAAATCTCGCACGTCAAAGAGTCACTTTCAAAAATTTATCCGAGAATTATTTGGCGCTTTCGCACTCCCAGGTTCTGGGATTTTGTGAGTAATTTTGTCCCCGCTCTACATATGTTCTCATTGTACAGAATTTGATCTCATTCTCCTTCCAAAGCTTCTCTTTCGGAATGAGGAGTCTCTCTGACAACCCTCTTTAAACCCCTCACTCCCCCGGTCCGGTAAAGCGCAGAAGCATCTCGTTGGGGACACTCGAGGGCGGCGGCAGCGGCTGAACGGGAAGCCACCTCCTGGCACTGGCTCAACGACCCTCTCGCTAGCTGACCAGCAGCAAACCACCGAGTCCTGGCGTCTGTCTATAAAGAAGGAATGGTGGTCCTTTCCCTGTCGAGGCACTGCTCCGTATCCAGAGGCAGGACACTAAGGGCCAGGAGCTTCTCTGGCTTGAAGAGACCTTCAGATACTCTAACCCTCTCTCTGTGCTCATCTGTGAGTACCTGCGATGGGTGCAATCTGGAATCTGGGGAGCCAAACAACTCTGAGCATGGAAATCTGGGCATGGAAATTCAGGATTTCCAGGAGGGGACAAATATGAAAGGTTTGGTATTCCTGGGTTTGAGCTTTGTGATCCTTCACCCAAGGCTATTTTTATTTTATTTACTTTTAAAGATTTTATGTATTTGTCAGAGAGAGAGAAAGAGCGCATGTGCACAAGCTGGGGGAGCGGCAGGAGAGGGAGAAGCAGGCTCCCCGCTGAGCAAGGAGCCCGTTGCTGGACTTGATCCTGGCCCCTGGGATCATGACGTGAGCTGAAGGCAGACACTTAATCGACTGAGCCCCCCAGGTGTTCCCCAGGGCTGGTTTTAAAAATAACACCCCCGACCCCCCCCCCCACAAATCCCAAGTCCAATTAAATACTTGTAGCTACATCTGGAACAGCTTTCTTCTTAACACCTCTCGCTTTACCAGATGGCTTCATGTTGAAGTTTCTATTTCCACTCAGAAAACTCTACATTGTTACCCAACGCACAGTAATTACAAAGCAAACATGAGACATTTAAAAATATTTTCTGTCTCTCAAGTATTTACAGTAATTGAAACCACTATCCCCACAATCACCAGCCCAATCCCAGCGAGCAAACCCTCCCCTGCTCGGAAGGAGGGGCTGTGATCTGAAGTGTGCCGAGCACTGCCCGGAGCCGACCAGGAGCGGTCCCATCCTCAGTGGACACGGTGCTGTGCGTCCAAGAACCCACCGACCAAGTCATCAGATAAGGCTAATGCGGGGAGCTGCAACAATCTCTCTTTTCTCTCTTTCTACACCAAGGGACTGGTGTTTCAGGGAAAGTCAGACACAAAGCCGAAAGCAGACGACTCTTGCAAATCACCAGGAACATGAAGTCCAAAAAAGGTGTTGCCGCCGTAAACAGGGACAAAGTGGGGACAACTTTTTTTTTTTTAAAGGAAAGAAACTTCTCTCGACAAAACCTGACCTTAATGTCCTTCAATTAGCTTTTCTGAAAATTACATTCTGTAACCATTATGACACTGCAGAAAAGGGACCAGGAAAAACTCGTTTGAAGAGGTCCGCAGTGTTGCTGAATTTAGAGGCCGAATGTGAAAGCATCTGGCCTCGTCATGAACCCCAGCAACACGGGTTTAAGTGGATTCTTCCCTGGGCAAAGGTTTATTTAGAAAATACCTTCAAGCAATTAAAGCTCAATTTAAAATTAAGATCTCCAATTACCTGCATTAAAAAAAAAAAAGAGAACACTCACATTTTTGTTTCATAGTCCTTCCAAGCTTTATCAAAAGGCTTTTTCAGATCCTGTAAACAGAGAGGCATAAATTAAACAGAACTAATTTTGACTTCTGGGCAAGACAACTTACTTATTCCTAGACTAGTCCTGAAAGGAGCATTAATTTCTGTAATAAATGATGTATACGATCCCACAAAAAATAAAGAACTTAGAGCTCAGGCTTTGAGTGAGTCCAGCAGCATGCCACACGCACACAGAGGAAGCAGACAACCCCGGTGCGCACGCGCTGCCCACTACAGTGCATATGAACCCACGGCCCATGGTGTGTCACCTACACTCTCCCCAGAGAAACATCTCATCCGCAAGAGTTTTAGTACCTCTCTCCACCAAAAAAAAAAAAGGGGGGGGGGATTCTGACTTTTTCAATGAACAGGGGAATATCCCCTGAGAGATGTACCCCTGATTTGGGCCCAACAACAACGATATCAAAGCCCTTCACTTTCTCCTGGGGTCTCCTGACTCCGCTCTTCAATCTGGAACGTGGGACCTCGTACGCTCTGACACAGCCTGGCTCAAAAGCACATACTGAGCCACTGGAAATTCTATCAAGTGGTTCCTACCTATGTATGTGCCCTTTAACAGGGTTCTTTTGTAAGAAAGAATCTCATTTTGGGGGGAAGGTTTATTTTTTATTTTTTGGCTCTTCACTGGCCTTACGACAAGGCCGAAGCTCGCAGCCCAGCATCTGAGGCCTTCCAGGAACTAGTCTTCCCCACCCTGGACTCATCTCCCACTCCTGCCCCAGACTCAGGGCTTTAAGCCTTACTAAAAGCCGCAGAAGCAGCGCCCCATCACGCTTCCCCCCCACCCGCATGTGTGTCCCTCTGCTTTATGCGCCCTGCCCTCGACAGACGTGTTCTCTAGGACCCTGGCCCGGGACGATGAGGAATGTTCCTCAGTGTCCTAACGGCTCGCCAGGCCCGGTGCCCTGCATGACAGGCTCTGCGAGCGAAATACTGAGAGGTCCCTGCAGAGGTCGCAGAGACTGGCCAGCCTCAGCTTCCGGATGAGCCAGATGTGACTGGGAATCACGTGCAGATCCAACCAGAGAATCTGATCTAAGAACCGGGACACAATTCCCTGCCCTTCGGATCACACATCTGCCTGTGCTGGTGACGGGCCGGAGCGGATACTGCTAGGCGTCTGCTACAGACCCCACTCCAGCCGCCCTCTCCTCACCTGCGCGCGCAACAACTCGCAGCTTCGGTGCGGACTGGTGGCAAGGCGCTCCCTGAACAAGGAACGTCCTTTGGCGGACAGAAACATAAAGTCGGCTGGAGCCTTACTGGTGCAGAGTTTCCTGCCGGGAAACTACATCCTTGCAAGGACCCTCTTCTGCCCAGCGGTCAACCAGCGACACACCGGCCAGAATACCACCCTTCCCTGCACAGACTTCTCCACTCAGCTGACAGAGGGTGAAAACCACTCATGAGCCCCAAAGGAGCTTCTTTCCCATCCCGCCCTCCTGCCCTTCCCACATTGACAGCACCAGCAGGATGACCAGAAAGGCCATGGGTCACCAGCAGTACGGCCGAAAGGTGGTGCCAACATAGCAAAATGAGGGAAACTGAGGCAGCAAGCAGCTGTCCTGCCATCCAGTAGGAAGGTGCATGTGTGTCATGCCTGGACAGGCCGGGTCCTGGACGGCTTACCCCTTTCACTCCTTTCAGGTCCCCCTTCAGCAAACTGTCCAGAGGGAAGGAGATGATGTTGTTCATATTCTGAATCTAAAAAGCAAACAAACAAAATTCTTATTTGATGTCCTTTTTAATCTGAAGAAAGGATAGCAAGACGCTAGAGAACACCTGGTAATAATCAACCTTCCCTGAAAACCCGGCCGGTGCGAGCGCCACAGCCTTATTTATTCCTACGCTCCGCTCCTCGTGGCGGTCTCACCTTGCAAATAAAGACACAACTCACAGAAAGTCTGTGTCTCTCAACTCTTCACAAAAGTAACAGCCTTCTACTATTAAACTATGAAGTTTGCAAAAAAGATCATCGTTATGAAGAAAAATTATTTCAAAACCACCGACGGCAGAACCACTTTAAAGATACCGAATACAATCACACACACACACTCCCTCTCTCACTCACAGCTCCAACGTCCTGGGCTATGCTTTACTGAAGTCTCAGGCCCGCAGTCCCCAATCTCCCCAGAACAGCCCCCCACAGGGGAACTCAGAACAAAGAAGAGAACGAGGGGACCCCTGTCTCTTGGTGAATGTGTAGGAGTCAATGTTCAGAGAGAGGAAAAGAAACGAGTGTGTGTTGCACGTGTTGTGCACGTGAGGTGTGGGGTGTATGTGGGACGTGTGTGTGTGTTGCTGGAAAAGGAGAAAAATGAGAAAAGGAGGGAGGGAGGTCTTGAGGTCCTCTGTTCTCCCTGAAGCACGAAGGCAAGGGATGGAGGCTTAGCACGTTGTCACCACAGATTAAACTGACCAGAATCAAGCCTGACACACACGCGGAGCACACTCACAGCGAACAAGGCTGTCCCCGCTAGCTGCCAGTGTGGGAAGCGAAGACACCAAACTTTGGCTGGGAACCATCAGGCACCGGCTCCCCATGTTCTGAGGCCCACGGAGTCCCTCCCCGGCCATAGATGAGATCTACTTTCTCCTCTCCCCAGCTCAGCCCATCGCCCTAAGTCAACACCACTGCCAGCTGGCACTGCCAGGGCCTTGTGGCACGTGTGTCACTTTGGGATACACGCACCTAGATTGTGGGCCTATAAAAGAGCAGAGGCAAGTCAGGACTTTGGAACCATGTGCATTTATTCTTACCACCGAGGAGAGGAAAATTTTAATTTTAATAGAATTACCTTGAATAGGAAAGCCAACTCTGGGCCCAATTTTTCAGGCAACATGGGATCTGATTTTCATACACTATTCGGCATATGAATCCTCACAATGGGAGGAAGAAACTGACTTGAAAACTACTACAAAGGTGTGTGACAATGCCTGCCCCAAACCACCAATCCTGCCAAATAAATGATCAATTCATGACTGTTGCTGCAGAAATGCCTTCTTTGGGTAACAGTGGTCCGAGGCTTCCACACCTCAATGTTTGTCACGCACCTGGCAGCCCTCCCAGGCACAACGGAATCAGCGGGGACTTGCAAGGATTAGCTGGAAGGGTTAGGTTTTTGAACACTGAGACGCAGAGTTAAGGCGAGGTCTCGGGGATGACTGGGAGGCGCAGTGACGAACAGAAGGCCGAGCCGGTGAATCACGTCTGACAGCAAACACACCTGGTTTCCGCCGTAAACCGTGGCGGGAGGAACCCCGCCGAGTGCAGGGGCTGCCGCACGCCTTCTCCTTCTACACCTGCCCCCGCCCGGATGCCTGCTGCGGCTCCACGCCCCACCTGGCTGCCATCCCGCCAGCCCTGCTGCCTCTGGCAGGTCCCCCCTGCCAGGCTCCTCTCTGCTCTGCCCTGCGCACCAGCTGCTCTCCACCAACTCCCCACGTGCCATTCTTGCTGCCACATTCCCGGGTGGGTCTCTCGGCCCCTCTTCTGGAGGAGGCTCCTGGCCACTGGCCCCTGCTCTCTGCCTCACCCCACCCCTCCCCTGCAGTGCTGTCGGATTCATCCCAGGGGTGTCCCTGATAAGGGCTGAACCCACTCCTGCCCTCGGGACCTTCCATGGTCCAACCTCCTTCGCCACTTTTCATCTTCGTATCCAGCCACATGGAAGTCCATGCTGTTCCCTGCTTGTGCTCAATCTGTTCCACCCTGCCGAGGGTCCTCCCGCACCCCCCTGTCCAAAGCCTTCCCATCCATCAGGCTTTCCCCAGATGCCACCTTCTCCATTAACACCCCCCATCCAGCTGCCAGCAGGAAGTGATCCCTCCCGCCCAAATCCTCCAATATTTTCTTTTTTAAAAATTTCTTCAGGAACTTGACAGGTCCTATCCTGCTCCGTCTCATGTTTCACACCATTATCCTAACGGACAGCTCTGAGCATACTCATTTTATATTCTCCATGGCACCTAGCACAGGACTTGGCCCAGAGCAGGTGCTTGAGAAACATGGAGGAAATCAATATACTGCAGTATTTTTCGGAGCATCTAATACATAAGAGACAGACTCTAGAGATTCACTAATACCTTTAGAGCAAACATCATAGAGCAAATGAACATGTGAATTCATTAATGTGTTCATCCTGTATTTACTGAGCATGTATTTTAAAGACAGCAACTAGCTGCCTACAAAGATAAAAACACAATGCTTGCCATCTCAGAGGAAGAATAAATATATATATCCACGAAGAATTTAAAAAAATTTTTTTTTAATTTTATGTATTTATTTGACAAGAGAGAGAACACGGGGTAACAGCAGAGGGAGTGGGAGAGGCATACTCTCTGCTGAGCAGGGAGCCTGATGCAGGGCTCAAACCCAGGACTCTGGGATTGTGACCCGAGCTGAAGGCAGATGCGTAACTGACTGAGTCACCCAAGTGCCCCTATACACACCAAGAATGAAACAAAGAAAGTCCAAGACATCACACATGCAGTGTATTTCACTCTGTGCAGACACCAATGGCTCCTTCTGGAGAGAGACAATGACTTTGGCTCTGAGCGGCCACGCAGGCTAACCTGGGCTTGGGAAGGAGGGGTCTGTCCCAGTTACTGAGCCTCATGGTGCCGCCCATTCATCCACACGATCACAAAGAGCCATGGCTAAGAGTCAGGCGCAGATCAGTTTGGTCCTGAACACTGCCCAGAGAGAAGCCAACACTGCGCCATCTTGGAGGAGGCAAGTGCAAGAAAGGGCAGCAAACACAGCCCCAAGGGGAGCATCAAAGCCACCAGCACAAGTCAGTTATACAGTAGGTTGGGGAGAGAAAAGAGCAAGGTGCTTGCAGATTAAAAATCTTATTACTAGAAAGAAGTCTAGTGGGTTTGTTACAAGAGGCATGTGTAAGTATGAGTGTACGCATGAATAAGCGAGGAAAACAAGATTCTCTCCAGCAGGGGAAAGAACGCAGAGTCTGGTTTATAAATGTATTTTAAAACCATTTTCTATTTAATTCAAGTAAGAACACAGGTACTGATGGACAGGAGTCAGGTCCAGGAGAGAGAAACTAAGCTTTGGTATCTAGAGTGAAACTGGAAAGTTGCGGAGTGGACACCGACGGCTACCCAACCGGCTGGCTCTGCTTTCACTCTTGATGCCGTGCGTGGGGCCCACAGCCTACAGTGACCAGGACGAGACAGCCACCACAGCTGCCAAGGAGACGCACAGGGTCCTTAGGGAGTGACAGGAGGTGAAGCTGAAGGGGCACAGAGGGTTAGCAGACAACGATGGATTAGACAGAACCTCAGTCCCCGGGGACTCGTGGGCTAATAGGAAAGATAAAGCCCGGAATTAAGTAGGCAGACCGCCCTGTGAGAACTCCGGAGCGCCATAGCTAAACCACCACAGAATTCCGGAGAAAAGAAAATTACTTTTAGCCTGGACACCAGGGAAATCTTTGCTGACTGGGAGTTATGTGAGACACACCTTTGAAAGAGGGAGCATTTCGTTTTGCAAGATGGGGGGGAGCTATCCCGGGCAAAAGGAGCAGGGCGGAGAAGTGGGCAGAGGCCCACAGCAGCCACATGAGCAGAGGGACAGGGAAGACAATGCTGAGAAGGGACGTCCAGGTGCCACATGGACCAAGGGGGTTCTGGCCTTCGTTCCGGTGGCTTTTTCTTGCTGGAGTTATTCAAATGATCTAAAATAAGAAACCAGTACTTCTCTAGTCAGAAAATAATTAGCTTAATTATTACAGAAGAGACAGAAAGCAGATCAGTGGTGGCCTGGGGCTGGGGGCTGACTGTGAGAGGACTGGAGGGACCTTACTGGGAGCAGAAATCATCTCCAGACCGATGTATAGTCACAGTTATGCCACTTGGCAGAGTTACCAGAAATCACTGACTTATATACTTGAGATGATAAGTAAAATATACCTCAATAAAGCTGGTTTTTTAAAAGAAAATATACAATTACAAATATAAACAGAATCCCCATCAACGGACTGACTCATTAATCCAGCTTCGTCCTCCTGGACACGGGCCTCTGCACTTCTAAGGCTCCATGTTTTGACTCAGGGTGAGCGTCCCAGGAAATGACGGCTTTCGTCTCTGCCTGGGCTGGAGAACACGCACATAGGAGCCCAGGTGCTCTGTCTTGGCAAGAGCGCCCTGCGCCATGAAGGTCGGGCTCTTTCTCCGTGTGTTGGGGCAGTCCCCTATGCCTCGGGGCCACAGCTGAACGAACCATCTTCTGTTCTGGCCCACAGGCGTGAAAACAACAGCCCAAACCAGTACACATCCTGGTGCTCAGCAGCCCTGGCCTCAATTCATGAGTAATGAAATTTTTATGACCTATGGGAAGAATTAAACCATCCCTGGGTAATCCAACCAGAATATTTCCTTAGTGCCAGCAAGCACCGGGCTTTCTCTTGTGCTCTGACTTACTTTTTAACACATGTATCATGTAACATGACTTTCTGAAACTCCTAGCATGATCTGATTATAGACTACTAAGCTCAATCACTGCTACTGACTAGGGATCTAATACCAACAGCAAATAGGCAGTCTTTTTTTTTTTTTTTTAAGATTTTATTTATTTATTTGACAGAGAGAGACACAGCAAGAGAGGGAACACAAGCAGAGAGAGATGGAGAAGCAGGCTTCATGCTGAGCAGAGAGCCCGATGCAGGACTTGATCCCACGACCCCGGGCTCTTGACCTGAGCCAAAGGCAGGTGCTTAATGACTGAGCCACTCAGGCCCCCCACCTTTTTTTTTTTTTTTAAGATTTTATTTATTTATTTGAGAGAGAGAAAGCATGAGAGGGGAGAAAGTCAGAGGGAGAAGCCGATTCCCCATGGAGCTGGGAGGCCGATGCAGGACTCAATCCTGGTACTCTGGGATCATGACCTGAGCCGAAGGCAGTGGCTTAACCCACTGAGCCACCCAGGCACCCTGATTAAAGTTTTTATTTAAGTAATCTCTACACCCAGCATGGGGCTCAAACTCATGACCCTGGCTGGGATCAAGAGTCGCATGTTCTCCGAGTCAGGTAGGTGCCCTGCATATAGGCAATCCTGAAAGTAACAACCCTCTCTTCTCTCTTCCTGTCTTCACTTTTCCTGGGTTCACTTGGAAAAGTCTGACAAGATGAGTCAGTAAGTAGTCAAAGGGTTGTGATCTCACAAGGAGAAATAAAATGATTCACTTGGTGGGGTAGACAGGGCTAGCGAGCGGAGAGCAAGAAAACCTCAGAACTCGATTGCCACCTGACTGGGGAACAGACACGGACAAGGAGATGCGTGGGGGTGGGGGGGCCATAGCCATCCAACAGCCACGTTTCCGTGCTGTTCTTCCTATTTTTCTGTGGTTGGGGGGGGGTGTCTTAAAATTCCTTGTCCCTGCTTATTAGTCCCTTTCATACTCTACAAAATCTTTCCACTTCCCCCCTTATGCTTCCTGAGCTCCCAGGGGCACCGCCTCACCTGCTCCTTTAGCTTGGTCACTGGTGACCACCTGCTGCTGACCTAGCCAAGGCTCCGTCTTGGTCCCACTGTACACCCTGCCTGAGAACCTCAGTGCTGCCACCTCCTTGACTTAGGCAATGAGGAAGATGGCTCTGCCAAGTGAGAATCCCAGACAGGATTCTCTTATCAGAGCTATTTTTAAGAAGCAGCACAAGACGAGAGAATCATAACAGGGAAAGTCACTGGGCAGACTTCCTACCTCCAGGCCTATGAATCTAGAAAAGAATAGGTCTTCCCAGGGCTCCCCTCCAAAATCCTTAACAGGGTCCAATTCTCTTTGGGGATAATCAGCTTGTCCTTAAGAGGCCAATGTATCCCTATATAAAACACAGCTAAAGAATCTCACTGAGACTTACCTGTGTCACGGAAGTTTATTTTAATCTGTCTCGTTCATGAGAAACCTCAGAGGCAGATGACACTGTGAGATCCGTGGAGTTTTACTTTTCTTTTTAACGTGAGCAAATGAATCACAGAGTCAAATAAGTAAAAGCAAGGCTTCAAAGAAAGGCCAACCACAAGGAGGCCCAGCACCTCCTTGTCGGGGTGGAGGGTTGCAAAAAGACCTCAGACCTCTCTGATTCAAATAAGGGCATAATTCTTCACAGAGGTTTCAGTATTACTAAGCATAAGTATGTATGAAACAGTCACCACCTGCTGGAAACCTCCAGTTCTCTCCGGGAGCCAGAGCCTAAGACCCAGGAGGGCGTGTGGGTGGTGTTGCTAGGTGTGCTCGGTAGCGGGTACGGCCATACACCTGTGCTGTCCAGTGTGCTAGGCGCCAGTTACACGTACCCGCTCACATTTAAATGGATTAAAATTAAATCAAGTTAAAGACCAAGCTCCTTAGTTGCAACAGCCATATTTCAAGTGCTCAAGACCTCCACAGGGCTACTGGCTTATTATGTGGGAGCAGATACTGGCCAGTTCCACCCATGCAAAAGTTCTACTGAATGGCAATGCCTTAATCCAAGAGCTTAAACAAATTTTAAGCAACTTTATTAAGGTATAACTAACATATAATAAGCTACACACATTTTAAAGTATACAATTTGGTAAGTTATGACATATAGATACACACACCCATCAAACCATCGCCCAAATCCAGACAGTGAACATATCCACCCCCTCAAAGTTTCTTTGTGCCCCTTCTACAAGCCCCATCTCCCAGCTCCTCGGTCCCCGGGCAGCCACCGATCTACTTCTGTCACCAGAGAACAGTTTTCATTTCCCCAGAATTGTACATCTCCGGAATCCTGTGGCACGCACTCCTCTCTGTGGCTGCCTTCCTATATGCCTGGAGAGTGAGCGCTCCCTACTTGGAGAGCCATCCGTGCTGCGGCACCAACAGTGCACTCCTGTTCCTCGCTGAGCACGGCTGCACGGTCCGGCAAGACTACAGTCGGCGGATCAAGACACCTGTCACAGGCTGCAGAGTTATTTCCGGCTTGGGGTTACAACAAACCTTACAAAGAAAGGTGCTATGATGATTCAGGGGCTGGGACTCTCAAATCAAGGTCGGAAGACCTTTTGAGAAGGTGACATTCAAGCAGGGGAGGGAGGGGGCCACAGAGCCGGGGGAGAAGCCGGTGGGAGAATATTCCTGGCAGAGGGAATTCCTAACTGAAGGCACTGAGGCAGCAGTGTGCCTGGTGGATTCAAAGAAGCTTTCTATGTGCTTTCCAAAGACCACTTATTTGAAAGAATGGGCATGCAGGCAAAAAGGTTTTTGTAGAAGCAGATGGTATTGGGTAAAATGGTCTAAATCCCTAAATGGCCCTGGGCGGTTTGCTGTCATTTAACCCTTACCTTACAACTATTTTGAGAAGTAGGTGCAGTTATCCCCGTTTTACAGACTGGCAAAGCTAGGCAGGGCTAAGTTACCCACTTGGTCCCCAAATCCCAATGAGAAGAATCAGAGTTGAGCAGAGAGGCTGAAGCCACAGCTTGTCCCGGCATTTCGCTGCCAGAGACAGATTCACCCTCCAAGACCCGAGCAGGAGGAGCTGGGATGCTGAATACGGGCTTCCCTCTGAGGGGCCACCTATATCGGAGCTCCCTTCTAGTTCCTTGTTACACAAGCGGTTCATCAGGAGAACCATCCAGGTTACTTTCGCTTCTAGGGTCAGTGCAGAGACTTCTTCCCTGGCCGGCGAGGGTGCTGGTTGGGGTCTGCAGCATGCACCGCCCCACCCCCACTCCCACCCAGGTCGCCGCCTTTGGCCACAGAACCACTCTGCTGGTTTGTTTAATTAAAAAGGGAGGGGGTGCGCCTGCGTGGCTCAGTGGGTTAAAGTCTCTGCCTTCAGCTCAGGTCATGATCCCGGGGTCCTGGATCGAGCCCCACACCAGGCTCTCTGCTCAGCGGGGAGCCTGCTTCTCCCTCTCTCTCTGCCTGCCTCTCTGCCTACTTGTGATCTCTGTCAAATAAATAAATAAAATCTTTAAAAAATAAAAAAAAAAAGGAAGAGGGGGAACCCACGCTGATCCTGAGTTAAGTTTAACACAAACTGAAAGATCAAAACCAGCCAGCTGCCAAAAACACACCCTGGTGACTTTCACACCAGAAACACGGCGGGCTACAGCTTAGATGTTGGTTTCTGCCTTCCACGCTGCGTCTCTGCCAGTCACGCTGTTTTGATCTTTCACGTTCCAGGTGGAGAGAAAACAGGGACCCTCCGTCCCTCTTCTCCATTAGGGGCGGGTGCTGCACCTCCAGCTCCATGCAGCCGCGCTGAACCCCGCGGACGGCCGACTCTGAGGCCCCCGAAAGCACCAGAACCACCCAGGATTCCACAGCGTCTCCTGACATGAAAACTACGCCATCAACCAGAATGTTCCAAACTTCTTGCCTCCTAGAATCCAAGGATGGGAGATACTTGCGGGCCCGAGTGAGTCCCGAGTGTCACCATCCCCATCTCCCTGGGGGTTAGCCTCGGAGGCACCTCACCGGCTGTGCTCTAAGGTGGCCGGCTCCTGACCAGTGACATCAGCGTCACGGGGAAACTCAGCAGAGGTGCACATGGTTAGGAACTCTGAGAATAGGCCCAACAAAGTGTTCTAACAACCCTCCTGGTGCTGCCGCTGCACCAAAGTTTGAGAACCACCATTCAGCAGGTGCAGCGTGGGGCTGTGAATTTTATTCTAACAAGTTCCAGGTGATGCCCGTGCTGCGGGTCCGGGAACCGCACTTTGAGAACTTCTGCTCTAGATCAATGCTTCTCATCCTCTGGGGATCTAACGAAAATGAAGATTCTGGTGCAGGAGGCCTGGAGAAGGGCCTGGGAGTCTGCATCTCTAAGAAGCCTCAGGTGATTCCACTGGAGTCAAGGCTAGGGGCTCTGGGGGCACGGATGAAACAATGTCTAAATGCTCTTAGAGCAGAATCTGAGACATACAAGTACTGATGCGGTTTGCCAAGTTTTCGATTTCAAGGAATGACCGATTAATAGCTGAAAATTCCCAGACAGAAGGGAAGGTACACGGAAAAGCTAGGACCTTGAATTTATCTACACAGACTGGCAGATGACTCCCCACAGGGGGCGGGGGCCGGACTCCGGGCCGAGCACCTCACCAACAGGAGGAGATACAGGAAGCAGGGCTCTGACAGCTCGCAGACCCCCTTCTGTACCACCACCTCGTCCGGCCACCAGCTCCAGCCCTTCGTCACTGTCTTCTTTCCTTACCAACCTCCCCTGGAAGAACAAACACCTGCCGTCCCCTCCTCCCCCTACGGCTTCTCCTCACGCTACTGCAACTTGTCCCCGGCTTTTACCCAGGCAGGAGAACGGTCCCTGTGGCCTCCCGATCACTGAGTCCACTCATCCGGCCTCCTCCTGCTCTGCGGCGGCCAGGACAGCTGACCCTCGCCTTCATCCACATCTCCTACTCCCGTCCGTCCACACATTCTCGCTTAGATTCCACAAAGTCCCCTATGTCATGGCCGTTGTCCCTTTAGCAGCCACCAGTTGAGAAAACACAGGATGGTGAGAGAGAACAGAGACAAACCCTGTCTGGAGCTCATTAACACTTCAACTGATTAATCCCTAATAGTGCATCCTCCATGCACCTGGCAAGTCATTAGGGATACGTGCAGGCCACGTGTTCATGAACCTTGCCACCATGTCCACGTGCAGATGGGCCTGAGGACACCTCGTGACGCCCACAGGACTCCCTGGCCCCACCTCCACCCCAGGGACCCAAGGACCCAAGGCAGGGGCCGTGTCCTCGGGCTCTGTGGCATTCGCACCGTGGCCATCGGAGCACACAGTGCTTCTAATAAAAGCGTTTGTGTGTTCCTGGCCAGAGGGCAGTGGTCACCACCTGGACAGCGCCAGAGCGGGCCCAGTACCCAGCGCACGATTGGTCACCCCCCTCTGGAGGCCTTGTTCCCACCCCCAGCTTTTCCCACGTCCTCTCACTTCTACAGGTCCATGGACCAGGGGGATTACAGGGAGGGAGCAATGTCTTCCACAAGAGAAAGAAGGAAAGAAACAGTATCAAAGTACACTCAGACGTATTAGGTGTCTGTGCTACAACCAAGACCCAGAGGCTCTCACATTAGCTTTACTGCTTTTGTTGTTCTGGTTAAGGACATGCTTTTATTTTTGGTCAGGGACTTGGGAGCGTAGGAAGCAGCTTACAGGGCTGAAGACTTGCAAGTCTAAGACAAAGAATTTCCAGCTGCACATGAGGCCAGTTAAGAAGTCAGTGCGAAGGTTTCTGGGCATCCGGAGTAACCGGCAGCCGGTCTGTCCTCAGACTCCATCTGCCCAGCTCTCCAGCCCTCGGCACTCAGAGCTTCGAGATCTTTACTTTGCATACAAGAGCCTGCAAGCCAAGCCATCCTGTGCTCCAGCTCCCGGCGCTGTGGAGCGAGAAACAGTGGAGGCAGACGCCGGCAGGCATAAAACCCAGCAATCAGCAGGCACAAGAGTGTCAGGATACTAAAATGTCCGAAATGGAAAGTGGGTAGTCTGGCACCAGTCTAGGGGCAGAGATAGGCCATAGACCATGTGTGAGATGCCAGGGGTTCTCTAAATTTCGGCGTAGTTCAGTAATTTACGCCCAAAACAAGTCTTCCTCCCAAAAAGAAGAGATCGTGATCAGTGCCCCTGTTATTAATAAAAAGGTAAGACATTTTAATATATAAGACATTTTCAATAAATGAAGTTAAAAAAGAAGTACGGAGGGGCGCCTGAGTGGCTCAGTGGGTTGAGCCTCTGCCTTCGGCTCAGGTCATGATCCCAGGGTCCTGGGACGAGCCCCGCATCGGGCTCCTTGCTCCGTGGGGAGCCTGCTTCCCCCTTTCCCTTCCCTCCCTCCCCCTGCTTGAGCTCTCACACATGTGTACATGCTCTCTCTCAAATGAATAAATAAAAAAATCTTTAAAAAAAAAGAGAAAGAGGGGAGACATATGCGTAAGTCCAGAGGGTGAAGACACCTAGCAGAAAGCTCTCTGTACTCGAAGCGATGAGACACGCTCTGTTAGTCTGGAGACTGAGCTCACACGGACCACACCGGAGGGCGTGGCAGAAGAACCCGGCTGGTATCCACACAGCAGGCTGGGATGCCTCTCTGCCAGGCTCTGCCCACTCACAAGGACAAGGTTGTAGGCAGCCTCACACCCCAAGAGAACCTCACTAGCGCTTTGCTCTGCTCCTAGAATATCCTGTAACACCGATAAGCTGCCTAAAATGAATTCCTAACTTAGGTGTATGTTGGTCGGTGGATTTTTCAAATTCCTCTTTCTTTTTTTTAAAGATTTTATTTATTTATTTATTTATCAGAGAGAGAGAGAGAGAGAGAGAGAGACAACACAAGCAGGCAGGGTGGCAGGTAGAGGCAGAGAGAGAAGCAGGCTCCCTGCTGAGCAAGGAGCCCGATGCAGGACTCGGTCCCAGGACCCTGGGATCAGGACGTGAGCCGAAGGCAGTGGCTTAACCAACTGAGCCACCCAAGCGTCCCTCAAATTCCTCTTTCATTGTGAGTGAAGTAAGATTTCCTCAGCCCCAAGGCTGCCCCCAGATCTCACATTGGGACTCCGTCCTTCCCTGAGCATCTGCTGGTCCTGTTTTCCCCCGGGGCAGCTCTGCGGACGGGGAGCACATACATATCACCCTCAATTCTCTGAAACCAACACAGGGACTGCATATCTAATGCAGCCACTCGTTAGAAAGCTACCTCCCAGCACAGAAGTGGTCCCTGGAAAATCCTTCCAGGATTCTCACATCCATCTGGTAAGAGGAAAAGAACCTAAGAAACTGGGCTGACTCCATAACCAAGACTGATTCCATAACCACGACTGACTCCATAACAGGTTCGTTTCACACATGGTACATTTCTGGAGCTGCCTTATTTCTCCCCTTATCCTGCATAACTGCAGAGAAAATTCATAGGCTCTCTGAAGGTGAGAATCTCACCCATTAGTAACAAAATCTCACTCTATATTAAGTTGGCCTTTCTCTGGAGACGCTCCAACTGCTTTAGAAACATCCTCTCTCGCCACAAAGCAGGTAGGTGGTAATTTTCCTTTCTGGACAAGGGGAGAATGGACCATCTTAGCCACCCAAGATGGAAATGTTTTTAAATGCCTGAGAGAAAGTAAAAGCAAGGCTTTAAAAATAAGAGATAGGACAGATGTGACCAAAAATAGGAGTAAGAATGGTATACAAAATACCAAAAAAGGAGAATTCTCCTGTAATCAGCTCACTCTCAGCAACAGCTTCTTAGAAGCGGCCCCTCGGTGCTCTAGTGGCTGGATGGCTTTGCCACGGGCCCTGGCCCAGAAAATCAGGCCTGGTGAATTTAATTTTGGCACAAGTAAGAGATTTTCTCCCTCTCTCTGATCTTTGCCAGAGACAGGATCAACAACCCTAACTCCATAAAGTACAAGCTGAAAGCAAAGGGAGGCACCCAGACTCAAAGCCACTACCGCCAGGACTTGGGTTCCTGTCTCCTGACGACACGAGGGTATCACCCGCGAGCTGGGCTCTAGCTGACACAGAACCCTCCCCACCCACCGCTTTCCTCTCGATGCTGGCCCTGAGTGGGCCTGGTGCTCCCACCACGGAGGAAACTGAGGCCCCACGGCAGAGGCCACTGCAGCTCCGCCCGGCCCACGTTTCCCTTGATGCTTTCCCTGCCCCGCCGTCCTTCCTGTTCCGTCTTTTTCCCTCCGGAAGAGTCAACAAGAAACTTTAACTTCTTTAAATGCCGCCATGGACACAGCATGGATTTGGCGATCTCAACTCTGTTGCTCACTGGCTACAGACCCAGGAAGTCATTTATTGAGTCTGTGCCCCTGTTAGACGAAGGTAGCAGGAGCTGTCCCGCACAGGAGTCAGGAGGACCGAGCGAGTGTCCCCTTCACACCTAGCCTGCGGCCCGCCACCCTGTGGGTGCTCAGCAGCGATGGCCATTGCCGGCTTCCTCACGGCGGAAAGGTGGGCAGCTGGGCCTTGCCACGGTTCCTGATTCCCGCAATGCTCAACGTGGCAAAGCCGCTGTGGCAAGGTCCCAACCTACCTGGTCTTCAGTTTTGCAGAAAACCGAGAACAGAAGGGGCAGTTTCGTTAACTGCGCAGCAGCTCCTGTTGGCAAGGACGCGCAAGCTGGCTTCCTGGGGATTCCACCGTGGGGAGGGCTAAGGTGGGCTCTTCTCCACTGTCCCCAGCTCCTTAAAGACCCCAGAGCCTTCTCAGTTATATCATCTCCAGAGCGGGAGAACCGGACTCCCTCCAGGGAGCTGTTGTAAAGATTAAGTAAACTAAGCGTGTCAGGCAATCGGCTGGAGTCTCTACACAAACCCAGGTGTGGCACTACTCCCTCCATTCTACACTGAGAAGAGCCAGGTCTGGACAGCAGCTGAACGGAGAGGAAAGAGTAGCTGCTTCCGGCGGGGCGGGGGTGGGGGTGAGGGGGTCGGGGAGGCCCCTGCCTGAGGCCCTGCTCATCCTCCAGGGATCCCTCCTGCCGCCTCCCTTCTGGCTCAATCCTGTTTCCTGACTCACACATTTTCCTCTTTCTTAGCTTTCCTTTTCATTTTGCTAAAGCACATCCTGAAGGAGTTTCAGAGAAATGACGCACAGGAGCTGAACTTTTTGAGCCTCGCCTGACTGAAAATATCTCTGGTTCCACTCGCGCGCGCGGCTGCGGCTCCAGGTTGGAATCCTGCTCCTGCGGGGGTTGGCGGCCTTGCTCCACGCCTTGGAGTTCCCAGTGCTACTGCGGAGACGTCCGAAACCACTGATTCCTAATCCACCATGTGCCTTCTGGAAGTGTGAAGACTGTTCGAAACTTCACACAGAGATGCCTAGAGGCCTCCTCCCTCCCTGTTCTGGGCTCTGACCCACCTTCAATCTGGAGACGCGAGCGGTTCGAGTTCAGGGACCAGCTTGTCCTCGTGACGCCCTCCTGTCTTCCATTCATTCTTTCTGAGGCGCCTGTCCACTGACTGATGGGCCGGAAGGATTCATCATCATGGCTGTGATCTGTTTCCTACTTTTCTATTGTTTCGCTTTGTTTTTTGAAACATTTTCTGACAGACTCCTAGTCCAACCATGTCACCGGATTTTTCCTTTTATGTTTTCTTACATTAATCATTTCTCTCCTTTCTTTAACCATAGCTGCATCCCTACTCCTTCCTTCTGATATAAAGTCTATTCCAATCTCTCAGAAGAATTTTTTTTAAAGATTTTATTTATTTACTTATTTGACAGAGAGATCCCAAGCAGGCAGAGAGGCAGGCAGAGAGAGAGGGGGGAAGCAGGCTTCCTGCTGAGCAGAGAGCCCGATGCGGGGCTCGATCCCAGGACTCTGAGATCATGACCTGAGCCGAAGGCAGTTGCTTAACCCACTGAGCCACCCACGTGCCCCTAAATACAGTTTCTTTAAAGCTTCTTCTGCTGTCTGCATTACTCCTGTTTCCTCTAAGTCCTCTTCTCTGCTTGTTTTGGTCTCTTTCACTCTGGAGGCTGTTCACTCATACTTTGGAGTGAAGTGCCCAGAGTCACGGAGGGGCTGGGAGAGTGGGCTGTGGGCTGGCAGTGTCCCAAGAGGCCCCCACAGGTCTTCTCTGGGGCTATTCATTTTCTCCAGTTGGAAAAAAAAAAAAAACAAACTCCAATCTGACTCCGTGGTGAGAGCCTAATAAGCATGTCTGCCAGGGTCCAGGGAGCGGGGCTAACAGGGGACCAGGGATCCCCAGTCAGGATGCTTGCCACCAGCTTGTTGGAAGCAGGAAGACATGGGTGATGAATTCAGCAAAAGTCCCCAAGAGATTGCAAATGAGCCCAAGTAAAAAACTTAAGAACAGTAACGGCTTTTTAATTTTACCATTTCCAACTGAAATTGCTTATGAGTGAAGACGGGGAGAGAGACCCAGAGCCTTAAGGATCTGGTTCTTGTCCTTCCCCGTTTTAACTCATACACAATGTTCCCTTCTTTCTGCCCCGCCACGGCCAGACGTACGAACCCGCCATCATCACCATTTCAAGAATGATGAGCTCCTTTTTCACTTGTTATTTGCTTGCTGACAGGAGAAATGAGAATGGCACTGCTGTTTGCGACCTTGACCTGCTCCGGTCACCCATGACCTTTCGAAGCTGGGGGAGAAAAACGGGAAAGGGAGGCTGGGGCCATCCCAGTGTGTATGCCCCTTGTGGAAGAAGCCAGGCGGCGGGGTCACAAACACCCTCTCCGGCTGCCCACTTGTTCAGAATTCTGTTCCCACAGCGAGGAAGGCACAGAGCTGCCAAGCACAAGAAAGAACCCCATTCACCCACATTACCCGGCACCTACTGCAGGCGAGAGTCCCGACGCCACGTTCCCACTTGCTTAAAAAGCGACTTTTTTAAGGCTCTGCATTTGGGAGCACAAAAGGCCTTTAAATATTCATGGCAATTTCTGTGCTTTGATTATAGGTTACCTTGCTGTGTAAGACAGGCCTGGAACATATTTATTAAATATTCTAAGTTTAAATGCCCACCATAATTACCAGAAACAGATGATTCTATGTAGTTTATAAACTTAAAAACTGAAGTCAGGGGCCCTTAAGAAGATGAATGCATTTATCCATTTGTCCCACATTAAAATGTGCACTTGAATTCAAAAAGCCATGTTACCATAAGAATTACAATTCTAAAATTTATTCCAAAGTGACCAAATGGGTATAGAAAATATAATTCCTGTGGGCACTGCATGAGCTTTGAAATGTATTCGCAGATGAGCAGACACACCTCGGCTACTCTCTAGGGGCTACCTTTCCGACTAAAGGAACCGCACACACTTGACCCGCAGCCCGACAGCTGCACATGTGTGACGACACTTACCAGGTTTTTGAAAAGTGCTGTCAACTCCTTTGTAAACACCGAGAACTTCAGGAACGCACTTCCTAAATCCGGGTCATCTCTGCACACGCAGTTGCCCCCAAACTTCTCCAGAGCCTGGGTGTACTGCTCCTCGTTTTCCACGTGAGCTACAACAGCAGTGGGAGACGCCCCGTTAGTACAGCAACCTCTCCATCCTCGTCCTTAACAGCTTCTTCCTAAGTTGTGAATAAAACTGAACATATTAGCAGGATACGAATCTGAAAAGCGTCGAGCTGCACCAGGAACAGAAATCACTTCGCCGTCCTGACAACGTCCCGCTGCACTGGCAACAGATCCCAAGGAAGGAGCACGACGACGACCAAGATGGAAAGAGCCTCCTTGCACAAGCCCCCCAGCCTCCAGCATGTCGGATGAGGCTCCAAGGGTACCCCGAGGCCTCCCACATCTCCTAGGAACCCTCTGCGGTGTACAAGATGGCAGGAAACACCAGTCAGCCAGCAGACTCGGTCCTCTCCTAGAAACTCAGGAAGAGATGCCCACTCCTCTCTAGTATGAGCCCTGAACCAGGAACCACATGCCACGGCTCTCCTTTCCATACGGCAGGAGCCGTGGACCTCGGAGCACAGGCTGGGGACACAAAGGTCAACTGAGTGTCTCTGTGTTCTGCTCAGACACATCCTCTGTTCAGATGCCCTGCCCTCCCCGACTGCTGTACATCCCACAGATGTCTCCTTCCTCCAGGAAGCCTTCCACGACTCTGTCCTGTGCCCCTGCCCTTGGTCTCAGCATGGACATTGAAACTGGGAACGTATATCTCGACGTTAGACATGTTTAGAGGACAGGGACTAAATTTTACTTATCTTTGTGCCTGAAATACAAGACAACACACTGTTATCTGAATAACAACAACAAAAAGCAAACCCCTGTAATCTATCTGATGGCATTTTACTACCATTAGGCCTTAACGCATGGAAACCTGGATTCTGGGTCTCCAGCTCAGTGGTTCCCAATCCCTTTTGGACACCAAAATGATAGCACGGATCTTATCAGACTGTAGAAGCCGCCACCCTGCTTCAGATCTCTGATTCAGAAATGGAGGCAGGTGAAGGGGCCCAGGTAATTCTAGTAAGTTAACGTGGTTGACTATAATCCCCTCACTTCTAGGTCATTTCTAAGTGAATCCAACCAGTCTGTGATAAAACAACTGTTTTTTGCATTATGCACCTGATTTCTTTTTTTTTTAGATTTTATTTATTTATTTGTCAGAGAGAGGGAGAGAGAGAGAACACAAGCAAGAGGAGTAGCAGCAGGCAGAGGGAGAAGCAGGCTCCCTGCTGAGCAAGGAGCCTGATGCGGAACTCGATCCCAGGACCATGACCTGAGCTGAAGGCAGATGCTTAAACGACATCTGCGTCCAGGCGCCTGATTTCTACATTTTCCTCATTTCAATGAGAAATGTAAGAGGACCATTTTGTAAGCACAACGGGGCAGACAGACATGTAGCATAAACTTGTATGTGAATGCCATCAGACTCTTCCTCAGGTAAATTAAACCACTGTCGGCCAATGCCAATTCCTGGGCCTGGTGACTGGGGGAAACTCGAGGAACATTTGTTTGTGACGGTCAGCCCTTGACCCCGAGCCAGATTCCTGTGATCCATGAACGGTGTGCCTGTCCATGGTACCAGGGAGGAGCTATGCCCTAGACCTCCAGTACTGGCCTCTGGGGATTCCAACGTGGGCCTCACAAACATAAGAGAAAATTAATTTCACTGTTCAAGCCCTTTTCCTTGTTTTTTTCTTTGCCATTTCAGAAAAGGACCTGAGAGTTCTAGATAAATTAAATGCATTTCTGAGACTACACTCAGCAAACAAGACAGAAAAACACACACAGGGGCCCTGAAGAATGTGTGTCAGAGCGGGAAGAGCTCCCAGAAGATCTGGGTCCCAGGCCCATGCCTTCCGGGGAGTGTGGGACTCTGGTGAGTAAATGGCCAAATGTCTCAGCCACATGAAGGTTAGAGATCCGCTGTGAGATACTCACAGGGTTAGGGTAAGAGGCAAAGAAAAGCACCGGGACACGAGCTCAGCCATACTCAGCAAAGACCCAATAGCACACACGGTAAACAGGAGCACCATGTCGTTTCTACGGAGTACATCCAATGGATGCTTTTTCTACACCTCACAACAACTTGGTAAGACCTATGCATTCTTCCTCATCATGGTGAACATAAGTCGGGGCGCTCAAAGAGATCAAATATTTGTCCTGGGAAACAGGGCCAGCAAGTGGCCAAGCCGGGCTTCAAATCCAAGTGCATTTCACCCCAAAGCCCACTGTTCTGCTCTGTACTAGTGTTCGGTTCAACAAGAAAAACAGCTTCCCTAGCCCAAACAGGGGCCCACATTTTAAATTTTTAAAATTCAGAGATGGGTCAGCTACATCGTCTAGTTCACTTCAGTTAGAAAATTCTAGCACATGTGGTTTAACAGCGAAAGAAAGCTCCTTCCAAACCACATGCTCTTCTATAACTGTTTCAGAGTTGGTGGTCAAGACATGGGCAGTTCCAGTGTGGCTTTGGAAGGGAGTGACAGCCACAGCAGACATCTGGGGCTGAGGTCTCCACTGGGTTAGAGAAACAGGATACAAAGGCCAAAGTCGCCTTGGGAGCCACGTGGTACCCCCCAAAATCGTGCCTGTGCCGCTTTACACGAATACCCAAAAGGCAGGGGGAAGGAATTCCCTTTCGTTAATGCCGATTAGGTGGCCTTTAAGCCTTTGTTCAACTTAACTTGATAACATTGTGAGGTCTTAATATTATCATCCCTATTATCTTCTGAATAAATCCGGTGGAATTTAGAGGGCTTAGAGACTTGCCCAAGACCACACAGTTGGTAAGAGGTGGGCAGGAATCCCCACTCTATTCACCTTGCGGGCTGCCTCCCAGACCATGGTCACCGGTGGGGAGGAGGAACCTATCTTTTCTCTTCCCTGGCAGTCAGCCAACCGCACACAGAGGAGGGATAGCAAGACCTCACATTACGGCACCAAGTACCAGCGAACTTCCTATCAGCCCTCCTTCTGGGCTTCTCAACTGACTGGGTATAGGGTGTTTTTAAAAATTCTTTCCCTTGGGGCACCTGGGTGGCTCAGTGGGTTAAGCCTCTGCCTTCTGCTCAGGTCATGATCTCGGGTCCTGGGATTGAGCCCCGCATCGGGCTCTCTGCTCAGCAGGGAGCCTGCTTCCCACCCCTCCTCCTGCCTAGCTCTCTGCCTACTTCTGATCTCTCTGTCAAATTTTAAAAAAACAAAAACAAACAAACAAAAAAAAAACTTAAAAAAAAAATTTCTTTCCCTTACAGGGCACCTGGGTGACTCAGTGGGTTAGGCCTCTGCCTTGGGCTCAGGTCATGATCTCAAGGTCCTGGGATCCAGCCCCGCATCAGGCTCTCTGCTCAGCAGGGAGCCTGCTTCCCCCTCTCTCTCTGCCTGCCTCTGCCTACTTGTGATCTCTCTCTCTGTCAAATAAAATAAATAAATGAAAATATTTTTAAAAAAATTCTTTCCCTTATAAATCTTTGAAACAATGTATTGATTCACACACTCCAATCATGATCCGTGAAGTTTTGAGCTCATCATCACCATGATTTCCCATATTTATATTTAAAGTGTTCTGGTCCACTGCAATCTACTTTCTGATGCTCAAATTGTCCCAGCTTCAGTCAGTGGAAACTTCTTCATGCTGATCTACCTGGGGTTTTTAACACAAATTTCTCTTCTTGCAAACAGATTTGTAACTTCTTGATAAATATGATAGCCCCGTATGTCTCCGTGTCTTCCTGAAACACCCAGCATGGTACCCACCGTAGGAACAGTAAACCCTCCACAGATACGTATTCACTGACTGAGCTACTGCTCCAGATCGCCCGAAGTTTGAGATTTTCCTACTAGAGAACAGAAAGTTGTTGAGTGCCTTTATCTTTCTTTTGCCAGAAACAAACTTAAAATAGGAACCTGAAATAAATAGCTTGGGAATAAAGTTTCTGGAAGGAGCCCAAACTGGTCTATCAGCTTTTATTTACAAAATTGTTGAAAGCTGTTTCTCTAAAAAGAGCTCACTCTCTTGCTTCCTCCGTTGTTCAAATATATCTTAAACTCTGGTTCTTATTAATGATCCACATCCAAATGTCTCTGATGTGGGAGGGACTTCGGGACATGAGAATCCAAGTCCCTGAGACCATAGCAGGACAAGAAAGACCCCGTTTCTTCTCGATTCTAACCCTCCAGCCCTTCCATTTCCCACACCTCACTGCCCCAAAGTCCCACTTCCCACCAATCCAATCAAAGGGATGAAATGAGAGATTTGCACTGAAAAATCTCTTACGAAGCCAGCAAGCACGCATCCATTCTGAATTTAGAAGGACTGCATTTTATTGTGTGCTTTTTAGTTTACTTGATTCTGTTATTTAAAAAAAAAAACAAACCCTCCTATCAAGGAGAAGGCCCAGTGCATATAGTTCAAAGCTGGATCCAAAAAGGACAAAAGGCAGCCCCTTTACTCCTCCTCAGTGGGCCAAGCACAGGGAGGAAGCAAGCCCAGGGCCCCAGCACTGCCAAAGGACAGCCCAGGCCCCGGTCAATTCACCTTCCACCAACCCCTACGTCCACCTCAAATATTTCGCTCATCACCTCCAACCCTGCAACAGGGGTAGGGCTGTATGCCGGGGCAGGACACACACAAGAGTGAGCACAGTAGCTGGCATCAATGTCTAGGGAAAGACACACGAATCCACACCACGATGGCCTGCAACATGGCAGGTGTGGGGATTGGGAGCCTCCAAGAAGGGGATGTCTGAACTGAGGTTCCAAAGTTAGGCAGCAATTTCCAGAGAAGGAACAGGCAGGTAATCAACCCCAGGGAGCAGCGTGGAGCCCCATGTGTTCAGAGGCTGTGAATGTTTTTGTAGGTTTCCAGCCCCTACATGCCCATAGCTCTCAGCTCTCCACACCATCCCACCGCAGCCCAGGCCCCAGGTGCCATCCGCACCCACTGCTGGGTCTTTTCAGTTGAAATGGGACCTGGTCCAGAATCCTCCCTTTACAGACAGGGAACCAAAGCTCAGAGAGAGGGTGCTGACTTGCCCGCATTCACACAGCACGTGTGCGGCAGAGCTGGAACAAGATCTCTGGTCTCCTGACACCCCATCTTCTAACGTTCCCCCCATGGGTCCATCACAGCCACTACTCTCGGCTCTAGGCTAACATGAATGTGCTCCTGGCCCCCAGCCGAGCACACGCACTGGTAACCCAAACACCAAGGGCCACAACCAGAGAAACGGGGGTCGGCAGGCCACCCTGACTGGGATAGTCTAAGCCCCTGCTCCTGGCCAGACCACGGGCCCCTCGGGGGTCCAGCTGACACAAACCCCTGCTGACACCTCCACATACCAACCACCCATGCAGGCCGCTCTGCCAAGGGCGCGTTTAAGAAGAGACGTATGTTCTCTACAGTAGTGGCTTTACAAAGGCACTCTCAATGGCACACTGATTAATATTCAACCATGTGCCACCATTTTAATGTCAGGACAATCTGCACAAGTGCACACGAAGGAGACCACTTCCCCTTGCACTGGAGACCCCACACATTGTCTGGTTTTGCGTACAAGTTGGAGCGCCCAGGCTCCTGGGGGAACAACTGCTTCAAGTCAAAGATAATCATGTTTCCGACAGGATCTCTGCCCTGTGATCTTCCATCCCGTGGGAGAAAACCATTTTTAGAGCTTTATTTCCAGAGTCAGCCCAGATGAAAACCTTTCAGTTCACCATCTGGTAATCTGTATCAAAAGTCTAAGACATTTTTGACATCCCATAATCCCACTTCTAGAAATCCATTCTAAGGAAATGATCCAGGTGATCAGAGGTGCGTGTGCAAAATAACTTGTCAAGAGTGAAAACAGAGTGTACAAAGCGCCAACAATGTGCAAATGGGTGAAGACCTGTCTCTATAAAATGGAACATTCTGTAGGCTTCTGACATCATGAAGTAGGAATATGCTCAGCACAGAAGACACGTTTAAGAAAAAAAGGGGCGGCAGGATATAAAACTGCATATTTAGTCTCAACTTTATAAAGTTAAAAGTAGAGAAGAGGTTGAAAGGAAAATCCATGAAAATGTTAAGCGGTGGTGAAAATGGCGAGGCCGCCACCAGGGCAGCCGGCATACAGGCCCGGGCCCCGCTGTCTATGCGGCAAGAGAAATGTGGTCCCTCTCTTGGAGCTTCAGCACCTGCCACGTCTCCAACATTCTGTGCTCTTTTTCCATTTTCAAAACTCATTTTCTTTAACTCTTTCCTGGGGCGTCCCCTTTGACATTATGGAAAGCACCAGTCCTTATGGAGGGCCTCACAGACATATCTAGTCTGCTTACGTCCAACACAGGAAGCAAGCAATGAAGTTATTAAGGTCAAGGTGTGGGCTGGCTATTGAAATAGGAACACTTTCATCTGAGATCACCACATATTCTTTGATCCTGCCCTTGATAAACGACAACACGGTGACGTTGGAAGTCTGTGCGAAGGACCCCACACAGCCCCAGCTGCCTCAATATAAAACGCCCAATGCTTGCAAAAGTGCATTCAGGAGGGGGGGGACTGAGACTGATGCACTAGACGAGGTTTATTTTTTATGCTAGCTTTCTTGTCATTTTAGATTACAGCTCAGAGTACAGAAAACCTATCAAGGTTCACTTTTATTTACTCATTCTGTATTTCCCGTATACCCACTCTTGGTCAAGAACATTCTTGGATCTAAAGGGTAAAAATCCAATCATGTTGAAATCCTTTCCTGCAGCAAGCGCTGAAGAACACGGAGATTCGAAAAGCAGAGCCCCTCCCTCAAGAAGCACAACTCCGGGGGCGCCTGGGTGGCTCAGTGGGTTAGGGCCTCTGCCTTCAGCTCAGGTCATGATCCCAGAGTCCTGGGATCGAGTCCCACATCGGGCTCTCTGCTCAGCAGCGAGCCTGCTTCCCTTCCTCTCTCTCTGCCTACCTCTCTGCCTACCTGTGATCTCTGTCAAATTAAATAAAATCTTAAAAAAAAAAAAAAAAAAGAAGCACAACTCCGGAAGGGAGAAAGATGCACACGCGGTCAGTCTGGTGCAGAGGGCACAGCCAGAGACAGAACGACCCTGGGGAGCTTGGGGGCGGGGGGGGTGGGTGCAGGTGTGGCCAGAGGACAGGGAGCAGCCGGCAGGGCCCAGATGCATCCCAGGTAACGAAGGGCCCCCAAACGCCATAAAGTGACATGGTAAGCCTTGCATCTAAGAAAGCTGAATTTGGAGGGGACAAAGATGAATAAAGCTTGGTGCCTGCCAATGCACAGCTCAGCAAGACGAAGAGAAACAAGAAATGCTCGAGAACAATCCATCACCATATACATTACAAAGAGGTAGGACTGCAGCTCAAAATGAGGAAGTGAGTACATTTTCTGGGGCTGGTGATGGAAAAGGCTTCCCAGAGGAGGTAAAGCTTAGGAGTTTCGTCCTTCAGAAGCCGGTCCAGGAGATGAAAGCTGCGAGCAGCCAGCTGCTTGACTCAGCCCAGACAAATTACCCAAAGAGCTGCTTCCCATCCTAGGGCTGCTCTAAGACCACATCAGAGAAGGAGGGAGAGGTTCTGGCTGAAGAGCTGGCAAGGCTCTCCTTTAGCCTGGAAGCCCCAGGTATCCGGCACGGAAGGCAGGGAGGCAGACAACATCTGCTGACCGGACTCCCAGCTACTGGAAACCTTACATCCAATTACACAGATGCCCCCTGTTGGCAAAGCGGCCTGACCAGCCACATTACACAGTGCGCATTTTGTCACAGCAAATTGCTTTCAGCCTTTCCCCCCTTGATTTCTGCCTCCTCATCCCTAAGGATACAATTCCCATTACTCACAGATGCTCTCCAGACTCCTCCCGCGCCCCCCCACCCCGCCCCACTTCTTTGAGAGCACTGCAGACCAGGAGAAAAGACTGCTCTCGTGGTGTGCCAAGACCTCCCAAGTCGTCACGCCCAGGAACCAGCAGCCTTGAAAAAACCAATGGTCTCCAAGCCTCAGGTAACAGCTGCTACTCGTGCAGGCAAGATTTTAGATCAATAAACACGTATATACATATGTACACACGCACACGACCTTTCAGCTCTGTGACTCTGGGCGAGTGGACAGAGTTCGGAGACTCCCCGAACAGGTTCAGAAACCCCCTGAATAATGCTGAATAATGTAGTCAATGTTTTACAGTAAGTAAGGCAGGCAGACAGTCAACTCTGTGACGATATCCGCATCCGTAAAACATGGAGGTTTAGCTAGATCACTGGTTCTTTAATCTTTTATCACAGACATCAGTAAAAATCAGAACAATGTTTCTGATTACCTCTCCAGGACAAAGCATCTTTATATTATAACTTCCCATACAATTTTTGGGAGGCACAGACCCTTTAAGTCTGTCCACAGACCCTACTTACCAGGTGAAAAAGCCCAGCCTAGATGAGCTTAAACTCCCTACCAAATAAATATGGTGACCCTAAGTATGATTCATGTTAATACTTGGGACTTTAAGTCACGAGTCTTAGCATTCCTTCTGATTAGCCATCCTTCCGTGATTAATATGCTGATCACTGCTGACAGGATTCCACAAGTTACCCACCTAAATTCCAATCATTTTTCTTAACCAGCAGAAGAGAGACCATAAGCATCTCAGAGACTCATAAGTGGAAGACATCTCAAGGTCTCAGAGTCCATGACCCCACCACCCCCTGCAACTTCCCCAGAGGAGGCACCAAGCCTTTGCTAAAATCCTTCCAATGACCAGCTCACTTCTCTCTCATATTTGAGTCAAAGCTTGCTCCCATGAGAATACCCTTTAGAGAGGAACAGATAATACACTTCACTTCCTGGTCCTAGAGAATGCCTTCAGATATGCCCTCTCCCTACCTCCCAAGCTAAGGACTAGGTCCTTCCAGGGTCCTCCTACGTTGAGGTTTTCAGCTCTAAGATTTTGAGGTCCCTCTTAAAATGCTGCTTTTACAATTCAATAACCAACTTTTTTTTTTTTTTTTTAAACATACTTCCTTCAAGGTCACCTGACTCAGCTTTGAGCTTCTCAAACACTGGTTCATGCTGAGTTGTGGTCAACCAAAACCACTTGGAGTTCTTCAAAAGGCTCACCATGGCTCCGCCAGCTGATATCCAGGAGGGTCCCACAGCCTTACTGCTCGCTCGTTCGCCACTGTGGACCCTCGTTCGCAGCAGGTGCAGCGAGCACCGGGAAGTGGGGTTCCACGGTCAAAAGCAGAGATGGGGAAGCAGGTCTGGTTCTGAATCTCAGCTTCTGTAATTGCTAGCTGAGAACCCTGGGCAGATTACTACTCTGTGCCTTACTGACCTCACCTATAAATGGAGTTGCTGATAGTACCTAACTCACAGGGTTGTTGTGCAGATTATATTCATGGAGGTAGTTGTCTAGCACAGGGCTGGCCCCACAACAAATACTTCTTGGGTGTCAGATTATTATGCCTCCACTCTCAATTTATGAACATCCACACAGAAACATTTTCTTTTCTTTATCATTTGTCATAATCTCCTATTCCTTTTGATCACAGACATGGTAACATGTATTTTGTATGCTGAGTTTTATAGTCTGAAAATGTCATCATAAGCATTTTTCCTCATGTTGCTACATAACCATAGTTCCATCAAGCAGTATATCCTAATTCGGTTATTGGAGGCTTTCAGGATTTCTCTGAGGTAACTGGGACAATGCAATGAGCATCTCTGGGCATCTTCCCACATAAAGACTTTTATTTCTCTTGAGGTGAACCACCAAACTGCTTTTAAAAAATTCCATGCCCTGGCTTTCAGTGCCACCACAAAGTAGCAGAAGACCTTTTCATCCTACTCATGCCCATCACTGGGGATTACTATGATTTAGTTATTTTCTCACGTAATAGTAGAAAATCATGCCAGATACAGTACCTTCTTCATGCACAATGAAACATCACTTCCTCAACTACTGCACAGGCTTCTTTCAAACTGCTCTATCCTTAAATTATATAGGTATAATAGAAAAAGTTCTCTGTATTAATTTTAAGCTCTGGATTAATTTAATAGCCATATTCTAATTAGCACTGTAAATAAAGGGAGAAATACATACACAAAATTATTAAATTCTCATTTTCTTCTGTAAGGGGAAGATGGTAAGGGTTTACAGGAAAATCAGCATTTCTTTCTTTGTACTTCTCATTTCAAGGAAGTGACAACTACTCTAGGTCATTCAGATAGAGGGTAAAGAAGATATCGCTCTCTCAGTGAGAAGATCTGCACCAAGTCTTCAAGATAGAGTAATTCTTAGAGAAGTGAAAATGAAAGTTCCCCATTGTTTCCTTCTTGATAAAGATGAATTTTCCACCCACTGACAGGTCAAACAGCTAAAAAATGTTAGCTTCCACTTCCCAGTGCAGGGGAGGGGGAGAACACCTTTGGACTGAGCTTGAGACATTTTAAACTAAAAAGTTTTAGAACAAATACAAACTGGATGTTTTTAAGAAGTCAGAAAGCAGCTTATGATGAGTGGGAAAAATTACTGTAGAAACTGTTTCTCAACAAACCATTATAATAAAGGCTTCTGCGAACCTATACACAAGATGTTCTAGAAAATGAAGCTAGCTGGACTGTCATTGTTTTTAAAACATGGGAGCAAATGTAATATACTTGCTATTATGTAGGAAAACGTGCTTTTTGTCTGTTTAAAGTCACACGTGCGTGTGTGTTGCATGTGTGTGTGTTTGGGGGGAGGGGTCGTATCCTCAAAGACCAGGGGCTTCAGCGTCACCTGGGAACTCAGTCAGCACATACTTCATCCTACAGGCTTCATCCTACAGCTACTGAACCAGAAATTCTAAAGATGGGGCTGCTCAGCACCCCGTGTTTTAATAAGACCTCCAGCGGATTCTCGGGCACTCTGAAGTTTCAGAACCACTGCCCTAACGCACAGGTTGGCAAACTTTTCTCCTAAAAAGCAAGAGAGTATATATAACAGGCTTTGTAAGCCAAGAGACAGTCCTGAGGTGACTCTGTAGGTACCCGGGAAGAGGGTGGAAAGCCAGCCTCGGCTCCCCAACTGTAAAAACACATCTGGCAGCCCTACGGCATCTCAGACCTCCCTTCTGCTTCCGTCTGTACAAACCCTCACCCAGCAGAGCACAGCAGTCGGCCACATCTAAATGCTAAGTTTCTCTCCTACACGAGGACAGTCCCAGAACTTGGAGCAGAAACACGACAACACACAAAGGAAGGTTCGGGAAAACGGATGACGGCTCTGCCGGCCCCGGTGTCCACCGCTGAAGGGAACACACGGTGAGCGTGTTTGCGGCCACCATGCTTACCGCGTGCCCTGAACCACGCCTGTCACTTCTGCCTTGTTGCTCAGTTAATCTTCACTAATATTTTCAAAATATTAATATTCCTGCCTCATGTGCAAAGAAATGGAGGCTCAGAAAGATTCAAGAATTTCCGGTGACAGGCTTTTTGAGGGGCACACGAACTTCTACTCCAGGCTTCTCCAGGCTTCACGTGCTCGTCATCCTAAACTCCACTCGCCTCCAAGAATTAGTCGCTGACCTCAAGGGCCTGCCATCTAACTGAGGGGCAAAGCCCAGCAGACACAAACCTGTTTGAGAACAGTAAAGAACAACACTGCAAGGGTAAACAGGGCCTGTGTATTAGGAACTCTTCCAACGGACTCAACTGCAAAACTCGGAATTTAGAGGCGAGATGCAGAAGGCAGAACGCCCCTTCTCGCCCCAAAGACGAGCACGTCCCAATGCCTGGACCCCGTGAAGATGTTCTGCGACCTGACAGATGGGAACTGAGGTTGCACATGAAATTCAAGTCATTCATCAGCGGAACCCGAGATGGGGAGGCGATCCTGGGTCACTGGGGTTGGGCCCAGGGCACTCACACGATCCTGAGCTGTGCACGAGGGAGGCAAGAATCTGTGTGTGCTATGGACAAAATGGTCGGTGTCAGGGCGTCCCCGCCACCCTGTGCCCCAGGGTGATGGTATGTGTAGTGAGGCCTCCTGGGAGATAATCAGGTCTGGTTGAGATCACGAGGGTGGGGCTCCCAGGGTGGGGTAAGTGCTCTGACAAGAAGAGATGCCCCAGAGCCTGCTCACTGTCCACCCCGACAGGACTCGGCAGGAAGGCAGCCACATGCCGGCCAGGGAGACAGCCTGCACACAACCCAGCCATGCGGACCCCCCTGGCCTCTGGCTTCCGGCCTCCAGAACTATGAGACGCAGACGTCAGGGGATGAAGCCACCCGGTCTGGGTGTTCTGTTAGGGCAGCCTGCGCAAAATAAGACAGAGTCACAGTGACGAGTGTGAGAAAGACTGCACCGGCCGTGACGGGTTTCGAAGATGAAAAGCCACAGATCGAGGATGCAGAGCTGGAAAAGGCAAGGAAGCGCTCTCGCCTGGACCTCCAAGAAGGAGCACTGCCGACGCTGTCACCTTAGCCCCACGGGCCCCATCTCCGATCTGGGCTCTCCAGAGCCATGAGATAAATCTGTCCGTTTCTCATTTTCACAGTTTTTCTTCAAAGTCGTATACGAGATCACTTTATTCCTGCATCTTCTCAACTGTCTCCTTGTATCTGCCCTTTTCCTTTCCTACTTGGCGAGATTCGGCTTTTCCATCCCAGGATCGTTTTGTGGTCTCTGTCAGGTTTTGGTCCAGTGAGAACCACCTCGCGAGGGCGAATGCCCGCACGGACAGCTGTGCCACGCGCCCTGTCCCGCTGGACGTACTCGCGCAGTGTAGACGCCGTAGGTCTTGTAAACTCGGACCACTCTGTCAATCTGCTGACCTTTGGAGTGAGCTGGCACAACCCGGACTCCACCACGCTTTCGGATGGGCTTGGCTCAAACACTGTACTTCTGCCTCAGCTCTTTGCAAAGAGGGGGAAAACGTAATCTTCCCACAAACACGGGAGAACGCACCGAAATGCCTTTCAGTTCTTGTTCCCGTCAGAAGTCACAAAGGGATTAAACTTCATCTTGGCCACTGTGGCTTCAGTGACGGCCACAAAAGGGAAGAAACGAAATTTGTCATTTTAAGGCACTCAGTTTACGGTAAGTTGTCCCAGCCGCCACAGCAAACGAATGTAAGAGAGTAAGTAAAGAAGGTTAATGTCTTCAACAGAGCCTGAGACAGGAGGGCTTGTGTCCAGACCAGGAGTGGGGCTGGACAGCAGACGGTGGACAGAGACAGCGTGCAACAGAGAGACACTGGGGACAGGTGGGGATCAGTTAGAGGTCAGATGGGGCCAACCCATGACAAATCAGGAAAGCAGGCAGAAAAGTCCCAGTCTCGGAGAAATGACAGAACTCAAGACGGGAAAGGCATGAGGCAGTGTAAGGCATGAATGGTGAATTCTTTCCGTTGTTCTTCTAATCACATGTGAAACAAGTGCTCTTCCTAGGCAAGCAGTTGCCTTAGGACATGAAGCACGCTCATGATCTCCTCTTGGAACTAACCGCCCTGAGAGACAGCACGCGTGTACGCACACAGGGCCCCAGCCCGACTGCGGTCGCCCGCGGCTAATCCCTTCCTGAATATGCCCCACTGATTTCTGGTGTCTAGTTCTAAAAAAGTTTCATTTATCCTCACACTCCTCTAACCAAAAATATTCAAAGGAATATGAAACTAAAAGCAGTTCTGGAGAGGAGTTCCAAAAATGTTGTGAATGGTGTCAGCACATCGAAAGAAAAGGTATGGGGTGTCCTCCAGAAGTCACCAAAGAAGATGAATTCTTTGAAGCAACCACAAGGCTCTGAAATAAAGCCTTTGGGATCCGTGCTCTGACTTTAAAATAATTCAGATTCATGGCCTCATAATAAGTCAAACTTGGCATGATCTACCAGATGAGTAAAAGATGACAGAAACAGCAGCTCCCCCCCAACCCCACCATCAAGCGCTCGCTAACGGTCAGCCTGCTGTGTGGCGCCTCAGGAAGGACACAGGTTGGGTGCCTGAAGTGTGAGGTTAAAATTCCAGAACCAGCTTCTCCCTTCCTCAAGCCTCCCTTTCCTCTAAGAAAGTGGCAAAACGCCCTTTCAGGCAGACAGAAGAGCGAGTGCAGAGGGAGAGGGCACAGAACGTGGCACACTGGGGAAACTGCACGTTATTTCCCAGAAGGACCCCCGAAGGCAGCCTGGGCCCAGGAGGTGCGAGGGGCTCGGTCTGCCTCTGGCGTCCTGCTGTGTTTACTGAGCCAAGGCTTACGCTGGATCGATGAAGGGAGGTAGTGGTGATCTTATAAGCAAAAGATCTGGAAAAGGGGCAGGCTGAAGTCTCTGGCCAGTCTGGCAGGAACAGACACCTGCTAACCTGTGCTTGACCCCAATTTCCCTACAATGCTACAGCCCACGCAGGCCTTCCTCATTTCTCCCAGGCTCAGGAACTCGCCTTCATGAACGTCAAAGTGGATAATGAGAAAACGCTGCGGACTCTCGAGCAGAGAAGTAACATCACTGGGCTGTATTTTAGGAAAGGACTCTGGGGCAGGTAAAGGAAGGAGGTTTGTAGCACACGCTAGACAATATAGGTCACAAAGGCAGATGCGACACGAGTGTTACTAAATTCGTACAGGCTAGCTTCCTGACACTGTGTGTTTACACCTCCTCCCTCTACGCTGGTTTGTTAAAGCTATGTGGCGGGGTACCGGGCTAGCCTACGGGGACACTTCCCAGGACTGGCCGTGGTCACGCGGCCAATGCCGGCACAAGAAGCACAGTCCTTCGTTTTTATTTCTGATCAGAACAGCCTTCTCAACATGGGACTTCAAAATCACTCTTGAAACTCATCAGAATATAAAAATTCCCTCTTTTAAACTAGCCTTAAATTATAAACTCAAAAGCCCAAGTGAACATGTTGAAATCTATTGTTTGTCAAAAGAACTAAGCATCCATCTTAGTGATTTCTGGAAATTTTGAAGATGGTCAGTGGGCCAGACACCCTGAAAACATGGTGGCCTCAGAACAGAGCGGGCCCAGCCGCAGCCCTGGGCAAGCAGGAAGCCAAGTTCCACCCAGCGGCCCGGACACACGTGCAGCTTCTGATCTCAGGTGGCTCCTCTGTCAAATGAGAACAGTCAGCTGTAAAGATTAACATCATGTATGGAAAGTACCAGGTTTGTAATAAGCGTCCAAAAAACCTACAAACGATCATGATTCCTCCCTGCCCCCTCACAACTTTATCCAGGAAGAGCTGGAGGCAGGTGACCACCTCTTCGGAGAGTCAAACATTTGTTTTAGCAAAGTTCAGTGCCGAGTGAAGAGGTTTATACTCTTTGTTATTTCCTTTTAAATAAGAAGTACTTTCCTACATACATTTATTTCGTTATGTGTTACTCAATGAAAACTAATTCTACTTCCTTCATAAAATCAGTACTTGGCAGGTAATCAATCAATGTTTATGCACTTGCAAGCTAAGCACGGTGGCGGTTTCTGGTTTTGTTTTGCGTTTTAAAAACTGTAGAGGACTGTGACAGCACCTGGGTGGCTCAGTGGGGTGGGCATCCGACTCTTGGTTTCAGCTCGGGTCATCATCCTAGGGCTTGATCTCTGCACTGAGCCCCATGCTCAGTGACACATCTGTTCGACAGTCTCTCCCTCCCTCTCCCACTGCCTCTCCCCCTCCAATAAATAAAACAATCTTTATTATTTTTTAAGATTTTATTTATTTATTTGAGAGAGACAGAGAGGGCACAAGCCAGGGGAAGGGCAGAGAGAGAGGGAGAAGCAGACGCCTAACCCGACATGGGGCTCAATCCCAGGACCCCGAGATCATGACCTGAGCTGAAGGCAGACGCTTAACTGACTGAGCCACCCAGGCGCCCCAATGAATACAATCTTTTAAAAAAACAAAACGAAACCGTAGAACACTCTGAAGAACATCGAGATGAGGTTTCAACCTTGGCACTACTGACATTTGGGCCCAGCTAATTCTTTGCTGGGAGCTGTCCTGTGCGTCATAGGATTTTAGCAGCATTCCTGGCCTCGACCCACAAGTGCCTGTGCACAGTCTGTGCACATGCCCACACACCTCTCAGTTGTTAGTAACCAAACTAGGGGGAGCAAAATCACCCTGATCTGCATTCTAACCCAACTGAATTATTTCAGAGACAAGGAAACCAGGGCTAAAACATGCTAAGCAATTTGCTCTAGGAGACAACAGCGAGTGTCACGAGTTCCAGGTCCAAAAAGCTTTCGAACTCAGTCGGGACAAGCTTAGTCATGAACAACTTAAGTCCCTCCCACCTCTTCTTTGCTTTCCTGAACTTCTTTCACGTTCTTTTGGAACTTAACCATAAACAACTGAATACCTGTCTAATCATGTGACATCAATACGTTACAATACATAAAATAATGGAAAATGAAGGGGGAAAAGTATCTATAAAGTCAAAACGCCTATACAGTCATTTTTTAGCATCCTGCTCCCAAATCTTTTTTCCTATACATATGTTTTTTCCCCCTCTTGATAAATTTTTAATCTTCTCTTTATCCCTGAGGTCAAGATAGGGTATGTCCTGAGATATGTACACATGTCCGCCCATAAACACACACACAGGCACACTCGCACACATACCACACAGTGCGTATGCACACTTACATGTGAGTGTATAATCTGTTTTCCTTAGACTTCAGTCACTCTCTCAATCTGAGATCTTATTTTATCTTTTATGGAGAGGCGGGTGGGGGGGAAGGGGAGAGAGAGAGAATCTTAAGCAGGCTCTGCTCAGTGCGGAGCCCAACACGGGGCTCGATCCCACGACCCTGAGATCATGACCTGAGCCAAAATCAAGAGTTGGATGCTCAACTGACTGACCCACCCAGGTACCCCTCAACCTGAGATCGCAAATCTTTCTTTAGTTTTGAGAATTTGTCAGCTATTACTTTTTAAAAACTCTCCCCTTTTCTACTTTTTCCCAAAAGGACGCGTGCTATATTGGTCCCTCTCAGTCTATTTTCTGAGGCTCCTGATTTTTATTTTGCACTGTCCATTCACTCCTTTAACTCATGTCCCGGCAACACAAGGCATCACTAATCCTCTCCTCCTATGGGGGTAGCTTGCCAGTTAGGAAACTTTAGTCTTTATTTCAACAATTACATATTCTTCTATTTCCACACCTTTTACTGGCTCTTTTCCGGTTCCAGTACCTAAATTCCCTCCTTGCCTTTTGAAGGTTGTTAATTGTACCCTCTTACTTGTAGTCCTGCCCTGATTGGCCTACTAACTTAGTTTCCTCAACTGTGAGCTCTCTACCTTCTTGCCTGGGGACCCGCCAAACGTTAGGCTATTCTGAATAGCATTTCTGAGCACTGAGAAGTGTCTCATTTTGAGGAAATCTGATTTAACGATTTTTCTTCTTTTTACGCCATTGCCTTCTGTGTCCTTTCCAAGGAGCCTTGCCTGCTCTGTGTTGTACAGATGTTCTCCTCTGTGTTCTTTAAGAAGCTTTACAGCTTTAGTTTTATGTTTGGATCTACGATCCATTTCACAGTGCTGCTCGCGCAGGGTGGGGGAGGGGCTCTACTTCCTTTGTTCTGATGGAAAGATCCGGTTGTTCCAGGACCATGTGCTAGAAACACCTTCGTCTCCCATGGCTCTGCCTCGGCAACTGTGCTGACAGTCAGACAACTCTCAGTGAGGGTCTATTTCTGGACTCTGTCTTTTGTTCTGCTCATCTTTTTGCTGACCCCCTGCTGGCAACAAAGTCAAGACCACCACGGTCTCACAGAACCAGAAGTCAGATGGCTTAAGTTCTCCAACTTGTCTCTGTCCCGAGATTACTTGGGACAGTCCAGGTCCTGTGTGTTTCCTTATAAGTTCTGGAATCGGATTATCAATTATTCCTGCTGGAATTTTCATTAGGACTGTGGTGCATCTTGAGATCAACTTGGGGGAGAACAGACATCGTGACTACATCAAGTCTTCCAATCCACATACGTCACATACCTCGCATTTAGGTAATTCCTGCCAGTGGTGTTCTGTAGTTTTCAATATAGAGTTCCTGCATATCTTTTGTTAAATCTGTTCCTAAATATACTTGCCATTCTTGACTATTGTACCATCTTTGTAGCTGACATTTCCTACTGGCCTCTTGACAATCTTGGCTTGCACAGCCCTCTCTGGGGGAGGCAAACGCCGTTCCTAGAGCTGCTGTTCACAACAGCAGAACTAGGGTGGGGGTGGGCACAAGAGATACTTCCAGACCCTTCTGTGCCCCTCCCTCCTTTTAACCACCTATAGCATTCCCTGTCCTTCTACTCCAGTTGCTACTGTCATCAAAGGGAACACCACGAGGGTGATCCTGTGGCCTGACAGCATCTGTGGGCACAGATCCCAGGCCCTGTCCTCCTCCCGGCCACCAGCCACGAGCAAAGGGAGTGTCCCTGCCACACTCGGCAGCGCTGTGCTCTCCCACAAGCCAGCCTTGCTCTCTGCAGTCCGTCACCTGGTTCCACGGTCTCGGGGAGCTCTCACCACTTCTAGCCTTCCAAGTCTGCCACTGGCTTGTTTTTGAGAGAGACGACATAGTCACTTCATGACTTAAAAAAAAATTATTGTCTATCACCATTCTGAGCAGGGGGCAGACCCGCCACATGTGTGCAGCCTAAAATCTTTAAGTCAGAAAAAAAGTTTGTTAGTCTAGCAGCAATTACTTCGAAAAGTTGATGGTGCTTCTATGTTAATCATCATCCCCAACAAGAAAAGCAAGCACCGGATGAGAGCAACGGAAGGGCCATTCTGACATGATTAACACACAAACCAAACAACGGAGGCAGCAATGAGGCCGGTGTCCTTGTCCACCACTTAGACAAAGCTGGTTCATGCAGGGCTGTGGTGGGAAATTCAGCCACACTTCAGAGAACAGGAAGCAGCGTGTGGGACCGTGGGAGGGTAGGGGGCGGGGGGCGGCAGATGCAGCGCCATTCCAGAATTAGACAACTGACAAAACAAAACACACTTCCTAAAACAAAACACCCCAACTCAACTTTACAATTTGCATGCCTAGAAAAAAAAAAGTTTGGTGGATTATTCATTAATGGTGATCACTCTTAGGGCCTCAGTCACTGCTAACGCCAGGATTTGCACAAAGAAACCCCTAGGAAAGAATGCATACTCACCCAGCCCAGAGACATTTATTGCTTTCACGGATTTCTTCATTTTGTAAAGAACCATCCGGTCCACATCCAAAGCCTAGAATATAGAGAAGTGGTATTAACACGTGTTTGAGGTTAGATCACGACTATGAGGGAATGGCCTTGTGACGGCCACTCTGGAGGCCCCGGTGAGCGGCTTCTGGGGGACACATCCTCAGTGTGGTGTGCCGATGGAGTCATCCCCAAAGCCACACCCTCCCGGGTGCCCCACCAACACCAAGCACGCGAGCCACCTCTGCCCGCGCCACGCACTGGCCGCCGGCCTCCTACAGCAAGGAGTTTCACCCGGCACCGACTCCACCTCCACCCTGTCTCAGTCCTCCCTGGGACCAAGCATGGCTCTGATATGTGCCCACCTGCCAGGTGCTCCTTCCCAAGAGAGGTGAAGGGCTGGGAGCAGGGGGAGGAGTGACGAGGGGGTGGTGAGGCAGATCTGCCACCAGTGTTCCCACCCCAGCCAGACCGCCCCCAGAGGCAGCAGGGTCTGGGGGAAGGCAAACTCACTCCGGACTTGCAAAGACCCCGACAGGAATTTGTTTGGGTTAGAAGGCATGTTCTTAATCCTCTCCCAGCCTACGCTTCCTTCCAGAACCAGGGCGTAACAAAACTACTCTGCAAGGTTGAATGATTAATTGGACACACTGAAGTACTTAATATTCCTCTATTATACTCCGTTTAATATCACACTTTAAGAGATCAACCCCCACGCAGTAGTAGCACATGGCACCTGGAGAGCCTCGCCCACAGGAAGCATAAGCAGTACCTGCTCAATGACCACGCAGATCAGGGATTCTAATTATAGCTCTGCTCTCACAAAAGTTACAGGGGGTAAAATGCCCTCTGAACCCAATTAAACACTGAAGAAGAACAATGCATCACTCTCAGTTGTGACAGGAGGAAGGGAGCATGTGTGAACTGGGAGAGTGACAGCGATCACAGGGTCACTATAAAGAAACCAAGAACTGCACCCAGCCCAACATCTGCTATGCGGTGACACTCAGTAAGAACATCGTTATTACTCGCCACAGGTTTTCATCATAAAGTTTCAATCGCTGTCGTCAGCAGCAGAGCACACCACCTCAGCAGAGCCCCTCATGTCCAGCCTTCCTGAATCGCCTTCACATATTTATGTTTTTAAGAGCGAGCATGCAAGCCGGCGGGGGACAAAGGCGAGGGAGAGAGAAAATCCCAAGTGGGCTCCGTGCCCAGAGTGAGCTTAATTCAGGCGCCCCAGATGAATCCCTTCTTGAATCCACTTTCAATATCAGCATGCTGAGTCCCATTCTTTTTTTTTTTAATTTTTTTTTTTTTTAGATTTTATTTAGTTATTTGACAGAGATCACAAGTAGGCAGAGAGGCAGGCAGAGAGAGAGGAAGGAAAGCAGGCTCCCTGCTGAGCAGAGAGCCCGATGCGGGGCTCGATCCCAGCACCCTGAGATCATGACCTGAACCGAAGGCAGAGGTTCAACCCACTGAGCCACCCAGGCGCCCCACTGAGTCCCATTCTAAAGCAGCAATGACTACTTTTTTTTAAGATTTTTATTTCTTTATTATTTTAGAGAGCGAGTGAGAGAGAGAGAAAGAGAGCGAGCACGGGGAGGGCAGAGGAGAGGGAGAGACAAACCTCAAGCAGACTCCCCCAACCCTGAGCCGAAACCAAGAGTCCGCTGCTCACCCGGCCCAGGCGCCGAGGCGCCCCAGGAGAAGTTATGTTCTAAAAAGCATTATTGGGGCACCTGGCTGGCTCTGCTGTAGCGCATACAGCTCTGAATCACAGGGTCGGGAGCTCACGCCCCATGTTGGGCACAGAGTCTACTTGAAATTAAAAAAAAAAAAAAGCATGATTTGCTGACATACTACAGGAAGGTATGTAAGGATTGACATAAGAAAGTCAAAATTTCCTGTAGGGAATAAGCTTTTATTTTCCTAGGTCATCTTTAGTCTGTTCTTGGCCTTCCCTTGAGGTGGGAAAAGGGATCTGGAGACAGAAGAGAAGCCATGAAACTCACTGCTGAGCTCCTTCTCTGGAAGCGTCATCCACCTTCCCACCCCAGGCCGCTGCCCAGCGATCAGGACCCTGCAGCGCGAGTGCCCACTGGCTGGGTTCTGCCAGTGACGGCAGGAACAGGAGTTGTTCAGGGCCGTGTCAGAAACACTGGTTCCTGAAGCTCTATCCACCGTGTGTCCGAGAGCACAACCCTCACAAAGACACAAGTTCAATGACTCATCAAAGCTCTGCAAGGTCCCAATCCCCAGGTGAAGGGCCATTACTGAAAGACAGATTTGATCGAATCAACATCTACTCCCCCGCTTGCAGAGAATTTGGTCGGGAATTGCTAGAACAATCTCCCACCTGCATTCAGGTAATTACACCTGCTCCTCCTCCTAAAGCCTCCCACAGGCAGAAGACACCACCGCCAGCCCGGTTAGCCTCCACAGAAACGCAGGTCAGCCAACATTCCGACCAAGCCCTTTCTGTGGCCCAGGAGGTATGAAGGAGAAAACGGTGCTCGCAGAGGAGAGAGACGCACCGCACAAGTTCAAGGGGCCGTGCCCACCCAGGACGCTGGTGCTGTTTCTGCACATCCTCAGAACAAGGCGGCGATTCCACGGCGGCTTTGAAACGGCTTTGTGATCTGGCCTCACTGCTTCTCCAGCCCCATCTCCTGACCCCCTTCCTTCCCCAACTGTACCCTAAGCTTCCGTCACAATGAACTCCTGCAGCTCCCCCCAACCTTCTTCTTCTTTACTCCTGAGCACTGTACACTCTCTTCCCTCCTTAGCATACTCTCCCTGCCTCCTCTTGACCCAGCTCCAATTCTGCAAGTTGATTTAGGGACATGCCCCCTTCCCGAAAGCCTTCTCGGACAGATTGCTCACTCACTTCTCCTGCAGCATCCTGTGCTTAACTCAGTAGTTCAGCCCATAAAATTTACTGAGCACCTACTATGTGCTAAGTACTAAGCCAGGTGTTAGAGCTACAAGGGTGAGCAAAACAGGGCAACGCCCATGCCTGCTGGGAATTCACAATCTAGCAAGATAATCCCCTAAATAAACACAAAGTCAGCAGTCCTGGACTGTCTCGTACTGGCCTGCTTTTCCATTTGTCCCACTCGCCTCAAGACCTGTGCTGCCCACTGGGGTAACTACAAGGCACATGTGCCTAGAGAGCACAGACATATGGCCAGTGCCACACATTAAAATGATAATATTTTGGCCATATTTGGTTAAATGTTAATAAAATTAGCTTTTTGTGTCTTTTTACTCTTTTTCAGTGGTCTCCTATAAGGGCCGGAACTTGCTCATGGCTGTGTCCTCAGCGCCCAGCAGAAAGCTGACATACAACAGGACCAAAAAACAGCTCAGTAGTGCCCCTGAGACCAGAAAGCCAGGCAGGGACTCAAGAGGCTGACAAGGGTGTCTGGCTAATCCTGGAGACATGGGCAGCTACCGAAGGCTTCCCAGCACAGAAGGGAGAGCTGTACCTTGAAGGTCATTCAGGCCCCAGCAGGAACAATGGAACTGAGCAGGCAGGAAGTGGATTCAGGGAAAGGTCAGGGAAAGGATATCCAAGGGTGAAGGACCTGGCTGGGCCCCATGATTGGGAAGGCACATGGGATCGGTACAGGGCAGCAGACACTTTGGAAAAGTCAGTGAGTACCAGAGAGACCTATTCTGCCTCCTCAACCGATTTTGCTCTCCAGCCTCTGGCACTCTGAAAGATGACAGAGTAATCCTGTGCCCACAGGGGTTTGACTCAATTGTGCTGAGAAAAATGGGCACCAGAATCGTTGTCTACCTCGGTGTGGAAGTCCGACCACAGACGAAATACGCTTCTGAGCACCGCTGAACTTGGCAAATTTCCTCCCACATTATACTGTGGGGCACACCCCTCCCTGATCTCTTCCTGCATACAAGTCTTGTAAAAATAGGCCGCCATATGGAATCTTCTCGCTCTGTTATTAAAGGGGCTGTGCTGTTTCCTGAACTCAGGGAAGAGTGGATAAGCGGTAACTAGTGCTGCTTTTCTACGGGTCTGTTCAGAGCCTGGAAATAAAGGTGAGGTAGGCGTAGAGGTAATTTTAAATTAAAACTGCAAGAGGGAAAGGCAATTACCTCCCCACTCAGAAACACACCCTTCATTATGGTGCATATTTACAGATAAATGAGATTAAGCTTGGTCAGGAGAAGTTAGAATGATTAAGACCGTAGTGCCAGAAAAAGTCTTCTGTCAATTACATACAAAACATCCCTGAAATCCTAAAACAAAAAAACAACAAAACTTGAGAGCCTCAAGAAACCAAGGGTGTCCGTCATCAGGCTGAGATTCCTAGCAGACCGGGCACTCGCCCACCCCCTCCTCTCCCCAGATCTACCCAAGCTTAAAAGGAGGAAAAAGAGCCAGAGCCCCAGCCAGAATGTGTGTGTAAAAACCATAAATACGGGCCAAAACTGAATGGCCAACACAGACCTATGCGGGAACAGAGCAACAGCTCAAGTCCGGCCAAACCCCATTAATTCTGAGGCTCTACGCCACAGCCGACCTGCAGTTTATAAAACAAGCTTCCCAGAGTAAATTTATCACATAAACAAGACTGCAGAGATGTGTCTCAGATATTTTAGAGGAAAATAAACAACTGTTTCCAACCACTCCAAAAGCGTCTCTTTTGATCCCTGAGCCACTGCACACAGGGCCCCGGGCCTGATTTATCCCGGCGAGCAGCACCCCACAGGCCCGGGGGCTCATCCACGGACCGCGGCTCCCAGGAGGGCTGTAGCTGGCAAAAGGAATGTGCCCCTGAGACACACGGGGCATGAGCTCCCGACTCGCTCCTTCCCTGCTCAGGCCTGTGCTGTCCAGTAGGGTAGCCCTTAGCCCCAAAGGAACATGGAGAATAAAATTAATTAAAATGTAGTAAAATAAAAAATCCAGCTCCTCACGTCTTGCCACCTTTCTCAGGAGCTGCAGCCCCACATAATATCCTGTTTCTAAACGCGCCAGCCCCTCTGTGCTCTTCCTCTGCGCCTGCAGACCCGGGTGTGCCATCCTCGAGGGCCGTCCTATAAATCACTGGTATCATCTGGGGGGGTCCTCTCCTCTCCCCCACCCTGCCCTGGGTTTGGCCCAGAGGTGACCGTGGGACACACCCGTCTCCCTTCAGAGGACTGAAGTTACTGTGTTCCCAGAGTCCACGGGGACGTCCATCCTGGCACGGAGGTCCCCGCCTCCTCATGTTGGAGGGCGGGGGCCAGACCCACAGTGTGTGAGGAGCTGAGCCAGGAGCGGGTGGCCCCTGCCGCGGGCTGGGTTTTGTGGGGCCGCGAGCTGAGGAACTGCACAGATGGATGTTTCCAACCGATACGACCATGAGTTGAAGGGGAATAGTAGCTTTGAACCCCACTGCAGAAATCTTCCCAGAACAAACTCCCTGATTCTGATTAGCAGACCAGCATTACCAAAAAACTGTACTGCATCCAGTGTTATATTTTGAACTTTGTTAAAAAAATTATGGAAATTTATTTTCTCTCTTATTAGTACAAGTATCTATAGAATATGTTCCATTTTGCCTCCAGGCCTACAAAGCCTAAAATACTCATTGTCGGGCCCTTTACAAAGTCTGTTGACCCTGGCCCTGAGGATTCACACAGAGGTTTCTCCAACCCTGGCAGCCGGCCCAGTGTCCTCTTGGCACAGCACCGGTTTGGTCGTCAGTAGTTCGAGCCAGCAAGGGTGGGGTGGGGCTGGCTTCCTCCTTGGAACCCAAAGATGCTGCCTGGAGGAAAAGAAAATGGCAGACCACAGGTCTCCCCCCACGCCGGGTGGGCCGCCTGGGAGTCCTGTTCCACTCTCCTGTCCCAGCTCCTCTCCCTCGCTCCTTTTATGAAAGGCTAACCTGAGAGGCAATGACATTTTTGAAAGACACAGATCAAATGACAAAACAAAGCAACACTCAGATCTGTTGGCTTTGCCCAAGGATGGCTTTGCCAAGGAAGAGCCATACAAACATTTAGATGGCAGCTTTGCCTCATCACACGTTTCACTTCACTTTCAAAGTAACGCAAAACATTAATGACAGTGTCAAATATTTCCAGAAGCCTTCTGGGATGCACAGAAATGCACTGTGGCCTACAGGCTCAGTTTAAGGCCAGACCAATAATGGATCGACTTCCTTCTGGGAATAAAGCAGAGGCCTGGAGAACAGCAGGTGTCACGGAGAATCATGATCAAATAAATATGCAAGCTAAGTCAGCCGTGTGAGACACGCATGCGTCAGGACACACTGGAAGGGCACACTTGGTGTTCTCCAACAAGACTGAGGGTACTCCTAGTACGTACACATCTGCACCAGAAGACAAGAGGGTTCGTGGCACTCTTGCAAACAGCTGAAAACTGGACCAACCCGAATCCCTGCTAATGGTAAAATGGACAAAATGTCACACGGACATGGACAAACGTTACCCACTCAGAACATAAAGGAATTTCACAAAAATGGTAAGCAAAAGCAGCAATTTGCAGAAGTCTACATGCAGTATACTACCACAGAAGTTTAAAGGGATAGGAAAAGCTGGATTATACGGTTTATGTTTAGGGATGAATAATGTTGCTGATAAAACTACAAACAGAAGCGAGGAGATGACTATCACATGGCGGGGCATGGCTGGGCATGGCTGGGCATGGCTGGGCATGGCGGCGCGGGCAACCACCCCGAGGGTGTTGACAGGCAGGCGGGCGGGGAGTGCTCTCTGAATGCTGACCGTGACCAGGAAGGACAGGACAGCTGGATGAGGGTCTGTTCGTAATCACTCTTTAATTGTAGTATATTTCCTTACGTGTGTGTGTGTGCGTGTGTGTGTGTATGATTTGCTAACTTGAATAAAAATAAATTTAAAGCCTTCTTTATGGAAAAGAAATTAAGATCAACCAGAGTTTGGGGGTAGAGCCCGAAAGGCTGCCAAAATGAAAGTGCCTCACAGGGGTAATTCATGAGCTCAGCATTTTGGTCACACACCATGAGTGAAAGGAACTTAGAGATCCCCTAGTCCCGTTTCCAAGACATCCGAGAGCAGAGGACACAAATCAGTAAGCTGGAGACAGAGGTGAAGACAGTTGCCAGGCCTGCCAATTCCTAAAGCAACCAGCTCTTGAGGACAGGCAAACAAGATCCATTTCTTTCATTTTTCTCCAACATGTTGTTTTTATTCCTCAGAATGTCTCAAATTCTGTGCATTTCTGCCAGAACCAGGTTGGTAGCTCAGTGGGCATCTATTCAGAGGACAGCCAGCCCCCTAACCCCAACTAGACCTTGACCATGTCCTCAATCACAGGTACTTGCAACTATGCATCCAAACCTGGGGCCGGGGGGTGGGGGGATCGTCCGGGAAAGGGGCACCAGCACACCCAGCCTGTGTGCATGTGGCTGACCCTGACCCACATGGGTATACAGGGCACAGAGAATGCAAAACAATAAGGCAGCTTCCAAAGGTCAAAATGCAACAGACCTTTCTCAAAATACCATCTTGGGAAAGCAGGAGGGTACAAGGTGATTTACTGAACCAACTGAACACACACACACACACAAAATTGTAACCAAGAAATAAACTAGAGGCCAAGCAAGTGTTGTATCATACACACAAACTGTGTATATAAAGATATAGGAAACAAATAATTTTTGTTGTCTCGGAGAAAGTTGGGAGGGCTTTTTGGATTTTTCTACTTTCAAACTATCATCAACATGAGTACATTATACTTGAAATTTTTTAAATTAAGGAAAACAGAAAGTTCTTCAATATCCTGTATTGTATTTACAGTTACTTTCAGATCAAGAAGGATATTGAGGGTTTGAGCATAAAAATGTGCCAAAGAATCTAATTAAACAATAAAGAGAAATACTCAAAATGGCATCTTTCCATACATAAAAATGTACACAGAAAAAAAATCCTGGAAGACACACGAATTTGGCACAGGGGTTCCATAAGGAGACAGAAAAGACGAAGAAGGAAGACTTCATCTTTTGGTACTGTTTGAAATATTTACTACAAAAACATATTGATGTGTGTTTTCTACGGTTAGAGGTAACTAACGGAAGATCAACAGCTGTCTGGAGTAAAAGGGAATGTCACTAACCCGGACTGACTGGCTGAGAGCATCAGAAGCTGCACCCAGGAAGCAAAGACCCCGGAAAAACACAAAAATCACTGACCACCCCGGGGCAGATAAAAGAAATACAAATCAAAAGAACAAAGGCACTGGGGGGGTGGGTAAGGCTGAGGTTTGAACTACAAAACAGGGCACGAGGTTGGCTCAGTTGGTAGAGCATGTGACTCTTGATCTGGGGGTCGTGAGTTCGAGCCCCACGGTGGGTGTGGAGATTATAAAAAAAAAAACTTAAAAAAAAAAATGAAATACAAAACAAAACTGGTGTCACCAAGCTGCACCCTGACTTGGCAGCTGAAGGCACCGTTCCCTGCTCCGGTCTTCTGGAAAGCAAGCGTACCAGAGCAGCAAAGGGCTTTACCAGAGCCGCTCCTATCCTTCTGCCCTCTGCCCAACTGCAGAAACACAGCCCTGCGGCCTCCCTCCTTTCCACACAAGTTATTTCTACAAAGACGTTCTCAGCAGGACTTCCCCAAATGCCCAACCAAGGGGAATAACCACACAAATGACACGGCATTCGCACGATTCGATTAAATTCTGGGCAGTTGTTAACCATGACCGAAGTGGACTGTGTCACACTATGCGAAAACATTCGGCGGGAAAAGAACACAGACTATGTGAAAATGCCATGTTAACCAAGGAGAGGCTCGAGGCTCGTCAAGCTTGAAGAACCAAGCCTCCACGGGGACTCCCATGAGCCCTACCATTGGCGACGTCAGGCAGGAACTCAGGCTTTTCTAGTTCACTCTCTCAGAGAAACGGAACCAGAGGATAATGAATTCTAGCTTTATAAAAATGCTTCACATCCTGATTTCTACTTTGGGAGAAGAGCTTCTGAGAGATCTGGGGGAGTTGAAAAGAGAAAGAAGAATTTTGGCAAGACAGCTACGATACCGCAGCAGCAAAAAGAGGCACCCCTGCTCTCTGTGGCCCTGGTGCCCCGTTCCCAGAAGAGGGCCTGCCCTGAAGTCCCCCGACACCTTCCACACTGCACTACTCAGCTCTGCTCCCCGGACTGACTGCAGAGCCCAGAGGCAAGCAGGAAATGGGCCCTCTCAGGGGAACAATCACAAATGAAACAGGGGACATCACACTGGAAGGTGCTCGCACAGCACTGAAAGAAGTAGGAAGGGAAAGGGTGAGGCCATGCACAGGGCCGGGCGCTGGAGGCCTGGTCACAGAAGCTGCGGGGGAGGCTGGGAAGGTGACCTTCAGTCGGGAGTGAGGTCAGCCTTCCACATCTGTCCCGGTTCCAGAAGACAATGTAATCGCGAGCCAGGCTGATTTCCCCAGGAAACCGGGATCCAGCCATACGAACACTTCAGTAACATAAACAGGGGAGAGGAGACGTGAGAGAGCTGTTTTCTCTGAGCCCCACGTGCAGGCAGGGAATACTAAGCAGGACTTTGCTTCCGGGGGCTCTGGAGGTCCGCCCAGAAACCATCGTTCACACTCCCTCTGTGGGTTCTGTCCCTGGCCTCGTGCCTTTTAGCCTACTGGCTCTACCATGTCAACTGGGCCCTTGACAGGGGCCTTTCTGCTTTCAACTCACTGCCACGTTTGGGCTTTATGCAACCTTCCAGAAAGTACCTCTTATAACGGGAGCTACACTTTGGGTGATACGCATACTGGAAAGGGGAAAAGCCATCACTGCATTCAGGCCTCCTCGTTCCTGCTCACCAGACACACCCCCACTCCACCATGTCCCCGCCAGGGAGACACCAAAAGGAAATGAACCCCACAGAATGGGATCTCAGTTCTGGTCCCTCTGGGCTGGACCCTTTAAAATAGTGCAGTGACTACAAGTCACTGTTTTTTTAACCAAACAGACAGGCTTCTAAACCAGATTCCACATAAGGGCAGCATGACCTCAGAAAAATCCCCTCCCCTCCCTGACCTCAGTTCTGTCATCTTGAACTTGGGAGTGCTACTGCTGGCTTCCTAGGGTAAGATCATCAACGTGCAGTGTCTGGGACACTGGGGGACGCTCCATGGTCGGCAGCTTCCACAGGTGCCCTCTGGGTCTCCGACGGGCCACACGCTGAGTAAGCGGGGCTGCTGTCCGGGCCCATCACCCCAGTACTGCTGCAATTGGTAAGAAAAATATTTCCAGGCCTGATAATGGTTACGGTAACAAGGGAAAAAACGAAGAAAAAAATAGCTTTGTACCTCATGCCAGCCTTTCACTTGCATTAATGAGGTTTCCCAGCCCCCATCAACATTTAAATTCCTCAAAACATTTCCTGATGTGTTTCTAGCTCCCCAAAGGGTGACATGGGCAGAGGCAGGGCCACAGAGCAAGTGCCAGAGCAGGGCGCTTTGGGCCACCTTGGGGGGGGTAACTTGTCCTCTCTGGACTTTCACACACAGGGTCTAATGGGACAGAATGGGTGCAGGGGAACCAGACGGGCAGCTGTGGTCAGCCTGCCCCTGGCTCCCCCATTCTGCAGATTCCTTGGGAACCCCACTTATAAAGCAAGGCCTCCAGGCAGGCCTGCCCTCTCACACCTGTGTGACACGTGCATCGGTCTAGCACAGTCCATGCTCTGTGCCCCTAACTCCCCACAAACGGCCACACTGAAGTGAGGGGGTGGCCCTGGATGGCCTCCAGGCCCCCAGGGGTGTTGGCAGAAACAAAGTGACTCGGGTAAAGTCATTGGCAGTTGAGAGAAAAGCCTTTCAGTTCCAAAGACAGCAGCAGCCGCGTGGTCTCGAGAGGGACGTCGAGGCCCGAGAAGCCCGGAGCACTCCACGTCCCACGGCCATGCAGAGCCTCCACTACCTCACCCAGCATCTGCGGCATCTGCAAAACCACTGCCCGTCTCCCCAGTTCAAAATAAAAGAAACTGGCTCAAAGAGCTGGACGTGCCCAGAGCTGTTTGTCTGGCTTTGAACGAAAGAAAGGCCAGCAGAGCGCCTGCAGACCGAGGAGCCAGCGTCCAGCCCCGCACGGCCCCCGTCCACCCTCCCGCCACAGCTTCTAAGTGCTCCGCGACCAGAGCCAGGAGGAGCGCAGGGGCCTCTGGACTTCCGAGGCTACCTCGCCTGACGCTGGGGGGTAAGTCATCCCCTCGTCCTCCTGTCCCTCAGGCTTCCTTTAAGCCCCTTTCCTAGTCCAGGGCTAAAACCAGTCGGGGCTGCTCCTCCCGTGCCCGGGATGCCATGGGCTCCTAATCCGCGAGGATGGGGTCTCCTAGCCCGAAGGACCGCCCCGCTCCCACGAGCCCCACCGTGCTGCGTCTGCCGTTCACCAGGAGGCGCAGGCGAACCCACCTAGACCACCTGATGTGAGCAACTGTGAGATTTCAGGACCTTCCCACGGGCCAGGGCGCCAGGGGAGTGGACAGCAGGCAGGTGGTGGTGGTGGTGGGCCGCCTGCCGCCCTTCGCCCATGTCCAGGCTGCACCCTCCACTCCTGGGCTTTAGGGGAAGATGAATGGCCACTGTCTCTAATCTCGCCATGTCTTGATCTTCCACTTCTCAGTTCCTGTTTCCCATTCCAGGGACCTGGCCCCACTGCCCTACCATGGAATGGAAAGTAGGGAGGAGGAGGGAAACCCAGAATGAGGAAGGGAGGAGAAAGGAAGGGACCACCAGGCTCATTCAGGCCCCAAATGGCGTGCCACACACACAAAGCCAGCCCTTAAATTTCTTCCAGAAAGGAGGGAGTGTGTACAAATGAGGCTGACACACTCACTAGACCTCTTGCGCCCCTTCCCCTACTCAGACACACACACACACACACACACACACACACACACACATCACAGCGCCTTCCCCCGATCCACAGCTCCCTGCCCCCACGTCTGTCGTCTCCAGGAACTAACCTTTTGTTTCTATAATACAAGAAGTGCAGTGAGGGGAAGAGAGAAGCTGAGCAGGAACCGCCAGGCATTTTTCCTGCCCCCAGACAACACACTCTGCACCCCATTTCATCCTTCTCACCCAGGCCTAGCAGGAGAGCCAGCGGTGCAGTAAAGAGAAGAGACCTTGGGCTCAAGAGACACAGACCTGGGTCTTAGTTCCCACATCTTCACACACAGGTTCCTTGATCTCCTGGGCCCCAGTTCCCATATCCCTAAAATGGGGAAATAACATCCATTTGATATGGATCTTATGATGATCACACGCTAGGTATGAGCACAGCCCCAGCCACCGGCAAGCATCTGGGCTAATGCGAGGACACTGCCGTCCCACCAGCCCAAGAGACAGCCCAGCACAGCAGGCAGGTTGCCTAGTTAGTAACTGGCTCTAGGGCAGGACAGGTGCACCGAGGACCCGGGTCCTGCTGTAGCTCTCCTCCAGCTGCCCCCCTCACCACATATGGTAAAGGCCAAGGGCCAAAAGGGCCATACTACAGGGAACCCACAGCTCCCCCTCCTAGACCGCACTATGGACACCCAGCACCCCTCCACCCCCTATACAGGCAGACTGAGTCTGTGTGGGCTTCTTCCCTGAACTTCCCCTGGATGTGTTTAAGCCCAGGCCCAAAGGGTAGGGAGAAGGTGGACAGAGCTTGGACAGGAGGTGTGAGCAGGTAAACCCTGCCCAGAGGCCTTGCTTTTTAAGTGGGGTTCCCCATACCAAGGAGTCTACAGGGTGGGGGAGCAGGGGACAGGCTGATGCCTGTTCCCCTTGCTCCTAGAGCTGGGGTCCCCCACTCTGCTCTGCTTGACCCTAGGACTATGAAGAACCCTCCAGGGCCCAGGTGTGAGAGCTGAGAAGAAGGTTTGGAGAAGTTCATCAACCCACTTCCAGCCTCAAACAGGGCAGGGCTGCCTGGCCGGCGCACACGGCAAGCGTCAGCAGCGTTCATGTCAAAGATGCCCCTGCTGGAAACACAGATGCCAACACGAGGTCCTCCTGCCTGGAAGGACAGGAGAGGACACAGTGGTGCTGCACTGCGAGCAGCGGGCTGGCCTCAGAGTGGGGAGGTCTGAGAACCCCTGGGGAGTGGAGATAAGGGCCCATCACAGATCGCCACAGCCTCATTCCTTCTTCTGCCCTCTGAGTAACTGTCCTCACCCAGGAAGCAGGAGTCAAAGATGGGACTGAAATTTGGGAAAGGCCAGCTTAGGAGGAGCCCAGAGAGCACGGCCAGCTGGCAGGAAGGGCAGGCAGGTCACGGAGCCAAACAAGGCAGCAGGGGTGAGGCCAGAAATAGGGGGAAGAGGGGACAAAGGCAGGGCAGGGTCGCTGTCACTGACGAGCAGTGGGAGAGGACAGGACACGCAGCAAAAGGCATGAATGGCTCTTGGCTAAGGCAGCTCAAAACCTTATTGGGCTTCTGTGGGTTACTAAAGGTTGTTAATTTTCGGGATTTGGGGATGTGAGCACTTCTCCCCCAGGAAGGGCTTCAGACCATTAGTCTTCTTTATGTGGTCTCCATCCAAAGAAAAGAACATTCGAAACCCCGGCTGATAAAACAGGAAGGAAAGAAATGGAGTGGGTTCCCTGAGCCACCATACTGAGGGGGAGAGGCCGCCCTCCCCGCCCCCATGCCGGAAGCAGGGAAGACCAGATCCCAGGGCCACACAGTCATCATGCTTCCCTACCACAGAGACACAAGGCCCTGATGCACCCTGTGTTTCCCGGGGAACCCCACAATGCTGAGTCCTAAAAACAGACGCTGCACGTAATGGTGCTATTGGTTTAGGGTGAAGGAGACGAGAGAGGGACAAAGATAAAGACAGAAGATGTACAAGTAAGGATTGCCCAGGTTTCTCCGACCAGAGTGCTCTCGGCCTTGAAGCCAACGTGCAAAGTATTTATTTCCTGACCCTTGAGAAAGCAAATACACAGATTACCCAGTAATCCTCCTGAAAGCTAGGGACACGGCAGTAGCCTAGGGAAGAGAGGGCAGCGTGATGGGTTCTGTTGCCATGAGCCATACGGCCCAGGGGCACGAAAGGCTTCCATTTATTAGCAACAGGGAATGCTCTGGATTATGGGGATAAGGGCCTGGGTGTGGTGGCAGGGAGGCCAAGACCACTGGACACCACCCAAGCTGTGTCACCCCTCATATTTGGCCCTTGACCAGTGATTTCTCCAAGGTTCCAGATGTAAAACTGTATGAAACCACTCTTCTCACGACACTGCTTCCCAAGAGCAAGTACAATTATGTTCCAATACATGTGATATAAAAGTCAACTTTCCAGATGAAATGAAAAATCCTGCTTGCAAGTGTCAGTAAAACCAATTAATGACTAGCTATTAATACTACGAAGAATCCTATCCCATATGTAAAAGCAAACATTTGGTCACGACAAAATAGTAATTTTCAACAATTTTTTAAAATTCCACTGCATGTCTCTGGCGTGGACTTCTCAGACAGATGGGAAGAACAGCCAAGCATCAGTGGGGACCGCTCACTGGAAGGTCAGCTACAGACAGGACCATATTAGCAGGGGTCGTGGCGGTGAGAGCAGGCAATCTCTTTCGTCCACGCGGCACTAGGAACCAGAAGCACTTTTCCATGCATTACAGCTGGTGATTCCTAAACTCTGGGTGAGGCAGGTAATGTTACAGCAAGGCAGAAACTAGGCCTGGAAAAGAAGCTGGGTCACTTTTCCAAGGCCATAAAGTAATGATAAAACCAAGATGCCATCTCTACGATTTCCTTCTCAGTTCAAAAATGCCCCCAATCCTCTTAGCCTGTTCTTTCTGGAATCATATGCTGTTTCCTTCGTCTGCAGATGACTGTTAAAAAGTCAAGAAACAAGGAACAACAAATGGAGAAAGCAAAACTATTTTCATCCTGGGGTAAAACCTGCAAGCATTCCATAAGGCTTACTGGGCAGCTACTCTATTCATGTAGTTGTCTGAGATTCTGTTCATAACCACTGTTTGTGATACGGCAACTGAGACTTCCCAGCAACGGAGCCCCAGGGGATGAAGACAAGAAGACCACCACCCTCCTACTGGGGACCCACGACTTCTGTCTCTGCAGCCCCAGCCCCTAGTACAGCGCCTGACACCTACAGATGCTCCATAAACATGGAGTGCGTGAAACCCCGCGCATCCAGTCTTCAGCGCACACCCGCCACCATCACCACCACCGCCGGCTCTGCCCGGGAAAGGCTTCCTGCAGGAGGTAAGCGGACGTGACAGGTTGTTAGAAGTCAAGGAACCGCAGGCAGAGAGATGGAACAGGCAAGATCAGCAGAGAAGCGGGGCTCTGCGGGTCTCCCCCGGGCACCCAACTGCCTTGGGGCAGGGGTGATGCATCCAGGGGAGAGAGCAAGAATGTGAATGGGCAGGACAAGTGGCTGAGAGAGAGCGGTGATGGATTTCGTTCACTTGGTGGCAGTTTTTTAGAACACAATTCGTCTGTATGCAGTGGATTAGAAAGCTCATCTTCCTAGTATACAAACTGTTTAGATATTTAAAATCACGTCCTACAATGCGACTCAGTGAAGACAATGAGGCTGTTTTCATTCATTGAAAATTGGCAGTGTGGATGCGGATGGTCTGTACTTTCCCTTCAGAGCTCTTACTCAAGATGGGGAAATTCTGATTTGCACATATAAATAGAAACAGATGGTCACAAACATTCTTTAAAAACAAAACAAGACCAAACAGCCCAATACTCTTTATTTAAACTAATTCAAAAGCTTTGAAATAGTTAAGACATTAATTTCAACTCCCTACCACTCACGCCATCTAATATCCTCTGCAAGTCCTTATCTCAAGTACGTCCAACAACTAAGCTCCTAAAACTTAGTCACTGCTAAGCACACATAAATGCCACGTATTGTGGCATTAATTTGTGAAACAATAATTCCTTCTTGTACATCGACTGCTGCTTTGCCTGACTTTTAACTGAAGATGGCATATGCACACAGACACACGCTAAACACCAATTTTTTTTTTTTTTTTAAACTACAGTCTCCACACCTAGCATGGAGCTCAACACAGGACTTGAACTTACAACCCTGAGATCAAGACCTGAACTGAGACTAACTGACACTTAACCAACTGAGCCACCCAGGCACTCCTAAACACCAACTTCTAACATCTTGGGGCCCACACCAACGTTTTTTTCTGTCTTGGTCACCCCAGAGTTGTGCTTGGCACATAGCTGACACTCAATACAATAATCAGTGAATGAATGAATTGTGCCTCCAGGATAACCTGCTTTGCCCCCGCGAACAGCTCTTCTCCTGTGATCTCTGTATGTCTGAGACTATAATCGTGTCACTGATTAGGAAGGCTGCTGATCAGGCTCTCGATCAGCATTGGTCACTCTATGAATCGAGATCTACATATGTTCCTTCATCAAAATAGGGCATTACAAACAACCTAAGAGCTGTAGCCCTGGAACAATTCCAGGTAATAAGTGTTCCTCGACACCAAATGAGCCGCCAACAGGCACACAAATACGAATGGTGAATTTGCACTCTACTCATCGTGAATGGGCAAGTCCACTCTTACCAGTTCAAAATGTTTTGGGACATCACCTCACTGCTAGGGGATGGAAACAGGACAGTATAAATCTTGCTTCTGACAATTTTTGTTTTTCTCCTTTAAAAAAATGTTATTTATTTTTGTTTTTTCTTAATTCCAGTGTAGTTAACATACAGTGCTGTATTAGTTGCAAGTGTACATTATAATGATTCAACAATTCCTACTTAGTGCTCATTAAGACAAGTGCACTCTTAATCCTCTTCACCCATCCCCACACCCTCCTCCCCTCTGGAAATCACCAGTTTGTTCTCTGTAGTTAAGAGTCTGTTTTTTGGTGTGTCTTTTTGCCCCCTGTATTCATGGCTTTGTTTTTTAAAATTCCACATATAAGTGAAATCATAAGGTATTTGTCTTTCTCTGATTGACTTATTTTGCTTAGCATTATACTCTATAGCCCCATTCATGTCATTGCAAATGGCAAGCTTTCCTTCTTTTATGGCTGAATAATACTCCAGTGTGTGTGTGTGTGTGTGTGTGTGTGTGTATCACATGTCCTTTATTTTTAAAAAAGATTTTTATTTATTTGAGAGAGAGAGAGAGAGCATGAGAGGAGGGAAGGGCAGAGGCAAGCCGACTTCCCACTGAGCAGGGATCCCAATGTGGGGCTCGATCCAGGACCCTGGGATCACGACCTGAGCCAAAGGCAGACACTAACCGACTGAGCCCCCCAGCCCCAGACGTCCCACCACATCTTCTTTAACTGTTCATCAATCCACGGACACTTGCACTGCTTCCATATCTTGGCTACTGAAAATAAGGCTGCAAAAAACATATGGTTGTATATATCCCTTCAAATGAGTGTTCTCATTTCCTTTGGGCAAATACCCAGTAGTGCAATTACTGAATCACAGGGCAGCTTATTTTTCATTTTTTGAGGAATTTCCACCCTGTTTTCCACAGTGGCTGCACCAGTTTGAGTTCCCACCGAGAGTGCCGAGAGGATTCCTTTTTCTCCACGTGCTCACCAACCCTTGCTGTCCTTGAGTTTTTTATTTTAGCCACTGACAGGTGTGAGGTGATGCCTCACTGTGGTTTTGATCCACGCTCCCCTGACGATCACTGATGCTGAGCATCTTTTCGTGTCTGTTGGCCATCTGTACGTCTGCTCGTGTCTTCTGCCCATTTTTTAACTGGATTATTTGGCTTTTTGGCATTGAGTTGTGTAAATTCTTTATATATTTCAGATACTAACCCTTTATCAGATATATCATTTGCATATATCTTCTCCCATTCCGCAAGTTGTTAATTTTATTGTTTCCTTCGCTATGTAGAAGCTTTTGATCTCCATGCAGTCCCAGTAGTCTATTTTTGCTCTTGTTTCCCTTGCCTCAGGAGACGTGTCCGGAAAAATGTTGCTATGTCCAATGGGCTTCCGATAACTTTTCAAGTTGTTGGCAATATTAAAGATAAAAATAATATAAAGAAACCCTGAAGAACCTCTGGGGAACCCTAGGGTCTCTGCATCTGCCCCTCAGTCCCTTCATAATCTTGGGCAAGTTGCTTCACTTCTGAAAACTGGGAGGAGGTAAACTCCACACCCTGTAAGGCACCACCTAGAACTATCCATGGCTGTGAACACACAGGACCAACATGCTATCGCTCTAAGCTCCAGTGTTCATCTACACCAAATCATTCCACAACGGCAAGATGGTATGAGGTCATCTCTTCGACACTCCACAGGAGAATTTTTTCAAGTAAATTGCAGGTTATGGATTCTTTAAATTTTTTTCCGATAAGAATGATTCATCCCAGCTCCCCGGAATATCCGCAGGATTTTTCTGCAGAGAGTACCTTTCAGCATCTTGTGACAGATGACCATTACTTAAATGTCCCACTTCTCTCGAACGGCCCCTTCCAGTGACAGCCAGTCGACACCCACTAGAATCTCTGCTCTCACAATGCACTGCAACGTGGAAAAAGCAACTTACACGGTCTAAGTAAAGATATGCAGATCACAATGGCCAACGAGAACACGAAGAGATGCTGAACACCGTTAGTTATCCGGGAAATGTAAGTTAAAACCGCAGTGAGATTCCACTACGCACCCGCTAAAATGGCTGGTGATGCCAAGGATCGTGAAGCAGCGGGTATTCTCACACATCGCCAGTGGAAGTGAAAACGGCAAGACCACTTCCGGAAACAGTACGGCCGCATCTTAGAAACACACACGCAGCCTCTGACCAGCAATCCCATCCCTAGGTATTTGCCTAAATCAAGAAAGAAAACACACGTCCACACAAAGACTTCCACTCAAGTGTTCACAGCAGCTTTATTCGTAGTAGTCACAACCCAGAAAGAACCCCCCTGCCCACCAACTGCTGAGCTGATGAATTGTGGTATAACGCAGCAGAATATACCGCAGCACTGTTTGCCTGTGTTCTTAAATTCCTAAAACTTAAAGTTCCAAAGGCCTTTAAAACAAAATTCTCTGGATTCGCTGGTTCTTCAATCATTCAAAGTCTAATGCAGTTCCGACAGCAGTCAGCTCCAACATCATCAGCCATCCGTCTGCCCTGCCTGGCCCCACCGCCCACTCTGGGCACCAGCACCCGTCAGCATCTGTGCAGTGTGTGTTAATGGCTGTCTTGATGCCGGGGAGGACCCTACTTCCAGCATCTCCCAGAGGGGGAGAGTTCTGCAGCATGCCACTCACTTGAACCTCTACTGGTCAGTACCCCAACAACACAAACCACTGACCAAAGAAGTAGGTTAATTCCCATGATAATTATTGAAAAAAAATGTAAGGAAAGGAAAAATGAGAGATCCTGGCACACACTCCCCGTTCCTCAAGCTCCTCTCAGTTCACCTGGGGCCTGCCCCGGCCCTGTTTACCACGCAACCCCCTCCTGTCAGCTATTAATATCTCTCAGCTAAGGTGACGTCCCCCTTCCATCACTCCTGAAGGCATCCACCTTCCACACTAATTTCTTCCCAAGCACTCTGCTCTCCAGCACAAACCGAAGGCCCCTGGGAAGGATGCCTGTCCTCTCTACTGAACAAGGTTACTGTCCCCACTGTTCCTTCTCCTCCGCCCAAGCGGCACTGGGTCCCAGCACTTGCCAGCCAGGATGGAGGAAAGGAAAAATCAGATGAAGTAACACATTTTTAGCACATTTTCTCTTCAGTTATTAAACATACTAAGTCCCACTCAACGGACACTGGGGATGAGCAGCTCTGCACCAAGCTTCTCAGTTTCTGCACGTCCTGTGTGCATTCAGCCAAGTTCCCGAGCTGTCAGCACACACTGGGAGGACAGAGAGCCCAGAGGCTGCCCCACAGGGCCCTGTGCCAATGGTGCCCTGAGGGAGGAAGCTCAGTTCTCAGGATCTCAGCTCCCTTCTCTGTAAAGTAAGAGACCTGGTGAAAAACCAGCAGGCCCATTCGGCTCATAGAATAAAACCCCTTAATATGACAACTGAAGCTCTCAACACTCTGACCCCCTTGCTCTTTCCAATGCTTATCTTCACAATCCCTTCGCCAGCCCACCATACTCCGTTCCTATCAGACAGCTCATTCCCTGAAGAAGCCGTGGGTTTCCACACCTCAGCCTGTGTGCTGAAGCCCTTCCCTCGAGTGGAACGCCTTCTCCGACTTCCACCCCTCCTCCAATGAAAACCCTTCAGCCTTTGGGGTGCCTGGGTGGCTCAGTTGGTTAAGCATCTGCCTTTGGCTCAGGTCACAATCCCAGGGTTCTAGGACCGAGTCCCACACCATGTTCCCTGCTCCACGGGGAACCTGCTTCTCCATTTGCTGCTCCCCCTGCTTGTGCCCTCTGTCAAATGAACAAATAAAATCTTAAACAACAACAACAACAACAACAAAAAACCCTTCAGCCTTCAAGATCCACCCAATGCCACTTCATCTGAAGCCTCCCTATCCCCTTGGGGTTCCCAGGGTCCTCTGATCCTACTTTTTTTTTTTTTTTAAGATTTTATTTATTTATTTGACAGAGAGAGATCACAATAGGCAGAGAGGCAGGCAGAGAGAGAGGGGGAAGCAGGCTCCCCACTGAGCAGAGAGCCCGATGCGGGGCTCGATCCCAGGACCCTGAGACCATGACCTGAGCCGAAGGCAGAGGCTTTAACCCACTGAACCACCCAGGCGCTCTTCATCCTACTATCTTTTTAAGAAAATCTACTTTACCCTGCCTTGTTTTGTAGTTCATTGTTGAAAAACGGTCTTCCCCACTAGATCTGAAGTCGCTGGAGGGTAAGGCCTGTGTCTTCTCCATTTCTATAGCCCTACAATGCTGGCCTCAGTGTGTTGCTCACAAATCGTTCAGAACGGCTGTATGTAATTGAATCTCTGTGACACCTTTCCCCTCTACTGTCTGATTCTACGAGGCACATTAACAGGAGATCAACATCTCAGAGGCGAAACACCTCCCCTCCGCCCAGGCTCTGAGTGTATTTCCTGAGGGCCGCAGCACATTACCTGTCCCTCTCTTTGGCTTGCAGCACTTTCTGTGGCATTGGATGGCTATTTGTGGACTTGGCTTCAGCCAAACCACCCTGCTGTGTTATTCTCCTTGGGGACCAGGCAATGTGCCCTGCATCCTACATCCACTGCAGCACAGGAAAACACGACATGTTCCAAGGCTTGGGAAGTGATTAATGATCCAAGGCTCCAGTCATTGCACAAGGCATGGGTCTGACATCTTTCAAAGTCACACTCGGCACCTGGAGCGCTAGGCAAACTCTGGGCCTTCTAGAAACAACCGTGTAATGATCCTGCTTTACATTTCTTGTTTTTTTCCCATTGCTTAGGTTGAAGTCTGTGGTCAATCATCAGCTGAATTATTAGCAATAATGACCATGAGTGTAACATACCTTAGAGATAACAGATTTTTACCCAACAAACGTCGAACACCCACTTTGTGTTAGGCAGCATGTTAAATGTTAAAGGTGATGACGACAGAGTTTCTGCTGAAAGGAGATCCTGTGTAACATTTTAGCTTCAAAACAATCCTACAAGGCAGTGGGGTAAGTATTAACTTCCTCATTTTACAGACAATGAAGCTGAGGCTAAGGAGATAAAATAAATTTTCCAAGTAAGAAATTGGTCCAAAGGGGAAGAGGGATAAACCCAGATTTGCTGCTGCTCCTGTCCCCTGCCCCCTGTACCACGCGGCCTATGACAGGTGGGAGGTGGCATCCTGACATGCCTACTCTCTCCCCACCCTAAGCAGGACTGGCCCCAAACAAAAGTCTGGAAACTTAGCAGGCTGTTCTCATGGCCACCCCTCTCTGACCAAGCCCCTGGAGCATCCTCTGCATGTCCCCAGGGAGGTTGTGCCTTCCTCTGGAACCAGCAGGGCACCCAACTCAACTCAGCCCACAAGGGTTATACTCAGCTGAGCGCCAGGCACGAGCGGTGGTGGGCAGGTTCCAGCTCCTGCCAAGATTCCAGGCTCCCAGGCTCCAGCCCCACACAGGCTGTCCACGCTCTGCCCTCCATTTCAACACTGTGTTGCTGTATCTGCTAAGGCCCCATATACCCATCTGTGTGACAAGTCCCCCCATCATTTCCTTCCCATGAATCATCCCCATGATCTCAGCAAGGTCCTTCCTGCATGACAATCCCAGCAGGCTTCTAGGGGAGTGTTTGTGGCAGGCTGGGTCTTCTGATATCCCCTCAAGTCGATTCCCATCTGAGTATAAGGCAAATCCAAATGTGTGGCTCAAGTTCGTAAGTATGAAACCCTTCAGACACTATAGTCATCACAGACATGAAAATTGCTAAGAGGGAAGCTGTGCCATGCCCTCTGGGGACATGAGGGCAGAAGGACAGGGAGAGGTTAAGGGGCAGCGCTAAGCAACAGAGCCTAGTGCACAAACCAAGTTCATGCTAAGAGTTCACTCCACATATAGGGTCTGAAGTTTCATAGCAGACAAACAAGACACTAAGCCCCATCAGCGTTGTAAAGAGGGAAGAAACCTGGTCTACCAGATACCCAAGGACCAGCCTGGCCCCACCACTAACCGGCTGTGTGGCCTTGGCTAGCGGACAACCTCTCAGCCCCCGTCTGGGCTGGTCTATCTCACAACACGCAGTTTGTCCACAGGAATGCTAAAATAAAGTCTCGTTCAGACCTAAAACTCTAGGAGTCTGAAAGTCTATACGCATGGGGGCAGAGTGATTACAAAAGTCGGACAGCATTACTTAACACAAACTTCATCCTCTGGATTTGGGGACAAGGAGAATTCCTGGTGACTTACGAACACAAGAGCCAGCCTCACTCACTGCCAACACTGAGCTCTTGGCAGAGCCAACAATAGTGGCAGGGACCACTGGGGATAGAAACCATGATCAGGGACAAGGTCCCTCACCGTAAGGAACGTACAATCCAACTGAAATATACAACTGCCATTTCAAATGGTGTAAGAAAATTTACACAAGGGTGTCACTGCTGTACATAGAGTAAAGAGCAGGAAAGAGGAGTGAATTCCCATACCCACCCAGCACCCATATCTGACACCTTCATGTCAGTGTCTCACCAATTCTCCTGGCAACCCTGCGAGCTAGGTGGTACTATCCTTGTTTTGTAGAGGAAGAAATGGATGCTCAAATAATTAACTCTTGTTGGATCGCCTAGCAAGTAGGTGGCAGGAATCAAGATATCCTAACATTTCCCTTATACGTAAAAAATGGAGAATTCCACATAAATTAGTTATCCAGGAAAAAAAGACAAGGTTTTTTTTTTTTTAATGATCTTGGTTGTAATCCGAGAGAAACAAATTTTGTATTTTCCTGGTTTTTATAAAAATTGTGTATTTTTTTGTTTAAGTAAGCTCCATGCCCAGCATGGAGCCCAACATGGGGCTTGAACTCACAAACATGAGATCAAGACCTGAGATGAGATCAAGAGTCGGATAGTTAACCAATGAGCCACCCAGGCACCCCTTTCCTGTTTTCTTAAATACAGAATGCTCAGTGTGATTCTGCCTTGATACTCAGGATTACGTGCAGAACGAGAGCCTGGCTGGCTTGTAACGCTGGATGGTCAGCCCGGGAGACAGAGCTGCCGGCCGCCACGCTGAAAGGCCCCACTCCGCGGGGCGTTTATCCTCTCTGCTGCCAGCCGTCCCGCCTTCCGCCAGCGGCCGTCCCCTTCACCTGCCGTCTGACCTAGACGCGAGGGCCGCGGAGCTGAGAGGCCTTTTCTGTTGACTTCCGGCGTCTGAATACATTCCAGATGGCAGAGGCTGCTAAAAGGCTGACCTCTAGCTAAGTGGAGCATAATTAAGCCTAAGAGCTGGGGGACACATCATGAAGAAGTTACCAGAGTGTGTGTGTGTGTGTGTGTGTGTGTGTGTGTGTGTGTGTAGAGGGGAGCGGGGAACAAGGCCAAAGAGCGACAGTTTCCTGGATCAGCCAAACTTAGCACCAGACTTTAAACCCAAGAGCATGAAGTACAGAGTAAGGAGGACAGAGACTATGCAAGGGCAGAACTGTTAGCCGGCGCGAAAATAACAGTACGCGCTCCCGTTCACTGCACACCTACTCTGCACACCAGCCTGTGTGCTCTCTGAACACCGTCTCAGCTAATGAATGACTCGGGATAGTTCCTAAATTTCAGAAAGCAGAGGCCTGACTGAGCTTTTAAAACCAAAGACAGGAGACACGAGACAGAGCGAGCAGCACAGGTGGGATCCAAACCGTGGAATGCAAATGCCATCCGCGTTCCTTCCTCCATGGCGCACTACCTTAAACGCCCTTCTAACAGAAGCAGCCAGAAAATCTAGAGAAGCACTCAAATCGAAACGCTGAACTAGGAACAGAAGGAAGCACATGAGAGAACGAGATCCACGAGAGCACATCCCAGCAGACAGGCAAACTGGTAACATGATCACCTGGTGCAGAGGAAGACCGAGGAGGGCCTTCGGCTTCCCCAGGCACCTGGTGACTTGGAACCATTCCAAGATGGCAGCTCTCCGGCAAAGGGCGAGTCCGTCTCCGTCACTGAGGAGCAGAGAGTTTGTCCTCAGCAAGATTTCCAGTCGCTGCCCCCCAACGTCAGACCCATGCAAGGTGTGCTAACAAAAAACTCACAAACAGACAAACTGCCGTCAGCCAGAAGATCCTTCTCAATTCAAAACATTACTGGATGATTCTTCCAGAACTTCCCAGAGATAAGCCTCCCCTATGCCGAGGACCCATCAGGGCTGAAGGATTTGGATGTGCAGATAAGGAGCAAGAGCATCGAGGAGAGAAAAGCAAGAAAGGGGTATTGTATGAAAGATTACTAAAGACATTTTGCAGGTTTTTAAAATTCTGGATCCAGGATGAGGCCTCAGGCACGGCTGATTGACTAGACATGTCACAGGGTTCACCTGCTCGGTAGTAGATGGGCCACAAAAAAGGTCACACGCACATCAAGAGTGGGTTAGGTGTGCCTATTTTAAGCATTTAGGGAATATGGGCTCTGAAAAGACTTTACAGAGAATCCCATCCGATTTTCCACACAAACGTGAAGAGTTGATCAGAGTCACACAGTCTATCAGGGGCAGGGCCAACGCTCCTAAATCAGGTTTGCGGGGCCCAACTCAGTGCTCCTTCACTGCCCAAGGGCACACCACCTGCCTGTCCTCCTATAAAACTTAAATAACCACACGCTCTACACACTACTTGTTAAAGGCTTGATTACATGGTATGAACAAAGGCAGGGCTCACCTTTCTCGCATCCGGGCCCCAACAAAATATTGACCGAGAAACAGTCATGTTCGGCTCTGCTCTGGCCGCTGGGGAGTGGGGGGCAAACAAAACAAAATGAAGAGTCTGCCGTCACGGACGGTCTAGCCTCATTCCGGCGGACAGACGGCGAACGGAGAGGTGCACAGCACCTACCGTCAGGGGCGACCACCAGGAAGGAGAGAAAGCTCACGGCAGGTGACAGAAGGTAACATGAACCGTGCAAGGCAGGGACCCCTGCACCCCGCCTCCCGCCCCGGCTGGCCAGCGCATCAGCAGCACCCAGTGTGCTCAGTAACTACTTTTTGACTGAAGGAAGACACAGAAAGCGAAGAGTGCTGCCACTCTAGACAGTGAAGTTAAGAAGAAGTAAGGTGGTATTTGAGCAGCATGTGCAAAAAAAGACTTGGAAGCGGAGTGTGTTACAGAAGGAAACTGCCATCACTTGGAGAAATGACCAAAAATAAAGTTATGACTCATCTTTCAGGGTTTGTTTTTACAGAAAGTTCCACATCTTGCGCCGTGAATGGCCAAACAAGCCAGCTCCAAGGGAGGCACCCCTCACCCCGGGCGTCTCCAGAACCCCCCGACAGCAGCAGCAACCCCGACCTTCCACACCACAGCCACCAAAGGGTCCAGAAAACCGGCCTCCTCAGCAAGGACCGCAAGACGTTCGCAGACCAGAAGCTCTTACGTGGGAGGATCCCAGCTCTGCCCTCAAAAGCAAGCCCAGTTCCTGGAATCTCTATCAGTGACAGGAATATCTCATTACCGCCTCATACTGAACCCTGTACTGAACCCTGCCCGTGAGCGCGGACTGCAGGAAGCAGAACGTGCGAGATTACACTTGACCTCCCGACAGTTCTGCAGAGTGGGGAACACAGTCACTTGCCCGAGGCCACACTACCATTAAAAGGTGAAAGTCCACCTCCAAACCCAGGCCTGCATGACTCACGCCTTCCCCTTCTACCTTAAGGAGGCATAAATGCAAATGAACTCGGGCACCATCATGTCACCAAGTACAGTGAGCGCTCGCTTCAGCACGGAGGCTAAATAACCAAACCCAAGCCATTCTTTCGCATGACGCCTTAAAGAGGATGTAGTGAAATGTTTTTCCTTCATGTCAAACAACCCAATTATACTGTAAAAAAAACACACATTACATCCAACCCCCCGCTCTTTCTATAAACACTGATGGGTGCTTGGTGAAGTGTTCAGGGCACAGTCATCATGTGCTGTCTACACTGTCACACCACCTGAAAGCGCCAGTGACTGCTTCTGTCCTCCAACCAAGCAAATATCAGAGCCACTGAGGCAGAACGGCTCCACCTAAAACGTGCCTCAGCTGATGTGGTATCGAGTTCTGCCCGGAGCGCTAACTGGGCCACACGCTCTGTGCTGGAAGCTATAACTGCATTCCCGTACAGGGCTCTCTGTTCACTTGCATCATAAACCCTAGACCCTTACTCAAGGATTTTCAGAGCCCTCTCTGCCTCCACAGATTAACCTTCACCGGGTACTCCAAAATCAAGCATTTTAAATTAATCCTAATCTTAATGGTTTGTTAAGGTACTCTCTATGTGAAGGCCTGAATATACTCAAATTCCTTTAATAATGAGTTTACATGAAAGTAATTTTTCTACTAATTCCCAAAAGGAAAATATACATGTGTGTGTGTATTACACACACACACACACACACTTCACAAAAACCAACACACAGCACCAAGTCTCATTTTGGAGAACAAGATTTGCTGGCTATTTTTACCATACTATTTCCTAATGACTTGTATCTGTCTCTAAGGACCAGACTATGAGCCCTGGAAGGTCCATATTTGTAGAACTCCGGGCAACAGGCACAGTACACACTCCAATTGCTTGATGAGTAAATGAACGAACAAATGAAGGAACGAACGAATGCACACCTGCGAGCCCTAGCTGTATGTTCACCATCTCACGTTAGCTTAGATCAAAACAAAACATGCTCTAGCTTCCCTAAAGAGAAATGCTACCTCATTCTCTAATCCATACACTCCTGCAAAATATAGCATATCTTCGACTTTCCATCGAACTAGATCTCCAAAGTATTTTAAGTGAATTAATCTGCATGACATATAGAAAGCAGATGCTTTTTTAAAAATCATGATAATAGTTCCTTCTCTGATTTAGTCACATTTCCCATCTGACTTCCTATACCAACTGTGATTGTAATCTATGAACAAAAATGTGCTTTATGAAAATTTTTTCAAGGCTAGCTACAGCAAACCATTCCTGTTCTTGGAACCTGAAGTACAAACTTTTGTTAATCCATATGCCTTCTCTCCATAAATACTTAAAGCCATTATTCAGATTAGGCCAAAATAAAGCAAGCACACAAGACTGCTTATGCATCCTTTTCGAGAAAAAAAAAAAAATATTCTAAATCACTGGGCCTTGGTTACATCCAGGGAGGAGCTAATGTTCCCCAAGGTCTCACACCTAATGGTCTGAACATATGAACGGGTCTCACCTGACCATCTTCACACGATCATAAGCTGCTTCCCCAATATCATATGCCCTAGAGAAGGCAATTTTCATCCTCAAAGAAGGTAGGAAAAGAAAGAAAAGTTGGAGCAGAAAAGGAAACAGCAAAAAAGTGATCATATGGTGATCAGCTGGATTCCTGCCCTGGCCTTACAAGGAGCCACAGGCCTCTGGGTCACCTCCTTCCTACAATGATCTGGCCACCAACTTATCTGCCCAAAGTTCTTCAGCAAGAAGGCTTGGAGGACAGAAGCAACACTCTGTTCCAACACAAGATACTCATTCCAGGCCAGGCTGGAGGCACAACAAGCCCCCATTCCGGCCAGGCCGGACCGAGCTGCCGCAGAGCTGAGACGATTCCCGGTCTGCAGTGTTAATTTCCCAGAGGCTGATCCTCCCCGAAGGAAAGGCTCATAGAAGCAGAGACCCAGAGGTCACTGCAGAACCTTAGTGTACTGATTAAGAAAACATCTAACTACCCCAACGTGCCGGCTTGGGCTAGGCGTCTGCAGAGTCAGCTGAGTCCCAGCAAGGGGACTGAACCTGCGTCTCCCCCCGGTCCAGGCCAGATTCGATTCCACCTGCAAACCACCACAGTCTGCTCTCCTCAAGATCGCTGCCCACACAGAACACTTGCCATCACTGTCTGGCCAAAACATCAGGTTTCATTCCAGCACACAGCACGGACCTTTCACCACTTCTCAAACAAGAAACACACACTGAAAGCCTGTACCTTCATCTTCTGCTTTCATATGAGGAAACTAGAGCCAACTTGCCCAGAAGTACAGAGCTAAAAAAGAGTAGAATCTGGTTTGAAATTCACATGTGTCCATCCAATCACACAAAGTTTTTAATCTAACATGCTCCCCTAAAAAATGAACTTATTTGGACCCTAACACATGCAACCAGAGAACCCTCTGCCCTCTTTTTTGTCTGTTGAATGCATCTGTTCAGGCCCAGATCAAAATTTCATTCCTTTCTCTTCTCCTCCCTTTCCTTGACTTAGCATAGTGTCTGGCATAAAATAGGTGTTCAGTCCATGTGGCTGAGTTTGAAATATCCATGTCCACCATAGGAAAATCACAGTACTTTTTCTTTCCTTTTCCTTTTTTTTTTTTTTTTTTTTTTGCTGAGGCATGAGCATGTATTTCAATCAATCAGTTTCATTTTCACAGGTGTACATATATACTCAACTCGGACTATGTGTCCGGAACTCAAAGAACTCATAACCGTAACCGCAGCTTAGCATATAAAGTGGCAACAGGGTGATGGCTTCCCAGAAAATCTTCCACTAAAAATTATCAGGAAAAGAATTAAAGCTTTACATGCCTATCAGGTCAACCAAAATTCTGCAAAAGCGTTGCTTAATATAGATAAAATATCTTCCTGAACCTAAGCTGAATTAGGAAGGAAAATGGTTGTTCTAATAAATATATGAGCTAATAATATTTAGTTGGGAATTTATTTTTGTTCTCATCTTGGTATTCAGGTAAGTCTGTGAAGACCCGCTCTGAAAATCCTGTCTACATCTTGTTTTAGGAAATGGTCTAATTTTTCATCCTGACTAAAATCCTTTCCCCTTAAACCCCCCTCAACGTAATAACTGCAAAAGAACTCAACTTGGGAACAGAAGATCTGAATTCAAAATCCAGCCCTGCTTCTCAGCAGCTGTGTGGTCTTGGGAAAGTCACTACAGAAATAAGGATGCTGCCTACTGAAAAGCTTTTGTACCAGTCAGATGGATCTAAACACTTGAGGCATCAGTGGTGCTCAGTTAATGTCAGGTGAAAGGAAATTTACTTCTCTTACCTCCAAAAAGCAGGACCTCAATTTCCTCATTTGTAAAGTGAAGGAAATGGCACCCACGCCTTTGGGTCACTCACTGTGGGAACTCAGAGGTCCTATGGTCTGGCATACAACGAAACCTACAGAAGGGTTTGCTGTCTCCCACACAAACATATGGCTTTGCTCTACCCCAAATAAAATGAAATTGTAAAAAGGTTAGCAGAGTTACACTTAAACAGATGAGACCCTACTGGAATGACTATGTGGCGTAACTGCTGTCAAGAACTCTTGAGTGTACTAGGAAATTACGAAGTGCAGAAGAGCTAATCCTCCAATCCCAATATGCTGACACAAAATCCGTGCTTACCCTACACAGAAGGCTTCCATACTGAAGGGTAGTCACAGCATTAAAAATGTAATGTAATTCACCACATTAACAAGCTAAAAAAGGAAAACCATATGGTCATTTCAATCGATGCAGAAAAAGCATCTGACAAAATTAAACAGTCATTCTCGAGGGAAACTCTCAGCACACTAGAAATAGCGGAGAACCCGACGAAGGGGTTATACAAAAGGCCTGCAGCTACTGCCACACGCACCAGTGAAAGGCTGAATGCTCTCCCCTTCGGATCAGGAACCGGACCGGGATGCCCGCTCTCTCCACAACCACCCAACACTGTACTCCCAGAGGCCTGGAGTGTGCAATGAAGCCGGAGCAGTAAGTGAAGGCAAACAGATTGGAGGGGAAGAGGTACAACTTGGTATTCGCAGATGACGTGACGATCTATGTAGAAAATGGTAAGGAATCTACCAAAAAAAAAAAAGCTACTAGAGCCACCAACTAATAAGCTCAAAGCAGAAGAGCACCTCTGAGGGTGATGGGAGTGTTTCACATTGTAATTGTGGTAGTGATCACATGACTGTACACTTGTCAGAGCTCACCAAATTGTACCCTTAAAATCAGCTAAGTTCTAGGGGCACCTGGGTGGCTCAGCTGGTTGGGCGATCAACTGTTGGTTTCAGCCTGGGTCATGATCTTCGAGTTGTGAGATCAAGCCCTGAGTCAGGCTCCATGCTCAGCGTGGCATCTGCCTGGGATTCTCTCCCTCTTCCTCTCTCTCCTCTCTGCCCCTCGGTGTGCGCACTCTCTCTCAAGTAAATAATTTTTTTTTGATCAGTAAGTTTTATTATATGTACATTGCACCACAATGACGGTGACCCAAACAGGAAACAATACTTGAGAACTCCTGGCTCACAGGCTATAGCCCTGCACACCCGCCTCCCCCACCCCACACACGACACCATACTTATATCTGAAATACTTGAAGTTTTGTGGTTTCCCATCTGGAGGGGAAATTTCTGACTTATAAATCAGAAAACCCCGGAGAAAGAAACTCAAAGTAATATAGAAATGAAAGCAGGGGCACCTGGGTGGCTCAGTGGGTTAAAGCCTCTGCCTTCGGCTCAGGTCATGATCCCAGGGTCCTGGGATCAAGCCCTGCATCGGGCTCTCTGCTCAGCGGGGAGCCTGCTTCCTCCTCTCTCTCTGCCTGCCTCTCTGCCTACTTGTGATCTCTATCAAATAAATAAATAAAATCTTAAAAAAAAAAAAAAAAGAAAGAAATGAAAGCAGCTGTGCACCTGAGGTCAGATGAAGTGATCAGGGTTCTACACATTCTGGTAAGACAAAGTTCTGTGAAGTAGACACGTCAGCTGCCACGAAGGCTGAGTACAAAGACATTTGTTTATAAAACCCTAGAATGTGAGAACTGAAACCAAGGCTCCTCTGTCTCTCTGGTGTCACAGATGAGAAAACTGAGCCTCCCGGAAGAAGCAGTGACTTGCCCAAGAACACATAAGTTTCTACCAAAGCCTAGAAGGATAACATCTAAGCGTTTCAGTTTAAGGCAGAACCTTAATTAAGAAATAAATTAGAATTCAGCACACCCTCAGAAGAAAATAAACACCTTTTATCTGATGCAGGAAAGAAAAGCAACAGAAAAAAGAATTTTTAACTGTGCTGGAAATAAATTATAGTTCAAATTTCAAAGGCAGGGCATTTTTTCTTTAAAAAAGTAAAATGCATCATGTGTAGCTCATACACACACACACCCCCCACACACATATGCACACGCAATAATGGGGTAATAGGTTGCATTTTATTTTTTTTTAAGTCTATCAATCTTTTAATTTCCCTTTAAGTCTCAAGTGGAACATTTCCTACTTTCATATATACTGAATTAAGATTTTTCAATACAGATAATTATAAAAGCAAATTAAAATCAAGCTCTTTGTAGGAGTACTTAGGTAATTTTAATTTTATTAATCTTTATATCATAAAAGTAAAGTATCAAAAGACATCCCAAAAGGAGGTCGTCTGGCATTCTGCACAGTGCAAGGTTAAAGGGTGTAAAAAATAACACGGGGAGAGATGAGAACACGTCAGGAGTCCAAGATCAGCATTTTAATGCAACTCTCTGGAGATCTCCATTGACTTACACATCCAAGTGCCCTGAAATCTCGATCTTTTCTTCATGGCACTTGATTAAACTTCAGCTTATGAAAATTTCTAAATCATCATCATCCTGTCCAACTTAAAAGACACCTGGGCCCGGCAAGACCCTCCCTCTTCTCACCGGGACACCGAGGCCCAAGAGGAGCAAGGTGTGGAGGGCTGCCCCCTGCACCCGCCAAGCCCCCAGTTCCTTGGCAATGGTCTAGCCCCGAGGCTCTGGGAGCAGCACCAGTGACACCTAGGCCGAGCACTGCCGCAGGCTGAGCAGCACCCCTGCCTCTCCTCAGCCCTTCCCCTGTGCCCCACCCCCCGGGGTCACACACTTCCCTGGAGCTCGCCACGAGTCCCCGGGAGGCCAAACTGCCCAGGCTGGGCTGCTCTGTTCGAGCCCACTCCGGCTGCCCCACCACGGTTCATGGGACGGCCTTGCCAGGCTCATCCTCTAGCAAAGATCTCCAGGTCCCCCTCAGGATTCGAGTCTCTGGCAAAACAGCCTCCCCAGCATCTTCACTCTTCCCAGCACCCTGCCCCCAGGCCAGCCTCCCTGGGCAGCGGCCAGCCTGTCCCGCACCAGCACCCGCTCCCCGTCTAAAGCACGGCTGAGCCTCACTGTGCAGCCCTTTCCACCGCTCGAGCCCTCCCTCTGATTTTTCTATTATTTCCCTCCCTGATGTATCAAGCTTTCCAATCAGCCTGCCAAAAGGCCTCGGGCTATACAAAAGAGAGCCACTGCGCAGTGATTTAAAACATCCGGCCTCTGTTACAATGAGCAAGGCCTATCATAAAAACTGAAATACCAGCAAGCTATGGTAAAATCAGACCATCCAAAGGAAAGAGCCAACAGAGTGCACCGCATGTGCTCTGTCAGCCCTGAGAGGCAAGGCTGCCTTCGGTGCTTCTTATAATAAGGCTCTGACAGCAACTCCGACCAGGGGAGCAGAGATACACCCTGTCAAGGCCACCCTGGCTCACACGAAGACAGGCCATCTGCTTGGTTCAAAAGGTCATCTAACTCCATCAGGTTCAAAACTCCAGGCCCCATCTCTAATTTGATTAACTCCATCATTAGGCACTCTGCAGCCACACACAGATCCCTGCCTACGACACAAGAGGGAGAATTCCAGCTGGCACAGTCCAGGTCAAGGCAGTGAAACGGTGCACCTGCAGAAACTCGACTCACTGGGGGAAGTGAGGCAGGTGGGGGCAGTGGGTGTTCCCGGGGGGAAGCAGAGGAGCAGCTCCCCCTGCCTCCCCCCCAACCCCGCCATTCATCATCAGGAACACACTTCGCACCACTGCGAAATTCCTCTCTCAACACTTCCCCAAACAGGATGTGTCCGATCAGTGAGTCATGAAAAATCGGGTATTTCTAAAAATCCTCTGGAAGGAAGGTGTGGGAGAAAATTTCTAAAGGGAGAGAACAAAAAGACAATAAGCAAAGCTAATGAAGCATTCAAAAGGCCGGAAGTGGGGTGGCGGGCCCTCTGTGACCTGACCCCACGGTGGCTGCCTGGCCTTTCATTTCACTCCCCCCACATTCCCCCACCCCCCCACCCCCTACCCCCGCTCAACTCAAGAGTGCCGCCCACTGCACCCCAGAACAAATCCATCTTCCTGCACCTTGTCACACCCACCCAGCTTGTCAAACCCTGGCTTTTTAACCCATTAGAGCCCCAGCTTCTGGATCTATCCAGTGCCTATCCTCCCCTCCCCGTAGGCACCCTAGTGCCCCCAGAAGTAATCTCTGTTATCCGTGCTCCGTAAGGACACTTGGCACATGTCGCCTTGTGCCAGAATCTGCACCCCATCTCACCTCCCTGCACTAGACCACAGCAGCAGCGCCAGCAGCCGTGAGTCCTCTCCACGGGACAAGCTCGGGCGAAGTGTCCTACGTGACTCTTCTCATTTAATTCCTACACCAATCCTGCACCCAGGCAGCATTATTATCGGCTCTCCCGGTTTACGGATTTAGGAGGCTCAAGCTAGAAAGCTGAGAGGCAGAGAGGGAGTATCGTGGTGAAAGCAGGAACTCTGGAGCGCAAGGGCCGGGGCTGAAGCTGGCTTCACTCTGCCCCGCTCCGCCGTCCTGGGCAGCTACTTCGCCTCTGTGTCCCGGTTTCCTCTTCTTTGAACACAGATGACACCTGTACATGACCACAAGGTGGTCAGAGGGATTAAATACATCTAACTTTCGTGAAGCTCTTAGTGCTTGGCACTAGTAAGTGTTACATGTTTGTTAAATGAGAGTGAATGAGCCTCCCCACCCAAGGTCACGCCAGTATGAACCTGCTGAAGTCAGTGTTGGAGTCCAGACCCCGCTGGCTTCAGCACAGATGCTCTCATCACCGCCGGGAGCTCCTCCCGGGACCCGCCATTCCTCCCGCATCCCTGAACTCCTGCAAAGCACTCTGGTCCCAGGTCACCACGCAAGTTTTACAAGCGTTACTGAAGAGTGAAATGTGAAGAATTTATAAAAAGCTGTCTCTGAAAAGAGATCAGAAACACCGAAGAACTACAAGGACCTGCAAAAGAAACACCTTTGAGAAGCATAAAAGCCTCTCACCAAGGGGACCTTAGAACCTGGACATCCGTCCTGACTACGCTTGTTGTAGAGACCCTGACATTGAGAAATATGACAGTACTACAAATGGGAAGGCAGGGTGACAGGGCAGGAGGTCACCAGGGCTTCTCAACGCCTTCACTATCTGAGAGACTCTTCCACGCCCCAACACAACACCTGCTTCCCCTGTAACTGTAACTGTCACGTGGGCATCGATCACCGTCACCGAAGCAACCCCGGGGATTAATCTCCCAGCATCACGGACCATAACTAGATGACTCACACAGTTTCAAGCCCCGTCTCTGAAGCACTCAGCTGGGGAGCTACTTTGGTCCCACTAGTAAAAAAAAATAAAATAAAATAAGGAGCACAGACTGGCAGCATTGTCCCTTCATAAAGAGCAGCGATCTAGAACTAACCTAGAACTACACAGGTGATCCTCGGAGCCTGCTGGAACAGAACAGACAGTGGCTGCGCCGCATCTCACTCTCGAGCTCCTTCCTGCAGAGCGTTAAGGCAATCTCACCCCTTCTTCATGGGTCACCACTCTAATTCCCAAGGGCCTGACCCATTCAAACATGTTCTCACTTTTTTGGGGGGATCTATACTCACGAATTCAGCTTTCCAGCACTACCGTCTAAGAATCCAAGTCTCTTCCCTTTGGCCAAAGAAACCAGATTTCTAGGGACCGGCAATACTGCTGTTTCTGGAACACCATGGGTCACTCCCTGTGATCTAAGCTGCACCTGCTGGCCAGTTTTATTCATTCAACAAACTTCTATTATGCATCAAGCATGATCTAGGTCCCGGGAATGCATCATTAAATAAAAGAGTCAAAACTACCTGCCCTCATGAAGCTTACGATCTAATGTGGAGGAGGGGAGGAGACAGATATTACCAGTGTAATGAGTAAAGAACTTACTAGGTTAAGAGGTGGTAAATGCTGTGGGAGGGAAGGGAGGAGAGTCAGGCAACTGGTGTAAACCACGAGCAGTGCCTCTTGAGAAGGTGATGTTTCAAAGAGGGAAAAGGAGTGAGCCACGTGGAGCACCTGGCAGGAAAGAAGACAGCTCTGGACAGAAGAGCAGCCAGAGCAAAGGTCCTGAAGAAGAAGCACGCTGACGCGTGTGCAGAGCAGCCAGGAGGCGGCCATGGCTGGAGCAGAGGAGGGCAGAGGCGACGAGGCACAGTGCTTCATCACAGGGCTGAGGGTGCTGAGGAGAACGAGGGTGGCACTGACAGAACGCCAGCCGCCCTACCTCAGCGAGTGTTTCCCAAGTGCAGGCCGTCAGATGAGTAAGCCAGGTCTCTGCGCTCAGCGAGGTCACAGTCCTAGAGGCAGGTGTGGTGTGACCATTCGAGCGCGGACCGCCAGCCCCAACGGGCGCCACAGAGGCGGTGCAAAGCCGGGAGAAGGACCTAGCACAGCCTCCAAAGATGCACCTCGAGAGGAAGAGGAAGTGGCTCTGCCGGCTGAGATAACGTTCACGAAAAGACAGGGATGCAGGGCGGGGTGGTGCATGGAGTGTGGCTGCTGGGAGAATGGGGATGGGCTGGAGAGGCTGGGGCCAGAGTCTGGTCATGAGCCAAAAAACCGAGGGAGTCACAGTGAGCTTTAAGCTCCAAAGTTAAAGCCCACGTCTGTTTTAGGATGAGCTCTGTGACTGCAGCCGGTGGCGAGGCCGGAGGAGAGGTGAGCTGAGAAGCAACCAGTGCCCGCTACAGCCGAGGGAATGGAGAAGAGTCAGAGCAGGAGAGGTGAGAGGACTACTAACCACTCGGAGGCAAGCCGTGTGGCTTCACGGAGCACTTTCCAAATGGAACACCGGTCCAGATCCCACCGGGCGGTGCGCGGCCCCTGACTCCCTTGCAGGAAAAGGCAAGGTTGCCAGAAGACCCCTCCCCCTCCCCACCCCTCCCCACCCCAGCGACGGCCGAGATGTTACGATGGCAAAATGCTAAAGTGCAGGAAGTCTCCAAAAAGCACTGCAGGAGGGGTCACATCCAGCAACACCAGAGGACCAGCCAGCCGGCCAGGCCTCCTGCTTCAGGGGCGTCCATGAGCAAGAACAGAGCCCTCAGACAGGCAGGGGCGACAAAAGCCAGGTAGGGGTGGGCAGTGAGGGCAGGCATCCTCCATACAAGCTGGGCAGGCAGTCAGATGTCTGAACATGGGTACCAGGCAGAGCCCAGGCCTCCAGACCGAGACGGCTTTGTCATGCAAGTAAAAACCATTTATCGGCATTTGTCAAGCAAGTGGCAGGCCTAGGTCATGACATCATAAAGCCCAGGCTACCACCACCACACGAGACCCCACTAAAACCGGGGGTGCAGACCTAGACATGACTTCATCGAAGTCCCCTAACAAGTCCCTCTGGACTGAGGTCGGAGGAAAGCTGAGCAAGGGAAAGCTGGAGCGCAGAACAAGATGCAGAGCCTCCGGCCCAGGCAGGAGTCCGAGGGAGACTGTCAGCGGCTCCCAGGAGGGAACAAGTCTGGCCGGAGAGCTGGGAGGGGCAGAAGCATGCAGGAACCCCCTCCCAGCAGCCAGAGACGGCACCGCCGATCCTGTTGGCAGGAAGGGGAAATGCTCTTGCCCACGCTGGTATATGACAAAGGAGGAAGGAAGTGGCACAGGGAAAGTGACCAACATATAACCACAGACCAAGTCGAGCCAGGCAGTGATCTCCCCTCTACAACTGGGCAGGTTTTCGTGCTGCCAGGAGACAAGAAGCTGGGAGGCCAAGGACCTCCCTCACACTCCACAACCCCCCGGTCCATGAAACCCTGCGGCCCCGTGCTCATGGCACTATCAACCAGGCCCCGCACCTGGCCCTCGTGTCTGCCACAGACGCCGCTGCCACCTTGACCTCTGTCCTCCCAGCGACCCACACAGCTCCTGTCTGATCTGACAGAGTAGGGCTGCTCCAGGGATCGGAAAATGCAGATGTTTGCCTAACCAGCTCCCCTCTGCTTTCCCCAGCCCTGCCCTTGCTCCCCGCCGCGAAGGAAAACTAGAAACATCCTTTTCACCGAGTGCTGGGGAGACACAGCCTCCTTACCAAGCGGCTCAGGAGATGCAAGCACTGTACTTGGCAGCCTGGCGCTCCGTGGAACCCGGGTCCACGTGCAGAGGCTGACCTCCACGCCTCCACGCCTCCACCCCTCCACCCTCCCACCCCTCCTCTTCAGGAGGCTGCGTCCACCCGGGGAAAGCTGCCCACAGTCTGATCACAGGAATGTGCTCTGGGGGGCCAGTCATGGCACAGGTTTTCTGGCCGGTTCCACAGACTTCCCAGGCCCCGGACTCAGCCCGAGGGGGGGGCTGTAAGACTCCTCCATGGTAAACCTGCACACCTGGGGCCGGGCGGATCCCAGCACACAGCGGCTCATCTGTCCTGTGTCGCCAGGTTCTGCACAAGGCCCTGGGCAAGCAAGCCCGTTCACTCCCGCACGTTGTTATGAGCAACTTGATGTTGCCATAGCAACCGCCTTGGTCTCTTGCCACATTTATCAAACCACATCCTAATTGTTTGTTTACGCATCTGTTTACACCCCGAAACTGTCAACTCCTAGAAATCCAGGACGCTCTCTTTATTCACGTTAGGAAGGGCCCCAGTGCCTGGACAGGATAGGCAGAGCTCCAATGAATGATGTGAAATAAGCAAACACGAAAACCTCTTCTTGCAAAATCATGAAGCTATTCCCAACCAACGCCTTCCTTTCCTCTTTGAGCTGGGTGAGGACCTCTCCTCACTCCACACACACGTCTCCACCCCAGCCCACAGGGACCAAAGGCCCCAACACCTCCCCTGCCCAGATGGAGAGGTGAACACAGTGCGCACAGGCCTCTGCAGCTGAGCCCTGCACTTTCTTTCTTTCTTTTTTTTTTTTTAAAGATTTTATTCATTTATTTGAGAGAGAGAGAGAGAGAGAGAGAGCCCGCGCGCGCGCCCGCCCAGGAGCATGGGGCAGGGAGGGATGAGGAGCAGAGGGAGAGGGACAAAGCAGACTCTGTGCTGAGCGCGGAGCCTGACGCGGGGCTCCATCTCACGACCCTGAGACCATGACCTGAGCAGAAATCAAGAGTCAGACGCTCAACCGACTGAGCCACCCAGGCGCCCTGGCCCTGCACTTTCTTACCTTTCTCCAGGCAACTCTCTTGCCCGCCCAGGCTCAAGTACTTTGTCCCTTCCAGGAGGCTCTCTCCTCTCTCTCTGTTATCATTTGTCTGCCACTGACTCCACAGATCTCCTCGTGGCGTTTGTAGGCGCCAGGCCTCGTTCCAGGCTACCTCACACCTGCTTGCGCTTCCAGATCCAGTAAAGGTCCAGGCTCTCACAGGAAGCAGTGCTAACCACAGCAGTCCCACCCTCCTCTCCAGACACAGGCTGCCCTCTCCCGCCAGGCTAGCAGCACACGCGGGAGGGCGCGCACATCTCTGACCTGACCTCCCGCACAGCGGCCCCAGCTCCCAGCTCAGCCCCGGCTAGAGACAGCATTCAGGCTGGGTATCAACAGACGGGGAGACTCCTCCGTCGAGGCCCAGGGAAGTTCAGAAGGTGAAGACAACAGAGGTGGAGCTAACACCCCTGTTATTGCCACTGAGTGACACATTCCCACACCAGGAACAGTCATGGCCCTTAGCAGAGAGCTGGGGACCACTCCCTCCAGGAGACGCCCAAATCTTCCACCTCTGATGCCTCTGGAAATGTCACAGAAAATCATCAGGAAACAGGACTATCGATGGACTTCAAGATTGTGGCAATAAAACAAAAATTTTAGTTACAGAGCACTATTCAGGAAGAGTACCACTCACAGTGTCTTTGTCAACAGAGCAGCATAAATTTACATATATTAGGTACCAAGAGACATAATTTGCATGTGGGTGTGCCGGCTCACATACACATTCTGTTGTCCCTTGGGATTCTGAGACATTCAGTGTTCAAACGCACCAAAGGTTTTTTGCCTATGTGACAGCCAGCTGGAACGATGGAAAGAGACCAGTCACTTGTCATTCACAGATGAACTCTGCTCAGGAGGAAGGGCACCATTTACTTTGTCCAACATAACAAAAATACATCATCGGCCTCCAAATGGGCTCATTTCTCCAGCAGCCACCCAATCACCTTTCTCCAAAGAAAGAGATCTAAAACATCAAAACAAAGCAATCGAAAGGAGTGAGAAAATCATAAAAATAGGGATTACAGACTCAAAGACTGGGTACCACTCAGCTACCACCTCGAATCTCCTTCTCTTCTTAAGGATAACCAAGTGAGTGGGAGGGATGTAAAAAAGGGAACATGCGACATAACCAGAATACTGTGACACACGACAGAAACATTTTTAACACTAAAGAAAGATAAGATTCTCTCAAAAGGATATTTCATTCCAATGATAAATAATTCAAGAGTGATGGCTTCTCATGGTTATATGGTCAGAGAGTACCTCCTGTCACAGACATGACAGAAATGATGCTTACACTCAAATACGGGAGCTCTTAAAAACATTTTAATTTAAAGATTCCCCCCACTGCATTTAAATTATAATTACACCTACACTCACAATGTTATCTGAGCTTTCCTTTCCAATCCTGCTATTATCTACTTATTATGAATAAACAGTACCTTTTCCTGGAACAGCTAATACCACTAGTATTAATAGTAACGGCTACTATTAGCTCTTCTCTGATGTGCAAATATTTCTAAATTATCTGTCCTCTCTAGTCATTTCTACAGATAGCAACGTGTAACAAACAATGCACATACAACACTTGTAATCTCTTTTATTATTTTTTTAACTTTAATTCGAGTAGCCAACATACAGTACATCATTAGTTTTTGATATAATGTTCCAAGATATATTAGAGACTGGCCAACGAGGTTTCTAAGTGTATAAAATCTGTGCCTGTGCACCTGTACTCCTCAATGTTATACCCACACGTATTCTTTTTAACTCAATAAAATGGTTAGTGAGCAGCTCTCAGCTGCTCAGATGGTTCTGGGTAACAGAGCGATCATTCATTGGGCAAGAGCTATAAATCCTTGTTCAAGTCTCACGACTACCCCCCAAACTAAATATCTTATTTTACGAAGCCATTAAATCTCTGGGAGGCTGTTTGCTCAGCTACAAAATGGGCATAAGACTCATCCCGCCCAACCTGTGTTTCGAAAAAAATTAAGTATAAATAAAAATAAGAACCTTACTTAAAAAAAAAAAAAAAGCGCTCCTGCTCTCAGGAGTTCGCAGTTTGGTTTCAGGAAACAAGAACACAAACGCAGGAAACAGGCCCACAGTGCGAATGGTGCGCTCGCTTCGTAAGAGATTAATCATCCAAAGACATTCAGGGAGGGCCTCGGTGCCCAGCACTGAAGGGCACGGGGCACAGGACACCAACGCCGTCCTCCCACCGCACACACGCCCTCATAACGAAGGGCTAAAGGTGCAGCAGAAGCGAGGTGTCCTCAGGCTGTAGGACGGGGAGCTAACGGAGGCTGTAGTGATGAATGGAAACTTCTTAAGCACAGCAGAGCAGGAGAAAGACTGAGAAGGTAGATGGGTAGGATTATAGAGCCACACAGGGGAAGAAATCCTCTGCCATCTAATAGTTCCCCAGGCACACGACTCTCGAGCAACCCACCTTGGTTTGCACACTGAACTCCCCATCCTCACCCCTCTGGGCTGGGCTCCACTGACAATCACCCTGCCCCAGCCACCCTCCACGCCTCCATCAGGCCAGGTGGAAGGGACCAGCTCCGAGACCAAGGGGTGCTCGGCCTGCAGTCTCTCTCTAGACCTCAGGCACTGCTCGTGCCTGGAGTGAGAGCTGGCGAGGCGGCATCCGGACAGAGAGCACATGCAGGAAAGCTATGCACAAGCAAGGAAACAGCCCGGTCTCTAGACGGCTGACATTCGAGTGGTGGGTGACAGACTTCTCTGCGTTTTTTTCCAGGCTGCCTGTGCCTGTTCCTTGAGTGCTCCCTGCCACTCAGACATGCCCCCAAGGCTAACAGCCCAGTATGAAGCCAGAGAAGTGATCCAGGATGATCCCTCCTGGAGCACCAGGGAGGACCTGGCAGAGGCCAGGGTTCACAACGTCTGTGGCTCAGCTTCCTGCACCCACCGGCCTGTCACTAATGCCTGCAACAGGTGGCAGGACGCCAAGGAACGAGGCAAAAGGTATTTTGAGGGGGAAAAAGCTCCAGAGGGGCAGCAGGCAGACCTGTGAGTCCTGCCTGGCCTAAGGGAGGTGCCCCTGCTCTCTTCATACACATGTTGGTGATTACTAAGCATACATGACCGTAGGTACATAACGTGCCTTAGGTAAAATAAGTAAGTACTGAATGAATAAACTCATGGTTGATCTTTTATTGGTAAGCGGTCAGTTCCTTAAAGGTAGAGACAAGATTGTATCTCTAATATTTTTAGCATAATGTTCATTTCTCACATATGGCATTATAGCTACGTATGTGATACACTGCCAGAGATCAGACACTCAACCTGAGTCCCTACTACGTGCAAGGCACTGGGGGTACCACGTGCTCTCAAATACGTGCATGCATGAAACACACCCCGCCTTCAAGGTGCTGGCCTGCTGTCACCTCCCCCCATGGCTTTCCCTCCTCCTCTCCCTGGAACAATCCTTCTTTCGCCTCCCCTCTAGCTCACGAGAACCCTGAAGGTGTGAACTCTGTGGAGCCCAGACCCTGGTACAGAGCAGGTGATCTACGTATTCAATGAAGGAAAGATGAGAGCCCAGACCACCAATCACAAACCGACCGACTCTAGGACATGGCCGAAAGCCCGAAGACAGGTCTGACGAACGGGCAGCCGCCGTTTCATTCCCTTGCAGCACGCCCCCCCTTCCACCGCATTCCTGCTGCCCTACTTCAGACCCCAATAACCACCTCCTTGGACAGTGGCCATTGCTTCCGTACTGGGCCCCTGCCTTGGGTCCTACTCAGCCTCCGACCCCATGCCAGACCATTCTTCCTGAAGCCCAGCTCTGCTCAGTTCACTCCCCTACTCAAAAGCCTTCTCCCTGCAACCGTGGACGGAAAAGACTGCTTCCACAGGGAGCAAGTTCCAGGTCACCGCAGCAAGCAGAGATGTTTAAAGCGGGGGCTCCCGGGACACGTGGGCCGCTAGACTAAGCAACTCTAAAGCTCACTATACCCACATTCGGCGCAGGCTGGCAAAGACTCTGTTCTCATAGTCAGCACTCTCACGCAGAGGTGGGAAAACTTTCTCTATGAAGAGCCAGACAGTAAATATTTTAGGCCTTATGGGCACATATACAGTCTCTGTGGCACACTCTTTAGATTTTTGGGTTTTTATAACTCATTTTAACCTATAAACACTATATTTAGCTTATATTTTCTTTTTGCATACAAAAACAAGCTGTGGGCTATAATATGCCAACCTCTGCCTTGACCAGAGAGGGGCAGCTCCAAGTACCCTAAACCCAAACTACAGTGCTGTAACTTCCACAACACCTCAAGCTACGCCTTCCTGTGTCCTCCTTTGACGAGATTCTTGCTCCAGAAGCGTGTCAGCACTGAGGAGGGTAGCAAGGCCACCCCCAGCATACACGGAGCACCCACATTTGCTTGGGCCACCACACTCCACACATGCAGAACACTTTAGGCTCTGGCACCTGAGACATCCCAGGTCTGTGTCATGGATGGATGGATGGACGGACAGACGGACTGATCAACCGATGGATCAAAACACGGATCGAAGGACAGACGGACAGAGGAATGGACAGATGGACAAAAAGGGACCAACAAAGTGAGTCAGAGAGTAATTACTTTAAGAATTCAGAGAAGAAAGAGGTCCTGATGGACCGGGGATGTGAGGGAAGGGTTTACAGAAGAAAAGACATGATTAATGTATTTTTCAACAAAGAAATTAGATATTAATTAGGATGCTTTTTAGAGCAGAGATCTTGATAACTCTGAAAAAGATGTTCCTGTTTCAAAGGATGACATGACAATCTTGATTTGGCAAGTAAAAAGAAATTTATTTCTAAACACACAGAAAACCTTCTGAAGGGAAAGACATAAAATCACAAAATCAAAACAATTACCTGCACTCTCGCGCTCTCACATTCAATAGACACTTTTGAGAACTACACGCCGGGCCCCATGTTGGCTACTGAGGATTCAAAGAGAAGTAACACTTACGCCTTATCCCAGGCACAGTCTGGCATGAAGGTCCAACATGAGCCAGTAATGGCAAGCAGGGGGATCTCCGGATCTGGAAGCTCCCTCACCCCAAAAAGGAAGTGCCAAAATACTCTGAGGTCGGACAGGAAACCACAGGGCTCATTCTCCCCCTTCTCACACTCTTGAAGAGCAGACAACTGGGGCCACTGGCTGTCCCCGCTTATGTCTGCGTGTCCCAGAAACAGATCTCTACATCAGGCTACCCACGGCCCAAACTCCATCCTGAAAACTATACCAAAGGCCTCATTTGGGCCAACACCAATGGAAGAAGGTGTTCTACACAGATTAGTTTTCTCAGGAAACTAAAGCTCATCAAAATTACACCACAAAACCCAGAAACTATTTTCATGCAAATTTTCCTCGGTGGACAGCATGCTTCCCTGCCCCCCGCAGCAGAGGGCGTCGATCTGGACTCTTCTTCGTGCTCTGCCATAGCATGGTGGGAGCCCCAGGAATTCCTGCAGCAGGAGTGGCCCCACATTCGGCAAGAGTCTAATTTTCTCTTTTCCTCCCTTCCACTGGCCTCAGCTGTTGAGCATTGGTCTCAGCTATTTCTGTTTTACTCCATGGTCTTTTCTAGAACCTTGAGGATGACATGACCTACAGAGAAACAAAATGGGGTTCCTAGCAGCTACTTTACGCTTACTTGGGGGGTCTTTTTGTTTACTTTCCAGTTACGGTCCCCAGCTTTAACTATTCAACCTAATGCTGTATTTTTCTTTGGAAAAAAGCAATAACAAAATCCTGAAACACTCATTGGCTGACACTAGTACTCCCTAATCCAACCCCAAATCGAACAGCGTCAGAACCCTGTAGCAGCTCACCTTACATCGGGGCAGAAATAAAGCCCGGAATGGGACGTGTCAGGCTCACTGGCTTCGTGCACAGACGCCTGAGGAGACACGAGGTGGTTCATAAATTAAAAGAGCAAATAAAACAGGAGCCCTTAGGAGATTTCATATTAGCTATGACTACAGCAATTTTGTCCTAAGATCAATCAAGCCTCCTTTACTTTGCTGGGACCATAAAGAAAAAAACTGTGCACTTCAAAAATTAAGTTCCTTCCACATTGCCACAGAAGATAATAAATCATTTTTTAAAACACAGAACAATAAACCCAGTTCTGGAAAATGGAAGAAGTATGGCAAGAAAGAAGGCCAACTTCAAATGTCATCAGCAAAGCAGCAGCTTACCAGTGGGTCTGGAGAGATGTAGGAAGGCAGGCCTCGGCCGGAAATCCCAAATTAAAGCTTCCCTCCTGAGTCCCCTCTGGCTAGAATATCATCTTCTAAAAAGAAAACACAAGGCGGCCCCTAGGGCCTGGAAATACAAGGAAGGAGTGAAGGTAGGAGAGAAAGCAGGGGAGAAAGAGAGGGACAGAATTTTAAGCTTCAGACACCACCTAAATTGCCGCATAAGCAACTTGGTCCCCAAGGAAGAGACAGAGACAGGAGTGTGGAGGAGGGAAGAGGAAGATGAAAAGGGTGAAGGACCGTTCTGTCTCCTTCACGACCTTTACCGTGGGCCACTCCTGCTGGCAAGCGATCCAGCAGCACCACTTCTGAATCAAAAGCCGGCGACCTGGCAAGCCACAACCAAGACAAAGAAAAGCCACAGGTTCTGACAGCCCAGCACCTCCAGCAGTAACCACACCTCATTCCTATGTGCCAAAACAGAGATTCACAAGGTGAGAAGAAAACCAGGAATCCCAACAATTACCTTCTGTCAAAAAGTAAGTGGTCTCTGCGGTGAACAAATCAAGATGATGCTTCTCGAAAGGAGCAACCCAAAAGCCACGTTAAGCAGCAGAGACAATGGGCTGTTCAGAATTTGCTGCTACAGAAACAGACAAGGCCGTCTCCTGGGCCCTGAACTTCCCAGGTGGCTGCGGAACATCCAGGCTGAATGAGGCAAATACCAGAAACCCACTAACCAGCCCAACTTTACTTTGCAACCAGAGACCAAGCAGACCAGTCTTCCAATTTCCTTAGTATATTCGGAGCCCAGATGAGAAGGAGCAAAACAAATTAAACGGAAGGAATTTTGGCTGTACATACAAAATGTTTTCTTAATTCTAAAGTCAGTCATCCCACAAAGTAATCAAGTCCCTATTCTGCACAACCCACTGGGCATTTAAAGATGATTAGGAAGCGATCCAGCAACTACACAATACAAAGACATGAAAGACACCCAGATTGTTAAAGAAGAAATAAAACTATCTCTATTAGCAAATGACATTATCTTAAATATAGACAATCCTAAGGAGCGCACGCACGCACACATGCACACACCTCTATGAGAAGTAATGAACGGATTCGTCGAGATTGCGGGATATAATATATATAAAAGTTTATTATATAACTATGCATTAATACATAATCCAGAAAGGAAATTAAGAAAACAATTCCATTTATAATAGCATCAAATAAATAAAACACTTAGGAATAAATCTAACAAAAGAAGTGTAAGACCTGTACACGAAAACTGCAAAACATCATTAAAAGAAATTAAAGGCTTGGGGCGCCTGGGTGGCTCAGTGGGTTAAAGGCTCTGCCTTCAGCTTAAGTCATGAACTCAGGGTCCTGGGATCAAGCTCCGCATGGGGCTCTCTGCTCAGCAGGGAGCCTGCTTCCCTCCCTCTCTCTCTGCCTGCCTGTCTACCTACTTGTGATCTCTGTCAAATAAATAAATAAAATCTTTTTTTAAAAAAAGAAAGAAAAGAAAAGAAATTAAAGGCTTAAATAAATGAAAAACATCCCAAGGTAACAGATGAGAAAATGCTAAAAATGGGTTGGTAAGATGTCTGTACTTCCAAAATTGATCCGCAGCTTAAATGCAAAATCCATCAAAATCCCAGCTGGCTTTTTGGCAGAAATTGACAAGTTTATCCTAAAATTCACGTAATAATGCAAGGGACCCTGAATAGCCAAAACAATTTGGGAAAAGAACAAAGTTTAAGGACTCACACATCTTGATTTCAAAAATTACTGTAAGACTGTGTGGTACTAGCATAAGGACAGACAGAAAGATCAATGGAATAGAACTCAGGGTCCACAAATAAACCCATATATCAAAGAACAAGTGACTTTTAAAAAGGATACCCAGAGAATTCAATGGAGAAAGAACTCTTTTCAACAAATGGTGTTGGGACTACTGGATATTCACATGCAAAAGAATGAAGTTGGATCCCTACCTCACACCATACACAAAACTAACTCAAAATGGATCCAGGATTTCAATGTAAAGGCTAAAACTATAAAATTCTCTAAATAATATGTAGGTATAAATCTTTGTGACTGTAATTTAGGTGATAGTTTCTTAGATATAATACCAAAAGAACAAATGAAAGACAGATATTCTGGACTTTAGCAAAACTAAAAACTTCTGTGCTTCGAAGGATACCACCAAGTGGGTAAAAAGAAAATCCACAAAACCGGACAAAATACGTGCAAATCACATATTTGCTAAGAGTCTAGTTTCTAGAATATATGAAGTAGTCTCACAATCCAACAGTAAAGACAAATAACCCATTTTAAAAATGGGCAAAGGATCTGAAGTGGAATTTCTCTAAAGAAAATATACAAATGGCCACAGGCACATGAGATAATGCTCAGGACCATAAATCATCCATTAGGAAGATGTAAATCAAGCCTATGAGATACCAGTTCACAGCCACTAGGATGGCCATAATAACAAACAAAAACAAAAGACAGACAACAGGGGCACCTGAGCAGCTCAGCTGGTTAAGCAAACGACTCTTGATTTCAGCTCAGGTCATGATTTCAGGGTATTGAGATCAAGCCCAGCATTGGGTTCTGGTGCTGGGCGTGGAGCCTGCTTAAGATTCTCTCTCTCCCTGTGCCCTTCCTCCTTCCCTCTTGTTTAAAAAAAATTATATATATATATATATATATACACACACACACACACACATACATATACACACACACACACACACACACATACACACACACACACACACACACACGCACACATATATATCAATAACAAGCACTGACAAGGATGTGTAGAAAACACAAAAATGGATGAATCCCATTACATGAAATGTCTAGAATAGGCAAACCATAGAGACAGAAAATAAATCAGGGGTTGTCAGGGGCTGACAGAAAGGGGAATTGAGAGTACCTGCTAATGATAAGAGGTTTTTTTGGTGTGATGAAAATGTTCTGGAGGACATAAAACTTTGTGAATAAAATAAAAAATCAATGAATTAGTTTAAAAGGGTGAATTTTATGATACATGAATTGTATCTCAATTTATAACAACAACAACAATAATAACAAATAAACACTCCAGGAAGCCACAGAAAGGTCTTTTAAGAAAAAACTCAAGTTGAAAATATAATTCAGAACCTACACTTTATTTTCAGGACTACAGATTAGCCATTTCTTGATGATTTTTATTGCCACCACTTATTCTAGAACCTTTCAAACCCAATATATGTAATGCAAAGATCTGTGGGATTTTCAGGCTGGAGAGAGTAGTCAAGAGATCAGCTAATCCCAACCTCTCAATTTAGAGACCAGATGTTCAGGGCAGTGCCTTGCCCAAGGTCATAAAGCAAGGTGGAGACCAAATTAGAACCAGAATCACCTCTTCTAACTCCTTGACAAGTGTTCTTTCTCCACTCTACCATATTAACAAATCCACGGGGCTTCATAACACAGAGCGCAGCTTCCGGGGAGGAAAATACAGGCGTCTCAAAACCTAGGGGAAAGCTATGAGAACGCGGGTATCAAAAGACCAGTATTGGGCGCCTGGGTGGCTCAGTGGGTTAAAGCCTCTGCCTTCAGCTCAGGTCATGATCCCAGAGTCCTGGGATCGAGCCCCGCATCAGGCTCAGCAGGGAGCCTGCTTCCTCCTCTCTGTCTCTGCCTGCCTCTCTGCCTGCTTGTGATCTCTACCTGTCAAATAAATAAAATCTTTAAAAAAAAAAAAAAAAAAGACCAGTATTTACCTCAAGTTCAATAGTCCAAATCATTTAATGAGCACAAAAGCCTGTGATACCATTTACACAACCTGCTTTTCACCAGCAAAGCAAAGCAAGACAGGGACAGAATCAAGAGACTAAGACACGCAGCAAAGACCACAAGAGCTGCTGCTCCAGGGAGAGGTGGGAACAAACAATACTGCCCCACTTGCCCCAAACTTGAACTACAACTGCACCCGATGACATCGCAGCTCAAGAACCAACTACACTGTTGACGCCAGTGGTCTTCTGGGAAAGGGACTCTCTGAAGGGGAATGGAAGAGGTGAAGCTTATTTTCACCTCCAACCTCTTGAAAAGTATGAGCGTGAACAGCTAAGGGAACGAGAGTAGAGCAGGTGATCAGAAAAGAGTGGCAAGAGGCAGGTGAGCTGTGTTGCGGGCGGCTGGACACACAGAATGTTAAGAGCTGGAGAAGCCCCCCAGCTCAGCTCATCCTGCTCTCCGTTCCGCAAATGAGGCCACTGAAGCTAGACCAGAAAACATGGGCCCGGGGTCCACGAGCTGGTTAGCAACAGGTCAGGGCTATCGGCAGAATCAATACAGCACGAGGACTGAGATTCCCCTATTCCTCTCTGAATCTCCCCCCAAGTCCCCTGACTGGCAACAGGGAACAGAGCCTCAGCCCGAGTCTGCCTGGACACGCTGCATCTGTGATTCACCCTCCAGAGGCCTTCTCTCAAAGCACAGATTTGCTGACAAAGAGGGAAATCCGGACAGCTCTGATCCCTGCCTACCTGGCTGTGGCATCCTTTACACAGAGCCGCGACAGAGTTCTCAGTCCCTCAGCGCTGAGGAAGCCAGATCTCTCCTTTTAACTCACTTCAAGGCAGTTAAGGTCACTTAATAAACACCTCTGACGCCCAGCACCTCCCCGGGGCCCAGTGTCTGGTGGTCCTGTCTGGACAATCACACGTCCTCTAAGTCAGCAACAACGGGGGCCGGCCCACAGAAGGTCTCCGGTGATCAGCCTGCGCTAGAGAGACCCCCAGAGAGACCTTAAGAGGAACAGAGACATCAGGTGATGCACGCAAGGACCGAGAGGCGTGAGAGCCAGGACGGCCCGGCTGATGTCAGCGTGTGGCTGGGGGTGCCGTCAACGAGCGGTGTGGGATGGGGAGCTGCAGCCAGGTGACCTGTCTGCACCCTGACTTCCTCGACCATGAGACAGAGACAACGGGACCTACCTCAAGGATCACTGAAAGGATTCAATCAATTTAAAACACAGCACAGTCCTTAAAACACAATTAAGCCTCGACTCAAAGAAATGTCAGCCACTGTTGCAGTTTTAAAAATATATATATATGTAAAATAAGAATGTGATTTCTTGTGGGAAGCTCATGAAAGAGGCCTCTAAATCCTGATCACCTTGCTAGAATCCTAAAAGACAAGGACATCCATCATTAGAGGGAGCTGTCTGCATCGGCCACCTGATTTTATGGACAGCATCTGTGTATAAAATCACACTGGCAAAACCATCTTTGGGATCGAGTGGAAAGATGACATCATTAATAATACCGTTAGTAGGGCAGGCCTCCTGCCAGGGTGTGAGCAGTGCCCTGGGCCACTTGGCTCGGCAGGGCTGGGCACATCGGCAGAGCGGTGAAGCGAGGGAAGAGAAGCCATTTCTACAGCAGCAAGGACAGAGAGGAAGCAGAAGGGCAGTACAGATCTCCCAGAAGCACCAACTCGAGAAATACAACAGAAGCTACTCACTATCACTAACAGCAAGAGGGGTGCTGCTGGCCACACGGCATCAGCCCAGAGGGCCTCTCCCGGCCCAGGGGAAACAGAGGAAGCTGGCTGCTAGGAGCAGGCTCTCCTGTCAGGATGCTTCAGCTGGAATCCTGCCTCCACTTCTCCTAGCTCTGCGATCTCGGTAAAGTGGCTTAGGTCCTCTGAACCACGTAGGGTTTTGTAATAATTAAACAGGGTAACAGTACAGGGAGAGATCTTAAAGCCTGTCGGGCATGCAGTAAGCACCCCAACAATGCTAGAAAGGCGAGAGGAAAAAAATGACGGACGAGAACACTTCAGCCGTGCTGCGGACATCCCAGACAGGCGCCTGCGAGAGCGTCACTTCCAACACGTCATCTCACCAAGAACAGCAGTTGGGAGGTCTCCCTTCAAACCTGGGCAGCAGCTCCCTGAAAACATCCTACTGCTTCACAAACAAGCTTGCCCTACAGAGTCAAGGAGTGTGTGTTACGTGCTCGTGAAACAGGGAAGGTCAAAACGGAGGAACTGGCTTGCAGAGCGGCAGCCCAGCTCTGGGGCCCGAGTACAGGCCTCACAGGTGCCTTCACACTCTTGCTGAACTCGGAGGCACGGCCAAGTGCGTGAACGAACCTATGGGACCGGATGAGAAACTCCCAAGCCCCAACCCTGAAAACGGGCGGGTCCACCATGGCTGCCAAACCACAGCTGGCGGCTTCACCCAGCACCCCCGTTTCTCCCAACACCTTTGCTCTGGGATCATCTTAATGCTGGCTTCGGGCAGAACACTTCTCAGCTGGACTCAGGGAACCCACTCAGCCCAACGACGGGGTAATGAGTGGGAAGCCTGCTTAAAGAGCATTGTTCCAGAGTCAATCACTCAGTCCAAAAACAACTGAAAGAATCCTACCACCAAGCCTTGAATTCTTTGTCTGAATTCAAGGGGTCCATAAACCTGGATTGGAAAAAAAGAATGACATCTGCATTTCACTCGTCCCTAACTGAAATTTGGCATTTTCTTCAATTACAAATGCAAGCAACATGCCATGGTTCTATTAGCAGCATCTGTGACTCCAATAAAAGATATATTAATATAACTTCGGAGTTTGAAATATCGTACAGTGCTTACACTCATTGGTATTTCAAAATTAAAGGATTTATTATTAGACCCACTACCAAATCTTGATATTTAATGTTTTAGTAAAGAAGTATATCTTTAAAAAAAAAAAGAAGTATATCTTGTTATGACAGATTTTTCAAAGATTTTGCTAACTGTATTTCAGTATATTTGGTTCCCTTTGAATCCCTCTGTATTGTATTTGATGCATTAAGACATCTTTCTGAAGAAAGGCCCACGACTTTCCTCAGAGTATCAGAGGGGTCCATGGCACAATAAAGGCTAAGAGGAAAAGCTACAACTGCACCTAAAAGATGAGAATATAAGTGGCTTATGGGGACAGAGCTAGCCTAGTCCACTTGTACAACGCTGGCCCCCGGCAGAGACAACGGATTGGTAGGGGCCCAACATACATTTACGAATCAATAAACTCAACAATACAAATACAAATAAAAATCCAGCTGGAATACTCCAGCTCCGGTTAATGGCCCATTTATTCTACAACATTATGCACGTGATAAAACGATAATGGTACAAAAGCACCCGGAAGGGACCCGGCAACAGCATCAAGGCCATAGGACACAATCAAGTGTAAGCGAAGGAGGCAAGTTCCTATTGCAGGATAGTGACTAGGTGAACTCAGCACCTCTTTTTAGTAGGGAAAGAGGAGCGTTTGGGGAGCTGGATCAGGGACAGGATCTCAGGCATCTGACACAGCCAAGAAAGTGTCACCGGCCATCCTCGGCCTAGAAACCACAGAGAGAAGCGAGCACGGCCCTCCAGCCCAGGTCTACGTCCCTCTGCTTTAATATTCCCTGACCCCAGTCTGCCATGAAACAAAGAAATAATCAGGACTGGTCCTAAGAGAAGTTCTTGAACAGGCAAGGCTGGCAGCACACAGCCGGCCTCGATGCTGACACAGAGCAGCGGCAGAGAGCTTCTGCTTCACCAGAGACACCAGGGGTCCGTTCTCCAGGTCGCTTGGGTGAACCGGGTTCGACGGCTGTCTGTTCTGCTCACCCCTCCCCAGCAAACCACTATCTCCACCAGACCGCTCCTCTCTAGGCCAGGACCCTCTGGCCTGGATGACTGCACCAGACTCCCAGCCCCACTAGTCTCCCCCTCTCCTCTCCAGTCTGTTCTCCCTAGAACAATCACCGTGACATTTGTAAAATGTCAATCAGATCATGTTATTCCTACTCAAACCCTCTGCTAGCTTCCCATCCCAGTAGAACAAGGTCCAGTTCCCTCCCAAGACCATGGAGGCCTGTGTGACCTGACCCTGCCCACCCTCGTCCTTCCCTCCTCGCCCACCGCCTTCTTCCTGTCCTGAAATGCCCCAGCCCGCTCCCATCTTCCGGCCACTGCACATGCTGTTCTTCCACCCGAACTCTTCCCTGGCTGGCTTCCTCACTGCATTCCAGGCTCTGCTCTAATGTCACCTCTTCAGAGAGACCTTTCCTGATCCGTCTCCCAATCTTCCAAGTCCCTTTCTAGGCCTGAATTCCACTCAACTTTTCTTATCACTTATCACTGATACCGTAATGTCAGTTATACTACGTGATTATCTGTTTACTGCAGAGATTACCAACCCCATTTGCAGAAAGGGCTTTAAAAAATGCCAGTGCTCCAGGCCCCACCCAAACCAGTAAGTCAGACATCTGTGTTCTACAAAATCCCCCCCCCAACCCTAGCCCCAAGTGATTCCAATGTGCACCCGGAGTCACACTCTTAGAAGAACAGTGCCTCTCAAACTTTAACATGCATGTAATACAGCTGGGGATGTTAGTCAAACGTAGTCAGCTCCAGGTCTAGGTGGAATCTGAGATTCTGCAGTGCTAACAAGCTGGCAGGTGATGCCAATGCTGCTGGTCAGTGGGCCCCGCCTTGAGTTGCAAGGGTCCGAAACAGCATTGTCCGACAGAACTTTCCGCAAAGATGAACATGTTCTAAATCTACACTGTCCGTACACACCGATACTACCGAGCGCTTGAATTTCGGTTAGTCCAGTGGAGAAACAGAACTTTGACTACCATGGTAGAGAGTACAGGCCTACGATGTATACGCTCCATGAAGAAAAGCAGCAGTGTCTAGAAATGTGGAGCCCAAGAGAAGAATTACGGATCCCTCCGAATTCTTGGCCTGAGCAGCGCTCTATAAATTGCACACCAGGAAAATCCCATCAGAGGCCTAGTTGGCCACCATCTCAGGAGTGGATTAATATTTACCTAAGGCAGGGAGGCAGACACAGACCGTTTTGAGACTTCAGTGACTAAAGCATGTGGTAACCCACAGACGACCACCTTCACCTCACGACTCAATCACATACTATACAAAGCCCTCCTAACCACAGCCCCAAGCACACTTGACCAATGCCATCCCCGGGCGTCCACAGTGCTGGACAATCTTATAGCCAAAGCCCTCACACTGACTTGGTTTACTGCATGGATTTGTTTCTAAGACATCTGCCTCACTGTCTTCAGTTGCAGGTTCTTTCAAAGACAGAACTTACTCCGCTTGCTACTCCGTTCCCATCACCCAGCGTGCAACAAGATTCAATGAGAACTGCATGACAGAGCCTGCAACCTACCAGGAGCACCATTAATATTTCCACCGTTAATCACAAGAAACAGGGAAACTGAATTGTGGGAAGGGGGGGGAATTACATAACAGAAGATCATTTCCTCCTTAAATGACTCAAAAATTTCCAAACACGTTAAGTCCAGATTTCAGAACACAGCATAAATAAGGTGGCCCTATTTGACCACACAGCCTCATTTCCAAAAACTCAAACCCATGGGCAAAAAAAAGATGATGTCCCCCTGACAAAAGACCCAAGATCTGGTAGGCTGGGATTTGGAAGAGCCCTCTTCATGAACAGCTAAGATTCAGAACCACATTCTTGCCTGAAAAACACATGGGCCAGGTTCCCACTCTAACTGCTGGGAGGGGCATTTGGCCCCAAGGACAGCAAGGCCCCTGGGAATCTGGGCAGCCCAGATGCTCATTTTACCCCTGCAGTCAGAACCCTGTGCTTGTGACAGCAATGAGATTTCCAAGGTAACCAAGAGACAACACAGTAGAGAATTATGGCCCCGGAAGGAAGTAGATTAAATTTTAATACTTACGAGTCAACATCAAATTTATTTTTAAAACTACGTATCTAACAAAGCCAAATAAGCAAAACAGAATGGATGGTGCACTACAGGAGGGTTTTATAAACACGAATATTCCAAGTACGTACACGAGTTTTTCCTATTTTGAGAACATTTTAAAGTGCCTGGAGACTCGAAGAAACTGAGACAGAAATAACACCCCCCCTAAAAAAGGGGGGAAAGCTCACTTTTCAGAGTTATGCCACAACTACTTATTTTTTTCCATTATTTCCAAAAACACAGGGCAGATTCCATCTAGTGGTAGCAGTAGACTTTGCTAAAAATGTGCACAATAATTACTTCACCCAGAGAAAGTGATCACCAGGCGAATATTTTAAAACATAGCTGTATGCTGACCTCCTGCCAAGACAACAAACTGGTTAAAAAAAAAAATAGCATGGGTTAACAGACATAGTTTTTCCATTCACTTAACTCATTCAACCATTAATCCATTTCCCCAACTCTTCCTACCTAACTCCCATGAGAATCCCATGTTGGTGCAAAAGCCCTCACCAGTTTCCATGGATTAACTATAATATAATCTGTTAAGCAGTTAGCATTTACTAAACCAGTCGTCTGTCGGGTATGGTGCTGTGGATTATCTCAGTAAACCCTCCCCACAACTCTCTGAAGTAGAGAAGTACTGTCATCCAGCATTTAGTGCTGGGGCGAGTGAGAAAACGTTAGGTATCTCACCCAAGTTCAGACAACTGGCAAGTAGTAGAGTCTGAACTTGAACTCACGTCTATCTAAAAATGAGGAATTCAGAGAAAACAGCTTTTTTTTTTTTTTTTGAGAATTCAGCATTATTAGAAGTAATAAAACACAGGAGCACCCGGCTGGCTCAGTCAGTGGAGAACGCGACTCCCGATCTCAGGGTCGTAAACTCAACCCCACCTCGGGTGTAGAAGTTACTTAAAAATAATCTTAAAAAAGAAAGTAACGGGAAACAGCAACACTTCTGAAAACAGCACAAAGCCAAGTTCAATTCCAGCTCTTCAATTTACTAGGCTCTAGAACCTGGAGCAGATTATCCTGAGTCTCAATTTCCTCATGAATAAAGCCGGGATGAGAAATAGATGCAACAAATGTGACATTTACAGTATAAAACAGGGACCCAGTAACTACTAACAGTCCAGTCACAGGTATGCGTATCAAAAAAGCACACTGCAGCTGTACAGTGATTTTTATCAGACACAACCTATATGGGAAATAATATGTTCACAAAGCTTTATCAGTTTAAAATTAATTTGCTAATTTCATGACTCATCTACTTAAACATGGAGCCAAGAGCTTGTGAATTTTAAATTTATTTTATTTCTGGTAAATGAATAACAAGTCACAATACCCACTCTCTGTCTCACTTCAGTATGAAAAGTAGATGGTTGCTGAAAACCAAAATATGTGGGCATCACTTCTTAATCAAAGCATATACGGAACAACTTTTGGTAATGGGAACGAACACTGAACACCCGGGAACAGAGCTTATTTAAAGGAATCCATAGTGATTTCTGAGAGAGTAAACACCTTTCAAATGGAGTTATCTCATAAATCCAAACTCACAAATTTCATCATCATAGTATGAATAGTGGCTTTACTTAAAGTGAAGACAGACCTGTAATGACTTCAATTTTTTTCATTTTTGAGAGTTTAAACAATTCGTGTGCTTCGACGACAACATGGAACAAGCTTACAATGTAATCAAATGACCAAATCCAGTCTCTTTTTAATCTGCTCAGTAACTGAGCTCTCGGGTAATCTGCACAGCTTTGGAATTACACACAGCAAACTAAAATTAATCAGAGGAAGGGGATGCCCATTTTAAGAGCAATTCCCATTTGCCTAGCTTCCCAGCATCTGCCAGTGGAATATTTAAGTGACAAACTGTAGCAGGGAAGCAGGGAAAAGAAACAGAACTTTACACACAGTCAAGCCTTCTCTAAGGCATCATGTACAAAGCTTCCTTGCCTGAGGAAATGCTCAGCTACTTTTTTTGATTGCAATCCTTCCACAGACATTATTAATAGTGTATTTTCAAAACATCGAGAAAATGTTCCCCTTGCCTTTCAACCGGTACTTCTGGAAAAACTTCTTTGGGTCATCCCCATCTGCTTCTTTCAAAGCCATCTTTTTATGCCTTGCTGACACAAGCAGAATTAAGTGATGTGGGATTACAGAACTCACCACAAAAGGTTTACACCAAAAAAAGACGACAAGGAAGGAGGGAGGGCCAGATGATAGCCTAGGTATACTTAAAACATTCAGAATGCTGAATCTATTACTTATAACTTCACCTATTATTGACTGTTTATGTCTACAAAGAAAAAAAAATTCCCATTAAAGGAAACATTCTGGATTTTCCCCCAAACAATTCCTAACAGCAGCTGCTTTGTTCAAGAGGGGAAAAAAAGAAAAATTAATGGCATCACTTAATTTAAAGCTCTGTGGTGACCTTCCCTCACTCACTCTAGCCCAATCATCATCTTCTAAAATCCCTACAAAACCCCCATATTAAAACTGTAACTTGACATTCTGGCCAAGAGAAATTCAATCATCTATTCTACACGGGCACACATGTGGCTGGGAAACCGATTATCTATGATGAGCCAAGCAGAGTGCAAAGCACCTTACACACGGCATCTCTAACCTTCCTAATAAGCCAGGAAAGGAGGCATTACTAGTCCCGTTTGCTAGGTAAGGAAAATGAGGGCAGACCGGTGAGGAGCTGCCCCACACCACACAGCCAGCGGGGGCCCTTGGCTCACAAACTCGGCCCTTCATCGCAGGCTGCTGGGATTGTGGACCTAAGCTTGTTCATTCCCAAGTGTTCTCTCCGCAGGATGTGGAGGGCTTACCAGTTAGCACTAGGCATGATGACTTTGCACCTTGAAAGCACTTGACTAAAATCAGGCCTTTTCCAGGCTGATGGGGACGGAGGCGACCAGGGGTTCAAGCAGGTGAGACACACGCACCTGGGGGCGGCTATCAAAGATCTTGGGAGCAGAAGCCCCGGCCCCGCACACAGCTCCCCGCACTCGGCTCCCGGGCGCGGCGAGGACGCGCTCAGGCCTTCCCGGCTAAGGTGTGCACACCTTTCCTGGACAGCCGGGTCCTCCCCCCGGCCCGACCGTGGGGCAGAGGCGGCGAGGGCTGCAGCGGGGCTCGGAGCACACGGCTGCGCCGCGGGGCAGGCTGCGGACGGGGGCTCTTCCAGAACAAGTGGGAGATGGGCGCCCAGGGAGGGTTGGCGAGCCTACGACCCCCGCCGCGCCGGGGGTCCCCGCTCCCCGCCCACCCCGCCTTCCCGGCGAAAGTTGGCCGCGCCGCGGGGAGCCGCCCGGCCCCGGGCCCCGCGAGGGAAAAGAGCCCGGGGGATGGGGGGGTCTTAAAAAGGCCCAAGGTAGCCATCAGCCATCTCCTCGGAGCCACCTTCACGGAACAAAGGGCTTCTGTGTCGGGCAGGGGGAACCCGGCCGCGTCAGATTTCGAGGAAAAGAAACTTTTCCCGGGCTGCGGGCGCCGGGGGTAGGCGCGGGGGCGGGCGGCGGGCAGGGCGCGGGGCCACCTGAGGCCGGGGCCGCCAGCCCGCCCGCCCGGCGCCGCTCACCTCCTCGATGGCCGCCACGGTGTTCCGGCACTGCGCCGTGCGCGTGGTGAAGCTCGAGGCCGTGGGCGCCTTGTAGTCCTCATGGGTCTCGGCCACGAATTCCGACACGGAGATCTGGTCCGGCATCGCCTCGGCGCGCGGTCGCGGGCGGCCGGCCGCGGGGGAGCCGCCGCCTCAGCCGCCGCGCGGGCTCCGACCGGCCGCTCGGACGCCGCCGCCGCCGCGCCCGCAGCTCGCCCGGCCCGCGGACAAAGGGAAGCGCCGGGGCGCGGGCCGCCGCCGCAGGAGCCGCAGGAGCCGCCGCAGGGCGCGGGTCGGCCGCCCGCGGGGCCCGGCGGCGGGAGCAGGGGCCGCGCGCGCAGCCCCGCGCAGCTCGGGCCCGGCCGCTCCGCCCGCCGCGCCGAGGGCTCCGCCGCCTGCCTACCCCGAGCGAGCCCCGAGGCGGACGCGCAGAGCCGGCGGGAACTGCCGGCCACCCAGCCGCGGGCCCCGAGCGACTCCCGCGGAGAGGGGCGGGTCCGGGCCGGGGGCGGTGGCCGGCCGAGCGCGGGGCGGGGCGGGGCGGGGCGGAGGGCCGGACCGCCAATCCGCGCGCTCGCCGCCGCCGCCGCCGCCGCCGGGAAGCCGAGCCTGCAGGAAGGAAGGCGGCGCGCGCCCCGGCCCGCCGAGCCGCTCTCCCGCCGCCGCGCGCCGCATTGTCTCGGCGTTCGGGGGCCCCGCGCCGCGCGCTGTGGTTCGAGGGCGCGCCCCCCGGGCCTGGCGGGCAGGCGGGAGCCCGGTCGCCCCGATCTGGGCCGAGCCGCAGCCCACCCCTGTGGACCCTACCCCACCCGGGGCTTGGAACCTTCCTGGGGTCCCTCCCCGAGACCGGCGGGAATGCCCATCCGGGCGAGGGAGAAAGTATGAGCAGCTCGCCCCCTGCCGGACGGTGCCCCCCACCCCGGGCCCGCACTGCGGGACAGATGCGTCCCGCGCCCCGCGAGGCAGCACCCCCTCGCCCGTTTGGGGTTCGGTAACAGTCACACGAAATGAGCATATGGTGAGCGCTCCCGTGCTCTCCGTAAGGTCGCCTCATCCTCGCAGCCTCACGAGGCACGTAAAGCGAGGGTTACCTGCTTGCTTTATACAGAAAATAGTTTGCCAGAGAGCACACAGTGAAGGCCCCCGGGGCGGCGGGGACTCACACTTAGTCCCGCTGCAGAGCTCACAAGGCCCTAGTGAATGTCCCAGTCGTGTTCCCTAAGCTTACAGAAGCATAGATCTTTCTGGGTTCCTTGGGAATAGTTTTAGGGTGCTAGACCAGGACCCATCCGGGGGGGATAACTGGATGCCCCGAGGTGGAATTTCTGTAGGAAAGGCAGGGAACCCGGAGAGGGCATGGGAGCCGGGAGGAAGCTCTTTTTCATGTGGTTTCAGAGAGAACATGCAACAAGGGCAGGCAGATTTCGTACATAACTGGGCCAGTACAGAGTTTGAACCAGTAAACAGATATTCACCTAACAACTCTTAAGGAAACTTTTAATAGTTATTTTTTAAAAATCCAGAAGCTCTGAAGACACTAGTCCAATCAAATCACACCCTCTAACTCTACACCAGGCATGTGGCATGGTTTCAGTAGCTGCCAGCCATGAAACCAAGAGAAACTTGACAAAAACCTTTTGTACATCTGAAAAGGAGGAAGTGCGAGAGACACTGGAAATTCAATATGTCAGACAAAGCGGTCTCCTGACAAAGCTGCAGGACAGTGGACCAGTCAAACAATCTTTTTTTAAGCTCCCATGTAAGAATTCGCTATATGACATGGCAGCTTGGGTCAGACGTTATGTATGGCCTTTGGTATTTTAGCAGCATTGCCTGTGAAATTTAGCTGTCCGGAATAGCCGTATTAGTGGATAGCTTTTATGAATGACTTCACCAGGCAGTAAGTTACAGTTTTTAGAAGCATAGCATCTCTGCTTCTATCTTTTATGTGTTTTCACTCTTCTGGTGTGTTTGGTGGGTTTCCTCTATAGGCGACTTTGTACAATCCAAGTCCCATCCATATTTATATTAATACATCCTCCCCTACACCAGGCGGACTCTGTTTTCCTCCCAGCTAGTTTTCCAGGGCAGCTTTCGTTGTTGACATTGGAGAATATTCTGGTTAATTTTTCAAGTCTTGACTTTTAGAGGGCTAGTGTCTAGCAGGCACATAGGATTTAAGACAAGGAAGTCGTGTTTTTCCTTGGTGTCTAGTGCAGCGTTATCCAGCCTGATCGACTTCTCTTGCAGGGACAAAGTGGAGTGTGGTGTTCTCTTCTGCTCTCTCTCCATAGGCCGTTCCTGTTCTTGTTTCCTGTAGTTTAATACAACTTTTCAGGTATTTTTACAGGAAACTTTAGTAGCCACAGAAATAAAATTGCAAAGCTGCATTGCATTATGCAAGTGGATAGGAGGGCTGGTGGGAAGCAAGTCATTGCCAGGTCCACTGGTGGTGCAAAGAGGACATCTGTGACAGAACGCGAAAGCAGTGTTCTCACAGACACCCCTGAGAATCGCAGAAAACCTCGCTCCATGCAAATGTGGGAAATTAAAGCAAGATCAGAGCAAGATACAGCTCATGTGCCTCTAAGACTAATATAATGAGAATGAGTAGTTTCCAACAAAGAATAAAATTAAAGTTGAACGCGGCTTGAGAGAACATAACACACACACACACATTTTTTGAATGCATGAAGGGAAGAACTTGCCAATAACGTCATTAAAGGCCTGAGCTCCCTTTATCAAGAACTTTCACATCTAAATAGCACTGAAAACCTAAAGTTTTGAAAATCTCAGTTGTGAAATTGACCTGAAATGAACTGACATGAAGCTTTATAGTCTTGTTTATCCCACATCAAATGAATATTCATGTTTTGCTGCAAAATATAAATGTGCTTGACTATGGAGTATTGCCCCAGACCCTACTGGGGTCGACTCAGTGTATGTGCTGTATTACCATTCTAAAAACTGGAAAGTTCTAAATTCCACACACATCCTGCCCCAGGAATTTCAGACAAGAGGTTGTAGGCTTATATTACTTAAAAATAAAAAATAAATAAATAATTTTAAAAAAGAAGAAAAGAAAAGAAACTTGGTGTTGCAGACTTGTCATTTCCAGGGAAGAGGAAAGAAACTCTCCTCTCAAAAATGACATTTTCAGCGGCTTGCTGAGACTGGCCAACAGCCCATTTTCCAAAGGAATTTTCTGCCTCCAGTAGTTCTCAAGAACCTGGGATTTTTCACTCACAGATCAAGGTGTAAAATATGTTCCTAACTCTGAAATGTTTCTGAGGGTTGGCTGGTTTAACACAAGACTTACCCAGTTCACTTGCTATTAATTTGTGAACAATTACTCTTAGAATGAGTAGATCTGTGACTTTTAAAGAATTATGGTAAACAGTATAATGAAATAAGGAGGGGAAAAAAACCACAACAACCCTAGTGATAGAACATGTAAGTACAACCAGAAGTTTCTTTTCTACAGCTTAACAACGTTCTCCCCAAAACAGTGTTACTAAAGGGAGGCGCTTATCCCAATGTAAGGGAAGTTTGAATACGTGTACTGCCATGATCTCACCTTTCACTTGCGGGGGGAAAAATAAGCACACAGAAACTGGTTTACAAATGAAACCTTGGGTTTTGATATCAGTTTTGGTTCTCTGTGATTTGGATAAGTAAATTAACCTCTCTGAACTCAGTTCATTTGTAGAATGAAAGAAGCTGGATGAGCTAGTTTTGAATCCCCTGATTCCCTGATCCAGAATTCATGTTAGTTTGGGCACAAAAGGGTGTCACAAGGGCCATATTATTACTGAGAATCCAATCATTGGTCCTAGACGTGTGAGAACGAGCATGTTTTAGAGGATGTTTAAGGCTAATTTTTGAGATGTCATCTTGTTAAACTGATAAGTTTGGATGACAAACGGATTTATTCATAGCTGACTTCATATTAAGATACATGAGGTCTGTTCATTTTTTTTGTTTTAACAAAGCAGTTTCTCTGGGTAACACTCTGATTGCTGAACTGCAAGAGACAGTTCTAGAAAATTGAGGCATACTCGGCACGACGCCAGAGCCAGCTAGAGCTATTTCCAGAGAACGGACAGTCAGATTTTCAGAAAATTTGCAAACCGTTGATTGTGTCTGTATAGTAGAAACACTATTCTAGTGGTGTGCCGCTACACACCTCTTCCCTGGTAGTTTGAAATCGTCCATGGTGGGAATATTCACGAAGGCTAAAAACCAAGGTTTTATTTATCGTCGTGTTGATCGTCTAAACTTAAATAAGTGGTAGAGAAAATGTAAATAACGCAGATTAAAAGCGTGTCATGTCTGTAACCATTACGTTGTGAACAATGAAAACATCTGAGGTCATGTTCTAGTATTGGCAAACTGATATGATTCAGCAAAGAGTCGATCATGTCATTGACAGATGATGAAGCTACAACATACATCTTTATGGCTTCACTTTTGTTTTACTTATTCACATGGACAGAAATATCAACCAACATTCATGTCAGAACTATACTCATTTGTCAATGACATGAGCCACTTCTCTGAGCTGGATCATAATCAAGCGTTTATTCATAGTCTTATTTTGTCAAATCATGGTTGAGTTGCACACACCAATTGCCGTGAATACAAGAGTTTGAAAAGAAATGAAAGCATTCTGTGAGAATCAATTAGCTGCATGGAATTTATATTCAAGAATATTATATAATTTGGTATTATTTATAAATTGGCTACTGCATATCCCTTATATCAGTGAGAGTTAAAATAAATGTATGCATACACACATTCCACGCCCCCACCCCCACCCCAGCAGTTGTTAAACATTCACCAGCCCACTCCTGAGTATAATTGTATCTTGCCTGCCAGGAGCCAGAGCATGAGACCTTCCCACTCTGAGTCATGCCAATGGGATCAAGCCGGAGTGGGACAAAAACCTCAGTAAATTGGACTGTACACGCAAAGGCAACTTGTGTTAATAAAAATTATCTTGGGGTAATTAAGCAAATGCCAGTTGTTGTTTTCAAGTACTTAGAACAACACAATTAAGTGCCAACAGAGGGTGTGGTCTGTTTTAATGAAAAAGCAAAGAAAGTTTAATTAGCACTCTGCATGTAAATAGATTTTGCTAAAGCTTTTAAAGAGTGCTTGCATTAATTTATTTTCTTGCTGCGAATCACCGGCTTTGCCCTCAACTTGGCTCCATTCTCAGGCTTCCTGGGACGCCCTCAGGCGGCACGGATGTCCACTCGGGTCTCATCTGGACACAGTATCCCGGCCCGGAACAGCTCTAGCCCTTCCCTGTTGGCCACTGGATAAAGCTGAGACTCAGTCACAGTCTGTGCCGGGCTTGTCCCCAGCTTCCGCCACTACTACCTTCTCTCAGCCTCACTCTCCCCCAGGGGCCACAAACTACAGCCCAGGGGCCAGGTATGGCCCACAGCGTGATTTTATACTGTCCTTGAGCTGAGAATGGTTTTGACATTTTCCAATAGTAGAAGAGGAGAATGCCACTTCCTCACGCATGAAAATGATAGGCATCTCAAATGCGAGCATTGATAAAGTTTTATTGGCACACAACCGCACCCATGCACTTACAGATTCTCTGTGGGGGCGGAGTTGAATAGTTGCCACAGACCCCCACACCCAGAGGCCCGCATACCTAAAATGCTTAGGATATTATATGGCCCTTTACAGAGTTTGCTGACCCCATTTTAACGACACTAAACTTCTCATTTTTCCCAAATCACAGAGCCCTTTTGCGATACAGGGAGTGAACGTGGTCTTCTGCCTTTCCTCTGTTTCCTGGAGGGTATGTCCTAGCTCCCAGCTTCCCTTGGGCTCTGGCCTTAGCCTCAGCCACTCACCTTCCCTTAGCCTCAGCCACTCACCTTCCCACCTGGGCCACGCCCAGCTCTCCCTGTTTGCTGAGTTTCTAAGTACTTCCTCACCACAGTGCTCCTGAGCGCAGAGCACTCTAACCTCCTGTCCATCTGCCAAACTTCCGATTCTTCAGGATCAAACCCAAACCTCCTGTCCGTGACTCTTTTATTTATTTATTTTACAAAAAGATTTTATTTATTTATTTGACAGAGAGTGTGAGAGAGCACAAGTCGGGGGAATGGCAGAGGGAGAAGGAGAAGCAGGCTCCCCGCTGAGCAGGGAGCCCCATGTAGGGCTCGAACCCAAGACCCGGGGATCATGACCTGAGCCGAAGGCAGATGCTTAGCTAACGGAGTCACCCAGGTGCCCCTCCAGGACTCCTTTAAACATTCTAGGCTGAGGGGCACCTGACTGGCTCAGTCTGTAGAGCATCTGACGGGATCCCAAGTTCGACCCCCCCATTGGGTGTGGAGCCTACTTAAAAAAATGAACAGACAGACATTGTAGGCTGAGTCAACCGTGTTCTCCTGTGCTTCCGTGGTGCTTTAGACATCGTCTCCAGTGCTCTGGTTAGGAAATGGAATGGCGTGCTGGTCTCCATACCTTAGTATGCTGTGAAAGGCCTCTCCTGCCCTTGGTCCCTCTCCTGCCCTTGGTCCCTCCTTGGGGAGGGGGTCCCTCCTTGGTCCCTACTCATTTCACTGAACTGATCAGTCTCTGCTTCACTCTGGAAATAAAATGCTTCAGCTCCCCCAGAGCTCTGGATGCTTCCATTATAGAAACGTTCACATTGTGTTATGACTAGCCCATTTGTTTCCTCATCTCACTGTAGTCACTGGACTAGACTCCTGGAGGAGAAGGGGAGGTCTGTGTACCTCTATTTCCAAAACACAGGGGAGGCACACAATAGCTGCTCAGTAAATGTTCGTAGAATTGAATCGCATGTAAGTGCTTCTCTTCCAGCATACAAAATGAGAGAAGGCATAGCAATTCCACAGAAAATCCATAGTTTGGGAGATAGGAAAGCATGTGGGCTTTTCCCACAATGGGGCTTTCTCTGTTGGCTCCAGTATTCTGGAAGAGATATGTTTGTAGAGGGAAATCTTGCACTGGAAGGTGGAGAGGAAGGGATTGTTTCATGACCCGACCCCTTCAAGACTGAAATGTGGAGATTTCTTCCTTTGATATGGGAAAACTTACTATGCTGCTAGTTTCAAGAGGGCAGCGGTGTGGCATCATCTCATGTGAACTAAGGTGCTCCTGTCCCCTCACTCCTTGCTGCTCCAAGTGCAGTCCCCAGACCAGCAACATCAGCATCACTTGAGGGCATGGTGGAAGTGCAGAATCCCAGATCTAGTGAATCAGACCATGCACGTTAACAAGACCCCTAGGTAATTTGTCTGCGTTTTAAAATTTGAGAAGGATTTTTCCCACGTACATAAAGGATACGCCACTTAGCTTTTTCATCCTGTCAGAGGCCCAATATTCCAAATTATGTAAACCGTGTTGTACTGAAGGGACTTGATAAAACCCGAAGGATGAAGGTTCTCTCCAATCCCAAAATTTATGAAGGTTTCTGTCAGTCCCGAGGCACCATGCGATACTACACTCTAGTTGCTGCTCTGTTCCATTGCTCTGGGACTCCACTAGTACTTACCTACTACCTACTGTATGCCCAGCACCGTCCCCAAAACGAACATGTAGCAGTGAACAAGCCAGAGAAGGGCACTACTGCTATCAAACTTAGGTTCTAGCAGAGAGAGACAGATGGTAAATACATAAATAAAAAAGTTTCATGTGAGTCCCCTTGGCGGAAGTGAAACAGGGTGATGTAATAAAGAGGATTTAGGGTGGATGAGGACCTGAGACATTAGAGAGGGCAATCAGGAAAGACTTCCTGGAGGAAGCAGCACTTGAGCTGAGTCCAGAAGGAAGAGAAGAACAGGTGGATGTATATTACAGAGGAGCAGACAACAATGGAACAGCAAGTGCAAAGTCCCTAAGGCAGGAGCTGGGTAGACACTTCGAGAAAGGTCTTAGAGAAAAGAGCAGCTGGGATGTTGTGAGCCAGAGAGTGTAAGATGATGCTGGAGAAGTGGATGCTGCCAGATCCCACAGGCGAATATTTAGGATTTTCCCACGCACTCGGGCCTGGCAGTGTTTGCTTTATACTTTGAAAGAGATCACTTTGGCTGCTCTTGGAAAACTGACTGCAGAGGGGCAAGTTTTAGAGGCAAAGTAGGTGGATAAAACACTAATTAGCAATGTATACATTGGACTTCATCAAAATTAAAGAATTTAGTGCTAACAGGGATACATCAAGAAAGTGAAAAAAAACCCCAGACTGTGGGAAAATATTTGCAAATATCTGATAAGGGACTTGCATCTAGAATATATAAAGAACTCTTACGACTCAATAATAAAAGACAAACCCATGGAAAAATGGGCAGCAGATCTGAATAGACATTTCTTCAAAGGAGATACACAAATGGCCATGAAGTACATGAAAAGGTGCTCAATAAAATTAGTCATCATGGAAATGCAAGTCAAACCACGATATGATACTACTTCAAACTCACTCGTATGGCCATAATAAAAAAGACGATAACAATGTCGGTAAAGATGTAGAGAACCCAGATCCTCGTATATCACTGGAAAGATTGGAAAATGGTGTAAGTGCTTGGAAAAACAGTCTACCTGCTCCCCAGAAATTTGACCACGGACTTCTGATATGAGCCAACAATTCCACATCTAGGTACGCAGACACCCAAAAGAAACAAGAGGATATGTCCACACAAAAACTTGTTCGTAAGGTGGATAGCAGCTTTATTTATAATAGCTGAAAAATAGAAACAGCTCAAACATCTGACAACTTACAAGTGAATAAACAAAATGGGGTAAATTCATGTAGTGTGTCTTCGTTTCCTGGGGCAGCCGTGACAAAGACCACAAACCGGCTGGCTTAGACAGAAATGTATTGTCTCATACTTCTGGAGGCTAGAAGTTCAAGATCAAGGTGTTGGCAGGGTTGGCACCTTTGAGGACTGTGAGGGAGAATCTTCTGTGCCTCTCTCTGACCTTCTGAGGGATGGTGGCTACCTTTGGCATTCCTGGCCTTACAGGCACATGGCTCTCATCTCTTTGTGTTTCCATGGTGTTTATCCTGCGTCCATGTCTCTTGGCCAAACTTCCCCTCTGTATAAGGACATTGATCATACAGGAGTCAGGACCCACCTACTCAGTATGGCTGGGTATACGTATATGACCTCCAGCATGATTGATTATATGTACAGTGTTCCTCCAAACAAAGTCACATTCAGATGTGCTAGGGTTTGGATTTCAACATATGAGTTTTGCAGGGACACAATTCAATCCATACAACCATAGAATATGAACCAGCCATAGAAAGGGATGAATGTGGATGGACCTTGAAAACACGATGCTGAGGGAAAGAAGCCAGACACAAGAGGACACACATTGGATAATTGCATTTATGGGAAGAGATTCAGAATATACGAATCTATAAAGACCAGAAGTAGATTAGTGGTTGCTCATGGCTGGGAAAGGGATCTGGGAATAAGGGAGGTAATAGTAAAAGGATATGAGGGTTCCTTTTTGGCGATGAAAGTGTTCTTAAATTTATTGTGATGATGGCTGCACAACTCTGTGAACACACTAAAAAATTATTGAGGGCTACATTTTCCATGGTTGGATAGTAGGGTATGTTCATTGTATCTCAGTAAAGCCGGTACCAAAACAAAACACAAATTAGTGTTATAAAAAGTGTTAAAGACCCCCCCCCAAAAAAAAGAAAGAAAAAGAAGAAAGAAAGAAAAAAGAAAGTGTGACTTCTAGGTTTTGGAGTCCAAAGTCCAAATCCTGGCCCTGCAGCCTTCTGGTACCTTGAGCAAATTTCTCAAAGAGCCTGAGCTTTGTTGGAAAGGTGCAGATGGGACAGGGAGGTAGGGCCACATACCTAGGAGGGCCTTGTAAGAATTGGAGACTATCTCAGTCAAATACCTGGCTCATAGTAGTTGCTCAATAAAAGATACTGTATTCGTACATTTTATACCCCACCCTAGAAAATAGAGTGTGAGTCCCTCACATCGTTCTTGGGGTCATTTATTTTTTTAAATGGTCCAACAAGGGATTTTTAATGCCTCTCAGGAAGCGAACTCCCCAAATGGAGCCAAAATTTCGAAGGAAAAACCTACCCCCTCGTTATTCATGCCACAGGAGGACCCAACTCTTTGCTGCTTTTCTGCCTCTGACATCTCTTCCTGACTTTTGTTTTGATTCCTTGAGCTGATAATTAAAGCTGTCAGAGAAGGCTCACGCAGCTCCGTATTTCATTGACGAATTCCAGCTGGGACTTCTAGGGCCTGTGGCTGAGTAGGAGAGAGAGAGAGAGAAGGCCCCCCAGGAAGGAGCCCACAGTCAAGGCGGCGGGGGTCGGGGCGTCGGGCTGCTTATTCTGTCTGAACCAGGAGGGTTTCTCAGCGCCGGGCATCAAGGGACTGGCCTGAGTCAGCGCCCATCTGGAGAGCAGCGGGAAGCCAGCAAGGCACCTGCAGACCAAGTCGCTGACATGAAATTAGAGTAGACAGCGATTCCTGCCGCGGACTAAGCATTTCCCGACGCGTTCAAGGGAGAATGAGAATCAGATAATGCTCAGGCACTCACCTGCGTCGGAAGCGCAGATAAAACCTCCCCCAAATCACATTTCCTCCTAACTCTCCAGTTGGTCTCCCTTATTTCATCCCACCACCGTGCCCCGGACAGGTCCTGGCCAAACCATCCTACGGTCATGACTCATAATCCGAGCAGTGACAGCCGCTTTTAGCACAGCTTATTCAGGAATGATCTCCTGGTGAACTTGGAGGAGATGCAGAATGGTTGGCAAACCCCCTCCTCTCTGAACTGAGTCCTTCTTTCCTTCTTCCGGGGCATTCCTCCCTAATGTCCGCATGCCCTGCATGGGCTCTCCTATGACCAGATCCTTGTGGTCACCCAGGCCAGCAGGATCGCCTCCCCATTGTGGTCACTGCTCACCTGTTAGGGGTGTGGTGGGAGCGAAAGTAGGCTGGCCTGCCCCTCCACTGCGCCCCTGGCTTGAAAGCATTGCCATTCCTTGCCTAACCATGAGAATTTCCAGGCACGTTGTTAAAACTCAGATTCCGGGAGGCCCTCCTATAAACCTACTGAATCAGTCTTTGGGGGAGGGACCTGGACACCTGGATTTTTTAACGTGTTCCCCAGGAGATTTTAGAGGAAGCAAGTTTGGGGAGCAAAACCAAGACTTTTGGACTTCTTTACAAGCACAGGCATGTGTTGGGGCAAATCCTAGAGGGGAGGGTGTTTTTAAGTGGGCCAGCCCCCTTCCATAAGAGCACTAATTCTTTTCAGCTCCCTGGGGAACCACTGGCAAAACTATGATCTGAGAGCAAAATGTTCCCAAGGGATCTGAAAGTGCATAATGGTCATTCTGGAAGGGTTTGCTTAACAGCCGCGCAGGGAATGGTGGGTTTGCCTGCAGGATTTGGAGCTGTGGACAGCTCCTGCCTCTGTGCAGAAGTACTAATCCCTAGTCGTACAAGGGACCTAGTCATGCCTTTAAACAGAAACTTCAGTTTCCCAGTTCCGTGGAATTCCTGAAGTCTGTGTGACCGAATGCGTGACTCTCCTTGGAAAGGGTTTGTGAGTTGTTTTCTCAGGTCTTTGAACTTGACCGGAGAGCAGCATTTGGCGAACGGCTTTGGGCAGCTTCAGGAGCGGGTACCAGATGGGCAAGGGTGGGCAGCCTCTGGATTTGGAGTGACCACTTTTCCTCCAAGCGTTCCTTTTTCAGTTGTTTTTAACAAGGGCTGCATCCTGGTTACGTCGGCTCCAGTGTCCCCTTCCTTCCCCTCCTTGACTCCCCCCCTCTGTTTGAGGTTCTCAGCCAAAGTTGACCTCACTTGCTGACTCCACATCGCATTTTGGTGAGTCCCAGTTAAAGATGCCAAGAAGTGAGCCGTGCTGTTTGCTCAGGCCCTGTTCAAATTTTCCATAAGGCTCTGGGCGTAACAACTCAGCCTGGGCTCCCAGGCTCCACCAGGGGCTTGTCCTGAACCTTCTCCGGGCGGTGCCCAGCATGTGGAAGAAGTCCCCCACCCTGCCCCCACCCGCAATGGGCCCGACCTGTGGACATTGCTGCTGGGCACCCTGGGTCAGCCCCTCATTGTGCTGGAGACAGGACACGGCAGAGGAACGACCTAGCAATATGATGGCGGGCCTGCTGATCAATGCCTCCTTTGTGCCTCGCTCTGTAATACGACACAGCAGTGCAGCCTGGAGCTTGTAGAAGCAAAGAACGCATCTTCGAGACTTCGAATCAGATGGAAAGGTGCCGGTGTTCTCACAGGACTGACTGACTCACCTGGGTCACAGACGAACACGGGTTCTCACGCTTCTGGAGTCTGAGCATCCGTGGCAGAGCCAAGGGCAGGCAGCTGTTGGTTCCTTGCTCGGAAAGGCTGACCAGGAGAGCAGAAAAGATGCTTTTCCTTCATGGAGGTCCCAGTGACTAACAACCCAAAGGAAATAGATACTTTGCTTCATAGTCCTATTGATTTAATTGGCTATTTTTCCTATTGATTTCGTTAGCTCTTTTTCCTCATCTGGTGGTCCAAAGAGAAACCAGGGCAGCACCCTAAATCCTCCCCCATAGCCCACAGAACCGGTCAGCCCCCAGCCCCTGATGTTTCTACTTGTTTAATAGCCCCATGGGGGGCCCCCCCGCCCTATTTCCCCTCCACATCCCGAGCCGACCCAGGCCTTTGCCCTCCCAGCACTGAACGAAGCTTCCTGAGTGAGTCCTCCTATGTCCAGCCCAGGCAGCCTTCCAATCCATCCGGTTTCTGCTGGTGCCAGAGCTATCTCTCCGAAAGTGATCCTTTAAAGATGCTAATCCAGTTGCAGCCCTTGCTTAAAAATCTTCCAGTGGCTCCCCATAGTCTGTGAATAAAATCCCAATGCTGTCATGGGCTACGTAAGGTCCTTCGCAATGCACCCCGCCCAACTGCTCACTCTGATTTCTCTGCGGACCTCGCTCGGCACATCCATCCATCCAGTCACTGAGTTTCTGTTACGTATCGGCTCCCCCCCCCCAACCCCCACCCAGGGTCTCCAAGCACCCAGTGGTGAGCAAGATAGTCAGAGCTTCCCTCGAGCTGTCAGTCTAAGGGGCAGGACAGACTTTATTTTTTTTTTAATATTTTATTTATTGGACAGACAGAGATCACAAGTAGGCAGAGAGGCAGGCAGAGAGAGAGGAAGGGAAGCAGGCTCCCCGCTGAGCAGAGAGCCCGATTTGGGGCTCGATCTCAGGACCCTGAGATCATGACCTGAGCCGAAGGCAGAGGCTTTAACCCACTGAGCCACCCAGGTGCCCCAGGACAGACTTTAAACAGAAGGTACAGCCGAGTTCAGCGGGTGCTGTGGTAGACCGGCATTTTTGGAAGATCCCCGGCTGCACGTTGGGGAATGGGTTGAACCACGGGTAGCTCCCCACACTGCCGTGCAGGTCTGCACAGCTGGGCCTTAGCACAAACATTTCCGTCCAGCGGAGATGCCCTTTGGGTTCTGTCTACTTGGTGAGTTCCTTCCATGTTTCAAAATGCAGCTCAAAATCCTTCCAATTCACAGCCCTGCTCAAGTTGGGCACGTCTCCGTCTTCGCTCCCACGATGCATCGTTCATCATTCTACTAGCGTGTTGTTCACATCCCGTGTCAGTCCCCATTGCTGGGCTGTGAGATCACAGAGGGAATCCAGTCTGTGTTCCACTCAGCTTCATACCCCTGAGGGCTGGCACTTAGTCAGTGCTTTAGAAATGCACCTTGAGGGCACCTGGCAGGGGGCAGTCGGGGAAGGGTCCGACTCTTCCTCTCGCTCAGGTCATGATCTCAGGGTTGTAAGGTGGAGCCCGGCGTCAGGCTCCGCGCTAAGTATGGAGCCTGATAAAGATTCTCTCTGCCCCGCTCTCCCTCCCTCCCTCCCTAATAAATAAATAAATAAATAACATAAAAAATAAAAATATTTTTAAAAACATTCCTTGAGTAGATGGATTTATACCAGGGACAAGAGAATACAGAAAAACTGAGATTCAAGACCTCTAGGACTCCCCATATTATGTCTTTCCCCACTGGAGGGGCCCCATCCACCCTAGATTCCAAAACCACGCAAGAGTTTACCATCCCTGAAGGCTTTTCTCTTTCACACAAAGTACATTTCAACAAATGGGCTCCCGAGGGAATGGGGAGCTCTACAGTAGCCTTCCGGTCTTTCGTGATGGGGAAAATCCTCGACTTTGCACCTAAGTTTGGACAAAAGTCTGGTCAGGATGTCTGACTTTTGTTCTCATTGGAGCGGCACAAAGCAGGTGAATAAGTCAGGCTCAGCATTATTATCAGATTATTATCAGATTATTAAGCTTTTGTGGGGGACTGGGTGGCAATAGTGTCTTGAGAGAGGGGTCCCCTTTCCAACCACATAAACGCCTCTATCTGGGCTTGAGAGACTAGAAGGAGCGTGTCTCCAGTGAAGATGTTAGAAACTTTGTTTAGTTGAGTGTTTATTGTTTATGGCAGCTTCTAGCGGTCTTCAGTGAGGACTAATTTAAGGAAGAGTGGGCTTGCCTTTTTGGAAAGGGTCTTAACATCAGCCAGATTGAGGGGTTTGATTTACATCACCTGCTTTCAGTGGGGAGCAGGGACGATGGGGAGCGGGGACGAGGGGTCTGGAGTCTCGAAAGTAGTAAATGACTTGGCCGAAGTTACAAGCTGTTCACGCGTTCATTCAATCCTTTATTCACTCACTTGTATGTGGAGGCTTTCTTGGGGGCCAGACAGTTTGCCATTCGCTTTATACAAGTTACGTCCTTGCAAAGTCCTTGTTATGCAGGTATGGTCGTTCCCACTGCACAGCTTATGAATTAAATAGGAAAGGGGAAGTCCCGTGCGAAGACCCACGTGTTTAGGACACACTGGAGCCAGGACTCCAGCCTGGGCCCTCTCTCCAGGGACTTAAACTCTTCCAGGGCAGACAAAACATTTAGAGAAATACCCATATAAATGCCATAGAAAGGGACAAGTGGCCTCCATAGTGGTGCTCACAGTGTTTCTGGGAGTAGGAGAAGAGACCATTTCTGACTGCCAGGATACGAGAGGGCTTCCTGGAGGAGGTGGCATTGGAATTGGACTGGATAGATTTGGATACGCAGAAGGAGGATGAAACCTCCCTCTCTCTCCAGTCCTGCAATGGTGGTTCTAAAAGCTGCTTTGGAGCTTCAAGTCTTGGAAGGATGCAAATGTTCGGAAATGGTAAAAATGAAAGGCAGAGCAGCAGGTCTAATTATTAGAGAATCTCTCTTGGCGCAGTTCCGTGAGAAAGCATACAAAAACCCTTGGCCCCTGCCCCAGTGGCCAGCACTTTAAGAGGCAGACAAGTGGCCACACACCATACAAGCCCGAGGTCAGGGAGGGGGCATCGAATTAGCAGAACAACATGAAGGAGCCAAGGCAATGTTTGATTTTATCTTCATAGGCAATAAAATGAGAAGCGTTCTTCTCTGGCACCAATCAGAAAGGCAGATTGCTGGCTTTTCCTAATTCTCTGGAGTTGTAGTGCATGTCAATTATTACCTCACTTCTTGCAACGAAGAGGTACCTTGTGCCCGGGCCGGCTGAGTGTGCAAGATGAGCGTGGGTAGGGGTTCGGCCTTGCGCCGCGGCACTTGGCCTTCAGGTTGTTCTGCCTCTTCTGAGATACGTTCAACTGAAGAGCTCATCTGGTGTGCGCCGCAGACCTCTCCCGGGAAATGACTGCTTGTCTTTAGGTGCGTGTTTTACATGAAACCAATTATGATAATGTTTCTAATGTGGAGGCAACATTGTTACAAGTGCTGCCTTAGTGCCCAGTGTCTTTATGTCTGCGGGCGGAGTTGCCTGCAATTCAAATGTATTGTGCTTTCCAAGATCTTGGGGTGCCTGGGTGGCTCCCTGGGTTAAGCCTTTGCCTTCCGCTCAGGTCACGATCTCAGGGTTCTGGGATCGAGCCCCGTGTTGGGCTCTTTGCTCGGCAGGGAGTCTGCGTCCCCCTCTCGCTCTCTGCCTGCCTTTCTGCCTACTTGTGATCTCTGTCTGTCAAATAAATAAAATCTTTAAAAAGAAAAAAGAATGCTTCTCACACAGAATCTCTTTATGTTTTATTTCATATATGTGGACTCAGGTTTGACATGTGAATTAAATAATCATCACATAGATTCCGATGATTGTCTCTTCCTCTCAAATAACCTCTTTTAATTGAGAGTTGTGTTTTAAAAAAATTATTTATTTATTATTGTTCAGAGAGCGAGAGAGCCCACAGGCAGAGGGAGAAGCAGGCTCCCTGCTGAGCAAGAAGCCCCATATGGGACTTGACCCCAGGTTCCGGGATCATGACCTGAGCTGAAGGCAGCTGCTCAACCAACTGAGCCCCCAGGCATCCCTGGATGTATAAACTGTATAAGAATCGAGAGTTCTTATAAAAAGTAATAACATCGCTCATTGGATGTTGTGTGTGTGTTCGTTTTTATTTAGGGATTCTTTATTATGATTCTTTATTTAGGGATTTATTTAGGGATTCTACAATCTATAAGGACACTGGCCCTTGTATTGCAGAGGAGGAAATGGACTTTATGAAGTGATTTCCATGGGCACCCAAGTAGTGGGGGGCTCAGCTGGGACAGCGCGCTTGGGTCGCCGGGCTCTGACGCCCGTGCTCTCCCGCTGTTCCGAGTGCCTTCCCGTGAACAATCTTCTGTAAGTCGCACCCAGCGATCAGGTGCAGCGCTGAACCTCCCTCCTTCTACCCAGACAGTAAGACAGGAGCCCCAGTGATAAGGCAATTGTCCCTTTAAGTTTCTAGAATTATGTGGCATGTCATTAAAATTACACCGACTCAAAAATCACACCTTCCCTGTCACAAAAGGAAAAAAAAACACAAAACCTCGTGAATCAGACGGGAGAGCAGCCAGCTGTCTTCCATTTATCCACAGAAGGAACATGTCACCATGTGTCCGGGTACAGCCCCTTGAGGAAGGTGTTTCTGGGTGCCCTTCACCAAGCCATCCCCCACGTCCCCTGCCCGGAACGGGGATGGGGCCACTGGTGAGGGGAAGGCGCTGTGCAGCCCAGCCCTGCTTCCTGTCCTCACATTTCCGGTCACACAATGTCAAAGAGAGAACATCTTGGCGGAACAGTAAAGGGGAGTCAAACAGAATCTGAATACCAAATGGCCGCTTTTCTGATCTGACTACGGAGGTCCATGACCCCCTGCAGGCCTGCTCCTGCCCGGAGACACCACCTCTGTCCGGAGGCGCTGGGCAGAGAGGGACGCTGCCGAGAAGCACGCTCTGAGCTCGTGTGGGGACAAATATTTGGTCCTTTTTGCTTGCGGCGCCAAGTTCTAGGTTTTAACTGTGCTGAACCAGGTTACTTAGCAAGTCACAAACAAGAGGAATTAGGCTGGTAGGGGCCCAGGGGGTAGCTTGTGGGCTTGTAGCCAGGCCATCGGGGCCCACGGGATCTTGGGAGGCTCCCATGCCAAGGGGGCTGGCTGGTCCTGGCCCTGGGCCCCGGGAGAGGTGAGGTCCCTGCTGCAGGACGGCCTGGCCCGGAGGCAGCATCAGAGCCTGCCAAGGTCGCTGCCAAGGACCCGCTAATAGCTGCATCTACCATCCGGAGAAGCGATTTCTGGGGCGGTTAGATAATTGACTTCTGTTCATTGCGACACGTGAAGTTTTGACACGCCTGGGCCCATGCCTGTCTCTCTCGTTAGTGACAGGCTCTGCCTTTGGGAGGGCTGTTCGGTGGGGGAGGGGGAATGTGTGTTCGTGCTTTCATCCCAGCGCAGGGGGCAAGCTGAGATCTGGTGTCATTACTCCTGTCACTTAGGGCCCAAGTGCCTGCTGTCTTGGCCTTTGCAGTTATGCAAGAGACAGTGATGCTCCAGAAGTTCTTACCGAAAGGGTTAATAATTACTCGCATCACACAGTCTGTGCAGCTCTTCCACAGTGTCTCAGATTTTATGACAGCCCTCACAGCCCCCTGTGGATGGCACGTTACGGTGGCTTCATTTCCCTCCTCTCTGTGCACGGCAGGCAAAGTGAGACTGGCGCTCTTCTCCGCTCTGAAATTCAGAGAGGTTAAGGGACTGGCTCAGTGTCACGGACCAGCAAGCGAGGCAAAAGCACAGCGGGGACTCCAGCTCTCACCCTCTGCTTGTGAAGTGTCATCCTAAACACTGCCACTTCCTTCCTGGTCCCTGGTTTTCAGGCTGCCCCTGATATCCGTCCCCTCATCCCTGCTCTAGTGAGGGGGGTCCCCCCACTATGCAGCTAATGCGCCCCCACTTCATCCGGTCCACCCAGGACAAGACACATGAATGCAAACCAGTTGGATTTCCCAATACACCTTTTTGCCACCATCAGGAGCTGGGTGCGGGGGGTCAGCAGGCACTCACCACATTGTTTTATCCATAATCCTCCTTCAACAGTATTTGCTGGATGAAACTGCGGGTGCGCTCCTCAGGACGGCGAGTGTGCTGGGTACACCAGTGGGAACCCACCACCCAGCACAGGGTGCGTGGTGGCACCCCAGTGTTGTGTGTGCGACAGGATCAACAACTGCTTGTCTGCGTGCACATTTTCAAAGGCTTCCTCTCCCCAGCAAATTAGTGTGCAAACTGCTTAGCCTGACATTCAATACGCTTCACAAAATATTTCTGCATTAGAGATTAAAAACCCAATTCCAAAGAATTTAAGCATAAAAAGGGGGAATTTATTGGCCTGTAGGAGCAGAGGTCTATCAAGAATAGGATCTGGGTGCCGGAGGCAAGATCTGGGAGGTGGTCATGGACGCTGAAGGGCAGAAAGGGTGGGGGATGGGAGGGCAGGAGGGAGGGTAACCTACACTGAAATTGCTTGAAGCAAATCCTGCGCTCTGGGTTTTCACCCAGTCCCTGGACATTGGTCTGAACAGGGCAGGATTGTTCAAAGCAGCCTCAATAGGTAACACCCTGTGGGGTTTAAGGACTAATGGCCAGGACGCCTCAACCTGGGCGCGGGAGTGCAGGGAGGTGCTTGGAAATGGCGTACAGGAGGTAGAATTAGTCAGGAGCTTCTGTCTAGTTAAGACAGTCATTTTTAGGTAATATCCTTACCCAAGTGAAAATTGTTTTCTTCCTGTCAAGAACATCAGCCCTGCTGGGGTCTGGGATCACTTACACACACACACCTGGAACCAGGGACCTGCCCCGGAGGGCTGTTTCCCGTGCCTTCCATCGCTCTGATTTCAAAACTGGTTCCCAGGGCAAAGGGAAGAGACCTGTGGTTGATGCACGGCGGCCGGATTTCCTGGAAATGTGCGCCCCCACTTGCCAAAGCTGGGCCTTGGGTTACGAAGCCAAGGTAGTGTAACACCTCAAGACTGATGTTAACAGTAAATTCTCCAGGTGATACAGTGTTGGCTTCCAGTTGTCTGTTGTTTGAGTGTGGATGTGTGTTAGGAACCCACGCACGTGTGTATGTGTAGTGTGTGTGTATGTGTATAGTGGGAGCTCCTGCATATGTACATGGTATATGTGTGAGGGGACACCATTAATGTCGATCCAGAACATTTCACAACAATAAATTACTATGTCCTAAAGGCCTGCTGGATACTCCCTTACTTTACTCCACGTGACACTGCCTGCTGGGCCTGAATAACTTGCCGAAGCCTGAGGGAGTGGAGTCAGGTCCCTGGAAGGTCTGCTGGGCTCACCTGCCATTCAGAGCCAGCCCACTCCAATGGCTAATCCTCCGACAACATGAGCTGGCCTCGACCTCATGCAGCAGAGTAACACACCAAGACTCAGAGCACACAGACTGTAAGGAGTGGAGCCTTCACTCCCACGCACGTTCCCTGACTCCATGGGGAGTGCTCTTTCCACCTCACAGAGCCCAGACTCCGTAGCCAGAACTTCTGGTTTGTCCCCCAGCTATGCCACTCATTCGCTGTGTGACCTGGGGCGAGTGACTCACCATCTCTGCGCCTCAGTTCTTCATCTGGAAGAGTGTGAGAATGGAAGGAGTCATTGCACAGGGGCCATAGTGAGCACACAGTAAGTGCTATCTGAATGCTCGCTTATCTTCGGACAATTATTACATCATGCTGCTGAAAATGATTTGCACCCAGAAAAACAACATTCTAGAAAAACAGGAAGCCTCTTTTCAAATGGAACCCCAGGACTACTGACAGCCCTGGGAAAGCTGGTCTTCCCTTCCCTGCCTCAGTCGGCAGGTCCCCCACCAGCGGGTCCGGGCCCAGGACAAGGCCCTCACGGGGAAGGTCAGCCGGAGACCTTTGGTGGGTCTGTCCTTAGTGGCCTAAATTAGATGGTCTGATGGCCGTTTGGAAAAATGCACTGCATTCCTTATGAATTTTCCCCATCAAAACATGTCTGTTTCGTTCTCTTTTAAAGGGCATTCATGAGTCATTCGGCAGGAACAAAGAAGCTTTAGTCTGAAACTTCCACGGGGAAACAGTTTAAACAGTGTGGGCTCACAAGGTTTTTTGAAATCTGAAAACATGCCTTGGAGGTGCCCTGAAGCACCTGAGAGCAGCTGTCGTCCCCTGACAGCTGGATTCCTAATATCAGTGTTATTTGTCTGAACGTGTCGGGATTATTTGCGTACAGATGTAAACAGCTCTGTGACGGGGTGTGTTGGAAGCAAGACGCGCTCTGCTCGTGCTATCCGGTAGGGCCCAGGCTGCATTTCTAGACGGGCTCACGGCAGTGTCTCATGACGAGCTCAAGAGCCAGGCCAGCATCCTTTCCCTTCGTGGGGGCAGCTCCCCAACTCTCGAACTCAGTCCCCAGGTGACAACACAGAAGGCCAGCAGGACGGAAGGGGAGGAGTGGGGGGTGAAGTCCTGCAACCTGGAGATGGGGTCCAGACACCCCGATACCCAGCACCTGTGCCCCTGCCTGTGTGGTGCAGACACCCCTCTCTCAGCTCCCTGCACACCCGAGCCCACCTGCCTCTGCTCAGGTGCACGTTGGTGGCAGAGCGTGGTGGTCTGTGATTCAGGCACGGGCCACTCTTTATCGAGGGATTTGCACACGGAGTTTCATCAGCTTCTAACAGGGGATAATAATGTAACAACTACCTCTCGCAGGGGTGAGGGGAGGATTCAGTGATGTCATGCACTTGAAATGCTAACCCGGCGTCTGGCACAGGTAAGCACTGGGCATCTGTTGCAGATCGCTCAGTCAGCAAGCCCCCAGAGCCTTCCCTGGTTATTCCACTCGACTTCCAAGGGACCTCCTGTTTCCGGCCAATCCCAGCCCCTCCTCACCTCAGTTCTGCGCTCTCCATTCATTTATGGATCTCTAGTCTCCTTCCTAAACTCTCGGTGGGATCCTACTGCTTTAGGATACACACAGAAGCTTCTATGCATGGTTTGCAATGTCCCGGATGGTCTGTCTCTTCCCTCCCTCCCTCATTCATTCATTCATTCATTCACTTATTCACTCACTTGTTCACTCACTCATGGATTCATTCATTCCCTCACTCCTTCATTTACTCACTCACTTACCACATATATACTTGAAGCTTAGTGTGCTCCAGGCCCTGATTCAATCTGGCGGGGGGCCAGGAGCTTGGCAGGCACAGGTTCCCTGATCAAAGGCTAAGCAGGAAGGCCAGGCCCTCTAAGACCCTCTTGGGAGGGTCCTGCGGTCTGGAGAGACCAACTCCCTCCTCTTACTCCCTTTGCCCCCATGCCCGGGTCCTCTGCGGGAGCTGGGCTCCCTGCTCAGAAGCCTGTTCTTCCCAGCCTTCCCTCCCCACTGACCTCCTCCCGTCCCTCCAGGCTCGGCTCCATCCCCACTCCGGAAGACTCCGGGGCACACTCCCCTTCACCTGCATGGCAGGAATTATCCTTATTTGGACGGCCCCTCGGGCTTACCTCAATCAGCCTGCTTCCTGCTCTGTATTTGTCCCCTCAGACTGTGAAGTCTTTGTAATTAAATTAAAGTCTTTGATAGCAGGCACTGCCTCATTGAGTGGCCCCGGAACAGACCATCTTAAGGCCTCTTCAGTGCCCAGAGAGCACCAGCGGAAGGAATGGACAGCCCGGGTAGACCACGCTTGCTTGACATGGGTTTTCCAAAACTCTTCTCCAAGGGTAGCTGAGTTCAGCCTTGGATTCAGCTTCTTTGATTTTTATTAACCTCTCTGGAGCCCCCTGGGGCACGGTGGCTTGTTGGTGTCTGGTGTTAGGGTTGGCCAGAGGTGACAGTCAAACATTTCACAGCTGGTGAGGAACAGGCCTTGACCCACGTGAAAAGCCGGCAGGACCCGGGCGGGCAAAGGGGCTGCTCACGATGAGGAAGGATGTCACGTCCCCAGCTGCGGGTGCGACAAGATGCGATGTTTGTGGAAGAGCGTGTCTCCTAAGTACGAGATTTTCTTTATCCTCCCACGGATTTTGTCAACTTCGGCTGCCAGCAATTCTACAACAGAGCAGGAAGGGTCCTCTCCCATGCACAAGACACCGAATCGGCTCGGTGGGATGACCCTTCTTTCTTTCTTTCTTTCCCTCCGTAAGTGGACACACGGCGCAGAGAGAGGTTTTGGAACTACACGGCTGAACACTGAAATCCTTGCCCCATGACTATGTGTGATTTGGGGCAAAATATTTAAGATCCTTGACCCTCAGTGTCTTTGGTGTACAACGGAAATAATGCCTTGTATCCAATCTAGCGGCCGTGAAGTGTAAGTGAGAAAATGTACGGATGGTGCTCGGTATATAAAAGGCACACGGTCAGATGAGTTCCCTCTTTCTCTGGTAAATGAGTGGAACTCATTTACCTGATAGTTTAACAGACATGCTTCTGTGACTCTAAAAACCCTACTGGCCCTGCCACCAAAGACTGGAAGTTGAGGGTCACCAGGCTACTCCCAAGAACATTCTCGTACCTCTGTTTCTGTCGGCGGAGCTGTATGCTTCCTGCGGGCCCGCTGTTGTTGTCCAAGCCCGTTTCCACCAGCAGTGCCCGCTATTTTCATTATAGAGTTTAACCACATGCAATGCAACCAATAACACATGAGGGTATAAACAGAGTTTTCTAGAAAAGAAGAACCTTATTTTAGATAAAAGACTTAATAAGGGTGAATTACTACACGTGGAATTCCAATGAGATGTGAGGAACTCCAATTAGGTACAATCACTCAAAATATGAATGAATAAATGCACATTTCAAGTTAAAATAAGATGTTTAAGAATAAATAAAACATTTTCCATCACTCTCTGCTTTATCACACCCTTGTGGTGGAGTGACCAGCTGTGGCTTCTGGTCCCAATTTAAACACACTCCGTATCTCATTAGAAGATTTACGTGTGTGTCTCATTAGCCTCACCACAAGCTAAGATTAGCTGGAACTGTGTATGACCAAAAAACTTAACGTAAGATCGGTGTAACTAAGATGACATTTCTTTCTCACATAAAGGAGGTCTAGAGGTAGGGACGTCTGGTGTTCTTAGGAAGCTTTGCTGCTGGCTCTGTTTGTTGTTCTCGCTGCCTCAGCCTTGGCTTCCATTCTTTATTTCTTCTTGAGTCCAAGGTGGTTGCAAGGGCTCCAGGTATCATATCCTCAGTTCCAGGGACTCCATCCTTGTTTCGAGCAATGGGAAGAAAGAGGGGCTGGTAGTAGTAGGGAGGGCTATTTCTCTATCTTTGTAAGTCTGGGAATTATAGTCTTTTCTTCCCTGTGGCTATATGACCAGCTAAAATTTGGGGTGTTGTGAGCAAGGAGAAAGGCGAAAGTGGTTATTAGGGTTGGCGATTAGCAGTCTCTGCCTCGTATTTTATTTTATTTAAATTCAAATAACATGTAGTGTATTATGAGTTTCAGAGGTGGAGGTCAGTGATTCATCGGTCTTATATAATACCCAGTGCTCATCACATCACGTGCCTCCTTAATGTCCATCACCCAGTTACCCCATCCCCCTTCCCCCCCTTCCAATAACCCTCACTTTGTTTCCTATGATTAAGGGTCTCTTATGGTTTGTCTCCATCTCTGATTTCATCTTGTTTTATTTTTCCCTCCCTCCCCCTACGATCCTCTGTCTTGTTTCTTGAATTCCACGTATGAGTGAACTCCCATGATGATTGTCTTTCTCTGACTGACTTATTTCACTGAGCATAATACCCTCTAGTTTCACCCATGTTGTTGCAAATGGCAAGATTTCAATTTTTGATGGCTACATAATATTCCATTGTTTATATATATATATATATATGTATATATGTGAGAGATATATATATCTCACATCATCTTTATCCATTCATTTGTCGATGGACATCTGGAGTCTTTCCATAGTTTGGCTCTTGTTCTGCTGCATATTTTTACGCCCATTTTGCAGGGAGGAGCCTGAGGCTCAGAGAGGACAGATGGCACAGCTCGTGAGTGGCAGAACGAGACTCAGACACGGGGCGGGGGCGGGGGCGGGGGCAGAAAGACCTGATGAGGTAAAAACATCCTCCGGGGGTTGAATGTTTGCTACGGCAGCACTTCCCCACTGTCCTGAGTCGCCTGTCTCAGAAGGCCTGTGTGTTTACGACCCTGAAGTCTGCCCACTTGAGCACTCAGTGGAGAGCAGAGCGGACTCTCAGTCGTATTTGTCCGTGGCAGATTTTCAGCTGGTTTCCATTTTTGCAAAGTAGTTATAGCAGCTTCGGTCATGGCATGATCTGGGTCTTCAAAGCAGTTTCTTGTTACAGGAAGACAGAACCGTCAGAGGAAAGAGTCGTGAGGATTCGGTTAGAACAGAATCCGAGGACGGGCTTGCCTTGCGGGGTCTAGATGGGGGGTTCTCAACTGGGGGCGATCTGGCAATGTCTGGAGCTGTTTTCGGGTGTCATACTGGGAAAGGGCGCTCCTGGTGTCTAGTAGGGAGAGGTCAGGGATGCTGTGACGCATCCTACAATGCATAGCACAGGCCCCTACGACGACAAGAAAACACCCAGAGTGCCCAGGTAGAGAAACCCAGGTCGCGGCCGTTTGGACTATTGGAGCTAATGTAATATTGATATGGCCTCTGCTCTTTCACGCCGATGTCCTAGTAAGAGTCTGGGGGCTGGGTCCTCGCCTTTCTCTTTCTGTTTCTGCTCTTGGCTACAGGAAAAAGAGATCCTACAGAAGCCTCCTCAATGGATGTTTGGTTGATACTCATTTTTTAAAAAAAAAAAGATTTTACTTATTTATTTGAGAGCACAAGCAGGGAGAGCTGCAGGCAGAGGGAGAAGGAGAAGCAGACTCCCTGTGGATCAAGGACTTGATCCCAGGACCTGGGGATCATGACCCAAGCTGAAGGCAGACGCTTAACCGACTGAGCTACCCAGGTGCCCGGCTGATATTCCATATTGAGAGTAATACTCACAACCGTATCTTTTAAAATCAATCATTAAGGGGGCACCTGGGTGGCTCAGTGGGTTAAAGCCTCTGCCTTAGGCTCAGGTCACGATCCCAGGGTCCTGGGATCAAGCCCCACATTGGGCTCTCTGTTCAGCGGGGAGCCTGCTTCTCCCTCTCTCTCTGCCTGCCTCTCTGCCTACTTGTGATCTCTGTCTGTCAAATAAATAAATAAAATTTAAAAAAAAATAAAATCAATCATTAAGGGCTCAGGGAGTACAGGAGTAGCCGATCCAATGCCATCCGTGAATGAAGATACACGGCATGGGATGTAAAACCCGTTTGCCTTTCCTCTTCTAGTTCAACCCCTATCACTCTCTTGCTAAAACTAGAATCTGGGTTTTGCCACTTCCCGCCTACGGTTCCCTTCCCATGCTAGAGCCAGCAGCTTCGTTTAACATCCATTATGGTTTGAACTGTCCCCACAGGAAACTAAGCCCCGGTAGCTCAGAAAGCGACCTTATTTAGAGTGTTTTTTACCCAGGTAATCAGAGCAAAGCGAGGTCACAGAGATAGACGTGCGCAGAGGGAGGACAGCGTGAAGGCGTGGGGAGAAGACAGCCACCCGCAGGCCCGTAGAAGCTGGGACAGGGGCCTGGGACAGATCTCCCTTGTGTCCCTCCCCTCCCCGGCCCCCAGCCCCAGGCCGGCTGACACCTGGATCCTGGACTTCCAGCCTCCAGAGCTTTCTATAGATGAAGCCACCTGCTCCGTCATGATTTGTTACCGCAGCCCTAGCAAACCCCTACAGATGTGTGGATGGTCCCTTCAGGACTCCGCAGGGTACTTACTCCCGCCCCAGGTGGGTGAGGAAAAGAGATAGCAAATAAAACACGGGCTAAATGAAAATAGGCAAGCCTCAGAGAAGTCCATGACAATGAAAATCAACAAATCCAGAATAACAGTAGTTGGCGTTCAGAAGACTGCTCTGAACTTCCACCAGCGCATGGGCCAATCCCATCTGGGTCTCCAGAGCCTCTAGACCAGATGCCACACCCTGGACCGAGGCGCTCACTCCCTGGCTGCTGGGGACGTTGGTGGCTGACCCCTCTCCGATGATCCTTCGGGTGTGGACCTTAGTCGTAGAAAACTTTCTCATCCAAGGATATGCCCTCCCCAGGGGCAGCCTGCACCCGGTGATCTGTTAATGAAGGAGGTACACGTTCTTGGTGCCCCTCGTCAAGGCAGACAACTCCGGAGGGCCAACCGAGTCTAGCCCCGCCATGGGGCCATGGGGTCTGCTGAAGTCTTTGCTGTGACCGCCCCTCACAGCACACTTGCGCTCTCCCCTCTCCCTCAACCTGTGCTTCCCCCCCTTACCAGTGCTGATTCTCGGTAAGCCTCCTCCGTGAGACTCTCCGTGTGTCTGAACGTGTTACATGCAGGGGATGCCTAACGTGTGTGTACATACAAGGCAGACACATCAGTGTTAACATACAGTGGATTTTAAAAAAAGATTAGAGAGAGAGCATGGGTGGGAGGGAAAGGGAGAGAGAGACTCTCAAGCAGGCTCCGTGCTGAGAGAGGAACCTGGTGCAGGGCTTGATCTCACGACCCTGAGATCATGACCTGAGCTGAAACCCAGAGTCTGACGCTTACCCAGCTGTGCCGCCCAGGAACCCCAACATAGAGTGGGTTTCTTAAGACATTAGAGTTTAATGTATCGGGATCCCAGTTGAGAAGGGCTGTCCGGGGTGTGCGCACCCACCGTTCCGGTCCAGAAAGCCTGTCCTGGGAACACATGCCCGGCTCCTTTGACTTGGGTCCATTGCCCTATGGCTCACACTCTGGTGCCCACTAGGTGCCGTGTCCCCGGTCTGTCTGGCGTCACTCTGCACCCTCTCTCCTGCTCCTAGGGTTCCTCCCCAGCCTCCTCTCCGGCTGCTGCCTGGCACATCTGGGCTGCCTCAGCTCAGTTGCCCTTACAAGGGTTTTCTTAGCCCCTCACTCTGTCAAGGTGCTCTTAGCAGCATGGATTTTCAAAAAGCTTTGTGCCCACTAACAGATCACTTATTTTCTGTGATCCAGACACTAAATCTCAGCTTTACAATGGGGGTGTGTGGCTGAAGGACAAACCTGGGGGCAAAATTAAAACTCAGTTTTACTTTCTACCCAGACATTGAGATCATGCCTTGGGATGTGAAGTACCTTGACATTCCCAGACAAAAATCAGCTCAAGAAAAATGCCCGATTGCAGAGAGAATGCTCCGAATTTCTATTCATACATGGGAAAGTAAATAGCCTTAGAAGGACTAGGAAAAGCAGATTTCATGCAGTATCATGAGAGCCCATCAGTGTGATCGCTTTAGATTTTCCAAGCGTTGGTCAGCTCACAGGGAACTAAGCGTCACATGTCCTTGGACCTCTGAAGTCAAATTTGACAGCAGAGCCAGGAGGATGTGTTGCTTTCAGTGTCCTCCCAGCTAATGATGTGTTTGGGGACCCAGGCTGGAAGGCGCTGCCCTGTTTAGCTGGGCTGAATATTGACAGAAGGGTCAAGCGGCCAGAGCCTAATGCACTGTCCTGAGATGAAAGCAGTACGTTCTGCAAACAGACAAACATGGTTTATAAAAAGACGCAGGCAGAACAGCAGGCCGCTGACAGCTCTCGTGACATCCGAGAGCCAGAAGTGACCTTCACCATCACCGAGTTCAGCCTGGTGAGCGGCAGAGCCCTGGAGAGAGCCGGGCCCCCCGACTTGCAGAGCCCCCCCTCAGCTCCGGCTGACGCTGGCGGGCTTGCTTGCGGACTGTCAGCTGAGTCTGGCCGGGCTGCGGACTGCCGCGCCCCCGTCCCGTCCAACGGGCTGCAGGATGAGTATGTCCGAGGCTTGCCCTTTTCCTGGCCAACTCTCCCGCTTCCCTCATTCGTGGTCCCTGGGAAGTGAGTCACCTACCTGGAGAGACGCTCCTGCAGACGCGGGGGTAAGTGGAATCACTGCTAAGTCCTGCTGTGGCTTTGGGCAGGGCAGGGCGCGTCCCCTCCTTGGGGCTCGGATCCTTTATCTGCCAACAAGGACCGTGGCTTCAAGACGGGGCTCCAGCCCTCCCGACTGTGCTTTCTAGAACTCCACTTGCCCAGTTTCGGCCAGGTGGGCCTCCCTCCACAAGCAAGCCGAGAAACACAACGCGTGGCAGGAAGCCTCTGGTTTCAGCCAGTGTCTCAGATGGCGCGGGGAATGCTCGGGACAAAAGGCCTCTTGGGTTTTCCGTTTCCCGGGCCATGCAGTGCGCAGGGCGGGAGGCAGGTATGAGCTCTCTGAGATGGACGGGGGACGAGGGCCATCAGTGTCTCCAGCCTCTGCCGCTCGGCCCTGCCCCTGGCCTCTGCTCATATCACTGCCTCCCTCCCTCTCACCCAGGGAGAGGGGCTCCCTGCTGTTGTGCGTCCCCGGATGGCTACACCATCTGTTTGCTCTCCTAGCGTCTCTGCCATCTACGGAATCAATTCTGTGTATTAAATTCTCTGCTTTAGTTAATCAGAGCGGTTTGTCTTCCTGGTGGAGCCTGACTGATCACTCCAGATGACCACAAGCTCCCTCCCTCCCAGATTCAATGCTCTTTATCTTCCAGACTCCTCTGCTCTCTCCACGCCTGTCCCCGGCAAACCGATTGGTCTTGGGCAATGACTTCTCTCTATAGAATGCACGCGTGGTCCGGCGTGGGCTTTCATTCCTTCCCAGCGTAAGAGCCCCGCACCCATGACCAATCCTGGAGGCTCACCTGGGGGAGTCGAATTCACCCTTTAGCCCAGCGGAGGTTTGCGAACACAGCTGGGAGAGTTCATTCCAAAGGCAGGGAGTAGGGGCGCCTGGGTGGTGCAGTTGGCTCTTGGTTTTTGCTCAGGTTGTGGTCTCAGGGTCGTGGGATTGAGCCCCACATCGGGCTCCACGCTCAGCGGGGAGTCGGCTTAAAGATCCTTCTACTCCTCCCCCACCAACATAAATAAATAAATCTTTAAAACAAGGAAAGAAAAGAAAAAAGAAAGCAGGAAATACAGGCTCCAAACCTGAAGGCTATGATGCAATTGGTCTGGGACAAGGCCCAAGAATTTGAATTCTCCCAAGATCGGGTGGCGGGCATCCCGTTGCCCTTTCTAATGACCTGGTGACTCAGGTTTATGTGACAAACCGCCAAGGCTGTGGGACGGTTTGGGAGAGAGCGTGTGGCTCCACTCCTGAGTGCTTGGTCTTCGGCCGGTGCTACCGTAATGCCGCTCGTCCACCTTTCCTCGCTCTTCCTCCGGCTCCAGCACCGATCAGGCTCTCGGCTTCAAGTAAACAGAATCCAGCTGCTCTGGTTAATTCGAGTAGAACCGGACTGTATTTGTAGGCCAGCGGATAACTCGCAGAATCTCCAGGAAGGCCAGGGACGAGGCTCAGACTCCACGCAGCCAGAACCACGTTCACGCTGCAAAGCAGCACTAGTCCTCCCAGGAGGCCACGGACCCTTGGCCTTGGCCGCCGGTGCACCGCGGTGCCGCCGGGAGGGTGGGGATTTTATCTCACCTTCAGCTGCCGGCGCTGCCAGAGAGAACCCTCTCTGCTCTTTTTCATCACAAATGAGCCATGGGAACCTGCTTCTCCTTCTCATCCTCCTCCCTTCCCCACCTTCTCCCGCCCCACCCTTTCACCTTCCAGACTGGAGGTTTCCATGGCTCCGAGAGGGTTATAACAGAATCCAAGACCAAAGGTTTCAAGTTCTTGATTTTGAAGTTGTGATGTTCAGTGGTAGGCCCACATCAGAGTCACTTGGGAGGCTGAGAAGCTATCCCTGCTCGGACCAGGGCAAATAGATTGGATCAGAATGTCTGCCGGTGGGACCTGGACACTAGGTATTTTATTTTTATTTATTTTAGAGATTTTCTTTATTCGTTTGACAGACAGAGAGCACAAGCAGGGGAGAGAGAGGGAGGAACAGGTTCCTTGCTGAACAGGGAGCCCGACATGGGGCTCGATCCCCAGCACCCTGGGATCACAACCTGAGCCGAAGGCTTAACCGACTGAGCCACTCAGGTGCTCCTGGACACTAAGTATTTTTAAGCCCCAAGTGATTTTAACGTGCGTCAGGGCTGAGAATCGCTGCTTTTGTTTCAAAAGCTATGATCAAGGCGTACGACGGGCCAAAGGGTTTAGAGTAGTGTGTGAGTCAGCAGAATTGGGTTCTCCCTGCTTCCGCCGGCGTTTGGCTGACTAGAGAGGGCTCCTGAGCTGGAGAGAGAATCAGGAAGAGGACCTGGGACGGGCCACCCGTGGGGGACCTGCACACTGCTGTCCCCAGGCTGAGCCCCAGGTTGGAGTAGGGTTTGGGGGGACATCCCAGCTGTGGTTATGACCTGAAGGCAGAGAAGACTAGGCTTACAGATAAGGCTGCTCAGAACTTCTGGAAAGATTCCCTGAAGACGGCCTTGCAGTTGGGACCATGACACGGAGGTATGGAGAGTCGCCAATGGTTTTTCTTCATGTGACGAAGACAGGCTCAGGAAGAATGGTAACATCAGCAGCCTTGGAAAATCCTTATGGCCTCGAAGACGGGATGTGGTGGGGACCTCAGGCCTGACGGTCACATGGATGGACAGCTGGCTGTGGCAGCCAAGGGCACAGAGAGCCTGAGCTTGAAGCCCAACCACCACTTCTAGGTGTGTGACCTTGGGTAAGCTACATAACCTCTCTGTGCCTTAGCCTCCTCATCTGTAGGATTGCGATAGTACTGTGGCCACGGGATAGGATTGTTCTGAAGACTACTATTGCTTTTTGCGAAGTACGGAGAACTGTGTCTGGCAGACAAGTTAGCATCTTATGCAAATGCAGAAACGGGCACGTGGACATCACGCTAGCTCAGACGTATTTGATGACCAAGAACCCGATACTGACCCTCATCCCCTAATGCTAAACATCCCCCGGGGCCCTTAACTGCAACTGCAGGGAGAAAGTGGAGAGCATTTTCTAATTGTCATTTGGTCATGAGAGCAGAGTTCAAGGTAGATGCTGTTCACTAAGGACACAGGTGAGCAGAGGCGGGGGGCAACAGGGATGTTGCAGACCCCAGGGCTGTGCCAGCAGGCCACAGACCAGGGGCTACAGGACCTGGGAAGCCAGAGTAGCATGGAGAGGGCCACATGGAAAGGAGGCATGGCCTGCTCGCATGACCCACAGGGAATAAGTTCCCTGAACTCCCTCGCTCCTTTCAATCTCTACCTGGAGTCCACATTGGTCAAGCCCAAATGGAAGCCAGAGGACCAGAGAGACCAGGCCAACCTCCGTGGGCAGAAGGTAGAGGGGCTACGGAGAAGTGGTCTGGAGCAGAGCACCTGGCCACGTGGAAAGAACTCTGGCATGAGGGCCCAGTTGGACACGAGTTATTTCTGTGAACTTAGGAATGTGCCTTCCTCTTTCCAGGCATCAATTTCCTTAGATGTAACAAGAAGAGGTTGGACGGGGTACTTTCCCTGAGCTTTTTCATATTTTTTTTAAAAGATTTTATTTATTTATTTGACAGACAGAGATCACACTTAGGCAGAAAGGCAGGCAGAGAGAGAGAGGAAGGGAAGCAGGCTCCCTGCTGAGCAGAGAGCCCGATGCGGGGCTCGATCCCAGGACCCTGGGACCATGACCCGAGCCGAAGGCAGAGGCTTTAACCCACTGAGCCACCCAGGCGCCCCAGCTTTTTCATATTTAACATGCAGTGGTCATCCCACTGCCTCCTTAATGGAGTATGGCTACTCCCAGCTCCTTGAGGTTGAACTTGGCTGCAGTTAAGAGATAACACAAATAGTAGTACCTTAAAGAAGATAGGGAGGTACATTCTTCTTTTGCAAAGAATCCAGTGGAGGGTGATCTAAGACTGACATGGCAGCTTCTCAGAGACCAGGGTCCCCCCATTCCTCCTCACAGCTCTCCCTGGTAGGGATTTGTCGCCCTGTGTTCACAGGCTGCTGGAGCTCCAGCCATCATGTCGTCCCTGTCCAGGAAGACAAGAGGGGAAGGTTAGAAGGCAGAAGGGGCAATTCTAGAAGACTGGTTCGATATCTTCTATTAGAATCTCCTTTGACAGACTGTGTCATGGGAGCACATGTCATTGCTGAGTGACTGGAAAATTTAATTTTTTTAGCAAGACACATTGCTTCCTTGAATTGAAACTGGTTTTCGCGAACAAGGAAGGAAGAATGTTTATTGGGTCAGACTCTACCCCTGTTATCAGATACTATTCCAGAAGAGAAGACGTGGTCGACAATGGCCCAGGACTTGTTTAACTTCCCAGCAGGTGCCAGGGGGCCTGGCGACCGCTTTCCGGGGCCGAGCATCTGGGAGAGGCTCCTAACTCCTCCTGAGCCTCTGGGATGCAGCTGTGCTCTGCCAGCTGACTTCTGTCCACCCGGCCACTCCTGTCCCACGTCTGACCCATCACACTTGGACTCCATACATCCCCACCGTAGCCGTTTATGACGCCAACACATTGCACAATTGGATGCCATTTGAGTGAGATTGTTTCGTTTTTGAATTCTAAAGTATTTGATTTAAGAAAAATGACCTATAAAAAGAGCATGATTTAGCTGCTGGCCAGAGGTGTGACCAAGCCAGCGGGACGGAGACTGATGATGGTGAAGGGAACAGCTGGTGCTCTTTCCGGAAAGTGGTTGGAGCCAAACCTCATGGGAAAGTCGATCAGATGCAATTATTAACTAATTGATGAATTGCTGTCCCAAGTCCATTCATTAAAACACACTCTTATCGATGATGGAGTCATAAAATTGCAAAAGCCCCAGCAGGAGGGGACGGAGCCACTGTCCCTGGAGACGGGAGGCTCTTAGAGTGCCTGCCTGCCTGGCTGGGGCCTGGACAGCCTTCCTGAAGACCCGTTACGGGGTGGGGGCGGCGGGGGCGGTGGGGGTGGGGGCAAGAACCATGGCTTGGCAGAAAAGTCCTCGGACTGACTCTCAGGAACACCTAAGTGAGTGCATCCAGCCTCTCCGAGGCTCCGCTCCTGAAAGCGGCTTACGTGCAGGATTAAATTCCCTAGTGCTCCCAGATGCGGAGGGAACACGCAGGGATGCAGCAAAGGTCTGCCCATGGTCATTGCATCTCGGGGCTTGCACTGGAAAGGGAAAAGCAGGGGTCAGGCCCTCTGGGAGAGGTCCTCCCTCCAGATGGTCATTAAGTTCCCCTCCGCTTGGAAAGGACAAGCTATGTTCGCACTGAGTATTTGGGGTTCAGCTCATGCCGGGGAAAAGACACCCTGCCCTGGCCCGTGAAACCCCGCTGAGAGAACGTTCTTTTTGCTAAAGTGAGTTAAAGCGGTTGAGCTCTCCATCGTTCAACGTGCTGTGTTCCGATCCAGCCTTTGGGATAACGGCGCAGGTGAAGAAGAGCCTGTCCTCCGTCTTCCCCTGCCCAGCCCATGGGGCCGGGCCTCAGGAGTGGGGGTGCTGCTAGAGTCCTCCTGGGGGGCCTCTGCTGTGCCTGGTGCTTCTGATATCCCCTGCATGAGTAGTAGGTGATGTGCACCTCCGAGCTAGCCATGTGTGGTAGAATTTTCTCAAATAATGGGGCACAAAGGGAGCAGTCATTTCTGAGTATCGGGCCCTCGAGTACATGGTGAGGTGTTGTATCTCTGCAGCTCGCCCCCTCATGCTTTCCGTATTTAGGGGCAGCGGTGGGCCACACGAGCTGTCAGCTTTTCCCCTCTTTCTGGATCCTCCAGCAGCCCTCCTCTCAGCCTGGGGACCTGAAGTGATGTCCGTCCCTAGGCTGAGGGCCCGAGTGCGTCACTGGCTCTTCTCTGGATCTGGACGACTTGGCCCTTCCCGTGGCCCCGTCCAGAGCTGCCGGGGCCAAAGCCAGGGCCAGCTGCTGTGGGACAGACAACAGTTTGCCTCAGAGGCCCTGGAGTCTGCCCCTTCCCAGGAGGCCTTTCTAGAACCACGCTCCTGGTCAGCCCAGCTAGAAGTGGTGGGAAGTTGGGGACTGGGTTCCATTCAGTTGAGCCTGGGACTGACCTTTCCGACTCAGTCTGCAGCTGGCAGTGTGACCCTGGTCAAGTCACTCAACCTCTCTGAGCCACCATTTCTTTAGGGTAAGATGGGATTCAGGGAGACACAGCTCAGGTAGACGTGGGGTATGGTGTTGGGTGGGGGGGAAGGGCCCAGCCCAATCCTCAACTCATGGATTCTGAGTGGGGTTCTCACTCAGGGTTGGGCTCCTTTCCTCCAAAGCACACAACACGTGTTGTTTTAAATTTACTGGGCTCAGCGTCCCCTCCCCACATATCCAGTCTCCACACCAGAATATACGCTCCACCAGAGCAGGGCCATTTGGGGCCCAACCATGAACACTGCCTGACCTTGGGGCACTGGACACGTACCTGCTGAGTGGACGAACATTTAGTTCCCCTCCTTCAACTGGCTTGGCCCGTCTCCCCTCCCAGACCCTGACCCGGCGGGTAGTATCATCACAGCGCACACGCCACGAGCTACCCACGTGACCCGGACTGTTCCCGGCCTTCAGGTGTGCAGCACATCTCGTCCCCACGGCAATCACCATGAGGTGTTACTGTCCCCGTTACGCAGAGGGGAAGAGCCGAGCACGGGGACTGGAATTGCATTGCCCTAAATCGCATAATCTGTGAGGAAACCAGGATTAGAACGACCGCTGGTCACCGGGTCTTTGCTTACGTGGCTCTAGGGTTTCTCAGATGATAACAGTGCAAGCAACAGGGAACCCCCCGAATTTCCCAGTCGAGCTGTCTGCAGAGCCAGGGGCAGTGAGCGAGGTGGCGAAGGGTCCCAGGGTTCCTGTCCCCACTGCTGTAAAGGAACGCGGGGCCGCTGTGCCCAGCCTCCGCGCATTCCCCGTCCTTCAAAGCCGGCCGGGTCTGGGTGTCCTTGGTACCAGCTCCCCTCCCTGGGCTGCAGAAACCCCCGTTATCGTGGGCATTGGCATCCGTGGAGGATAGTCTGTCCTTTTCTATGTGATTTGTGCCAAGAAGACGGCACTGGGTAGCAGCTCTGCTGGGCACGGATCGCAGCGTGTAAGCGTTTGTCCTGCTTCACTGTCTTCATCGACTGCGGTTCGAGAGCCCAGTGGTCTTGAATCATCTGATTTCAAATTTCTTCCCCTGCAAAAGGAGGCTATTAAAGTACCAACCACGCAGGGCAGCGAATGCAGTGATGACTAACGTGCTCAGCACAGGGCCTGGCGCGTAACGTACTTTGGACATTTGTATTGTTATTGAAAACTTATGCCTCCCTGTGCCAGGACGCACTGGGTGGTGGGGAAACCGCAGGGAGAGAGATGGGAGCCACGACTTTCATGGCCCGAGGGATCCAGTGATCGCAGGGACCGGAGCCCTCCGCCTCCCCACAATGTAGCGGAGTGAGGGACTGGGCCAGGGAGCAACCCACTGCCCGGAAAGGTCAGAGATCTCTGGAGGAGGCCTCTGTGGACCTGACACCTGTGGGTGAACCAGAAATTGCCCTCCTGGTTGTCCAGATGGTGAGGGGCCTGGAGATTGGAACTCCTAAGTCTTACCCCCACTCTTACCCCCTCCCCACCCTGTGCCCACTCCCACCCCACTCCTGGCTCAGGCAGGGGGAGAGGGGCTGGTGGTGTGCGGTGAGGGTATGGAGCTGGGAAAGGACCAAAGACCAAACCACCAACCTTTTAGAAGCTGATGGGAGAGGAGACCACAAAGGAGACCAAGAAAATACCAAGTGTGAGGAGAGCATCCTGTCCCAGAGCCCAGGAGGGGAGAGTCTCCAGAAAGAGGACTGGAGGACCAAACACTAACCGGGATTCGGGCTGGTGGAGAAGGGAGACAGTCTTTCCATTTCGGGATCTCCAGGGAAGAATCGGGTCAGAACCAGATTGCTGGGGCCTGCAGCGGGGTCAGGAGTTCTGGTGGGGGCGGGGCAGAGCCGTGAGTCCAGGTGCTGCTGGGAGGGGGGGAGGGGAGAACAGGGTAGTGGACAGGAGGGACAGGGGAGGTGGGGTGCAGAAGGCAGAGGGGGTGGGACACCCGGGGGGCCCCATAGGGCAAGGAGTCTCAGCAGGGATGTGGTGGGCGAGGACTGGAAGGCTTATCAGGTCACAAGCCCAACACTTCCTCCCAACTTCTGGCCGTGGGGCTCCCAGCTCCCTAGGCTCGAAGTCTGGGAATCACTTCTGTCTCCGTGCATTTCTTCATCTTTCTCCTGGGGAGGACAGTGGGAAGGAGGAAGAGCACTGACAGAAGGTTCGGGGAGACTCTGGACTCCCCTCCAGCACTCAAGGTGTTTTCAGCCCGTTTCCTGGTCTGAGAAGTGAGGTGCACTCCCCCTGCCCTCTCACCCTTGGCGTGGCTGAGACTGGCTGAACTTGGACCAGGTGGGAGCCCACGCCCTCAGCAGCAGCACCGCCCTCGCACCACCCCGCTCCAGCAGCCCTGGTCGCCGCCCACCAGGCCCCACACTTGCTCTGTGCCAGTCCATGCCCAGGCTGGCCACAGTCCAGCTTTCTGCAGCCGCTCCCATCCGGTCTCCTCTCTGCTTTCCAGACTCTTCCTGAAACGACCGTGACCATGCTTGTGTTGCTGTCAACAAATTTGCACAGAGCCCATCACGTGCAGGCGCTGGGCTAATCACTGTACAAAGGTAAAACCGATTCACAACTGTTTCGCATCATCATTGCACCCATTTTATGGGTGAGAACACCAAGGCACATGTGGCCGTATCACCTGGCCCGAGTCACGTAGATACGGCGGAACCAGGGCTCACAGCGGGAATCTCGCAGCTCGTGCCCTGAACGACCACACTTCTTCTGTTCCATCCAGGCGGCTCTTCTTACTTTCTCACCAAAACCTCGTGGGTGTGGTTAGACTCATTTACATACAAAGACGTGGGGGCATGAAAGGGTCACACAGGACGGGTCAGAAGCCACACGGATCCTAGTGCTGGGCGGCCGGGATTCGAACTCCGTCTTCAGAGTCCACACGCCTCTGTCCAATAAACTGCAGAGAAATGCCAGACGGCAGAAAACCGAGCCACGCAGCTGGGAGCACCCTGCCGGGGAGGGAGGGGAAATTCCAGAAGCAGGAGGAGACCAGGCCCGGGGGTGGGGGGGTGGGGGGTCCCAGGTCCCAGGTCCCAGGTCCCAGGCCGGCCGTCACGGCTGGAGCGCACACCCTGTGTCCCATGAAACATCGTCTCATTTAACCCGTGAAGCACGATTTCCACGCACCATTGTCCCTACTTTACAGAAAAGGAAGCCACACGGGAGAGAGGAGGTGACTTCTGGGCAGCCGGGAGCTGACCCGGAGGCTTCTTCTGAACTGGAAGTGCAGGTTCTGCCGCTTGGTTTGACTGCTGAGGCCCTTTTCCACCACAGCCGGTCAGTCCGAAGTCCAACGCCCCCCTCCCACCAGCCCTTCGCTCCTCAAGCCTTGTTCAAGGAAAGCCGTGAGTGTGCTGCAGCTGTCGGAGAGCCAGGGCTGGCCAGGGGCCAAACCGGCAGAATAGACTTTAGCCAGGAACTATGGAGAGAGCGAGGGGGAAAGAGAGCCCGGGCCAGAGCTGGTTCATTCTGGAAGCGTCAAGGACCAGCGGGCGTTTCTGTCCACAGGTGGCGCGGGGGCCGCTGGATGGAGGGTTCCCGAGAGGAGAGGCGGGGGGAGCGGAGGGTAAGTGGGATTCGGGTTCACCTGCCCTGGCAGGATTCTTGCTCGAGGCAGGCCAGGGAGGTCAGACATCACGTGGGGCAGAGGGGGGGATGGGAACCTGCTCAGATATCAAGGGGGAGCAGAGGCTGGGGGGGGGGCGGTTAAACGGACTGAACAGGTTCTTGCGACAGCTGGTGATACAGGCCCGACGAGGAAGGACACCGGGGTCGAGGTCTGGAGGCCCAGGGAGCCTGACTACGATTAGGTCAAGGAGAGAGTTTTGTCACTTCCTGCGCTAATTCTCTATGTCTGCTATAGAGTCAGACTTTAAAGCAAAACCCGGGCACGAACAGCACTTGGAAGCCAAAAATGATAGGATGGCTTTTGTGTTTAAAAAGGTTCACTAGGGCTGCAGACCAGAGACGGGCTTGGAGCGGAGAGCCTGGACCTCTGGACATGTTTGGAGAAAGGGAGAAAGCGAGGGGAGGCCCAGGTCAGCTTTCTGGCCTCGAGTTCCCGGGACAGCAACTGGGCGGGCGGAGGACTGGGAGGTGAGGGAGGGTGATGGGGTCCCTCAGCCGTGCTAGTTTGAGGAAGCTGGCGGGGGTGGGGGGGGAGTCTGGAGTTGGGAATGGTCGTTGGACACACAAGCCTGGGGCACGGCACCAGAGTATGGGCTGAACATGGAGATACAGGCTTGCAGGCAACTTTTTTTTTAATTGAAAATTTTTAAAATTATTACCAATTCATAGGACGTTGCAAAAAACGTACAGCTAGGTCTTATGTACCCTTCATCCAGGTTTACTCAATGGTTAGAATATCTATGAGAACTGCACAATATTAAAGCCAAGAAGGTACAACCTACCATGTTTTTTCGGGTTTCTCCAGTTAATAAATATATATATATATATATAGTGTGTGTGTGTGTGTGTGTAGTTCTGTGCAACTTCATGACACACACAGATTTGTGTAATCACCACAACACCAGAAAACCCTGTTTATGCGTGTACATTCAGTTATGGGGTCCTGGAGGCTTCCCAGATACTCAAGACCAGGGACTTGGGTAGGATTTCCAAGGACAGGGCGCAGAGGGAGAGAAGGGAGCTTGGGATGGAACGCAGGAGGAGGAAGAGAGCTTTGCTCTGGGCTACGGAAGAGAAGGTTCTGGGAGAGAATGAGACGCCCAGCTCCCCTCAAAGGACACCGTGATGCCGGCAACCCCCTCCTCCCCGCCCGGTCTCAGCTCTTGAACCTGAACTTCTCAGTCCCACTCACACACATCCCTGAGTCACCAGCCCAGAAATGCCAACGCAGGGGTCCCCCGGCGACACTTTCCAGAAAGCAGTTTGCCCCTGGAGTGCTTTGTCGGGCCACGTGCACTCAATCTGGGCGGGAAAAACGAGAACATATCTGTAAATATGGTGACAACACGAAATACCGTTCCTAAGGGTTGTTCTGAGGGACTATGCCATGAAGCCGGACACCGGGGTCTCATCCACCCCCGCACAGAGCCTGGTGCGGAGGGGACCCCCGCGGGCTGCTCCGTGGCCGTGCTCCCAGGCCACACTTTTGCACCTTTTTTCCAAACAGGGAGCCTAAGCCCCGCGCGTCCCTAGAGCAAGTCAGCTCCTCCTCACCCAGGGAGGATACGGTTTCCTCAAGAAGGGAGGCGCCTCAGTACGTTTCGGGCCCTCTCTATTGTTATTCTGTCATCGGCACGCTGGCTCTTCCATCCTGAACTCTGAATTTTACGGATTACGACGATCACCGCTTCAGACCCGGGCTCGACGGAAACACCCCCGGCGCCTGGCAGGGGAGGAGGCGCCTGAGTGGCGCCGGAGCGCCATCTGCTGGTGGATACGAGTGCTGCACGCTGAGGAAGGTCAAGGCTTTCCTCGGGAGTCCACGTGTGGCTCCTTCCGTCCTTGGTGGAAGGCGCTGGTCTTCCCAGCCTCAGAGGCCTCTAGCTCTGCCCTTGCCCAGCCCAGAGAAAGCCTGGTGTGACCGGAAGAGGTGTGGACCTAGGAGCTAGGCACCGACGTTTATGGATCCCTACTGATTGTGTATTGGGGGTTCTGGAGCTGTTAAGGACCAGAGATGAACTGAATTCCCAGAGCTCACACCCTGTGGGAGACAGAGCCAGGACAATGATGACAAGACCTAGAGACTCTTGGAGTCTGAGTTCTGGCTCCGTCTCTTGCCAGCTGGGGGACCTGGAGCAAGCTGCCTAAGCTCAGCCTTTTCATATGTAAATAGGAAAATGGGACTAATAATCAGTCCCCAAAGTGGTTGTTTTTAAATGACATCCTTTATGTGAACCGTAAAGTACATAATAGAGGTTCACTAAAAGGAAGGTAATTATGTTTTTTCATTGATGTAGTAACAACTGGTCAGACAGGAGGGAGTGCTAGGAAGTGGGGATGAAGAAAGGCTTGACAAATGAGGATACATTTCAGCCAGGTTTTGAAGGGTGAGTAGGAGTTTTCCAATCAGGCAAAGGAAAAGGGCATCCTGGGTGGGTGAACCGTGTGTACAAAGCGTGATGGTAAGATGGACTGTGCTGCATTTAGGAAACTGTAAGTTGTTTGGTCTAAGTGGTATGTGGGAGAGGTAAAGCAGGTGCAGCTGAAACTGGACAGGTGAACTTGATCAGAATCCCTAGGAGTGGGTTGTGGGAATCCGTATTTGAAAATGATGCCCAGGGGATTCTGAGGCCGCCTGCCAAAGATCCAATCAGGAAATCAGCACTGTACCAGAGGTTGGGCGTACTTCTTTCTAATCTGCCCCACAACCCAATAAGGTAAACATTACAGTCCTTATTTTACACAACAGAAAGTTGAGGCTCAGAGAGGTTAAGAAACTTGCCCAAGGTCACACAGCCAATGCGAGCCAAGATTCAATGCCTGGTCTACTTGACTCCAAGCCCCACATACACAGCGAGTGCTCAGTAGAAGCAGCTGTTACCCTTAACGCCAATATTCTTCAGGCCTGGGCTTCCAGATGTGCCCGTCCCCTGTCTCCCTGAGGTCTGTCCTCTCAGCGTTTGTGGGAAGACATGAGTGGGGCCAGAGAAGCCCACTCCACGGGCCAGATTCTTATGTTGGGTACAGGCAATTAAAGAGTTTTTCCTGGTTAGAATTCCTCATTGGAAGGAAGAGAGCCCTGCTCTCCTCTTTTCTGGAATTTGCCAGACTTTCGTAGGTGTGCATGTATTCTTTTTAAAAAGATTTTAAAGAAAATCTCCAATTTACAGAAAAGCTTTATCAGAAATTACAAATTACATGTTTGTAATCTGGAGCCATTTGAGGGTAAGCTGTCTGCCCGATGCTGCGTGGCCCCGGACGACTTCACCGTATTCCCTACAAGCAGAGACTTTCTTCTCCTGGGTCCTAGCAACGGCCGTCACTCCAAGTCAGGAAGTGGGCGCCAGCTGTCCCCGGGGTTCCTTGAGAGTAAACAGATCCACATGTAGGAGGCGTGTGGCCCTCAGTTGTCCTGACTCTCCCTCAGGCAGGAGCGGGTCCTCAGTCTTGCCTTTTGTGACCTTGACACTTGAGGAGTCAGGCCAATAATTTTGTAGATGACAGCCCCCCACCCCGCCGCTCCCCCCTACCGCTCCCCCCACCCTGGGTGCGTCGTCTGCTGTTCCCTCGTGACAAGGTTCAATTTCTTGACAGGAACATCCCACAAATGCTGTTCAAGTGGCACGTGATTTCCACGCGTCCCATCGACGTGACACTCACTTTGATCGTTTGGGTGAATGATTTCTGCCAGGCTGCTTCGCTGCAGCCCTTCGTTTCCCCTTTGCGGGTCGCAAGCGCTTGTGGGGTCTGTGCTGAAACTGTGACTCCCCCGTTTCTCCTCAGACAATTTATTCATCAGTACGGCCTCATGGTTTCCTGCTTACTCAGGGGATTATCCTCGATCTGGGGCCCAGATTGTCTCAGATTGGCCAACGGAGAGCCCCCGGGTGGCTCCTGTGTCCTTCCGGCGTGTCCCCCTGCTGTCTGAGCACCCCTTGCCTTCTGGTACAATGGGAGATCAAAGCTCAGTGTGTGTTCTCTGCCCCAGTCCTGGAGTCAGCCGGTTCTCTAAGGCGCCCTGGTTCCCTTTAGCGGAGATGGAACCGAGAGTCACCATTGGGGGGATGCGTACGGTCATTGCAATAGGGCCCCTGTCAGTGAAACATATGCGTGTGTATGTGTGAACACACACACACACACACACACACACACAGGTGCACGTCTGTATTTACTCTATTCCTATCTGTATACTGAGGGGTTTTGCTCGCACATTTACTGCTCATCAACCTCCTTCCAGGCTGGCAGTCTCTTAGCTAGATCTGGGTTTGAGTTTCGGAGAACAGTGGAAGGTTTTTGAAACCATCCCCTCTAGCGTCTGTGTTTTGCAGCTGGGGGTTGAGACCCAGTGCAGGGGAGCAGGGAGATCGGGGACTCGCAGCAGCCTGGCTGGGAAGAGGGTGGACGAAGGCCAGGCTCGCTCACCTCCAGGCAGATGCGGGTCATGTTCAAGAAGGTGGAGCTTGTCTTCTGGGAGAGGCGTGCGCTGACCTCCCCTGACCTGGGAGGACCCCAAAGGCAGGACCGAGCCCTGGGAAAGCAGCTGCCCGCTTGCAGTGAGGAAGGACTGTTCAGAGTCAGCTGGTCACGCCGGGAAGGGGTGGCCGGTGGTGGGGACCTCACTCGCCCACCTCCCATGTGTGTGCTGCTCTGGGGCTCCCCTGGCCGGAGCCGGTGGACTCGGGGCTCCCTGGTTCCTCTCCAGCTCTCCCCACCGTGTTCCAGTGAGCCACCTTGGGACAGGCTTTTCACGAACTACGGATCTGGTTTTCTGGCTTGATTCTTCTAGAATTCTCCTCCACGCCTGGGTCCCCAGGGGCCAGCTCACCCCCTCGAACTCTGAGTATCCCAGCCCTGGGAGGCACTGGAACCTTCCCTCCCCCTAGACTACCTCTCCTCCCCTCCTACCCCGAAAGGGAAACTCTCTGGCACCCTGTGCTATTGTCTAGTTCAGAGGCGTGGCCGCAGTGGGCAACGGGGCTGAGCGAGAGCTTGGGGCCAGCTCACCCCTCGAGCCACGGAAGTGTGAGTTCCCATCCTGCCTCCGCCGCATAGGTTCTCCCACTCTTCCCAGCTCCCCCGGACTCTTTTGGGGTTCAGGCTTCCCCAGTCTCTCCGATTCGCTGACTTCAGTTCTGATCCTTTGGGGTCTCTCTCTAGAGTTGCAGATGGACTTCTGGGGTCATCCGAGAACCCTGGGATCCTGACATCCCCCTGAGGTCTCCCCTTGGATCCTTCTCTTCTGAGTGCTCGTGGCCTTTCAGGTTCTGCCAGAAATACAAGGTGACCTGCAGGGGGTGCTGCTGGGTCAGAGCCCTGCACCCCGAAATGCAAATTAAGTTCAGAGAAGGGACTGATTGTAGGGCAAAAGGGAGGGGTGGGGATTGGGAACTAGAGGCTGTGCGGAATGCCTGAAAGCATTCTGTGTGTGTGTGCATGTGTGTGCCAGTAAACACACACGTGAGTATATACCAGTAAGTACACACACACGGACATCGTAATACTAGTAAATAGATACTCATACATATGCACACCGATTATCACAGGAATAGATACCAATATGTCTATGTACACCAGGATGAATATGTATATAACACACACATATATGCTTACTAGTACACACATGCACATATACCAGCGTTTGGAGAGATAAATAATAACCAGTATGCACATCTAAAATATTCACACACAAGGGCACCTGGGTGGCTCAGTGGATTAAGCTGCTGCCTTCGGCTCAGGTCATGATCTCAGGGTCCTGAGATCGAGTCCCACATCAGGATCTCTGCTCAGCAGGGAGCCTGCTTCCTCCTCTCTCTCTGCCTCTCTGCCTACTTGTGATCTCTCTGTCAAAAAAATAAATAAAATTTAAAAAAAATAAAATATTCACATACACACACTTACCCACACGTATATGTGTGTGTGTGTACTGGTGTGTATGCATGTAAGTCCTCACCAACACGCATGTGTATGCAAAATGCACATGCGGGTGCATGTGCATGCGTGTGGACACACACAGGTATTTACCAGCAAATGGACCCTGCTGGTCTGTGGCTCTGACCTCTGGCCGGTGAGGCTTGTCCCTGGATCCTGCGGCTCCCGCCGCATCCGGATCTCCGCTTTCATGGTGGGTTTCCTGGACCCAGGCGGGAAGATCTCAGTGCGCCTTCAGAGAATGTGGCTCCGGGTTTCCGGGCTCTAGAGATCTCCCTGAATGAAGAGCCAGATGGGTTTGACTTGAATGAGGATTGCCCTTCTGGGGTTAAGGTGGGGATGGGGTCAAGGTCAGCGTAACAGAAATGTGGGCTTGGAAAGGACTTTAGAGAACGCCAGGCCTGGTCCACGTTGTGTTCCGGACCGGGATATACTGGTTTGCTCGGTGTCCGTGATGAAGTACACCAACGGGGCGGCTGAGAACACCAGAATTTTATTCTCTCATGGTTCTGGAGGCTAAAAGCCTGCCAACGAAGCGCGGGCTGGGTGGGCTTCCTTCTGAGGGCTTCAAGGAAGGGTCCGTTCTTTGCCTCTCTCGGCGCCTCCGGTGGTTTCCTGGTAAACCTTGTCATTGCTGGGCTTGTGGACACATCGCTCCGATTCTCTGCCCGTGTCGTCACGTGGCATTCTCCCTGCGTGTGTGTCTTTGTCTCTTCGGGACATGGGACAACAGTCCTGTGGGATTAAGGGATGCTGTAGGTCGGCGTGACCTCATCTTAACCCACCTGCTGCGGCCCTATTTCCAAATCAGATCACGTTCTGAGGCACCGGGGGTCGGGACTTGAACCTGTCTTTATTAGGGGACACGGTCCAAACTTGATCAAGGCTCATAGCTAATTCATGATTGGTTCGCTTTTCTCTGCGTCCGATGCCTAATTAATACAAAATAGGCTTTCTGATGCCTGAAATTCTCGTAGCATCTGGCTTGTCGGCAGTTCCTATGTACGTATTAATCAGACAAAACAAGGCTTGCATGAGGGAGAAGAAGAGAGGTTAGCCAGTTGTCTTCAGTGTCTGGGTTTCTGCAAGACGGCCAGCTGCCGGCACTACCTTCTGGGGCAGAAACAGTTGTATAAGGTGAATGACGCTCTGAGACCCTGCCCAAAGCACTTGAACTCTGAGTAGATGTTTCCCATCACTGCCCCGGGAGGACTGTTCACAGATCTTTGTGTCCCTGCCTTGAACCTTGGCAAGGGAGACTCGGGTTCTCATATAAAGACGGTGGCAGCCGGGTCAGCCAAGAGATCGCAAATCTGCAAAGTCGGAAATGCTGAGGGACACTGGGTCAGCTGGCCCGAGGGATATGTGGCCATAGGGCAGGTGGCTGGTTGTGGGGTCAGAGCAAGCTCCCAGCCCAGCAGACTTTCCTTCTCGTTGGAGGCAGACAGCAGAGCCGCGCAGAGATCTGGGCATTTGTGTGACAGGGACTCGGGGCAAGGCTGGCTTCAGGACTGTGTGACCTGGGCGGTCACCCAGGGAACTCACTTCAAAGAGCCTTGAGCTTGGTTTCATGCTCTCCTGCTGCCATCTGGAAATTCTTAGTGGTTGTTTGACAAAGACTCTCGAATTTTCGTGTGGCGCTGGTCCCTGCAAATTGTGTGGCAGGTCCTCATGAGTGTTTCCAGTGTGTGGTTATTTGTGAGGGATGTGGTGCCACGGAGCGTCTTCAGCTCGTGCTCTGGTGTCGAAGAGAGAACCCAGAGCCACTGGAAGGAGACCTGAGGTTGGCATTCAGGACCCTTAGGCTCTAGTCTCAACTCTGCTAGGGTCTAAAATAGCTATGAGACCTTGCGCAGGCCTTTGAGCCTCTCTTGACCTCAACTGCTTCATCTGTAAAATGGACACACAATAGCCCAACCTACCTCACGCAGATTTGCTTTGAGCTCCTCCAGTACAAAGACTCAACTTTTCCCTTTGTATCTTGTATGGAGCCCAGCCCAGTATTTGCATTTGGTATAGATTCAGTGCACACTCGATGATTAAAATCAAGCTAATGCAGGGAGGGGTGCCTGGGTGGCTCAGTGGGTTAAAGCCTCTGCCTTTGGCTGGGGTCATGATCCCAGGTTCCTGGGATTGAGCCCCACATCGGGCTCTCTGCTCGGCAGGAGCCTGCTTCCCCATATCTCTCTCTGCCTGCCTTTCCGCCTACTTGCGATCTCTGTCTGCCAAATAAATAAAACCTTAAAAAAAAAAAAAGATAATGCAGAGAAAGGTATTAGGCGAGGCCGCACAAGTGATAGATTGGCGTGACCTGTCATTGTGACACCCGGATGCCTTGTGCAATTCTGCCAGCTGGGCTCTGCTGCTCTGAGATTTCATACCAGAGGGTAACAGGCCCTGTTCACCCTGGGAACCAGCCCTGGAGTCTCTCCACTGGGGACGCTTGGATGCTGAGATGAAGGACCTCAAAGAATCTATGAACGCTTTGGGCGCCTGGGTGGCTCAGTCATTTGAGTGTCTGACTCTTGGTTTCGGCTCAGGTCATGATCTCAAGCTGGGACTCTGTCTCCTCTCCCTCTGCCCCTCACCACCCCCAGGTCCGGCTAGAGCCTGGAATGGCCACGCCACCTGTTACAGCAAGGAGCATCTACCAGACACCCTGCCCAGAGAGCAGAGAAGATGCACCGTTCCGTCCTCCACTGTCTGCTTGTCTTGTTTCAAGATGACAGGTGTCTCTGGCTCCTTTGGGAGTGATCCTAATTCGACGGAAATCATTCAGGTTCTTCAAACACAGTGGGGCAGAGTGGGAAGAGGATGCGCCGTGATTTGGACAGGCTTGAGTCAAACCCTTCCTGGGCGCACGGCCTCCGGCAGGCACCCAGCCTTCCGTGAGCCTCATGCTCTGTGTCTGTAGATGAGGCGGACGATTCTCACGTTAGGACGTGATGTCGGGAGCACTGGAGGGCGAACACTGAGTGCCCGGGGATAGCAGCCAGTCACCAGCGCGAGCTGTCGATGGTAGAACAGTGCTGAGTGTTCTAGTGAAGACACACCCAGCTGCTTGGCCAGTCTCGTCCGACCTGTGCGCAGAAGGCAGAGAGCAAGGAGGCTTCTGTTTCTCAGTTGGGCGCGTCTTTCCGCGGATGGGCTCTCTACTGCATAGGCGTGAATGCACAGCTTTCCAAGGGACTCTGAAATTTAATTTGACGGATTTTAGAAACTTGTATTGCCTCTGTGAGCCTCGTTTAATTATTTTACAAATACCCATCCACCTACCAGCACAGAGGATTCCATTTTCCAGGCCTACCTCTCTGATGGGTGGAGAGAAGGGGAGTGTGTGGGCGCGTCTGAGGGGCTCCGCTGGTTGAACGTCTGACCCTTGCTTTGGGCTCAGGTCGTCATCTCAGGGTCCTGGGATCGAGCCCTGCCCTTGGTGCTGAATCTGCTTGAGATGATCTCTCCCTGACCCTCTACCCTTCCCCTGATCACTCTCTCTCTTAATAAATAAATAAAATCTTAAAAAAAAAAAAGGGCGTATAAGATGCAGATGTTTTTCGCAGATAGATCGGAGACTGGGGGGAGAGAAGCTCAAGGGACCCCGGCTGAGTTTTCTTTCTGCTGCTCCTCTCCTATCACACAACCCGGGATTCCTGGATTCCTTTCAGAACGGACTTGAATTAAGCAGGTTTTAAGACCCCCTCCCTGGCCAGCCCCGACGCGCTAGAAGGATGTTTGCGGATAACCCTGGGCAGCTTCTCTTCCTCTGATGGGCAAGAGAGCCCATCTGCCCTCGTTCCTCAGCGGGCACGGCAGACACACAGCCTGGGGAAGGGGACAAGGCGTGTAGGGTGGCCTTCCTGCTTTCGGGTCTGCCTCATTGTCCTTACACTTCTGGCTTCCCGTCAGGACCGGAAAGGTGGGATGTGCCACATCTGGACGTGGGCTGACGGGGGCAGCTTCCAAGGAACTGAGCAGACTATAGTAGGCTTTGTTGCTTCACCTGCTTTTAATTTTCGTTAAGGAAACCTCAAGCAGAGGTAGGTAGGCAGTATAATGAATATCTAGGTACTCCCCACCCAGCTGCGACGGCTACTGGCCGTCTTCCAACTTGTTTCATTTATCCTTCTCCAATGCATTTTTTAATTTTAATTCGACTGTAGGGTAAATCTCAGACATCTTCTGAGTTCACCAGTGAGTCATTCGGGATTTATTTCTGACAGGCGTAGCTGCACCCTCCAATGCCATCGTCACCCCCAACAAATTTAACACGATCATCCACTACCCAGCTCATAGTCAAGTTTCATGCATTTTATTTATTTTTTATTTTTTAAAGATTTTATTTATTTATTTATTTGAGAGAGAGAGAGACAGAGAGAGAGCATGAGCGGAGGGAGGGTCAGAGGGACAAGCAGACTCCCTGCCGAGCGGGGAGCCCGATTCAGGGCTCGATCTCAGGATCCCGAGATCATGACCTGAGCCGAAGCCAGACTCAACGCACTGAGCCACCCAGGTGCCCCAAATTTGAAGCATTTTAAAGACCAAATTATGAAGGATATATATATATATCCAAATATAATATATATAATATATATATTATATATAAAAATATATATATCCAAATATTCATCCATCTGTCCCTTCTTTCGACTGCCGGCATGAAGTCTTTACTACGGCCAGTTGCTGGCGGGGCTCTGCGTCTCATCAGGAAGACCCACGGATTCACAACTGGGAAGCAGTGGGATAAACGCACAGTAGAAATTGGCACAGGGTGTGACTGTGTCACAAAGAAGGGCACAATCGGTTTTGCAGAAGGGCGTGGGGGGGTCCCAGAGGGCTTCAGAAAGAGAGGAGGGACATGGTTGACATTTGAAGGACGGACGGGCCATGGGCAGGCAGGTGATGGGGGAAGGGCGGAGAGAGAAGGAGCGAGAAGGCGTGGGAAACACGCGGCGCTCGACACGCACCAGGACACTTCTCTCTGACGGGTGCTCCTCTCTGACAGGTATGCGTGCCAGGTACTCCTCTGGGCCCGTGAACAAAACAGACAAAACCACTAACCTCCCAGAGCTCGCATGACTTGTCGGGGGGACTCACCGTTACGTAGTAAACACATGTCTGCCGCATGTTAAAGATAGGACTGCAGGGGGGGCCGTGGGGGCTCAGTCGTTGGGCGTCTGCCTTCAGCTCAAGTCATGATCCCAGGGTCCTGGGATCTCCCTCAGCGGAGAGCTTGCTTCTCCGTCTCCCTCTGCTTGTCTCTCTGCCTACTTGTGCTCTCTCTCTATCTCTCTGTCAAATAAATAAATAAAATCTTAAAAAAAAAATAGGACCGTGGAAAAGAAAAACAGAACAAAACCGAGGTAAAGAGGATTAGGCGTGCGGGGGTTGGGACTGGTGGCTCTCAGGGATGTGGGGGGAGAAACGGGCGAGCTGCTCACACCTCTTTCCTCCCGCGCACACAAGAAGACCAGGTTTCTCTGCTTTTTTTTTTTGCAGTTGGATGGGGGCAACGGATTGCGTTCTGGTGACAGAAGACGAGGGTGACGCGTGCCACTTCCAGACCTGGTCATCACCCGACTGTCTGCTTTCTTCCTACTTCCTCCCCCATGACTTGCTGGAGGTCACACACTGGAGATGAGACGGCAGAGCGCGGCTCCCCAAGTCACTAGTTTGGAACCGTGTTGAAAAATTTGGGGGGTGCCTCGGGGACTTGGTCAGTTAAGCGACAGACTCTTGATTTCGGCTCAGGTCGTGACCTCAGAGTTGTGAGATCGAGCCCTGTGTCGGGCTCCGTGCTGAGCGTGGAGCCTGCTCTCTCTCCCTCTCCCTCTCTAAAATGAATGAATGAATGAGTATCCCGAACTCAAAGCTAACCTTCATGTCGGAGTTGTGTCCGGTACCTGCGACACCCTGCCTCCCTCTGGTCTTCTTACCCTCTCTTCTTCCCCTGTGTTTTGTGTCCTCTTCCCAGGGCACGGACAGCAGCTGCCCAGGGCAATGAGGACAGGCTGAGGAAGGACGGGCTCGCACCCATGCCAGCGCGAGGCGCCAAGCGAGCGCCCCAGATCGCCCCAGACCCTCCTGAGCCTGGCCTGGTTGCTCGGCAATTCTTTTTTTTTTTTTTTTAATTTTTTTAAATTTATTTATTTGTTAGAGAGAGAGAGCGAGCGAGCACAGGCAGACAGAGTGGTAGGCAGAGGCAGAGGGAGAAGCAGGCTCCCCGCCGAGCAAGGAGCCCGATGTGGGACTCGATCCCAGGACGCTGGGATCATGACCTGAGCCGAAGGCAGCTGCTCAACCAACTGAGCCACCCAGGCGTCCCTCGCTCGGCAATTCTGATGAACAAGTTTGGCTACTGAAGTCCTGTAAAGGTGCATTCGCCTTTGTCCCAATATTTTAATACGAAAAATTTCAAACATGCGGAAAATTTGACATAATTTTACAGTGAACATTCACCACCCAGATTCTACCCTTAATATTCTACCATGTTTGCTTCATACACATCCAGCCTTCCAGCCGCCCGAGAATTCTTACCTTTTAGAGACTCCAGAGTAAATTGCAGACAGCTGTCCCCACCCCTCAAGCACATTCGTCTGCCGCACGTTGTTAACCAGAGTTCAATGTTGGCTTATAGTTTTCCATCTTGAGGGGAATCTTACATATAGGGGGGCACCTGGGTGGGTGTTGGTTAAGCATCTGGCTTTGGCTCAGGCCATGATCTCAGGGTCCTGGGATCGAGTCCTGCGTCGGGCTCCCTGCTCAGCGGGGGATCTGCTTCTCCCTCTGCCTCTGCTCTCCCCCCCAACCCAACTTGTGCTCTCTCTCTCTCTCTCTCTGTCGAGTAAATCTTACACATAACGAAATGCACAGATCTCAGGTGTTCCTTTGCTGAATTTAGACAAAACCGGTGCAAATCCTCTCACCATACACAACATTCCCAACACTCCTGAAAATTCCCTCATGTCCCCTCCTGGTCGCTCCCTGACTCCAGCCTCCAAAAACAGTCCCTGCTTTGATTTGTTCTACCATAGATTCATTTTCCCTAGAGTTCAGAATCTCATATAAACGGCATTATACGTTATGAAATCATTCGGGTAAGGCTTCCTTCACTCAGCATTACGATTTTGTGATTCACCCACGTTCTTGTGTTTGTTAGTGAATCATTCTTTTTATTGCCGAGAAGTATTCTTTTGAATACACCACAATTTGTGTATCCACTGATGGACACCTGGGCTCTTTCCAGGGTTTGGAAATTATGGAGAGAGATGATCGGAGTATTCTTGTTCAAGACTTTCCGTGAACTTGGGTGTCTTTTCGCTACTTTTCCATGCTACCTTTGAATTGTCATGATTTCCATTTTAATTGCCAGTAATGCTGTTTTTACCCTCTGATAATAATAATAATCCCATTTCTTGAATGCTTACTACAGTGACAGGCCCTCTAATTTCTCCTTATAAGAATCCTGCAAAATAGGTATAATTACATCCGTTTTACATATGAAGGGACAGATGTGGGCTCATTAAGTGAGTTTCGTGTGCGGACTCCGAGTCATCCCTCATCTGAGGCCGTCTCCAGACTGCTCGGGGCTCCCTGGGGATGGGACAGTGGCTCCCGAGTAAGCTATCTGGACATTTTTTCTCACTTCTTGGAGGGGCATCTAGATCTGAACATTACGCTGTTCTACCGATTTTAATAATATTGTTAATAGGCTCTCCGCAATTGTACTATGACACGCTTTCCATGTTCTGTTGTTTTATTTTTAATGCACATTTTGTAGAATTTTCTTGCACAAAGATGGATTTATTCAAACCCATCTATCTTGTCTGATGACAGGCTCAGTTTTTCAAGAGCCAGAAATGTATCTTTGTTCCATTGCTGGAATAAATATGCAGCTCTGTTTTCTTCTTTTTTATGCTTTTTTGTGTTTTGCTTTCTGACATGTTGGAAATGTGTTGCCATACATGGCACGAGATACGGAACCACAGAAGCATGAGAAGTGTCTGCTCAATAAATAAATCTAAAATGGAAATGTGGCTTCAATTTTATACATGCAAAATAGAAGCCAAAATAATCAAAGCCTGTTGCCTAAAGTCGACCAGTGGTCTGGTCGCAAGGGGGAGGACCCAGGAGCCCAGGGCCAAGGAGGCCTTGAGTGTGTGGGACGGAGCAGAGGTCACGGGAGCAGCTCTGCGGAGGCGGGGGGAGGGTGGGCAGGACTCGGGGAGCTCAGGGAGACCTAGGGAAGACGCCCTGGGGACCTCGACACCCAGAGCAGAATCTCTTGTCCCAGAGCGGGTGGGGCAGGAGGGCGGTGTGGCCAGAGCCTGGGCCTAGAAACTCACTCAGGCTACAGAGGGGTTGGAACTGGGGAGGTACAGGGATAAGGAGGTCACTTGAGCAGAACAGCTGGAGGTGCTCAGGCTCCAGTTAGGGTGGTGATGGGAGGGATGGAAGAAGAGATCCTTGCAAAGTAAAATCAGCAGGACTTGGTGGGTGATTCAGTAGGGGGGGAAGGAAGCAGGAGGCTGAAATCAGGAAGAGATTGGGAGGGTGCGGTGGATTGGGAGGGTGCGGTGCCCACCAAGGGAGGACACAGAAGAGGAAACACAGTTTTTGGGGAGAACGACACATTCCGTTTTTGACATGTGAGCTTAAGGTGATGTAGGTCGTCTGGGCGGCCATGACCAAAGGGAAACCGTGTCACAGCTGTGGGCACAGGATGGAGATTCACGAGCCAATGGTGTTGAGTCAACTGACAGTTGAGTTACCCGAGGAGAGTGAGTGGAGGGAAAGAGGAGACAGACCCTCAACATTTAGGGGCAAATGAGAGAAGGCGTCCAAGAAGAAACAGCGCAAGAGGGAAGCGAGAAGGCCCCAGAGCCGCTGGAGGTGGATGGAAGAGAGAGTTTGAGGCGAGAGCTCCGGGAGGGCCCCGCGGCAAGGTGAGGCCTGAAGGTGTTTTGCCGCGTTTGGTCCGAGAAAGGGCCTTGCGGAACTGAGAACTGTTTCCGCGAGTAGGGACTGGGTGGGTGGCATAAAATTCAGATCTCAGGTAGTTGAGTACAGAGAAGGGTAAGCCTAACCCGGAGTGTGGGCTTTTCTTTGAAGAGGTTTGGAAGGAGAGGGGAGGACCCTGGATGATCACTGTGGAGTGTTCCGTGTCGGGCTGGTCAAGACCTGAGCACGTGTGAAGGCTGAGTGAGGGGAAGGAATCTTGAGAGAGAGAGAGAGAGAGATGGGAGATTCTGGGCCGAAGGTGGGAGGAAAGGCTGGTGGGGAGAGGCCTCCGGAGAAGGTGTGGTCAGGGGCTTGTCTCAAGCTGAGCAGAGACCCACCCTGCTGGCGGCGAGGGGAGGAGGTGAGGCTGGGTGGGGGTGTTTATCTGTTTGTAGGGGCAGGAGGGGTGTGGAGCATCTTGTGTTTCTTGGCCCCTCTGAGGCAGAGTTGTCTGAGGAAGGCAGCCCAACCTGCAGAACTTGCCAGAAGCCTGGGGGGGGGGCAGGAGGTCTAGGGCGTTAGTTAGAGGTGGGAGCTCATCAGACCTCGGGGCCCCTGAAGGTGACCTGAGCTGGGAGATCAGGCCATGATCTCTGCAGACACCAAGTGGGCCCTGGAGGCCCTGCTGGGGGGTCACCTTCACACCAGGTCAATGTTCTAGAAGCTGGGTGAGTCTGCTCCAGTCTTCGAATACTTACCTGTGGTAGTGAAAGGTATGTCAGTTCGGAGGTACCAATTACAGAAGGGCGGATTGGTGCGACAGGAGGCAATTTCCCTTCTCCAGGCCACGTGTGATGAGCGCCGGATTGCAGCCGCCAACCCCACCCGCTCACACCCAGCCTTTGTTCTCCTTCCGGAGGCGAAACCATGGAACGCAGTGATTCTGGAAGGCGAGGGCCAGGTCTGGGGCCTCCGCGCTCTGGGCGTGGCTCCCGTGGTTCCAGGCGCCCACACCCGGCCTGCTGACCGTTTTAAAGGAATGGAATAAACACCTGTGAAACCACCGCCCAACTGGAAAGGTAGGGCCTTAACAGTGGCTTACGCCCAGCTGTGTGGCCCGCCCCATTCTGTCCCCCTCCTCCTCTTCTCCAGAGTAACCACCATCCTGAGTCCTGTGGGCATTCTCTTATTTTCCTTTTTGTATCATTTCACATTATCTCTGTGTACGCATCTCCTCAGTATGTCCTCCTGGAAGGTATTAAATGCCAATTGTCTTTACCTTCTTTAAGGTGTCAGGCTGCCTGTAATCTTGTAGGACTTTGTTTTCTCGCTTGGTATTAGTAGATAGATAGATAGATGGGGTAGGATAGGTGATAGACAGACAGATAGATATAGATAGAAAATTTATTCTAGGAATTGATTTCGAAGGCTGAGCAGTCCTGACATCTGCCATCTTTAAGCTGAGGAACAGGGAGCGAGGTGGTGTAATTCTGTCCAAGTCCAAAGGCCTGAGAACCAGGGGAGCGGATGGTGTAAGTGTGAGTCCAAAGCCTATGAACCTGGGCCTTCCAATGGTGTAAGTCCCAGCCCAGCTCTAAAGGCGCAGGAGTGCCAGTGTCCGGGGGCAGAGGATGGACGTCCCGATGTCCCAGCTCAAGAAGAGCGCGCCTTCCCTTGCTCCACATTTTGTTCTGTTCAGGCTCTCCGTGGCTTGGGTGATGCCCTCTTGCACTGGTGGGGGTGAGTCTTTTGATTCAAATACAAACCCCTTCCAGAAAATACCCTCACAGACTCACCCAGAAATGGTGCTTTGCCAGCCTCCCTTAGCCCAATCAAATTGATGCATAAAATTAACCATCACGGCGGGTAGAAAGGCACCTAAAGGCATCTCACCGTGTCCCGTTCCATCTTCGGTTTGTCTGCCCGGTGTATCAGCGGATTCACCCAGGGAGACCTCTTTGACCAGCATGTGTGTCTTCTCCCACTTTCCCACTGTGTCCTTACCTCTTTGACATCAGGGGACATGTGTGTCTTGTCTGACTCCATCAGGTGCACGCACAGTGCATTGTATAGAATACCTCCTTCAATCAGTTTTGCTGTTCGGATAAAACAGAATTCTCGTTTAGGCAGATCAAGGAGGTCAGATGACATTTGCGAGGGAGGTGGCAGAGTCCCGGAGGGGCTGGGAGTAACGGGGAACCAGCTGTGAGCTCATGATGGCAGGTTGCCGTTGGCCAGGTGAGACCCTAATTAGCCACTCTCGGAGGGCCCTGCATGGGTTGCTGGGAGCTGTGTGACTTCTCCCAGCAGGCTGGGGCCAAGGCCTCGGAGGGTTGAGCCATGTCATGGGGCAGGAGCTGATGTTTGGGCCGGAGGCAGACTTTGCCTTCTGTCTGGAGGGGATCAGATCAACAGCTCATTGTCAGGCCTGCTCTGGTCATGGTACCATCTTTGGAAGCCATGAAGAATGCTCGCCTCAGCCTGTCCCCGTCGGGAGCTCTGCGACAGGGACATGAGGCGAGCTTCTGATTCCTTCCAGGTAACAATTATTGGCACATGGTCTGTACCACACCAGGGGCCAGGCTAGACAGGCTGGGGTGAGGTGGACCGCCGAGCCAGGGGCTTGGGCGGGGGTGAGGAGGGCACTCCAGCTTGGTCAGGCCTGCCTGGGAGTGCTTAGTCCTCCAGAAGAAACATGGTGGCTTGCAGGAAGCAGGGAGCAGGCCCGGAGGCCCGAGGCCCCGCACACCCGCCCAGCTGTAGTTAACTGGAGCGTTTGCTCGTCGGCGCGTCTGTTTTCCTCCGGGGTGAGCGTCTGAGCTGGGTACAGGGAAGAGTGGGGGGTGGGGCCACCGTTGTGGGTTTTATTCCTCTAAACCCACAGCTGTATGTGGGCGTCACTAGCGGGCTTCGGGCCTGGCCCCTGTTTTTACTGCCTTCTCAGTACAACCCAGGGAAGCCCAAACGAGAACCCCACTAACTGTGGTTCTGGGATTCTGTCATGCCTGTGAGTACCTGGGACGCACAACAGGAACTGTCCCTTTCCCCTTCGCAGGCTCAGCATTCTCATAGCATGTCCCTGTCCATCCGCCCATTTGATCTTTTCCATCATTTTTTTACCGCAAGTAACGGGTCCCCCCGTTTGTACCATTTCTGTTTGAGGTGATGTCCGTTGCCTCTGACAGCTTCTTCTCCGGCGGCCGTCCCTCTTCCTGCCATGAAAGCAGGCGTGGGAAAGTGTTCCAATGTCCCCCGTGGTGTGAGGGACCCTGGCATCCCAACCCCAAGTCACCAGGTACATGCTGGACACCTGTTACGCATTTACCTGGACTCAGCTCAGCCAATCCATTCTGGGCTCTTTCTCTCTCTCTCTCTTTTTTAGATTTTTGTTTATTTATTTTGAAAGACACAGATGGGGGCGGGGAGGGGCAGAGGCAGAGGGAGACAGAGAATCCCAAGCGGGCTGCATGCTCAGCCCCACGTGGGGCCCGATCTCAAGACCCTGAGAACGTGATCTGAGCTGGAATCAACAGTCAGACCCTGGACGGGCTCAGCCACCCAGGCACCCTCACTCCAGGCTCTTCTTAGTTCTTCTGTCATTTAACAAAAGTTTCTGGGCAGCGACGCAGCAAGGAGCTGTGTGAGAGCCTCGAGGACACAGAAAGGAACTCGCGAGCCTGTGCTCCACCGGCTTGCAGGTCCTGGAGGTAAGACTCCTACCCAGCTGCTGTGGGAGATGCTGGGAAGGGTCTGCGTCCGAAGGCCTCCGAGCAAAACGCCTGCCCTTTGGAGGGAAACAGATCTAGTCGGCCGTCGGCCAGCAGCGCGTCCTTGCCGGGTTCATGCCCTCCTGGCTCTTCAGCAGCCTGGTCTGTAAAATGGGACCCCGGAGCCACCATTTGTCACGTGCCTGCCGTGGGCCCGGCGGGTGCTTCCCAGCGGGGACACCACGGATGTCACCCAACGCACCCGGAGGCTGCCTTGCTCGCTTCCGTGGGGCAGGGACGAGCTGCCTGCCGCGTTCACACAGTAAACGGCAGGGCAGGGAATAAAACCCATTAGTATCTGGTTCTAAACCCACGTCCTTCTCATTCCCGGATGCCGCCCCCGGAGCTGCGGAAGGGATTAAATGCGATTTTTTCATGCAAGATGCTCAGCCTAGAGCCCGGACCCCGTAGGCTGCCGGGAAAGAGCTCCTGTGTGTCCCCCGGCAGCGTGTCCCCTCTCTCCACACCCATCCGCGGCGCCATCCTCGCAGCTGGGACACAAGGGCACATTTCCCCCTTGTAATAATGAATACATGTGCCAACATGTTTATGGAAAATCGCTCACACTGTGCCCTTCGTCTCTAAGGACCCAATCATGTTTGGCAAGCAGGCTCCCAGATGTGAGACTGGTTCTCTCAGCCAAACAAAGGGGAGGAGATTATCTAGGAAATTCTGACAAAGAAAGCCATTATCTGGTCTGATGGATGGGGGTTACTCACGTTAAAACCGGGGCTTTTTGCCTGAATTACCTGAGTGCTGTGTCTGCGTAGACCCAGACACATTTGGTTCATTTTCTTAATGCTTCTTTTGCCGACTGAGCGCCCCTGAGGCTTCACGTCCGTGGACTGCCGGAGAGAGGGGCTTAGTAGCCCGGAACCTTCTGGGGTGTTCTCTGTTGTCTGGGGAGCTGGGGGAAGATGTCCAGCCCCTCCTCACTCTAAGCCTCGAGTGGTGGTGCCAGCAGCAGGGAGCCCGTCCGCTCCGGAGCCTTCCTCCCCACTGTGGTCCCCTGGTTCCTCTGACCTGCCCACCCCTGGCGGCTCCCTGGGCCTGGGGAGCCGCCAACGAATCCCTACTGGGGATTAGCCAGCCCCTGCCACTGGCGACTAGCGACTAGCGACTAGCGACCGGCGTTTCAGTTAATAATAACGCTTCTTACAGCTCTGCAGTGCTGGGCTTTCGCATCCATTATCTCGCCTGATCCGTTCCCCAGTCCTGCGAGACGATGGGCATTAGTGGCGCCGTTTAAATGAAAAAAAAAAAAAAAAAAAAAAAAAAAAGAACCCGAGAAAGGAAGAGAGTGGGTTTATCCCAGGTCACCAGGCTAGAGAGAGCAGAGCCAGCCCCAAACCGAAGGGAGGCAGCCCAGAAGCAGGTGCTCTGACGCGCAGCTGTGTTCCCTCTACGACCTCCCCTGCACTCTCAGAGAAGTCACCTAAGACCCAAGGGAGGGGATTTTCCAATGGACGGATTTCCAGCTCCCGTGATAAGCGATGGGGGAGTTGTCTTCGGCTGTGGGAGGCGGCCCTTCTGGGGCTTGTCAAATCACGCCCCCCCCAGAGCTGCCTCCTCATGGGGGGAGGGGGAGGGGTGGGTGCCGGTGGTGTCACAGTCTCCCCAGACGAGAGACCCTCTCCCTGCCGACGTGTGGTATCTGGGTGGTACATCGGAAACGCAGATAACAGCCCCATCGGCCGGTGCTTGGTGGGGACTGCCGACCCCGATAGGGACATAGCAGCCATCTCTACTACAGGGAGACAGAGACAGACAGAGACAGAGATAGAGAAGAGAGACACAGAGGGACAGAGAGAGAAGCGGGGGACAGTGGACACCCTGGATAATTCGAGTTTGCACAGCCTCTTTTGACAAGGATCAGAAAGTTCTTTGCCGACGCTAACGAATTCTCCCCACCCTGTGAAGACAGATGTTTCTAAACGCACCATGGCGGGCCTACGTGATCAGGCAGCAGCCTCACTCCTGCCCCAAAATGTCACCTCTGAGAGGGGACCCAATCATTAAATCTTTGCTTGGCACCAGTCTGGCCGCTGCCGGGGTCCACGTCCTCCGTCCTCAGGAGACGTCCGAGGGCCAGCTCATTTCCTGTTCGGGAGTCCCTGGATACAGATGTGCAGGGCCGAGCCTCTCCCCCAACTTTCCCTTTATTTTGTCTTTTCTGTCGCCATTGGTAGAAAAGTTCCATGACCCACCGGGCTGGGTGGGAAGTTTGGTGTCATCACAGATGCACACGGCGCTCCATGGTCCCACCAGCGGGTACATTTCTCTGAGTCTTGTATGTGGGTGATGACGCTTCTCTTCGTCACGCCCCTCACCTCTGTCTCCTCCCCGAAGCCGTCTACTCTGGCAGGGCCACGGACACACGTTGTCGATTGGAAAGTGTCACCCAGATCTCGGCCCTTATCATCCCCGTCCCGTTCTTTGTGCTGCATATTCGTGGAAGGCACACTGCCCTAAGACACCAAAGTGAAAGGAAAATGATGAAATTATGCTGCTATCATGAAAATGCTTTGGGAAATTGGTGTCTGTGTCGCACTCAATGACTAGCTGCCCAGGGGATCTCTTGTGACACTCATGAGTCCAGGTGCCCGTGACTGGGTGTGGGCTCAGCCACTCAGTTACTGAGTGTTTCCTGAGCATTCCCGGAGCGGGGCAGTGGGGGTGGGGGTCACAAGCCCTATGGTGCTGGCCTTGCAGGGAACGAAGTGGTCCAGGGTTGGGAAACCCGTGTGACCGCAGGGCCGGACCAACCCTGGGTGTCTTCATTCCCTCTTTTCTGAATTAGCTGATCTGCCTACGCTAATTCCTTCCACCTGCTCAAGTGAGCTCCGATCTGCCGAAATCTCTCTTGGTCTCTCTCTTCCCTGGTGGAGATGATTTTCAACAACAAGCTGAGAGTCCTTCAGATTTCAAATTCTTAGGAAGAACTAAGCCAAAACAAACAATTCGTACAACCTCAAACCAACCCTCCTCATTCCCCCCACAGGCCGGCTGGATGAGACTCCTTTAAGCCTCCAGTTCCAGTGCCCATGTGGACCGCGTGCCTGCAGCGTGGCCCCTTTGGGCCCCCTGAGCCCCTCCTGATGCCCACGTCATGCGGGTCCCCTCCATTTCTGCATACCTCACCCCGACCTCTCCTTAAGGCTCTCCTTTCTGTCCTGCTCCTTAGGGCAGCTCCCCAGCCCCACACAGAGCACCACCCCGGCCCTGCCTTCACCCGGCCCCAGGGCTACTTGGAGCTGCCCCCGGGGCTCCCCACCCAGCCCAGCCACCCATTCTGTCCTCTTGTCACCAGGTGCTCCCTGCCCAGCAAGTCCTGTCGGAACAAACATGCTCACACTTGCCGCCTTTCCCACAGCTCTCTGCCTGTCTCTGCCTTTCTGGGACGACATCTCTCTCCTTCACAGTGTTCGTTTCTTGTCTGTTCTGTCTGTTTGCTTCCTCCTGTAACCACGGAATTCCGCACCTGTTTCCAGCCGGTCGTGCCAGGTCACTCCCTGAAGCCTCCCCAGATGAACATCGCATCAAAGGGACCCGTGACACAGTCCTGTTGTCCTTCTGCCGTGTTGATGACATGTGAACTATGAGTGTCTGAGTATTTCTGGCGGCCCCTCTCCCTAATCACGCCCCCCGCATTTGCTGACGATCTGGGCAAGGTGATATATTTCACCATCACCCCCTAATGGGGGACCCCCCGGGTTCTGATTATCTTACTGCCCCCCCAGGACTGCACATCCTAAGTCCGCTTTCCCCTTGCCTTCCCTGACTGGTCCACATGCCCAGGGCCTCACCTGCGTCCTCTGCCCATTCCCTGTTCGGGCAAATACCCAGGCTCTTGGTCTTGTCCTAGCTAATAAACTTCCTGTCCTGTCCCCTCTGGGCAGATTTGTGGGTGTCAAATCCTCCTGGGCCCACCTCCAGGGCTGTCCTGGACTTGAGGTTCCAGCCCCCCCGCCCCCCCCCAGTGTTTTCTTCCTGCTCCCCCGGGGCTCGCCATTCTGGCCCTTGTTGACTTCGGACAAATCTGCACATTCGTGTGTTTATTGTTCACGTCTGTCTTTCCTACTAAATTGTCCATCTTTCAAGACCCCGTGCCTAGCCCATTCTCCTTCCTCATTGCTGACCTCTCAGCACTCAGCACAAGGAATGTTTGTTGAATGAATAAGTGAATGAATAAAAGTAAATACATGAACGTATACTCAGGACTTTATTCTAAAAGGTAATGTTAGGCAGCTTCCTTTCACATCTATTATTGTCCTTGATTTCTGAGCAACCTTTGAAGGTCTAGAACTCTCCTTCAACAGGAGAGCAGAGAGGCCCAGGGAGAGTGAATGAGTCTACTTGTCTGAGACCACCCAGCGAGGCCGGACAGAGCTGGATGGAGCCCAGGTCCTGGCACTGGTCATTCTGGACCCTATTTGAAAATGTTGGGGCTGGACACACACACACACACACACACACACACACACACTCTCTCTCTCTCCCAAGAACACTCCCATGCCTGTGTGCAGGGCAACATTCTATAAATAGTGTGTCATGACACTTCTCTTTAAATACCCCCCTACCCCGCACCCCAGGAAACTCCCGTGGAGCAGGAAGTACTGAGTTTGACATTCCTGACGTTTCAGTGTCCACCAACCATGGCGACCACAGTCCTGGGGCGTCCCTGGGGCTGCCTGGTGGCTCAAGTCCTGTTGCAGGAGGTCCCTGAGGACCGGAGAGGGGTCCCTGGAGCTCCCAGAGCCCCCCTGGGCCCCTACAGCCCCACACCCAGCACTCTGGCGGGCGTTCGCCTCCCTGCTCGCTGGGCACACGGTGACCTCCTCTCGGCCACTTTCTGAATCTCTCAAACAGCTACAATGGAAGAATTCAAGAAAGGATTCCCTCTTTGGAATCATGGAAAGTAGATGTGTCTCAAGTTACAGTCTCCGTCCCTCCCTGAATGCAGAGAGGGTGTGTGGCGTTCACCCTTGGCATTGAGACCGCTGGGGCCTCCCCGCACCCCTCCTGGCCAGCCTCCCGCAGCAGCGCCTCCTGCCTTCACCCCAACCTGTTCCTTACCTGTTCCCGGGGCTCCGTACCTGTTCCCGGCTGCTGCAGCAACTCTGCGCTGGTCTCTGTCCGGCTCTCAGAGGCACAGCCCTGCAGCTCCTCGGGTGCTGCCCGCACCCCCCTGCCCCCGACCTGAAGAACCCCCACCCAGAGGGGAGGGCTCACACTCCGGGTGGCGGCAAGGAGCCCTTCCATGTGCCTGGGCTTTGCCATTTGCCCATTCGGGCACTTTCTTTCCTTTTCTTTTTTTTTAAGATTTAAAAAAAGACATATTTATTTGAGATAGAGCGAGTGACAGAGACAGAGAGAGCACAAGTGGGTTGGTGGGAGGGGCAGAGGGAGAAGCAGGCTTTCCACTGAGCAGGGAGCCTGACGCAGGTCTCGATCCCAGGACCCTGAGATCAGACCTGAGCCAAAGACAGACATTTAACTGACCGAGCCACCCAGGTACCTCCTCATTCTGGCATTTTCTGTGCAGGCCGGAGCCACCTGCCATGTTCAGTCCTCCTGGGACTCAGTGGGGGTCTTTGCGGTCTCTAGCCCTGTTTTGTGGCACCCTGAGGAAATCCGATGGTGCTCTCTGTTGACTGAGCAGAAACTGAGAAGACAGTGGCCAGGGGAGCGGGTCTGGCCACCAAGCTGGGTCCACACCCTTCTCTGAGGCCTTGGGCTCTGCTGGGTGGGTGCACCAGGCCCCTTGGGGCCACCGGGCAGAACTCTGTGGGGGGCAAGCCCAGGAGGCAAGGGCAGCTCTGACCCCTTCAGTGGAGGAGCCCAAAGGGCCTGGGGGTGTGTCCTCCTTTGCCACTAGTGCGACTCTTTTCTCTCTCACTGGACCCCAGTGTGTGCCTCAGTGTCGGGGGGCTGTGGACCATGCTCCTCTCAGATTCCTTTCACTTTTTGATTTTAATATGATTTCGGTTGTTTCTGTAATTCCGGGCTCCCAGGAGATCGGCGCACGCGGCGGTCTGTCTGGCACACACGCCCGCCACCCCCCCCCCCGCACTCCCCCCACTTCCTGGACCTCTTCCCTCACCCGAGATCTGCAGTTGCGCTCGGGATCTGACCGTGGGACTGAGCAAGGTCGTCGGCCATTATCACAGAGCTTTGTGTCGGTGCAGTGGGCCGTGCCTAACACAGGGAACGAGCCACGGATGGGGTGTTTGGGGGCCCCGGGAGGGGGGACAGTGGGGCCTGCGGACTCCTTTGGCGCCCTCCTCCCTACTGACCTACTTTCAGAGGGAGTCCCAGGCCAGGGACTTGCCCACGGGCTGGGGGCAGCAAAGGGCCACGGCAGCAACTGGGCTTCCTTCCAGTGCGGGCTTTCGGGAGACTGTTTTGTCATTTCACTTCCTGGCCGGGCCTTTCAGCCAAGTGCCCTCCAGCCTCTGGAGCGGCCCAGCAGGTGCAGCTAAGGCTTCTGACCACTGCCGCCTCTGTCCCCAGAATGTCAAGTAGGCTTGGGCGGCCTTGGTCAGTGCTTCCTGTTCCCCTCGCTGGCACCTCAGCTGGGGGTGGTGTGGGGGGGGGCGGTGCGCACCTGCTCTTCCGGAACCCAGACCATTTGAGGGTAACATTAGGGCCCTGGGAATGGGTTTGGGTTTTGTCCACTTGTATGCACTCAGCCAGTAAAACTCAGAAGGGCACGAATGACAAGAATCACAATGACAGACATATTCGTTCAAGGGAAAGGGGCAGTCACATCTGTGTGTCCCTCGTCTCTGGCAAAGAACATGTCTCTGGCAGAGCTCTGTGCTTCCGAGCTTGTCATCTTTGTCAGCAACGCCATCCCAGCCCTTTCTCTTGAGCTTCCCTAACTTCAGAGAAGAGCAAATGCTTGTTCCAGAAGAACATCCCAGCTCCAAAGTGATCACGTTTCTGTGAAGTTTCCCCTCTTGGTTTCAGAATTTAGGCAGAGTCAACATCCTGCTGCCCAACATATCCATGTTTGGTTGCATAAAAAGTGACATTTTGGGGTGTCTGGGTGGTGCAGTCAGTTAAGCATCTGACTCTCAATTTGGGCTCAGGGTCGTGAGATCGAACCCCACATGGGGCTCCCTGTCCCCTGGGGAGTCTGCTTCTCCTTCTCTCTCTGCGCCTCCCCCAGCTCATGCACACTCTCTCTCTAAAAATAATAGATAAATAAATCTTTTTAAAACGTGATATTTTAAATCACTGCATGACCACATGACTGACTGATGTCACCCCAGATCTTTGCGTAAATGTGACACGTCAGGACACATGTCCACCCTCTGCCCCGGCTCCACACGCTCACAGTGAGCAGAAGCACCCGTTTGAGAAGCAAGGGAAGAGCAGAGCATTTTCTCTAGAAGGCCCAATAATCATCTTCTCTTGCCTCCTCCTCCAGGCGTGGTTAAGCATGCCCACTCACTGCGACATTGTGCGTGTCACGGAGACTTGAGTTCCCGTCCCCTCCCCACATCCTGCTGCTGGACACACTTCGTTTGTTTTCACATTTAAAGGGGAAGGCTTGAGCTCCACAAGTGTAGACTCTCCCCAAGGGGTTCACTTTCAGCAGCTATCAGCTCCCGCTCTGCCAGAATAGGAATGAGAACGTTTAAGGAGATGGTTTAAGGGTCTGGGCTGGGATCACAGAATCATTAACCAAAGGGCTGGTGGGACTTGAGCCCTGGCCAGCTGGGCAACTCGTGCTGGTCCTGAGGCTCCACACCCGAAGACCAGAGCTTCACACGTGGTAGGAACTGGGCAAGTCTTCGGTTGCTGGAGCTCTTCTAGTTTTGAGACCTCGGCTCTGTCACTTAGGATGTCGACCAGTTGAGCTGGTGTGTCAGAGGAGTGCCAGCATGGTGAACCTGAACTCGAATCCAGCAGTCGCGTAGTCCTCCTAGGCGGTGGGGTGGGAGCAAGGGTGGTCTCCTTTAAATGACTAGCCCGGTCGTGGTTGCTGGTAAGACGGGCATGGAGGGGCTGGGATGCGTGGAAGCAGACACAAAGCACCGTGACTTGTGTGGCTGGATGCAGAAGGCAAGGCAGGAAGGATGCAGAAGATAGAGGTGGGGAAGGGTCAGGCAGGGAAGGCTTTGAGTCTCATCCTACAGTAGCTGTGAGGCCAGCCCTCCATTCCCCCCAGCCAAGAGCTCCTGATTCACCTTGTTCTTGGGGCCAGCCGTGCCGTACCACCTTCTGCCTTGGACGCTCAAGAGAACCTCACGATTCTGCTCCATGGGGATCTGGTAGAACATTCTTCAACACAGAAGTAACATAGGGTGGAGACTCCAAAGCTGGTGAGCCTAAGACATCATCTCCCGGCCCAAGGGACACAGGATACTTGAACTCCTGAGGGTGGGGACTGTCCCTATGGTCAGAGTTTTATCTCCATCACTCAGCACGATGCTTGGGCAAAATAACGGCCCACAAATATTTGTCAAGCAAGTGAATGAATAACATAGTTTGTACCTTGAAAGTCGAACAACATAATTCACCATATCCACAGACAAAAAAGACACCATATCCATCAAATCCACATGTCGGAGGTCCCAGCCAGAGCATTAAGGCACAGATAAGAGAGAAATGACATGAAGTTTGGAAGAGAAGAAATACAACTTTTCCCATTCGCAGATGACAAGATTGTAGAAATTCCCAAAGAACCTACCAGTTTTTAGAACAAATGAGTTTTTCAAGGTCACAGGACACAAGATCCATATACAAAACCCAACAAGGATGTGAGAATTAAAGATGTTTCATTCAGCCATCAGCCCGTAGTACATGTTCCATAAATATGCAATATTTTAAAATGCTCGGGTCACGTAGTTCGTCAGTGGTGGAACTGGGATGAAAATCAGTCCAAATGAGATACTTTTCTATCACATATCCTATATTACATGGCTGCTTGTTGGCTAGACTTTAAAGGAATATTTGATTTAAATGGCATTTATTGACTTATTATAGATAGCCTTCACTCCTAACTTTATTTTTCCAAGAGATCAAGCATCATAATTCTCCCCAGTTCACAACTGAACAAGTTGGAACCTCAGGTATTTTAGTGTACCTGGCCCTCTGCCCTCTGAAAACAAAAGTAAGACCCAGATACTCCCATCACCGGGTTAGAAAACTGTTCAGAATTGGCTCCATCCATCCAAACTCAAAAAGGACAAGTGCATTCCACTGAGCTGGTACCATGGCCTGATTACAAATGGCCGGCCGGATGTGTGTTAAACAGAACAGCATTGTTGAGCGTGAGTACCGTGAATCATGTAGTAACCAAGATTTCATTAATTGGCATAAAGGGAAAAAAAATTAAAAGACGTAATAGCTCCTTAAGCCAATGTTTGGAGATGTACTTAAAGATGATGACGTAACTAAAAGAAGAGCCCCATGTCCCATTAGTTCGCACACCTTCAGACTTCCATCGGGTGGATTTTACCATGGTGAATGTGCTTTGACATAATCAATGGTTCCTGAGTCTTAATTAAATCAACCAGCAAGAGATGAGCTATAGCAAAGATGGGCCAGACCAGGTCAGAAGAGGAGGTCCCTCTCTCACTGTCGCACACTCTCAGAGACAGGAACAGGGAAGGCTCCCGTCTGGCTTAACTCATCATTGGGAATAACGCCAGTACTACTGAGAATCCATACACAACTTTGTTTGCAAAGAGGGTTGAGGTACATTTTAATTGGCTGTGCGTTAGAACTATCTGGAAGGGATAAATTTTGTGATTGGCACATGGGAGAACATATGAATTGTGGAGGGACACATCTCAATTCAAACCTTGGCTTAGCCAAATCCCTACCCGTATGACCTTGAATAAGTAATTTGCCCTTTTAGCTTCACTTTCCTTTTTGGTGGGATTACTACAAAGGCAAAGCAAAGTTGGACTGTATTTATGGAGGCTGTTTTTCATTCTACCTTACAAATTATACTGAGAACAGTAACAGAAGATATGGCCCCTCTCCTTCAGCAGAGATAGGGAGAAAACCCATAATGACTAAGGGATTTCTAATTGCTGGGTAAGTAATCATGTTGACAAGTGAAGGAGAAAAATCAAAGCTCCTTTGGTCAGCAGGTAGAAGCTACATGATTAGTTACTAGAATTACTTGATTATCTTATTCCTTTCCATTCTATTTTTGGCACTCTAATAATAGTAAACAAATGAATCCAAAAATGTTCTTTTTCTCTAGCAACAAGGGAGTGCAAATTAAAGTAAACTCAAGGGAACTTTTTACACCAAATTATCAAAACGTAAAACGTGATAATGTTCTATGCTGATGAAGATGAGATGAAATTGGCACTTTAACTCATACTGTTGTGCAACCCAATTAGAAAGAAAAGTATTGATGTTTGTTCACTGCTGTGTTCTCTAGTAAAGCAGAAGCTACGTGCAACCAAAATATCCATGCACAAGAGAATGAAAAATTATAGTTCATCAACAGGGAGCTTTTAAAAAAATGATCATTTTAAAGAGTATGTATACACATCAAAATTTAGAAATATAATATGTAAAATATAATAATACATACATATGAATTTAATATAAAATATAAACATTATATAAAAGTATATGCGTGATATGATTTCAAAAAACATGGCAATGTTCAAAGAATGGAAGGCGTATATAAAAATGAGGGTAATTTTTGAATTAGGATGGTGAGATTATGACTGTTACTTCAGGAATTTACTTTAATGTTATTATGTTGGTTTTATGAGAAAACAGCCTTGGGAGATGTGATTTCCCGTACATCTTTCTTTGATGTGTATCTTGCCATCATACTGCCCTATAATATTAGCAGAAATCAGTTAGGCATTCTCCCACTCTGTATGGCGAGCTTATTAGCGGGCACAGCTAAGATTTATGCGGTCTTCGGTGCTAACATCTAAGGTCGGTGACTTGAAAATAAAATCTCCTGGATCAGTTGTTCACCTTTTAATTTATATGTATGTGTCCTCCTCCTGGATCCTGCAAGGAGTTGAAGGCTGTGGAATGTACCAGAATGGGCATTAACTCTCTCAGCACTAAAGCTGGCTATAGGCTCCTGACTGCGGCTGTGAAGTCGGCTTTATTTAATCCTGGACTGTTTTATCTAAAGGACCTGAGGCCTTTAACATGGATATACCTCAACAGAGCTAAAAATAGAAGTAAAATTAGATTCCCTTGCTAGACAACCCAATTGTTAAGAAAAAGAAAGAAAGAAGGAAAGGAAGAAAAAAGGCGTATACCACCTTCCAAAAGCATCATTACCCAAAGGAAGGAGATTTTTCACTCCACCTGACATCCCAAGTGGGCAAAATGCTTGAACACAATGACATAATATTGAGATTAATTTTGTTTGTCTTCTCATATCCTAGTTTGATTTAGTTCGAGTTTTAACCCTCGACACATTTAATGAACTATGTTAAGTCATGTTACCGTTGTTAGCTCTTAACGTCTGAGAAGTACATTCACTCCCTTTGCAAACAAATCCCAGGGATTTAGATTAGATAATGCAATGACTCTAGTTTCATAATCGTTCCCCACTTACTAATTAGCCTGGGATCTTGCATTGGCCACGGGGGAGGAAGAGAATACAGTCTTGCATGATGGGTAAATTGCAGGGGATTTTGTCCCAGCCGCTGTCTTTGCTCTGCACTTTCCCGAAGAATCTCATATTCCTTCCTAGCTTCCACCACGCCCCGCACACCGAGGGCCGCATCTCTCCGTCCACGCTCAGGCTTCCTATCACTCAGCCCAGTTCTTTGCTGACATCTCCTAGAAACCTCATGGACGTCTTAAACCTCATTCGTAGGATGCTGGACCCACCCACGTCTCACACCTGCTCCCTGTTCTGGGTTCCCACGTCACTGGGTAATGACCGCCATCTCCCCAAGCCTTCACCTCCCTTCCCCAGAGAGCAACCCTCTGAGGCACAGCAGGATAACCACCAAGTCTGCCCGGTGTGACCCCTACGTATTTTCCGGGGCAGATTCCTCCTCTCCGTCCCCACTGCCTGCTCCTCAGCGGGGCTTCCCTCCCCATCTGCTCATATCGCTGTGGCCACAGCTGGCCCAGGTGTTACGGGGAGACATGTTTTTGTAGGGCCCCATGTGTACGCAATTTGATTAGAGATGCATCACAAAATTCACTGGCCATACAACCGGCAGTGATTTATCATAAAGATTTAGAATCATTGGGAGAAAGAAGGGGCTTGTGTTTCCGTGAGTCCTCCAGGAAGGGCCTTGGGAGAGCCGCAGTAGGGTCCAGACACCTCACACCCTCCTGGTCGGGCCCGGAAGCCACGTCTTCACTTTCTTTCCTGCGCGTCTTTGCTGGTTAGTTTCACGTTTCCGGCTCGAGGAAAGAGGAGCGATGCTGTTGGTGCTCACAGTGCCCTGGCTCTTTGGGTCCTGCTCCTGTTAGAATCAACGTGCTCCGGGGCGCCTGGGGGGCTCAGTCAGTGAAGCGGCTGCCTTAACTCGGGCCATGATCCCAGGGTCCTGGGATCAAGTCCCACATCAGGCTCTGCGGGGAGCCTGCTTCCCCCCTCCCCTCCCCCTACCCCGCCAGTGCTCTCTCTCACTCTCGCTCTCAAATAAATAAAATATTTTTTTAAAAAAGAATTGACTTGCTTGATGTCTGTTTTATGCTGGTTCCAGCCTTATTCGTGATGCCGCACCCTTCATTGTGGGCCCCGTGAATACCAGCTCCCACGGACTCCCTTCAAGGCCGCTACTGTGTTTTGTTTATGATGATCACAGGGGCAAGTCTTACACAGAGTGTGCAGGAAAACGTTTCCTGGTCATCTTAAACATATCAGTTGAATTTTTTTTTTAAGGTTTTAGTTATTTATCTGAGAGAGAGAGAGAGCAGAGAGAGAGCACAAGCAGGGGGAGCAGCAGAGGGAGAGGGAGAAGCAGGCTTCCTGCTGAACAGGGAGCTGGAGGTGGGACTTGATCCCAGGACCCTGAGATCATGACCTGAGCAGAAGGCAGGCGCCTCACCGACTGAGCCTACACCCGTTGAAATTTTATGATATAAATGTAAAATAGGACATTTTGCAGCCATGCCGTCCCTTGATCTCCTTGGGCCATAATTGCTGCATCCCTGGGATGTGGTACCTTTCAGTGCTGACCACATCCCTGCCCCCAAACCTGCAGCAAGGCTAGGCCAGGAACAAAATGAGTGATCCTGCTCACTGGGAGAAAGTTGCATGCCTCATCCGGCATGGCCTATGACAGACTTGCGAATATAAAATGTCACCACGGGGGCACCTGGGTGGCTCAGTGGGTTAAGCCTCTGCCTTCGGCTTAGGTCATGATCTCAGGGTCCTGGGATCGGGCCCCACATTGGGCTCCCTGCTCAGCGGGGAGCCTGCTTCCCCCTCTTTCTGCCTCTCTGCCTACTTGTGATCTCTCTCTCTCTCTCTTTCTCTGTCAAATAAACAAATATAATCTTAAAAAAAATGTCACCATGTTGTTGGAGGCAAGAAAGGACATCACTCTGAGACTGGAGACGAAAGAGGACAGGGACACGCTGTGGTGGCCATTGTGAAGCAAATGTCTCTGAAGCCTTTGGAGGAAATAGGTGCTATGTCCCCCTCAGGACTGCCAGATATATGCACAGATCCCGTAGAAGGCAGGATGGCCATGGGGGGCATCAGCAGCTGGGGCTGCACAGGTAAGGGACACCGTCACCTTCCTGCCATCCTCAGGGCTGTGGATGGGATGCAGCATCATGGTTTTACCATGGAAGTGGAGAACCAACTTATGGGGACACCGATGTGTCCCCTCAAGCCCACGGGACAGCCACGGACTTTCAGTAGCCTAGAGCCCTGAGGTTGTCTTGTGTCTTGCGTGAGGGAGAATCAGCCCAAATCAGCGTGACAGCACCATTTGGCTGGCCGGGTCTCGGGGTCCTGTGAAAGACATTCTGTGATTGCCAGGTGGGGCAATCTGTTGGCCAGGCCATTGTCCTGGAACCTGGGCCCCTAGGGGATGACACCACAGGTGTGAGTCTTGGAGTTCCACGGGGCATCTGTTCATCCGTGTGCAGGATGGAAGGTTGGAAAGCGCCTTGAAAGGACCAAATGCGGGCTGGGCCACATCGTTCCTGATCTGGGGTCATGCTCTGTGGATCCAAGTCAGTCCCAGATGCTGGAGGGGGCTTAGAAAACTTGGAGGAAGGCCCTCCAATGCGTGGGGTCCCCAGAGACTCAGAGCCCGAGTTCCGGGCCCTGCTCGGCCAGATCTAAGGGCAGTACTGTTTGCAGCCGCCTCGTAACCAGGCTCCTGACCTCCACACGCTCATGTCATATCATGATTTGGTTCCAGGTCTTTGCTTATGGAACTCTTTTCTTGACAGCCCCCCTTCCCCCAGCCCCCACCATCCCAACCCTTACCAGGATGGCTTTTAACCACATTAAAGATTTGGGTCAATCATCACTTTCTTCAAGAAGGCTCTACTAATATTATTGATTTTAGAGAGAGAGAGCATGTGTCTGTACATGTGCGCACAGGCTGGGGGAGGGGCAGAGGGAGAGCGTGCACAAGAGAATCTCAAGCAGACTCTGTGCTGAGTGTGGACATTGATGTTGGGATTGATCTCAAAACCCTGATATCGTGACCTGAGCCGAAATCAAGAGTCAGACACTTAACCAACGGAGCCACCCAGGTTTGTTTTTTAAACAAAATCTTAAAAAAAACCCTAAACTAAAAATGTTAGATAAATTATTGAAAATCTTTTAGAAGGCACCAGAGATCTGACAAGATAATAAAGAACAACCAGGCCAAAATTGAAGGGAAATGGAAATTTGGAAACTGATTTAGAAAACTTGAAGTTGTTTTTCTTGGCTTCATGGAGCCGTAGAGAGAAAACAAAGCCCAGGGCTGCCTAACGCGGGGATTCTAAAGGAGGTCCTCCCACCATGAGCGGAGGCCCCACTGAGATTCACCCTCATGGTAAGACAGCCGGAAATAAAGCAGCCCTCAGCAGGACTGGCAGCCAGACTTACATTGTTTAAAAAAATCCCCCAGCTGTGGCCTTGGTTTTAAATGACCCCATATTGGTGGTGCCTGCAGATGTCTGGAAAAAGCAAATACAAATACTCTCTAGATAAAGCACTTTCATTGCAGGCTTCACATTTTTCTTAAAAGTACTTTTCAGGTGCAAAGTACAGCACACAGACATAAACAAGCATCTAACGAAGCAAGCAACATATGAGAGAATCATCCGAAAAAACAGACAACAGAAACAGACCTACAAATGCTTTTAAATCTTGACATTATTGGACACAGACTACCAAATAACCGTGCTTCCTGTGACGGATTCCTTATAACAGTGGCCTCCTTAGCAGGCCTATTTACAGTGTGAATCAGAGAATTACTCTCAGGAGCTAATCCTATCATCTTTTTCTTCAGCACTCTCAGTGATCCTGTCAACTATCGAGGTACCCTTTTTGGCTTAAACTAGCTGGATCGGAATCTGTTTTCTGCAGCTAATGTCCTAACCAATAAAGTAATATTGTCTCTAATTTTGGCATATCCACGGACTCTTTTGTTCACCCTGCTGTGTATGGGATTCTTGCAGTTGTGTTATTTTCCCCCCTGCAGTGGTCTATGGATTCTACTCCAATGTTTAGATTCCAGAGTGACAGACATCAGTCTGATGGCAGTTGGAGTCCTTTTCCTGTGTAAGTAACTTATCCTTTACAATTGGAAACTTGGAAGTTTTTGTTTTTTTTTTTAAAGATTTTATTTATTTATTTATTTGACAGACAGAGATCACAAGTAGGCAGAGAGGCAGGCAGAAAGAGAGGAGGAAGCAGGCTCCCCACTGAGCAGAGAGCCCGATGCGGGGCTCGATCCCAGGACCCCGGGATCATGACCTGAGCCGAAAGCAGAGGCTTTAACCCACTGAGCCACCCAGGCGCCCCGGAAACTTGGAAGTTTTTATGTTTAATTTGGATATGTCATGCTGGGATGATGATCTGTGTTTGAGAAAGTCCCATGACCCCCATTAAGGGAATATGAAGCTTCTTCAGTCATAAAGGACATGAATACCTTTCTGCAGAGCTGGCTTTCTGGAGAAGAAACAATGCAGCAATGTTACAGCTGGGCAGGTGGCATCCCAGGACCCCTGAGTCCTCATTGACCTCTCATTGCCAACCACTTTCAGGACTGGCAGTCCATGGGCATGAGAAGCCCACTTTGGCCCTTCTCAGGTTTTCTACATACCTTCTGACCCCTTCTGATTCTTCTGGAGATCTACCTATGTGCTCTGAGGGCCAATGACAGGTACGACTTCCACCAGCACTTTCTTGAGCACTCAGTGTGTGACACTTTGAATCAAAAATCAAGTCTCCAGGGGTGCCTGATGGCTCAGTCGGTTAAGTGCCTGCCTTTGGCTCAGGTCATGATCTCAGGGTCCTGGGATGGAGCCCTGCATCGGGCTCTCTGCTCAGTGGGAGGTTTGCTTCTCCCTGTCACTCTCCCTCTGTGCTCACACTCTCTCTCTCAAATAAATAAATAAAATCTTTAAAAAAAAATCCAGTCTCCAGGCATTGTATAGTTTTAACCATCTGTGGAAGGATTCCTGCTCTTTGGAATATATAAATTTTATGAGAATATGCTCAGAGGTGTGCCTCTTATCCAATCTTGCCTGATTTGGGGAGACTCTTAATCTGCAGATTTCTCTTTCCCTTCAGATGAGATTTTTTTCCTATTATTTCAATTGCTCCTCTTTGTCTCTTCCACTTTTTATGTTCCTGGATTCCTATTTTCCATGTTAAGTCTCCTAAGTCTCTTCCCCAAGCACCTTCTTTTTTCCATCATGATCTCCAACTCTGTGTTTGCTCAGCCTTTAGAGAAGCCAGCCTTCACCTCTATCTAGCAGACCACGATCCAGGCCACAGCAAACACTCTGTTTCTCAGCCTGACTGGAATTTTTAAATTCAAAAACTATTTCATTTTAATTCCCTACAGTGCTTCTTATGGTCTAACTGAATCTGCCAGAAGTGATTTTTTTTTTTTTTTTTTTTTTGCTAATTGACTATTCAATTCTTCCAAAAATTCATTTTCAACAGCAGTTGCCTTCTTTCAGTGAGCCCAGGGGTCATGCACTTGCTCCTGACTTCACATCCCATCTTTGAATTTTTTGGAACCTCATCATGTCTTTTGTTCAGCTCACTTCTGAATTCTATTTCCAGATATATGTTAGTCTACCCTTCCTTTACTCTCAGCAAGGTAAATCTTGTGTCTTTTTTAAAGGGGTAAGTGAAGGAGGGGAGGTCCCAGCAATTCAGTGATATACAAGCACCACCTACCTACCTTCACGCGCTTCTCAAACCCCCAAGGATCGATCAAAGCACACAATCAGTCTGTCTCATGGCATGAGCCTTTAGAAGACTGGCTGTATCAGCTTCAATCAATTTTTTACATCCTAATTAATAATGACTGAATTATCTGGGACACTTACACATCATTCCTAGCCTCTGAGGGCTCATACCCTCCCAGGATGGCCATTTATGCTATTAATGTCTTGCTGTTTATAAGGTAATGTCAGCATGAGAGTCTTCAGGGTCCAACTGGTGGGCAGTTATCCGATGTGGCTTCAAAGGAGGGGAATAGCTTTTGAATTTCTCCCAGGGCTTCGGAAGCACCATGCGTGGGGAAATCTGTTCCACAGAGCCATTTTCTGAAATACGCTAGAAGGATACTGTTTTTATGGATCACGGTACCTGGGGTCACATTGCCAGTAGTCCAAGTTCCAGACAACCCAGGTGGAAGGAATAATTTCTAAGTCTTTATTTCCACTGATAAAAGACAAGCCTTTCCACGCTATGAGAGCAATTTTGTTCGATTCACGGGAAATTGCACTGGCATAAGACCTAAAACTAGGGAACACTTTACTTGTGATGATTTTTAACATGTCAAAGTGGAAAATTGGATTTGCAACCTTTGGAAGCTCTCCAAGCTGAGCTATAACCATCTGAAAGCCACGCTAGTATGAGGTAACTGTATCACGACGTTTACTGCCAGACCCTTCCAGACGGGTCCTGAACTTGCTGGTCCCATGGACCAACCTACACTGTAAATCTCACTTTATGGTGCCATCAAGGTTCATAGAGTCAAGGCTGGTGGAGCCCGCTGGCTCAGTAAGTATGGGCCTGTCTGAAAGGAAAAGAATAAAAGGGTCCATTCCGGGGTGCCTGGGTGGCTCAGCGGGTTAAAGCCTCTGCCTTCGGCTCAGGTCATGGTCCCAGGGTCCTGGGATGGAGCCCCTCATTGGGCTCTCTGCTCGGCGGGGAGCCTGCTTCCTCCTCTCTCTCTGCCTGCCTCTCTTCCTACTTGTGATCTCTCTCTGTCAAATAAATAAATAAAATCTTTAAAAATAAATAAATAAAAGGGTCCATTCCTTGTGTGTTTGTCGTAACCTTGAATCTGTACTGGGCTCCCCTGTAGGCAATCATTTAGAGATGGTGACCTCACAGCCAGAATGCCGGGATTCTCCTGTAAGGATCCCTGAACTCGGATCCGACACATTCAAGCAGTTTAGTCTTTCCTACCTGTAGTCTTCACCTCGCTACATGGTTGTCACAAAGGGATAGCAATGTGATGGGTGAAAATATACACAGTTGGCAGAAGTTATAAAGCTAACTTAATGGTGATGGGTAAAAAAACTATGTGGGGATCATGTAATTTAAGGCAGAAGACCCCAGAATTGCAATGGTAATGAACTGGTAGCATACTGCCTCTCATGAGTACCCCACCAGGGAAAAGTAGCTTGCTTTGCCATTCTCATGGGGAGGGTGTGGCTTGAATTCCCATCCCCCACACCACCGCACCTGACTTCGGAGACTGACTACGTGCCTATGTCCTCCCTGTGTACAAGCACACACAGAATGTTGGCCATGACTCTGGATTCATTGATCCAGAATTCATTGGATTATTTTCTCATGGAACCCTTTTTGGGCAGCAGAGCAATTGGGTCATTCTGGACTGAAGAGTGGGGGCCCAAATGTCTTTGCTTTGTCCCTTCGACATACAGTCAGGAAGCTTGTGTATTTGAGCCTCTTGTGTTTGTCCTCAAGACTCTGTCCCATCTTCTTTTCCTTGGGAAGGCCACTTGCTCAACCTCCTGTGATCACAGCACAGGACAAGAGGAGCCATCAAGACGTGAGACAGGTGAGACAGGTGACAACAGGTGAGACAGGTTGTACGCCAACCCATAGATAAATCCGAATAAGAAGATGAGCTCCGCAGACACCAAGTCCTCAAGGCAGAGAAGATATTAGTAACATCATCTTTCTGTCTTCAGAGCTGAAATCACAAACTCTGGCTCTAGACAGGTAGGGCTGGTCTATCCACTGCTGGACATGAGGTGACCTAAGAAAGGGGTATGGAAATGGGATTTTCACTTATGGAGGAGGAAAGATCCACTGTGTGGACATGTGTCTATCACTGTAGTCAAGGGGGCCAGGTCTAAGAAGCTAAGAGGTGTTCTAGGCAAAGAATAGCTTCCACAGAGGGTTGAGTCATATAGTCTGCTTTTCTCACATGCAAAGATGGCAGGTGCCATTTCCAAATACACCACTAACCCGCCAGGATTACCACCTAGCATAGGGTATGTTCATTATCTGAACGATCATTAGCCAAATCTCCAGAGTTAGAAGTATCTGTATGGAGAAGACATGTTATATCAGGAGATGTTCATGAAAGAACTGACCCCTTGAATAATCAGTCCCCATTCCAATGTCACTCCCACTTAATATTAACATCTATCCCTGAGAACTCTAGCTACATCTCCACCAATCTCTCACCAGTGCTAATTATAAATGGAAATGTAACGCAAGCACAGGTAAATGGCTTGTGAAGTGATATTGTGAGGTTTTCAAAAGACGTAGGATTTTCAAGAAGTTTGAAGTGAGGCTGGAGAACGGCTGGTCCCAGTGAAGACCAGTGAGCGACTAAGGAAACACGAGGATGCTGCTTGAAGAGAAGGATGGAACGCCAAAGGGTTAAGAGAAACCCCTGGGAAAATTCACAAAGGTCTGGAATGTTTTCGCAGACGTGCCTCTCTTAAAGATCACTTTTGG